>NC_092723.1:9876606-11288388 GCF_047496885.1 Scyliorhinus torazame
AAATGACCAGTGTCCAGTGTCGTCCCGTGGGGTGGGAGCCCCCTTAATAGTGCAAACTTTATCCTTGACTGGGTGCAGCCCATCACTGTCCACCCGGTAACCGAGGCAGGTCACCGCTGTGGCACGGAAAACACACTCACTGCTCTTCAGTCTGCCACCCACATTGGCAAAACAGCGGAGAACCTCCTGGAGGTTCATCACGTGTTCCTGCTCCGTGGAACCAGTAACAAGAACATCGTCCAAATAGGCAGGCGCTTTCGGCAGGCCCAGCAAGATGTTTTCCATCACACGCGGGGCCTTGCGGGGCCGATGAAATCCCAAAGGCGGGTATATTCAGACAATCCCTGATGCATGTTAATAGTGGCAAATTTCCTAGATTCTGGATCAAACTCCACCTGCAGGTAGGCGTGGCTCATATCCAGCCCGCAGCCAACCAAGGGCATAAATCCTCGACCCGAGGCTTCGGGAAGTGGTCTAGCCCTGAGGTCCTGTTGATTGTAACCTTAAAGTCCCTACACAGCTGGATGGTTTTATCAGACTTCATCACTGGCACCACAGGCATGACCCATTCTGCAAACTGTGAAGATCATACGATCAACCAGGTCTTGTTGACTTCGCAGTTCGGAGTCCACTTTTGGAAGCAGTGGATAGGGGACAGGCTTCTCCCTGAGGTACCGGGGCTGAGAAGCAGGATCTACACAGATGTGGGCTCTGGCTCCCTTTATCCTGCCCAGACCCCCCCCTGGAATACCTCCGGACATTTATTGTAAAGATTTCCTGAGCCCAAACAGAAGGTTTATTGCCAACCGAATCTAAGGACTCTCAGTCAGCCTATTCCTAGTAAGTTGGGACCCAGACCATGTACTACCACCAAGTGAAGGCGGACAGGCTACTGTCCCTATGTCACTGGCATCACTGTGGTCCCCACAATTTTCAAAGGCTCCCCCGTATAGGTGGTCAACGTTGCCTTCGTATCAAGGTCAGCGGCATGACCCCTATAGGAAGTCGTCGAAACTTGCTCAGGTCTACAATGGAGACTGCAGCCCCAGTGTCCATCTCCATCGGCATTGGATGTCCATTAACCTGCAAAGTAATTCCAATCAGCCCACTCTTGGAGCTGAGACACAGTTCAATCGCATCCAAAAGTCGTCGCCTTCCAGGGTGCCCACGTGCAAGGCCCTGGTTCAGGATGACCTCGGTGGTTGTCACGGATGACGTGCCCTGCGCCACACCAGGTGAGACTGACGCTCACGAGACCCTCGACCACAATGGCGGCACGCCGGCCGGCTCTCACCGTCGTCCTCGGGCGAAGTATCCCACCGGCTTGCGGCAATGCCCGACAACCAAACTCTGCCACGAACCAGCCTCGAGGGCGGTTCTGTCAGTGGAATTCTGGCTGGGTCCACACTGTCCCGTGACCAATATGAAGTGAAAATGAAACGAAAATCGCTTATTGTCACAAGTAGGCTTCATATGAAGTTACTGTGAAAAGCCCCTAGTCGCCACATTCCAGCGCCTGTTCGGGGAGGCTGTTACGGGAACAGGATTCTCCGATTTTGAGGCTATGTCCGGAGGAAGTGTCTAGTTCTATGATGAAAAAATCGGCGAGGCCCCAGCCCTTCCGACCGGTGAGGGGCTAGCCGCCGCGCCACGTAAAACACACGGCCCTTATGAAATAAAGGGGCAGAGAATTGCCGGGTCTGTGGCCGCACATGCGCACGGCGGCGCCCTGCAGCGGTCGCACTGTACAACACGGTGCCAGCCACGCGCAGACCCGACCTGCCAGATACTGCCCCCCTGGATACCCCCTCGCCGCCCTCGGACCACCCCCCCCACCAGTCCCCACAGCCCTCGCTAAAGCCCCCCCCCCCCCCCCCCCCCCACCAGCGGCATGGCTCCGTCCCCGAACTGTGGCGGGGCTGGACACCGTCTGCAGCCGCCACGTCAGGTTCACCAAAACTGAGAGCACACGTGTCCCGCGCCGTTGGGAACTCGGCCCATCAGGGGCGGAGCATCAGGGGGAGGGGCTTCAGGTAACACCCTGAGGCCGTCCCAATGGCGTGCGACGTACTCCCTGATGACGCCATTTTGAGGGAGAGGAGCATCCGAAAACAGGCACCGCCCCTGATTCGGTCGTAAACAGGGATTCTCCGCCCGATCGCTGATTACGGAATCAGCATCGGGAAACAGAGAATCCCGCACATGGGGCGAAATTCTCCCCCAACGGCGGGATGTCCGCCGACTGGCGCCAAAGACGGCGCCAATCAGACGGGCATCGCGCCGGCCCAAAGGTGCGGAATGCTCCGCATCTTTGGTGGCCTAGCCCCAACATTGAGGGGCTAGGCCGACACCGGAGGGATTTCCGCCCCGCCAGCTGGCGGAAATGGCGTTTGTTGCCCCGCCAGCTGGCGCGGAAATGCGGCGCATGCGCGGGAGCGTCAGCGGCCGCTGTCAGTTTCCCGGCACATGCGCAGGAGCGTCAGCGGCCGCTGTCAGTTTCCCGTGCATGCGCAGTGGGGAGAGTCTCTTCCGCCTCCGCCATGGTGGAGGCCGTAGCGGAGGCGGAAGGGAAAGAGTGCCCCCACGGCACAGGCCCGCCCGCGGATCGGTGGGCCCCGATCGCGGGCCAGGCCACCGTGGGGGCACCCCCCGGGGTCAGATCGCCCCGTGCCCCCCCCCCCCCCAGGACCCCGGAGCCCGCCCACGCCGCCTGGTCCCACCGGTAAATACCAGGTTTGATTTACGTCGGCGGGACAGGCAATTCCTGGGCGGGACTTCGGCCCATCCGGGCCGGAGAATCCAGCGGGGGGTCCCGCCAACCGGCGCGGCCCAATTCCCGCCCCCGCCCAATCTCCGGTACCGGAGGCTTTGGCGGGGGCGGGGGCGGGATTCACGGCGGCCAACGGCCATTCTCCGACCCGGCGGGGGGTCGGAGAATGACGCCCATGGTGTCTGAAAGGGAGCGCAGCCCAAACGATGGACAACATAATCAACGGCCCCTTGCAGTTCCTATACACCCTTCTCCGCATGTTCGTGTGAGAGGGAAGGCTCCATGGCCCGCTTGAAATCCAACATACCTTCCGCTAACAGTTTCCTCTCTGTGGCCGTGTCATTGATGCCACACACGAGCCGGCCCCGCCACATCTCTGAGAGAGACTGTCTGAACTCACAGTGTTCATCCACGCACTGCAGGCGAGTTAAAAATCCTGTAACTGATTGCCCTGCAGAGCGTACCACCATGTTAAACCGATACCGTTGCATATTCACGGACAGCTCGGGGGCGTAGTGGTCCGAAACCATTGCTCACAGTTCATCAAAAGAATCTGGTCCAGCCGGGTATGCTAAACCTTTGATGATCCCAAGTGTCCGGCCCCACAGGCGGTCAGGAGGAGAACGTTTTGACAGCCTTGCCCCCAACATTTTGTTCACCTGGAAGAAGTATCTGCTGCACTCTGCATATTGATTCCAAACCTCCAGACCTGCGTCGAAGGCATCCAATTTTCCAAACAACGGCATTTTAAACAACACAACGTAACGCTCCCAATATATGAACTTCCGGGTACTAGGCGAATCGAAGGGCGAGTCCGGAGCTGCCGTTAATCCTCGTCGCCATTATAAGAACTCAGAGGAATGATGTCGTAAACGGAGGAGGATTTATTTACAATAGTCTGTGGGATGCACTCCCAGTGCAATCCCAGCTGGGAGGACATGTTTCACCAGGCACTGAGTTGGGCCTGCTTTCATACTTTGCTCATAATGAGCCCCAGGTGGTTGGCTTCCACCCCCTACCTGGATTGTTTCCCCTTGGTCCTCGTGGCGATTATGACAATATTCCAATTGACATTCCCAGGTTCAGGCTTTTCACTGCTAAATATCGATTCTTCAATCTGTTTGGTGAAAGGGACACACAGTTAATTCCCCTGTCTAGACATATTCCAGACGCCCTCTAGAGGGTGCTATGCTTACTGGCTAGGTAGCAACGAGGAACTTCCAGTGCAAAAGTCTATCAAAATTCTAAGTGCATGCAACAAAATCGGCACCATTCATTCGTCGTTGAGAGCAAATTCAAACTCTCTCATGTTTAAGAAATAAAATTTGATTTGGAAAATAAACTGCCGACCTGACTTTTTGGAAATGAAAAATTTCAGTTACTGCGGAAAAAAGGAAAATGAAAACACTTAGAAGGCATGTTGAGTGATTTATGGGTGCCCAGTTGCCAGATTTCAATCAGAATGACAAGGTTAAATCAGAAAAAATCTATTATAAATGTAGAAATTGGCTAAATCGCTGGCTTTGAAAGCAGACCGAGGCAGGCCAGCAGCACGGTTCAATTCCCGTAACAGCCTCCCCGAACAGGCGCCGGAATGTGGCGACTAGGGGCTTTTCACAGTAACTTCATTTGAAGCCTACTTGTGACAATAAGCGATTTTCATTTCATTTCATTTCATTTCATGTTGCCAATAATGTGAACAGTAAGTTGCACAGACAGGGAGTGTTGCAGATGTAATTTCAATCAAGATTGAACCATAGCCGTTTTCTTGTATGGTTTTAATGGCTTCCCTATTGGGCTAACGGGGCAAGCCAAGAGGAATTAGGAAGTTTTTGACCAGCAGGAATTATTCTATAATATCCATTCCTTATTTGTTCAATCTTTCAGCTAACACTGAAAAGTACAAAAAAGTCGAAGGAAGAGTGGCAAAACAATAAGATGTCACGACCTTTGTTGCGTATCATGCTGCTTACGCATCTATGAAAAGCTGCATTGATGGGCTTGATTTTCCTGGATGGTCTTTGATCCAGATGCTGGCCTCAATTCCAGATCGGAAACCCATAAATTGCTCACAATGTTCTCCTCAGCGGTCAATTTAGAAGCTGCCTTCAGGAATCCTGTCCAACTAAGGACCTGGCACGCAGACCAGTGAAGACCAATGGGAGAGTGCACAGTGAAGTCCAGCTGATTGTCCTAACAGAAGAGGTAGTTTTTAAAAATTCATTTATGGGATGAGGGTGTCGCTGGTTCGGCCAGCATTCATTGCCCATCCCTCATTGCCCTTTAGAAGGTGGTGATGAACTTTGCCTTCTTGAACTGCTGCAGTCCTTGAGGTATAGGTACACCCACTGTGTAGTTAGGTAGAGATTTCCAGGATGCTGCCTCAGTGGCAATGAAGGAGCGGCGATATATTTCCAAGTCAGGGTGGTGAGTGACTTAGAGGAGAACCTTCAGGTGGTGAGGTCCCCAGGTATCTGCTGCCCTTGTCCTTCTAGATGGTAGTGGGCGTGGGTTTGGAAGGTGCCGTGGAAGGAACCTTGGTGAGTTAATGTAGATGGTACACATGGCTGCCACTGTTCGTCGGTGGTGGAGGGTTTGAAAGTTTGTGGAAGGGGGAGAAATCAAGCTTTGTCCTGGATGGTGTCGAGCTTCTTGAGTGTTGTTGGAGCTGTACTCATCCAGGCAAGTGGAGAATATTCTATTACACTATTGACTTGTGCCTTGTAGATGGTGGACAGGCTTTTTGGGGGGGGGGGGTCAGGAGGTGAGTTACTCGCAAAAGGATTCCTAGTCTTTGACTGTCCTGGTAGCCGCAGTATTAATGTGGCTAGTCCAGTTCAGTTTCTGATTAATGGTAAACTCCAGGATGTTGACTGTGGGGCATTAAGCGATGGTAATGCCATTGAATGTCAATGGGCAGTGGTTAGATCCTCTCTTGCAGGAGATGGTCATTGCCTGGCACTTGTGTGGCACAAATGTAACTTGCCACTTGTCAGCCCAAGCCTGGGTATTGTCCAGGTTTTGTTGCATTTGGACACGGACTGCTTCATTGTCTGAGGAATCACAAATGGTGCTGAACATTGTGCAGTCATCCGCAAACATCCCCACTTCTGACGTTATGATGAAAGAGAGGTCATTGATGAAGCAATGTTCTGTTTCGAAAGGTCAAAGTTCGCAAGGGAGCCTTTCTGGCTGCCGCATCACAGAAGGTCCATGGTGGCATGATGGAGGCGTTGACAGCCCTTCACTCACCGCAGGCAGGCCACTTCTATTTAAATGGCATGCTCCAACCTCAGCAGAGGGCCCAGCCACTGTCAGGAAGATCCTCGCATTGGCAGCAACGCTCCACCAGTTCGTCCAATTACGGGCCGAACTCGGCCTAGCTCACTGCTCGTAGCCAACCCAACGCATTCCTTTCCACCTCTTCTCCCAGTCCCACCTCCAAATCAGCCTCTGCAGGATGGGAAAATCTACCTCATTCATCACTGTCAGCGGAGCACCTTAAAGGCAAATGAAGTGATTTCTCAATGTTTCACTAACTTCTATGGACAGACAACTGATGCACTTTAGGCTTAGAACTTGAACACTTGAGTCCATTGCGATATAATATAAGTACAAGCAGACACAATAGAACAATATAAGTGTGCGAAGGTCTCAAATACATTATGGTCTGGACCCAAAATCTATATGACATATTTCACAGACATTTATATTTGTGTTTACACCATGACTTGAGACAGAATTCCCATGTAAATAAGTGTTTAGTCAGAAATTCATGTTGATGAAAATAATGGATGAAAACATGAGGCATTTTTAATAGAGGCATTAACGCAATCATTTTAAATGGGTTAATGTAGCCATTGAAATAGTACACAGGGAAAAGATGTTTCAACACATTCCGCATTAGTTTATTATTTTCAATTAAGGAAATTTCTGGCCTCCCCATTTTTAAATTAGCCCTGGACTATGGGTGAGATTCAGCAAACAAATGTTAAAGTCCGCTTTTGGGCGTATTTAGTGGGGTATTTCTCCGTGACTGCAGCAGAGAGGAACATCGGGCTACCCAACGGCACTTTGCCGATGTTTTGGCCTCGTGGAGTTTCTCCCTCCCGAGGCCACACTGAGAAGGATTTCCTGCTGGTGAGCTGATCTCCCCCTCAACCCCCCCCCTTCAAGTGGCAAGACCACCCCCCCACGGGCATGACCCCTAACAGTGTCAACTTGGCATCTGGGCATTTGGCACCACCAGCCTGGCACCCGGACAGTGCCACACACGGATGCCCCAGCAGTGCCACCCAGGCACACTGACAGTACCAGGGTGCGACGACCTGGTTTCCCAGGTGGCACTGCTGAGGTGCCAGTCACGCAGTGCCAAGGGGCCCAGGTGCCAAGGGGAGTGCTAGGGTACCACCCTGCCCTGTCCCTGGCCACCTGGGGGTCTCCTGTGGCCTGTGAGACCTCCCCCACTCCCCCGAGGTGCCGTTATGCCTGGTCCATGTTTGTGTGCATCAGCCAGGGTGTGATCCAAATCGTGCCAGGCAAAAGTGTCGGGTGACCCGTGACCAGCCGGGCGCAGAGTCCACGCTGCCGATACATCCCACCCTCAGCAAAACTGGGCAGCAGCTCCCAATCAAGTGGGTGGCATTCATGGATGTTGTGGATTTAAAACAGTTTTCTTAGATGCTTCTACATATTGAGGGGGAAATTATGGTGCAGGTGAGCATATTGATGTGTAAAGTAATTGATTAAAATAAACTAAAATCTTAACTCTTAATATTTTTACTTCTTAACTGAAATCAAACAAATCTCAATTAGCCTTATGCATGTACTGCATGTATGGTGTGGAACACTGAAGTCCATGAAAGTACATTGATGAAAGTGAGAGTGCAGGAGAAATTCACCTGGATCACATTGAAATATCACCGAACCATCATAAATAACTTATCTGATTATTTTTTCTATGAAAAAAAGATGAAAGATTTCTCATGGGACGAAGAAATTTAAGTTGCACAAATATAACATATGATTTTTTTCAGGGCCAATGAGGTTGTTGGAAAGTAATTATGGCTTAGTGCGCCATTGGAAACCCAGTTACACCTCATTCATCCGATTGGAGAGGTTTCTTAAACAATGATATTACAGCGTCGAAATCCGAAGTTCACGTGGATTCAGTAATCTACCGATTAATTTCCTTCTTTTGAGGATTTCAACAGCAGTGCTCTGTGGAGGAGCAAGGAGATTGACCGCAGCTTCGGGATTTCCGCATTTAACTTTCCTTGTGCAGACGCTCAAAGTCACTGTCAGTTTCACCCATACAACAGCCAATGCTGTCCTTTTGCAGCTCATTGCACCTGCAAACTCTGGGCCAATATTAACTAGAACGTTTAACAAGAAGCTTTTTGGATACTTCTTAGAGCATTGACACTGCCAAAAAAGTGCAAATATTGTCTGGAACACTATGATGTTTAAACCCTTGTGGAGTCATGGGGATGTTTTGATGCTGATTACCTCTGACTTGTTATAAGCTAGCTCAATTCACACAAATGACTGATCTCCTGGGCAGCACAAGTGGATAGCACTGTGGCTTCACAGCACCAGGGTCCCAGGTTCGATTCCCCGCTGGGTCACTGTCTGTGCGGAGTCTGCACGTTCTCCCCGTGTCTGTGTGGGTTTCCTCCCACAGTCCAAAGACGTGCAGGTTAGGTGGATTGGCCATGATAAATTGTCCTGAGTGACCAAAAAAAAAGGTCAGGAGGGGTTATTGGGTTACGGGGATAGGGTGGAAGTGAGGGCTTAAGTAGGTTGGTGCAGACCCAATGGGCCGAATGGCCTCCTTTTGCACTGTATGTTCTATGTAACCTTCCCTGTTTCATATCGTCAAATCTTTCGGCCCTTTGACTATTTGTGCTTGCTAAAACTGTGCTTCCTTCACCTATGAATGGGGGAAGTAGAGTTCAGAATTAATGAAGACTTCTAATCTCATTGTTGCTGTGTTTATAATCAGCCAGAGGTTCCACAATTCTGTCTCCCAACCAGGCCCATCACTAGAACATTTCACTTTGAAGTGAGATGGCAACAAACAGAGATCGGGCAACCTGTAATCTTTTAAACATGGGTTGTTTTTTCAACACCTAGTTTTAATTTGTGTCATCAGAACAGAGCTGTGAAAACAAGGCCGGAAGGGAAGCAATGCCTGCTAAACGATGTTTTGCTGTACACACTTTCAAAGCTCCCTTGATAGAAGTTGTCACTGGACACCATTGAGAACGCACTACAATAAAGGCATCTTCTGTGTTCCTCAGCAAAGAAAGCCGAGAGTACCAATCTGAAGTCAATCACAGGCTTTGGAGAGTCGGCCTATTGGGATGAATACTTAGAGGTCTTTCTTGCTGGGTGCATTATTTCCCACCGACTTCAAAGGAAATGGTAATTGGGGAAGTTGTGTAGGCAGCAGATTGTTCAATCCTCATTCAAACCTGTTTCATCAGAGGGGGGGAGGGTATAGAGGTGATTCCCAGAAAGGACACTTGGGGGCGAGTTTCCTCATTGTTATTGCCCCCGCGCCCCCCCCCCCCCCCCCCCTCCCCCCACAACACCAACAAACACTGTTGTCAACTTTTCTGGACAGCAGATAATTGTGGGGCGCGATTCAACAAAAAAACAATCGATGTCCGGTTTCGGACACGTTTAGCGGGGTGTATCTCAGTGTCTGCAGCATCACAAAGGACCCCATTATTCAACAGCTCACTATGCATTATTTTTGGCCTTGGTGAGGAACACCCCTTGTAACTGCACTTCAGTCACTTCCTGTTTGGCGAGCTCACGCTAGTGCAGGAAGGCTACTCGCGGATTGAGGCACCATTTTTAAAGGCAGCTCCCATTTTTCAGCCCCCCCCCTCAGCGCTCCAATTGCAGCCTCAGGAACCCCCCCCCCCGCTTCACCCAACGTACCTCTTCTGGGGTCATCAAGCACCCCCCCTCACCTCACATCTTATGGGTAAGGCACCCCGGGCCAGAGCCCTCGAACGGGCAACCTGGCCCCTGGGTACATTGGCACTGCCAGCCTGGCACCCTGGCACTGCCCCTGTCACCCGAGCACCCTTACGGCCCATTTAACTATGCTGATCTGAAGCTCGCACAACGCGCGCAAGATCCAGATCGCGACGCCTCATGAGGTTCGGTTGAATCTCACGAGACATCTCGAGCTTCGTGAGACGCCTCTCGCGAGATTCGATGGCTTCGTCGCCGCACACCAAGTCGGGCGCGACAAGGTCGTTAAATCGCGCCTCAGACGTCTGCTGTCCAAGTTAATGGTGGTGCCCATGGAAGGACCACCATTACAGAACCATGGCATGATGACAGAACAGAAGGAGACCATTCAGCCCATTGTGTCCACGCTGAAAATCCAGGCTCAGAAAGTTTAAGAGTTGCTGTCATGAACAGCTCCGTACACTCAGGGAGAGAACAGGCTGTTTCAGAATGACATGTCTCACACGTCACTGAGAGACCCCAAAAATAATCATGTGAATTGTGCTGAAATACGAATCAGGCATCATGCCGAAACTGTGAGGCCATTTTTATTCTGCACAGTTATTATTCCTCTCACTGGGAAAACTGGTATTATTTTATGACTATGACTAATATATTTCCTGGGCTCCTGTCCCAACAGCCACACAATTTACTGGAGACGGTTTATAAAGATGAAAGATGCTTACGGGGAGTTTATTTGCTGCCGTTTTCCGTTCGCCTTTTAGCCAAACCTCGTTGAGCACCGTGATACCGGCAATGCATTGCCCTGTTCGTAAGAAATTCACTAGTCCGTATGTTTCAGTGGAGGATTGCACAGAGCAACACCTTCGACCATACTGACTGAAACAGGATAAATGAGCAGAGAGTTCCTTGGCTGCAATTCTAGCTGTGGCACTGCCTGGGCAATTTGTTCCTTCGGGGAGGGATGTGAAAAGATAAAAACAAAAATGCCCCCAAACCTGTTTTCCATCTGTCTTGGGTGCAAAAGCTAACTGGGGGAGAATCGGTGACAGCCAACTTGCTTCCAAATCGTAGTTTATTTTTTTTAAAGTTGGTAGTGATTCAACATGTGTGTAAAGATTGTGGAATTTCTAAAGATAGTGTTCGATTGATAATAGTCTACTGGTATCAAACATTTCACCTCTTTGACAGTCCTCTAATGTCTCTGCAGCAGATAATCTCAAAGCTCCCGGACTAATATTTACCTCTGCAAAGGTGCTTCAGGTAATTAGGCATTCTGGTGTTACGTCATCCCTGGTTTGCTGCTACCTTAATGCCTGTGTTTATAAAATAGAGTGCAGGGAGATATCTAGAGCCAGTAGAGGTGGGACTGCTTACAGTTCAGGCAGCAGTCCATTGAAGGAGGGATTGGTGGAACTTGAAAGTTCATGGAAGTATTACCACCTCACCCTAAGCGATAGGCCAGGTAGGTCCCATCTGCTGATCGCTTTTCTCTTCTTTGCCTCAGCTGTCCACTCCTCTTTTTCCCTCATTCTTCCCTCTGCTCTTTTTGCATCTTTACGGTTGCTAAGAATGCTGATTCCAACTTTGGCCCTGCGCACCGAGGGGTTCGATTGGACCTCGGTCTGTTGTTGTTGGCTTTGGGGGCTGCCCTTGGCGTTTTCCTTTCAGAAAACAGGGCGCGGACATTGATGTGTTCATTAAACCGGGTGGTGTTTTTGTTGGGTGCACTGTTTAACGGGCTTGGTTGTCGTGTTCTCTGACACAGCAAAGGCCACGTTTCCACTTTGCCCGGGAGAGTCTCGGGGGAGGGGGAGACTATTCATTACTCCCATGTTTCAGCAAGGCAAATAGCTCACAGTATGACTGATATAAATACTCCAAACTGAGGGTGCAGCCCCCTGTGACTCTCAGCCCATCACATCCCCGCCGCGCTTAAGAATATCAGCTGTTTATTTTAAATTCTATACATAGTCAGATCTATTTGTTGGAAAACTGGGAGAAACTATGCACTTGCTGCCTTATTGATTATCAAAGGGTTCCTCTAATTAAACTACTCTCACTCGCTATTTTTGAGAATGGTGATAAAATGTTCCATCTTACTACTGGTTGCTGACTGCAGCACAATATTAGTTAAATAGTATTTCTTTCAGCAAAACGGTCGTGTAAAAATATTAAATCAAATGAATTTAACATTTGACTCTATATCACTGTGGGACACAACATCAAAGTAACTTGTTTCCTGCTCTAGTTCTGCTCTCTGTTTTTTTATTGACGGAATGCTTACATAGTTATCTTCCTGTTGTAACTGGAGATGGAACCTTGAGTGCAGAAGAAGGCCATTCCGCCCATTGTGCCTGTGCTAGCTCTCTCAAAGAGCTATCCAATTAGCCCACTTCCCGGCTCTTCCTCAACAGTCCTGATAAATTTTCCTCTGCGGCCATTTGCCCGATTTGCTTTTGAAACGTACTTTTGAATCTGCTCCCAGAACTCTCAGGCGATGTATTTGTTATTCATATGAATTTCTGGAGGCAAATATTGCTATTTGAATTAGATTTCCAGGGCACTTGTTGACCGAGGTTAATGTGTATTTTAATCTGAATATCCCTGTGCTGTAGGAGTTCAAGGTTGTCGTGTTGTTCATGAATTTGCTGCTGTTCTGCTTCCTTCTTTGTACATCAAGTTGGCATTTTAATGATCAATCTTTGTATTAAATGTCATTTATTTCATATCCGACCCACTTTCATATTTCATGGGCAGGATTCCCCGTGGCCCAACGGCAAAATCGTGTTCGGCGATTGGGCGGAGAATGGTCTCCAACGCCGAAATTGGGGCCGTAGCCGGCGTGACACCAGTCAGCCATGCTCCGCCCTCTCCAAACTGGCATCATCGTGCCGCGCGCCGCGCACCATTGCCCACCCACGATGCTCCGCCCCAATGGGCCGAGTTCCAGACGGCGTGGACCCCGTGTGCTCAGACAAACTATTCACCTGGCGTGGCGGCCGCTGGCTGTGTCCAGCGCCGCCACACTCGGCCGGGATCCGTGCCGCAAGCCGGGGGGGGGGGGGGGCTTCCGCGTGGGCTGGGGGCGATTGGTGGTGGGGGGTAGTGAGGGGGTGATCTGTGGGGCCGCGGATGCCGGGTTGGGTCCGCGCACGGCCGCCACCATGTTGTACGCCGCGACCGCTGCAGCTCATCAGCCACGCGCATGCGCAGCCCGGGTCCCGGCCATTCTCTGGCTGTTTTAGGCGCGGGAGGCGAGAGCTTCACTCGGCGCCGGTGCTCGCGCCTCACTGGTCCCGGAATCAGTGAGGGTTTCACGCCGATTTCTTTGGTCGTAAAAGACACACATGCTCCGCTGGCGGTGGCACTTAGCTGCTGAAATGGCCAGCCCTGCAATTATTTCACAGCCGACCACAATCACCCACTGACCATTGAGTCAGTAATGAAAGGACCTAAAATAAGCAACAGAGGAAGAGAGAGGGAGAGTCGGGTGATTTGTCTTGTGCACAGATATTTGCTGGGCTATGACCCAACAACGGAAGCAGAGGCCAGAATAGCGTTTAGAAGAAAACAGATGAAAAAAAAGAGTGGATGGTTTGGAAAGTTGTTTGGGAGGAGGGACCGGGGGAAATGCCACCCAGCTCTTTCAGAGAGGCAGCACAGGGCTCATTAGCCAAATGGCCTCCTTCTGTGCAGCAAAGGGTTTTCTCTGCAGGCAGCTTTGGGCAGTTGGTCGGCAGAGCTGGAGAGCCACTGGATGGCGCCCCCCCCCTCATTGGCATATGGGCAGTGGGCCGCGACTGGACGATGCCAACTTGTTAGCATTGGCGTGCCAGGCACAGCAACAACTTATTTTTAGAACGTCTTTAACCTCATAAAACACCTTATGGTGCTTCCCAATAGTGTTATTAAACAAAATGTGGAACCCAGTCGCTTAAACAGGTATTGGGCCCGATACTCCCAAACAATTTCTAAGTTAATTTGTGGCGGGTTTTTCAGGGAGTTTCCCGCTGGCTCTGCCGGCGAGCTCCACACCGCGTTTCAATGACACTTAGTCACTTTATTGGACCCTGGGGAGTTTCTCAACAGTTTAGCCCATGTTTGGAATTGTTTTCAGCACCGGGGAGCTGAACTCAGAGATCGGGCCGCCATTTTGAAAGGATGTCTCGATCTCTAAGTGAGCTTGAGGGTACCCCCCACCCATGGGAAATGTCACCCCATCCCCCACAAACACACATGAACACTACCCCCCACCGCCCAAGTGAGGACACCCCACTGTGGGGTCCCTGGGGGGTCCCCCCAAGCCCCCTTACAGCACCCCCTTCTTTCTAGGACCCCCTCCCACCAACCATCCAACCTCCCAAAGGCCCCTACTTACCTGCCCTGCACTCCCTCACCCTTCAAACCCCGTCCTCCACCTCCATTTCATGGGCATGGCCACCCTCGCCTTCAATCCTTGGCACTGCCACCCTGGCACCCAGGCAGTGCTCCTGCTGGCTTGGCAGTGCCATCTATTCACCTTGGTAGTGCCAGGGTGGCAGTGCCAAGGTGCCAGCTGGGCAGTGCCAAGATGCCCACATTCCAGGGGGAGGGCCAGGGGCCCACCATGCACTTACCCTGACCACTTAGGGGTCTCCGGTGGCCCGGGAGACCCCCCCCCCCCGGCTACCGTTCCACCTGGCCTACGTTTGTGTGGACCAGCACTGATCGGCGCCTGACTGCAGCCTTACTGGGGAGGCCGAGAAATCGCGGGAGGTGGCTGGATACCGTGCAGGTAGGTCGTAAGTAGGTTTATGACCTACTTCTGTGAGCATAATTCGATCACGCCCATTTGGGGCGGGGTTCCAACTTCGACGTTACGTGGGACTTTGGAGAATCCCGGGAGGCGCGGAAGCTGTCGGGAGGCTTGCTGGAGGCCTTTCCCAGCATTCTCTGCCCGCGTTGCCTCAAGCGAGAGCCCAACACGGCCGAAGATTCGTGCCCATTAGATCAGGTGACCAAATGTTTGGTCAAAGAGTTAGGTTTAAAGGAGTGTGCTAAAGAAGGAAAGTGAAGTGGAGAGACAGAGAGGCGCAAGGAAGGAACTTCAGAACATAGGGCCTTGGCAACTGAAGGTGCCGCCACCAATGGTAGTGGTCAGTAATAGTGCTGGCTCTTTAGGATAGGAGTGCAGGGTAGTTTCTGGGTGGTGCCAACCTATTGTCTTTGGGCCGGTGGGCAGTGGCCACCAAACCAGCACCACAGGACTGCTTGTCAGTCCTGTCCCATCAGAATACACCGACAGGCCCAGCCACGGCAGAGGATGGTTATGGTCTTCCCTGTATGTGCTGCTCCCTCATTTCAGCCAGGTTAAAGGCACCTCACCATCTCCCCCTCTGATTCTAGGCCATTCTTAAATGATTGAGGACACTTTCAGGCTGCCTCTGAGTTCTTGCACCTTCTCTCCAGCATGTGATCGAGGAACGGCTGAGATGAATCTTGCAATGATTATCTGCAGTCGTTATCACATTCCCGATGGCATGGCCACAACCTGATATGTTGTGAATGAGGAATGGTACAGCCTGATGCACTGCATAATCACGCCATCATACTACCCCATGGGAGAGTCAAAGATGGAGTTGGATATCAAATACTAATATGTGCTTATGTTGACATCTCATGAAATATGATCCATTGTTAAAACACTTTCTCACAGAGATCACTCAGATCTTTGCCAACGCAGAAGCAAAATATTGCAGATGCTGGAAATCTGAATTAGAAATATAAGATGCCAGGGACACGGGGCAGGTCCGGTAGCATCAGAGGAGAGAGAGACACGGGGACGAAGCTTCAGGTCTGTGACCTTTCATCAGAACTGAGAAAAGTTAGGAAGGTAATAGGTGCTGAGAGCGGGTGGGGAAGGTGAAAAGAAGAGCATGAGGGGTGATCGGTGATAGAGCGAAGAGCAGGAGGGTAAGTGACACAAGGGCCGGGATTTTCCGGCCTGGCTGCGGGGGATGCGGTGGGTCATTGACTTTGGCGAAGATCCTGCCTGGCTGGCGAGACGGGAAAACGCTGGCTAAGGTTTCAAGGCACAGAACCAAAAGGAGTGGTAATGGTAAATGCGAAGTAACAGAAGATGTGTCTAGAGGAGGTGCGAAAGGCAGACGAGCAACCGCCTGAACACAAAGTGAAGGAATAAGCAGAAACAAAAGAAAAAAATGAACCAGCGAACAAAAAACCCGGGGGGGGCAGAGGTTATGATGTAAAATGGTTGAACTCAATGTCAAGTCTAACTCAATGTCAAGTCTGGAAAGCTGTGAAGTAGGGGCCCCCTCATATCTTTACCCTTTATAACTACAATAACCTTTATATATCCACAGGATTGTTACAAAAAAACAATTGACCCTGAGTCAATAAGGAATCAGCGAATGATTACAGCACAGAAGGGGTCCATTTGGCCGGTTGGGTCCATTTTGGCTCTCTGCAAGAGCAATATAGCTCATCCCACTCCCTGGCTTTTCCCCGTAGCCTTACGAATATTTTGTCTCCAAATACTTCTTCAATTCCCTTTTGAAAGCCTAAATTGAATTTACCTCCACCACCTTCCCAGGCGGTGCAGTAAGATCTCCACCGCTCGTTGCAAAAAAAAAAAATGTTTTCTCAGTTGCCTTTGGTCCTTTTGCCAATCACCTTAGGTCGGTGCCCTCTGGTTCTTGGCTGATCTGTCAATGGGAACAGTCTTTGTCTACTCTGTCGGGATCCTTTGTTGTTTTGAACACAGCTATGAAATCTCCTCTCAACCTTTTCTTCTCTAATGAGAGCAATCCCAACTTCTCCAGTCTATCCACAGAACTAAAGTCCTTCTTCCCTGTAACTGTTCTTGTAAATCTTTCCTGTGCCCTCTCTCATATCCTTGCTAATGTGCTGTGCCTCGGATTGGGCGCAATACTCCAGTTGGTGCCAAATCTGTGCTTTTTTATAGGAGACACCAGCAGGTCAAATGGTCAAAGGTTTGGTTAAAGAGGTAGACTTGACGAGTGTCACAAAGGAAGAAGCAGGAGGGAGGCAGAGAGGCCCAGGGAGTGAAGTCCAGATCTTAGGACCTGGACTATTGAAGGCACAGCCATCAAACTTGGAGCAATGAAAATTGGGGATTCTCAAGAGGGATTGGCAGATTCAGATATCTCGGGATTATATGGCTAGAGGAGATTGCAGAGATGGTGGGGGGATGGGGCGATATCATGGGGGGTATTTCAAAAGTGGAAACTTTAAAATGGAAGTGGATGAATGAGGTGACGAATTCTCCCTCGTCTTGGAGAACAGCTGAAACCAAAGTTGTTGGGGAAGTCACTCCCCGATCTCAGACCTCTGACAATTATGTGACCCACATCTAAGGCACAAAAGATAGATCCTGCCCACCGCATTATTGTGATGCCATGTCGCTGGCTCTTCTGTAGATTGTACCAACTAATCACTGTTTATACATACTATTTATTCACAGGTGCACACAAACTGAAACATCTGACAATCTCTCTGCGCTCTGTTACTCTCGCGTTGCCTCTCTCCCCTACTCTTTCTTTTTCTTAATAGAATCATAGGATTCCTACAGTACAGAAGGAGGCCATTCTGCCCATCGAGTCTGCACCCTTCGAAAGAGCACTCTGCCCATGTCCACCCTGCCCTATCCCCTTAACCCAATAACCTAACCTGCACATCCCTGGACACTAAGGGGCAATTTATTATGGCCACTCCGAACCTGCACATCTCTGGACTGTGGCAGGAAACCGGCGCACCCGGAGGGAACCTACGCAGATACAGGGAGAACGTACAAATGCCAAACAGACAGTGGTCCATGGTGGGAACCCGGGTCCCTGGCATTGTGAGGCAGCAGTGCTAACCACTCTGCCACTTTGCCGCCCTTTCTGCCTGCATCTGTCTCTGAGTCCTTTGTCCATTTCAAAGTCTTTACATTTCCTTTCCCCTATATCCTACCGCTCTCCCACATTTTTCCCCTGTCTGTCAGCCTACCTATCTCTCCCTCTCCCTCTCCCTCTCTCTCTCTCTCTCTCTCTGTCTCTCTCCTTGAACTCCAGTCTCTCCTCCAGGTGCCACTCTCTAAGAGGACATTGACGACCATGGACTTCCTCTGGCTTGCTCCATGTTTGGTAAAGTCCTGCAGGGGTTTGTCGTTGCCTTCTGCAGTATGGCTGACCAGGAAACGGCCCTGCTCTTACCGCCTGACGTCAGGTGCATTGGAAGGATTTGCGGGCTGAGAATCAACCTTTTTAGCCACATTAATAAGGCACCTTCCATAGTCAACAAGTCCTGAAGTGGGACTTTAAGCCAGAGCTTCTGGCCCAGATCTGGGGACACTACCACTGGGCCACAAGGTCTCCCCTCTCCCGTCTCCAGGTCTCTTTAATCTGTTTCTTTTTTCCTTCTATTCCCATTCTATTTACCACTCAATGGTCAATTGTACACTGTCTGTGGAATACAGCAACTCCATTAGGGGGTAGCTTTCCAGCCATGTGGAGCTCATTCCTGCAATAATTATTTCTGGACTGCTTTCCCCGTGCCAAATGCCTCATATACAAGAATAGAAAACAACAGAACTTAAAAAAGGAGGGACATTTGTCAGGGATAAAACACATTCAGATTTTGATTATTGGATTTGTCAGTTCTTCTCAGCTTTTTGGAACATTTGCTTTATTTATATCAGCGGTTTTCTGTAAACTTCCAACACAAGGAACTAACTAGTGACTAAAGTTTGAGAAGCGTGCATCAATTGAATAATTCTTACCATCATTGCTTTATTATAGTTATTTATAAAATGCTGCATTACTGTCTGGATGGCAGGGTAGCACAGTGGTTAGAACTGTTGCTTCACAGTGCCAGGGCCCCAGGTTCAATTCCCGGCTTGGGTCACTGTCTGTGCGGAGTCTGCACGTTCTCCCCGTGTCTGCGTGGGTTTCCTCCGGGTGCTCCGGTTTCCTCCCACAAGTCCCGAAAGATGTGCTTGTTAGGTCAATTGGACATTCTGAATTCTTCCTCTGTGTACCCGAACAGGCGCCGGAGTGTGGCGACTAGGGGCTTTTCACAGTAACTTCATTGCAGTGCTAATGTAAGCCTACTTGTGACGCTAATAAAGAATATTATTATGAAGACATGAGATTTACACTTGTTGGTGATTTCTATTTAGCAAGGTGTCAGGCAAACTAAAAGGAACTCTGGACTATTCTTGTAAAAACTGCCCTTCCAGTTATCTCCATTGACCCATACAAATATTATTTAAATCAACTTTATTGGGATATGGAGAATTATATTCAAGAACGTTTTGGTAAGATAAAGGAAAGTTGTTGATAAGATTTCTATTGAGGAAAGAAAACAGGGGAGTGCCCCCTCTGATAAACCGTCACACAGCTGAATGTATAGAAATGATTGTGCGAGAAAATTGTGCGAGATCATCATACCAGGATCTTCAAAGCTAAGTCAACGTTGCGACCACTCTGCATGCTTTACGTGAGTGTAAGTAGTGCTGTGCCTGTATTTGAATGGCAAATGAGGAGAAGAGCATCTTATTGGATACATTCCTGTTTGCAGCGGGATTTCAAGGCAAGGATGAGAAGTTTTAACGTTTTCTTTTATAAATTTAGAGTACCTGATTCTTTTTTTTTCCAATTAAAGGGCAATTTAGCGTTGCCAATCCACCTACTCTACACATCTTTGGGTTGTGGGGGTGGGACACACGCAGGCACGGGGAGAGTGTGCAAACTCCACACGGACAGTGACCCGGAGCTGGGGATTCGAACCCGGGTCCTCAGCACCGTGAGGCAGCAGTGCTAACTGCTGCGCCGCCATGCCGCCTGAGAATTTTAAAAGCGCGATGTCGGAGCACCAGCTGGGGGCACAGGAGCGATGGGTGGGAGCCTCCCTTGTGAAGAGGGAGGTCTGATGGGGAACTGTCCCCCAGTCTAGAATCAAGCACCTAAGCAGCAACCTCATTTTCTTCTCTTTTCCTCAACTACCACTGCCCCGCCACCCCCCCCGCCCCCCTCTTCAAATGCAGCAACTCCCATCGGAAGATCGAATGCCCATTCAGCGTCCTCTCAGGAAGCAACAGAAGGAGTTTTGCAATGAAACAATACAGCATTAAAAAAGTAGCAAAACAACACTCCAAAGATACCTGCCGTAGGAAAAGTCAGAGAAAAGGTAAAGCTTTGCAGTCTGACCCTCTCATCTTGTCAAAGCTAAGTCCTCAAGCCAGAGTTGAGAAGGAAAGAAGCAATGGTTTTAAACAGTCAGGCATTCCCAGACAAGGCATCAAAACAAAATCTGGAGTTTATTACAGGATTAATTTGCCGTAGATTGTCCACAGTCAAGAGCTTAGGGAAGGTCCACGCACGGTTTGGGCCCAAGCTTCAGAAGCAGCACAAATCGCTGGAACCACCAGATTGGCTTCAATGAGCCAATGCGCGCGAAATGCCCTGTCAAAGGACCACCCCTGCACCTTCCGGTTCGAATACTGACAATCCTCCTTGCAAACAGTTAAAGCTGTGGTATCCTTCTTAAAGGTGTGCCGTACAGAAAAATGTTCCACAACACATTCTTCATTCCCTATCTAGAATCTTTAATGTTTCAGCGTTTGCGAACGACAGCAATCCCTGATAAATAGAGGAGGCGTATCTGGAGTTGCTGAGGGTGAAGTTTGTCAGTTACATGGTTAATGCCCCCCTGTCATTAGGCCCGCTTGTGGGGTACACGTAACATTCAACGGAACCCCAAAGTTCATGGCTTTACATTTGCTGTTGAGTTTTTTTAATGGCATTAATTTTTACGAGAGGTTGTTCCAGAGGCATGTTCCTGCGGGAGGAAGGACTTGCATTTACGTAGCACCTGGTTGTAAATGCAGCAAACAATATGTGTGCAGCAGGATCCCACAATCAGCAATGTGCCAGTGACCAGGTAATCTGGTGTAGGGATAATTATTGGCCAAGATACCGCAGGAAACTCCCCTGCTGTTCCTCAAATTAGTGCCATGGGATCTCTCAACTGAGGGGGCCGATGTGGCTTCATTTAAAAATTGCAACTGAAAGACATCAGGCCACCCCGCAGCGTTTTTGTTTTGAGGGTGGAGGTGTCCCAAGGCGAGCAGCAAGATCATCCGGTTTGCCCCCCCTCCGCCACTGGGAAACTCACCGCAGGGGGGGGTCACCGTTGGCGGAACCGGAAGATCCGGGCAGCACGGTAGCATGGTTGTCAGCACAATTGCTTCACAGCTCCAGGGTCCCAGGTTCGATTCCCGGCTTGGGTCACTGTCTGTGCGGAGTCTGCACGTTCTCCCCCGTGTCTGCGTGGGTTTCCTTCGGGTGCTCCGGTTTCCTCCCACAGTCCAAAGACATGCTTGTTAGGTGGATTGACCATTATAAATTGCCCTTAGTGTTGGGTGGGGTTACTGGGTTATGGGGATAGGGTGGAAGTGTGGGCTTGGGTAGCGTGCTCTTTCAAAGATCCGGTGCAGACTCGATGGGCCGAATGGCCTCCTACTGCACTGTAAATTCTATGATCCCACTGGTGGGAACGGCCAGAAACCTTTGACCATTAGCTCTGAGAGTGTAGCACTCCCCAGTTGTGCAGTAGAATTTCAGCTTGGCTCAGGTCTTTGGAGTGTGTTATAAACCCACAACCTTCTTACTGCGAGGCCACAATTGTTGCCAGTTGACCCATGGTACATGCAGAGTAATCCACTCTATCTGCAATATACTGATGACACAGGCATTTATTGGGATAGAAGTTATAATCGATGCTATCAAATGAATGGTTAACGGGCTTGTATAAAACATTGGTTTGATCTCAGCTCGAGTATTGCATCCAGTTCTGGGCTTTAGGAAAGATGTGGGGTGGGATTCTCCAATCCCGCGGCAGAGTGCCCACGCTGTCATAAACGCCGTCGCGTTTTATGACGGCATGAACGGGCCGTTCCCAGGACTAATTCTAGCCCCTGCGCAGTTGCGCTGGCACCAACGAGGACCTGAGCATGCACAATGGCCTCCTTCAACACGCCGGCTCCGAGGCAACATGGTGCAGGACTACAGGCGCCGGCGAGTAGGAAAGGAGGCCCCCAGCCACAGAGGCCGACCTGCTAATCGGTGGGCCCCGATCGCGGGCCAGGCCACATCTGAGGCCCCCCCAGGGTCAGATCCCCTCTCCTCCCCCACAGGCCGCCCCCCGACCCTTCAACGCCGAGGTCCCGCCGGATCAGAGCAGGTTAGAACGGCGCCGGCAGGACTCGGCTCTTTTCTTACGGCCGCTCGGCCCGTCCGGGCCGGAGAATCGGCGGGCTGGCCCCGTAGAGCGGCCCGTGACCAGCGCCACGCCAACCGCACCGATTCTGCAGAGAATCGCGTACCGGTGTCGGGGCGGCGTGGCCCGCTGACGATTCTCCGACCCGGCGCGGGGTCGGAGAGTCTCGCCCGTGAAGTGCAGGAAAGATTCACAAGAATGGTTCCGGGCATGAGGAAATTCAGTTCCGTAGATAGATTGGAGAAGTTGGGATCGTTCTCCTCAGAGACGAGAAGATTGAGAGGAGATCAAAGTCATGGGTGTAGACAGAGGAAAGAGGGAGGAACTGATCCCATTGGTGGAAGGATGAAGAATGAGAGGGCACAGGTTTAAGGTAAATAGCAAAAGAAGCAATGTCAACACGAGGAAAAACCTTTTCATGCAGCGAGTGGCTAGGATTTGGAGTGCAGAACCTGAGGAGGCAGATTCAATCGAGGCTTTCAAAAGATATCGTCAGCCATTATCCAAAAGGGGAAATTCACAGGGCTACGGAGAAAAGGCAAGGGAGTTGCACAAGGGCAATTGCTCCTTCAGAGGGCCAACATAGACAAGCCTCCTTTTCCGCTGTAAATATTCTAAGATTCTTTCATCAATGCTGTAATTAATCTAGCATCAATCACCCCAATCCACCTTCCAATAACGTGAGTGCCAAAAAGTTTCAAAATTCCAAACTCCATATTTTGTGTTTCAAGTGCTTACCTTGAGATTGTGTTTTCTCGTCTAGCAATGGAAGTCATCTGTGCTTGCATCGCCTGTTATTTAATTCCTTTAAGACCTCCACCAAATACCTACCTCAATCCTTTCAGAACAACCCTTCCCACTCCTGTCTGGGGGTAAGATTAATCGGCCCAGTGTAATTGGCCAATGGTCCTCCAAAAGCAGATGTGTAAGAGGGAGTGGGGGCCATTTTAAGTCACAGCTGGTAAACAAGCCCGACATCTGGTTCCGTAAATCTAAACCGAATTGAAGTGCGGGAGGGTTACAAAACGGGCTGTTGATTTACTGTCACACAAGGTCAACATTACCCCACAGTGCGTGAAACTGTCAGACAATACCCGCCATTGGTTTTAACCATTGCAATAAGTCACTCTACTCAGTGAAGCTAGAGCACTTCCTGCAGGACTGTGGAAATATCATTGAGGGGCTGTTTACTGTAAATTACTGACCAAATGTAGATAGCGTGGGTTGTTCCACGAGGTTTGATAAAGAACAAGTGTCACCTTCAGAAACAAAAGCAATGCCTGTGACAACCTTAGAATGGAAAAAAGTAGCAGTTCTGTCCCTATATCTCTCTCAAACATGTAATAATAATAATCGCTTATTGTCACAAGTAGGCTTCAATGAAGTTACTGTGAAAAGACCCTAGTCGGCACATTGCGGCGCCTGTTCGGGGAGGCCGGTACGGGAATTGAACCCGCGCTGCTGGCATTGTTCTGCATTACAAGCCAGCTGTTTAGCCCACTATGCTAAACCAGCCCCTTACGCAAATCAGCCTCTCTATGCAACAATAAATAATAATTAAGGCTTAAGACTAATTAAGGCTTTCGTGAGCATTGAAGATTAAGCTGATTAAGCCTGTTAGCCATTCATTTGATAGCATTGACTATAATGTCTGTCCTATAATAAATGCCTGTGTCAAGAGTATATTGCCGATATTGTGGTTTACTCTGCACGTATCTTGGGTCAACTAGTAACAATTGGGCCTCCCAGTAATAAGGTTGTGGTTTTCTTCAGCGCTCCAAAGACCTGAGCGTATAATCCAATCTGAAATTCGATTGCACAACTGAGGGAGTGCGACACTGTCAGAGCTGATGGTCAAGATTTTAAGCTGATTAAAGGCTTTGATGGGGGAGATAAACTATTCCCTCTGGTTGGGGGAGGGGGGAGCATAGCCTTAAATTAGAGATGGGTTGTTCAGAGGTGATGTCAGGAACCATGGGCGGAATTCTCTCAGCCCGCGGAGAATCGCCGCGACCGGCGCGAATCGCGCCACGCCGCCGGGATGTGATTCTCCGGAGTGTGGAGCATCGGCGCCATATCTGCCGCTGCGATCGGCGCGGCGCCGGCCGGATGCCGCTCTACCGAGGTGGCCTCTGCTGTGGCCTGGCCCGCGATCAGGGCCCACCAATCGGCGGGCCGGCCTCTTGGGCTAGAAGCCTCCTTTCTTCCACTCCGGCCCCTGTAGCCCCACACCATGTTGTGTCCGACGCGGAGAAGGGATCCACTGCGCCTGCGCAGGTTGTCGCCAGCGCCACTGCGCATGCGCGGATCCCGCGGCTCCCAGTTGACGAGGGTTCGCTCCAGTGCCGTGCTGGCCCCCTGTAGGGGCCAGAATTGCTGGTCCTACAGATCCATGTTGACGCCGTCAGGAAACGCAACGGCGTTTACGACTGCGTCAACACTTAGCCTCAGGATCAGAGAATCCCGCCCCATTTCTTTACACAAAGATTACAGAATTTTGGGCAGCATGGTAGCACAGTCGTTAGCAGTGTGGCTTCACAGCGCCAGGGTCGCAGGTTCGATTCCCCGCTGGGTCGGTGTCTGTGCGGAATCTGCACATTCTCCCCGTGTCTGCGTGGGTTTCCTCCCAGTGCTCCGGTTTATTTTATGATACTGCGAGGCCTGGATAGAGTGGACGTGGAGAGGATGTTTCCACTGTGAGGAGAAACTAGAACCAGAGATCACAGCCTCAAACTGAAGGGACATAGAACATAGAACATACAGTGTAGAAGGAGGCCATTCGGCCCATCGGGTCTGCACCGACCCACTTAAGCCCTCACTTCCACCCATCCCCATAACCCAATAACCCTTCCTAACTATTTTGTTCACTAAGGGCAATTTATCATGGCCAATCCATCTAACCTGCACATCTTTGGACTGTGGGAGGGAACCGGAGCACCCGGAGTAAACCCACACACACATGGGGGAAACGTGCAGACTCCGCACAGACAGTGACCCAGCGGGGAATCGAACCTGGGACCCTGGCGCTGTGAAGCCACAGTGCTATCCACTTGTGCTACCGTGCTGCCCAGGACGATCTTCTAAAACAGAGATGGGAAGGAATTTCTTCAGCCAGAGGGTGGTGAATCTGTGGAACTCTTTGCCGCAGAAGGCTGTGGAGGCCAATTCACTGAGTGTCTTTCAGACAGAGAATAAAGGAATAAAGGGATTCAGAGGCTATGGGGAGAAGGCAGGGTAATGGGGATGGGAAAAATATCAGCCATGATTGAATGGCGGAGCAGATTCGATGGGCCAAGTGGCCTAATTCTGCTCCTATGTCTTATGGTCTTAAAAATCTGAAACACTCCTTCCTCAAAACATTGAATGTGGAAAATTAGGGTTGAATTTTCCAACTGTTCTTGCCAGTGGGATCTCTTGGACGACCTCCCGCGGCGTGTACCCCAATGGCGGAGGGTGCAAGCCACGCAAAATGGACCGGAAGATCCCGCTAGCGGGCAATGAGGGGGTGGTGGGGGTGAGGGGGGGGGGGGGGGGGGCTGTGGACAATCCCACGCTGAGATTGCTAGATCTTTGCTAGGAAGGGTGTAAAAGGTTATGAAACCGAGGCAGGTAGATTGAGTTAAAATATGGGTCAGACACAAACTAGTTGAATGTCAGGAAAGGCTTGGGTGCCTAAATGACCTACTCCTGTTTCCTTGCCCCCTGTCAAAGGAGCTGGAAAAGTTAATCGAACAGCTGCCGATCTGGCCTCTCTATAAAGGTGAGGGCCAGACTGTTACCATCTCCTAATAGTATGTAGCCGCAATTTACACAGGCAGGACAAGAGTACAATGAATTCAGAACAAAGCCAATTTTGTGTTTCTGGGTGTAATTAAATGGGTGTATGCGAGAGTAGGAGGAAATATGAGAGGCAGGTACAGGTTTCTAGTTCGGCAATCATTTTTAAACCCATAGCAATAAAGCGACTCCATTCAGGAAAGGGTTTAAATGCGCACAAACAAACATATTCATAAAAGCCATAGCATTGCGAGGTATACTTGTAGTGGAGTCTTTGGAGAAATGATTAAAGACGATTATTTCTTTTGTTTCTCAGTGCACGTTCAAATGGTGTAAATGTGGAATAAATACAGCTGGAAATGTGTAAAGATAGGCCAAGAAAGGCAGGCTATGAGAGGCAGACCCAAAAATGTAGGCCATGCAAAGAAACGCTGAGAAAAGATTGTGGATGGATAAATTGTGAAGGAGCGCTGGGGTTGAAATTTCACCGTCTGATCTTAGTAATGGACGCATCAAAAACACTTTCAAACCAAACGTGTTTCCATTTAAACAAAAATGCAAATTTTTTTGAAGCGCATTAATGTCTAATATCAGAGAAATGTCACACTGAAGCATTACTGTACTCATTACTAATACCACCTAGTCCAGCTCCAATGTCAAACCTTACCCACTGTGGAGATTGCCCCTTTAAGGTGGATTGGTGGAATGGCCAGTAAAGTTTAGATTGATTTTAACGCAGAGAAGTATGAGACCGTGCATTTAGGGATCTCAAACAGTTATGGGGAGTACACAATAAATGGGAATATACTACGAGGGATAGATGAAGTGAGAGATCTTGCCGTACAAGTACGCAGGTCCCTAAAGGCAGGTGTCCAATTCGACAAGGTTGTTAAGAAGGCATATGGAATTCTCTCCTTCATTGGCAGAGGTATAGAATATAAAAGTAAGGATATAATGTTGGAATTTTTTTAAACACTGGTGAGGCCACAACTGGAGTATTGTGTGCAGTTCTGGTCACCACATTACAGGAAGGATGTAACTGCGCTGGAGAGAGTGCAGAGGAGATTTACAAGAATGTTGCCAGAGCTAGAAAAGTGCAGCTATGAGGAGAGATTGGATATATTGGGGTTATTTTCCTTGAAACAAAGAAGGCTGAGGGGAGACTTGATTGAGGACTACAAAATTATGAGGGGAAGACTTAGAGTGTACAGGATAAAATTGTTTCCCTTGGCAGAGAATTCTAGAACTAGGGCACATAGATTCAAGATAAGTGGCAGAAGGGCAGAGAGGGCATGAGGAAGACGTTTTTATGCAGAGGGTAGTGGGTGTCTGGAATTCACTGCCTGAGAAAGGGCACCTAGCTGACCTTGGGCTGGCATGTACAAGATGGACCTCCTTCTGTGCTGTAACCTTTCTATGGTTCTAAGGGCAACACAGCAGAGTAAGGGTCACCTGGTGTGGGTGACCAATCGGGATTCAGAGTGTGGAATCAACCCATGGTGAGAAAGACTCTTTGGCAGAGCCATTTTGGGAGCTGGCTACAGCAATGCAAATGATAGTCATTTCTTGTTAATAAGTACGTTTGTATTCCTGAATGAAGCTGGTGAAAGTGCATCTTGCATCCACCTTTAAACTGCACTTTGCTTCCATCTGCTGTAGAAAAGCAGAAGTGAAAGTACTTAGCTGCTTTTGATGTGGTCAATTGTAGTAAGAGTATTTATAAACATTATTGTCAGCATCAAAGCAGGATCCTTGAGGTGCATTCAAGCAAGAAGCTAAACATAAATCAACAATCCACCAATCATCTATCACTGGAGTAATAAAACTGTCAACCACTGGCCAGAATTCTCTGGATGTTGCAATTCACTTTGCCAGTAGCACACCCGCACCCATGCTTTTCCCTGTGGTGTAGGGTGGCTTGAATGGGAAATCCCATTGCCAAGCAGCAGAAGTAGAATCCCGCAGCCAGCGAACGGCGCTCTCCCGGGAAACACGCAGCTGGGGACGTGGAGAATCCAACCCAATGTATGCTATGTGAAATTGAATGGAAGATTGGTATTTCAAAGGCTGTCTTGGGATTTGAAGCCCTTTGAAGTGTACTTAGTTTTTGAGGAAGCCTCTGACACTTTTAACAGCTGCTACTTTAAGCACTTTAGTCTGAGGCAGCAGATGTTAGGGAAGGGTAAATGTACTGCTACCTGGACTGCTATCTCCAGCTTTCAGGCAGGGGTTACCGATGTGGGTGTCTGCTGTGGGACTCTGAAAGAGGTCTCTAATGGGGGCCTCTGATGGGGGAGTTTGATGGGGTGGTCGGATTGGGGGAGTCCGATGCAGGGATCTCTCATGGGGGTGTCTGATGGGGATCTCTGTTGGGGGTCTCCAATGGGGGATGCTGGGAGGAACTCAGTGGGGAAGGAAGGTTGGGTGGTGGGGGGGGACAGGATTTGTGTTTTGGGGTGGGGGGGGAGGGGTCCTTCAGATGGACTTTGGGGGCACCTCAGTTATGCCCTGGCCTGCTTGACAAAGTGATGGGCTCCACCACGTTAGGGCCACACTTGGGAAAACCTGCACCAAATCCCGCTGGGAACATTTCCCGCTGTGGGGGTCGGTGCATAATCGGGGTGGGAGGGGTGGGGGGGAGGTGGGGAGCGGGGGGGGGGGGAGGAGAGTGTGGAGACTTAGGTTTCCAGCTGTAATCATCCTTCCCCCCCGCCCCCCAGCGTAGGGAGGGTAGCTCACTGCCGCCGCCAGTGGGGTTCCAGAGCATCGGAATGGGATTGGCAACTGGCGCCGATCCCGTTTTTCGACCGCGCTCCGTTCTCTGCCAGATTGGAAAACCGCAACCGGCGCCGGGCATTGGATTATCCACTCTGTAGAAAGCTCTGTGAAATTCCGCATTATGGATAAGTACAGAGGACACCAGGAAGGGATAAAAACTGTTGTCAACAGTCCCGGCCACAATCAAGACGTTGGGTTTGGGTGTGTGTGATGGTGAATGGTAAAGTTAGTCACGAATTCTGAAGCTTTGCTTTATTTATCTTTTGGGAAGGGCTGAGCGAAATTTCACAGAATTTTCCCTTGGGTTATTAACTGGGTTGGGTAAAGTTAAAGATCATTAAAGTCAGTTTTTATTTTGCAGTTTAAAAGCCCAGGTGCCTTTGGGCGTATTTCAGATTTTGCAAGAGGGGCCTAAATTCATTTAGACTCCAGGACTGGGCACAACTCAAGGGTGGCGGAGTGGAGAGGCGTTTCCTACGTTGGTCCTGCAGGCCTCATCGTCAGAATTTCAGCGAACTCTCTGTGCCAATTGGGTCCACAGCTCACCAATCTGACTCTGATACCTGGAGGGAGTGGGCGTGGGTGGGTGGGTGGAGGGCGGTGCTGGGTGACAATTGGGAAGCATGCATTGAGCTGCAGTCCTAATGTGGAGTCATTCCTGCTCACCCTGACTCCACGTTAAAGCAAGTTTTAAGATAACTTGCCTGCAGGCTTCCACCGTGGATTTTAAGGGCCGTTGACTGGATTGCTATACATCTTGAAAAACCAGGTGGAACTTGCGCGAGCACAAACTTTGATTCATTTGAACCAATTTTGTGAAGCGGTCAATTTTGAAATGAGAACGACACTTACCTTTGTGCCTCTGGAGGGAACCCCTTGACTGCCTCATGCCTGGCCAAACCTGGTGACAATTGCAATCAATCACGCCGGACAGAATTGCGTTTTTCGATTCTCTCCGGAATTTGAGCCCGTGCCGAGTTTCTCTCGGGCCGAGAGTGCGGGCTCAGAATGTGATGTTGATTGGTTAAATATTGGCCAGTAAACTGGGGATAACCCCCTTGTCTAATTCAAAATAGTGTAATGGGGTTTTTCAGTACGCGCTCAGCCTTGATGTAATATCTGACCCAGAGGACGGCACCTCCGATACAACAGCGCTCCCTCAGTACTGGACTAGAGGTTTGGCCTGGATTTTGATGCCCAGTCCTTGGAATGGGGACTTAAACCCACAACTACAGATGTATTGAAGGGGAAGCTAGATAGGCAGATGAGGGAGGAAAAGAATAGTGACTTGGAGGCGAGACAATTACCAACTGAGCCTCAACTCAGCCATGAGCTTGTTGAATGGCGGAGAAGGTTTGAGGGGCCAAATGGCCGACGCTTGCTCCTAATTCGTATATTCGTATGACACCTGTATTCTGTATTTTTGATAAGGGAGGGGAAGACAAATGGGGAAGACTTTGTTTCAAGATCAATTTTGATCATTCAGACTGCGTATGGCTGCAGTGCAGGGTTACTCCAGGAGTGTTCCGGAATCTGCAGGGATTGACATGGCTGCAATCAACCTGGATGAAACTAAATCACAGGGGAATTTTTTTAATGTTCCCTGTTCCATTTTCTTCAAACACTTTTGTTCATGGTTAGTTGTAAACTTTTTAAAAGTTGGGAAAAAAGGCTTGGGTAGTTTGAAGCATGTGGTCATTTGTTTAACATCTCCAAGAATACACCCCAGCAGAGCTGATAATAATATTCCTGTGTCATTGGGAAACTTGAAACTCACAAACATTAATATTAGAGGAGAGGTTGTAACTGCTGCAGGTGATGTCTGCCTGGTTCCTCCGGTGGTGTGGGAGGTTGGGAGCGTGTGTGTGCGTGGGGTGGGGGGGGGGGGGGGCGGTAGAGGTTGGAGGAAAGGGCAGGGGACAGATCCATTTCGAGGACCACTATTATTACACATCTAGCAAGCTCCATGCCCAAAATGGCCATCTCTGATGCAGCTTGCATGATATTAGAATGTTACCAGGATGTACTCGAATGATGCCAGAACAGAGAGATGATACCTATCAGCAGAGATTGAGTCTCTTTTCTCTATAAAGGTTCACGATACCATGGCCAGGATTTTCAAGCCTGAGACAGCTTAGGGTAGTCAGGAAAATTCCCAGCTCAGGATGTCCTCCTTGGCAGAAAGTGCCCTAAGGTGGGATCTTCATTGCTGGGGGCATGAGAGAGCAAAAAGGGGTTCGATGAAGGGCAGAGCTCGGCACAGGAAAATCCAGGCCAACTTGTTTCCACTTGTGGGCAATGCCAGAAATCGAATGTGAGTATAAGATAGTCACTAATAATTCCTGTACGGAGTTCAAGAGAACTTCCTTTACCTGGGGCGGCACGGTAGCACAGTGGTTAGCACGGTTGCTTCACAGCTCCAGGGTCCCAGGTTCGATTCCCGGCTTGGGTCACTGACTGCGCGGAGTCTGCACGTTCTCCCCGTGTCTGCGTGGGTTTCCTCCGGGTGCTCCGGTTTCCAACACAGTCCAAAGAATGAAAATGAATGAAAACCACTTATTGTCACAAGTAGGCTTCAAGTGAAGTTACTATGAAAAGCCCCTAGTCGCCATATTCCGGCGCCTGTTCGGGGAGGCTGGTACGGGAATTGAACCGTGCTGCTGGCCTGCCTTGGTCTTCTTTCAAAGCCAGTGATTTAGCCCAGTATGCTAAACCAGAATTGCAGGTTAGGCGGATTGGCCATGCTAAATTGCCCTTAGTGTCATAAAAAGGTTAGGAGGGGTTATTGGGTTATGGGGATAGTGTGGAAGTGAGGGCTTAGGTGGGGTTACTGGGTTACTGGGGATAAGGTGGAGGTGTGGATTCAGGTAAGATGCTCTTTCCAAGGGCCGGTGCAGACTCGATGGGCCAAATGGCCTCCTTTTGCACTGTAAATTCTAGGTCATACCCAAACATTTTTGAGAATTGGAATGCATTTTAAGGGAAGCTAGGTCACAGTCCGTGTGGAGTTTGCACATTCTCCCCGTGTCTGCGTGGGTCTCACCCCCACAACCCAAAGCTGTGCAGGGTAGGTGGATTGGCCACGCTAAATTGCCCCTTAATTGCAAAAAAATAATTGGGACTCTAAATTTATTTTTAAAATAAGCTAAATAAAGAGAAACTAGATATGAGTATGAGGGAGAAAAGACAGAAGGGTGTGTTTCTGGGCTGCGAGGAAGCTCATGTGGAACCGAAATATTGGCATGGCTCGATTAGTCAGTTTCTGCTCTGTAAATACTTTGTAACAAAGTGAACAGACCCTACTCACAGAGAGGTGAGTCCAGGGTGAGGGCTGGATGCGGACGAGGGTTGGCATGACATGTGCGTTGTTATCCTGAGACTGATGGGTGCCCACAGTATTTCTGTGAGATTTCAAGGAGTACTCCTAACCCCCAAATTCTTCACCTCTCAGCTTATATTGTTCTGCACAAATACCACCCCCGGCCCTTGGAATTCCAGTGTCATAGGATTCTGCTGGCCATGTTTAAATTTTACATTTTCCGATTGGAACGGGAAGGGAATTTGGGAGGACACAAGGAATGTTCGTGTTGAGGTCATGGAAAAGAAGAATGGGGATGGATTTTTTTACTTGCCTGCTCGGGTGTTGCTGATCAATTGCTTGCATAGAACACAAGAAACATAAGAAATAAGGGCATGAATAAACTATCTCCCCTTGAGCAGAAATGTTGACTTGAGTTTAAAGTCCCAAGCTCATCCTAACTTTAACCAAATCTCTTCTCCCTGCCTGACCAGGGTAAATCTTGGAGTGTCCTTTTAAACAAAGTTTCCTTCATCACTTTCCTGATCATAATCAGATTTACTTACAGTAGAAAAGCATCCTCTGGCGACCCCTTGGTCTTTCACTCTCCACAATGTCTGTAACAGGGATTCACCCTCACCAGCATTCTGCTTGGTTGTTAATCTAAAAACACTCTGAGAGTCTAGAGTCTCAGCATTGCAAGGTCAGCTGCCTCCCCTTTCTGTGTCCAGGTGTTAAAACTTACACCTTACTTTCAATAGGTTTTGACCGGTGCCCCTGTCTCCATGGCATCCAGGTCACATGCACTTGACTACAAGCAGGTTTTGCATGAGGTTGCATGGGCTTTTCTCCTTGAGTTAATGGAGACATTTGGAACATAACTGTCTAACAAAGTCTAGCATTTGTAACAAGGTGAAGGGTGTAATTTTTATCTTCTGCAATAGCTTTTAAATTGGCGATAACGAATCAGCAGCCTATTTTTATACTTCTTCTGTTTCACATTTCCGTTAAATTCAATGGAAATAAAGATGGGAAGGAAGAAAATAAAGACTTGCATTTATTTAGTGCCTTTCACCACCTTCGGATGTGCCCGATATGAACGTACGAATTGAGAGCAGGAGTAGACTACCCGGGCCCTCGAGTCTTCTCCACCATTCAGTAAGATCACGACTAATCTGATTGTGGCTTCAATTGCACATTCCACCTACCCCAGATAACCTTTGTGAGTCAAGAATCTATCGACTTCTACCTTAAAAATATTCAATGATCCTGCCTCCACCTCTCTCCAGGAAGGAGAGTTTCAAAGACTCATGAGCCTCTGTGAAAAACAATTTCTTCTCCTCTCGTCTTCCTCGTTTCTTCCTCATTTTAAATGAGGAACGCCTTATTTTAAACTATGTCCCCTAGTTCTTGTCTCTCCGACAAGGGAGCACACCCTTTCAGCATCCACCCTGTCACCTCGCCCCCAAAATCTTACATGTTTCAATAAGTTCACCTGTCATGAACTCCAACCATACAGGCCCCAACCAGTCCAACCCTTTCTTAATAAGGTGACCTCCCCCATCACAGGTTTCAGTTAAGTGAACCTTCGCTGACGTGGACTGCACCACTGGGCTCCCTGAATACCTACTCGGAGCCATTGGCAATGCTGCCGTCACCATAGCCCTCAGACTAGACCCCTTACAAGATTCCTCCTCCATCCTAACCCATTCTACCCCTTCTTCTTCCCACCACCGCTGCACCTCCTCTACATTCGCCGCCCAATAATAATGAAGCAAGTTTGGCAACGCCAACCCCCCCTGCTGTCTCTGCCTCTGTAGCAGGGTCCTCCCCACCCTCGGCATCTTCCCCGCCCATACAAAGTCAGAGATGATTGTGTCCACTTTCCGAAAAAAGGCCTTTGGTATAAAGATCGGGAGAGCCTGAAAGATAAACAAGAACCTCGGGAGAATATTCATTTTCACCACTTGGACCCTCCCCGCCAACGTTATGTGCAGTGTATCCCACCGCTTAAGATCCTCCCTGGCCTCCTCCACCAGCTTCGTTAAGTTCCACTTATGGAGCCCCGTCCATTCCCTCGCTACCTGAATCCCCAAGTACCTAAACCTATCCCTCGCTACCGTAAATGGATTCCCCCCTCAATTAGCCCGCTGTGTCAGCTCATTCACCGGGAATACCTCGCTTTTCCCTACATTCAGCTTGTATCCCGAGAACCCTCCAAACCTCCCCAACAGGCCCATATTCCATCCCATACTCTCCAATGGATCCGAAACATCCAACAAGAGGTCATCGGCATAGAGCGACACCCGATGCTCCCTCTGTCCCCTCATTATCCCCTGCCACTCTGCCGACCCCTGAGAGCCATCGCCAATGGCTCTATGGCCAGCACAAACAGCAGCAGCAACAGCGGGCACCCCTGCCCCGTACCCCTGTGTAAGTCAAAGCTTTGTGAACTCATATCATTCGTCCTCACCCTCGCTCTTGGTGCCACATACAGCAATCGCACCCATGTCACAAATCTCAGCCCAAACCCAAACCTTCCAAAACTTCGAACAAGTACCGCCACTCCACCTGATCAAATGCTTTCTCCGCGTCCATGGACACCACCACCTCCTGTACCAGAGCTCTCGACGGATTCATCACCACATTCAACAGCCGTCTTATATTACTCGCGAGCTGCCTGCCCTTCACGAAGCCTGTTTGATCTTCTGCAACCACCCCCGGGACACAATCCTCCATCCTCCCCGCCAACAACTTAGCCAATACTTTCACATCCGTGTTCAATAGTGATATGGGTCTATACGACCCACATTCCACCGGATCCTTCCCTTTTTGGGGGATTAGTGTGATTACTGCCTGCTTCATCGTCTCCGGCAACTCCCCCTTCTCCAGCGCTTCATTAAACGCCCCCAACAGATGTGGTGCCAGGTCCGCCGCAAATTCCTTATAAAATTCTGCCGAGTACCCATCCGGCCCAGGGGCCTTCCCCGACTTCATACCCCTGATACTATCCAGCACCTCCCTCAGCCCCAGGGGCTCCTCCAACACCTGCCTCTTTGCTTCCTCCACCTGGGGAAATTCCAGCTCATCCAGAAACCACCCTATGTCCCCCTCCTCTCCTCCTGGGTCTGCCTCATAAAGTCCCTGGTAATACTCTCTAAATGCCTCATTTATCTTCCCTGGCTCTGACACCACATCCCCAGCCCCAGTCCAGATCTTCAATATTTCCCTGGACGCAGCCTGCCTCCGCAGCTGGTGCGCCAGCATGCAGCTCGCCTTCTCCCCATACTCGTATTGCACCCCTCTTGCCCTACACAGTTACCCTACCGCCCTCCCCTTTGTCAGCCTGTCAAATTGCCCCTGCAACATTTTCCTCCTCGCCAATCCCTCCACGGCGGCACCCTCGAATATTCCCTGTCCACCTCCACTATCTCGCTCACTAGACGGTCATGTTCCGCCCTCCTTTCCTTATTCGCACAAACCGTAAATGAGATAATTTCTCCCCGGACCACTGCCTTCGTGCTTCCCAAAAAATGCCCGCCGACACCTCCCCATTCTAATTGAACTCCACATAATCCCTAATCGCCAACCGCACCTTATCACAAAAACCTCCATCCGCCAACAACCCCGAGTCAAACCTCCACCCCGGCCTCTGCTCTCGTCCCGTACTGAACCGAATATCCAGCCAGTGGGGTGCATGGTCTGAGATAACTATCCCCGCATACTCTGCCCCCTCCACCCCAACCAAAATCTCCCGGCTCACTACAAAGTAATCAATCCTCGAATACACCTTATAGACGTGTGAAAAGAAGGAATACTCCCTTCCCCCTGGGTGCTGAAAGCACTATGGATCCACCATACCCATCCTCTCCATAAACCCCCCCAACTCCCTTGCCATTCGTACCCTACCCAGCGACCTGGAGCTCGATCTATCCACCCTCGGCTCCAGGACACAGTTAAAATCTCCTCCGATGATCAACTGGTACGTGGCCAAATCCAGGATTGCTGCCATCAACCACCTCATAAAACCCACATCATCCCAATTTGGGGCATACACATTTGCCAACACTACTGGTGCCCCTTCCAATACCCCACTCACAATCACATATCTCCCACCTGGATCCCTCACCTCCTTCGCACTCACGAATCCCATTTTTTTGCACATTAAAATCGCCACACCCCTCGATTTCAAATCAAACCACGAGTGAAAAACCTGCCCGACCCACCCCTTCCTTAACCTAACCTGGTCCTTCACACGGAGGTATGTCACCTGCAAAAAGACAACCCCCGCTTTCAAGCTCCTGAGGTGCGCGAACACCCGCGACCTTTTAACCGGCCCATTCAGTCCCCGGACATTCCACGTTACCAACCTTACCGGAGGCTTGCGCCTCCAATCCCCTCTACCGTCCGTCATCTTCCCCACTTAACTCCTGCCCCTTTAATTCCACTCTTACCTAGCCCATCCCAGATGGCCCCTTTCTTCACCCTTGACCATGTCATCTCCCACCCCCTGCCGCGTCGCAGAAACCTTTCCCCCCCCCCCGCTTTCCCCCTTCCCCTTCTTCCCCCCCCCCCCACTTCCCCTTTCCCCCCCTCCCCCCGGCCACTCCTCTTGGCCTTCTCCCCCACCACCTCACTTCCGTTCACCAGCATAAAATGCTAGCGCGGCTGCCCCTGCCGAAAGGCACATCCTAATGACCTCCCCCTCCCTCTCCTCCCTACCAGCCCCCCCCCCCCCCCCCCCCCCCCCCCCCACTCCTCAGCTCCAAGAAGAAGGCCTCCTGCTGGCCTTACCCTCTCCCACCCAAACAAGGACTTCTCCTGAACTCCAGGTAGCCTTCTCCAAAAGCAAACAAACATGTTAAATACAAACAGTCCCACAAAACAGGAGGGGGGATGGGAACATCCATCCCCACATAAACTTTTCACCCCAACAACTCCGAACAATCTCAACATTGAACAGAAACCCACCCCCCCCCCACAAAAAAAGGTGAAAATCCCCCAATCCCTACACCCACTTCAAAATGCTCCCGCCCATTACATAGTGGCAGCACCCCGATTCCCAAGCATTGTCCACTCAGTTCTCCCCCAGTTTATGCTACTTAATGAAGTCTTCAGCCGCTTCTGGGGTCTCGAAATAATACTCCGGCCTCCGAACGTCACCCATAATTTCGCCGGGTAGAGCACCCCAAACCTGATCTGCCGCCGGTACAGCACCGCCTTGGCCTTGTTGAAACCTGCCCGCCGTTTTGCCAACTCGGCTCCGATGTCCTGATAAATCCGGACGTTATTTCCCTCCCAGTCGCAGCTACGCTTCTCCCTGGCCCACCGTAGAATTTTCTCTTTCTCCACAAATTTATGGAGTCTCACGATCACCGCCCACGGCGGCTCCCCGTCTCTAGGTTTTGCCTCAGAGACCGATGCGCTCGGTCCACTTCAGGCGCCTTATCTAGCACCCCTTCCGCCACCAGTCCCGCCAGCATCCTCGAGACATACCTCATGGCACTCACACCTTCCACTCCTTCAGGCAGGCCCACTATTCGCAGGTTCTGTCTTCTCGAGGTATTCTTCTGCTCGTCAACCTTTGCCCTCGGCGATTTACAAAGGTCTCCTAGGAGCCCCACCTCCGCCTACAGAGCCACCACACGATTGCTGTGGTCCAAGATCACTCCTTCAATCTCCCGAATCTGTGACCCCTGTACCTCCAAACACCCCTCCATCCGCTCCAAAGTACTCTTCAGGGGTGCCACGGCTTCTGCAATGGCCTTTGCATGATCCTCACACATTTCTTTCCTCTGTTTATGGAATTCCTCCTTGATAAAAGTCATCAGTTCCTGTATCTGGGGCCTTACAGCTTGCCCTCCCCCGCCTGCATGCTGGAAGAGACTGTCTGTGAAGCACAAGACTGTTTCAACTTTCCAGCCAAACCTCTCAATGTTTTCTGCTGGGTCCGGTGATCAGAAGACATACCATTCCAGGGGTAAACTACCCCTCTAACATTCACCTGCGCCTTTTCATCAAAATTCCACCCGGATCTGGGTAAAAAGAGCCCTTTTCTGTGACTTTGAACAGGAACAACCCTTTATGCGACCAATCACTCCATGGTCACAAGCGGAAGTGGAAATCTGCCATCCTTACCTGGTCTGGCGTAAATGTAACTCCAGACCCACATCAATGTGGTTGACTCTTAGCTGCACCTCAAGGGCAATTAGGGATGGGCAATAAATGCTGGCACAGCCTGCGACCCCCACGTCCCATGAACAAATCTTCAAAAAAGCATTTATATATTTTCTTAAACAAGGAGACCAAAACAACAGTCTCACCAACCCCCTATACAACTGTAATGTTCCTCTCTGGAGAGCATGTTGGTGAACAATAACATTGGAGCTAATACTTACTAGCCTTACATTTATAGCATGTATCCATCTCCTAACTCAACCATACCACAGTTTAATTAAGTGACGTTATTATGTCTTCCGGTGAAACTCTAATACCCATGAACAGCATACCATGCAATTAAATAAATTAATGAACAATTGGCATCAAAGCATTTTACCGCCATTTTGCCCTGCACCTTAGGAAGAATACATTTGCCTTGGAGGGAATGTAATGTGCATTTCCCAGAATAAGATCTGGGGCGAAATTCTCCAGAAACGGCGCGATGTCCGCCGACTGGCGCCCAAAACGGCGCAAATCAGTCGGGCATCGCGCCGCCCCAAAGGTGCGGAATGCTCCGCATCTTTGGGGGCCGATCCCCAACCTTAAGGGGCTAGGCCCACGCCGGACTGATTTCCGCCCCGCCAGCTGGCGCGGAAATGACATCTCCGGGCGGCGCATGCGCAGGAGCGTTAGAGGCCGCTGACAGCATTCCCGCGCATGCGCAGTGGAGAGAGTCTCTTCCGCCTCCGCCATGGTGGAGACCGTGGCGGAGGCGGAAGGGAAAGAGTGCCCCCACGGAACAGGGCCGCCTGTGGATCGGTGGGCCCCGATCGCGGGCCAGGCCACCGTGGGGGCATCCCCCGGGGCCAGATCACCCCGCGCCCCCCCAGGACCCCGGAGCCCGCCCACACCGCCGTGTCCCGCCGTCCGAAAGGTGGTTCAATCCACGCCGGCTGGCGTGGGTTGACAGCGGCGGGACTTCGGCCCATCGCGAACCGGAGAATCGCCGGGGGATTCCCGCCGACCGGCGTGGCGCGATTCCCGCCCCCGCCGAATATCCAGTGGCGGAAAATTCGCGACACGGCGGGGGCAGGATTCACGCCGGCCCCCGGATATTCTCCGACCCGGTGGGGGGTCAGAGAATCGCGCCCCAGATGTGTAATGTACAAGATATACAAGAAGATTTGGGAAACGCTCCTTAGTACCTAGGAGGTTGGACTTTTTCAGTGGGACGACCTTTACAACACAATGCAGCGTACCAAACGTACAAAATAAACTAAAATTAGACAAGCGATTGCTACTTACATCGAATGCAGTATGCAAAGGTGAAGGATTACATTAGATCATCGAGGTACTCATCAGCTAAAGAATTGTTCTAGGATTGCTCGGTATAAGGATGTAACATGAAATCATATGGAGCAGGAGCAATCTTATCCTAATCTGTACATATCAGCAGTACTAACTGGTCAACTGGATAGAATATACCTGCATTGTATTGTCAATTTCACTCTAAGAGGCCATTAGACAGTAGAAGTGGCAGCATCTTCAGAGACAGCAGATCACGTTGAAGTTGTCTCAAGGCATCTATCAACACTAGACCAGACCTGAGAACGTTTGATGTTGCCGATTGCTAGCACTGAAAAGTCTCGCTGTGACGGATACAGACTTCACCCTCGTCCCCAACACTTAAGCACTCCAAATAAAATTAAAATAGAAACTTCTTTACTCAGAGAATGTTTAAATGCGGGACTTGCTACAACAAACTGTAAAACGAGTCAAGTATCGTGGATGCTAGAGATTTAAAATGAAACAGAAAGTGCTGGACAAACTCAGCATGTCTGGCAGGATCTGTGGAGAGAGAAACAGAGGACGCGATTCAACGGGATAAAAACAGAGTCCTGTTTCGGACTCGTTCAGCGGGGTGTTCAGCTGTGCAGTGCCGAGGAAGACCCGGCTATTTAAAGGCACTTTGCTGTTTTTTTGGTCTTGGTGGGGAATGTCCCATCGAGGCCGCACTTGCATCATTTCCTACATTGACGAGCGGATCGGGGTGCCCTTTTCAAAGCCGCCCATCCTTTTGACTCCCTTCAGAATCCCTACTGCGGCCCCCTCCCCACTGCACCCAACTTACCTCCTAGGGGGTCCTCGAGCACCCCTCCTCTGAAGGGCAAGGCACCACGGGCCTGATGACTGGCACAGGCAACAGGCACAGGCACCTTGACACTGCCCACCTTGCACCCTGGCAGTGTCACCAGGTGGCCCTGGCAGTTCCGGGGTGGTACTCCCATGGTACCTGTGTGGCAGTGAAAAGGTGCCTGGGTGTCAGTAAGCGTGCCAGGGTACCACCTTGCCCAGAGCCCGACCACCCGGGGGTCTCTAATGGCCTAGGAGACCCTCCAAGTGCTGTTATGCCTGGTCCATGTTTGTGTGGACCAGTGCTAAACGGGGCCATGATCTCCCATGCATGGCTGTTCAGTCCTGGTACTGGGAGAACCTGGCGTAGACATATTTAAATGAGCCATTTGCTAATCTGGATCGCTCCCAGCAAGGGCGAGATCCAGATTGCGACATCTCGCGTGATTGCATTGACAGTGTCGTGAATCTCGCCAGAGGCCTCTCGCGAGATTCAACAGACTCATCACGTCACCAAGACGGGAGCTTTGTCCCCAGAGTAAACCAAAAAGACTCTTTTTTTAGAAATACAACAAACTAGAGTTGAGTGGAACAGTATATTGCGGCACTTAAGGGAAGATCAGTTGAGGCAGAAAGGAATAGAAGGTTAAACGAGGAAGGGTGGGAGGAGGCTCATGTGGGCGATAAACACCAACATGGACCAGTTGGGCGGAATGAAAACATTTCTATCGCGCCTTCCACGAATACAGAACATCTCAAAAGGCTTTGTAGCCAATGAACTGGACTGTGGCTCACCACCACCTTCTCAAGGGGCAATTAGGGATGGACAATAAATGCTGGCCACGCCAGCGACGCCCACATCCCATGAATGAATAAAACTTAAGTACTATTTTGAACTGGAATGTGAGCACTCTGAGGTGAGAATGCTGAGCCAAGGCTGACACATGGATGTTTAAATGTCCTGCTCCATGCTGTGTAATCGGTCAGGGGCAGCCAGGACCCAAGAATCGCAGCAGGCGAGCGATCCATTACCACCAAAGTTAAATGTCACCCCCTTAGACTCCGAACAATGCATTGCTTCAGTAGCCACCTGAAGAGTTGAAACCTTGTTGATTTGTTTCTCATTATCTGTTTTCTAACTTTTCTCCAGAATTTAAGACAAGATGCATTTCCGCCCACGTTATATTGTTGACCGGTCGGCCTATTCAATTCCTGAATTTGATGAAGAGTATCAGAAGAAAATCAGGAGTTACCCCCATTCGCAAAAAGCAAAGAAGTTGTTCAGGTAAAATGGCCACTCTCTGTTTGAGCTTTGCCAACCAATTTAAATGCTTGTTTATTGTTTTCATCTGGCATTATTGCCAATTATTCCTCCAGTTACTTGAGTTTTTTCACCAATTTCAATGTTTGCCTCTTGGTTCTATTGGCATGTCCTTCCTTCAGTTACTCCCAATACCAAGAAAAACAAGGAAGCCCACAGGTTTAACCCTGGTCAATGGGGTGATGTTTGGGTCACTACTATTGCCGTTGGGAGGGAGGCAATCAGTCAGGGTTTATGCTACCTACCTCCCATCTGGTGATCTCAGTTGGCAAGTATGTAAGATGAAATCAATATAAAGCTCAGCCACACTTTCTTATTTGGCAGAATAGTCTGCTGACGTCGTCAAAGACTAGAGAATTCAGGAGAAACGTCATTATCCAGAGTGATATCAAGAATGAGTCATCCAGACTCGAAACGTTAGCTCTGTTCGCTCTCCACAGACCTGCTGAGATTGTCCAGTATTTTCTGCTTTTGTTTCAGACTCCAGCATCCACAATAATTTGCTTTTATCTTATTATTTTTTTAAATTTTTCCAATTAAGGGGCAACTTAGCCTGGCCAATTCACATACCCTGCACATCTTTGGGTTGTGGGGGTGAGACCCACACAGACACGGGGAGAATGTTCAAACTCCACACGGACAGTGACCCAGGGCCAGGATCGAATCCGGGTCCTCAGCGTCGTGAGGTAGCAGTGCTAACCACTGTGCCACCATGCCGCATTTGCTTTTATCTTATGTGGATGATATAAACATGAAGTAATTGAGGCAAATATGGATGCATTAAAGAGAAAGCTTGATAGACAATGAGGGAGGAAGGAATAGGAGGCTATGGGTGAGATGAAGTGAATGGAAGCATAACCACTGACATAAACTAGTTGGGCTGTGTCGCTACGACCAAGAAAGCACAACAACACCTATACTTCCTCAGGAAACTAAGGAAATTCAGCATGTCCACATTGACTCTTACCAACTTTTACAGATGCACCATAGAAAGCATCTTATCGGGCTGCATCACAGCCTGGTATGGCAACTGCTCGGCCCAAGACCATAAGAAACTTCAGAGAGTCATGAACACAGCCCAGATCATCACGCGAACCCGCCTTCCACCCATTGACTCTGTCCACACCTCCCGCTGCCTGGGGAAAGCGGGCAGCATAATCAAAGACCCCTCCCACCCGGCTTACTCACTCTTCCAACTTCTTCCATCGGGCAGGAGATACAGAAGTCTGAGAGCACGCACGAACAGGCTCAAAAACAGCTTCTTCCCGCTGTTACCAGACTCCTAAACGACCCTCTAATGGACTGATCTGATTAATACCACACTCCTATATGCTTCACCCGATGCCGGTGTCTATGTATTTACATTGTGTACATTGTGTTGCCCTATTACGTATTTTCTTTTCATGAACTAAATGATCTGGTTGAGCTGCATGGAGAAAAATACTTTTCACTGTGCCTCGGTACACGTGACAATAAACCAATCTGATCCAATCCAATCATTTTATGTATATACATGAACAATGACCACCTGACTGCAAAACCTAAGATCATTAGGGCCACAACTTCCTGTGAGTCAATAACTTGAGGTGGGGCGAAAAATAGTTTTTTTTTAGTCCAAAAGGAAACATTTCACAACTCTAGAGCTCTTCAACGGAAAATATTCTGGTTTTGGCCATCAAAATATATAGTATCGCCCTTAAAATTTTCAAAACTTTTTAAAAGAAGAAACTTGGGTCAATTGTTCCCAGAAGCACATTTAAACGGTATATTTTCATACAGTCAAAAGCATCTGAATTTTTCTTTGCAATTTCCTAGCTGCTCTACTGCTCGACTCAAAGCCATCATCATTCAACTCTTCCCAATAATTGCATGGCTCCCGAAATACAACATCAAGAAGAGTCTCATTTTTGATATCATATCTGGTATCAGTGCTGGGACAATCCAAGTACCTCAAGGTAAGAAACGTTCTTCTTTCGATTGAAGTCCAGAAACATTTTTATGCCTTTGAGATGACACAACAAAAGATGTTTTAAAAACTCTGTACTTCAATGCTGTCAGTACAAACTCACGGCACACAGCATTCAATACCTCTGCTTCCCACAAGTGGTTTTCTTTATCAAGCCTGTACATAGAACATGCAGTGCTGAAGGAGGCCATTCGGCCCATCGAGTCTGCACCGACCCACTTAAGCCCTCACTTCCACCCTATCCCCATAACCCAATAACCCCTCCTAACCTTTTTTTGACACCTAGGGCAATTTAGCATGGCCAATCCACCTAACCTGCACATCTTTGGACTGTGGGAGGAAATCCACGCAGACACGGGGAGAACGTGCAGACTCCACATAGACAGTGACCCAGTGGAGAATCGAACCTGGGACCCTGGCGCTGTGAAGCCACAGTGCTAACCACTGTGCTACCGTGCTGCCCACATCTTCCCTTTTTATTCAGTAATGGTTTCTCCATAGAAAGCAGTCACTGTTTTTATGATGTTCTTACGATTGCTCCCATTGAATTACACATTTTAATTCTTCAGAGCCACATTACAGCATAGGAACTCAGGAAATGGAGGTCATTTAGCACCCTTGATCCTGTTGTTCTCTTTCTTAGCTCCACTGCATACTGGTCACCACATCCCTTAATATCCTTTGCCAGCTAAAATCTACTGATCTCAGATTTAAATTATTAGTTAAATTAGTATCCTCCGCTCTTTGTAGGAGAGGGTTCCATATTTCTATCACCCTTTTTGTGAAGGGGTTTTTCTGCTGTATGGACCACCTGTTTCTGCTGTTGAGATTATGCCCCCTTTCCCTACACGTCCCACCAATGGGAAATGTTCCTCTGCGTCTATCAATTCCTTTCAAAACCATAAAAGGCTCCTCCTTTAACCATCTGTATTCCAGGGGATATAAATCTAGTTTATGCAATCGCTCCCCGTGATCTATCACTTATTGCCCTGGTAATATTCTGATGAAGCAGTGAGGCACTCCTTCCAAGTCTGTTGACCTTTTATTCCAAAGGTCATTGCCCCAAACTGTAAATGGTACTCCAGTTGTGCTCTAACCAAAGCCCGTATCAAAGTATTCTTCCATTTATATTCTGGACTTGCAGTTATGAAAGCTAACATTTCATTTGCCTTGATGGTCATTTTTCTGTTCCTGCCCATTACATTTTAGTGACCTGTGTGGACAATGACCTCCGTGTCTCTTCGGGACTACTACATTGTTCCAGCTTTTCACCACTTAGGAAATACTTAGCGTTATCCTGTTTTTGTTGAAATGAATTGATTTACCATCACCTGCATTGGAATCTATCTGTCACAGTTTGTTCCACTCATTAAATCTATCAATGTCTCCTTGTAACTTTATGTTCCTGTCTGAAATACTTACCGGGGGCGGAATGCAGTAATCTCTCAGGGTTGAGCTCAGGTTGAGGAACCCACCATCTCCCTGCCTCCCCTTGATTAAGGCCAGGGTGGACTTCCTGCCCAAATGTCCACCGAAGGGCATCTCCTGCCATCACTGGTGTTCAGCCAGCAGTGGGTGGGGAATATTTACTATGCGGGGGGAACAATGAGCAAAGGGTTTTCTTGTAGCCTATTGGGTAGGCGGCGGGGGGGGGTGTTTGTCTTCAAAGGCACAAAGTGCCTGATCAAGTGACCCAGCATTGGGAAGAAGGGGGGGGGGGGGTAGTGTGGGTGTGCTGCTGAGAGCCATTCGCCCCCTCCTCCAACCCTCTTCCCGCCCCTCCCCTCAGGTCCCCTCCCCATCAACCTCCATCCGGACCTCATTTCCCATTTTCCAGGAATCCAACCATGATCCTCGTTGAAGGTCACAGTATATAATCAACAGCAGCCACTTCCCCAATGGAGAGCTGCCGACGTCTGACTGGACAGCAGCTCTGGGAGCTTGGATTCTCGCCCTATTGGGGGAGAGGAGGAGGATAAAATTAAATATCGCCCGCGGGGCTGAAAGATCTGATGGCAGGGTTCCCGATGCCAGTTAAGGACTTAATTCCCATGGGGTTCTCAGAGTTTTGGTCGACAGGACTGCCGACCCGGATACGTGACTCGATTATGTTAAGTCATTAACAACTACAGTGAATACTTGAGGCCACCTTGAGACATTATAAAGAATGTCTGGAATATAAAGGGTTAATGTAATATCACAAGTGAGCACTAGATGGAGCTAGATGCAGAACTCTATAAAGCACTGGCTCACAGACTTCTGGGAGAGATCTAGAGAGAGTGCAGAGGAGAGGTCGAGAAAGTGTAGAGTACAGTTATAGATAAAGTGTAGCGACTAGTGTTAGTAGAGTGTAGATTGTAAATGACGAGTTATTGCTTACTAGAGGCGCAAGTGGTCAAACTTTAATAAGTAGTGTAATAAATGTTAGCTTTGTTATTGAACTTAGCTTCTGTGGTCTGTGTGAACAATACGACATTCATCCTGATGATAAGAATCACAAAGAACACCACACACTAGTTGCTTCCTTCTAGTCGGAGTGCATACCATTCCTCCCTTATTGACGTCTTAACATTGTTCACCTAAACAGGTCAATCATTTTCCATCAATTCAATGTGCTTTCATTTTAGTAGCTATTTCTTTTCTGTGGAACCTTATTTAGTGCCTCCTGGAAGCCCAGATAAACAACATTTATAGACATTCACCTGTCTACTACTCAACAAAATTCAATCAGATTTGTTTGACATGACCTACTTTTTACAAAACCACGTTGGGTCACTCTGATCAGCTCAAGTTTCTTCCAACACTCGGTCGGATTGCCCTTAATTGTCATTTCCAATAACTTCCCCACCTCAGATGTCAGACTCATAGAATCTACAGTGCAGAAGGGGGCCATTCAGCCCATCGAGTCTGCACCAGCCCTTGTAAAGAGCACTCTACTTAAGGAGCCCACACCTCCACCCTGTTCCGTAACCCAGTAACCCCACCTCACCTTTTTGGACACTAAGGGGCAATTTAGCATGGCCATTCCACCCAACCTGCACATCTTTGGACTGTAGGAGGAAACCGGAGGAAACCCACGCACTCACGGGGAGAACGTGCAGACTCCGCACAGGCAGTGACCCAACTGGGACTCGAACCTGGGGCCCTGCCGCTGTGAAACAACCGTGCTAACCACTGTGCTACTGTGCCGACTGACTGGTCTATAATTCCCTGCTTTCTCCCTCTCACCTGCTTTAAACCAGAGAGTTATTTTTACACTTTTCCCAATGAGAGGGGAGGATCCGTGAATGGAGGAAACCTTTGGAAAATCATGCCTGAAACATTTGCAATTTCCTCATCGCTTCCTTCAAAATCATGGGGTGGAAACCATCTTCCCCACAGATTTGGTGTAGTCATCTTTGTGGATGTAGATTTACCGCAGTTTGAAATTTTTGCTGGGTAAATGCTCATGGCCCAATTCTCTTTTAATTCCTCTGCTGGCTCTGGTATGCTGAAGGAGCAGTTTCATAGAATCTTACGAGCAAATGGAAGTCAGAGTGCCTTATCTGAAAGAGCTATCCACTTAATTCCAAATCCCTGCTGAGATTTGGGGTTCCAACACTTTTTCTGGCTACCATTCGATGTCATTACAAATATTCCTTTCATTCATCCTCTTGTTTACCTGCAATGAATTCCATTTGTCAGTCCCATGTAATATAAACTGATTAATGCTCAGTTCGAGTACTCTGATAAGAATCTTACTTTCCCAAACATCGTCCTGTGACCTGATTGATGGACAGTATTCATTGTAAAACAAGTTTATACATCATTTCGCTGTAGCATTTCCCAAAAAAACTCCACGCCTAAATAATTCAATGTTGTGTAAAGTGTTGCGATGATAAGGCATTATTTAAATGCAAGTATTGTTTGAAGCTATCTTAAATGTTTTTTAGTCTACATGGTGATCATAGAGTTTCATCATGATTATTGAAAACTTTGCAACATTCTTAAGTAAAAGATTTTGGGAAAGGAAACAGCATAAACTCAGGAAAGGAACGGGCTCGTCTTTGCTCGACAGAATATTAACCATGAGCACAAATGACCTGGCAACACAAATCTTATATTGTGTTTTACACTTTTGATTTTAACTTCATGAAAATACCGTAAAATCTGGCGTAAAAACGCAATTCATTTGTATGTTCTAAGTCTGAGAATTATAGAGAAAGTGTTTTTTTTTAATGATTTAATGGAATGTGGGCATCACTCAAAGCCCAGCATTTATTGCCCACCCCTAATTGCCCTTGGATTAATACATAGAAACAAACATAGAAGATAGAAGCAGGAGGAGACCATTCAGCCCCTCGAGCCTGATCCATGATCATCACGTTCAATACCCTGATCCAGCCTCCCCGGGATCAAACCTGGGTCCTTGGCACCGTAAGACAGCAGTGCTAACCACTGCACTACCATGCCTGCCATTCGAGAGTTGTTAAGAGCCAAAGATACTGCTGTGGGTTTGGGGTCACAGACCAGGGTAAGGGTGGCAGATCTCCTTCCCTGAAGACCATTAGTGAACCAAATGGATTTTTTTAAACTAACAATCAATAATGGTTACAACTATTGAGACTAGTCTTCAATTCTAGATTTATTAATTGAAGGTAAATCCCACCAACTTCCGTGGTGGGACATGAACCCATATTCCCCAAAGCATTAGACCGGACCTACTAGTCTAATAATCCAGTGACATTGTCTCTACACCACCATCTCCCCATTTTGTTTTAAACTTTAGAAGTGGGGAGTGAACAATGATATCGCTGTCACTTATCACTAGGATTTAGGAGCATTACGAATTATGTCAAAGAAGAAAAAATGTTTTTAGGTTGTTAATGCAGTGCTGAATACACAGGGCAGTTCATTATACTGCAGGCAGTAATATGTTGCCTTCTATTAAGACATGCTTTATTTAATAGGAATGGCGTTTGCTCTGCTGGCTAGTCTCCCACCCGTCAATGGACTGTATTCCTCATTCTACCCTCTGCTTGTCTACTTTTTCCTTGGAAGCATACACCACATGGTACCAGGTTGGTCTACCTAGCTGCTTTCAGTACTCTCAGCATGAGACAACTTGTATTTTTCAACAGTTAATGTAAGAATAAATAAATAAATAACCTTTATTGTCACAAGTAGGCTTACATTAACCCTGCAATGAAGTTACTGTGAAAAGCCCCTAGTTGCCACATTCCGGTGCCTGTTCAGGTACACAGAGGGAGAATTCAGAATTCTCAGCTGGTACGGGAATTGAACCCGCGCTGCTGGCCTTATTCTGCATCACAAAACAGCTGTCGAGCCCATTGAGCTAAACCAGCCCCTCAACCAGATGATGTCACCCAAAGTGAATGTCGATCCTTTATTGCACAGTATGGGCCAAAAGCCAAACACTGCAGATGCTGAAAGTCTGAAGCAAGAACAGAGAATTCCTGGAATTACTCAGCAGGTCTGGCAGTATTTGTCGAAAGGGAAAGAGAGTTAAAGCTTCAGATCAGTGACCATTCCTCAGGATACCTTTTTACATTCTGTTCCTGAACTGAACCGAGTTAGATTTTTCTTTTAACTTCTGTTCCCTTCGCGTTGACAATGGGTTTCACTCTCACCTCATTTTACTCTCCACTGAACAAACCAGTCAAACAGGCAAACAAAGTGACCCTCTGATTGTGCTACCGTTGAACCAGCAAGGGAAGTATGTAAACAGAAGGTGTTGGAATTAGCCGGTGCCAAAAGAGAAAGTTAAGCTAACGCTTCAGGTGAAACTTTTCAAAGAAAAAGAATTCCGGTGAAGTGCGACATCTAAAACATGCCCTCTCTCAGGCATTGGCTGGGCTGCTGAACATTTCCAGAAATTCTGATATCATCAGAACATGTTTCCCTCCCACACCCACCCTGATTTTGAACTATATCGCTGTTCCTTCATTGTCGCTGAGCCGAAAATCTCCCTTCCGAACAGCACCCATGTCACGGTTCATTGACCTCGCCACCATCTTGCAACTAGGGAAGCGCAACAAATGCTGGCTTTGCCAATGACATTCGTCATGCCATGAATAAATTTTTTTTAAAGTCTCAGGTGTGGCCTTGCCGGTTACATTTGCCCTCCAGGAAAATACCTCATAAAATTCCTGTTTTCACATCCGTCCTTGGCCTGCTGCAATGTGCCAGTGAAGCCCGGCGCAAACTGGAGGAACAGCACCTCATCTTTCGATGAGGCACGTTACAGCCTTCCGGACTTAACATTGAGTTCACCAACTTCCGACTGTGAACTCTCTCCTCCACCTTTGCTCCATTTTTATTTCCATCAATTCATTTTCATTTCTTCCACCGATCTGTTTTCCCATCACCATGCCCCCCCCCCCCGCCCCACCCCAGGCCCATCTCATCCTTTGACACACAGCTTACCTCTCTTCTGCCATTAACACATTCCGAACTTTTAGTGTGTCACTATCAGGTAAGGTCAAGATAAAGGGCTGGATTCTGCGCACCCTCACGCCGAGTTCACGGCCGGCACGGGGGCGGAGAATCGATGTTCCCACAAGAAATCGGGACCAGTGCTGGTTCACCGATTCTGCGGGCCCCGAAAAGCGGCCTACCTGGGGCCATTGGCAGAGGCCCACTCAGCCATTCCCCACCTCCAACCGGCGGAATTCCCAGCAGCGTGGAACTAATGTGTTGCAGCCGGTTGGGATACTCGCGTGACAGCTGCGTAATTAATCTGCGGTCACCCTGGTCGGGAGTGAGCCGATCGGAGGCGAGGGGGGGCCTGACAGGCTGCCGGGGAGTGCTTGTGCAGGGGTTGAGGGTCGTGCGCGCAGTCGATCGGGGCGTCTCTTTTGTGACCGCTGGAGGCCGCAGACGTACGCATGCGCGGCCTCCGACCCGGAAGTGGTGGGGCCCATATCTGCAGCAAAAGCTGGGAGATTCACTCCGGTCCCCTGTTGACCCTCTGCAAGGCTTGGAATTCGTGTCCCTTTGAACCAGGTTTTTCTGGCGTAAAACTCGACTGTTTTGACGCCGACATGGGGACATAGCCCCAATAATGGAGAATCCAGCCCAAAGTCACCAGAGTCCCAGATGACCATAGGCTGCTTTCCCCTTTGAGGGGGAGAGTTGACTGGTGGTGATTTAACCCGAGGGTCCCCACACCTCAGGCAACGTGTAAACAGAAGATGTTGCAATTACAATGAGCTAGCCAGTGTCAAAAGAGAAAGGCGAGGGACAAGGTTGACAAAGAGTCACCCAGACTCGGAACGTTAGCTACGATCTCTCTCCACAGATGCTGCCAGACCTGCTGCGATTAAGCAGTATTTTCTGTTTTCGTTTCAAATTCCAGCATCTGCAGTAATTTGGTTTTATCATAAAATACTCATTCGCATGGCTAAGATTGTGGTTAATTTGTGTTAGAAATTGCAAATGGGAACCAATGTGGCCATGAATGTGGACAGTCGACTGATGATACAGACTCACAGTGTGGTGATCCATCATATCTATCATTTCTGGAACATTTCTAAAAGAACCACAAGTGTGTAAATAGATAATAATCCCACCTGTGATTTAACTGAAGAACAGTAAAGGAACATTTTCAAATGAAATTTGAAATCAAACCAGGTAAGGGCTAGTAATCAGGTCCAAAGGCATATTTTAAGGGGTGTTTTATGGAGCGAGGTAAATAGGGGGAGAGATTTAAGGAAGGCGTCCCAGAGCTTGGGTCCCCAGCTGCAATGGGGTGTTCGGCAATGGTGGAGCACTGAAAATCGATTAACAAAAGACCAGAACTGGACGTGCGCAGAGATCTGAGAGGGATACTGGACTGAAGGGCATTAAAAAACCAGGGAGTTATTTAATAATTGCTTTGATCTCAAGAGTGATAGCATCCCAGTTAATCCCAGAATCATCCAATTTACAGTACAGAAGGAGGCCATTCAGCCCATTGAGGCTGCACTGGCTCTTGGAAAGAGCACCCTACTTAAGCCCAGGCTTCCACCCTGTTATAACCTGCCTACTTACCATTGGCTGGGGACTAATGACAATCCCACAATCCTGTGGGAGTATGAGCTTCCCCAATGAGGGGGGCGGAGAAGCCATTAGTAAACTCCTTGTATAAATAAAGCTGGCCAGTTTAGGAACCAGCAGGAAGGAGTGTGCAGCAAGGGAAGTTGCTGCTGCTGTTATATATATATGTTATTGTAAATAAATGTTATTACTTTGTATCCTTAAAACTCGTGCTGGATTCTTCGTGGCCCTCACAAAACACCCTAGCCCCGTAATCCAAACTAACTAAGGGGCAATCTTTGGACTGTGGAAGGAAACTGGAGTACCCGGAGGAAACGCACGGAGACAAGTGGAGAACATGCAGACTCCACACAGACAGTCACCCGAGGCTGCAATTTAACCTGGGACCCTGGAGCCATCCAGCACCCACCGTCAACACTCATGACCCGCACCTAACACCTAGACACTTCACCTTATCCACAAACACACACACCTTCCAATGCTGCGGATGGTATTATCATGAGCCTCACACTGACTTGCATCTTTGGAGTTCCTGCTTTGAGGCACCCATTGACTGCTGCCCACCAAGGGGGTGAAACAGAGCAACATCATAGCATTGATGAATATTCCTGTCACTCAGTCACCAGCTCAGATTCCAACAGTACGCGTGGTCTGGGAACTAGTGTAGGCTTGGAATCGGCACAAGGTGAGCCGCTAGATATGAGTTGGCTGTAGTCAGCCAGGGTTAAGAGATGGCTTGTTTGTGGACTTGGATGGGACCCCTCACTGGGGTCGCAAATGGGCAAGCCTGCTGACTTGCTGGGTCCATTGGCTGGTCTGCCAGTCAACCCCCTGTCGCTGCCACGGAGCATGGAGGATTCCAGCTTCAGGTTGGCAGTGTACATAGCCTAGAGCTTTACCTCTCGGCAGCCTTGGTTCCATCTTGCCTGTCGTCCTGCAACATCAGAGGCACCCAAGCCTGTTGTAGCCTCCTTGTGTGGAAAGGTCATCCCTGAGAGGCTGCACCAGCACTCCCTACCCCTGCAAAATTCTCAACGTCCCCTAACACACTACAGGGCACTACTGGAGACTCTGAACTGGGAGAAATCTCATGAAAATTGTGTGTTCTGCAATCAGGGTACCTGGCCCTTTAAGGAACACAGGGCCTATCTTATAACAGATTGCTTGTTGTTGGATGATCTGCTAAGATGCTGCCTCAACCTGAATGGTCCGAATGTTCTGCCCTGGTAACATAATTGGGTGGTGTGACATCAGTGGGGGATTGTGGAAGTAACAGGAATCTCACCCACTGGGAGAAGCTGGTCAGAGACCCGCATTACCTCTTTTCAGCAAGATTTGCCACATCTTCTTCCCCTAAAGCACTAAAGAGGCAGATATTCACCTGGGATCAATGACCCCAGGGGGCAGAGGTCCTATCCATTGAGAGTTGCCAGCCAATCAGAGGCCAGCAGCTCTCTATTGAATGACAGCGCCATTGGGAGGGTAGTGGCTGCTGCTGTACTACACACACGCGGCCTTGCATCGTCACTGAATTCCAAGCCAGATGTGAGTGGTGGCGGGAAGGGGGTTGCAGGGAGAGGGGGGAGCGGGCAGCCGGAGAGGGTGGCTCTCTCAATGCGACCCCATTTCCCAATGCCAGGTCCTTTGACAAACGCCTTTTAATGAGGAGGTGACTTGGAGTCCGCGAGCAACCCCCCCAAGGGTTTGCTCCTTCTGCTCCCCACATGGTGAAGCTCCCACCTTCGGCACCCATGCCCAACTACTGCTGGGTGAATACCAGTAGCAGTGGGATGCGGCCTTTAAGTTGGCATTAATTAGCCACATAAGGGCCTCAACTATGCGGTGGCATGGTGACACAGTGTTTAGCACTGCCGCCTCACAGCGCCAGTGATCCGGGTTCGATTCTGGCCTCGGGTGACTGTCTGTGCGGAGTCTGCACATTCTCCCCGTGTCTGCGTGGGTTTCCTCCAGGTGCTCCGGTTCCCTCCCACATTCCAAAGATGTGCAGGTCAGGTGGATTGGCTATGCTAAATTGTCCCAGAGTAGATTAGGAGGGGGTTACGAGGATAGGGAGGGGGAGGAAGTGGGCTTAGGTGGGGTGCTCTTTCAGAGGGTCGGTGCAGACACGATGGGCCAAATGGCCTCCTTCTGCACTGTCGAGAATCTATGGCTCTTCTAATTGGCAGCATGGCAGAAAGGCCACCCATGGACCTTAACGCCATGGACGTAATCAGGGTAGAGGCGGGTTCCACCAGCTGCAATCACATTTGGTTTTATACATCCCAGCTAACAAACTCGCCATGGGGGAGGGCACAAGATTCTGTGCCCGGATACTGAAATGAAAAAAAATGAAATGAAAATCGCTTATTGTCACACGTAGGCTTCAAATGAAGTTACTGTGAAAAGCCCCTAGTCGCCACATTCCGGCGCCTGTTCGGGAAGGCTGGTATTGCTGATTCACGGCATCCCAGTTTCTGAAACACTGTGGGCGATGATGCTAAGGAACTGAATTTTGTCTTCCATGTCTCTCATGCTCGTTATGAATATCACCCTTGATATTTCCAACAGGTACCTTTGCTGTGTTGAGTATTATAGTCGGGAGTGTGGTTGAAGCGCAGGCTCCAATTCAAAAATTTCAACACTTCAATGAAAGTCTAAATGAAACCATCACTAATTTTGCCGCCATGAATGAGGATCGCATGAGAATTGCAGGAACTCTCACCTGCTTAACAGCTATAATACAGGTAAACTGATCAAAAATTCACTGAAAACCTAGACTGAAAACCTAGTTCAACTCTAAGAGATTCATCAAATTAATTTCTCTTTTATTTTCAGCTAATTAATCACAGTAGTGGAAAAATAGAACAAAACCACTTCTAAACCTGAGGGGGAATAGTGTAAGATGGCAGAAACTTCATGGAATGAAAACAAAAAAGCTGGAAATAGTCAGCAGGTCTGGTAGCATCCATGGAGAGAAATAATAATAATCTTTATTAGTGTCACAAGTAGGCATACATTAAAACGGCAATGAAGTTACTGCGAAAAGCCCCTAGTCGCCACTCTCCGGCGCCTGTTCGGGTACACTGAGGGAGAATTCAGAATGTCCAATTCACCTAACAAGCACGTCTTTCGGGACTTGTGGGAGGAAACCGGAGCGCCCGGAGGAAACCCACGCAGACACGGGGAGAACGTGCAGACTCCGCACAGACAGTGACCCAAGCCGGGAATCAAACCTGGGTCCCTGGCGCTGTGAAGCAACAGTGCTAACCACTGTGCTACCGTGCCGCCCATTAATTAGCCACATACAAGCATAGGAAACAGGAACGGGAATAGGCCATCCGATCCCTCGAGCCTGCTCTGCCATTCAATAAGCTTGTGATATCAGTGCGTTGAACTCCACATTCCCCATCAACCCCCGATGACCTTTGATTCCATTGCCCCCCCGAAAAATCTATCTACCTCCCCTTTGAAAATATTCAGCGACCTTGCTTCCAATTTTGTAATTTTGTTCGTTCCAAAGGATAGACAAAGTGAAACATAATGTACTGATTTACCAGTTTCCATCTTGTTGATCACCAGATTTCCTTAGGCTTCATTCAGTTTGGCTTTATCTCCATTTACCTCTCTGAATCCTTCATCAGAGGATTCATGACAGCAGCTGGGCTGCAAATCCTAATCTCATTGTTGAAATACATCTTTGGACTGACTATCCATGCGTACAGCGGCCCACTGGCAATAATATACGTAAGTAACTAACAGGCAACTATTCAGACAATTTGGCTCATCGCTCGTCCTGAGACCCAGCTTAATTTTTCTGACCTTTGTTGCTTTTCTTCCAACCAGACCTTCATTGACATCTGTAAAAACCTTCCCAAAACCAATGTGGCATCGTTGATTTTCGCTCTCATCACCGGCATAGTCCTAGCCATTGTCAAGGAGATTAACGTCAGATTTAAACACAAGCTTCCATTCCCCATCCCAATGGAAATCGCTGTGGTAAGAGAAGCCTTGGTGCTCCCATCCTTTCCTGGATCTCGTGGAGGTTCATGTTATGGTCAGTCATTGCAGTTGAGATCGTCTGAAATTACAAATGGTTTTCATTTGAAATTTAAATTGTTCTGCTATTGGTCAGGGGTTGGGGGTCGGGAGGGGGGGGGGGCAGGAGTGGGAGGACGGGGGAAATTTCCGAATGACTCAGTGAGTAAATTTATCGTTGAGTCTGATATTGAGCAATTGGACCAGAAAGGTCCCAACTTTGTTCTTTGGCCTCTGAGATACTTTGTGATCACCGTAGGGTGGTGACGCAGGATGAACGAATTGAATTTGATGGGAGCGATTTTGAGTGACAGTGTGCCATGAGCAATATCATTTCTGCTGCCTGCTAAGTATCCTTCCCATCAATGTCAATGGAAACAAAACTTGAATATTGCTGAAAAAGAGGGACAGCCTGCCAAAGCTTTTTGTTTTGTACTCATCAGGACAAATGCCAGAATGCCAAATTTCAAATGATCACAACAATTTACACTCTAGGAGGAAACGGTGCTGATTGGTTACCAAATTGACTTTGATTGGTCGGGGCATTACCATGGGGAAAGCATAGGAATGGGCTCCCCAAACCCCCGGGTAGATCAAAAAGGCGCAAGGCTAGAACATATTATTGTTTGCTCAGTGGCAATGCCTCGGCCAGAGTAAACTTGGCAACCACCTTTTCCTCCTATAGTATAAATTGTTGTGATCATTTGAAATTTGGCATTCTTGTCTTTGTCCTATTTAGTGCAGGATGAAAAGCTTCAGTCACATGTCTCTCTTTTAAGCAATAATTAAGTGAATGAAATGGCGTTGAATATTGCCAAGCTAGGAAAAGAAAAACATCGGACAGATTCGGACCATTATCCCACACAGTGATTGGAAAAGGTGTATGTGTGTTTTGAGAGGGAGGAGTAGCTTATGCTTTCTAACCAAACCTCAATGGTGACTTATCAAAGAGCTGTTGTTCTCTCCTATATCCTTGGGAAAAAAAACACTACCTCTAGCAGAGAGGGGAAGATAGAGGAAAGGGGAAAAGGGAATTAATTTATCGCATTATTCTTTTTTAAAAAATTGTTCTAATGTTCTATTTTTACCTTTAGGTCATTGTTACCACCGCAATCTCGGGGGGTGCACACATTCCACAAAAATATGGCATTGACATTGTCGGAGTGATTCCTCTGGGGTGAGTGAGAGTGAAGAAGATAAATGGCCTTCTCCTGATGGCGAACTTTTATGAGATATGCGGTAAAACTGGATCCAATATAAAGTCAATGTAGGCGTGATCTATGATTGCTTTGAGGGGCGAAATTCTCCCGAAACGGTGCGATGTCGGCCGACTGGCGCCCAAAACGGCGCAAATCAGACGGGCATCGCGCCGCCCCAAAGGTGCGGAATGCTCCGCATCTTTGGGGGCCGAGCCCCAACATTGAGGGGCTAGGCCGACGCCGGAGGAATTTCCGCCCCGCCAGCTGGCGGAAACGGCCTTTGTTGCCCCGCCTACTGGCGCGGAAATGACATCTCCGGGTGGCGCATGCGCGGGAGCGTCAGCGGCCGCTGACAGTTTTCCCGCGCATGCGCAGTGGAGGGAGTCTCTTCCACCTCCGCCATGGTGGAGACCGTGGCGGAGGCCGAATGGAAAGAGTGCCCCCACGGCACAGGCCCGCCCGCGGATCGGTGGGCCCCGATCGCGGGCCAGGCCACCGTGGGGGCACCCCCCAGGGCCAGATCGCCCCGCGCGCCCCCCCGGACCCCGGAGTCCGCCCCCGCTGCCTTGTCCCGCCGGTAAGGTAGGTGGTTGAATCCACGCCGGCGGGACAGGCAATTTATCGGCGGGACTTCGGCCCATCCGGGCCGGAGAATCGAGCGGGGGGGGGGGCCCGCCAACCGGCGCGGCCCGATTCCCGCCCCCGCCGAATATCCGGTGCCGGAGACTTCGGCAACCGGCGGGGGCGGGATTCACGCCAGCCCCCGGCGATTCTCCGACCCCTGATTCTGGACATTAGAGGGGTCAAAGTCTGGATGGGAGGGGGGGGGAGGCTTTGCATACCAGCAGAATATAAGAAAAATTCTGATACTTTCTGCACACAGATTCTCATCTGAATGGTCTGATGGTCACATAGAGTTTGCCCCAGATTTTTCGATGCACAAAGGTGGAAAATGAATCAATCACAATTTGTGCTTATATAGCACCTTTAATGTAACAAAATGTTCTAAGGCCCCTCACAGGGCAGCACGGTAGTACAGTGTTTTGCACTGTTGCTTCACAGTGCCAGGGTCCCGGGTTCGATTCCTGGCCTGGGTCACTGTCTGTGCGGAGTCTGCACGTTCTCCCCGTGTCTGCGTGGGTTTCCTCCGGGTGCTCCGGTTTCCTCCCACAAGTCCCGAAAGGCATGCTTGTTAGGTGAATTGGACATTCTGAATTCTCTCTCAGTGTACCCGAACAGGCGCCGGAGTGTAGCAACTAGGGGATTCTCACAGTAACTTCATTGCAGTTAATGTAAACCTACTTGTGACACTAATAAAGATTATTAGATTATCATTATTGTAAAACAAAATGTGACACTGAGTCACACAAGAGAGTTAAAAGGTTGGTCAAAGGGGTAGGTTTGAAGGAGTCGTAGAGAGGCTGACAGATTTAGAGAGAGAATTCCACCGCTTAGGGCCTGCCAGGCAGCTGAAGGTGGTCAATCGTGGGGAGATGAAAATCAGAGACCCCCCAGGAGGCCATAATGAGACGGGCACAGGTATGTGGGAGGGCTGTGACCTGTAGGGGATGATAAAAATTTGAGGAGGGACACCACCGGGGGGATTTGGAAATAAGGATGAGAATTTTAAAATTGAGATGTCGCTTGATCTGGAGCCAGCGTAGGTCAGCTCTCACAATTCTGATCAGGAATGGGGATTGTCTGCGAAGGACAGGGGCAGCAGAATTTTGAATGATCTCAAGTACGTGGAGGGTAATAGATTGTCGGTTGGTTTGGAACAGATTTCATGCTGATTATTTCTCATGCAGTATGGAGTAGATTTAATGAGCCAATGTTCTTGGCTACATCCAGGCAAAGTGGATATCGGTTGCAGAGGCCGAGCACTGGGAGCGACACAGGGGCCTCTCGGTCCATATTCCTGATATACACGCTGCATCTAATTCATAAAATCCAAATTTCTAACTAGAATACAAAGGGATTAGTGGTATTGATAAATAAGAAAATGGCGTCCCTGATAACCAATAGCGTTCTGATGAAAGGCCATCGACCTGAAATGTTAATTCAGCTTCTGTCACTGGGCTACTAAACCAGAGACCCAGAGTAATGCTCTGGGGAGCCAATTTCAAACCCTGCCACTGCAGATGGTGAAATTGAATGAAAAAATGAAATGAAAATTGCTTATTGTCACAAGTAGGCTTCAAATGAAGTTACTGTGAAAAGCCCCTAGTCGCCACATTCCGGCGCCTGTTCGGGGAGGCTGGTACGGGAATTGAACGGGCCTGCCTTGGTCTGCTTTCAAAGCCAGCGATTTAGCCCTGTGCTAAACAGCCCCTAAATTTGAATTCAATAAAAAAGAATCTGGAAATAAAATGACGACCATTGTTGATTGTCGGAAAAACCCATCTGGTTCACTAATGTCCTTTAGGGAAGGAAATCCCAGACTACAAGATGTTGAAGGAAGCATTTGGGACAGAAAAACCTTCAGTTACCGCTTCTGAACTAATTTGACCAAAAAGACAAGTTCAACTCCAGGGAGGGTAAATTGTTCTATATTACCTTTCAGAGGTAATTTGGAAGGAGTTAGTCCATTGGTCCTGGTGTGTGGTTGCTGGCCGCTCTTCCTGGAGAGTTGACCTGAAACTGAATTCCAACCAAAGAGGTTTCGCCAGTTCTGCTAGCTGGAATATCGACGGTGCATTCCATCTCGAAAAAAACCTGTCCCACACAATGGCAAGTCTGAGGTTGGAGGGCCGCACACCCTGCCTAAGTAAGAGAGTATTTGGAGCGGTGCAAATGTCCTGTTTGCCTTGTGCCTGGCTTGACCATATGGAAGTAATGGCAGCCCTGGCAGAACCTCTTGTGCAGTCCATCATCTCCCCCAGCTGTAGGAGGAGAGTGGGTCTCCATTGATTATTTAATTCAGAAGTAAAAAGTTGGATCTGAGACCATCAAGTTAGAATTGTAGTGGCATAATGGTAATGTCACTGGGCTAGTATTCCTGACTCCCAGACGAACGTCCTGGTGACACTGGTTCACCCCTCACCAGGCAGCTGGCGGCTGTTAAATTCAACTAATTAATCTTGAATTTCTTTTTAAAAAGCAAGTTTCAGTGATGGTAACCATGTGGTTACTTGATTGTAGTAAAAACCCATCTGCTCCAGGAAGGAAATCCTTCTATGATCTGGCCTACATGTGTTGCCAGGCACAAAGCATTGTGGTTGACTTTTAACTGCCCTATGAAATGGCCTGGCAAACCACTCAGTTATATCAAACAGAACTGTGGGTTTATCTACACCTCCGGGTGCTCCGGTTTCCTCCCACAAGTCCCGAAAGACGTGCTTGTTAGATGAATTGGACATTCTGAATTCTCCCTCTGTGTACCCGAACAGGTGCCGGAATGTGGTGACGAGGGGCTTTTCACAGTAACTTCATTGCAGTGTTAATGTAAGCCTACTTTTGACAATAAAGATTATTATAAAGCCTTGAGGCTTTTCACAGTAACTCATTGCAGTGTTAATGTAAGCCTACTTGTGACAATAATAAAGATCGTCATTAAATTGGGATTGGTCCAAGTGATCCATAATTTCCCTGGGGAAATATTTCCACCTCCTTTGGGCAGTAAGTAAACATTGGCATTTTTCTGTCTCAAAGGTTGCCCCCTCCAGATGCACCGAGGGTCAGTCTGTGGAGTGAAATGGTTGGACCTGCTTTCTCACTTGCTATTGTTGGATACGTCATAAACCTAGCGGTGGGGAAGACAATCTCTGCCAGGCATGGCTATGATGTCAATGCAAACCAGGTATGCAGTTTTACACATGTATGTGGAGAATTAGCTCTTGCTGCCCTTTAATAAAATGAGCTGCGTTATTCTTGATCATAACATTATTACTGCAAACTCTTTTATTTCAGACTCCTTTAACTAAAGCTGTTGCCCCAATATCAATCCATTAAAATTGACGTCGATCTCTCATGAAATGAACCACTTTGTTGCCGTAGACTCTGTAATAATCAGGTCAGAGTGTACCATCCGGCATTAATGCCAAGTGATTTATAACCTGAGTGACCTTAAATAACTTGGAGAGTAACCATCCCACAGCCCTAATCAGCTCAGTCATTCAGCATGTCTCTTTTACCAGCAATACTCAGGTTCTGCACTGCGAAGCGACAGTTGCGGGGGGGGGGGGGGCACGGTAGCACAGTTGCTTCACAGCTCCAGGGTCCCAGGTTCGATTCCCCGCATGGGTCACTGTCTATGCAGAGTTTGCACGTTCTCCCCGTGTCTGCGTGGGTTTCCTCCGGGTGCTCCGGTTTCCTCCCACAGTCCAAAGATGTGCGGGTTAGGTGGATTGGCCATGATTAGTTGCCCATCGTGTCCAAAAAGGTTGGGTGGGGTTACTGGGTTCCTGGGATAGGGTGGAGGTGTGGGCTGAGATAGGGTGCTCTTTCCAAGGGCTGGTGCAGACTCAATGGGCCGAATGGCCTCCTTCTGCACTGTAAATTCGATGAAACTGTGACAGAGGGCAGTATAATTCAAGTCTGAATCCAGATATATTAAGTTTTAGCTCCATTTAACAGCGAATCTCTGCATTGGCAGAACCAACAAAGCTGGTCCTGAATCATAACTTGAATAAGAAACAGGTATTCACATTCCAATTTCAGAACCAAAGGGCTTATCAACAACCTCCACCTAAAAAAAAATTCTGATGTTTCAGCAGCTGTTGGCAGTTTCGATACACTCCCTGATTACAGCAGTAACTGTAACTCTTGCCGATATGTATTCCCATCAGTTACACAACCTTTCAGAATTCCCACCCTCCCAGCTCTTCCTCATTGCTGTAATTATTTCTGCTTCTTCTGTGTTCCAGGAAATGTTGGCACTGGGCTGTGGTAACTTCTTCGGATCATTTTTCAACATCCATGTTATCTGTTGTGCTTTGTCAGTGACTTTGGCTGTGGAAGGAGGCGGCGGAAGCTCACAGGTACATCAGTGAATTTCTCTACCATTATTGCTGTTGACGTTATCGATCCCAATCGGCAAGGAAAAGGCTTAATTAAGAGCCTCCAAGCAGGTGTTAGGGCACAACTTCAATTTAACTAATGAAAATCTCACAGACTAGCAGCATTGCCAAGTTCCTGTTGCTTATCCATTTACCTGATCACTTGACGGGACATGCGGGCGGCACTGTAGCACAGTGGTTAGCACGGTTGCTTCACAGCACCAGGGACCCGGGTTCGATTCCCGGCTTGGGTCACTGTCTGTGCGGAGTCTGCACGTTCTCACTGTGTCTGTGTGGGTTTCCACCGGGTGCTCCGGTTTCCTCCCACAAGTCCCGAAAGATGGTTAGGTGAATTGGAAATTCTGAATTCTCCCTCAGTGTACCCGAACAGGCACAGTGTGGCGACTAGGGGCTTTTCACAGTAACTTTATTGCAGTGTTATTGTAAGTCTGCTTGCGACACTAATTTTTTAAAAATAAATTTAGAGTACCCAATTCATTTTTTCCAATTAAGGAGCAATTTAGCACGGCCAATCCATCTACTGTGCACATCTTTGGGTTGTGGGGGCGAAACCCACGCAAACACGGGGAGAATGTGCAAACTCCACACGGATTGTGACCCAGAGCCGGGATCGAACCTGGGACCTCGGCGCCGTGAGACCGCACTGCTAACCCACTGCGCCACCGAGCTGCCCTTACTTGTGCCAGGTTCGATTCCCACTCGGGTCACGGTCTGTGCGGAGTCTGCACGTTCTCCCGTGTCTTTGTGGGTTTCCTCCGGGTGCTCCGGTTTCCTCCCGCAAGCTCCGGTTTCATCCCGCAAGCCCCGAAAGACATGGGGCTGGATTCTCCGCCGGCGGGAGTCTCCGTTTTGCCGGCAGCTCGGGGGTTTCCTGACGGCGTGGGGCTGCCCCACAATGGGAAACCCCATTAACCAGCCGGCGAAACGGAGCATCCCGCCGGCGCGGTGAAACGGAAATGTGGCGCGGTGGGACGGAGAATCCAGCCCAATGCTGTTAGGTCATTTGGACAAAAGCATTCTGAATTCTCCCTCTGTGTATCCAAACAGGCGCCGGAATGTGGCGACGAGGGGATTTTCACAGTAACTTCATTGTAGTGTTAATGTAAGCCTACTTGTGACAATAAAGGTTATTATTATGGTGTCTGGTACCCATGTACAGTGGACTCAAAGGTATTAGATGTCTAACAACCAACATGCTCCTACTAGGGAAGTTCCCGCAGAGACACAGCGTGGCTTTAGACCTTCTAGAGGAGCCTTTAACATGCTTTATGTTGCCGTACAAATTCAAGAAAAACATTGAGAACAACACCAGGAGCTCTTCATTGCATTTCTCAACCCTGACCAAAGCATTTGACTCAGTAAACGTCATCATAATCCTGTCACCGCGTCATTATGATATGACGGCAACTGTCATGAGTGGGAGATCGGAAACAAATGCCTTTGAAACCTGGACTGGGGTCAAGCAAGACTGTGGGGTAGCCCCCGTACTATTTACAATCTACCTGGCAGTGGGTAGTCCCCTCATCAAAGATCAATTACCCTCTGATGTGAATATTAAATACCATCTACATCAAAAACTCCTTAAACCCAGTCACCTCTATGCCAAAACTAAACTAACCACTGTTATGACACCCTGGGCTAGGGTGCGGTCAATTCTAGCCCCACTAGACCCAGAGTCACAACACAAGAGAATTAACCAATTATCCTTACCTGATGTCTTTGGCCCTTGGCTACCCAGTAATTACAGTCACCAGGTTTGTAAATGTAAACACAATTACTTTTATTAATAGCAAGAACTATAATTAAATATGCAGCAAATGCAACCGGTTAACTATTATTCAATTCCTAATTCTCCGCTTTAACGTGTAGCCCAACCGCGACACTCACACTCACAAACACACACACACACATACACACAAGACAGACAAAAGCAGAGGGGAAGAAAGAGGTTTAAAAAAGTCATACGCAAAAGGAAAAAGAGTCTTTGTTTCAGACGGTGGTTTTTAGCACCTTACTGCTCTCCAAACGTCCCTTTCAGTTTGAGGTTTTACTGTAGATTCATTCAGGTGTCTGTAGTTTCAGAAATACAGCACTCATAGCCTTTCTGGAGAGGGAGAGACCAGGGGCGGGATTCTCCTCCCCCACGCCGAAGTGGCCGCGCCATCGTGAACGCCGTCGAGGTTCACGACGGCGCGGAACGGCCCCGGTCCCGACCAATTCAGGCCCTGACAATGGGCCAGTATTGGGGCCGCGTCATCTACCCACGCCAGGCCTTGTCGCCCGCGTAAAAGCAGCGCCGAATAGATGACGCGGCCGGCGCCGCATAACGGACGTCATCCGCGCATGCGTGGTTGCCGTCCTGTCCAAATCCGCCCCGCAAGAAGATGGGGGATGGATCTTGCGGGGCCGCGGAAGGAAGGAGGTCCTCCTTCAGAGAGGACAGCCCGACGATCGGTGGGCACCGATCGCGGGCCACCCCACATTCAAGGTGAAGCCCGGTGCAGGATCCCCTCTCGCCCCCCCACAGGCTGCCCCCCCAGCGTTCACGCACCGCCCACGACTGTAGCGACCAGGTGTGGACGGCGCTGGGGGGAACCCGCCGTTTTGGCCTGGCCGCTCGGCCCATCCGGGCCTCAGAATAGCGAGGGTGCCGGAGAATCGCCATTTTGGGTGTCTCCGGCGATTCTCCGGCCTGCGGCCCGCAAAACTCGACCGGCCCGTTCCCGCCGCTTGGGAAAATCGCGGGAGGGCGTCGGACCGGCGTCCCCGGAAATGTTGGCGGCCCAGGCGATTCTCCCAACCGGCGTGGGAGTGGAGGACCGCGCCCCAGGTTCTTGTCTTTGTTTGCAGCCTGTAATGGTTCCCATGTAGATTCACTTATCCAGGTTCTCTGCAGCTTCAGGAATAGACGCCTTGAAGCTCTCCTTGATGTGTGGTAGCATTGACATTAATGGCTGAGACTTGTCCATCAAGCAGCACAGTGCCACAGTGGTCAGCACTGCTGCCTCACAGCACCAGGGACTCGGGATCGATTCCGACCTCGGGTGACCATGTGGAGCTTGCGTGTTCTCCCCATGTCGACATGGGTTTCCTCCGGGTGCTCCGGTTTCCTCCCACAGTCGCAAAATGTACAGGTTAGGTGGATTGGCCATGATAAAGTGCCCCTTAGGGTGGGGTTGCAGGGCGGGGGATTAGGCCTAGTTAGGGCGCTCTTTCGAAATGTGGGTGCAGACACGATGGGCTGAATGGCCTCTTTCAGCACTGTCAGGATTCTACGATTCTATGAAACCGTATCGCGCTTTGAGTCACACGATCTTGATGATGAGTCAGGGCAGTGGTAGAGAAGGGAAGAAAAGGAAGCATTATGAATCCCTCTACCTCACAGGACATCCTGACACATGTGTTCAAAGATCCGTGGATCAAAAACTAGCCTGTTCAGTCACTGAAGGCTCACTACAGAAACCCATCAACCTGAGCCTTGATCCTAGAATCAAAATTCAGAGTCACGAACATGACATCGGAACAGGAATAGGTCATTCAGTCGCATACGCCACACAATTGATCCTGGCTGACCTGTAACTCAACTCCACTTTCTGTCTTCGTTCCACAACCTTTTGGTTGATTCTTTACCTGCCATCAACCCATCGATTTCAAGTCTTGAAAATTTTGAATTGACCCAGAATCCAGCTGGTAACAAACCTGGTAATCGGATACTGGAGCTAAGCAAGTCCAGTGTGTTTCCATGCACTGAGAATGCCTGGCATGCAGCCAGGCTCATTACTGAGGCATGGAAGATGAGGCCTGTTATTGAGATGAAATTCTTCCCATCAAGCTCCAAGTAACCATGCAAAGCGCTGCCCAAATGGGGAGGATTAATGTGGCTGGATACACAGCAGATAGTTAAATGGCAAAAGTGTCCTTATTCGTATTTTGAAGCCCAGAATTCTTTGTTTTGCCAATTTACACGTAAACTCACTAGAATTCTGGGGTGTGCCCCTGAGCGAAGTGAAAGTGCGTTGCGCATTAGACAACTGAAATAGGGATTGTAGTGGAGTGTTTGCGTTAATAGATTAGTAACATAAACAAACCTCCCAGCGACATGAGTTCAAATCCAACCATAGTGGCTGGGGAATTTATATTCAATTAATTAAATTAACGTGGAATTAAAACTAAGCTCAATAATAGTGATCATGCAAATACCAGATTGTTTTTAAAAAGCCTTCCGGTTCACTAATGCCCAATAGGGAAGGAAATCTGCTATCCTTGCCACTTGTTTTTAACCAGCAGAATAAGAACCCCCTCCCTAACAGCACTGTGGGTGGGACAACACCACAGGGGCTTCATCTGCTGAAGAAGGCAGTTCCCCGGCACCTTCTTAAGGTCAGCCGCTGATGGGCAACAAATTCTGGCCTTGCCAACAATGCCCACATTCCATGAATGAATAATAAAAACGTTATCATTACCTTCGCTTGGAGACAGTTAAACTAGTTTTTTCCATTCCTTTTGGCTGAAAAAAGGTTTGTCAGTTTAAAATGTTCTTAGAATTGTTTCTATGTGAAACCAGATTCCACTGAGAATGGTTTAGTGACTGGGCAGAATTGACTGAAATCCTCTCCAATTATGTTTACGAGACTTGGAACGCAATTCAGTTTCCTGACAGAATCAGGTTGATTGTCATCTATCCAGCAAACACTCACTTTGGGGACATGTAGGACTTGATTCTCAACATCCCCAATGTTCTGGTTATTAAAATGAATTACTAGACAACCAAGGTTCCAAGATGAGCAAGGTTCCCCGGCAAAATTCAAACCCACACTTGTCTGGAGGTTTCCCAGTATATTTTGGGCAGGAAACTGCGGGGATGGCTGCAAACTCAACTGGAACTGGACTTGGATCTGGGCATCCCAGATCCATTGGGTCCTGACCTGATATCTGAGATGCTTGTAGGGTCTTGTGGGGTTACAACTCCGAGGCGCCCCTACAATCGCATGAGCGTAAGGAGCTCAGTGCTGAGGTGAGGGCTCCCTAAGTTATGAGTTTCCCTGCTCTGGCCCACAGCCAAGACTGGTTTAGGGTTAATAGAAGCAGGGGTCACCAGGGAGATCAGCTCAAGATATGCGAACATGCGCACTTATAACATATGAATTTGGCAATGAAATTTCAACCACACATTCCTGCCCACCAATAACCTTTGTTAATCAAGAATCTGTCTTGCTCGGCCTTCAAAATACTCAAAGCCTCTGCTTCCACTGCCATTTGAGGAAGTCACGACCCTCTGAGAAAAAGATATTCGCCTCAGCTCTGCCTTAAATGAGCGACCTCTTATTTTAAACAGTGATCCTTAGTTCTAGATTCTCCGACAAGAGGAAACATCGTCTCCACATCCATTGTGTCACTATTCCTCAAGATCTTAAAGGTTTCAATCAAGCCGCCTCTTATCTTCTAAACTCTAGTAGATACAAACCTAATCTCCTCAACCTTTCCTCCTAAGACAACCCACCCATTCCTGGAATTAGTCTAGTAAACCTTCTCTGAATTGATTCTAGCGCACTTACATCATTCCTTAAATAAGGAGACCAATACTGTACACAATACTCCAGGTGTGGTCTCACCAGTATCTGGTACAACTGAAGCATAATTTCCCTAGTTTTGGAATCAATTCCCCTCATAATAAACATAACATTCTATTAGCTTTCCTAATTACTTGTGTATCCATACAGTGGATTTCTGAGATTCAGCGGCAGGGTTCTGAGGAATGTGGAGGAAGAGAGATCTTGGGGTTCATGTCCACAGATCTCTGAAGATTGCCACTCAAGTGGATAGAGCCGTGAAGAAGGCCTGTTAGCGTTTATTAACAGTGGGCTTGAGTTTAAGAGCCGTGGGTTATGCTGTAACTGTACATGACCCTGGTGAGACCACATTTGGAGTATTGTGTGCAGTTCTGGTCACCTCACTATAGGAAGGATTTGGAAGCATTGGAAAGGGTGCAAAGGAGATTTACCAGGATGCTGCCTGGTTTGTAGGATAGGTCTTATGAGGAAAGGTTGAGGGAGCTAGGGCTTTTCTCTTTGGAGCGGAGGAGGATGAGAGGCGACTTAATAGAGGTTTATAAGATGATGAGGGGAATAGATAGAGTGGACGTTCAGAGACTATTTCTTCGGGTGGATGTAGCTGTTACAAGGGGGCATAACTATAAGGTTCAGAGAGTGGATAGTGTGGTGTTGGGCGTTCTGACACACAGATGAGCCAACACAGTTGTGTTTGGTACAACGCTGTTTTATTCAAACTTACTATCTACAGTTTTGTCTTGATACTCTGCATGTGGGGACTCCCTGTCTGTGATGTTAAAACAGGTCTTGTCGTTGTCCTTGTCCCCAGATCTACTGCCCACCAGGTGTCGTGTTTGTCCTTTTATACTGTCCCTGTCTTTGTCTGTCATTGGTTGTGGTGTTGTGTGATCTGATTTGTCTGTTGGTGTGTCTATCATGATGTGTGTGTTTGAATATCATGACAGTTAGGGTGTGGAATGGACTGCCTGCTGTGATAGCGGAGGCGGACACTTCAGGAACTTTCAAGCGGTTATTGGATAGGCACATGGAGCACATCAGAATGACAGGGAGTGGGATAGCTTGATCTTGGTTTCGGACAATGCTCAGCACAACATTGAGGGCCAAAGGGCCTTTTCTGTGCTGTACTGTTCTATGTTCTATGTTCTATGTTCTAAGCACTAGGACACCCAGATCCCTCTGTATCTCAGAGCCCCTTAATCTCTCACCATTTAGGTAACAAACCTTTTTTTATTCTTCCTGTCAAAAATGGACAATTTCACATTTACCTACAGTTTGCTCCATTTGCCATATTTTTGACCATTCACTTAACCTATCTATGTCCTGCTTTACCCTCCCTGGGTCCTCTTCACAGCTTGGAAGACTTTCCTGTCGACCTTTGTATCGTCAACGCATTTAGCAACCATCCCATCCATCCGTCCATCAAAGTCATTTATATAAATTGCAAAATGTTGAGGCCCCTGCGCTGATCCTTGTGGCACATCACTCGTCACATCCTGCCAACCAGAAAAAGAACCATTTATGCCAACTCTCTGTTTCCTGTTAGCCAATCTTCAATCCATGCCAACATGTTAGGCCCTACATCATGAGCTTTTATTTTATACAATAACCATTGACATGGCACCTTATCAAATACCTTCTGGAAATCTAAATAATGTACATCTATTGGTTCCCCTTTATCCACATCATATGGGACACCTTTAAACCATTTCAATAAATTGGATAAACGTGATTTCCTTTTTACAAAGCTATGTATTTAGTGCACTGGAAAGAACACACAAGTCTTCTCAGACTGTATTCATGGAGCTCAGATATATGAGAAGTAACTAAGCTGCTAATCATGCCAATATTGGACTTGCTGAATGCAGGTAGCTGTCAAAAGAGGCTTTCTGCTATGTCTAAGGTCACTTGCACACTGTCTGGTCTTCATGATGCCTGCTACTATCTAGAACAACCAGTGATGTTTTATTGCAGTTGTCACTTTTGCTATTTATCCTTGGCTACAGGTCTTCAAAATATGCCTCTTGATATGATGTGTCATCTTGTCTTTTCAGTTTGCAAGTCTTTTCGTGGTCCTTGTGGTGTTTGTGGTGCTTATGGCTCTGGGAACATATCTGGAGCCACTTCCGAAGGTAAGAGCCTTTTCACAAAATGAGGCATACAGAGGAAAGAAAGGACTTGCATTTCTATAACGCCTTTCATGGGCTTCACACAAATTCATTGCTTTTGAAGTGTAGGTCACTGTTGTAATGTAGGGAAATATGGCGGCCAATTTGTACACAGCCAAGGTGCCACAAACAGCAACAAGACAAATAACAGATTTTTAACTGCCCGTGTTGAGGGATATTTAATTAACAGCACAATGGGAGAGGTCCACTAAGCCTCTTCAAGTAGACCATGGGATCCTTTGCAGCCACCCAAAAGATAGCCCTTCATTCAAAAGATAGCTCTTCTGGCAATGCAGCACTCCCTCGGTGTCTGTCTGGATTATGTGCTTCAGCAGGAAGAGAGTATGCCTGGTTCACTGCAATGATTAGGCAGCATTTGCAAATAGAACAGACAAATTAATTTTTCTGGGGTGTGGATGATCTGCAGTGGGGCTTCAACTAACAACCTTCCGAGCTCAGAGGTGAGTGTGCTAATGACCCTCAGCTGACAAGGCAGCTCACCACCACCATCTTAAAGGCAATTTGGAGTGGGCGATAAGTGCTGGATTTGCCAGAGACGCACACATCTCAGGAACGACTGAAGAAAGGGAAACCCTGAGCACAATTTCATGTTAATACCTGGCTGTAGGACAAGAGGACATAGACACCAGCTGGTCAAACAGCTATTGTGTTTTGTACTTCAGAGAAATGCAGAGATGACAAACACCAGGTTCTACAAGCTGGACCTTGTTGAGGAGCCGGGGGTCTCTGCTGCTGGCTGGAGAGCTGGTAAGAGACCCGTGCTGCTTCTTTTCCAGAGGACCCACCGAATCACAAGCCAATCAGGCAGTGGCAAGGCCGGTGGTAAGCCTGCCCCTGGAATCAGGACCCCGGGGGAGGAGGACTCGGCTATCGAGAACTGCCGGCCTCTGATCGGCCAGCAGCTCTTGTGCTCAGCAGCGCCACAGGGGAGGCGGTGGTTGATGCAGGAAAGACATCAATCAGAGTCCAATGATCGCAGAGTGACCCAGGCCACGAGTAACTAATAAGGGGGAGGTGGGGCTTTCTCAGGGTCGGTTTTGCTGAGAGAGGGGTGACAATTTGGCACAAATCACCAACAGCAATCGGCTAAAACTTAGCAAAACTGGCAGCATTGATGAGTTGGCATGAAGAGCATGATAATGCCCCAAGTCTCCCCAAATCCAGTAATTAAAGCTGTACTGCTGTACGTAGTCAGTGTCATCGATGACTTTAATGTCTGCTATAGTGGGGTCTTCAAGTTTGAAGCCAAGCTGATTGAAAATGTTTGCCTCCATAAATTTGTAAATTCGCGAATTTGTCTAAATTTACGTTTTTGAACTGGAACGGTGATTGATCCAAACACTGCAATAATCGATCGCCATTAGCTTCAAGAGTGTCACAGAAGTGGGAGAAAATTATGAAAATTAACGATGGTAGAATCTCTCACACAATATAGATGCTTTTGCACCAACATCGATGAGGAGTGACAATAAGATGTTTCCAATCTCGACTGAGCATTCCTTGCAATGACCTGACCCTTTACTGTTGGGGCAGCACGGTAGCACAGTGGTTAGCACAGTTGCTTCACAGCGCCAGGGTCTCGGGTTCGATTCCCGGCTTGGGTCACTGTCTGTGCAGAGTCTGCACGTTCTCCCCGTGTCTGCGTGGGTTTCCTCCGCGTGCTCAGGTATCCTCCCACAGTCCAAAGATGTGCGGGTTAGGTGGATTGGCCATGATAAATTGCCCTTAGTGTCCAAAAAGGTTCGGAGGGGTTATTGGGTTAAGGGGAGAGGATGGAAGTGAGGGCTTACGTGGGTCGGTGCAGACTCGATGGGCCAAATGGCCTCCTTCTGCACTGTATGTTCCATGTTCTATGTTAGCTGCGCATGATACTATACACATGCTGGCGGGATTATCCAGTCCCCTAGCTGCATGTTTCTGCTGTCAGTGGGATTCTATCCTCCCACCGCTTGTCAATGGGATTTCCGATTGAAACCACCTGATGCCGCTGGGAAACACGCGGGTGGGGCTTTCCAGCGGGAAAAGGGAATGCCGGCTATCGGAGAATTCCAGCCGTCTTTTCTATTTCGGAATAGTTTTTATTTGGGAATAGCTTCCTCCATTTGACAGAAGGAGGAACCTTTTGTGGTAGTGTATTGCCTCTGGACCAGTAATACAGAGACTCTGAAATCCACTGGGGGCATGGGTTCGAATCCACCATGGCAATAAAACAATAAATCTGGAATTGAAAGTCCAATGATGATCATGGAAACAATTGTTGTTAAAAGCCCATTTGGTTCACCAATGTCTGGGAAATCTGCCCTCCGTACCCGGTCTGGCCTACCTGAGATTCCAGATCCACAGCAGTGTGGTTGACCCGTATCTGCCCCTCCGAGGTGGCCCAGCAAACCAACCACTCAGTTCAAGGGCAATTAAGGACGGGCAATGAATGCCGGAGGAGCCAGCGAGCCATGAATTAATTTTTTGAAAAACGATGAAGTTGTATTCTGCGAAGAGATTCTCTTTTGGGCAGCAGTTACAATTTCACCTCGGGCTGCACATGGCTGAATGTGAACCTCCATAATTGCCGCACCTTTTACAGTATCTGACTGCGATGGGGCAGCCAGACCAGAACTAAACGGACAAAATAGCCTCTCTCTTGTCTATTTATGTGAATTAAACTAGGTCAAAGTGTGATACCAAGAAGCTGAGAACTAAAAGAGTTTTAAATAGATGTTGACAGCATACAAACGGTATGGGTTTACCCTCTTGTACATTTGGATGTGACATAATCCTTACGGGGGCGATTCTCCGGTATTGAGGCCAAGTGTTCGCGCCGTCGTGAACGCCATCGCGTTTCACGACAGCACGAACAGGGCCCGGGCATGACCTATTCTGGCCCCCACACCCTGCGCATGCGCGGGGAACTTCTTACGCGCGCCGGCCCCGACCCAACATGGGGTCAGTGTTCAGGGGCCGGCCGCGCCAGGAAGTAGGCCCGGGGGGGTGGGGGGGGGGGGGGGGAGGCCGTCACGCCGATTGGTGGGCCCCGATTGCGGGCCAGACCCCATCGGAGCCCCCCCCCCCCCGGTGAAGGAGCCCCCCCCCTCCCCACAGGCCACCCCCCGAGCGTTCCCACAGAGTTCCCGCCGGCAGCGACCAGGGGTGAACGGCGCCGCCGGGACTCTGTCGTGTCGGAGCAGCCGCTCGGCCCATCCGATTCCAGCGGCCCGCAGCCGGGGCCGCGCCAAACGCGCCGGCGCAAGTGCCGCGTATTCCCCGCACCTCGGAGAATGGCGCGCCGGCGTCGGGGCGTTGTGGCGCGGTTGCGGCGATTCCGCGGCCCAGCGTGGGGCCCAGAGAATCGCCCCCGACATTTTAATTTTAAAAGGCAGCATTTGATATGGTTTAAGTATAATGAATATTCTTTGTTTCGAATCTAGGCGGTGCTGGGAGCTCTGATAGCAGTGAACCTGAAAAATACGTTGCTGCAGATCACAGACCCCTATTACCTGTGGAAGAAAAGCAAACTGGACTGTGTGAGTCTGATTCCCTTATAATAAAGTGCCAGCTGTGTGAATAATGGGTTAGGTGCGGCGTGCCAATCACGTGCACAGCGTATGTTTGCACATCTATCTTCTACTACCTCTGCTCCAACACGCTGCTTTGAGGGACTCAAGTATTTTGACTGCATTTAACTGAGTTCCACAAAGGTCTCATGAAATTTTTAAAAATTGGAGGGCCCACTTACTATGATGTGGAGATGCCGGCATTGGACTGGGGTGAGCACAGAAAGAAGTCTTATAGCACCAGCTTAAAGTCCAACGGGTTTGTTTAAAACACTAGCTTTCGGAGCGCTGCTCCTTCCTCAGGTGACTGAAGAGCTGTTCATTCCCCTGAGGAAGGAGCAGTTCTCCGAAAGCTAGTGCTTTGAAACAAACCTGTTGGACTTTAACCTGGTGTTGGAAGACTTCTCACTCCACTTACTAACGTTATGTCATCCTCTAAGCAGATACAGCCCATATAATCGTGGCCTATGAGACTGAGTAATTCGTCCCACAACCCAGGTTTGCTTCCTGACCCGCACAAGTTGCATCAACACCGTTATATATACAGCGGACAGGGGGTGGCATTTTCTGACCATTCCCGCCAGCGCAACTTCTGGTCCTGCCAATAACGACCTCCCCCTCCGCCGCCACGGGTACCCCTGCGGGAAACCCTGTTGACAGCAGCAGGATCAGGAGATCCCACCGCCGCCCAATGGAGGCCCACCTCCGCCAACGTAAATCATGCCACGGATGGGGTGGAAAACCCCGAGCCAAAGTGCTTTTCACAGAGTAAGTTGTCCCAAGTGTTCCACAGGAGTGTCGGCCAACAGAATTTGACACTGAATCCAGCAAGGAGCTATTGGGACAGATGGCTGAGAGCATTGCTGATCTTTCACTTCCAGGTAGCCAAAAGCCTGCTGCAAGAGATACACTGTAAGAAGCACCGTGAAAGAACGGAGTGATGGAATGGTGGAGACGCCGAGGGAAGGAATTCCAGGGTTCACAGCCGAGACAACTGAAGGCACATCTATCAGTGATGGAGAAATTGAAATTGGGAATTGCCAAGAGCCAGAATTGGAGGAGCGAAGGGTCCCCAGAGAGTTGACGGGCACGAAGAGGCAGTGAAAAATCAGCCAATCTCTCGACTGCTACCCAGTGTCCCTTGCTGAAAGGAGAGCAGGTTTGGACACTGGTGAAGGGTGCCATCAGGCCAAACCGCGCCGCCTCCCAGAGTTGCATAGCTTGCCAGCATTGGCTGCCGAGGCTCAGAAGTGAAAAATTGACACGTCGGGGAGATGCAGAAAAGCAACAAGCGCCCTCAGAACGGGGTCCTAAGCATGAATCAGCATCTTCTGGAGAGAAATACTGTTAGCCAAAATTGGACAGTAGCACAGAAGAACAGGGAGGGGGAGGTAAATAGCTGTGGCCATGGAATTGCAACAGGGAAAAGAGTTGGCGAAACCAGGAAACCCACATGAAAGTACCGGAGATATAACTCGGCAGCAGAATATACGGGCGGCTTGCTTAGGCCAACCTCATTGGTTTCCGAGTTCTTTATTTTGAAAGTGCTATTAAGCAATAGCTGTTGACAGACCCCACGTTGAGTCTTTACCCATGAAATATTGATCCTGATACTGTGGCGAACATTTGCTTCTTTCATGTACAATTAACACGTCCTCTCTTTATCCCTCAGCTTGTGTGGATAGTGAGTTTCCTGTCGGCATTTCTGCTTGGATTGCCCTATGGTGTGGCTGTCGGAGTTGGATTCTCAGCCCTGGTTGTTGTGTTTCAAACCCAATTGTAAGTACTTTGGCATTCCATATTGACCCTTAAAGCTCACATTGTGTAATCAGGAGAGAAGAGTAAGGGAACAAAGTCCCATTGCGAGCGCGTTTATCCGCGTGTTTCCCGGCACTGGCAGTGTAAAGAAACACATGGCTATTCAACACGTGATTCGCTTTGAATAAGGGGCCTAAACAGGGAACGTGCCGCCCAGGCTACACAGAGCCACATTTTGTACAGTGAGGAGCTCCGCTTGCCAGAACTCCCCATTGTAGCGAGATGTCGGGATGCCATTTTTAAATGGCGTCCCGATCTCCGAGACCCCAAAACAATCTCAGACCTCCCTCCCATCCCGGAAGCACCATGGGAGTGTCCCTGGGGCTGGCCCCACCAGCTCCCCCAACACCAGGCACCCCCGGCCCGATCACGCGAAAAATGCCAACCTGGCACCCTGGCAGTGCCCATGCCAGCTGGCAGTGCAACCGTGGCAGTGCCAGACTGGCACCCAGGTGGCAGCGCCAAGGTGCTCGGCTGGCAGTGCCAGGCCAGGAGACCCCCGCGAGTACCGTTCCGTCTGTTCCCCGTTTGTGAGGACCAGTGTGAACAGCTCTCGCCGAGGTCTCGGAGGCGAAGGGGATAAATTCCAAAGTCTCAGGTACCTTGGGAATCTGAACATTAGAGTGGGCGGGATTGTGAGCGGGATTCACGTCGCAACGTTTCACGTTGGATCTCGCGAGGCGTTGCGAGCCGGGTAGAGCCCGGGCGGGGGGTCTCCCAGCTTTCGGTGGCGATGCTGTGCTGCGGCGACCTGTTTTTCGGGAGCAGCATGGGCATTGGATCGCGCCCTAAGTCTGGATCTCATAATTAAGGTGTTGGGTACTTGAAGTGAGAGCAACAGAACAAGGAAAAAGTGCAGGTAATGAACATGAAACGCTTATAATAATAATCTTTATTATTGTCACAAGTAGGCTTACATTAACATTGCAATGAAGTTACTGTGAAAATCCCCTAGTTGCCACATTCCGGCGCCTGTTCGGGTACACAGAGGGAGAATTCAGAATGCTAACCAGTGCTAACCACTGTGCTACCATGCCACCCTTTGTACGAATTGGATATTTCAGTCCTTTTTATCACTTTGATCAAGAACCTGGGCAGGATTTTCCGTGGTGCCGGGAGCGCAGCGACGCCCGCGGGCTTCCCGACGGCATGGGGTGGCCACAGTGGGAAATCCCGTTGGCAGGTGGTGGGAACGGAGAATCCCGCTGCCGGTGAGAACCCGCTGCCCAGGGACACGCGGCTGGCCGACCGGAGAATCCCGCTGCCGGTGAGAGCGCGCTGCCCAGGGACACGCGGCTGGCCGACCGGAGAATCCCGCTGCCGGTGAGAGCGCGCTGCCCAGGGACACGCGGCTGGCCGACCGGAGAATCCCGCTGCCGGTGAGAGAGCGCTGCCCAGGGACACACGGCTGGCCGACCGGAGAATCCCGCTGCCGGTGAGAGCACGCTGCCCAGGGACACACGGCTGGCCGACCGGAGAATCCCGCTGCCGGTGAGAGCGCGCTGCCCAGGGACACGCGGCTGGCCGACCGGAGAATCCCGCTGCCGGTGAGAGCGCGCTGCCCAGGGACACGCGGCTGGCCGACCGGAGAATCCCGCTGCCGGTGAGAGCGCGCTGCCCAGGGACGCGCGGCTGGCCGACCGGAGAATCCCGCTGCCGGTAAGAGCGCGCTTCCCAGGGACACGCGGCTGGCCGACCGGAGAATCCCGCTGCCGGTGAGAGCGCGCTGCCCAGGGACACGCGTCTGGCCGACCGGAGAATCCCGCTGCCGGTGAGAGTGCGCTGCCCAGGGACGCGCGGCTGGCCGACCGGAGAATCCCGCTGCCGGTGAGAGCGCGCTGCCCAGCGACACGCGGCTGGCCGACCGGAGAATCCCGCTGCCGGTGAGAGTGCGCTGCCCAGGGACACGCGGCTGGCCGACCGGAGAATCCCGCTGCCGGTGAGAGCGCGCTGCCCAGGTACACGCAGCTGGCCGACCGGAGAATCCCGCTGCCGGTGAGAGTGCGCTGCCCAGGGACACGCGGCTGGCCGACCGGAGAATCCCGCTGCCGGTGAGAGCGCGCTGCCCAGGGACACGCGGCTGGCCGACCGGAGAATCCCGCTGCCGGTGAGAGCGCGCTGCCCAGGGACACGCGGCTGGCCGACCGGAGAATCCCGCTGCCGGTGAGAGCGCGCTGCCCAGGGACACGCGGCTGGCCGACCGGAGAATCCCGCTGCCGGTGAGAGTGCGCTGCCCAGGGACACGCGGCTGGCCGACAGGAGAATCCCGCTCTGTTTGTTTGGTAGTCAAGTGATCCCTGCCATGTTTGTCATTTTCCTTTTAAAAAAATGGCTGCTGGAAACATCTCGTTTTATATCTTGGTAATTAGCCATAGTCTATGAGTGATCATAGGCATGTCTCTCACGGGAAAGTGAGAGAGAGGGAGAGGGGTGTGCGATGAATGACACATGTACCTTTAATGCGTAGGCCCCTTTAAGACCGGGTTTCAAACCCTGGGGGACTCCGCCTCAGGCTCCGCCCCCAGGGAACTGTATATAAGGTTACGTTCAGTGGGCAGTGTGCAGTGAGCTCACTTCTCGGCAGCTGTCTGGTTCTCTGGTAATTAAAGCCTTTGATTTATCAATCTTCTCCTGAGTCGTAATTGAGGGTATCTCAAGGTGTATATATAGTTTGAGGGGAACTCTCTACATCAAGCATGGGGCAAGGCAAGGCCTCCCTGAGTTACCATAGCCAGTCCTGGGATCAAACCCACTTCATTGGCATCGTTCAGCCTCAGAATGTAGCCAACCCCTCACTGGTTCATCCCTTATCCAGATCCCTAAAATGGGTGGTAAAACCACTGTAGAAAGGGTTGGATAGTTAGCTGCAGGAATGACCTGGTTGTCTGGTCACATATTCTGTTTCAATGGAATGAGAAACTGCCCATCTTTAGCTTTGTCTTATTTCAGGCTCCAGTGTGCCATCCAGAGAATAAGGAATAATAGGGAGAGGATAAGCAAATTTCCCTGAGGCGGTGTATCCAGAAGAACAACAATTATATTTGTATAGCGTCGTTAATGTCAAAACATCTTCAGGTGTTTCATTAGAGAAACAAACATGGCGCTGACTGCTGTCTGACAGTGCCAGGGACCCGGGTTCAGTTCCGGCCTTGGGTGACTGGGTGGAATTTGCACGTTCTCCGAGTGTCTGCGTGGGTTTCCTCCGGGTGCTCCGGTTTCCTCCCACATTCCAAAGGTGTGCAGGTTAGGGGGATGGGCCATGATAAATTGCCCTTAGTAGCCAAAAAGGTTAGGAGGGGTCACGGGGACAGGTATAACTGTGGGCCTAGGTATGGTGCTCTTTCAGAGGCTCGGTGCAGACTCAATGGGCCGAATGACACAGTAGGAATTATGTGGTTCTATGGTTCTACAAGCAGAATTTAAGTCAAATGATCAAACATTTGGACAAAGAAGTTTTACCTTCTGTTGAACCAGCGGGCGGCACGGTCGCACAGTGGTTAGCACTGTTACTTCACAGCGGCAGGGTCCCGGGTTCGATTCCCGTCTTGGCTCACTGTCTGTGTGGAGTCTGCACGTTCTCCCCATGTCTGCATGGGTTTCCTCCGGTTTCCTCCCACAAGTCCCATAAGACGTGCCTGTTAGGCAAATTGGACATTCTGAATTCTCCCTCTGTGTACCCGAACAGGCGCCGGAATGTGGCGACTGGGGGATTTTCACAGTAACTTCATTGCAGTGTTAATGTAAGCCTACTTGTGACAATAATAAAAATTATTATTATGTGAAAATTTGGAATGCTCCCCCTCAAAAAAACTGATGAGGTTCAGAGTTAATTGACAATTTCAAAAAAGATTGACAGCTTTTTGCATGTAAGTCTATTAAGGGGTGTTTAGCCAAATTGGGTAATTGAATTAAGGTACATGTCAGCTACAATCTTATTTAATGTGGAACAGGCTTGTAGGGCTGAATAGCCATCCTGTCCCTATGTGTTTAATCACCGATTCTCCTCATCTTATTCTTCTACATTCAACAAAATGTCCCAGTTGGATAGAATCATAGAATTTACAGTGCAGAAGGGGGCCATTCGGCACATCGATGCTGCACCAGCCCTTACAAAGAGCACCCTACTGAATTGGATTGGATTGGGTTGGATTTGTTTATTGTCACGTGTACCGAGGTACAGTGAAAAGTATTTTTCTATGAGCAGCTCAACAGATCATTAAGTACATGAGAAGAAAAGGGAATAAAAGAAAATACATAATAGGGCAACACAGCATATACAACGTAACTACATAAGCACTGGCATCGGATGAAGCATACAGGGTGTAGTGTTAATGAAGTCAGTCCATAAGAGGGTCATTTAGGAGTCTGGTAACAGCGAGGAAGAAGCTGTTTTTGAGTCTGTTCGTGCGTGTTCTCAGACTTCTGTATCGCCTGCACGATGGAAGAAGTTGGAAGAGTGAGTAAGCCGGGTGGGAGGGATCTTTGATTATACTGCCCGCTTTCCCCAGGCAGCGGGAGGTGTAGATGGAGTCAATGGATGGGAGGCAGGTTTGTGTGATGGACTGGGCGGTGTTCACGACTCTCTGAAGTTTCTTGCGGTCCTGGGCCGAGCAGTTGCCATACCAGGCTGTGATGCAGCCCGATAAGATGCTTTCTATGGTGCATCTGTAAAAGTTGGTAAGAGTCAATGTGGACATGCCGAATTTCCTTAGTTTCCTGAGGAAGTATAGGCGCTGTTGTGCTTTCTTGGTGGTAGCGTCGACGTGGGTGGACCAGGACAGATTTTTGGAGATGTGCACCCCTAGGAATTTGAAACTGCTAACCATCTCCACCTCGGCCCCGTTGATGCTGACAGGGGTGTGTACAGTACTTTGCTTCCTGAAGCCCACGTATCTGCCCTATCTTCGCAACGCAGTAACCCCCACTTAACATTTTTTGGGGGGGCACTAAGGGCAATTTAGCATGGTCAATCCACCTAACCTGCACATCTTTGGACTGTGGGAGGAAACCGGAGCACCCAGAGGAAACCCACGCAGACACGGGGAGAACGTACAAACTCCGCACAGACAGTGACCCAAGCCGAGAATAGAACCTGGGACCCTGGAGCTGTGAAGCAGCTGTGCTAACCACTGTGCTACCGTGCCGCCCTGATAAACTGTGCCTGATGCAATTGCTGCTGAAGGACATCATATTAGTGCTTGGGTCTCATTTGCAAGAGCAAACGTCAAATAGAGTTTACAGTGACAGTTGAATCATTTCCATCTTTGATGTGGTTCCTCCTGAATTTTCCTTCATTTCTTTCAAACCCGATCTGGGGCTTGATTTATTTTTTGTCCCACACAAAAAATATGCCTTTTCAGAATAGTTTTGCCAGCTGTTTTTAGTATTTTTGTTTTTGCATAAAATTAATCCCCCAGATATCAAAGGAAAATGAAAAAGTATGAAACAGGCGCATTTAGTTTGGAAAAAATATCAAAGGGTAACGCTGGGATAATCAAATACCTCAAATACCAAGTAGTTCAAACTTGGCTGAGATCCTTGTTTGTTTATTTAATATTTTTGGTAATGGGAGGATCAAGACACAAAGTCGATGGTTTCGTCAATGGTTCCATCCTTAAGATAAAATGCAAAGTAACGACTTAACAGGCAACAGGCTGTAAAAATATCAGCTCGATCCGAGAACTCATATATTTTATTTTACTTGGCCCCAGAGATTAACCTCAGCGAACATGTTGCTCTTCATAACAACTTATAAATGGCTGGGCTGCTCCATAACATCCTGAGATTCATTGTGAGCCAATAAGAAAGAACTTTCCAGTAAACAATCGATAATTGTCAAAAGACACCAGAGTTGAAATGAGGGGAATTCATTTCTTGAACCCAAGAGAGGTGTTGCAATCTGGAATTCACTTGCTGAGTGTGGTGGATTTAATAGTAATTTTCCAAAGGGTATTGGACACATACTCGAAAAGGAAAACATTGCTGGGCTCTGAGGGAGCGCGGGGCGGTCAGATTAATTGGATATGTGCACAGCCTGGTTCTGAACCGCGGGTCTATCACTTACTATGGCCTGTGCGTGGAATTCCAATGTCCTTGTGTCTTCCGAATGCGAGAGGAAAACTTTAGGTTCAACTTTAATGGAGGAACAAAGTTACAGAATGCCCAGGACCTGGGCTGTCATGTCAGACCCCAAACTAGCCTCCCTCACCTTTCCACAGATAGAACTAGTCACTGGGAGCAGCCCCCCCCCATCCCCCCCCCCCCCCCCCCCGGGAGAAGCCCCCCCCCCTTATGGGACGGTAGCATAGTGGTTAGCACTGTTGCTTCAGAGCTCCAGGGTCCTGGGTTTGATTCCCGGCTTGGGTCACCGTCTGTGCGGAGTCTGCACGTTCTCCCCGTGTCTGCGTGGGTTTCCCCCTGACGCTCCGGTTTCCTCCCACAGGTCCCGAAAGACGTGCTTGTTAGGTGAATTGGACATTCTGAATTCTCCCTCAGTGTTCCTGAACAGGCGCCAGAATGTGTGACTAGGGGATTTTCACAGTAACTTCATTGCAGTGTTAATGTAAGCCTACTTGTGATAATAAAGATTATAATCCAGAGAATGTGAGTTTCATAGAATCATAGAATCCCTACAGTGCAGAAGGAGGCCATTCGGCCCATCAAGTCTGTACCGGCCCTCTGAAAGAGCACCCTACCTAGGCCCGCTTTCCCGTCCTATACCCGTAACCGTGGACACTAGGCCACAATTGTTTAACTAGCCAATCCACCGAACCTGCCCATCTTTGGACTGTGGGAGGAAACCGGAGCACCCGGAGGAAACCCACGCAGACACGGGGAGAACGTGCAGACTCCGCACAGTCAGTCGAGGTTGGAATTGAACCCGGGTCCCTGGCGCTGTGGGACAGCAACACTAACCAGTGTGCCACCGTGCCTCCCTACCATGTCACTTTGGGAATTTTAATTTGACTTTTAAAGAAGTTCTGGAAATAAAACAGTGGTGTCCGTCAGCATGGCCAAGAGGCTATCAAATTTTAGGAACCCAACTGGTTTACTGAAGTCCTTTAGTAACTGAAACCTGTCACCCTTATCCATCCTGTCTATATGTGACTCCAGACTCAAACTGACCTGGTTGACTCTTAACTCTGATATGGCCCAGTAAACCATTGAGTTACATCAAATTCCACATAGACGGCAGTCGCTCAAGGAGAAGACACACCACCATTAGCTTTGCTATGATGTCCACATCCTGAGAATGAATTTAAAATTAAATTGACTGAAATTCAGCAGAGAGACGCTCACAATAAGACTTTCATAATGTGTTTCTCTCCATGTCTGTCTCCCCAGTCGCAATGGCAACCTTGTGGCCCAGATAGGAGCCAGTGATATTTACAGAAATCCCAAGGTCTACGAAAAGGTAAGGATGTTCATTAATGCAATGGGCAAGCATTATTTATGCGGAATAAAAATAAATGTTGGCCTGGCAGCCTGTGGGGAGAGAGAAACAGAGGCGAAATGCTCCATTTCAGAGACTATTGTTCTCCCGCCGGAGAGAAACCGGGAGTGCAAATCAGGAAGCAATTCCCAATCCTCCGCCATGCAAATTGATGCTATCAGGTGGCCATTTTGAGCAGCCTGATAGTGAGGTCCCAATGGCAGACCAAACATCCCCCCCCGCCCCCCCTCCTACCCCCCACCGCATCACAATTCAGCCCCCCTTCCCACATGGCAAGCCAGCCCTCCCCACACCACAATTCAGGTCCCCCAACCCTGGATTTTCTGGGTCCTCTCCCTTCCCCCAGTACGAGGGTGACCAGTCACCCCCCCCCCCACCCCTCCGACAGAGACCCCGTGAATAAAGAGACCCCTCAAAGACCCCCTACATAAAGGGACCCACCCAGAGACCCCCTAAATAAAGAAATTTCCTCAGAGACCCCCTAAATAAGGAGACCCCCCTCCCCCCCAATGACCCCCAGAAAAGAGACCTCTGTCAGGTAGCCCCCTCAAAGAGATAACCCTGTCAGGAGGGGGTTGGGGGAGGCGGTGGTGTAGTGGTATCATCGCTGGACTAGTAATCCAGAGACCCAGGACAATGATCTGGGGAACTGAGTTTGAATCCCACCCCGGCAGGTGGTTGAATTTAAACTCAATAAAATATCAGGAATTAAAAAGCCTAATGGTGACCATGGAACCATTGTCAATTGTTGTAAAAACCCATCTGGTTCACTAATGTCCTTCAGGGAAGGAAATCTGCCGTCCTTACCCGGTCTGGCCTACATGTGACTTCAGACCCTCAGCAATGGGGTTGACTCTTAAACGCCCTCTGAAATGGCCGAGCGAGATACTTAGTCATATCCAACCGCTACGAAAACGCAAATAAAAAATTAAACCGGACGGACCACCCGGCATCGATCCAGGCACCGGAAACAATAACGGCAAACCCAGCCCTGCCAAACCTCCTTATTAACATCTGGGGAAAGTTGGGAGAGCTGTCTAACAGACGAGTTGAGCAACAGCCTGACATTACATACTTGACCTCATCCTCACCAATCTGCCTGCTGCAGATGGATCTGTCCACGACAGTATCGGTAGAAGTGACCACTGCATAGTCCTTGTGGAGACAAAGTCCCGTCTTCACATTGAGGATACCCTCCATCACTACCACCGTGCTAAATGGGATAGACTTCGAACAGATCGAGCAACTCCAGACTGGGCATCCATGAGGCTGTGGGCCATCAACAGCAGCAGAATTGTATAAACCACAATCTGCAACCTCATGGCCCAGCATATCCCCCACTCTACCATTACCACCCAGCCAGGGATCAACCCTGGTTCAATGAAGAGTGCAGGAGAGCGTGCCAGGAGCAACACCAGGCAGACCGAAAAATGAGGTCTCAACCTGGTGAAGCTACAACACAGGACTACTTGTGTTCCAAACAGCATAAGCAGCAAGTAATAGACAGAGCTAAGCGATTCCACAACCAACGCAGCAGATCTAAGCTCTGCAGTCCTGCCACATCCAGCCGTGAATGGTGGTGGACAATTAAACACCTCACTGGAGGAGGAGACTCCGCAAATATCGCCATCCTCAATGACGGAAGAGCCCAACACATATTTGCAAAAGACAAGGCTGAGGAATTTACAACAATCTTCAGCCAGAAGTGCCGCGTGGATGATCCACCTCGGTCTTCTCCGGACGTCCCCAGCATCACAGATGCGAGTCTTCAATACGATTCACTACACGTGATATCAAGAAACAGGTGAAGGCACTGGACTCTACAGAGCCTATGAGCCCTGACAATATTCTGGCATTAGTTCTGAAGACCTGTGTTCCAGAACTTTTTGCGCCCCTAGCCAAGCTGTTTCAGTACAGCCACAACACTGGCATCTACCCGGCAATGTGGAAAATTGTCCAGGTGTGTCCTGTACACAAGGGGCGAAATTCTCCGGAAACGGCGCGATGTCCGCCGACTGGCGCCCAAAACGGCGCAAATCAGTCGGGCATCGCGCCGCCCCAAAGGTACGGAATGCTCCGCATCTTTGGGGGCTGAGCCCCAACCTCAAGGGGCTAGGCCGGCGCCGGACGAATTTCCGCCCCGCCAGCTGACAGAAAAGGCCTTTGGTGCCCCGCCAGCTGGCGCGGAAATGACATCTCCGGGCGGCACATGCGCGGGAGCGTCAGCGGCCGCTGACGGCATTCCTGTGCATGTGCAGTGGAGGGAGTCTCTTCCACCTCCACCATGGTGGAGACCGTGGCAGAGGCGGAAGGGAAAGAGTGCCCCCATGGTACAGGTCCGCTCGCGGATCGGTGGGCCCCGATCGCGGGCCAGGCCACCGTGGGGACACCCCCCCGGGGCCAGATCGCCCCGCGCCCCCATCAGGACCCCGGAGCCCGCCCGCGCTGCCTTGTCCCGCCGGTAAGGTAGGTGGTTTAATCTACGCCGGCGGGACAGGCATTTTAGCAGCGGGACTTCGGCCCATCCGGGCCGGAGAATCGCGCGTGGGGGCCTGGCGTGAATCCCGCCCCCGCCGGTTGCCGAATTCTCCGGCACCGGATATTCGGCGGGGGCGGGATTCACGCCAGGCCCCGGCGATTCTCCAACCCGGGGGGGGTCGGAGAATCTCGCCCAAGAAACAGGACAATTCCAACCCCGACAATTTCTGCCCTATCAGTCTACTCTCCATCATCAGCAAAGTGATGGAAGGAGTCATCAACAGTGTTATCAAGCAGCACTTACTCAGCAATAATCTGCTCACAGACGCTCAGTTTGAGTTCCGCCAGGGTCACTCAGCTCTTGACCTAATTGCATCCTTGGTTCAAACATGGACAAAAGAGCTGAATGTTAGAGGTGAGGTGAGAGTGACTGCCCTTGACATCAAGGCAGCGTTTGACCGAGTGTGTCATAAAGGATCCCTCGCTAAACTGGAGTCAATGGGAATCAGGGGGAAAACTCTCCGCTGGTTGGAGTCGTACCCGGCAGAAAGAAAGACGGTTGTGGTGGTTGGAGGTCAATCATCTCAGCTCCAGGACGTCACTGTCGGAGTTCCTCAGGGTAGTGTCCTCGGCCCAACCATCTTCAGCTGGTTCATCAATGGCCTTCCTTCCATCGTAAGGGATAAAGTGGGGATGTTTGCAGATGACTGGCCAATGTTCAGCACCATTATCCTCAGATACTGAAGCAGTCCATGTCCAAATGCAGCAAGACCTGGACAATATCCAGGCTTGGGCTGGAATGTAACAAGTGGCAAGTTACATTCACGCCACACAAGTGCCAGGCAATGACCATCTCCTACAAGAGAGTATCTAACCATCGCCCCTTGACATTCAATGACATTACCATCGCTGAATCCCCAACAATCGACATCCTCCACTTGCCTGGATGAGTGCAGCTCCAACAACACTCCAAGAAGCTCGACACCATCTAGGACAAAGCAGCCCGCTTGATTGCTCACCCTTCCACAATATTCAAACCCTTCACCACCACCATCACTTGTACCATCTACAAGATGCACTGCAGTAACTCACCAAGGTTCCTTAGACAGCACCTTCCAAACCCCCGACCACTCCCATCTAGAAGGACAAGAGCAGCAGATACCTGGGAACCCCAATACCTGGAGGTCCCCCTCCAAGTCACTCACCATCCTGACTTGGAAATATATCACCGTTCCTTCGGGACAAAATTCTGGAACTCCCGCCCTAACAGCACAGTGGGTGTACCTACAACTCAGGGACTGCAGCGGTTCATAAGGCAACTCACCACCACCTTCTGAAGGGCAACTAGGGATGGGCAATAAATGATGGCCTAACCAGCGACACCCACATCCCATAAATGAATTTTTTAAAAAGGAAGCCCCCCAAGAAGAGACACCCCTGTCAGAAAGCCCCCAGAGAAGGGACCCCTGTCAGGAAGCCCCCCTGAAGGGAGACCATTATCAGGAATTGACCCGCAGAAGAGAGACACCTGTCGGGAAGCTGGAGAACAGTCCAGACAGAGGTAGTGAAAAAAAATCACTGCTTTAAAGCTCACCTGTGCAATACACCTGCTCGCTCAGGCACAGGAAACAGCACCTGTCAATTCCTGGAAAGAGAAAACCAGTGAGCTGTGTTTAAACCCCGTCAGATCTTTGATCTGCAAGCCATTCATTCATTTCTCTTTGATACTGATTTTACTAGGTGTGATTGAAGTTTCCACAAACTCCCAGCTGTCAGCATTGTTCCATTCATCTTCTTTCACAGTTGGATAACTCTGAAGTGTTCTAACTGCGATATTTATAAACATCAAGCTTTGATTGACAGCTCTTGGACCACTTCAAAAAGAATTAAGCGCTTTCCAATCATTTCCATTCACGGTTGAGTGATTCTGAAGTGGCCCGCTAGAAATTGACAGCATTTTACTTTGTAAAATCATGTTAAGTGTTTGTCTGCTGTTTTGGGCTGTAGTAATTTCTCAGCTTCTGCCATGAAGATGATTTAAAGGATGATCCTAGAAAATGCTCTTCTGGATATTCGTGGGTGAAAATGTAACAGATCTCTATGGCAATCTTTTGGCTGCTATCCCAGCTTTAAACGGTTTAAAAATAAACTGGATGATGCCAGATTTAAAACAGCCACATGCACCAATATCATTCGAGTATGTTATGTTTGCCTAGTAAGATCACCAAGCGTGATTAGTACAGTAATAAGAGAAAACCGTGAATCCTAAAAATCTGAAAAAGCATGAGAGAGTGCCGGAGATGGACAACAGGTCCATCAGAATCTGTAAAGTGAAAGGACAGGTTGTTATTTCCAATGGCCTCCAACCAAACTACTTACTTTCCTCTCGAACTGATAAGTTCCACTGCTGCACTTTTCAATTATGTCAATAGCGTGTGAATCCTTAAGTACAAATGTAAACCATTCATGTTTGTCTATTGTTTTCAAATTTGAGATCTTATGCTGCTCAGACACAAAAGATAATTTTTCATTTGCAAGTATTTTTGTTTGAGATTGAGAACACAATCTTGCTCCTATGATTTATGAAGTGATCAGAATCCCATGATGGGCCACTGCCTTGTTACAGTCTCTGATCAACTGGTTATATGCTGAATGTAGTAACGGCCATCAGTAATATTCTTGTTATAACAGTCATTTGATAGTTTAATAATAATCTTTATTGTCACAAGTAGGCTTACATTAACAGTGCAATGAAGTTACTGTGAAAAGCCCCTAGTCGCCACATTCCGGCGCCTGTTCGGGTACACAGAGGGAGAATTCAGAATGTCCAATTCACCAAACAGCACGTCTTTCGGGACTTGTGGGAGGAAACCGGAGCACCCGGAGGAAACCCACACAGACACGGGGAGAACGTGCAGACTCCGCACAGACAGTGACCCAAGGCGGGAATCGAACACAGGACCCTGGCGCTGTGAAGCGACAGTGCTAACCACTGTGCTACCGCGCCGCCCTCATGGTGATGCTGTGGCAGGGAGATTCAATTCTCCCTCACTGACAGGTTCGAAGGCAGGGGGACTCTCAGGGCAGCCTGTTCACCAGCGACCCAACCACTTCTGCCCCCTCTGCAATTTTACCAGTGGCGGGGTTGGTGCCAGGCTGCTTGCCCACCACAGTGTTAATTAAGTGCCTTTGTGGACAATTAATGCCCACCTAAGGGCCTTATCAGGGCGCCGGTGGCATATAATCAGCAGCAGCAGAGGCATGCTCCAACTGGCCAGCCTGGCACATTTCCCTCTGCAGGCTGGTGGTAGGCAAGAGAGGGCGCTCTCCTTAACTGGCATCTCTGCCATTGTATAATACCGCCCACACCCCCACTACTCCCCTCCTAGCCACACCCACTCCCCACCCCCACCAGTTTTCCCTCCCCTTATGGTCCAATCCAAAACCCCATCCCCCACCTTCCCCCCAAAACACTTACAAAGTTCCGATCCATCGAAGCTCACTTCCTCATCGGCCGGGTGCAGTAGCCACTCCCTCCCGACTGCCCATCCCAACCGTGTTTTGACATGGACAAGTACTATTCAGGTCACTGGACTTGATAGCGAACTTATATTACCCGTAATTATTTATTTATGTATTGTGGGTGGACTGTCGATTTCAGTGCCTGCACACCCAGGCTATTGCGGGGGGTGGTGGGGGGGAGGCGAGCTCGGGGAAGGGGGAGGGAAGGTGGTGGCCTAATCTACTTTACATGCCATCCCCACCCCACCCACTGCCAAAACTATGCCCGATGGGAGCACATAAAGTCCAGGCCAATAATGGAAGGATTGCTCTTGGAGTATTCCATAGCTGTTTTATTATTAGTTTATTTGTCAAACAATGTTATTTATTATCCCAAGTATATTACATTGATAAGCTATTTACAATGTATCATTAATCAATTGTTAATACATTTATGAATGAATCACCGACCTAGTCGTTGTACAATTTTTAAAATCCCTAATTAGTAACTTAATTAGTGTGATTGTTGCTTTCCTCTTCCAGGCAAAAGAAATCAGTGGAATAAAAATCGTAACCTACTGCTCGCCTCTGTATTTTGCAAATGTGGAGTTTTTCAGGAAAAAAGTGATTAAAAAGGTAAAATGTCGAGATTCATTTTAATCCTGAAATGTAAAAGATATCTAATTTACAGCAATTCAAATACATGGAAACACTGGACTTATAAATAATCATAAATATTACATAAACTAGTATGTGATCCTCAACTCAAGCCTTTTCATGGAGTCTCTTCCACCTGTTTGACCTCGTGAGGATTGTAAATTCCTCCGGCACTTCCAATTGTGAATCAAGCAAAACTGGAAAATCCCTCACTGGTCCTAAATGCTCCCTTTCCTCGGTGTGATATTTTCCCCTCCTCTAAAACTAATACATTCGGAAATTCCGAGATCCGTTAGGTGCTGCCTTGATGTATCGGTTGGGAATTCCGGGCCCCTCCACACTGTGCTTTCTGGAGGTGGAGGGGGCCCCAGCTGGATCTTCCGGACCCGCCGATGTCGATGGCACAACTTGCCTGCCCCGCCGCTGGGGAGCTGGGGTGGGGGAAGTTGCCCTCGGCACGACCGGAAGATCCCAACTGTGGGAAGGGCTGGGAAATCCCACCCCGCCGCCTGTACATTACGATTGGCCATCCTACAGAATTTATTTAAGCCCACCGGATTTTGAATTTGTCCTTTCGGATTTCTTCAAATGACTTGCGGGCGTTGTGGGGCTTCTGGAAGAATATTTGAGGTTACATTTTTTGTTTGCCTGCTTTATTTGCTCATGTTGACGTGTGTTCATCCCGTGCAGAACCCACAGTTCCACACATGAGTTAACAAGAAGTGCCCAAGTATTTGTGGGTTTCACCCAATAAACGGACAAATATGTAAAATCCGATTCCCAAAACCACTTGGAAAAGTCCTTGAATACTAAATACGAAAAATGCAATTTGACGTCTTCATTCACTGTAAGCCATTGGCCTGATGTTATCCTATGCACGACATGAACATTAGAAACAGCCATTTCCTCAATTAAGGAATGCTAAAAACATTAAGGTGATCAGAAAACGGATTCCCCTCCTTCAGCATCACAGGCAGAAAACATAGAGGAGGTTAGCTCGTGGTGAAATTGATTGGGTAAAACAAACGATCGCTGAGAGGGAAACACAGAAGTAGCAAAGAAAAAGAATGCCTTACGCTTGTGCAGTGCCACTCACAGCTTTAGGATGTCCCCAAAACACTTTTCACCCAAGGAGTGCAGTCACTTTCGCAATGCAGGAAACGTGGCGGCCAATTTGCAAACAGTAAGACCTCATAATCTGCTTTAGTGACCTGAGTTGAGGGGTAAATATTGGCCAAGGCATCAGGAAGAATTCCCCTGATCTTCTAACAAATAGTGCCTTTGGATGATTCTCATCCACTCTAGAGAGCAGGGGGCACCTCAGTTTGACCTCCCACCCAAAAGGCAGCACCTCGGTCGGTGCATCGCTCCCTCAGTATCGTATTGGAGTATCCGCTGAAATTCCATAGACTACAGCCTCTGCAGTAGGACTTGAACCCACAATCTTCGGGCAAGGCTGCACATCCACTCAGCCACAGATGATTAGATTTGACGTGGAGGGGCAGCGCGGTGGCGCAGTGGGTTAGCCCTGCTGCCTCACGGCGCCAGGGCCCCAGGTTCGATCCCAGCTCTGGGTCACTGTCCGTGTGGAGTTTGCACATTCTCCCTGTGTCTGCGTGGGTTTCGCCCCCACAACCCAAACATGTGCAGGGTAGGTAGATTGGCCACACTAAATTGCCCCTTAATTGAAAAAAATGAATTGGGTACTCTAAATTTATTTTTTAAAAGATTTAACTTGGATTTAATTTATTGTCATGTGTACCGAGGTACAGCGAAAAGTATTGTTCTGTGAACAGTCCAGACAGATCATTCCGTACATTAAAAAAAACCATAGGACATACATAAATACACAATGTAAATACATAGACACGGGCATTGGGTGAAGCATACAGAGTGTAGTACTACTCAGTAGAGAAGATGTGCAAAGAGATCAGTTCAGTCCATAAGAGGGTCATCCAGGAGTCTGGTAACAGCGAGGAAGAAACTGTTTTGAATCTGTTAGTGCGTGCTCTCAGACTTTTGTATCTACTGCCCGACGGAAGAAGTTGGAAGAGTGAGTAACCCGGGTGGGAGGGGCCTTTGGTTATGCTGCCTTCTTTCCCAAGGCAGCGGGAGGTGTAGACAGAGTCAATGGATGGGAGATGACATGATGAACTGATATGTTCAATGATCATAGATTCAACATACCAGAAGAAAACCATTCAGCCCATTGCACGTTAACCCTAGCTTTTCAAACTGGAGTTCTCTTCTTTAATTCCTATGCCGTATCTGTCTCTACACTCTTATTTGTTGTCATTTTTTAAATGTGCACCCAATTCCCTTTTAAATGATATTACACTACAATTAGTCACTTAGTATAACTTAGTACACTTAGGATAGATGCGAGCAGGTTGTTTCCACTGGCGGGTGAAAGCAGAACTAGGGGGCATAGCCTCAAAATAAGGGGAAGTAGATTTAGGACTGAGTTTAGGAGGAACTTCTTCACCCAAAGGGTTGTGAATCTATGGAATTCCTTACCCAGTGAAGCAGTAGAGGCTCCTTCATTAAATGTTTTTAAGATAAAGATAGATAGTTTTTTGAAGAATAAAGGGATTAAGGGTTATGGTGTTCGGGCCGGAAAGTGGAGCTGAGTCCACAAAAGATCAGCCATGATCTCATTGAATGGCGGAGCAGGCTCGAGGGGCCAGATGGCCTACTCCTGCTCCTAGTTTTTCTGTTCTTATGTTCTTATAACGCATTGTACTAACATCTCATGAAAAAGATTAACCTAACTTCCCTCTTTGTTCATGTGGTAATGTGTGGTCTGGATTGTGTAGTCTGGAGTGCATGTGTTTATGTGTGTGAGGGAGTGTGTGTAATCTAAAGTATGTGTGTGTGTCCATGTGTGTGTGTATGTGTAGTCTGGAGTGTGTATGGGGGGGGGGGTCTGTGTGTGTGTGGGGGGTATGTATAGTCTGGAATATGTGTGTGCGTGTGTGGGTCTGTGTGTGAGGGTGTGTGTAGCTTGGAGTGTGTCTGTGTGGGTGTCGTCTGGAGTTTGCGTGGGTGTGAGGCTGTGTGTCTGTGTGTGAGGATGTGTGAGTAGTCTAGAGTGTGAGTGCCTGTGTGTGTGAGGGTGTGTGTCTGTGTGTGTGAGGGTATGTGTGTCTGTGTTTGTGGGTGTGTATGTCTATGTGTCTGTGTGTGTGTGGGTGTGTGTGTCTATGTGTCTGTGTGTGTGTGGGTGTGTGTGTCTGTGTGTGTGTGTAAGTGTGTGTTGTCTGGAACCTGTATGTGTAAGAAATAGTAAACATCAACAAGATCGGTGATGCACGATCAATTACACAAAGACGAGAGTAGGATGTAATCGAGTATTTATTACACTGAGATGTGTGGCCTCCTACAGCAGCTGACGAAATGGCTGCTGTACTGAGAGCACACATATTTATACTCCGCCTACTGGGCGGAGCCAGCAGGCAGGGATCTACCCCCGTACCTGTCGTACAGGGGCCTTACCGTAAAGCATCTATATCAACATCCTATATATACAATATATACATCAGTGGTGACTACCACAATAGGTTCTATAATAAGGAAGAACACGATATCTTCTTGTTAAGCCTCAGCTGGATGATTCTTTCTCTCTTACAGTCGGGATTTGACCCAGTGAAGGTTTTATTAGCCAAGAAGAAATACCTCAAAGCTGCAAAAAAGGAAGAAGAGGAAATGGACAGAAGAAGACCAAGTAATCTCGGCACCAAGGTATGAAAAGACGTGATTGCAGCAATAGACAACTGCCAGGCAAAGTTGCACAAGCAATTACTAAAAGATCCAAGGGCGGGATTCTCCGTAATCGGCGCGGTGTCCGCCGACAAAAACGGCGCGAATCAGTCCGGCATCGCGCCGCCCCAAAGGTGCGGAATTCTCCACATCTTGAGGGGCCGAGCCCTTACCTTGAGGGGCTAGGCCCATGCCGGACTGATTTCCGCCCCGCCAGCTGGCGGGAAAGGCCTTTGGTGCCCCGCCAGCTGGCGCGGAAATGACTTTGCTGGGCGGCGCATGCGCGGGAGCGTCAGCGGCCGCTCACGGCATCCCCGCGCATGCGCAGTGGAGGGGGTCTCTTCCGCCTCCGCCATAGTGGAGACCATGGCGAAGGCGGAAGGAAAAGAGTGCCCCCACGGCACAGGCCCGCCCGCGGATCGGTGGGCCCCGAGCGCAGGTCAGGCCACCGTGGGGGCACCCCCCGGGGCCAGATCGCCCCGCCGTGTTCCGGCGTCCCAAAGGTGGTTCAATCCACGCCGGCTGGTGTGGGTTGACAGCGGCAAGACTTCGGCCCATCGCGGACCGGAGAATCGCCGGGGGATTGCCGCCGATCGGCACGGCGCGATTCCCGCCCCCGCCGAATCACCGGTGGCGGAGAATTCGCGACACGGCGGGGGCGGGATTCACGCCGGCCCCCGGCGATTCTCCGACCCGGTGGGGGGTCGGAGAATCGCATCCTAGATCTCTGTAGTGTGACCAACACTTTCCAAATGACAAAGAAAAAGAATTGTAAATGGGGGATAAACACACCAGGTCCATTTGCAACCAGACAGAGGAAGCTGTGATTTGAAATTTTAACACCTTCAGGAGCGAGGTTTTTTCTCAGAAGCAGGAGGTGTAAGGAGGAATGCCTGGTGTTCTGCCTGCATGGAGATGATGCCACGTTGATGTATGTAGCTAGATCCGTAGTGAGAATGCAGTTCATGAAAGCTTAGGACACTTCCTGCCCTAACCTTCAATCCCCCCCCTCTGCCCCCAATACCACCCTTGCCCCCCCCCAAACCACTTGCCCCATTACCAGGGGCTTGTTCCTTTGGTGATTGATGGATGCCTCCTACTGCCCAACATTTCGTTCCCAGCTGCTGTGACCCAGGCTGGCGGCTGACTGAGTAACACAGCATGCTGCCTGTGGTAGGGCGCCACGGTAGCACAGTGGTTAGCACTGTTGCTTCACAGCGCCAGGGACCCGGGTTCGATTCCCGGCGTGGGTCACTGTCTGTGCGGAGTCTGCACATTCTCCCTGTGTCTGTGTGGGTTTCCTTCGGGCTCTCCGGTTTCCTCCCACAAGTCCCGAAATATAATTTCGGTAATTACCGATGTTCGGTAATTTGGACATTCTAAATTCTCCCTCTGTGTACCCGAACAGGCGCCGGAATGTGGCGGCCAGGGGATTTTCACAGTAACTTCATTGCAGTGTTAATGTAAGCCTATTTGTGACAATAACAATTATTATATACCTTTGGGCTGTATCATAGTTGGATGATGTGTGACCTCCAACCAGCAGGTGGTGGTACAGACACACCATGCAGTCTCTAGACCAAGGTCATGTGACCTGTGACTCCGATATATGGGGAGACACATCTGGCCACCTTCAGAAGACGATCGAGAGGGTAATAAGACGTACCTGTGAATGGTCAGTGCTAGGTGCAAGTTCCAGAGGAGTAGTTAGCAGACTTCATGATAACGTGCTGTCTTGCCACACGAGACTCAATAAGAGACAAGTCGCAGTGTTTGGTGGGTTCCTTCGTAAAGTACAAAGGACCAAACACAGCATGCTGCCAAGCTCAAGACAGTTTGCTTACTGGCACAGCCCCTGTCACAGAAACACTGCCCTCATCAACAGCCCCCTCCAATACTCCCCCAACCCCTCTAATCAGAGTTAAAATCAGGACTAACATTGCAAGCAGAGGAACAGACCGCGATCACACCGCTTTCTCTTGTCCCAACCTGACTTGCTGGGTCACCTGCAATTCTTGCTTTGGATTCAGGAAGGAAATTGCCAAAGCAAGGAAATTAACATTTCTGCCTCATAGAATCCATTCGGCCCATCAAACCTGCACCCACCCTCTGAAAGAACACCCTACCCAAGCCCACTTCCCCGCCCTATCCCAATAACCCCTTAACCTAATCTACACATCTTTGGACACTAAGCAAGGCCAACCCACTTAACCTGCAAAATTCTGGACTGTGGGAGGAAACCGGAGCACCCGGAGGAAACCCACGCAGACACGGGGAGAACGTGCAAACTTCATACAGACAGTCACCCATCACCAGAATTGAACCCGGGACCCTGGCATGGTGAGGCAGCAGTGCTAACCGCTGTGCCATGTGCCGCCTACTGCAACCAATTCTGGGCACTACTCTTTAAGCAGGATGACAAGGTGCAAAAGAGATTTACTAGAATGGTACTAGCGATGAGGGTCATTACAAATCATTCTACCGAGACCTCCTGCATTGAATTCGTCCTCCCTCGCTTCCTGTTCTTTGTTCCAATTCCGTGAAAGCATTTGTTCATCGTTGCTGACTGGTTTGCTATGTGTTGCCAGCTTGTTCCTTCCCCTTTCATTAAACTCTCCATTCTCTTTTGTCTTTTGCAGCAAGTGTCTTTACAGGAGCTGGTGAAAGAAGTGGAAGCTGAATCAACCATGGACTGCAATAATAACTCAGTGGATGAAGCTCCCAGGATATCCTACATCACGGTCAACATCCCTAATGGGTTACACGAGGGAACGCAGAAACCCGCAACAGATCTGGAGAATGCCGACGACCCCATTAAACTTGCACACCCCATACTTGACGTTCACACCCTCATCTTGGACATGAGTGGAGTCTGTTTTGTGGACCTCATGGGAATTAAAGTCCTCGGAAAGGTAAGCATTGACATTTGTCAGCTGAAACATCAACGTTGGTCTATCGCACCATTGTGCTCCCATGCCTGCAGGAATCTCTGGGTTTCACAAGGGAATTACCTGGGGCAGTATTCACGGTTTTTGAGTGTAAGTGTTGACGCCAGCGGGGGAACGGTGGCATTTTACGACGGAAGAATCAGCAGGGAACCCTCACCCATCCTGCGACCGGTGAGGGGGCTGCAGCCGCGCCGAATAAAACTCCCGGCTCCCACGACAAAAACAGCTGGAGAATTTCATGGTCCGTGGCTGCGCAGGCGCACCATGACGACCTGCTGCAGCGGTCGCGCCGTAAAACATGACGCCGGCCGTGCGCAGACCCGATGCCAAATACTGCCCCCTTTGACCACCTCCTGGACATTCCCTACCAGTCCCCCCAGCGCTTATGGAAGCACCCCCCCCCCAGCCAGCAGCATGGCTCCCAGCCAACTTTGCCGGCGCTGGACATAGTCCGCAGCCGCCACGCCGGGTTCCCGCCCGCTGAGACCACAAGTGAACTGCGCCATCAGGAACTTGGCCCATCAGCGGCGGTGAATCGCGGAGGTCCCGGAGAATAGATGGCAGGCTCGCGAATGATATGCCAATGGTGCTTAAACGCCACGCGGCGAACAACGCGTTTATGCCATTTTTGGGGCGCCGGAGGATCCCGATTTGGCATCAAACCAGCGCCCACCGCGATTTTAGAGTCGGAGACTATTCACCGCCCAATCGCGTTTCACGATTTCAGCATCAGCCAATGGTGAATCCGGCCTCTGGTATTTGGAGAAAGTAAGGAGAATGAGGAAAACTGAGCACCCATCGGGGTAAGGTGAAAGGGTTAGAGGGATGTCATGCGAGAGTACCTTTAAGAAATGGGTGTTTATAAATGGGTGGGTATATAAATATCTGTAGTGAGAATACTTTTAAGTAATGGGTGTTTACTACTGCAGTGATGTCAGAGAGTGGGTGGAGCTGGGCTGTCTGTCAGCTTTTTACTATCAATTTAGGCTGTTTGCTGCAGGGTGTGTTTTAGTTTTGTTTTCAGTGTTGGAGCTGAAGCCAGACAGAGCAGCTGTACTGTTGATCTCTCTGCCATGAAAAGACTATCTCTCGATCATTTGGTGAATTCAGAATTATAAATGTTCTCAGTAGTGAATGTAAACCGAATGTGCTTCTGTTAAAAGGTGTTTCTTTCGTCTTCTGGATGTTGTTTGGGAAGTTATAAGGATTATTTAGTGTTGTATTCTTTGGAGGTTGTATTTGAATTGATGGTTGCTAAGATTTTCACCGTATGTTTTAAAAAGGTTAACTTGAGTTCATAGAATAAACATTGTTTTGCTTAAAAAAATACTTTTCCATTTCTGCTGTCCCACACCTGTAGAGTGGGCCGTGTGTTCCCCATACCACAATCAAGTAAAAGTTGTGGGTCAGGTGACCTCCATGATACACTTTGAGGTTCTCTAAACCCTGGCCCATAACAGGGAAAAGTAAATTAACAAATTCGAAGAGAAAAAAGTCCAAGCCTGCGTTAAAAAAACTCTTAGAAAAAAGCTGAAGCAAAAGTTAAAGAACTAATTCTCTGACTGTTTAGGCCAGTGGTGGTCAACCTGTAGATCAGCGGCCACATGCGGCACATCTGAGTTCTGAGCGCGGTCCACAAGACATTTTGTTGACCATTACCCACACGCAGGGTCGCCACCTTTCATCCGCGTAGTTTTTTTCCTGCCAGTATGACTGAAGTGATTCGCACACAAAGCGAGGGTGAGCGAAGTGAGGAGCGTGCTGTTTGCTCACAACATTGACTGTGGGAGCCGTGCACTCCCTCTGCGTCCACTCGAAGCGTGAATGTTTCATTTGTCTTTACCATTTGAGGTTCACAGCTCTATTAATATATGAATGATTAAGCATTTTCTACAACTCGTTACAAAATATTTGAATGTATTTCATCTTATTCATGGGGTCACGGTTAGTGAATAAGATCGATTTCAGTCTTGCTGCCCACTGCGATGGAGGAGGAGCACTCAAGAGGCCCACTCACCAGCCCAAGGTTGTCCTTCACTGGTTCAGAGAATCATGGCTCTTATATCGTAGATCAGACCTGACCCTGTTTCTGCTCTGGTCATATTTTGCACTACATACAGCAGTGGAATGATACTTGGGCACCGGAATTCGTAGGTGCCTGCTCCACTGACAGAACAAGAATATAAACCCTGCCTGCCTTTGTCCAAAGTCATCAACTCCAACACTGCTTGCAAGGATGGTGTCATTGGCATGGCTAGAACAGGTAGATCGTGCCTTGCATGTGGCATTGTCCTGACCAATATTCACTCAGAAGGAAACCTATTTCCCGAACAGACTGTTCATTAATGCATCACATTCATTGCGTTTTCATAGAATCCCGACAGTACAGAATCATAGAATTTTGTATCATAGAATTTACAGTGCAAAAGGAGGCCATTCGGCCCATCGTGTCTGCACCAGCTCCTGGAAGGAGCACCCTACCCAAGGTCAACACCTCCACCCTATCCCCATAACCCAGTAACCCCACCCAACACTAAGGGCAATTTTGGACATTAAGGGCAATTTATCATGGCCAATCCACCTAACCTGCACATCTTTGGACTGTGGGAGGAAACCGGAGCACCCGGAGGAAACCCACGCACACACGGGGAGGATGTGTAGACTCCACGTAGACAGTGACCCAAGCCAGAATCGAACCTGGGACCCTGGAGCTGTGAAGCAATTATGCTATCCACAATGCTACCGTGCTGTCTACACGGCCATCTGGCATATCGAGTCTGCACTGACCTTCTGAAAGAGCACCCCACCTAGGCCCAATCCCCCAACCTATCCTTATAACCCCACCAAGGGGCGACTTGGCATGGCCAATCCACCTAACCTGCACATCTTTGGACAGTGGGAGGAAACCGGAGCATCCAGAGGAAACCCAAGCAGACGCGGGAAGAATGTGCAAGCTCCACACAGATAGTCGCCGAAGGTGGGGATCGAACCTGGGTCCCTGGCGCTGTGAGGCAACAGTGCTAACCACTGTGCCCCCCTGCCGCCCGTAGTTTGGTAACCCCCTAGCCAATTAAAAACATCCTGTACGGCCTTTCAATTTATTCACTGAATTTTTTTAAACAACAAATTTGAAAAATATAGAAATATGAATGTAAAAGGAAAGTATATGATCATTTATATTTTGCTTTATCACATCAAAAATCATTTCACGCACAATTTTTCTGTCGAGTGATTGCCATTATTTAGGCGAGTAGAGAAGCTATTTTGTGCACAGCAAGACTCCACAAAGAGCAATGTGGTAAATGACCAGTCGATGATTTTGACTGGAATTGGCAGAGGGGAGAATAAGGCAAAATATAAAATGATGATTTTAAAAATGCAAATGAAGCTAGGCGGAAAAGAAAAATCACTCCATCTTGTGTTTCCTATGTTGGATTGTTGACATTTCTGCAGAATATCTTCTTCTTATTTTTTATAACTTGTTGTTCATGCAGATGTGTTCGAATTACAAGAAAATTGGTGTCACAATTTATCTGGCTGGTATCCGAGGTGAGGCCATCTACATCTAAAATGTCATCACTTAATTTGTAAATGACAACGTGGTATCGATTAGCATCTTATCAGATTTAGTTTGTGATCATCAAGTTGAGGATGTCTGTGCTCGGGGATATTCACAGAATCACAGAAAATACAGTGCAAAACAGGCCCTTCATCCTATCGAGACTGCACCAACATATGAAAAACATCTGGGGCGAGATTCTCCGACCCCCCGCCGGGTCGGAGAATCGGCGGGGGCTGGCGTGAATCCCGCCCCCGCCGGTTGCCGAATTCTCCGGCACCGGATTTTCGGCGGGGGCGGAAATCGCGCCGCGCCGGTTGGCGGCCCCCCCCCCCCCACGATTCTCCGGCCCGGATGGGCCGAAGTCCCGCCGCTAAAATGCCTGTCCTGCTGGCGTGGATTAAACCACCTCTCTTACCGGCGGGACAAGGCGGCGCGGGCGGGCTCCGGGGTCCTGGGGGAGGCGTGGGGCGATCTGGCCCCTGTGGGTGCCCCCACGGTGACCTGGCCCGCGATCGGGGCCCACGATCCGGGGGCGGGCCTGTGCCGTGGGGGCACTCTTTTCCATCCACATTCGCCACGGTCTCCACCATGGCGGAGGCGGAAGAGACTCCCTCCACAGCGCATGCGCGGGGATGCCGTGAGCGGCCGTTAACGCTCCTGCGCATGCGCCACCCAGCAATGTCATTTCCGCGCCAGCTGGCGGGGCACCAAAGGCCTTTTCCGCCAGCTGGCGGGGCGGAAATCAGTCCGGCGCGGGCCTAGCCCCTCAAGGTTAGGGCTCGGCCCACCAAGATGCGGAGGATTCCGCACCTTTGGGGCGGCGCGATGCCGGACTGATTCGCGCCGTTTTTGGTGCCGGTCGGCGGACATCGCGCCGATACCGGAGAATTTCGCCCCTGATCTGCCTACTTAATTTTCCAGCACTTGGCCCGTAGCCTAGACATTTCCTTTGCTGGCTAGGCATTACATTTCCATTCGGAGTATCTAACGTTATTGTCAACTGCTCCCAGTTGAGAGATAGCATGTTCAGACAGACATTTCTTCTACTCGTCTTCAACAATATGACTAAACCCAAGCTCAGTACGTAACTCCTAATTGCACCAATGTGACAATTTTCACTCCCCACAACAGCCTCCCTGAGTCAATTTGACACCAATTAGAGCTGAATTATTGGTACCAAAGCAAAATTCAGCAAATGCTGGTAATCTGAAATTTTTGGCAGCATCTGTGCAACGGGAAACCGAGTTAATGCTGCAGGACAATGAACGTCTCTGTCCATCGATCTCCCCAGACCAGGGGACTATTTCCAACATTATCTGAATTGGAGAGAGTTTTGTGCGATAGGTGGAGGTTCACCAGGGAAGTATCTTGATTTGCTAATAAACGCAATAATAAATGGCAAAGTTGTACAGGTGTTTAAGCATCCACATCCTTCACAGTGGAGTGATAGGATGTGGATTCAGGGCCACCATTCTCTGCACAGCGAGTTCCTGGTCTTTTGAGTATAAAAAATAAATAAATAATCTTTATTATTGTCACAAGAAGGCTTACATTGACACTGCAATGAAGTTACTGTGAAAAGCCCCTAGTCGCCACATTCCGCTGCCTGTTCAGGTACGCTGGTACAGCAATTGAACCCGCCCTGCTGGCTGCGTTCTGCATCACAAACCAGCTGTCTGGCCCACTGAGCTAAACCAGCCCCTGTTGCAGAAGCCAATCATATCTCCATGAGGACGGTTCTTGTGTTTGCTAGTCATCTTCAGCAGCAATGATAGAGACTTGGAAGTAGGTCTCTGTCATGACTGTTTAGTTGGAGAGGGCGCAGAAGGAAGTAAAATGCCACTGATATTTTCCTTCTGTCTCTGTGGAGAAACAGCTGGCCTCACTCAGTACAGGTAAGTCCATGAACCTACTATGTGGGCAGTAGGAGCCATGTCTTAGTTTAAAAGCGCACTTGTTAAGGCATTGATCTAGATACTCAGGCGCCAGGAATTTAAATGTGAACTTGTGAAATTGAATTATATAAACCAAATAATTTGTGAGTTAGCTGGTACCAATGAACAAAAAATAGTCAAAACTGTGGCAGATTGTCTCCAGCTTTTTATTTTATTCGTTCATGGGATGTGGGAGTTGCAGGCAGTGCCAGCATTTATTGCCCATCCCTAATTTCCCTTGAGGGGACAGTTAAGAGGCTGTGGGTCTGGAGTCACATGTAGGCCAGACCCGATAAGGACGGTAGATTTTCTTCTCTGAAGGAGATGAGTGAACCAGATTTGTTTTTACGACAATGGTTTCATCAGTTTATTGAGTTTAAATTCCATCCCCTGCCGTGATGGGATTTGAAACCCGCGTCCCCAGATCATCACCTGGGTCTCTGAATTACTAGTCCAGCGGCAATACCACGATGCTTCACAAATGTTCTTCAGCAAAGGGATGCACTGCAGGAATTCACCAAGGTTCGTTAGGCAGCACATTCCAAACCCACGATCTAAAAGGACAAGGGCAGGAGGTACACGGAACACCACCTGGAGGTTCCCCTCCAAGTCACTCACCGTCCTGACTTGGAAATATATCGCCGATTCTTCACTGTCGCTGGGTCATAATCCTGGAACGCCCTCCCTAACAGCACTGCGGGTGTACCTACACCTCAAGGACTCCAATGGTTCAAGGAGGCTGCTCACCAACATCTTTGCAAGGGAGCTTAGGGATGGCCAATAAATGCTGGCCCAGCCTGCAATGGCCACACCCCGGGAATGAATAAAAGGGACAGGCCTCTTTCTCCCAGTCTGGCCCATATATATATATAACTTCAGTTCCACAATACTTTCCCCACTCTTGATGCAAAAACAATTGTAATTCAATAGAAGATCTCACAAGGAAGGACAGTAAATCTGGCCTTGTCAACATTACCCACATCCTCAGATCAAATAAATAGAAACCACCGACATTGACAGGCAGCGGATAAAAATAGCAAAATGTTCTAATATCAAAATTCACTGCACCTGGCAAGGGAGATCTGTACTTTGTCTTTACCATTAAGCCCTGACATTCTGAAGCACATCAGATCAATTAGAACAGCATTGACCGAGTGCACACACAAGATATAGTGATCATTTCAGCCTTTTATTTAAAACAACAGATGCTGTCAGTGGCATTTTTACACAATAGGCTTGCAGACCACAACGGTACAAAGAAACAAGAGCTTTATTGGGAAGGTGTTGTCACACAGACTGCCCATTTGCCTGTGCAAATGACTGATGATGTCATCAGTATGCCACGTAATTGGACCTTATTCCAACTAGGAAGAAACATGAATACACAACACTGTGTACCGAATTACGTTGTGCAATTTAATCGTGGGCCAATCACAATGTCAGAACCGAGTCATATGTTAAGTTGTTCAAAGACATGGGGCGGGATTCTCTAATCCCGCGGCAAAGTGTCCATGCCGTCGTAAACACCGTTTTACGACGACATGAACGGCCCGACCCAACAACTAATGCTGGCCCGCAAAAGGGGCCAGCGTGGCACTGGAGCGGTTCACGCCGCTCCAGCTGCTGATCCCGGCACGAACTGAGTGCTGCGGGATCCACGCATGCGCAGTGGCACCGGCGCCAACGCATGCACGTGCAGTGCCTTCCTTCAACGCGCCGGCCCCGATGTGGCCACCGATCGGCAGGACTACAGGGGCTGGCGCGGAAGACACGAGGCCCCCAGCCAGAGAGGCCGGCCTGCCGATCGGTGGGCCCCGATCGCTGGCCACATCGGACCCCCCCCTACCCTCCCACCAGGCTGCCCCGACCCGTCCATGCCAAGAATCGGCGGGGCGGCCGCGTAGAGCAGCCCCCGACCAGCGGCGCCAATGACGCCGATTCTGCACTCTGCGGAGAATCGCGTGCTGGTGTCGGGGCGGCGTGGCGCGATTCGCACCGACTGCGGGGATTCTCCGGCCCAGCCCTGGGCAGAGAGAATCCCGCCCAGGGCATTTGAACTCCTCATGCCAATCAATTTATGACATGCTAGCAAGTTTCGATTTTAGACCTAATCTAATAGCAATAGCTATTCTTTATCACAAGGCTCTTCAGTAATAAATTGCTCCTGCACTTTGATTAAACACCTTTGACCACAACATTAACGTGGGTGTGCTTTAGTGACTTGTTTATGTCCTACAGTGCTTAACAAGTATTGATTGTGGAATAATTACTGTGTATTTATACATATGCAGTAAGTGCATGTGCCTTGGTAAACTGGAAATGCCATGTCATTCCATCTATAATCCGACTCTACAAGCTACAGACTGTAAAGTTTTGCACATGAACAATCATTTGATAGTTTCAGGAGCATCAAATGCTTGTTCTGGAGCTCTGCATAAGGGAAGTTTGGGAGTTTCAGTGGTTCAAGCTATTGCTGACTGTAGGTGACGCAGTTAATATAATCAAGCGAGAAAAAGGTCACATCAGAATGGCACACAACTTAAACAAGATTTCCCTTTCACAAAACCATGTTGACTCTGCCTGATTATCTTCAGCTTCTCCAAGTTCCCTGCTACAACTTGTTTAATAATAGCTTCTTCCATGTGGAGTTTGTACATTTTCCCCGTGTCTGCTTGGGTCTCACCCTCACAACCCATAAAGATGCGTTGGGTAGGTGAATTGGCCACGCTAAATAGGTCCTTCATTGGGATAAAAGAATCGCCGGGGGGCAGCGTGAATCCCGCCCCCGCCGGCTGCCGAATTCTCAGGCACCGGGGATTTGGCGGGGGTGGGAATCGCGCCACGCCGGTCGGCGGCCACTGGCAGCGCCCCCCCCCAGCGCTTCTCCGGCCTGCGATGGGCCGAGTGGCCGCCCGTTTTCGACCGGTCCGGCCGGCGTATGTTACGACAGGTACTTACCGGCGGGACCTGGCTCGGAGGGCAGCCTCCGGGGTCCACGGGGGGGCACGGGGGGACCTGGGCCCGGTGGGTGCCCCCATGGTGGCCTGGCCCACGTTCGGGGCCCACCAATCCGCGGGCGGGCCTGTGCCATGGGGGCACTCTATCCCTCCACGCCGGCCGCTGTCACAGTCCGGGATGGCCGGTGCGGAGATGAACCCCCCTGCGCATGCGCTGGGATGACGCCAGCACGCGCTGGCGCTCCCGCGCATACGCCAACTCACGCCGGCCTAGCCCTTGAAGGTGCGGAGGATTCCACACATTCGGGGCGTCCCGACGCTGGAGTGGTTCACCCCAGTCCTTCGCGCCGGAGCTGCCTGCCCTGCCGTTTTCCGAAGAATCCCGCCCGGGGTCTCCAAATTTATTTTGTTAAATAATAAAAATAATAGCTGCTAACATTTTCCCTACCACAGATGTGAAACCAACTGGCCGGTAGTTTCCTGATTTCTGTCTGCTCCCTTTTTGAATCATTTGCCATCTTCCAATCTGATAGGACCTTCCCGGAATCCAGGGAGGTTGGGAAAATTACAACCTATGCACCAGCTATCTCACTCGCCACTTCTTTCAAGGCCTTGGATGAAGTCCATCAGGACCCAGACTCTTCTCAGTCCACCGCTCCAGCAATTTACTCAGTACCACCTCTCTGGTGCCTGTGGTTCCCCTGAGACCCTGCCTCCCCGTCCATTTCCTGGTTTAAAACTGCTTCTGGGATGATATTTGTATTTTCTATAGTTAAGACTGATGCAAAATACCTGTTCAATTTGTCTGCCATCTTCTTCTTTTCCATTATCAATTCTCCAGACTCACGTTTTATGGCCCCTTTGCTCTTGGCTGCATTGCGTTTGAAAGGCAGCGTGGTGTGCATTGGTAGATACCGGAAGATCCCACTTCCAAGATTTACCCGGCTCGCCACGTCTCGCGAGATCTCGCAAGGCGACGCGATCTGAATCCCACCCATTGTGGGCGGGATCACTAATTTGCAATTCTGCATTTAGAGTGAGACAGCTAGTCTCACTCTAATGTACTCTCCCTTGATCTACCCGAGGCGTTGAAATCTAACCCTTTCACCTCGGAGACAGCGGGCGAACACCATTCAGTGCTGGTCTCCACAAACGAGGACCAGAGAGGACGGCACTTGTGGGGGTCTCCCAGGGGATCAGAGACCCCCACCCCAGACGCTTGCCCTCTGGGCAGGGTGGTACACTGGCATTGCCACCTGGGTGCCAGCCTGGCACTTCCCAGGTGTCCAGGTGGCACTGCCAGGGTACCAGGCTGCCATTTTTTCAGGATCAGGCATAGGGGTGCCCTACACACGAGGGGTTTGGGGAGGTCCTGAGGGCCCCCTTATAGGTGAGTTGGGGCTTTGGAGGGGAGGTTCAGGGGTCAGCTTGGGGGGTTGAGAGATAAATGACACCCCGATCTCCTCCTGCACTGAGGAGTTCCGGCGAGCAGAGCTCCTTAGTGCAGGGAATGGGACAAAGTGTGGCCTCATTGGGGAGTTCCCCGCTGTGGCCCCGAATTTAAACAGGGTCCCGATAGCGTGGTGTTTCTCAGTGCTCTGAGCACAGGGACACACCCGGCTAAACACGCTCGTCAGGAGACACTGTTCCAATTCGGTTAGGTCGCCCTGTTCACCTTCTCTGCAAGTTGAAACGTATTTCCTGCATCTATACTACCAAACAATCATCAGATCATGCATAGTCTTCTTTAGACAGAGAAGTTACAGCCTGGTCAATCTTTCAATGCCTTTCAAAGATCTTTTATTCTGTCGTTATGGATTTGGCCGTTGTGAAACGGGTTCTTCGCAATGTACTGCCTGAGCAGCGAAATTAGTCATTTCAGAAGCAACCTTTAAATTTATCTCCAAGCGAGGGCGGCAGGGTGGCGCAGTGGGTTAGCACTGCTGCCTCACTGCGCTGAGGTCCCGGGTTCGAGCCCGGTCACTGTCTGTGTGGAGTTTGCACGTTCTCCCCGTGTTTGCTTGGGTCCCACTCCCACAACCCAACGATGCGCAGGGTAGGTGGATTGGCCACGCTGAATTACCCCATAATTGGAAAAAAAAGAATTGGGAACTCTAAATTTAAAAAATAGATAAATAAATAAATCACCAAAACAAAGCATGGCAATCAGGGGCCTATGATGCAGAGTTGTGAATATTATGCTCTTTGTTAGAATTCACACTACAATTTATTCTGTTTTATTCGTATTAGCACAACGTGGGTTCCATGGCTCCGGACTCTCCTCATATAGACCATGAAAATACAGCAGCAAGTCAAGCTGAGTAGATGAGAAACATTGCAGCCTATCATCTTACAACTTGGTGAACTTCAGCCGGTCTTACTGTCTGATACAAGAAAGCACTAATCTTGGATCATTTATCAGTGTTCAAGTCAATTCATCTGAACATCATTTATTTCCCTGTAGAGAGAGCTGGACGTGGCTCACCTTCAAAGTTTTAGGCGGCCGAGTTGAAAAACTCACCATTTAAACATGGATTCAAAATTCACCTGACCTTTAGTTCAGCTCCACTGTACCCCAACTAAACCAGCAACATCAAATGGGGCAGCAGGGAGGGAGGCCATTCATCCAATCATGCCTGTGCTGGACTCTTTGGCAGACCTATCCACTTATTCCAACCTGCTCCTGCACTTTCCCTATAGCTCTGCAAATTCTTTTAATCAGTTATCCCAGATTGGCAGTCATCCCGACTTTCCACGGCCCGGATCCGATAGAAATACTTTTCATCACCTCAGCCATTTGATATTACTTGGCCCAGCGACCTTGCTCATTAATCGTGGGGTGGTGCCTGCCACTGCAAAGATAGCGGTATCGCTCTCCACTGCACGAGTGTGTAAAGAAGGGAATTGTTTTTCTTTTGAAGGCACAAGAACATTTAAGAGGGAGTCATTTTGCAGCTTTAAATTAGTCGTAATGTCCATTTCTAATTGCATTTCTTTCACTTTTGTGTGACAGATCAAGTGTATGAAGACATTGAGACGGGCGGAATGTTCGACGAGGGTGGGATAGAACGCAGTTGCCTCTTCATTTCAGTGCACGATGCTGTCCTGTACACTTTGGCCAAGGCGAGTGAGACCAAACAAGATGTAGCCAAGGAAAAAGTAAATAACTTCTTTTTTCAAGAATCCTTTTACTTAAAATCCTCAATTCAAATAGACGGGTTACGATGGTTCCTTGTAACAAAACCAAAACCAATTCAATCCAGCAGGTCAGGCAATGATGTACATTTAGTGGTTTCAGTTAATGTTCTTCATCACATTAGACCAATATCACAAATTTGCCAAGTATGATCACTTATTACCGTGGGCAGCGTGCTAACACAGTGGTTAGCACTATGGTTTCACAGCGCCAGGGTCCCAGGTTCGATTCCCGGCTTGGGTCACTGTCTGTGCGGAGTCTGCACATTCTCCCCGTGTCTGCGTGGGTTTCCTCCGGGTGTTCCGGTTTCCTCCCACAAGTCCTGAAAGTCGTGCTGTTAGGTAATTTGGACATTCTGAATTCTTCCTCAGTGTACCCGAACAGGTGCCGGTGTGTGGCGACTAGGTGTTTTTCACAGTAACTTGAATGAAATGAAAATGAAAATTGCTTGTCACGAGTAGGCTTCAATGAAGTTACTGTGAAAAGCCCCTAGTCGCCACATTCCGGCGCCTGTTCGGGGAGGCCAGTACGGGAACTTCATTGCAATGTAAGCCTACTTGTGACAATAAAGAGTATTATTATTGTACAAAATAAAATCCAATTGTTCCCCTCAGTAAATGTATTCTATGAAGTCTTTGTTAGGACTGTTTAGGAGCCAGATTTAGCACCAGGTAAATGGGGACAAAGTCCCATAGCGAGCGTGTTTAGCCGTATGTTTCCAGGTGCTTGCAGTGCCAAGAATCACATGGCTATACAATGCAACTATCGTTGTATAAGGGGCCTCAGCGGTGAACGTGCGGCCGAGACCGTACATAGCCACGTATTGTAGACTGGGGACCTCCGCTCACCGGAACTCCCCAATGTAGCAAGAGATCGGGACGCCATTTGTAATGCCCACAATGGATGGGGTTTACATCGCAACGTCTCGCGAGATCGCGTTAGCTCTGGTGAGGCGTAGAGAGAAGGGTAGGTCCCGGGAGCGGGGTCTCCCGGCTTTTATCTGCCACGCTACGCCGCAGCGAGCTGCTTTTCAGGCGCACTGGGGCTGTTGGATTGCGCCCAAAGTAAACAATGTTTTTTTTCCACTAACTTGTAAATTGGCAAAATGAGCAAGCTCCTTATGAAAGGCTATGGAAGGAAATGCCCCGTCTTAGTTAACAGATCTAAAAGGTCGAGGAGAGGACAGGGTTTCTTGTTCCTACTCAATGAGTCACTGGCAGGGCTCTGGGGCCAATAAGCTGTCCACCGTCTTAACTGGGGGTTTGGTGCATGTTGCACATGAGAGTGGGGAGGATGGAAAATTTAAATGAACGAGCGAGACAAAGGGAGAAAGTTAGAATAACAGAAATCCGATGGATAAAATGTTAACTAAAATGCACAATAAATTAACCATAAAACTTTAAAACTAATTTAAAAAGACAGTTAATCAATAAACTGAACATGTTTTCACGTTTTAATTAAAATGAGCAATTATATTAAATAGGCCCTAAAAATCCAACGAGTGAGCAATGTCTGAAATTACCAAAGCTGCAGCAGCCTCAGAGAGGAATAAATGATATTGTTGTTCCAACAATGGCCATAGTTACTCAAAGTCATTGAAACAATCTCACCCTAATGACACTGAGCACATAGTGCACAGCTGTGTGTTTCACACAGTGTGACAGTGCTGAACAAACAATTACAAGTGGTATGTGGTTGCAAATCTAGCCCTTAGATTACATCAGTGACCTGAACCCAGGCACTCAATGCCAATGGTAAAAGGTTTGTAGATGACCCCGTACTCGGGTGGGGCGGCGTGGGGGCAAAGTGAGTTCAAATTAAACAAGGCGTGGGGCCCTAGAAGTTGGGTAAAATGTGAAAAAAAATGAAAACGAAAATCGCTTATTGTCACAAGTAGGCTTCAAATGAAGTTACTGTGAAAAGCCCCTAGTCGCCACATTCCGGCGCCTGTTCGGGGAGGCTGGTACAGAATTGAACCCGCGCTGCTGGCCTGCCTTGGTCTGCTTTAAAAGCCAGCAATTTAACACGGTGCTAAACCAGCCCCTGGTATGGAAACGCAGGCAGAACTATTTTAGCACCAGCTATGTGCAAACGATACTGAGCATTGTAGGAAAACGCAGATAGCCCACAGGCCCCGAGAGCAGTCTACTGAATGCTTACGGTGAGAGACTTGAATGTGTTGGTGGACTTGAGCAGCACCAAAGCAAGTATATTGGCAAGCCAATAGAGAATCAGTTAGGGTGGATTCTATTGGAACTGGACAGTGTTCCGATCAGACTCACGTTCCATTGAGGACCGTGTCCAGTTTTGCTCAGCAAGAAATAAGAGAAATAAACAAGGCCTGGAAGGGAAGGACCACGAGACTGAAGTTCAGTGGTATGTTGGAGCCATTGAGGCCCTCCTGTTTTGAAAGCAGGCAACTATGATATTAAATGTACGGAAAAGCACTGGTTCATAAAGGTAGCATAGGATCAACTTGCTGGCGAGTCAGATGAATTGATAAGAAAGACGTTTATTCAGCAGTATTTACACAGGACCCAGTTACATAGCTTTCTGGCCTGTTAGACTAGTGCTGGTTAATTCACAACCCAATAAGCAGCGGGGAACAATCATCCCAAGCTGGATGGGTCCCACGCAGTGTTATAACACTGGCCATCAAATTTAAGTCTGTGGTCAGGAAGAGTTCCATTATAAAAAGAAGAATGAATAAAGAATAATTGAACTTCCTGCAAGAGGGAAGGAAGGATGTCTTCATTGAAGAACTCACTGATTGATGCCGTGACAGAATTTTAGCTCACAACAGCCAAGATAACCTCTTTAATATGCATGTATCTTGTGACCCAATCATGGATCACAGAGCAGTCCCAACACAAGTTTCTGAACGTGACCGCCACCTGTTGGCAAAAAGCAGAATGACACATTCCAGTTTATTTATCTCGTGCAAAAAAATAATGCAACTGTATTGAATCTCCATTCACCAGTGTCGCACTGCTTTGAAAGAGCGTTATATAGGGCTAGATATTCAAAGTCGGGTGAACAACCCAACATCCAGATGAATTTCAGGTTCCAACCTCACACCTCAGCTGCTTAAATTCAAATGGACTAATTGGCCAGCAGGTGATCAATTAGTACCCAGTTAGTGGCGCCAAGTGCCTACTGGAGGTGGGATTAGACTGCCTGGTGCCAGTGACAAAGGCAGGTGGCAGCCAGGTTGGAGACTGCTGCTGTCTTGCTGAAGAGAGCGGGCAGCCCCTCAGAGGAGCGTCAATGAGGATGAAAGAGGCCATGAAGGAAAAAGGAAGGTCCAGCATTATAGCAACAGGACAAGCAGTTCCATTAAAAAGCTATTTTAAGACACAGACAAATATATTTCATTTGGCCCCGCAGTGGACGGGGCAGCTGTGCTCAATCCTGAACCATTCTGGACCCGACCACCAGTCCCTTAACATGTACCTTGAGGAACTTTAAGGGGCCATTAATTTGTAGTGAGCAGATTTCCTATTCCCTGCCCCTGAAGGACATTTGAAAATTCCAATCTGTCCCAGAGCTGTTGGGATCTCGGGATGACTTCTGTGGCTGTGGTTCTGAAATCGGGCCCTCACTGGGTCCTGGTCCCACGGCCCTGTGAACATCCAGCCCACAATGACCCTCACAGCTTCAGACATTCACTGGCCACCAAATTACTTCTGAATTGTAGTCACTTCATTGGTATTAGCACCTGGCAAGTCGATGCCACCTTAGAAAGGGATTAACAGCTGCAGGTAATTTTCTTCATTCACTTTTCTAGTAAATTTCAAAATGAAAAAAATTAGCCTAATTAAAAATTACGAAATCCCAAATTCCCGTTTCCTTGGAAGTGATACTCAAAATCGGCCCACTCCCTGCGTGCCCGGAGTTGGTATTTTCCCTGCCGTGCCCTGGTACCTGGGTGTTTGCGTAGAGAGGACCACATCAATAGAGATTTTCCAAACAAACCTCCAATGCCGGAACTACAACTGCAGATCCATCGACATATGTTGTGTAAAAAAAGGACCAAAGTTTTCCAGTGTATTCCCATTTTAGATGCATAATTCAATAAGTCAAATCGTGTTTCAATCACACACGAGAGACTCAGCAGGGAACATACAACAGGAAAGAAAACATCAGGTAAGTACGCCTCATCTCCCCCCTACTGTTGTGGGTCAGGGGACTTCCTACATTAGGGTTGTTTTAATAGAGCCCAGGGAGGCACCACTGATCCTTCAGGCCCACAAAAACAACTTAATAACTGACCTTTGCTCAGTGGCACCCTCGCTTCTCAGTCAGAAGGTCATGGATTCAAGCCCTATTCCAGCAATTTGGCCATGTGATCTGGGCTGAGACTCCACATTGGACATGCCTACTTTCAGATGAGAAGTTAAACTGAGGTCCTCCCGAGTGGATCGTAGAATCATAGGATTTACAGTGCAGAAGGAGGCCATTTGGCCCATCGAGTCTGCACCGGCCCTTGGAAAGAGCACCCTACTTAAGCCTATACCTCCACCCTATCCCCGTAACTCCACCTAACCTTTTTGGACACTAATGGGTAATTTAACAAGGCCAATCCACCTAACCTGCACATCTTTTGGACTGTGGGAGGAAACCGGAGCACCCGGAGGAAACCCACGCAGACACGGGGAGAACGTGCAGACAGTGACCCAAGCCGAGAATCGAACCTGGGACCCTGGAGCTGTGAAGTGACAGTGCTAACCACTGTGCTACCGTGCCACCGGCTTTTTTGCAAGTGAATTTTATTGCCGATGTGAAAGAACACTAAGCACTATTTCAAGAAAAACAGGGGAGTTTGCGTTAATAAGGACACGGGGTGTCCATACCAAGTAAAATGAAGAACTTTGATTTATTTACAATTTGGGTACATCCACTTCCCGGGAGATCCATACTGGGTCTCTTACCGGGTTCCTCTGGCCGCCCTTTTATAAAATCCCCCCACCCTCGTACTCGGGAGCTCGTACTCGGTGAGAACCACGGGGAAGACAATCATTCCTGTCCCATAAGTCCCGTGTAGGATATTACACTATCCTCGCCCAGAATCCATCTCTGGAATAATAATAATCATAACTTATTGTCACAAGTAAATATCTGTAGTGAGAGTACCTTTAAGAAATGGGTGTTTACCACTGCAGTGATGTCAGAGAGTGGGTGGAGCTGGGCTGTCTGTCAGCTTTTTACTTTCATTTAGACTGTTTGCTGCAGGGTGTGTTTTAGTTTTCTTTTCAGAGCTGGATAGCTGCAGTCACAGCCAGAAGGTGTATGAATCTCTCTCTGTAATCTAAAGACTGTAAATCGATCCTGGTGATTAAAAACTAATAACAGTAGTGACTTTAACCTGATGTGCTTCTGGTAAAAGGTGTTTTCAATCTTATGGATGTCAAAAGGAAAGCTTAAAGGATTACTTAGTGTTGTATTCTTTGGGGGTTGTATTTGAATTGATGGTTGCTAAGATGTTCACTGTATGTTTTAAAAAGGTTAACTTGAGTTCATAGAATAAACATTGTTTTGCTTAAAAAAATACTTTTCCATTTCTGCTGTACCACACCTGTAGAGTGGGCTGTGTGCTCCCCATACCACAATCTAGTAAAAGTTGTGGGTCAGGTGAACTCCATGATACACTTTGAGGTTCTCTAAACCCTGCCCAATACACCCCCGTGACTTCATAGGATAAATAAAGGGTTAAATGTCATTCCCGACATAAGATAACACATTGTGTTTCTGTTCCTCGTGTTTGATGTTTGAAGTGGCAAACTGTGTACACTCGTTTTATTCTGATAATTTATAGCCAACGACTCTGAACCTTCAGGTAACTGAAGTGATATTTGCTATTCTGTGGTGTCAAAGTTAAATCATTAACAAATATATGTATAACTGTCCAAGGGAAGGGCAAATGTAAGTCAGAACTTCGTGTAAGAAAGTTTGAGGAATTTTTCGTACAAGTGTAACGTTTGTTACGTAGGCAGTAAACTGGAGCTCGAGAGTTCTACAGAGCAGCACCTTCCTACTGATAGCGCTCCACAGGGAGGCAGACTGGTTGCAGCTGTTCTCACAGTCAAAAACACAAATCAACAACAGTATTTTACATTTATACAATGCTATCAGCATAGTCAAAGAACAGAAAGCACATCGCAGGTCGGTCACAAAGTTTGAATGGATTGTAGCTGGTCTGCAGTTTCTCCATTGCTTACAGGACCCTGACATAATAATGATAATAATCGCTTATTGTCACAAGTAGGCTTCAATGAAGTTACTGTGAAAAGCCCCTGGTTGCTACATTCCGGCGCTTGTTCGGGGAGGCGGGTACTGGGAATTGAACCCGGGCTGCTGGCCTTGTTCTGCATTACAAGCCAGCTGTTTAGCCCACTGTGCTAAACCAGCCCCTCTGGACATCTCTATGCTGAGGTAATTGGAGATGGTTCCATAGCACTAGGGTACTGTCAGACCATGTCAAGTCTGAGTTATTATGCAATATAATTCAGCCCCCTTCCCATCAGCCGTCTTTTCTACTTTCAACAACAATTTAGATTAAATGGTTCGTCACAATGTTCCAACAGACACTTCAAAGGCTCATCCCTTTTGTTATGCTGTAGGTTTCAGGCGCAGCAGCCGTCTATGTTAATGAGGACATGTCAAGTGATGAAAATGATAATGATCAGGATTTGGAACAGGTAAGAAGGATTGAAACCAACCGCACCTGACAATCGAGCACCGTCACTATTTCTAATTCCTCAGTGTTACGACACCGTGGGGAAGGGCGTGGTCAATTGCAGCCCCACTCGACCCGGAGTCACAATACAAGTGAATTAACCAAAGATTCTTATAGAAATACGCAAAATATTTGGCCCTTGGCTGTCCAGTGATTACAATCACCAGGTTTGTAAGTTGAAATTATTGTTCATTTATAACTGGAAAAAGATGAAATATGCAATAATTACAACAGAATAACGTCAAGCTAACCTACTAACCTTCCCCCCCCCCCCCCCCACTTAATAGTGCCCCCTTCTACCCACACACCAAGACAGACAAACACGAAGGGTATGGGCGGGGGGACGGCTGAAAATAATGAGGATGAAGGTCAAAAGATAAGAATCAGGGCAGCAGGGTGGCGCAGTGGTTAGCACTGCTGACTCACAGCACCGAGGTCCCAGGTTCGATCGCGGTTCTGTGTCACTGTCCGTGTGGAGTTTGCACATTCTCCCCGTGTTTGCGTGGGTTTCGCCCCCACAACCCAAGAGACGTGCAGGGTAGGTGGATTGGACATGCTAAATTGCCCCTTAATTGGAAAAAATGAATTGGACGCTCTAAAAAAATTTGAATGTAAAAAAAAAAGATAAGAATCTTTGCTCCCAACTTGCAAGTGAGAGTCAGCTCCCACAGTATATCCTTCTGAAGAGAGTTCAGCTGGATCTTTTGGCAGAGAGTTAATTAGAACCCAGGTTCGATTCCCGGCTTGGGTCACTGTCTGTGCGGAGTCTGCACGTTCTCCCCGTGTCTGCGTGGGTTTCCTTCGGGTGCTCCGGTTTCCTCCCACAGTCCAAAAATGTGCGGGTTAGGTGGATTGGCCATGATAAATTGCCCATTATGTCAAAAATGGTTGCTGGGTTATGGGGATAGGGTGGAGGTGTGGGGTTAAATAGGGTGTTCTTTCCAGGGGCCGGTGCAGGTTCAATGGCCTCCTTCTGCACTGTATCGTCTACGATTCTATGAACCCATCTGGTTCACTAATGCCCTTTAAGGAGGGAAAACTGCCATTTTGATGAGGATCTGGCCTCTATGGCTCCAATGTGGTTGCCCCTTATTTGTCATATAAAATGGCCTAGCAAGGCACTCAAGGACAACTAGGGATAGGCAACAATACTGACCTTGCGACACCCACATTCTTGACAGGAAAAAGGGAGGTTAAAGGTGACCAAGATCTCTATTTGTGGTTACTTTGCAAACGGAACATCATCATCACCGCACCAGCTGAATAAATTGCTGACACACTCCCGTCTCATAGATGATCTGGCCGCCATATTGGGGGCAGATATGATGGAATCTAAGAGTCCTGATTATCAGAGGATGGAAAACAAGAAGCCAAAACGCAATTTGGAGCAGATCAATGTGTTTGCTAGATTCTGCAAGGATCAACAATGGAAATTATTATAAAATGTTGATGCAGAGCTTGCCCACGATCATCAAGTAGTGTTGTTTTTGTAGAACATAGAACATAGAACGATACAGCGCAGTACAGGCCCTTCGGCCCACGATGTTGCACCGAAACAAAAGCCATCTAACCTACACTATGCCATTATCATCCATATGCTTATCCAATAAACTTTTAAATGCTCTCAATGTTGGCGAGTTCACTACTGTTGCAGGTAGGGCATTCCACGGCCTCACCACTCTTTGCGTAAAGTTGTTTCAAAATGAGCTACGATATTAATAATTTCATTACTTCTCTGTATTATTGATAATGCAATGATTAAGACCACTGTATATCTGATCTATACTGTGTGATCTCTTTATCAGTTTAATACTAGTAATACAGCTAAACAACGCTATTATTTAATAGCTACTCCAAAACTGTGTGATCTCTTTATCAGTTTAATACTAGTAATACAGCTAAACAACACTACTATTTAATAGTTACTCCAAAACTGTGGAACCATCTAGTGGTGATAATAAGCAAAATTGCTTCAGCATTACTATTATTTTTCTGTCGTAGTTGATTTTAAGCTTTACACATCCCCAAATGCTTCACATCCGATGAATGAACTACTTGTAATTTGTGAGCATTTTTGCTCCATATGAAAATACATCAGCAAATTTGCACACAACAATACTGCTACGGGATCTTTCATATCTACTGGGATAGAGCCTTTGTTCAAAGTTCTCCTGAAAGATCGACAGCGCAGCATCCCATCAGAACTTTGAAATGTCAACCTGGAGTGGGTCTTCAACCCTTAACCTATTGGCTGAGGTAGATCTACGGTATTATTAAGAGGAGAACATTATTCATCCAGTGTCCTGCTCAACATTCCTCCCTAAATTAATCAACAGCGCCAGAAATAGATTAAATGATCATTTATTCCATTTAATTCTTTTGGGGCCTAATTGACTGCAGCTTTTGCCTAGATAATGACAGTGGGTGTGGGCAGAATTTTATGGCCCAAAGCAGTGAAGATGGGGCCATAAATGAGGAGAACCGTCCAAAATATCATTGACGTCAGCGGGAGGGTAACATCCCATTGGGGTAAAATTCTGCCCTACGTTTCAAAGGTAATTCATTGGCTATGAAGACCTTTGGGACAATATGAAATCAGGAAAGATGCTAGCCTTGCTGCAATTCTAAACCACATGAGGATCCACGCCCCAGTCATCACATGGTCACCAACATAGGGATGACCCTCACTTGTTATTTAGCTACAATTTGCAGAAGACTGTTATGAATAGGGTATCTTCAATAAACTCGTTACATTAAATTGTCTTACTGCAAACACAAAGAGTTTTCATTATTGTTCAGAAAGTCAGATAAAGTGCAAGGGCCACACTAAAGAACACCAAAGTTGGTAACAGAAGAGGAAACAACATAAATCAGGATGTACTCACCAACAACCTGGCCTGGTCCCCCCATGCCAACACTATAGTTAAGAAAGCCCACCAACGACTCTACTTTCTCAGAAGACTAAGGAAATTTGGCATGTCAGCTATGACCCTCACCAACGTCTACAGATGCACCATAGAAAGCATTCTTTCTGGTTGTATCACAGCTTGGCATGGAGCCTGCTCTGCCCAAGACCGCAGGAAACTACAAAAGGTTGTGAATGTAGCCCAGTCCATCGCGCAAACCAGCCTCCCATCCATCGACTCTGTCGACAATTCCCGCTGCCTCGGAAAGGCAGCCAGCATAATTAAGGACCCCACGCACCCCGGACATGCTCTCTTCCACCTTCTTCCGTCAGGAAAAAGATACCAAAGTTTGAGGTCACGTACCAACCGACTCAAGAACAGCTTCTTCCCTACTGCCATCAGACTTTTGGATGGACCTACCTCGTATTAAGTTGATCTTTTCTCTACACCCTAGCTATAACTGTAACATTATATTCTGCAGTCTCTCCTTCCTTCCCTTTGTACGGTATGCGTTGTTTGTACAGCATGCAAGAAACAATACTTTTCACTGTATACTAATACATGTGACAATAATAAATCAAATCAAATGAGGCATCACCAATCTTCAGTAGTCAAAGCTCGCAGATTGCCTGAGGAAGAGAAGATTGGAGATGGGCCGAATGCTACAGTTTTTAAATGTCCTTTAACGAAAACGTTAAAACAGGAAACACATTCTTCTTTTATTTCTGAACTGAAGGCTTTTATTGCTGGGCTTGGAGAACTTTCCCTTCCGCGATTCAACGTCATTGTCAAGCACTTAAAGTCACATTTTTAGAAAAAACATTTTGCATGAAGCGCAAAACACGTTTACACTGACTCTCCAAGAAAACCATTCACTCAATCCCCTTGCCCTTTCCCATGACCTTTCTGAATGTCCCTTTTTAAATATTTAGCCATATTGGGCAGGATTCTCCGGTTCCCCAGCCGCATGTTTCCCGGCGGCGCACCGTTCGCTGGTGGCGGAATTCTCTACTCCCTCCGCTTGTCAACTGGGTTTCCTGTTGATGCCGCCCCACACCATCGGGAAACCCGTGGGCGGGGGTGCACTGCCAGCGGGAAGAGAGAATTCCAATGGCCGGAGAACTCAGGCCAATAGCAATATGGATTCTGTTTCCATCACAGTAACCCACTGTGTCAAAATTCTCTTCACTTCTTTTACTACTTTGGTAGTGCTTTTACATTTCCAGTAATCAGTTACTGATTCACCAACCGGTAGAAATATTTTTTAGCCTATTTGCCTTAGTAGAGCTACTTATGATTTTGAGTACCTCAATCAGATTTCCTTTTAACCTCGCCTGTTCTAGTGAATAAAAAACAATTTCCCTGTGCTTTTGTCATAACTAACATCCATGATATTACCCGAGTGAACCTTCTTCTCCGCGACCTTGAGCTCCTTCTTAAAATAGGGGTCATATAAGTAGATACAATATTTAACTTCTATCGTAATCATTGATTTATTTAGATTCAGGATTATTCCTTACTTTTCAACTCTAGTCTCCCATTTATACATCTTCCGATTCCATAGGCATTTGATTATTGGTATTTTACACAGACTGTCAGTGAATACTGCTATTTGAGGGAGTTGGACATGTAAAACAGATTGCCAGTAGCTCCTGCTATTGGATGCTGGTACAATAATGCATTATTAAATTGTAGGTTTGAAGAAAAGTCATTAAACTTAATTTTACTGTCTCCTTTACCGTGCGGGTGGCATGGTAGCATAGTGGTTAGCACTATTGCTTCACAGCACCTGGGTCCCAGGTTCGATTCCCGGCTTGGGTCACTGTCCGTGCGGAGTCTACACGTTCTCCCTGTGTCTGCGTGGGTTTCCTCCAAGTGCTTTGGTTTCCTCCCACAAGTCCCAAAAGACGTGCTGTTAGGTGAATTGGACATTCTGAATTCTCGCTCAGTGCACCCGAATAGGCGCCGGAATGTGGCGGCTAGGGACTTTTCACAGTAACTTTATTGCAGTGTTAATGTAAGTCTGCTTGTGACAATAAAGATTATCATTGAAGATGTGGAGAGCAGAAGCATATAGCCAAGTTCCACACACATGAGTACGGCCTCAACCGGGATCTTGGATGTCGCATTACATTCACCCCCTCCCCCCATCTCACCTGGGCTTTTGAAATCCCACCAACTGTCCTGGCTTGAGACAATTCACACCTCTTTAACCCGTGATTATCCCTCTCTCCAGTTGCTCCGTCTGGACCTGTAGACTTAATTGAGACTGCAAAGACTCACTTTCAAAGTATCGTATTACATCTTTGACTTTGTCTATATATATGTTTCTGGAACCCACCTCTTCATTCACCTGAGGAAGGAGCAGTGCTCTGAAAGCCAGTGATTCGAAACAAACCTGTGGGGCTTTAACCTGGTGTTGTAAGACTTCTTACTATCATTATTGAAAGGAGTGTAACACAATTTTGCAGCAGTTGAATAAAGACTATCGACGTGTTTTGCACTTAAAGTTTTCACACTTTTTTCTTCTTCCTCTAGGTCATGTTTGGGACAATGTTTGATCATAGTGTTGTGGACCATACTATTCTGTGAACAAATTCGGGAGTACTGAAGATCAAATGCAAGTGATTTGCACTCGAAGCCAGAGGAGCTTTCAGAACAAATAACTTGGAAATGTGTATTGTAAAGTGCTTTGCACTGGCTTCTGATACACTAAACGATGTGGAAAAGGGCATAAATGTGCAGGCACCAGTTTTTAGTTAAAGTATGCATCTTTTTCTTGGTTGTAGTATGCTATTTCTTATCTAAAACACAATATTTGGACATGTCTTCTCATACTTGCGAGGAATGTCTTGATTTGGTACGTGTAAAAGTACGGACTGTGTACTTAGTTAACCATGACCCCGCCCCTGTGAAGCCAATATTTCTCCTCTCTGTGAATAGATGCTGAAAGTTGGCGCTCCCACTTTTAATGCTAATTTTTTTTATTTGGACATATTCGGAGGGGGACAAACTGCAGCCCAAGGTCACTTCAACGTGAAGTCTCAACCAAAGCGTGTAAGGGTGTCAGATGAAGCACTGTGCTGCTAATGGGTCAAATGAGATGTCGTGCCATTGTAGGAGAAGTGAAAACAACAGCTATCCAAAAGCACTTTCCAGTAGCCATCAGCGGATAGCAGTGAGGACCAGCAACCCTGGCTGACAATTTTGTTTTTCCCCTTCTCGGTCCGGGCACTGAATCCGGATGCATTGTCCAATCCGAAATCAGCTTACTCAGGGCAGACTGGGAATTCAATCTGGGGCCCTCCTGGTTTGTATGGGTCAGGATGCAACCAAAGAGTTCACTCATCCTTGAAGCAACTTGAAAAAGCATTTCAGGATGACTGCAGAGAAGCAGCTTAAATGTATCTTCTTTTACATTAAACTGGACACAGAGGTAACATGGGACACTTTGTATTCCATGAAATAATTTAATTTATTAGGTTCAGTGAAGCAAACTGCATTTTAAAGAATGGAATACGGCTTAACTAAGAGTCATTGCTTTACCATTACGTGACTGTTATTCTGAAGGTCCTTCGATTAAGTCCCCTAGTTGCTGTCTAACTGTTGAGCAAACCGCTGCCACTGATTCAGAAAAACAAAACCCACTCCTGTGCCATCCCCCCCCCACCGTTAGTGACACAAGTGCATTTAATGCATGGCCGTGACATCTCAATGTAAGTTATCTTGACAATACAGGAATAGGGTAGGGTTTTTCATCTTCATAATTATGAAGTATATAATTCTTAAAGTAATAAATTAATGTTTTGTTGCACTTCACTGTGAAATACATGCAATTGTTATTTAACTGATAAATACTAGTGTATGCTAATGATATTAATAAATATAATATATTACCAGTATCCTACTTGTCATTCTTTTTTAAGAAATGTTGTGCAATAATAATTGGAGGTGAACTTGAACTTGTCTCTTTATTCCCAATTTTGCCCATGCGGCTTTAGTTCCGAAATATTTGTTAAAATATGGAAGTGTATAGACAATCACCACATCCTCCATACCCGACAGGGTTTCGACTGCTGATTTATCTGTCGACAGTACATAATAAACACTGACAATCTCAGAGAAAAGATGGGTGTCGCGGTGGCACAGTGGTAAGGGCGGCACAGAGGTTAGCACTGCTGCCACACAGCGCCAGGGACGCGGGTTCAATTCCGGCCTCGGGTGACGATCTGTGTGGAGTTTGCACTTTCTCCCCGTGTCTGCGTGGGTTTCCTTCGGGTGCCCCCGGTTTGTTCCCACAAGTCCAAAGATGTGCAGGTTAGGTTAAGGGGTTATTGGGATAGGATGTGGGAGCGAGCTTCGGGAGGGTGCTCTTGCAGAGGGCCGGTGCAGACTCGAAGGGCTGGATGGCCTCCTTCTGCACTGTAGGGATTCCATGATTCTGTGAAAATATACAATTCATTGCCTGCGCCGACTCTTTGGTAAAACATCTAAAATGAATTCACTGCCTCGCTCTCTCTCGCTCGCCTTGGCCAATGATGTCATCTGCTTCAAGTATTTATTTTTAAAGATGCAAAGCTCTCTGCCTCAACAAAGTATTGCATCTGCAACAACTCCTGATATAAATACATTTCTCACCATCCCTCACTTTATCCGTTTGGTGACAATTTAAAATTGCTAACCTCTTGTCGCATGTTTCTCCTGGTTGAGTTCAGCAAAACCCTTCAAAGTAACAAACAAAAATTGAAAATTGTCACAGTATCTTGAGCTTTTCTTCTGAATGATAGCCTCCCATCATTGGCTCAGGAGCATTGTGGGGTTGTGTAGCAATGATGACAAGGACTACGATGTCCAACGGCTCGTATACGCCACAGCTGTAGGTATGTCGGTGAAAACCCCCGCAAAACCACCGCACCACTTCAGGTGCCCAGGTCAAGGCAACGTATACATGAATACACAGTCACCATCTTTTCTACACTCAGACAGAAAGACTATCAAACCCTTTCTATAATGTAATGCCTGAAACTGCATACAATTCACTGACTGTGAACTGAGGCGGGATTCTCCGACCCCCCCCCCGCCAGGTCGGAGAATCGCCGGGGGATGGCGTGAATCCCACCCCCGCTGGCCGCCGAATTCTCCGGCCCCCCCAAAAAAATCTCCCCGACATGAATCGGGACCCGGCTCCGCGGGCGGCCTCCAGGGTCCTCAGGGGAGCACAGGGGGGATCTGGCCCCGGGGGGGTGCCCCCATGGTGGCCTGGCCCGCGATCGGAGCCCACCGATCCGCAGGCGGGACTGTGCCGTGGGGGCACTCTATTCCTCCGCGTCGGCCGCTGTAACAGTCCGCGATGGCCGGCGCGGAGATGAACCCCCCCTGCGCAAGCGCTGGGATGACGCCAGCACACGCTGGCGCTCCCGCGCATGCGCCAACTCGCGCCGGCCAGCGGAGGCCCGTCGGCGCCGGTTGGCGTGGTGCCAAGCCCCTTCCACGCCGGCCGGCGCGGCGCAAACGACTCTGGTGCCGGCCTAGTCCCTGAAGGTGCGGAGGATTCCGCACCTTCGGGGCGGCCCGACACCGGAGTGGTTCCCGCCGCTCCTTCCCACCGGAGTGGCCCGCCCCGCCGGTCTTCGAAGAGTCCCGCTCCCGACCTTTGTTTTCTACAAATTTAAAACTCCTGAGATGTCAGCCATGGTGCAATTGGTAATACTTTCGTCCCCAAGTCACAGGGCTGGAGGTTCATGTCCGACTGCAATGACCTGAGCAGAGTCTAGGTTGGTGTCCCAGTGCCTGCTGAGGGTGTGCTGAACTTCGAGAGGTGGCAGCTTTTGGATGAATCTTTAAACCAAGGCCATGCCCGTCCTCTGAAGTGGCACAAAAGATGAAATTGCCCTACTTGTAACGTTAGACTTTCTGCCACCCACTGTCTGTAGCGGAGTTCCAGGTGTGGCAGATTTTCCAGTGCAGTGCAAAAAAACGGGCTGCGCTGGATACCGATCCCACTTCCTGTTTTTCCCTGCAAAAAGCCCTTAGCTGTTTAATTGGGGGGTCTCGGGTATGGTCTTTCTTATGGAGAGTCTCTGGTGGGGGTCACTGTAATGGGGGTCTGTGATGGGGATATCTCTTAAAGGGGTCTCTGGCGGGGGGGGGGGGGGTCAACCTGGTCACCTTCGTACTGCGGGGGCGGGGGGGACCAAGAAAATCCCACGGTGGGGGAGGGGTGGAATGAGGTTGCGGAGGGGGAGGAAGGGGGCCCAGCTGCTGGACTTCGCTATCGCTCAAATTGGTGGCACGTTAGCAGGATCCAGATGTAAAAATCTGCATGGAAAGCGATTGTGAATCGTTTTCGGATTTGTACTCCCAACACGAGCCCAAATAAGTTGCGATTTTTCTCCGGCGGGAGAACATAACCTCCCAAACAAAGAGGGCGGGATTCTGTGATCCTGAGGCTAAGTGTTGACGCCGTCGGAGTCGCGTTTCTCGACGGCATCAACACGGCCTACAGGGGGCCAGCACGGCACTGGAGCGACCCTCGCCGCTCCAGCTGCTGATCCTGTCATGAACTGGGCGCCGCAGGATCCGCGCATGCGCAGTGACACCAGCGCCAACGCGCGCATGCGCAATGGCTCTCCTCAACGCGCCGGCCCCGACGCAACATGGCGCAGGGCTACAGGGGCCGACGCGGAAGGAGGCCCCCAGCCAGAGAGGCCGGCCCGCCGATCGGTGGGCCCCGATCGCGGGCCAGGCCACATCGGAGGCCCCCCCCCGGGGTCGGACCCCCCCTTCCCCCCACAAGCCGCCCCCGGATCCTTCAACGCCGAGGTCCTGCCGGCTGAGAGCAGGTGTGAACGGCGCCGGCGGGACTCAGGTTTTTATGACGAGAATCAGCGGGGGGGGGGGGGGCCCGTAGAGCGGCCCCCGACCGGCGCCGCGCCAACCACGCCGGGGCCAATGGCGCTCTGCGGAGAATCACATCCCGCCGTCGGGGCGGCGTGGCGCTATTCGCACCGGTCGCGGGGATTCTCCAGCCCGGCCCCGGGTTGAGAGAATCCCGCCCAGAATTCTGGCAGTGTTTGTGACTCTCAGCATTGTGACTCTAACTGCCCTCTGAAACGGCCGAGCAATCAACGGTATTTCAAAGGCTACTGTGGGCGGGCAATGAATGCAGACCTTGCGAGCAATGGGCACATCCTGAGAATTATGCCTGGTTTTTTTAAATGAACATCCTGAGAATGAGAAAACCAGAGGGGAATAGCTGAATAAGAGGGAGTGTGTTACAAATGTTCGTGGCGGTGTGTTGCCGTTCGCCCAGGGAGTCCGAGTTGCCGTGACAACGTACACCTTTGACATTCACATTGCAGTCTGGGGCTATGGATAGTGATGGTAGAGAGGCTCCAACGTGCTTTGCGTCACACGGCTGGCCAGGAATCTCTCCCACGCTCACCGGCAGCCATTGCCTTCTGTTGGAAGGATTTGCAGGTTGACAATCAATCTGTTTGTCCGCGTTATGCATGCACCTTCCTGGGTCATCAATTCCTGGAGCGGGACTCGTACCCGGTACCTCTGGCTCAGAGGCAAGGACGCCACCCACTGCGCCCCAAGACCTCCCACAAATGTTAGCGTGCAAACTTAAACGTGAAAATGTTGGCCTCGATCAGTGAGCAAACAATAGGAAAAGTTTGGAAGCGAGCTAATTGTTTCCAGCCCTTAACGTGGATTGATTTCACTTAAGTGCACGTTGAAAAGAAATTCAGAGCAGTGAAGCAAAACCTCAGGGAAGAGCCTGGTCGTGACCTGGGGACACGGTCAATTCGAAGCACAAGTATTTTCTTCACAACAAACCTGCCTCCGGGGTTGAGGGAACGGCAGCCACCAGATTGGGGGAATGTGGAACAGAGTCATTGAACGTTGCGCCTGATCTCAGCGGCTGGAGATTGGAAATAAAGAGGAAGTTAAATACCAGAAAGATCCTTCTGTAGCAGTAGCCAAAACAAATCTTCAGAAGTATCCTGTCAAAAAACAGCACAAGCCCAATTAAGCAAAAAAAAAACTACAGACGCTGGAAATCTGAAACAGAAACAGGAAATGCGAGAAACACTCAGCAGGTCAGGCTGCATCTGTGGAGATAGGAACAGGAGTCAGGATTTTAGGCGCCTCGCCCCCAGCAGGAAATTAGGGTTCCACCGAACTCAGCGGAGATTTAAATCGCTCGCCCCTTCCACCGGCGGTGGGGGATACATGCCGCGGTGGAACCGTAAAATCCTGGTCCTAGTTAGCGGGCGTGATCCTCCCGCCAGTGCTGGCTGAGGCGGGAAAACAGGCTGCAGCATTCCCCCCCCCCCCCCCCAGCTGCTCAGCCGGGTTTCCTCTCCAGATTTTAGTGCATTCTCCGGAAATCTGGGGGTGAGGTTTTCGGCATCACTGTGGCAGGGCGGGGCCTGATAGAGTCGGCAATGCCCGCTCCACCGGGCCTGATAGAATCAGCAATGCCCGCTCCACCGGGCCTGATAGAATCAGAAATGCCGGCTCCACCGGGTCTGATAGAATCAGCAATGCCGGCTCCACGGGGCCTGAGAGAGTCGGCAATGCCAGCTCCACCGGGCCTGATAGAGTCGGCAATGCCAGCTCCACCGGGCCTGATAGAGTCGGCAATGCCAGCTCCACCGGGCCTGATAGAGTCGGCAATGCCGGCTCCAACGGGCGTGATAGAATCAGCAATGCCAGCTCCACCGGGCCTGATAGAATCAGCAATGCCGGCTCCACCGGGCCTGATAGAGTCGGCAATGCCGGCTCCACGGGGCCTGAGAGAGTCGGCAATGCCAGCTCCACCGGGCCTGATAGAGTCGGCAATGCCAGCTCCACCGGGCCTGATAGAATCAGCAATGCCGGCTCCAACGGGCGTGATAGAGTCGGCAATGCCGGCTCCACGGAGCCTGCTAGAGTCGGCAATGCCGGCTCCACGGGACCTGATAGAGTCGGCAATGCCGGCTCCACCGGGCCTGATAGAGTCGGCAATGCCGGCTCCACGGGGCCTGAGAGAGATCGCAATGCCGGCTCTGCGTAGCCTGATAGAGTCGGCAATGCCGGCTCCAAGGGGCCTGATAGAGTCGGCAATGCCGGCTCCACCGGGCCTGATAGAGTCGGCAATGCCGGCTCCACCGGGCCTGATAGAATCAGCAATGCCGGCTCCACCGGGCCTGATAGAGTCGGCAATGCCGGCTCCACGGGGCCTGATAGAGTCGGCAATGCCGGCTCCATTGGGCCTGATAGAGTCGGCAATGCCGGCTCAACGGAGCCTGATAGAGTCGGCAATGCCGGCTCCACGGAGCCTGATAGAGTCGGCAATGCCGGCTCCACCGGGCCTGATAGAGTCGGAAATGCCGGCTCCACGAAGCCTGATAGAGTCGGCAATGCCAGCTCCACCGGGCCTGATAGAGTCGGCAATGCCGGCTCCACCGGGCCTGATAGATCCGGCAATGCCAGCTCCACCGGGCCTGATAGAGTCGGCAATGCCGGCTCCACCGGGCCTGATAGAGTCGGCAATGCCGGCTCCATTGGGCCTGATAGAGTCGGCAATGCCAGCTCCACCGGGCCTGATAGAAGCAGCAATGCCGGCTCCACTGGGCCTGATAGAGTCGGCAATGCCGGCTCCACCGGGTCTGATTGAGTCGGCAATGCCAGCTCCACGAAGCCCGATAGAGTCGGCAATGCCGGCTCCACGGGCCCTGATAGAGTCGGCAATGCCGGCTCCAACGGGCCGGATAGAGTCGGCAATGCCGGCTCCAACGGGCCGGATAGAGTCGGCAATGCCAGCTCCACGAAGCCCGATAGAGTCGGCAATGCCTGCTCCACGGGGCCTGATAGAATCTGCAATGCCGGCTCCACCGGGCCTGATAGAGGCAGCAATGCCGGCTCCACGGGGCCTGATAGAGTCGGCAATGCCGGCTCCACGTGGGTCTGATTGAGTCGGCAATGCCGGCTCCACGGGGCCTGATAGACTCGGCAATGCCGGCTCCATGGGGCCGGATAGAGTCGGCAATGCCGGCTCCACTGGGTCTGATTGAGTCGGCAATGCCGGCTCCACCGGGTCTGATTGAGTCGGCAATGCCGGCTCCACGGGGCCTGATAGACTCGGCAATGCCGGCTCCATGGGGCCGGATAGAGTCGGCAATGCCGGCTCCACCGGGCCTGATAGAGTCGGCAATGCCGGCTCCACGGGCCCTGATAGAGTCGGCAATGCCGGCTCCATGGGGCCGGATAGAGTCGGCAATGCCAGCTCCAATGGCCCTGATAGAGTCGGCAATGTCGGCTCCACGGAGCCTGATAGAGTCGGCAATGCCGGCTTCACCGGGCCTGATAGAGTCGGCAATGCCGGCTCCACGTAGCCTGATAGAGTAGGCAATGCCGGCTCCACGGGGCCTGATAGAGTCAGTAATGCCGGCTCCACCGGGCCTGATAGAGTCGGCAATGCCGGCTCCACGGGGCCTGATAGAGTCGGCAATGCCGGCTCCACGGGGCCTGATAGAGTCAATAATGCCGGCTCTACCGGGCCTGATAGAGTCAGTAATGCCTGCTCCACCGGGCCTGATTGAGTCGGCAATGCCGGCTCCACGGGGCCTGATTGAGTCGGCAATGCCGGCTCCACGAAGCCCGATAGAGTCGCAATGCTGGCTCCAACGGGCCGGATCGAGTCGGCAATGCCAGCTCCACGGGGCCTGATAGAGTCGGCAATGCCGTCTCCATTGGGCCGGATAGAGTCGGCAATGCCGGCTCCACGGGGCCTGATAGAGTCGGCAATGCCGTCTCCATTGGGCCTGATAGAGTCGGCAATGCCGGCTCCACGGGGCCTGATAGAGTCGGCAATGCCGGCTCCACGGGGCCTGATAGAGTCGGCAATGCCGGCTCCACCGGGCCTGATAGAGTCGGCAATGCCGGCTCCACGGGGCCTGATAGAGTCGGCAATGCCGGCTCCACCGGGCCTGATAGAGTCGGCAATGCCGGCTCCAACGGGGCCTGATAGAGTCGGCAATGCCGGCTCCACCGGGCCTGATAGAGTCGGCAATGCCGGCTCCACGGGGCCTGATAGAGTCGGCAATGCCGGCTCCACGGGGCCTGAAAGAGTCGGCAATGCCGGCTCCACCGGGCCTGATAGAGTCGGCAATGCCGGCTCCACTGGGCCTGATAGAGTCGGCAATGCCGGCTCCACGGGGCCTGAAAGAGTCGGCAATGCCGGCTTCACCGGGCCTGATAGAGTCGGCAATGCCGGCTCCACCGGGCCTGATAGAGCCGGCAATGCCAGCTCCACCGGGCCTGATAGAGTCGGCAATACCGGCTCCACGGGGCCTGATAGAGTCGGCAATGCCAGCTCCACGGGGCCTGATAGAGTGGGCAATGCCGGCTCCACCGGGCCTGATAGAGTCGGCAATGCCGGCTCCACGGGGCCTGAAAGAGTCGGCAATGCCGGCTCCACCGGGCCTGATAGAGTCGGCAATGCCGGCTCCACGGGACCTGATAGAGTCGGCAATGCCGGCTCCATTGAGCGTGATAGAGTCGGCAATGCCAGCTCCACGGGGCCTGATATAGTCGGCAATGCCGGCTCCACGGAGCCTGATAGAGTCGGCAATGCCGGCTCCACGGGGCCTGATATAGTCGGCAATGCCGGCTCAACGGAGCCTGATAGAGTCGGCAATGCCGGCTCCACGGGGCCTGAGAGAGTTCGCAATGCCGGCTCTGCGTAGCCTGATAGAGTCGGCAATGCCGGCTCCACCGGGCCTGATAGAGTCGGCAATGCCGGCTCCACGGGGCCTGATAGAATCAGCAATGCCGGCTCCACCGGGCCTGATAGAGTCGGCAATGCCGGCTCCACGGGGCCTGATAGAGTCGGCAATGCCGGCTCCATTGGGCCTGATAGAGTCGGCAATGCCGGCTCCACGGAGCCTGATAGAGTCGGCAATGCCGGCTCCACGGGGCCTGATAGAGTCGGCAATGCCGGGTCCACCGGGCCTGATAGAGTCGGAAATGCCGGCTCCACGAAGCCTGATAGAGTCGGCAATGCCGGCTCCACGGGGCCTGATAGAGTCGGCAATGCCGGCTCCACCGGGCCTGATAGAGTCGGCAATGCCGGCTCCACCGGGCCTGATAGAGTCGGCAATGCCGGCTCCACCGGGCCTGATAGAGCCGGCAATGCCAGATCCACTGGGCCTGATAGAGTCGGCAATGCCGGCTCCACCGGGCCTGATAGAGTCGGCAATGCCGGCTCCACCGGGCCTGATAGAGTCGGCAATGCCGGCTCCACCGGGCCTGATAGAGCCGGCAATGCCGGCTCCACGTAGCCTGATAGAGTCGGCAATGCCGGCTCCACTGGGCCTGATAGAGTCAGTAATGCCGGCTCCACCGGGCCTGATAGAGTCAGTAATGCCTGCTCCACGGGGCCTGATAGGATCTGCAATGCCGGCTCCACCGGGCCGGATAGAGTCGGCAATGCCGGCTCCACGGGGCCTGATAGAGTCGGCAATGCCGGCTCCATTGGGCCGGATAGAGACGGCAATGCCGGCTCCACCGGGCCTGATAGAGTCGGCAATGCCGGCTCCACGGGGCCTGAGAGAGTCGGCAATGCCGGCTCCACGGGGCCTGATACAGTCGGCAATGCCGGCTCCACGGGGCCTGATAGAGTCAGTAATGCCGGCTCCACCGGGCCTGATAGAGCCAGTAATGTCGGCTCCACGGGGCCTGATAGAGTCGGCAATGCCGGCTCCACGGGGCCTGATAGAGTCAGTAATGCCGGCTCCACCGGGCCTGATAGAGTCAGTAATGCCGGCTCCACGGGGCCTGATAGAGTCGGCAATGCCGGCTCCACTGGGCCTGATAGAGTCAGTAATGCCGGCTCCACGGGGCCTGATAGAGTCGGCAATGCCGGCTCCACTGGGCCTGATAGAGTCGGCAATGCCGGCTCCACCGGGCCTGATAGAGTCAGTAATGCCGGCTCCACGGGGCCTGATAGAGTCGGCAATGCCGGCTCCACTGGGCCTGATAGAGTCAGCAATGCCGGCTCCACTGGGCCTGATAGAGTCGGCAATGCCGGCTCCACCGGGCCTGATAGAGTCAGTAATGCCGGCTCCACGGGGCCTGATAGAGTCGGCAATGCCGGCTCCACTGGGCCTGATAGAGTCAGTAATGCCGGCTCCACCGGGCCTGATAGAGTCGGCAATGCCGGCTCCACTGGGCCTGATAGAGTCGGCAATGCCGGCTCCACTGGGCCTGATAGAGTCGGCAATGCCGGCTCCACTGGGCCTGATAGAGTCGGCAATGCCGGCTCCACTGGGCCTGATAGAGTCGGCAATGCCGGCTCTACCGGGCCTGATAGAGTCAGTAATGCCTGCTCCACCGGGCCTGATAGAGTCGGCAATGCCGGCTCCACCGGGCCTGATAGAGTCGGCAATGCCGGCTCCACGGGGCCTGATAGAGTTCGCAATGCCGGCTCCACGGGGCCTGATAGAGTCGGCAATGCCGGCTCCACGGGGCCTGAGAGAGTCGGCAATGCCGGCTCCACCGGGCCTGATAGAGTCGGCAATGCCGGCTCCACGGGGCCTGATAGAGTCGGCAATGCCAGCTCCAACGGCCCTGATAGAGTCGGCAATGCCGGCTCCACGTAGCCTGATAGAGTCGGCAATGCCGGCTCCACGGGGCCTGATAGAGTCGGCAATGCCGGCTCCACCGGGCCTGATAGAGTCGGCAATGCCGGCTCCATGGGGCCTGATAGAGTCGGCAATGCCGGCTCCACGGGGCCTGATAGAGTCGGCAATGCCGGCTCCACGGGGCCTGATAGAGTCGGCAATGCCGGCTCCACCGGGCCTGATAGAGGCAGCAATGCCGGCTCCACCGGGCCTGATAGAGTCGGCAATGCCGGCTCCACGGGGCCTGATAGAGTGGGCAATGCCGGCTCCACCGGGCCTGATAGAGTCGGCAATGCCGGCTCCACTGGGCCTGATAGAGTCGGCAATGCCGGCTCCACCGGGCCTGAAAGAGTCGGCAATGCCGGCTCCACCGGGCCTGATAGAGTCGGCAATGCCGGCTCCACCGGGCCTGATAGAGTCGGCAATGACGGCTCCACGGGGCCTGATAGAATCAGCAATGCCGGCTCCACCGAACCTGATAGAGTCGGCAATGCCGGCTCCACCGGGCCTGATAGAGTCGGCAATGCCGGCTCCATTGGGCCTGATAATGTCGGCAATGCCGTCTCCATGGATGAGCATTGAGATGAAATTTCCTCCCACCAACCCCCTGGACATGGGGACCCCACCCACAAGCATTGTGGCAACTCCCCACCCCACCCACACCACCCAATAAACTTAGGGGCAATCCCCCCCTCCCCAAAAAGCATTGGGGCAATCCTCCCTCCCTGAAAAGCATTGGGGCACACCCCGCACACACACACAAGTATCGGGGCATCCCCCCCCTACAAACATCGGGCCACCCTCCCCAACATGTATTGGGACACTCCCCACCCCTCCCCCCCCAACCAACAGGGACCAGGACAACCCCACCCCCCAACAGGTATTGTCCCTCACTCCCACAAAAGGTATCGGGCTCTGCCCCCCCCCCCCCAACAGGTATCGAGGACACAACCACCCCCCACCCCTCCCACACATACAGGTATCGGCCCCCCACCCCCTCCACAGCAAGTTTCGGGCATTTCTGTCCCCACAAGTATTGGACACTGCCCCTGACCCAGGCCCCTGGGCACTGCCACCTTGCAGTCAGACAGAGTGTAGGTGGGAAGGAAAGGACGGTGATCACAAATATCTCAGACATAACCGTCCATCTCATTAAATGGGGAGCAGGATCAAGGGGCTAAATCGCCTTTCCAGTGCCGATGGTGTCAAATTGGCTCAATCCCAACCCTCTGGAAAAAATATCAACAAACCACACAAACAGGAATGGATGAGCTGACTTTTTGTTCACCGTTTGGATTCCTATTTCAGGGAACTAAGTGGCCTCTGCCCCTTTTACTGCGACCAGCAGCCCACCCTCACTGCACTCATCTGAAAATCATTGAAAAAAGGTTGAATTATCGACGAGGATCCTTCGCTCTGGTATTGAAAGGAGGGATTTGGATCTTTTACCAACCAAGCCAGATGAAAGTGAAGTGTTGGCAAAACCTGCTTCATATCAAAAAATTATTTCTGAATATATAAGCAGGAACCCCAACTGCATTTTAGAAATAAACTAAAGTTCATTCCAATTGCTTAAGCTCACAGCAAAAGATGGCTCCATAATTAGCATCAGCAAGCCCTCCACATTCCAATGTCTGATAAAACCCACCAAAAGAAATGGGCGGGATTCTCTGAAGATGGTGCTACGTCCCCAAGCCGGCGAGAAAACCGGCGCCAACGACCCCGGCGCCAATGGCCCCCCAACGTGAACAATTCCCACCTTTCTAGGGGGCTAGGTTGCCACCAGAGTGGTTGGCGCTGCACCAGCCGGCGCCGGAGGGCCGTCGCGGGTTCGCGCATGCGCGGAACGGCCGGCAAATTTCCGCGCCTGCGCGGGGGTTCTCTCCTCCATGCCGGCCCCCGGGCAATATGGCCGAGCCCTGCAGGGGCCCAGCGCGGAGGAATGAAGGCCCCCCCACGGAACAAGCCCACCCGCAGATCGGTGGGCCCCGACCGTGGGCCCGGCCACCGTGGGGGCCCCCCCCCCCCGGGGTCGGATCCCCCGTGCCCCCCTGAGGACCGCTCCCGCATACTCACCTGCCCGGTCCCGCCGTGCGTGAGGTGAGTAATTCACGCCGGCGGGACTGGCCAAAAATGGATGGCCACTCGGCCCATCGGGGCCCGGAGAATCACCGGGGGGGGGGGGGGGGGGCGGTCGGGCCGCTGGCAACAGCCCCCGACCGGCATGGCGGGAATCCCGCCCCCGCCCGAAAAACAGCGCTGGAGCATAGGGCAGCCGGCATCGGGGCTGCGGGGCGGGATTCCGCCTCTCCCCCCCCCCCCCCCGGCCAATGTGTATGAATCCCCTGACACATTAACACAGCGTGCAGACACTCATCAAGGTACTCAACTGTGTGGAGACAAACCATTAGATATAGCTACTTGGACAATGGGACACTGGCTGGGAGAGCGATTCCCAGACATGATAAAATCCAGCTACAATTAGAATACACTAGCCGTGACCTTATTTGGGTACCTTTGCAGTTGGACAGGGAAGGTAATGTGACAAGTGTGTTTTGATCACCTGCTTTTCTCTGCAGAACAGGACAAGCAGCTGAGACAGAGAATTAAAAGGAACAAGACCCTAAGTGCGTTCTTTCCTTCCTCTCTCTCTCTCCGCACAACATGTAATGATTTGAAATCCTGTCTGCAGATTGTGACTATTCCAGGTGTGGCAGAAATAGTGTTTTGAAAGTTGTCAACCCAGCACATCAGTCTCCAGAGGAATGGATGAGCCCTCTTGTCTGCGTCTTTAAACCACCCAAACATCGGAGCCATCAGGGCCACTGAGTGGCAGCAACAGCATGGCCAAGTTCAGCGTGAGCCCGGGCAAGTCAGCAACCTCCACAAACTGCATTTCCCTTTAATTTCACTGGATTCCACCGAGATTAATTTATTCTTCCCCACTCTGTAATCTATTTATGTGAGTCCGTCTTTGGGTGTGTGTGAGAGAGAATGTCTCTTAATATTTCACTTAGGCCAGAATATATTCTCACCTATTTTCAATGTTAAAACCCAGGAAAACCTGTCTGCGACTTTAATGTTCACGGCACTTAAAAGAACGAAACACTCGCTGAATTGGCAAGTCTATCCGTTTTAACAAAAGAGAATGCTGGGGGTCAAAACGGACGGGGCGGAAAGAAGGGATCAATCGCCCCCCCCCCCCCCCCCCCCTCCCCGGATTGTAAAAGCAGAAAGAGCAAGACTGGGAATCCAGGTGATTTTTTTTTCCTTGTCTTCTAACAAACCTCCAAAGCAGTCTTCCATGTGTTTCCTTTGGATCAGAAGTGTGGTATTTTGTAAGTTTGGCATGTCTCCACTAATTGTTTTAAAACTTGACTCTGAGCACCTATTGTTGATTTAGTCAGAAATCTGCCACCCGTTTCCAAACCTCCTCCCAACAGGAGGTTTTCTCCTCTGGACCACTCAGAATGGGTATGTGGAGTCATTCCAATATCAGAAATAAAAGCCGTCGCCTTTCACTTGGCTCGACACACATAAGTTATTCATGTATGAGTGTAATGTTTTTCCTGAATTTTTGTATTTATAATTTAGAAAATTTTGATATTTACAACTGTCACAAACATGTACTTGTGATATTATAGATTTTCGGGGGATAAAACAACTTATATTTTAAATGGACACAAGAGGCAGGATTCTAAGTTTGGGAGGTTAAGTTCTCCCACCGGTGTAGAATCGCTCCTGGTCTGCGCTACCACTAGGAGCGGCGCCCAGGATCGATTCGCTCTCCCTTGCCATGCTAATGTATGCCTGCCGGGGGCTCCCAAAATTCCGTTCTGAATGTTGCTATTGGGCCGCCGTTTTGAGTAGGCAGGCCAATAGCAGGGTTTGGCGGTAGCCCCCCCCCCCCAACACTTATCCTCACCTTCCAACACCGGAATTGCTGGGTTACCCCCTACAGCACGCACGCATGTGAGTGATCTGGTCCCCCCCCCCCCCAACCTGACCCCAATCAGAGAACCCCCATCAGAAAATCCCCATTAAATTCTTCCATCAGACCCCTCCAGCAGGTAACTGTCAGAGAGCCTGCTACCAGAACCCCCATCAACCCGCCCCCCCCCCCCCATCAGACCCCACCACCAGACCCTTAATCTTATTTAATAGTTTAATCTATAGTTATTTGTTTGTTTACGAGTTCAGTATTGAAATAAAAAGAACTCACTAGTTTATTTCATATTACTCATTAAATTATGAGCTAACCCCGTACCTGTACGTACAGGGGCCTTACTGCAAAGCACCTACACCCACATGCTCTATTTTCAATATATACGTCAGTGGTGACTACTACATTCACCCCCTGTTAAAATTGAGCCCGGCCGGGGTGGTGGAGAACTCTATACAGGTAGACGTTTTAAAGTACAGAGAGAAAAAAAAATTGAGTCCAGCGGGGTGGAGGGGAAAAGTATTTACAGAGTGATGATGTTTTAAAAGTCCAGGTCATGTTACAGATTCAGTCGGTCCAGAGCCTTGATCTGCCGTTGGGAGCGCCGCAGTGCTGGCGGCGATTCCGGTGTCGGTCTGGTCTTCGGTGGCTCCGGGAGCATGTCAAAGTCCTCTTCATCCCCGGGTGTGGGCAGGGGGAGGATGGATTGTCCTGGGGAGGGAGTTGCGGCTGGGTACTCCGGGGGATGGGGGTGCGAATGTGCAGAACCAGCTGGAGACAGGTCCCTGAAGGAGACTGTATCTTGGCGGCCGTCAGGGTACGCCACGTAGGCGTACTGTGGGTTGGTGTGGAGTAACTGTACCCTCTCAACCAACGGGTCCGCCTTGTGGAGTCGTACGTGTTTACGGAGGAGTACGGGTCCTGGAGCTGCGAGCCAAGTCGGGAGCGACACCCCGGAGGTGGACTTCCTAGGGAAGGCAAAGAGACGTTCATGGAGGGTTTCATTAGTCGCAGTGCACAGGAGCGACCGAATGGAGTGCAGGGCGTCGGGGTGGACCTCCTGCCAGCGGGAGGCCAGGGGATTTCTGGACCGTAGGGCCAGCTGGTCGGCCCTCCAGACCATCCCATTCTCCCTCTCCACCTGCCCGTTTCCCCGGGGGTTGTAGCTGGTCGTCCTGCTCAAGGCGATACCCCTGTTGAGCAGGAACTGACGCAGCTCATCGCTCATGAATGAGGATCCCCTGTCACTGTGGACGTAGGCGGGGAAGCCGAACAGAGCGAAGATGGTGTTGAGGGCTTTGATGACGGGACAGACGTCATGTTAGGGCATGGGATGGCGAAGGGGAATCTGGAATATTCATCGACCACACTGAGGAAGTACGTGTTACGGTCGGTGGAGGGGAGGGGCCCTTTGAAGTCCATGCTGAGGGGTTCAAAGGGGTGGGAGGCCTTCACCAGGCGCGCACGGTCTGGCCAGTAAAAGTGCAGTTTGCACTCCGCGCAGACCTGGCAGTCTCTGGTGATTGCCCTGACTTCCTCGATGGAGTAGGGCAGATTGCGGACCTTGATGAAATGGTAAAAACGTGTGACCCCCGGGTGACAGAGCTTGTCGTGCAAGGCCCGGAGTCGGTCCAAATGTGTGCTGGCACATGTACCTCGGGATAGGGCATCAGCGGGCTCATTTGGCTTACCGGGGCGATACAAAATCTCGTAGTTGTAGGTGGAGAGCTCGATCCTCCACCTCAAGATTTTATGTTTTTGATCTTACCCCGCAGTGTGTTATTGAACATAAAGGCAACCGACCATTGGTCAGTGAGGAGAGTGAATCTCCTGCCGGCCAGGAAATGCCTCCAATGCCGCACAGCTTCAACGATAGCTTGGGCCTCTTTCTCAACGGAGGAATGCCGAATTTCGGAGGCATGTAGAGTTTGTGAAAAAAAATGCCACGGGCCTGCCTGCCTGGTTGAGGGTGGCGGCCAGAGCGACGTCTGATGCATCGCTCTCGATTTGGAATGGTAACGTCTCGTCGACCACGTGCATCGCGGCCTTGGCGATGTCGGCCTTGATACGGTTGAAGGCCTGGTGAGCGTCGGCCGTCAGTGGGAAAGCGGTGGAATGAGTGGGCGGGCCTTGTCCACATAGTTTGGGACCCACTGGGTGTAATAAGAAAAAAAAACAGGCATCGTTTGAGGGCCTTGGGGCAGTGGGGGAGGGGGAGTTCCATGAGGGACGCATGCGGTCAGGATCGGGCCCCAGAACTCCGTTCTGGACCACATAGCCAAGGCTGGCTAAACGGTTCGTGCTGACCACGCACTTCTCCTTGTTCTAGGTTAGGTTGAGGAGAGTGGCGGTGTGGAGAAATTTGGCAAGGTTCGCGTCATGGTCCTGCTGATCGTGGCCGCAGATGGTGACATTGTCTAGGTACGGGAAAGTGGCCCGCAGCCCGTACCGGTCAACCATTCGGTCCATTTCCCATTGGAAAACCGAGACCCCGTTGGTGACGCCAAAGGTAACCCTAAGATAGTGGTAAAGGCGGCCATCTGCCTCGAAGGCAGTGTATGGGCGGTCCGCCTTGCGGATGGGGAGCTGGTGGTAGGCAGATTTCAGGTCCAATGTCGAGAAGACCCGGTACTTTGCAATCTGATTGACCATATCAGATATGCGTGGGAGGGGGTACGCGTCGAGCTGCCTGTACCTATTGATGGTCTGGCTGGAGTCCACGACCATTTTGTGTTTCTCCCCAGTTTTAACGACTACCACTTGGGCTCTCCAGGGGCTGTTGCTGGCCTCGATGATGCCTTCCCGAAGCAGTCGCTGGACTTCGGACCTGATGAAGGTCCTGTCCTGGGTGCTGTACCGTCTGCTCCTGGTGGCGACGGGTTTGCAATCCGGTATTAAGTTTGCAAATAGGGAAGGTGGGTCGCCCTTTAGGGTCGCGAGGCCGCACCCAGTAAGGGGTGGTAGGGGCCCGCCAAATTTCAATGTTAGGCTCTGGACGTTGCACTGGAAGTCCAGGCCGAGTAGCAAGGCAGCGCAGAGGTTGGGGAGGACATAGAGGCAGAAGCCGGTAAACTCCACGCCCTGGACAGTGAGAGTGGCGATGCAGTACCCCCGGATCGTCACGGAGTGGGACCCGGAGGCCAGGGAGATTCTTTGGTTAGCGGGGTGTACTGTGAGGGAGCAGCGCCTTACCGTATCAGGGAGAATGAAGCTCTCGGTGCTCCCGGAGTGCAGCAGACAGGAGATCTCGTGCCTATCAATCTTCAATTTGGTAGAAGCCGTTGCCAGGTTGTGTGGGCGAGACTGGTCAATCGTGACCGAGGTGAGACGCGGCTGGTCGTCGCCAGTTGCGGGCAGCGTGCGGCCAGCTGAGGTGCCCGGGGGGCATGAGTCCTGGTAGGATGGTGGCGCCCACGGGCCGCACGTGGTCCGGGGAGTGGAAGATGGCAGCGCCCGCTGGCCGCACGTGGGAGGAGCTGGAACAATAACGGCGACTGAGCGGGTCTGGCACACCGCAGCGAAGTGCCCCTTCTTGCCACAGGCCTTGCAAAGGGTGCTCCGGGCCGAGCACCACTGTCGGGGGTGTTTGGACTGCCCACAGAAGTAACATTTGGGGCCCCCAGGGTTCGTTGGCTGCCGCGCGGCACAGGCGTGGGGCTGGATGAGGGTGGTCGCTGGTGGGGTCCACGATGGGGCAGCCGTCTGCGGCGTCCACGATGCACAGGAGGGGTGGGCCACGCGGTCGGGGGCGTAGGCCTGGATGTTGCGCAAAGCGACCGTAAGCGAGAGCGCTAGCTTTTTGGTTTCCGCGAGGTCAAGCGTGGCCCCTTCTAAGAGGCGCTGGCGGATGTAATCAGACCCTATCCCCGTAACAAAAGCGTCTCTCATGAGCAAGTTTGAGTGTTCCGTGGCCGAGACGGCCTGACAGTCACAGTCTCTAACTAGGGGAATCAGGGCACGCCAGAAATCTTCCACCGACTCACCAGGAAGTTGACGATGAGTGGAGAACAGGTGCCTGGCGTAGAGCGTGTTAGTCCGCTGAGCGTAGTTTTCCTTCAGTAGCGCCACGGCCTCTGCGTAGGTCGGCGCGTCCTGGACAAGTGGAAAGACGTTGGAGCTCAGCCGCGTGTAAAGGATCTGGAGCTTCTGTGCTTCTGGAATTGGATCTGCCGCAGACCCGATGTACGCTTCAAAACAGGCTAGCCAATGTTCAAAATTCATTTTTGGCGTTGTCTGATTGCGGATCCAGCTGCAGGCGATCCGGCTTGATGCGGAGGCCCATCTTCTGAAAACTTTAGTGCAATAAATTGATGCACGATCAATTACACAAAGACGAGAGTTGGATGCGATCGAGGCTTTATTACACTGAGATGTGTGGCCTCCTACAGCAGCTGGCGAAATGGCTGCTGTACGAGGAGCACACATATTTATACACCACCTACTGGGCGGAACCAGCAGGCAGGGATCTACCCCCGTACCTGTAGTACAGGGCCTTACCGTAAACCACCTACACCGACATTCTCTATATACAATATATACATCAGTGGTGACTACCACAATCACCTGGAAGTTTACGTCTACATTTCAACAACACGGCTGGACAAAAAGAGTAATATATATATTACATAATCGTAATATAACACACACACCTCCCTCTCTCTCTCTCTCACACACACATCTTCCTCTCTCTCTCACACACACACACCTCCCTCTCTCTCTCACACACACATACATCTCCCTCTCTCTCACACACACATCTCCCTCTCTCACACACACACATCTCCCTCTCTCTCTCTCACACACACACATACATCTCCCCCTCTCTCACACACACACACATCTCCCAATCTCTCTCTCACACACACACATACATCTCCCTCTCTCTCTCTCACACACACACACATCCCCTCTCCCTCTTTCACACACACATCTCCCTCTCTCTCTCACACACACACACATACATCTCCCTCTCTCTCTCTCACACACACACACATACATCTACCTCTCTCTCACACACACATCTCCCTCTCTCTCTCACTCACACACATCTCCCTCTCTCTCTCTCACACACACACATGCATCTCCCCCTCTCTCACACACACATCTCCCAATCTCTCTCACACACACACACATACATCTCCCACTCTCTCTCACACACACACACACATCCCCTCTCTCTCTCACACACACATCTCCCTCTCTCTCTCACACACACAAACACACATCTCCCCCTCTCACACACACACACACACACACACATCTCCCTCTCTCTCTCACACACACACATCTCCCTCTCTCTTTCACACACAGACACATCTCCCTCTCTCTCTCTCTCACACACATACACCTCTCTCTCTCACACACACACATCTCCCTCTCTCTCTCTCTCACACACACACACATCTCCCTCTCTCTCTCTCTCACACACACATCTCCCTCTCTCTCTCTCACACACACACACATCTCCCCCTCTCTCGCACGCGCACACACATCTCTCTCTCTCTCTCACACACACACATGTCCCTCTCTCTCTTTCACACACACATCTCCCTCCCTCTCTCACACACACACATCTCCCTCCCTCTCTCACACACACACATCTCCCTCTCTCTCACACACACACACATCTCCCTCTCTCTCTCTCACACACACACACATCTCCCTCTCTCTCTCTCTCTCACACACACACATCTCCCTCTCTCTCTCTCACACACACACACATCTCCCTCTCTCTCGCACGCACAAACACATCTCCCTCTCTCTCTCTCACACACACACATCTCCCTCTTTCTCTTTCACACACACACATCTCCCTCCCTCTCTCACACACACACATCTCCCTCCCTCTCTCACACACACACATCTCCCTCTCTCTCACACACACACACATCTCCCTCCCTCTCTCACACACACACATCTCCCTCTCTCTCACACACACACACATCTCCCTCTCTCTCACACACACACACATCTCCCTCTCTCTCTCACACACACACATCTCCCTCCCTCTCTCTCTCTCACACACACACACATCTCCCTCTCTCTCTCACACACATAGAACATAGAGCATTACAGCGCAGTACAGGCCCTCCGGTCCTCGATGTTGCGCCGACCTGTGAAACCACTCTAAAGCCCATCTACACTATTCCCTTATCATCCATATGTCTATCCAATGACCATTTAAATGCCCTTAGTGTTGGCGAGTCCACTACTGTTGCAGGCAGGGCATTCCACGCCCTTACTACTCTCTGAGTAAAGAACCTACCTCTGACATCTGTCCTATATCTATCTCCCCTCAATTTAAAGCTATGTCCCCTCGTGAGAGACATCACCATCCGAGGAAAAAGGTTCTCCCTGTCCACCCTATCCAATCCTCTGATCATCTTGTATGCCTCAATTAAGTCACCTCTTAATCTTCTTCTCTCTAACGAAAACAGCCTCAAGTCCCTCAGCCTTTCCTCATAAGATCTTCCCTCCATACCAGGCAACATTCTGGTAAATCTCCTCTGCACCCTTTCCAATGCTTCCACATCCTTCCTATAATGCGGCGACCAGAATTGCACGCAATACTCCAAATGCGGCCGCACCAGAGTTTTGTACAGCTGCAACATGACCTCATGGCTCGAAACTCAATCCCTCTACCAATAAAAGCTAACACACCGTACGCCTTCTTTACAACCCTCTCAACCTGAGTGGCAACTTTCAGGGATCTATGTACATGGACACCGAGATCTCTCTGCTCATCCACACTGCCAAGAATCTTACCATTAGCCCAGTACTCCGTCTTCCTGTTACTCCTTCCAAAATGAATCACCTCACACTTTTCTGCATTAAACTCCATTTGCCACCTCTCAGCCCAGCGCTGCAGCTTATCTATGTCCCTCTGTAACTTGTAACATCCTTCCGCACTGTCCACAACTCCACCAACTTTAGTGTCACCTACAAATTTACTCACCCATCCTTCTACGCCCTCCTCCAGGTCATTTATAAAAATGACAAACAGCAGTGGCCCCAAAACAGATCCTTGTGGTACACCACTAGTAACTGGACTCCAGTCTGAACATTTCCCATCAACCACCACCCTTTGTCTTCTTCCAGCTAGCCAATTTCTGATCCAAACTGCTAAATCACCCTGAATCCCATGCCTCCGTATTTTCTGCAGTAGCCTACCGTGGGGAACCTTATCAAACGCTTTACTGAAATCCATATACACCACATCATCTGCTTTACCCTCATCCACCTGTTTGGTCACCTTCTCAAAGAACTCAATAAGGTTTGTGAGGCACGACCTACCCTTCACAAAACTGTGTTGACTATCTCTAATCAAATTATTCCTTTCCAGATGATTATACATCCTATCTCTTATAAACCTTTCCAAGATTTTGTCCTCAACAGAAGTAAGGCTCACTGGTCTATAGTTACCGGGGTTGTCTCTACTTCCCTTCTTGAACAAGGGGACAAAACATTTGCTATCCTCCAGTCTTCTGACACTATTCCTGTAGACAAAGATGACTTAAAGATCAAAGCCAAAGGCTCAGCAACCTCCTCCCACACACACACACACATCTCCCTCTCTCTCTCACACACACGCATCTCCCTCTCTCGCACACACACACACACACACCTCCCTCTCTCTCTCTCACACACATCTCCATCTCTCTATTTCACACACACATCTCCCTCCCTCTCCGACTCACACACACATACATCTCCCTCTCTCTCACACACATACATCTCCCTCACTCTCTCTCACACACGCATGCATCTCCCTCTCTCTCTCTCGCACACACACACATCTCTCTCTCTCTCTCTCTCACACATATCTCCCTCTCTCTCTCTTTCACACACACATCTCCCTCCCTCTCTCTCACACACACACATCTCCCTCTCTCTCTCACACACACATCTCCCTCTCTCTCTCACACACACACACACACACATCGCTCTCTCTCTCTCTCTCACACATATCTCCCTCTCTCTCTCTCACACACACACACACACACATCTCCCTCTCTCTCTCTCTCTCACACACACACATCTCTCTCTCTCTCACACATACTGATGCACGATCAATTGCACAAAGACTAAAGTTTGGTACAACTGTGGCTTTATTACAGTCAGATGCGTGGCCTCCTGCTCCAGCTGGCGAAATTCCAGAGCACTGGAGGTCATGCATATTTATACAGTTCTCCGTGGGCGGAGCCAGCCGGCAGGAGTTACCGGCAAACCTGTAGTCCAGGTCCTACCTTACATCTCCTATTACAGTGGTTCACCACACATACACACATCTCCCTCTCTCTCTCATATACACACACACACATCTCCCTCTCTCTCACACACACACAGATTTCACTCTCTCTCTCACACACACACATCTCCCTCTCTCCCTCACAAACACACATATATTCCTCCCTCTCTCTGTCACAAACACACATGCATCTCCCTCTCTCTTTCATGCACATAAACACACCTCTCTTCCTCTCTTTCACACATATAATCATCTTTCTCATACACACACATGTCCCTCTCTCTCTCTCTCTCGCTTGCACACACATGTCTCTCTCTTTCTCATACAAACACACAAACGTCTTCCTCTCTCTCACGCACTCACACCACCCCCTCTCTCTCTCGCACACACATACACACACTATCCCTTTTTCACACACACTAACCCCCATTTCTTGCTTTCCGAGCCCCACTCAGACCACCCCCCAAGCCGTTCTGAGCCCCCCACTCAAAAGCCCGCAATGAATGCCCCACCCCTCCCTTCGCACACTCCAAACTCCGAGTTCCATTCAAACAAACTCTCTTCCCATTACTTCACTGTCCACGCTCGTCCTAACAGAGGCGGGCTTCCGGCGAAATCAGTCTGATTGCACAAGCAGTTCGGCAACCTTTTCCAGTTGTGTCCGTCTTCCCATGGAACCCAGAGTTCTACAGACCCTAGTTTGGGAATGCTGCTGTAGAATGCTCCAGGTGGATTGCATCTAGACATATCCAGACTTTGAAGGCATTTGAAATTCAATTTGCATTTCCACAAAGGTAAACAGAAACTCATTGTGGCTTCCCTGGAGGTGAGATTGGCGCTTTTATAGGGCGGAATTCTCCGACCTCCCGCCGGGTCGGAGAATCGTCGCGACGCAGCTCCAACGCCGGGACGCCATTCTCCGATGCATGGCAAAACGGGCGCCCGCGCATGGCGCCCGGCCACTCGGAGAACCGCCGAAAAAGGTCGCAGCGGCGATTCTCCGCTGGAGCAGGGATTCTCCGGGCCGGGTGGGCCGAAGTCCCGCCGGCGTGACCGGATGTCATGCCGGCGCCGTTCTAACGCGGTATAAAGCAGCGTCAGCCAGTCGTGCTGGCTTAACAGACCGGCACTGTTGTACAAATCCATCGATTCTATCCCGGGATCAATCCGAAACGGAGAATCCCGCCCTCAGCACCTCACCCAAAACGATACTTATTGGGACTATGCCCCAGATCAGTACTAGCCCAGTGCCTAATATGGAAGCATGATTCGACAATTTGGGATAGCAGCTATTTCAGGTTTTGGAACTGTATCGCGTCTGTTTGAGGATAGCCACTCTGTGTGCAGAACCCAAAAAAGAACACGAAGAAACATAGATTACCAAGGTGCCTTGCTGGCATTTTGCCCGTGCCAGGGATCGGGCCCGGGGGTGCCTGCCCTTATTAGGTGGGGTGTGGGTAGCCCGATGACCACAATATAGACGAGTGGAGCTCCTCAATGCAGGAAAGGGGACTAAGTGCGGCCTCGTCAGGGAGGTCCCCACCGAGGCCCCAAAATGAAATAGACCCATTAGATAGCGGGGTCCTTCCCATCTCTGTGAATGCCGGGAAACACCCGGCTAAACGTACTCAACACGGGACTCTTGTCTCATTTTCGTTAAATCGCGCCCCTCACCTTTAAGGATCTTTTTTTAAATACCTATATTTTAGGTATTAACGTTATCACTTTTACCTAAATAACGGCCAGCAATAGTGCCATAATAAACCAACATTTATCATGATTAAGACTAAAGCTTGTTCTCTGGGGTATTTTTAAATTGAGCCATAAATTTAAAAGGGGGCTACATACATACGTCCCAAATTTTAGCTCACAGACCACTTTCAGGGAACACCTTTGACGCGGTTGTGACGCTAGAGTCAGAATCTATTCATGTGGCACTTTTTGGACCTTCAGTGTTTCCTAAAGTGTTTCACAGAACATTAATTACAGCCATTAGACCAGCACTGGTGTAGATGTGGCAGAAATCTCAGCAATACGATCCGTTAAGGAGACTTGTATCTTAAGATTTGTTTCTTGGGGGTCGTTTTGCGGGATTGAAGGAGCTGGGAGCGAAGTATGGGCTGGAGCAGGGGGAATTATTTAGATACATCCAGGTTCGAGACTTTGCCAGAAAGGAAATACAGAGCTTCCCAGCAGAGCTGTCTTCCGCATTGCTGGAGGAGGTGCTGCGACAGGGAAACTGGAGAAGGAGGTAGTAACGGCGGTTTACGGGGCTATTTTGGAGCAGGAGAAGGCACCGCTAAAAGGGATCAAGGCAAAGTGGGAGGAAGAGTTGGGAGAGGGTATGGAGGAGGGGTTCTGGTGTGAGTTGTATGTTATTCTCTAAGTCTGAATAAAGATTGTAGACTTCCAGTTAACACAAATACTTTCTTCAGAGGGGTCGTTCTGTTTCCAGAGCTCAACTAGATGTAATACAGTCAAGAGGTATGACCAGTGAAGCTAAGGTAAACTGCCTATGCTGAGCTGTCTCTGTGTGCTGCTGCTCACTAACTCTGTGCTTCTGAAAGAGGCGGATCCTCCCTTGGGTCGGACCCTTTATACCCGTCTCTGATGTTGCCCCCTAGTGATGCTGTGGCTGTTACATCTGTCTGTAGTCCCTGGTGTATGTGCAGATGTATGTACAGATGTACAGATCACTACATCCCCCCCCTTTTATTTGACATGTTTTCTAGACTGGTCTCAAGAAAACTCTACATAACAAATGGTGAGAATAAGCAAAGCTGCACACTGTGAAAATGATAAGAGTAATACAGAAATAATGAACTGTGTTATGAGTCCATCGTGAGAAATGTCCATATTCGCCTTGTGCGTGTGTTGAAGTGTCGTTACAAATCTAGCCGGTTGGGTGCCTTACGGCTTCTGCTGGAGCATCTTAACGGTGGTGGTAGGGATGAGTACTGTCCGGCGTTGTGTGACAAGGAATGTGCTGTGGACAAATGGACTCGGTCAAGTCCAGTGTGGGAAATACTGGCGTTGTAGGTCGAATCACTAACAGATCCCGATGGTTACGGCGAAAAAGTACTCCCGCAGACGATTTGACAATGTAGGACCGTGGTGCCTCCTGCCTGATCACCGTGGCTGACTCAGACCATCCGCCTTCTGGGTCCCTGATTCTGACGATGTCGACCATGTTCAGTGGCTTGAGTGGGATCACATGTTGATCGTAGTATTGTTTTTGTTTGGACCGTAGTACCCGCATTTTGTCGAGGACCAGAGCGTTAGCGGGGTCTCGGAATTGTATAGCCGGGAGGGTTGTCCGGATGTCTCTGCCGAAGAGCATCTGCGCCGGCGACAGTCCTGAGCTCAATGGGGTTGCTCGGTAGGATAGCAGCGCTAGGTTGGTGTCCGAGCGTGAATCTGTTGCCTTGCTAATGAGCCGTTTAACGATGTGGACACCTTTTTCCACTTTCCCATTTGACTGTGGGTAGCGTGGACTGGATGTTACAGCCGAAAGCTGTAGCTGTCTGAGAACTTTTTCCATTCCCAGCTCGCGAAGCAGGGACCATTATCCGACATCATCATGCGCGGGATTTCATGTCGCGAGAATGTCTCCTGGCACGCCTTGATGACAGATGAAGTCGTGAGATCAGGGAGTTTCAGTACCTCCGGATAGGTTGAGTAATAGTCCATGATCAGGACGTAATCACGCCCTGCGGCATGAAATAGGTCAATGCCCACTTTTGTCCACGGCGCCATTGTGAGTTCTGCAGTGGTTCTTTGCACTGTGCGGGTTGGTGTCTTTGACAGGGTCACATGTCATGACCATGTCCATTATGTCTTGATTCATGCCGGGCCAGTACACAGCCTGTCGTGCTCGCCTTTTGCATTTCTCAATTCCTAGGTGGCCTTCATGAATCTTACGTAGCATCTCGACGCGGTGTGGGGCCGGAATCACAATCTGCGCATTGCGTAGCAGGAGGCAGTCAACTTCAATCAATTCTGACTTGACATTCTGAAATTGTGGACATTGTCCCCTCGTCCAACCGCACTGGAGTAGGTGCAGCACCCTCCGTAAGGTTGCGTCTTTCTGCGTCTCCTGTCGGATTAGGCAAAGCTTCTCATCCAAAGCAGGCAAATTCTCCATGCATAACTGTGTTTGGGCCTCGATTTCTCTGACGGGGGCTGGTGGTGCGCTGTCAGTGCCAATTGATTGGGACAGTGCGTCGGCAATGGCAAGATCTCTTCCCGGAGTGTATACTAGGGTGAAATCATACCTTTGCAGCTTCATCATGATGCGCTGCAGACGAGGTGTCATATCATTCAGATCCTTGTCTATGATATGGACCAACGGCCTGTGGTCTGTTTCCACTATGAACGTGGGCAGGCCGTACACGTAGTCGTGGAACTTCAGAATCCCAGTGAGGAGTCTGAGACATTCTTTCTCGATTTATGCATATCTGCACTCAGTTGCGGTCATGGCCCTGGACGCGTATGCCACCGGGACCCAGTCAGATTGGTCGTCCTGTTGGAGGAGAATGGCCCCAATCTCGTCCTGGCTGTCATCAGTGGAGATCTTGGTAGGTCTGGTTGCATCAAAGAAAGCAAGGGTCGGTGCCCTCGTTAGTTGCTGTTTGAGATCCACCCATTCATTCTGGTGATGTTGTGTCCACTCAAACGCAGTGGTCTTTCGTAGGAGATTGCGTAAAGCTGCCGTCCATGCGGACAGGTTTGGGATGAACCTGCCGAGGAAATTGACGAAGCCCAGAAATCGTAGCACCACCTTCGTGTCGTGTGGCGTCTTCATGGTCCATATTGCAGCGATTTTCGCCTCATCAGGGCTGACACCCTGAGATGATACAGTGTCACCCAAAAAGGTGACAGACTCCTTTGCAAATGTGCATGTTGCCTGGTTCAGTTTCAAACCATATTTATGAATCCTCTGAAACACCTTCTTCAGACGACAGAGGGGTTCTTCTTCAGTGGTGGACCAGACGATGATGTCATCCACATAGACTCTGACACCCTCGATGCCCTCGGTCATTTGCGCCATTATCCTGTGGGCATAATGTGGATATCCGAAGGGCATGCGATTGATGCAGAAACGTCCGAATGGCGTATTGAACGTACACAGTAACCTGCTCGAGTCATCGAGCTGTATCTGCCAAAACCCCTGCGAGGCGTCGAGTTTGGTGAAGATACGAGCATTCGCCATCTCAGGTGTGATCTCTTCACGCTTGGGGATGGGGTTGTGTTCCCGGCGAATGTTCTGGTTCAGGTCCTTCGGGTCTATGCATATGCGAAGATCTCCAGAAGGTTTCTTAACACAGACAATGGAGCTAACCCAGTCAGTTGGCTGTGTGACTCGCGATATTACGCCTTGTGACTGCAGTCTGTCGAGTTCCGCTTTCACCTTCTCCCGCAGTGGAGTTGGAACCCTCCTGGGCGGCTGAATGACGGGTTTGGCGTCTGTCTTCAGCATGGTTTTGTATTGGCAGGGTGGGGTGTCCATGCCTTTGAATACGTCAGGGTATTCTTGCAGCATGCTGTGGATTTTAGCTTCCAGGCTTGATGGATCCTGGGTGTGCATGTAAATGCGTTGCACCAGCCGCAAATCTTTGCAGGCCTGAGCGCCTAACAGTGATGATTTATTGTCATCTACAATCTCGAATCGTAGCTGCTTGCGTATCGTTTTGTTGTCCACCCGGAGATGGCACGATCCCTTTGAGGCAATCTGATTGCCGTTGTAGTCCTTCAGCCGACATGCAGCGGGTATTATTTCATGGTCTCCTGGAATCGAATGGAGATCCTTACTAGTGAGGAGGTTAGCTGAGGCCCCAGTGTCAAGCTTGAAGACTAATGGAAAGTCATTGACTTGTACAGTCGCAGTCCACTCACTGCTGGAATCAATGCTGTTGACCGGGTGAGGCGTGGCGATTGTTGCGTCATGTTCCTCAATTGTCTTGATCGTGTCCACGACAAGCGAGTTGTCGCAAGCGAGGTTGTCCTCATCCGAGGAATACTCATCAATGGTTTATTGGTGCTCCGTTGAGTATCTATTTTTACGTTGAAGTTCATGTGTCTCTGTCTTGTGGTCTTCATTAGCAGAGCAGCTCTGCACTGTGAGGCAAAGTGGTTGTATTTGGCACACTTTGAACATTGTTTTCCAGAAGCTGGACATAGCCCTTTTAAGTGGGCGTGTCCTCAGCGGGGACACGTCATGACGCTGTCCCTCCACGCTCGCGCATGCGCATTAGGCCTTTCCTCCGTGTCGAATCGTCGGGAGAACTGCACATGCGTGTGGCCTGCATCCAGGTTCGCGCGCGCGGGATTGCCACTAGAGGAGCGCCTTCTGGAAGCCTGGGCCACCATTTTGACGGGTTCGACCTCGTGGTGAAGGCCTTGGTCCCGGTAAGTAAATTCCTCATATTCTTCTTTACTTTTTTCATGAGTACAGCATCTTTGCATGGCCGTTTCTGGGGTTAGGTCTTTTCGTTTTAATAAAGATTTTCTGAGTCCCTCATCGGATATGCCATTGACTATCTGGTCTCTGATGAGGGAGTCACGGAGGTTTTCAAAGTTGCAGGATTGAGTTAGTAATTTTAAATCAGTCACAAAACTGCTGAAAGATTCTCCCGGTTGTTGCAAGCGCCTGGGGAACTTGAATCTTTCAAATATCTCATTGACTTCAGATTGACAGTGGGTTTCAAATTTTTTGATGATTATTTCCAGCTTGCCCTTGTCCTCCCCTTCCAGGTAGGTAAAGAAATTATATATTCCTAATGCCTGCGGCCCTGCTAGGGATAAGAGCAAGGCTATCTTCCTGGCATCAGACTCTGAGGTCAGATCCTTAGCTTCTAGATATAGATTGAACTGTTGTATAAAAAGTTTCCAATTGGAATGCATATTACCCGTGGTCCTGAGCAGGCGCGGAGCTTGGATTGGGTCCATCGTGCCGATTGGTATTCGAAGGGTCCGAATGATGCGAGGCCTTCCTTGGTCGAATGTCTGGTTTAAGTTCTCTTCTCTTGCTGGTGTCCAGCTAGCTTGCTGAAATCACTTGGTACCATATGTTATTCTCTAAGTCTGAATAAAGGTTGTAGACTTCCAGTTAACACAAATACTTTATTCAGCGGGGTCGTTCTGTTTCCAGAGCTCAACTAGATGTAATACAGTCAAGAGGTATGACCAGGGAAGCTAAGGTAAGCTGCCTATGCTGAGCTGTCTCTGTGTGTGCTGCTGCTCACTAGCCCTGTGCTTCTGAAAGAGGCGGATCCTCACTTGGGTCGGACCCTTTATACCCGTCTCTGATGCTGCCCCCGAGTGATGCTGTGGCTGTTACATCTGTGCTGTAGTCCCTGGTGTATGTGCAGATGTACAGATCACTACAAGGTGCTCCGGAGGGTGAACGCCTTCACCTCGTGTGCGAGGTTGGAGCTGGTGCAGCTGAAGGTGGTTATACAGAGCACACCTTACAACGGCGAGGATGAGCCGGCTCTTTGAGGGAGTAGAAGATGTATGTGAACGTTCCGGGGGGGTGGGGGCCCGCAAACCACGTTCATATGTTTTGGTCCTGTCCAAAGCTGGAGGATTACTGGAAGGAGGTGTTTAAGGTAATCTCTAAAGTGGTGCACGTGAAACTGGACCCGGGCCCTCGGGGGGCCATATTCGGGGTGTCGGACCAGTCGGGGTTGGAAATGGGGAGGCAGATGTTGTAGCCTTCGTCTCGTTGATCGCCCGAAGGCGGATCCTGTTAGGGTGGAGATCAACCTCTCCACTCTGTGCCCGGGCGTGGCGGGGGGACCTGCTGGAATTCTTAACGCTTAAATAGGTCAAATTTGAACTGAGGGGAAGGATGGAGGGGTTCTACAATCCATAGACGTTATTCATTATGCATTTGCGAGAATTGGATCACACCGAACATTGCGGGGGGGGGGGTGCTGGGAGGATTGGGGGGGAAGGGGGCCTGTGTGTGTTAATGGTCGCTATGGGTGATTCCTGATTCCATTTGCCATTTGTTTATATTAACATGCGGACTAATGTTTGGGGTTTGGTGGGAGGATGGGATCGTTGTTATTGATATGGGGATTGACATTACAATTCGTTCCGGATTATTGTTAATTGTTGGGTGTAAATTTGGGAGAAAATGTGAAAAAGGAGAATAAAAAATACTTTTTAAAAATATGTATCTTACAACATGTTGCATTTATTTCTGCACTCAGATATTCGCAATTGTGCAATCTTTTTATTAGTTCATATTCATTAAAATTTTAAGGATTGCCCACAAATATGTTATGAATCATGGTTATGGTTTTATTTGTATTGTCGTCACAATTCAGCCTCCGTCGCCACGAGGATTTTCAATAAACCAAACTTAAATGATGTGATTGAAGGATAAACGTTGGCCAGGGAAAGGGAGAATTTGCCTCTCCATCATCAAAGAGTATCACAGGATGTTCTCATGAAAGGACAGCCAGAGTGCCAGTTGAGTGCCTTTCCTGAAAGACCGTGGGTGGGATTCTCCGTCTGGGAGACTAAGTGCTGAGGCTGGGATTGGATGGCGGGTTCCATAGTCCCGATGGCGGGGTCTGTCGCGGGGTAATTGAGAACATGCTAATGTGCCAGCGCTCACACCACGTGGAACTAGTGGAATTCCACCTGATGCCTGCGTCGGATTCGTTGCGATCGGGATTGACACCGGAGGGCCTGGCAAGCTGGAGCTGCGGATAAGCGCTCCGCTCCCCACACACTCTCATTCCAGCCACCCCGAAGAGTGGCCCCTAGATTTGCAGATGCAGAGCTGGAGATGCCGCTGGATGCCGTGGGGGAGAGGTGGGACACCCTGTTCCTTGGGGCGGGAAGCTGGCTGCCACCCGTCGATGTTAACCGGGCCTGGGCACAGGTGGCAGAGAGCGTGAGCGCCGTGGGCCCCACCGCAAGGACCGGGCAGCGGTGTCCGGAAAGGATTCACGACCTCCTCGGGGCCTCCCGGATGCGTCACCACCTGCGTGCCCCAGCACCACCCCCACACACTCCCTTTTGAAAGGATTTGAGGGAGCAGGGCTGCAGTGGGCAGGCGGGGCTTGGTGATGACTGGTGTTCCCGCAGGGTGAGCTGGTTGATGGTGCCCCCGTGGAGCATCCACCCTGGGGGGGCAGGGGGGCAGTGTGCCAGGGAGGGTGGCAAGGACCACGATGCATGCTACCGCTGTTTGGGGTGCGCCCTGCACCTCCCTCCCCACTCCCTCTGCAGTGGGGCAGCACCTCGTATGGGTGCACTATGGAGTGCCAATGCCTGGTGGGCCATTGGCTGCGCTGGGCCATGCACGTCTCGTTACTCTCCGTTACCCCTCCCAGTCCTGGCAGACACCCCCCAGCCAGCGGCACGACTGGCAGCCCACGGTTGCACCTTTGGGAACATGATTTACCTCCTCTCTCACCGCCCGGTTCCCAGTTTTAAATGCCACAAGTCAACCACGCCTGCGTCACTTTCACCTGGCGGAGGCAGCGCACCGCGGGGAGGCCGAGACTACCGGTTTAGGCCTGTTAATGATATGCTCATGGTCATTACTGTGCATTTTGTATGCTCACGCTACCCTGGGGCGTGGAACACATGCACACCACTATTGAGGTGCTGGCACCGACCTCGATTTCCAGCGTCGCTGGAATGGAAATTCCCGCTCCACTTGTCCAAGTAATGGCAGATGGCGGTATTGTCATTGGGAGCGGAATCCAGAGACCTGGGGCCAAATCCCACAATGGCAGATGGCAAAATTGGAATTCAATAAATACCTGGAAATATTTCTGAGGGCCTCAGGAATGGTCATCACTGACTGAGCCATGGACACCGCCACACCACTCATGGCCCTGATGTAATGCTCCAGGCTTTCCACTGCAGTCACCACCCATAGCAATGTTGGCCTCAGTGCCACGCATTGCCTGTGCCATCTCCTGCGCCCATAGCCTTTCAGACCCCTCCAATCGGCTAAGCAATGGTTGGTGTGTCACTGACATCCCTTCCTGATGTCCCAGTCGCTGAGGGACGAGTCCCAGATGCAGGTGGACATTGCCGAGGCACTGCAGAACATGGCCCAATCACTGAGAGTGTCAACACTGTGATGCAGACAACGGGGAGGTGCCAAGACCAGCAGAGCCAGGTGACGCAGAGGTCTCTGGAGCTGACTCCAGCCATTCCATGGAACTCCCCAGGGCCCTATGGGCACTGTCCGGAATGGGAATTCTGGAGGCCAACACCTCACCCGAATCCCCCACTCCTGACACCAGCAGGGCTCAAGGTCAGCGGACAGAACAGGGTGGCAAGGCGATGCCAGTGACACTGGTAAGCCGACCGGGGACTTCCGGCTCCAGGTCCTCCAAAGGACCGCCGCCAAGGGCGTCAAAGGCCACAGGGTGTGGGAAGCAGCAGGCTGCCCCCACCTCTGCTATGCATCCTGGGGACACACCTAAACATAGCGGCAGAGCACAGAAGATGGAGAAGGTGGAGGATCACTGGGTGGGCACCGGGAGGCCCAGGGGGGCTGAGGGGCACCATCTGTAGGTAGGGACAATGGAAGTTTCACTTGTTCACCATTAAACATCTAACACCTGAGACATGTGCAGCCTCTGGCAAGTTAAACTGCTCAGTGGGCTGCATGCTGGGGTATAGAAATGGCTACTCACCCCCTCAGCTCCCTCAGCGACCATTGTGCCAGCTTCACGTTTTTAAATAGGAGTACTAAATGATGCCCGCCTGGCCTCTCGCTGGGGAGCCGGTTAGTTCCGGGGAGGTTGTTCGATTGGCCTTATTTGGTGTCAATTGGTGTCGCGCCACGTCTGGGTGGGATCCAGAATCCACCACCGCGAGTGGGCCGGTTAGATCGCAAACCGATCCACGCCCAGGGAGAATCCCGATTTCGGCCTCTCCCTCTATCTACCTGCCGTGGCCGGAACTGCGCCAAGCGCGACACGGCTGTTAAATCGCACACTAAGCCTGGGTGAATGCCAGTGTAGATCTCATCCAAAAAATGGGCAGGAAACAGCCCGCCAAACCCGCCCAAAAGACACGGGGCGGGGGGGGGGGAATCAGTGGCCACGCTGCGCCCAAAAAGCAGCTCACCTCAGCACAGTGTAGCTGATAAAAGCAGAAGGCCCCGCTCTCGGGATCTACCCGGCTCGCAATGCCTCGCGAGATCCAACGCCATCTCACGAGACGGTGCGGTGTAAATGCTGCTCATTGTGTCACATTTTGACAAATCTGCATGTTCGAGCGAGACAGCCAATCTCACTCTACTGTGCAGAGTCCTGAGGTACGCAAGACTTTGGGGTCTTCCGCCATCACGTCGGAGACCTCGGCCGAGCGCCGTTCAGCACTGTTACCCAAAGCTGCATGCCCTTTGGGCAGAGTGGTGTCCTGACACTGCTGGTGCTACCTGGGCACCCTGACAGTGCCACCCTGGCAATGCCACCTTGGTGCCACCCTGGCAATGCCACCTGGGTGCCAGCCTGGCACATTGCCAGTGCCACCCTGGCAATGCCACCTGGGTGTCAGCCTGGTGCATTGACAGTCTCACCCTGGCAATGCCACCTGGGTGCCAGCCTGGCACATTGACAGTCTCACCCTGGCAATGCCACCTGGGTGCCAGCCTGGCACTGCCAAGGTACCCAGGTGGCACTGCCGGCTGGCTTTTTTTGCGTGCATGCATTCGGGCTGGGGGTGCCCTGCATGGGTGTTGGGGGGGGGGGGGCGTGAGGATGGCTAGTGACCCTGCCATAGTGCATTTGGGCGGGGGCGGGAGTCACTTCGGGGACCTCAAAGATCGCGGGGGGGGAGGTGGGGAACGCCATTTAAAAATGGCTTACCGAATTCTCGCCACATTGGGAGGTCCGGCGAGTGGAGCTCCCCAGTGTACAAAACGGAGCTATGTGCGGCCTCGGCTGCGTGTTCCCTCTGAGGACCCACAGCACCGGCAAACACGCGGCTAATTGCGCTCACCATGGGACTTTGTTCCCTATTAGTTGAATCAAGCCCACAGGGAAATGTTTTGGTTGAATTCCGCCCAATAGCTGTAAAATAGGTCACTGAACGGAACCCACTCATTTCCTGCCTCACGGGTTACATGAAAATGACCTTCATTGGTTCAACATGAGGTCTATTTTTACCACTGAAATCCTTATTGGAAAAGTACATTACTGAGCCGTTTTCTCAACATTAATCCCGATTACCCATTCAGTGATTAATAATTTAGTGGGTGTCAATATTTCCATGCAGACAGTGTCAAGGTGTAAACATTTCTCCAATTACTGAACCAATATCTTAATCAAACTCCTCTTGCTAGTTACTCACCAACTCAGAATTCAATCAGAATTAGACACTGGCTGATTAGGTCGTCTGAATCAATCCCACGCAGGCATATTTGGTTCAAAAGTTTGAACATTTAAAGACTGGACCAGAAAGGAGGTGAATCAAAAGTCAAACTTCCATGAAATGATGATCACAATCCTGAAATTCATAAAGTTTCTAGAAATGACTCATCAAAGCCCAGCTAAATCTTCCAACAAGTCTGTTTCCTTTTAATTAGAGACTTAAAAGTAACGCTAACAAATGTTAACACAACATATGGCTTGAAGCCTCAATGCGTCTTTGACACAACAAACTTAAAACTATGATTAAGTAGTCCTGGAATGTTGAACTGCAGTGTCAATTCCAGCCCACAGTTTTATTCCTTGTGTCCAGATTTCTTCATGCAGCACTCCAGGAGCAGAATTAGACATTTCCTGTAAACTATTTTTCCTTCCTGTCCACCACTTTCGTCTCTTTAGTGCTTTCCCTCTTTTCATAACATGTCGAAGGATTAAAAGGTAACTGCTAGGACATTGTGGTGTCCTTTGAGTTGCTTATTTCTGGATGGTTGGCGTAGTGTTCACAAAGACCACAAAATAGCTTGAACTTAAACAAAGCTGGAAATCTATTAACACTACTGTGGATTAGATTCGACACATACTCCTAAAGAATACACAGTTGATTATTATTTTTTTTCACAAACAATTATATTGAGGTATTTTTTGGCGTTGTAAACAGTTACAGATTACAGAAATGTGCAAACATCAACAGAAAACCGGTGCCTGTGCTGGCCGTCAAGGACCTAACCATTCCAATCCCATTTTCCAGCATTTAGTGAATAGCCTTACTCTAAATCTATGCCCCCTGGTTCATGACCCCTCAACCAAGGGGGAAACATTTCTTCCTATCTATCCTATTTATATACATCGTAATTTTGTACAACTTGATGAGGTTCCCTCTCCCCACCCCACACTCAGCCTTCTCTGCTCTAAGGAGAATCACCCCAGCCTAACCAGCCCCTCTTCTGGTCTGAAACGCTCCAGTCCGAGCAGCATCCTGGTGAATCTCCTCTGCACCCTCTCCAGTGCAATCACATCCTTCCTATCGTGTGGCGACCAGAACTGCACACAGTACTCCAGCTTTGGCCCAACCAGCGTTTTATACAGCTCCAGCATCACCTCCCTGCACTTATAGCCTATGCCTTGGCTAATAAAAGCAAGTACCCCATCGGCCTTCTTAACCTGGTTTAGCTCAGTGGGCTGTGATGCAGAACAAACCCACCAGCGCGGGTTCAATTCCCGTACCAGCTGGGAATTCTGAATTCTCCCGCTGTGCACCCGAACAGGCGCCGGAATGTGGCGACGAGGGGCTTTTCACAGTAACTTCATTGCAGTGTTAATGTGAGCCTACTTGTGACAATAAAGGTTATTTCTTTTATTTATTTATTTTAACCACCTTGTCTATCTGACCTGCTGCCTTCAGGGACCTTTGGAGATGCACACAAGGTTCCATGGTTTTTCTGCACTTCCGAGCATCCTACCATTCATTGTGTATTCTCTTGCTTTTTTAGTCCTCCCAAATATATAACTTCACACTTTTCAGGGTTGAATTCCATTTGCCACTGGTCTGCCCATCTGACCAGCCATTCTATGTCAGTCTGTAATTTAAGATGTTCCTCCTCACTATTTACCACACCACCAATTTTTGTGTCATCTGTGAACTTACTGCTGATACCCCCACACTTACGTCTGGACCATTAATATACACTTCAAACAGCAAGGGACCCAGCACCCATCCCTGCAGGACACTGCTGGACGCAGGTTCCTGTTGCAAAAACAATCTTTGACCTTCACTGTCTGTCTCCAGCCACTGGATCAATCTTGGATCCAATTTGCCAAATTGTTGTGGGTCCCATAGGTTCTAACCTTCCTCACTTGTCTCCCATGTGGGACCTTGTCAAAAGCCTTACTGAAGTCTATATAGATTACATCAACTACACTGCCCTCATCTGCACACCTAGTCAACTCTATAGGGGCTGATTTAGCACAGTGGGCTAAACAGCTGGCTTGTAATGCAGAACAATGCCAGCAGCGCGGGTTCAATTCCCGTACCAGCCTCCCCGAACAGCCGCTGGAAGTTGGCGACTGGGGGCTTTTTACAATATCTTCATTGAAGCCTACTTGTGACAATAAGCGATGACTCCTCGAACAATTCAATCAAATTTGCGAGACGCGATCTCCCCTGACAAAGCCATGCTGACTATTAGAATTAGAATTCGAATTTACAGTGCAGAAGGAGGCCATTCGGCCCATCGGGTCTGCACCGGCCCTAACAAAGATCACCCTACCCAAGCCCACGTATCTACCCTATCCCGTAACCCAGCAACCCCCACTTAACCTTTTAGGACACTAAGGGCAATTTATCATGGCCAATCCACCTAACCCGCATATCTTTGGACTGTAGGAGGAAACCGGAGCACCCGGAGGAAACCCACGCAGACACGGGGAGGATGTGCAGACTCCACACAGACAGTGATCCAGCAGGGAATCGAACCTGGGACCCTGGAGCTGTGAAGCAATTGTGCTAACCACTGTGCCACCGTGCTGCCCTAACTATCCTTGATTAATCGTTGCCTCTCCAAGTGGAGATTAATTCTGCCCCTCAGAATTTTTTACAACAATTTCCCTACCACTGATGTTAGATTCACTGGCCTGTAATGACCTGGGTTTTTCCCAAATTCCCTTCTTAAACAATGGTACCACATGAGCTGTCTTCCAGTCCTCCTGTGATTCCCGCCCAGTGAATCTGGTGAACTGGTGCGGCAACAATAGGGCGGGATTCACCGCAATCGGCGAATTGGCCCGATGCCGGCGCCAAGAATGGCGCGAACCACTCCGGCGTCCAGCCAACCGGAAGCACTTCCGGCGCCGGAGGGATTGGCGCCACGCCAGCCAGCGCCAAAGGGACTGCACGAGTTAGCGCATGCGCAGAACCACCGCCATGGTTTAGCGCATGCGCAGACCGACCGGCATATTCTGGCGCAATGCGCAGGGGGGTGTCTTCTCCGCGCCGGCCATGGCGGTGCCCTTCAGGGGCCGGCTTGGAAGGAAGGAGTGCCCCTACGACACAGGCCCACCCGCAGGTCGGTGGGCCCCGATCGCGGGCTAGGCCACTGTGGGGGGCCGCCCCGGGGCCGGATCCCTTGGCGCCCTCCAGGGCACTGCACCAGCCGCCCTACCAGCCAGGTCCCGCCATGTGGGACCATGTCCAATCCACACAGCGGGACAGGCCAGAAACCGACGGCCGCTCGGCCAATCCGGGCCTGGAGAACGCTGCCAATGGCCCCTGACCAACGTGGCGTGATCCCCGCCCCCGCCCGAAAACCGGCGCCGGAGAATACGGCAGCCGGTGTCGGAGCGGCGGGGCAGGAGTCGCGCCGCCCCCCAGGGATTCTCCGAACCGGCGGGGGTCGGAGAATCCCGCCCGTAATCTCCGCCTCAATGTCAACAAAACAAAGGATATTGTCATCGAGTTCAGGAAGCGTAGAGGAGAACATGCCCCTGTCTACATCAATGGGAACGAAGTAGAAAGGGTCGAGAGCTTCAAGTTTTTAGGTGTCCAGATCACCAACAACCTGGCCTGGTCCCCCCATGCCGACACTATGGTTAAGAAAGCCCACCAACGACTCTACTTTCTCAGAAGACTAAGGAAATTTGGCATGTCAGCTAGGATTCTCACCAACGTCTACAGATGCACCATAGAAAGCATTCTTTCTGGTTGTATCACAGCTTGGCATGAAGCCTGCTCTGCCCAAGACTGCAGGAAACTACAAAAGGTTGTGAATGTAGCCCAGTCCATCACCCAAAGCAGCCTCCCATCCATTGACTCTGTCGACAATTCCCGCTGCCTCGGAAAGGCAATCAGCATAATTAAGGACCCCACACACCCCGGACATGCTCTCTTCCACCTTCTTCCGTCAGGAAAATGATACCAAAGTCTGAGGTCATGTACCAACCGACTCAAGAACAGCTTCTTCCCTACTGCCATCAGACTTTTGAATGGACCTACCTAGTATTAAGTTGATCTTTTCTCTGCACCTTGCTATAACTGTAACATTGTATTCTGCAGTCTCTCCTTCCTTCCCTTTGTACGGTATGTACAGCAAAGAAACAATACTTTTCACTGTATACTAATACATGTGACAATAATAAATCAAATCAAATCAAATTCTTGCTGCAGGACCTCATCCCTCTTTCTACCAATGTCCTTAGTATCAATGTGAACCACGACCTCTGACTGTTCACCCTCCCCCTTCAGAATGCCCTGCAGCCGTTCAGTGACATCCTTGACCCTGGAACCAGGGAGACAGCGCGCCCTCCTGGAGGTTCCCCTGCAGCTGCAGGAACGCCTGTCCGCACCCCTCACTATTCAGTCTTCTACCACTATTGCTCCTCCACTCTTACTCTCCTCCCTTGTGCAGCTGATCCAGCCATACTGCCGCAAACCTAGCTCTGGCTGCGCTCCCCGGAGGAACCGTCACTCTCATCATTTTCCAAAACAGGGGTTGGGATTCTCCCGTTCGGCGGCAGAGTGCCCCACGACAGTGTGAACGGGTCGCTGGGAGTAGCGATTCTGGCCCCTACAGGGGGCCAGCGCGGCGCTGGAGTGGTTCACGCTGCTCCAGCCTCCCATCCCGGCACGAACTGGGCGCCACGTGATCCACGCATGCGCAGTGGCGCCGGCGCCAACCAGCACATCTGCGGTGGCCTCCCTCAACTCGCCAGCCCCGGCGCAGAAGTTCAGGGGCTGACGCGGAAGAATATAGGCGGGACTCTGCCTTCTTAGAGCGGCCGTTCGGCCCATCCCGGCCCGGAGAATCGGAAGCCCGGCCGCGTACAGCGACCCGCGACCGGCGCCGCACCAGGCACGCCGGCGCCAATGGCGCCAATTCTCCGTGGAGAATCACGTGCCAGCGTCGGGGCGGCGTGGCCCGGTTGCGGGGATTCTCCGGCCCGGCCCCGGGCTGGGAGAATCCCGTCCAGGAAAGCGGGTTCTAGAGTGAGATGCACTCTGGGGCTTCCCTGACTACGTGTCTGCCGCACCCCCCACTCTCTCTTCTGCCTGGTGGTAACCCATTCCCTCTCTGACTGCACTTCCTTCGGCTGCGGGGTGACCATGTCTAAAAGCGTGCTATCCACAAAGCCCCCAGCCTCACACTGTGTCTCCAGCTGGCGCTTAAGCTCTGAAATACGGCTCACAAGCTGGTCAAAGCAGTGGCACTTCCTGCAAATGTGGTCATCCAGACTTCACACAATGCAAAACATGGGACTGAGCTTCTCAGTTATACTTTTAGTTAACATACTATTGGTGAAATTTGTGCCAATTAGAAAATTATTTAAATTACTTTTTTAATAAACTAGAACTTTTCCTTAACATATCTTTAAATTCAAGATAAAACAAATTCCCCACTACTTACCAATCATCTCTCTCCCTTGGTGCATCTCCTGTTGCAGCAGGGCGAAAACATCAACAACTACCTCCTTCCTCTCTGACTGAATTCCCATTGTGCTCCAAATTCCCAAAATATACATTCATTCTGGCTGAGTCTCACTCAGGCTGTGCTCTCTCCCAACTACTTGGACACACATCTAACTCTTTAAATGAGCTGACCAAGCTCCAAGCTTTTGTCCATCTGCTCAATATTATTCAATTTTCCATTTTCAGCCGTCCCTCCTGCAAAGGTGAAACAGCAGAAGATCCTTAACAAATAGGCAAATGCTGGCCGGAAGGTATACAGGCCTTAAAACAGTGAAGGTGCTGGATTAGAAACTCAAGTCAGTACACCAAGGAATCACCGGCCTCCTTATACAGGCAGCTAAAAATAGGCAGGATATGGCCCACAACCCTAGTGGTTCTTTAGTTAGTGATCTGAGCCAGCTGACCAGCACATTGCAGAAGCTATGTTTAGTGTGAGGTGAACACATGCAGTTTTGTTTTTCAATAACCAAGATATTTTGCACTATAACATGAGAAAGAGTGCTGTTCTGGATTTTGCTGTTTACGGTGGATTTGATCACATGAAATAAGTCTGCCGGCCCACCTGTACAATCTATGGTGGGGCAGATACTCCTAGTTGCAATTAATGCCACTCAGTTTGGGTCCCAATAGGGTCAATCAGATCCTGACCTCATTACAACCTTGGTACAAACATGGACAAAAAAGCTGAACTCCAGAGGTGAGGCGCGAATAACTGCCCTTGACAGGAAGGCCGCATGTGATCAAGTCTGGCATCAAGGAGACCCAGTAAAACTGAAGTCAATGGGAATCGGGGGAAGTCTCTCCGCTGGTTGGAGTCATACCTGGCACAAAGGAAGACAGTTGTGGTTGTTGGAGGTCAATCATCTCAGTCACAGGGTATCACTGCAGGAGTTCCTCAGGGTAGCGCCCTAGGCCCAACCATCTTCAGCTGCTTCATCAATGACGTTACTTCCATCGTAAGGTCAGAAATGGGGATGTTTGCGGATGATTGCACAATGTTCTTTAGATTCTTTAGATAATGAAGCAGTCCGTGTCCAAATGCAGCAAAACCTGGACAATATCCAGGATTGAGTTGACAAATGGCAAGTTACATTCGTACCACACAAATGCCAAGCAATGATCGTCTCCACCAGGAGAGAAACTAACCATCGCCCCTTGACGATCAATGGCATTACCATTACTGAATTCCCCCACCATCAACATCCTGGGGACTACCATTGACCAAAGAATTAACTGGGTTATCCATATCAATACTGAGGCTACAAGAGCAGGTCAGAGGCTAGGAATCCTGCGGTGGTAATTCACCTCCTGATTCTCCACAGCCTGTCCACCATCTTTAATGCACAAGTCAGGAGTGTAATGGAATACTCTCCACTTGCCACCCGGTGAGGGAATACACCTCTTTTTTTTTGCCTTTGACCTGGAGAATTCCCAGCAACAAGGAGAATACTGCAGGAAGGTGGCGAGATTGCAGGGGAGGCGATGGAACTGGATTTGAGCAACAGGGGGAGTTACAGGCGAGACTTCTTCCAATCACCTAAAAGGGAGCATCAAGGAGAATTTTCTTTTCTGGCCGCCCTTCTCTCCCAGGTGATCACATGGTTTTGGATGGGGTCCAGTGTCTGTATGATACGCAAATTATCACAATTATGCGGGACACCTGTGGCTTTGCGGTTCTCCATGGATTATGTTCAGCAGAGTCCATCCAACCTTCAGGAAAACCATAATCCCAGAATTAAGAAAATAATATTTGCTTCGTTGCTTTGAAAGAAGATAATGTGAAATTTGTGGTTCCACTAAGTGGTGGGTCGGAGTTTAATGCCAAGGAATCTCCACAATGGTCAGAACGAGGTTTCAGCTGCACTGAGGCACAAAGGTTCAGCAGAAGTTAAGTGCTCTAAAATGGAAAAAAAGGGAAAACAAACTGAAAATCTACTGTAGGAGTCCTTATTTTTAAAAGAAATACCTTTAGGTTTGGCAGAACGTTAATTGTTTCTGTTCTTGCTGGGCATGAATCTATAATGTCCACAAATGTGACAGCGAGTGACCAGCCTGTTTGCTTCACAGTTGAGACTCAAAATATTTATTGAACACTTTGGCTCATTTTCAGTTGTGCATGTTATTTGGGATGATTCCTGCGGGCGCAAACAAAAACCATACTGTTTAACCAAAGAGGAAGCTTTCAGGATGGGAGAGCCATGGGAATGGCAATTTCAATAGAAGGGCAAACCCACTAACAGCTCATTTACGCCCCTGGCCAGAGGCAAATCCGACCAGCAACGTTCGAGCTAAGGCAATGCAGTTGGAGGCGCATGGAGGAAAATAGAGAACTATGTATTGCCCACGAGTTAAAACCAGAAGGGTCTGTGTAATGACGAGCGAGCGGATCACAAAGCAAAACTCGCACAACTCTGTCGAAGACAAACGTAATGATGGGTACGCACGTGTGAAGCAGGAACCAAAACAGGAACACGACAACATGAAAAAGAGCCTCTCATGCGGCAACTAAAAAAATATGCTAATTCTAGTAAGGCAACAAGAAGATAGACATTGACAGAAGTTTATCCAGATGGCAAATGTTCACCAGCAGTCACTAAAGAAGAGGGATCTGAGCAACCTTTTCCAGAGGTTGAGGACAATCAACAGATGGGATTGAAGCAAATGAGCTATGAGTTAATGGACTGGATGGAAGAATGGAACAACAAGGGGCAAGTTACTGTTCTCCATTGAGTTCGATTTATGTAGAACAACAGACTGTAACTCATGGGGGCACTTGTATGAGAGATCTCATGGAACTCCAGGAGAAGGAGTAGGTTTTGGCTCAAATGGAGGCATGATTCAATTCAGACACTTGCTTCAATTCTTCAAAAGAAGACACAAGAGGGGCTGTAGGAACTCAGATACTGCAGAAGGTCACTGCAACTGTTCAATGCAGTAACATTATGCAGCATACATGGCATCACCGTGATGTGAGGCCTTGGCTGGGCTGCACTGAAGAGTTCCTCAGAGCTATTTAGACACCAGAAGTTCACCTGCAGAACAGTAATTGTCCGTTCCAGAGTGATTCTGGAAGTCTCACTTGGGGGTTCTGAGGGAACCAAGCCCTGAGGTCGTCACTGCACAAGGCTGTACCAAACGCTAGATTCTATCTGTCAACAGCAAAGAGTGAACGTGAAGTAGATTGCCTCAATATAGGAGGTCCCTGAATAGTGAACAGTGTGTGCAGTGTGAGGCATTTGTATTCACAAACTAATTATTTGAGTGAAAATCTTCTTTGTTCATTGAGTTGATATTTTTGGATAGAGTCCGATACAGTAGCTCGAGTGTAGTTGGTGTCATAATATACACCAGTATATCATGGTGCAGACACACACTGATGGACACACAGTGGGACCAATCAACACACACAACACCGCAGCCAATCACCAGTGAGAGCACACTCACTATAAAGACAGGGGACATCAGAGTTCCCGCTCATTCAAGTAGCAGCTAGCTAGGAGCACAGAGCTCACAGCCTGTAACACAGACATTCACCATGTGCTGAGTGCATCAACTGGTTAGGACAAGGCAAAGGTCTTTAGTTAAAGCTGGTATCGTATTTACCCACAGTTCAATTATGTTTAAATAGTTAACCTTTTAATAAAATAGTGTTGCACTACTTCAAGTGTTGGTGACCTGTATGTGATCCAGAACACCCAACACATCATGATACCAGGAGTGGTTTCATACTAGCACTTCTTAGACCTACCTGCAAGTGGTCTGCCTTCCGCCAGCATTCCGTCATCCTGCAACATGGACAACATCAGCCCGCCGCCGCCGCTCCGCATCGTCGGCAACCTCGGGGCCAACTGGAAGTTTTTCAAACAGCGCCTCCAGCTCTACCTCGAAGCCACGGATAGGGAGGGCACCTCGGACACCAGAAAGATTGCTCTCCTCCTCTTCACGGCCGGGGACCATGCCATCCACATTTTCAACTCTCTCACCTTTGCAGATGATGAACACAAGACAAAGTTCAAGACGGTTATCCTCAAATTTGACACTCACTGCAGCGTAGAGGTGAATGAAAGTTTCGAGCGCTACGTGTTCCAGCAGCATTTGCTGGGTAAGGACAAACCTTTCCAATCCTTTCTAACGCACCTCTGCATCCTTGCACAATCTTGCAGCTGCGGGCCCACCTCCGACTCCATGATACGCGACCAGATCGTTTTCGGTGTTCAGTCGGACCCCCTACGTCAGCAGCTCCTCAAAGTAAAGCAACTCGCCCTAGCGACCGCCATCGAGACCTGTGTCCTACATGAAAATGCCACCAGTCGGTACTCCCATATACAAGCGGCTGAAACGGCGCGGCAAGGTCCCCACGAGGCGGAACAGGTCCAAGTGAGGGAAGGTGGGTCGACCTTTAGGGTCGCGAGGCCGCACACAGTAAGCGGTGGTAAGGGCCCGCCGAATTTCAGAGTTAGGCTCTGGAGGTTGCACTGGAAGTCCAGGCCGAGGATTAGCGCAGCGCAGAGGTTAGGGAGGACGAAGAGACGGAAGCCGCTGAATTCTAATACATGGACCATGAGCGTGACCGTACAGTACCCCCAGATCGCTACGCAATGGGATCCGGAGGCCAGGGAGATTTTTTGGTTGGCGGGGTGTATCGTGAGGGTGCAGCGCCTTATCATATCCGGGTGTATGAAGCTTTTAGTGCTCCCGGAGTCCAGCAGGCAGGAGGTTACATGTCCGTCGACTTTCACGCAGGTGGATGTGTTGGTCAGGTTATGCGGACAAGACTGGTCGATTGACATGGAGGCGAGTCTTGGTTGGTCGTCGGGTAATGGGGCGGCTGGTGAGCCCGGGTCCTGGAACGCTGGTGGTGCCCATGTGCTGAGGGGTAGACAAGATGGCGGTGCATGAAGATCTTGAGGTTTACAAAATGGCAGCACCCATGGAACGCACGTTGCGGGGGTGGAACAAGATGGCGGCATCCATGAAACGCACGTGTTGTGCGGAGGGGAAGATGGCGGCGCCCACTGGCCGCACGTGGTCTGGGGGGGATGGCGGCACACCACGGCGAAGTGGCCCTTCTTCCCGCGGGCTTTACAAAGGGCAGCGTGGGCCGGGCAGCGTTGGCGGGGGTGCTTCTGTTGGCCGCAAAAATTGCATCGGGGGCCCCCGGGGTTCGCTGGCTGGCGTGCAGCGCAGGCATATTGGGTGGGCAGCGCCCCCGCTGGGGCGGCTGTCTATGGGGTGCACGAAGCGTAGGAGGGGTGGGCCACGCAGCTGTGGGTGTAGGACTAGACGTTGCGCAGGGCGACCGTTATGGAGAGCGCTAGCATTTTAGTCTCTGCGAGGTCGCGCGTGGCCCCTTCTAGGAGTCGCTGGCGTATGAGATCTGACCCAATTCCAATCACAAAAGCGTCCCGCATAAGGTGGTCTGAGTGTTCCATGGCCGTAGCGGCCTGACAGTCACAGTCCCGGACTAGTGGGATTAGGGCCCGCCAGAAGTCTTCTATGGACTCACCAGGGAGTTGAGAGCGAGTGGCGAGTGCGTGCCTGGCGAAGAGCGTGTTTGTTTTCTGTGCGTAGTTGTCCTTGAGTAGAGTCATGGCTTCGGCGTAGTTTGGCTCGTCCTGGATTAACGGAAAGACTTTGGAGCTCAACCTGGAATATAAAATCTGAATCTTCTGAGCCTCCGGAACAGGAGTTGGTGCCGCGTTGATATACGTCTCGAAACAAGCTAGCCAGTGCTGGAAGCCCTTTCTGGTGTCGCTTGAGTGCGGATCCAGCTGCAGGCGATCCGGTTTGATACAGAGGTCCATCCTTAGAAATTGATAGCAATAAATTGAGGCACGATTAATTGGACAAAAGACGATAGTTGAATCCAACTCAGGCTTTATTGCTATCAGATGTGTGGCCTCCCACAGCAGCTGGCGAAATGGCTGCTGGCTGGAGGACACGCATATTTATACCCCGCCTCCTGGACGGAGCCACCAGACAGGGACTACCGGCGAACCTGTAGTACAGGTCCTACCATACATCACCTAATACAGGTGCAACAGTGGTTTACCACAGGTAGCACAGTGGTTGGCACTGTTGCTTCACAGCTCCAGGGTCCCAGGTTCGATTCCGGCTTGGTTCACTGTCTGTGCGGAGTCTGCACGTTCTCCCCGTGTCTGCGTGGGTTTCCTCCGGGTGCTCTGGTTTCCTCCCACAAGTCCCGAAAGACGTTCTTGTTAGGTGAATTGGACATTCTGAATTCTCCCTCAGTGTACCCGAACAGGCGCCGGAGTGTGGCGACTAGGGGATTTTCACAGTAACTTCATTGCAGTATTAATGTAAGCCTACTTGTGACAATAAAGATTATTATTATAATGGGCAGAAATTTGGACTTAACCATTCCAATCCGGAATTTATTTGGGACTAAACGCTGCAAAAGGTATGTTTGTGCAATGATTTACCACTTAGAACAAAGGGAGTGAAAATACCTATTAACGTAATCCAGTGATGCAGTCATTTCCAACAATCTCTACAATTAACTGGAATTCAAAAGTTTCCAAAAATAGAAATCCTGAAACGTGCGTAATTAAATGTTACATTCCAAGTGGATCCACAATTAGGCGTCAGTGAATTATCGCACTGTACTACGTCAGTTTGGAGCCTGTTCCACAAAACGGATTTCAAGTTAAAAACAAACACGACCCTTTTGCAAATTATAACAGACTGGATGCAAAGATTGACTCAGAACATTTAGCTCACTGCATGGGAAACTGCAATCATCCCCTGTGGTGGCCCTGCTGCATTGCCAGGCTTGGGTTCACAGCATCAACAAACAGTTCTGAAGAATTTGGAATGCGGAGAATTGTGACATTTCACTGGAAAAATGCAGGAGCTGGAGCCAAAGTGATGCCAGCTGCCACAAAGCATGATGCCATGGAACGGATGGAGTTATACTGTCAAAGGTGGCTTCTCAATTCTTCACATTGCGACATAGATTCATAAGTCCAGTTTGTGTCTCTGTGAGTTGATTGGACTCATTGTCCCATCCTCTTCAGTTGTGCATTCATTAATTGAATCAAATAATAATAAAGCAACGACCAGGAAGAATTCTAAGCAAACTTCACCATCAAGCAGATCAACATTTGTTTGCAAACCGGTCACTGACCTTAAAACTAGAATAGCATAGAAGGGGAGTCATTCAGTTTCAGAAGTTTGCATTTATATATCTCCTTTCCTGACCACATTCATCTCAAAGTGCCAATTAAGTACAGTCACTGCTGTATGGGAGGAAAATGCGAAGCCGGTTTGTGCCATTTAAACATGCCGTCCTGATCTCCGAGGCTCACAAAAAAATCCCCAACCTCCCCCCAGCCAGAACGCAATATGGAGGGGTCCCCCGGCCCCACCACAACACCCACACCAAGCAACCCCAGCCCAATTGCATGCACACACAAAATGCCAGGTTGGCACTGCCAAGGTGCCGCAGCCAGCTGGCAGTGTTGCCTGGGCACCTTGGCAGCACCAGGCTGGCACCCAGGTGGCACTACCATGGGGACATGCTGGAACTTCCAGCGTGACAGGCTGGCACTACCAGGGTACCCAGGTGGCACCTCCCTGCAGATGGGGACCGCCGACCTCCTTGGAAACGCCCATGAGTGCCATTCTGTCTGGTCCCCGATTGTGGGACCAGCATCAAACAACTCTCACCCAAAGTTTCCAAGGCGAAGGGATTGAATCCCAAAGCCTCAGGTACCTCGGATATCTGTACATTAGAGTGAGGCTTACTGCCTTGCTCTAATATGCAGATTGGCCAAAAATCTGCCTATTGTGGGCGGGATTCACCTTGCAACATCTCGTGAGATTTCGTTGAATCTCGCGAGGCGTTGCGAGGATGCTAGATCCCTGGAGGGGGGCCTCCCAGCTTTTACCGTCCAGGCTGCGCCCCGGCGAGATGCTTTTCTGGCGCAGCGCACGGCTGGCGGATCGCGCCGTAGACTTTATTTGGTTGAATTAAGTGATGATTGTTCCTGGATTTCAACCCGCTGTCAACTAAACGCCTACCCCACGCGACCACTTGTTTTGGTCCCGTTGCATGGAATTCTCCCATTACCAGTTTGCTAATAACTTTCCTACGTAGCGATGCCTCTGGAAATGTTGTGGAAACAACTCAGGCACAGCCACGCCAAATAAGAAAGAGGAGCATTAGGCCATTCAGTCCCTCACCCCTACTGCACCATTCAATAAGATACAATGTTCACGGACTTCCGGGTGCGGCGATGACCAGCTGAGTCGCACGTTTTGGCAGCTCCCTGTGAAACGGACTTTTGGGCTCTTGATAGGAGCCCCAACGGCAATTTTAACGGCTGAAAACACCGTGCGGTAAACCAGAAGGGTGTTCCCCCTGGACACGGATGGAAAAAGGAGAGGAAAGTGGCCGGATTGCAGCGGATCCTTTGGAACAACGGCAAGGAAGGCAAGCAGAAACCAAGATGGCGTCGGAAGGTGGCAGTTTCATATGGGGCCCTGAACAACAAGAGTTTTTGAAACGCTGCGTGGAGGAGATAAAAAAGGAAATGAAGAAAGAGTTGTTGGCCCCGATATTACAGGCGATTGAAGGGCTGAAAGAGGAACAAAAGACCCAGGAGCAGGAGCTTCGGGTCGTGAAGGCGAAAGCAGCTGAGAATGAAAACGATATACAGGGCCTGGTGGTGAAGTCGGAGATACAGGAGGCACACCAGAAACGATCTGTGGAGATGTTGGAGGCACTGGAAAATAACGCAAGGAGGAACAACTTGAGGATTCTTGGCCTTCCTGAAGGTGTGGAGGGGGCGGACGTCGGGGCATATGTGAGCACGATGCTGCACTCGTTAATGGGAGTGGAGGCCCCGACGGGTCCGTTGGAGGTGGAGGGAGCATACCGAGTTATGGTGCGAGGACCGAGAGCAGGAGAAGCTCCCAGAGCCATAGTGGTGAGATTTCTCCGTTTTAAGGATAGAGAAATGGTCCTTAGATGGGCGAAGAAAACTCGGTGTAGTAAATGGGAGAACGCGGTGATCCGCGTCTATCAAGATTGGAGTGCGGAGGTGGCGAGAAGGAGGGCGAGCTTTAATCGGGCCAAAGCGGTACTTCACAAAAAAAAGATAAAGTTTGGAATGCTGCAACCGGCAAGACTGTGGGTCACATATCAAGGGAGGCACCACTACTTTGAGACGGCGGATGAAGCGTGGACTTTTATTGTAGAAGAAAAATTGGAATGATTGGACTACGAAAATGAACGTTTGGACAAAGTGGTGGGACGAGTGGGGGGGGGGGGGGGGGGGGCGAAGAGGGATTGTATTGTATGATTAATCCTGCGGTATGGTAACTTTTCTTTCTCCCACAGGTGGTGATGGGGGGAGGTGGGGAGGGAGAGGAGATGGGGCGTTGGCCATGGGAGGCGGGGCCGAGGGAGAGGCGCGGGCTTGGTTCCCGCGCTATGATAATTATGGCGGGAATAGAGAAGCAGGAAGGAGGGGGCACCGCACGGGGCGAGCCGTGATCACGGGGGGAAGCCGAGGTCAGCCAGAGTTTGCTGACTTCTGGGAGCAACATGGGGGGAGTAATTACGCTAGCGGGGGGTCTAGCGGGGGGGGGGGAGGGGGGAATTACTGGGTTGCTGCTGCTGGGGAAAGGGGGGAGTGGGTGCGGGAAAGGATGGGCGGGGGGGCACCGTCTGGGAGAAATACAGCCGCGTGGGAACTGGGCGAGAAGCTGGAAAAAGATGATGGCTAACCGGCAAGGGGGGGAGGGGGGGGAAGCCCCCCAACTCGGCTGATCACGTGGAACGTGAGGGGGCTTAACGGGCCGATAAAGAGGGCACGAGTACTCGCACACCTTAAGAAACTTAAAGCAGATGTGGTCATGTTACAGGAAACGCACCTGAAACTGATAGATCAGGTTAGGTTGCGCAAAGGATGGGTAGGGCAGGTGTTCCATTCGGGGCTGGATGCGAAAAACAGGGGGGTGGCTATATTAGTGGGGAAGCGGGTAATGTTCGAGGCAAAGACTATAGTGGCGGATAACGGGGGCAGATACGTGATGGTGAGTGGCAAATTACAGGGAGAGATGGTGGTGTTGGTAAACGTGTATGCCCCGAATTGGGACGATGCCAATTTTATGAGGCGAATGCTAGGACGCATCCCAGACCTAGAGACCGGAAAGCTGATAATGGGGGGAGACTTTAACACGGTGTTGGAACCAAGGCTGGATAGGTCGAAGTCCAGGACTGGTAGGAGGCCGGCAGCAGACAAGGTGCTTAAGGATTTTATGGAGCAGATGGGAGGGGTGGACCCGTGGAGATTCAGTAGACCTAGGAGTAAGGAGTTCTCGTTTTTCTCCTATGTCCATAAAGTCTATTCACGCATAGACTTTTTTGTGTTGGGTAGGGCATTGATCCCGAGGGTGAGGGGAACGGAATATACGGCTATAGCCATTTCGGATCATGCCCCACACTGGGTAGACTTGGAGATAGGGGAGGAAACAAGAGGGCGTCCACCCTGGAGAATGGATATGGGACTAATGGCGGATGAGGGGGTGTGCTTAAGGGTGAGGGGATGCATTGAAAAGTACTTGGAACTCAATGACAATGGGGAGGTTCAGGTGGGAGTGGTCTGGGAGGCGTTGAAGGCGGTGGTTAGGGGGGAGCTGATATCAATAAGGACATATAAAGGGAAGCAGGAGAGTAAGGAACGGGAGCGGTTGTTGCAAGAACTTTTGAGGGTGGACAGACAGTATGCGGAAGCACCGGAGGAGGGACTGTATAGGGAAAGGCAAAGGCTGCATGTGGAATTTGACTTGCTGACCACAGGCACTGCAGAGGCACAATGGAGGAAGGCGCAGGGTGTACAGTATGAATATGGAGAGAAGGCGAGCAGATTGCTGGCACACCAATTGAGGAAAAGGGGAGCAGCGAGGGAAATAGGGGGGGTGAGAGACGAAGATGGAGAGACGGAGCGGGGAGCGGAGAGAGTGAATGAAGTGTTCAAGACATTTTATAAAAAATTGTATGAAGCTCAACCCCCGGATGGGAGGGAGAGAATGATGGAGTTTTTGGATCGGCTGGAAATTCCCAAGGTGGAAGAGCAGGAAAGGATGGGATTGGGAGCACAGATCACGGTAGAAGAAGTGGTGAAAGGAATTAGGAACATGCAGACGGGAAAGGCCCCGGGACCGGACGGATTCCCAGTTGAATTTTACAGAAAATATTTGGACTTGCTCGCCCCGCTACTGACGAGGACCTTCAACGAGGCAAAGGAAAGGGGACAACTGCCCCCGACTATGTCAGAAGCAACGATATCGCTTCTTTTAAAGAAGGAAAAGGATCCGCTACAATGCGGGTCCTACAGACCAATCTCCCTCCTCAATGTAGATGCCAAGGTCTTGGCCAAGGTAATGGCAATGAGAATAGAGGAATGTGTCCCGGGGGTGGTTCATGAAGACCAAACTGGGTTTGTGAAGGGGAGACAGCTGAACACGAACATACGGAGGTTGTTAGGCGTAATGATGATGGCCCCACCAGAGGGTGAAACGGAGATAGTAGTGGCGATGGATGCCGAGAAAGCATTTGATAGAGTGGAGTGGGATTATCTGTGGGAGGTGTTGAGGAGATTTGGGTTCGGAGAGGGGTATGTTAGATGGGTGCAGCTGTTGTATAGGGCCCCAGTGGCGAGTGTGGTCACGAATGGACGGGGATCGGCATATTTTCGGCTCCACAGAGGGACAAGGCAGGGATGTCCTCTGTCCCCATTACTGTTTGCACTGGCGATTGAGCCCCTGGCGATAGCGCTGAGAGGTTCCAAGGGATGGAGGGGAATACTTAGGGGAGGAGAAGAACACCGGGTATCTTTATATGCGGATGATCTGCTACTATATGTGGCGGATCCAGCGGAGGGGATGCCAGAAATAATGCGGATACTTGGGGAGTTTGGGGATTTTTCAGGGTATAAATTGAACATGGGAAAGAGTGAGCTGTTTGTGGTGCATCCAGGGGAGCAGAGTAGAGAAATAGAAGACCTACCGTTGAGGAAGGTAACAAGAGACTTTCGTTACCTGGGGATCCAGATAGCTAAGAATTGGGGCACATTGCACAGGCTAAATTTGACGCGGTTGGTGGAACAGATGGAGGAAGATTTCAAGAGATGGGACATGGTAGCATTGTCAATGGCAGGGAGGGTGCAGGCAGTTAAGATGGTGGTCCTCCCGAGATTCCTTTTTGTGTTTCAGTGTCTCCCGGTGGTGATCACGAAGGCTTTTTTCAAAAGGATAGAAAAGAGTATTATGGGTTTTGTTTGGGCCGGGAAGACTCCGAGAGTGAGGAAGGGATTCTTACAGCGTAGTAGGGATAGGGGGGGGCTGGCACTACCGAGCCTAAGTGAGTATTATTGGGCCGCTAATATTTCAATGGTGAGTAAGTGGATGGGAGAGGAGGAAGGAGCGGCGTGGAAGAGATTAGAGAGGGCGTCCTGTAGGGGGACCAGCCTGCAGGCTATGGTGACAGCCCCATTGCCGTTCTCACCAAGGAACTATACCACGAGTCCGGTGGTGGTAGCTACACTGAAGATTTGGGGACAGTGGAGACGACATAGGGGAAAGACCGGAGCACTGGGGGGGTCCCCGATAAGAAACAACCATAGGTTTGCCCCGGGGGGAATGGATGGGGGATATGGAATGTGGCAAAGAGCAGGTATAACGCAATTGAAAGATCTATTTGTGGATGGGAAGTTTGCGAGTCTGGGAGCGCTGACCGAGAAATATGGGTTGCCCCAAGGGAATGCATTCAGGTACATGCAATTGAGGGCTTTTGCGAGGCAGCAGGTGAGGGAATTCCCGCAGCTCCCGACACAAGAGGTGCAGGACAGAGTCATCTCAAAGAAATGGGTGGGGGACGGTAAGGTGTCGGATATATATAGGGAATTGAGAGACGAAGGGGAGACTATGATGGACGAACTAAAAGGGAAATGGGAAGAAGAGCTAGGGGAGGAGATTGAGGAGGGGATGTGGGCAGATGCCCTAAACAGGGTAAACTCGTCGTCCTCGTGCGCCAGGCTAAGCCTGATTCAGTTTAAGGTATTACACAGGGCACATATGACTGGAACACGGCTCAGTAAATTTTTTGGGGTGGAGGATAGGTGTGCGAGGTGCTCGAGAAGCCCAGCGAATCATACCCATATGTTTTGGTCATGCCCGGCACTACAGGGGTTTTGGATGGGGGTGACAAAGGTGCTTTCGAAAGTAGTAGGAGTCCGGGTCGAACCAAGCTGGGGGTTGGCTATATTTGGGGTTGCACAAGAGCCGGGAGTGCAGGAGGCGAAAGAGGCCGATGTTTTGGCCTTTGCGTCCCTAGTAGCCCGGCGCAGAATATTGCTAATGTGGAAAGAAGCCAAGCCCCCGGGGGTGGAGACCTGGATAAATGATATGGCGGGGTTCATAAAGTTAGAGCGGATTAAGTTCGTCCTAAGGGGGTCGGCTCAAGGGTTTACAAGGCGGTGGCAACCGTTCGTCGAATATCTTGCGGAAAGATAGATAGGGGAGAACAAAGAAGGCAGCAGCAGCAGCCCAGAACTTGGGGGTGGGGGGTGGGGGGGGGGGGGGGGGGGGGGTGTGGCCTGAGACAAGGCAGTTGCCAATTAGGGCTAGTTTTTATTTTTGTTATTTAATATTTATTTATTTGTTGTTGTTTTCTTTTGTTCTTGTTTAAATAAAAAAGGTCATTATTATCTGTATTGTTATAATGTTGTGTAAAGGATGCACAATGTACTGTGTTGGTTGACCAAAAATTTTCAATAAAATATTATTTAAAAAAAAAAAGATACAATGTTCACTCAGCAATCCTCCACAGCTTTGCTATTCCTAAAGCTGTGTATTTTTCCATTTATTTTCTCCTTTACAGATGGTAGCTTTAAATATTTTGGACATATTAGCTTTTAACCTTTATTATTAGTGTCACAAGTAGGCTTACATTAACACCGCAATGAAGTTACTGTGAAAAGCCCCTAGTCGCCGCACTCCGGCGCCTGTTCGGGTACACAGAGGGAGAATTCAGAATGTCCAATTCACCTAACAAGCACGTCTTTCGGGACTTGTGGGAGGAAACCGGAGCACCCGGAGGAAACCCACGCAGACACGGGGAGAACGTGCAGACTCCGCACAGGCAGTGACCCAAGCCAGGAATCGACCCTGGGACCCTGGAGCTGGTAAGCAACAGTGCTGACCAACTCGGGAAAATGTTCAGAAGCTGCCACTGCTGGGTGCTGAGGTGACTTGTGGACCCACCTTGGAGCTGTGGGAATTTTTCCCAGTTAAAGTAAAAACAAAAATCCCTCCAGCCTTCACCCACACACATTTCCCCTGCCCTATCCATGCCACTTCATGCCCCCCCATCCACTCACATATGTTTCCTCATGCCCCCTTGTTTAAGCAGTGGCTCTTCCATCCTCATTGACCAACTATAAAAGCAACAAACTCTATACTGACAGTAGGATGTGTAAAAAAAAAACATTTAAAAAGTCACTCTTTGATAAATTTCCACTTTCTTGAAAATAAAACTCCTTTTTACTATTGGGCAACAAACAGCTTCGGCTCAAAAGCTTAAGATACAAGCACTTTAAATTTCTTAACATAATGCAAATTGACAGCAGAGATTAGAGAGTCAGGTCTGTCAATCAAGTCATGTTTTTGCCCCAGGACCCAGGTGTTTTAGAACTCTAATGAATGTCTGGACTCTCATCCATACCGTGGTATGTGGGGCATGGGGGCCATCGGGGTGGAGTGAAGGGCCTTGTCCTGTCATGAGGGGCCAAGGTTGGTGTGTGGCTTACATTGGCATAAAGGGACATGAGAGCCCATAGGGGATGTTTGGGGGGCCTTATATTGACTTGAGGAACATGACGGGCCATAGAGGGTGGGTGGGGAAGACCTTACCTTTGCATTGGTACATGAAGAGGAACTTTTGAACTTGCCTTTTCAAAAGTCCCATCCTGCAGTGTGCAGTTCACAACTCCTCTGAGGGGCTGTGATTCACGGCACCGACTCCATGAAAATTGAGGAAGACTGGGACATGCCTATCTCTGCAATGGAGCCGGCCAGGATAGGAGTGCAGGATGTAGGCCTGCGACCCGAACCGGCCCTTTAAAGGCAATCCTGATGTAATAACCCTCACAAGACCCCCGCGAAGACACCCAAATTGATCTCCCCATGAGACCCGTGGGACACGAGCTCCCCTGCTAGTAGGTGGAGGCCTATCAGCTGGGGCTTGTCGAAATCGGCTACTAAATTCCAGCCGGGACTGGCGAGAACGGTAATCCGGGGTGAAATTCTCCCGAAGCGGTGCGATGTCCACCGACCGGCGCCCAAAACGGCGCCAATCAGACGGGCATCGCGCCACCCCAAAGGTGCGGAATGCTCCGCATCTTTGGGGGCCGAGCCCCAACATTGAGGGGCTAGGCCGACGCCGGAGGGATTTCCGCCCCGCCAGCTGGCGGAAACGGCCTTTGTTGCCCCGCCAGCTGGCGCGGAAATGACATCTCGGGGCGGCGCATGCGCGGGAGCGTTAGCGGCCGCTGACGGTTTCCCGCGCATGCGCAGTGGAGGGAGTCTCTTCCGCCTCCGCCATGGTGGAGACCGTGGCGGAGGCGGAAGGGAAAGAGTGCCCCCACGGCACAGGCCCGCCCGCGGATCGGTGGGCCCCGATCACGGGCCAGGCCACCGTGGGGGCACCCCCCGGGGCCAGATCGCCCCACGCCCCCCCCCAGGACCCCGGAGCCCGCCCACGCCGCCTTGTCCCGCCGTTCAAAAGGTGGTTTAATCCACGCCGGCGGGACAGGCAATTTATCGGCGGGACTTCGGCCCATCCGGGCCGGCGAATCGAGCGGGGGGGCCCGCCAACCGGCACGGCCCGATTCCCGTCCCCGCCGAATCTCTGGTGCCGGAGACTTCGGCAACCGGCGGGGGCGGGATTCACGCCAGCCCCCGGCGATTCTCCAACCCGGCGGGGAGTCGGAGAATGTCGCCCCCTGTTTGGGACCTTGGAACTTTAACTGTTGCGGTTTGTTGTCAAATTAAACTTTGTTTAGATTTGCCTTCTCGGGCCTCCTCAGTGTCTATACCCGAAAACCAGCCGGTCAGTAATTCAGAATCGGGACGCCATTTTGAAAATGTTCCCGAGTCATCCCAACTCGGTGCAAATGCAGGCCAGCATCTTTTCTGGCATGTGCCCTTCAGGCTTCCTTATACCAGGAAGTGTGCATAACTGGCACTCTGAATGACCCTGAGTAAATATACCCATTTCCTGACTTTTGTTGTTCGGAGTCCATTACTTTGACTTATTTTTTTAAGGCTACAGTTTATTACTGTACCTCCCTGTATGCCTGCAAATTTTGAGCTTAATAACCATGAATTTGAGCTGCTGAAATGCGTCTGGAGTATTTGCCTCCCAAAGAGTAGGAAAAGCAAAGCGTACTGCTCAAAACCCTGGTCCCGCTACCAGCCTTTATTAGTTATTTTTGCAAGATATTACTGTTGAAAAATGTTGGCCCAACGTTGAACAAAAATTTAAGTGAGGGACATGCTTGGCATCTCTTGAAGCTGTCTCAAGTGCACAAAACACACTTGAGAACTCATGTATAGATCTGGAAACTCAGGTATTCAGCTGTAACAATATCTCAGATCTTGAAAAATAACAAAAATAGGTTGTAAGCAAGAATAAAACCTGCAAAATATTTAGGCAAGGACATGCAAGCAAACGTTGGTGAGTTAGCTGTGAGTGAAGAATGACGCCTACCGAGGTAGTTTAATTAATATCCAATTTAGTAATACTTTGCTCCTCCATTTAAAAGGGTCACTTTGCACAGCCTGCTGAGTTTTTCTAAGCCGTTACCATGGCTGTAGATCACCAAACATTTTGTTACCTTCATTGCACTGCAGCCTCTGCCTGAATGCCAATTAGGAGGTTAAAATAAAAAGGTGAGATGTACTAAAGAATCACGCCGTAACCCCAAATTAGTATTGGATTTTGCGGGAAAAATAATAGCTTTTGAATGATGCAAGTTAATTCGTAAATCAGACTGCAACTTATGGCAAGGAAGGTGTAGCACCGAATTGCAAATGGCCACAAAATGCAGGTTAATTTACATTGCTCCACCACAAGCTTTTCAAAATCAGCATCTTGGGCTTAATGCCCTGTGATTATCATCACTTTGCTGTATTTTCGCAATAACTGTCCGTTAAACTCACCATGGAATTTTCAACCCAGTGATTAATTTCCTTTCGGTCTCTTCTCTCGCTCTCTCTTACTTAACCCAATGTTTTCTTTGCTTTATAGCCCCCACGAGGACCACGGGGAAACCATTGTTGATCTCCCTGTCGGACTCGTGGAGTCTGAGCTCCCCAGATAGGGGGCAGAGGCCACCCAGCTGGAGCTCGTTGCAAAAGCTGCCCGAAGCGGGGCCTGGTGCGGTTAGTTCTCCCAGCAAGGACTGTACTGGGAGCGAGTTGCTGCCCTGAGCAGACTATCGCATGTAGTTAAATAAACCTCTGTTCTCCCACCGCGGGCTTCCTCAAGTTACGAAACTGGCGACAAGGGGAAAAGGAAACTCCAGACTCGCTCGTGGAACCGCCCAGCCGCCCACTAATTTGCTATCCTGAAACGAAGGGACATAACATTTGAAGATGCCGCCACTGGGGAAATTGGAAGCCTTTGATGTAGGCCCGGAGGGGTGGAGCCAGTATGCAGAGCCTCCCAGGTGAATGGGAGCATCCAAATTCATTACCTGCCCGCGCCTCAGCAGCAGTTGTTCTCTCTCTCGTGTGAGGTACTGGGCTAAATTCTCCATTTGGACGACGAAGGGGCAAATTCTCCACCTCACCAGCCGAGGGTTCCTTGATGGTGGGATTCTCCAGTCTGCTACTGGCCAATGGGATTTCCCATTGTAGCCACCCACCTCACTGGGAATCCCGAAGGTGGGGATGCACTGCCAGGCGAACGGAGAATCCCGCCAGTGGAGAGTTCACCCCGAAGCGTTGACGCCGACGCTGAATTTCATGTGGTTTGCTTTCCCATTGGGGGCGCTATTTGTGGAGCTATTCAGGACATGCTAATGGGCCAGCACTGTGCCCTCGTGAATCTAGAGCAATTTTCTCTCCCGCCGGCATCTGATTCGTTGTGGCCGGAATTGGTGCCGGAGAGTTTGGCAAACTGGAGCTGCTTCTAAGGACTCCATTCCTCACACACTCTCATTCCAGCCAAGAAGATGGCACAGAGATAGCGCCCGTTCCCCCCACCCCATCCCTCTCCTCCCCACCGTTTTCTTGACAGCGATCTCCAGCGATCTGGATAGGATGCTAGACAAAGTGTAGGAGAGGCGGGACATCAACCAACCAACCAACCACACACGGGGTCATCAAGGGTCGAGGCCCGGCCACCAGAGCGAGAGGTGAACCAGTCGGTGGGGGTGACGAGGGTCCCACGCCCTGCAATTGTGTCCACTTTTACCACTCCGTGGTCTTTGCCAATTCTCAGGGACTGTCCCCAACAATCCCCTTGCTGTGGCCTACAATAGCCAGTCTTTCATTCTCCATCTATGGTCGACTGAGTCACGTAAGGGGAAATTCCACCCCTAAACCTCTCTGTCTTCCACTTCTCTCTGCATCTTCAACAGGCTTTCCAAAAGTCATCCTTCAATTGAACTTCCAGTCACCGCCCCTGCCTATCCAGGGGAAAACTGGCATCGATTATTCTTTTCTCCGTTTATTTTCCTCTATAAAATTCCTGATGGTGTTCTCCACGTTGAAGATAATATGTGACTGCAAGTTGCTGCTTTTGTTGCTGTGTGCGTGAAAGACAGCCGAACCCTTCACCAGCGCTCCTCAGAAAACCAGTCATTCAGAAACTTTAGATTTTCCCAGTGTCTTCACTAATATAGCCCACGCCCATTGTTAACCCAATACTTGGAGGATGCCCAAATGCCGCATCACTGCCCACATATTAAGTTTTATTTTTAAATGCAGAAAGCAACTTCCAAAATGGAGTCCCAAAATTGCTAGTTCTTCTGGTAGATGCCAAGCCTTGTTCTATTATTTTGATTTCAGTAATAGTCACAATTTTACACGTGCCATGCTATTCCTGAGTAACGTTATTGCAGAACGAAAAATCAAAGAGAGGAAAATTCAACAGAAGGCTCATTGTTCTATGCCAGCTAGGTTCACCAATCAAACTGGGCCTTGCCGGTGTCAGACATTTGACATGACATCCTGTACTGACATCATCTAAAGCAAGACTTTCTTTTCTTAGAAATTATTCAATTTGTGGAGAACTTATTTCAGAAATATTTCAAATTCACAGTAAGCAGCGCACAGCTGCAAACAATTCTAGTCACCACATTCAGCTAGCCTTGGAATAATGACTTTGGTATACATAGTTACAATTCCGTCAGACTCGTAAAATATTCATCATCAGGTGAGGTGAGAGTGACTGCCCTTGACATCAAGGCAGCATTTGGCCGAGTATAACATCGAGGATCCCTAGCAAAACTGGAGTCAATGGGAATCAGGGGAAAACTCTCCATTGGTTGGGGTCATACCCGGCACAAAGGAAGACGGTTGTGGTGGTTGGAGGTCAATCATCTCAGCTCCAGGACATCACCGCAGGAGTTTCTCAGGGTAGTGTCCAAGGCCCAACCATCTTCAGCTGCTTCATCAATGGCCTTCCTTTCATCACAAGGTCAGAAGTTGGGATGTTTGCAGATGACTGGACAATGTTCAGCACCATTTGCGACTCCTCAGATAATGAAGCAGTCCCTGTCCAAATGCAGCAAGACCTGGACAATATCCAGGCTTGGGCTGACAAGTGGCAAGTTACATTCGCGCCACACAAGTGCCAGGTAATGACCATCACCTGCAAGAGATAATCTAACTACCACCCCAGACATTCAGTGGCATTACCATTGCTGTATCCCCCATTATCAACATCCTGGAGTTACCGTTGATCAGAAACTGGATTAGCCACATTAATACTGTGGCTACCAGGGCAGGTCAAGGGCTAAGAATTCTACAGTGAGTAACTAACCCCCTGGCCCCCCAAAGCCATCTACAAGGCATAAGTCTGGAGTGTAATGGAATACTGTCCATTTGCCTGGATGAGGGCAGCTCCAACAACACTCAAGAAGCTCGACAGCATCCAGGACAAAGCAGCCCACTTGATTGCTCCCCCTTCCACATAAATTACTCCACTACCGCTACACAGTGGCAGCCGTGTGTACCATCTACAAGGTGCACTGCAGTAACTTGCCAAGCTTCCTTATTCAGCACCTTCTAAACCCACAACAACTACCATCTCGAAGGAGTTAACAGCAGATATCTGGGAACTCCACCACCTGGAGGGTCTCCTCCAAGTCATGCACCGCCCCGACTTGGAAATTATTGCCGTTCCTTCACTGCTGCTGGGTCAAAATCCTAAAACTCCCTCCCTCACTGTGGGTGTCAGGGACTGCAGCGGTTCAAGAAGGCTGCTCACCATTACCTTCTGAAGGGCAACTAGGAATGGACAATAAATGCTGGCCTAAGCATCGACACCCACACCCTTAAATGATTTTTTTTTAAATTGTGAGGCAGTGACTAAACATTGAGTAGGTATATTTAGATTAGAAAAAGTGCAATGTGATGCCTATGTGGGAACTTAGGGAATAATTAGACACTATAAACACAGACCCATCTGTCATGATTCAATCCTGTATAAAACAATGGAACCAATTATCAGAAGCATAAGGATCCTCCTGCCAATCCCTGTCTGTCCCTTGTTTTTTCCTTTTAATTTCTGTTATTCTGCTATTTCAATTTTTGTACATGGACAACGATTCACCTGTGCCTTTAAGATGGACTTCACCTTTACTTTAAAAAAGCACTCTCAGAAGGGTGTGCTGTTTGGTCTGACATCAGTGCGGTTACATTTTGATGGACTTGGCTGTCGGACAATAATCTATTTTGAATTGCCGGGGCTTAGCTGATAGCCAATGCTGACTGGTGAAGTCTTTCTCTAAAATGTTCTTTCCTCTCTGAGATTGTGTTTCTTGTTTTACTTTTGTTTTGAACTGAGAGCTGAAGGAGGTTCTTTGGAGTTTTTCTCTCCCCCTGAAAGTGTAGACCTCTCTTAAACACCCGGTTGGAGACTCTGTTTTCTTCTCAGTGGGCCTGGAAACTAAGTGAGAGTAAAACCCAGACTGAGAACTGGGTTTGAGGAGAGACAAAGGAAACCTTAAGGAAATCCAGACAAGCCACAACTGAAAACAGCTGAAACACCTTTTAAAATCTTGTGTGGGGAACTCTTTCCTCATCTCAGAAAGGCTGTTGGTCAATCTAGTGGAGTTGGAAACAAATAGGAATTACACAGGCCTGAGGCAGTGAGGGACTCCTATAGCTGGGAGTTCTGACTGAATGCTTTGCCAGAAGATCCTCGTTAGCGACCCAACCAGTACTCTCAGCCACGCCGCGTCCTCGGAGTACAGCTTACTGCTGCAACTACTTCAACATCCAAAGCGAGGACACTCATCTTTCATTTCACATTAACCCTCTTATTATTTTCCCCATTCCCTCCCTCGGTGTGTGTCTGTCTTGTGTGTGTTTGGGTAGAGGGTGGAATGTTAAAAGGGGGGAGCAGTAGATTAGCTGGCTGATATTTTATTATAATTATTGCATGCATTCTCTCTATCTGGGCTCCTCCATGGGATAGAGAGTCGGCTAGAGTTACATCCAGAAGCCCCACCATCCTCTTGTGCTGACACGATAGTGACGGTTAAGGGGCATCTTGACAAATACATGAATAGGATGGGAATAGAGGGATACAGACCCCGGAAGCGTAGAAGATTTTAGTTTAGACGGACAGCATGGTCGGCACAGACTTGGAGGGCCGAAGGGCCTGTTCCTGTGCTGTACTTTTCTTTGTTCTTTGTTCTTTGTTCATTCATGGATTCCCACCAGTACCTGCACCATGGAGCTGATGCCCTCAGCCACAGAGTGCCTGACCTGATCCATGGAATGGACGACCTGCACCAAGTTCTCCACTGAGGACGCCACCCTCGCAGTGTTGGCTTGGTTCCGTTGGACTGATGGCACCATCTCCTCGGACAGAATGTGATGGGACTCCTCCAGTTGGTCTTGCAGCCTGAGGAGGGATACTAACACCCCTTCCAGATGTTGACAACTGTGCCTTTCCAGCTCCATCTCTAGCAGCTGGGAGACAACCGATTCCAGGGGCACGTCATCTGACCAGGGCTCGACAAAGGCCTGGGCTCCAGCATCCCTCCCAATGCCAGATCCCTGGGACCTCCCTGCATCACCTGCAGATCTTCAGCAGTGAGGTGCTCACCAGATAGTCACTCAGAAGCCTGCCTACTGGGTAATCACACCCAGGTGTGAATGTAGGCGCTGGTGCAGGTAGCGAATGTGATGCTATTCTCCAAGATATGTCCCTTGGAGCTGCCCGGGTCTGTGGTGTGCGGAGGGTGAGGGGATGGTCGACTGATTGACCTGCGAGGGAAGGGACATGACATTAATGTATGAAAGGGCCAGCTCAGAGGCTCTTTCCTCAAAGGAGTGAGGGTCTTGTGCTCTGGCATCACTCCGGCAGGCGGTGCCCGCTCACATCAATTGTGCTTGAGTTTGCAGGTATTAGGAGGATGGGGGACCTGTTTATAGAAGGGGCTTTCCCCAGCATGCAGGCGCTGGAGGAGAGGTTCGGCCTGCCCCCGGGGAATGCGTTCAGGTACCTTCAGGTTCGGGACTTCCTTAGAAAACAGGTGGGGACATTCCCGCGGCTGCCCCCACGTAGGATCCAGGATAGGGTGGAGTCTGACGTCTGGGTAGGGGAGGGGAAGGTGTCGGACATATATCAGGAGCTGCAGGAGGTAGAGGAAGCCTCAGTGGGGGAGGTGAAGGATAAGTGGGAGGAGGAGCTGGGCGAGAAGCTGGATGAGGGCATGTGGGCAGACGCCCTGAGCAGGGGGAACTCCTCTTCATCATGTGCCAGGCTCGGCTTAATCCAGTTTAAGGTGGTGCATCGGGTGCATATAACGGCGGCAAGAATGAGTAGGTTTTTTGGGGTGGAGGACTGGTGCCCGAGGTGTGCAGGGAGTCCGGCAAATCATGCCCATATGTTTTGGGCATGCCCGGCGCTGAAAGAATTCTGGCAGGGGCTTACAAGGGTGATGTCTAGGGTTTTGGACGCTCGGGTGAGGGCGAGCCCAGCGGTAGCGATATTTGGGGTGTCGGAGGATCCGGGAGTGCAGGAAGCGAAAGAGACCGAGGTTCTGGCCTTTGCCTGCCTGGTAGCCCGGAGACAGATCTTGTTAATGTGGAGGGACTCAAAACCCCCGAGACCTGGGTTAGCGATATGGCGGGGTTCCTCAGCCTGGAGCGAATAAACTTCGCCTCGAGAGGGTCCTTGATGGGGTTCTCCCGGCGGTGGCAACCTTTCCTTGACTTTCTAGGGGAGCAGTAAGTGTCAGCAGCAGCAGCATCCTGAGGGGGGGGTGGGGGGATTTCAGGTGGGGGGGGTTCAGGTGGGGGGGGGTTCAGGTGGGAGGGTACAGTTGATATAATGTGAGTTGGGCATGGAGACAAAACCCACCTTGTTCTGTTTTTAAAAAAATTATTTTTCTTTTTTGTAATTAGTTTTATTGTAAGCTTTGGGCTATGTTTATTGTTACTTTTTATTACCATCTGTATTTCTATTTTTGTTATGTAAAAACGCTGATTGGAAAAACTTTAATAAAACATTTTTTTTTAAATTGTGCTTGAGTCTGTCATGCAATGAGACAGATGGGAAAGTGTAGGTAGGACACATGTCAGGTCAGATGGTAACAATGTTGTTATGGGTGGTGGGTGAGTGGGAGCAGGGATGTGAGGAGGAGAGGGTCCACTCGGGAGATAAAGGGAGGTGGCAGGAAGGCGAGTGTTGGGATCCCGTGCGGTGGCTGTGCGTCGGCTCCTGTGGAAGTGTGATGGGTGTGTGAGTCGCTGCGAGTGGACACATAGGAGCGTGACTTACCCTGGCTGCACAAAGAAGGTCATTCATCTACTAAATGCACTGGATCTCATTCTCTTATGTAGCGATCTGACTCTCACTCGCGCTGCCACCGTCTCCCATGCGGGGTTGGTCACCTAGCTGGCAGTCCGTCTGCCTGCGCGAGGGTAGAGGATGTCATGCCTCTGTTCCACCCCACCAGAATCTTGGTGAAGGCTCCCTCTGAGAATCGTGGGGCTACCTCCTGGGCTGCCATTGCCCCTGATTGGACTTGGAAGGAGTGCTGGGGAGTGCCTGGGAGGTGTTTAAAAGGTGTACACCTTGATTCCTGAGATCAAGTGATGCCGGAGTGAGCGAATCAGAGGCACGCCCCCACGAGTGCGGTGCGAAGCCCGTGGGCAGCACGGTAGCATAGTGGTTAGCATAATTGCTTCACAGCTCCAGGGTCCCAGGTTCGATTCCCGGCTTGGGTCACTGTCTGTGCGGAGTCTGCACATCCTCCCCGTGTGTGCGTGGGTTTCCTCCGGCTGCTCCGGTTTCCTCCCACAGTCCAAAGATGTGCAGGTTAGGGGGATTGGCCGTGATAAATTGCCCTTAATGTCCAAAATCGCCCTTAGTGTTGGGTGGGGTTACTGGGTTATGGGGATAGGGTGGAGGTGTTGACCTTGGGTCGGGTGCTCTTATCAAGAGTCGGTGCAGACTCGATGGGCCGAATGGCCTCCTTCTGCACTGTAAATTCTATGAAAACGATGAAAAGCTTTCTTTGTAAGTGGCTGAAGAAACTGCAATTTTTCTTACCGACAACACGGTGGGATTTTCTCCAGTTCTCTCGCTGAAACCGAATCTTTGAAAAAATATCCAAGGGTTCCGTCCCACGTGTTGTTTTTTTAAGCCCAACGTTTCGTGCTGGACTTGCAGACACTACAAACTCATAGAGTGGTTTCACTTACTCTAAGGACCATGGGTAGGAAGAGCCACCATCTTGAGTTCTGATGCACTGCCAATTTGGAGTTCTTAGTCACAAGGATTTGAATTGCCTCCAATTACTATTTTGGAATACGGGTTCAACTTGACATTTACTAAGTTGCCCTTTCAGACTTGGAAGGCAAAGACACAATTTTTTTTTAGATTTTGAAAGAGAAAACACTTTTCTTCAGGTTGAAAGATTTGTCTACGTCTAGTCACTGTTACCTTCCAAACCATCGGGAACATGTTTATTGGAATGTTGTGTTATCCGGAAAATTCCAGTAAAGCCTCAGCCATGGATCCAGTGAACTAATTTCCAGCTGCACAAACTTCACATCCTGTGAAGTCAAACTCATCAAAAACACCAGGAAACTTCATAAACAATTTATAATAAAAAAATATGTGCAATAATTTAGGGTAATTTTAGAAGCCTGATCTTTCGCAACAGCTGAAGCCAAATGCTACTAATGGTTAACAGGTTTACAGTCATCCCACACATCTCTATTTAGTTATGTCACACTCGTCATCTAAATGGTACAATTTCCAATGAGGACTGACTCAAAGGGGATTATATAAGTGTGCTTACAACTGTGACCAGTGCTCAGAAAAATCTGAAACAGGTCAACAAACGCCAAGAAATCTGCAAGTGGATATCTTGAAAATAGCCAGAGAAAGGTACATTTTACATTCAAACTGATAGTTCAGTTCTTTGTCATTTAAAGGGCAAATGTACTCCAGTTCTCAGTCAGCATTGATGTTCTCCAATGTGTTTGCTAAATTGATAGGTATAAGGACTAGAGATTAAATTAATCCTCGATATAAATTGACCTCTGCAGGGCTAAAATGAAAGAGCAAAGTGTCGAAACTGAATGAATTGTGAAGTGTTTCTAAAGAGAGCTGCCGTGAGCTGACTGGCCTCTTGCTGTGCTGTATGTATGCTTCTACTCTTTGATAAAACATTTTGTTTCAGACGAGTATCTGTTTTAAGGCTGTCGCTAGCTCACAGCTTAAGGTGACGTATGTTTGTATATTGAGAACTATTTCATGCAAACATGAGCTGATCTGATTTACGTACCATCCATGGGTCTATCTGCCCATTCTGGTCCACCGTTGAGACAGTTCATTTTATTGAGATGTTTGTGCAGTGGTTTTTGAGTCAGCCGTGTTCCCGTGCAGCTCAGTCGCCGTTTGAGTTTGTTAAAGCTAAAAGTTGCTTCGCATATTTTCCTGGATTTATTCAAATTCGGCCACTGGGAATGTGTTATTTAGATAAATTTAATCTATAGCCTTTACATTTATCATTGATATTTATTGACCTCTTCAGGGCTATAACGAAAGAGCTAATTGGATTGGAAAACTTTTCCAAAGAACTGCCATGGACAGGTTGTGCTGGATGGCCTCTTGCTGTGCTCGGTGCTTCTGCTTTTGGCTTCAGATTAGTTGTTGACGGTCACTTTGAGTTCCGGCCGCTGAACTTGTTCAACTGCTTTGAAGCAGGGACAAACAGGCAGCACTGAGTGGTAAATTAGACTCATTGTCACGTGTATTTTGGGTGCTACCATTAGAGTTCTACACACTTGTGCGGCAAATCATTATTGGTGCATGTTTTCACCTGCACACATAATGCGTGTCCATTAGAAGATGCAGAACGTAGGGATCATGACATCGGCCAGGTGTGCGACATGGATTTGATGCCTGTGCTACCATTTACAGGGCTCAATGCTCCAGTTAAAACCCACACTGAACCTCACACGACTGACCAAGTTCAGCAACTCGAAGTGACCGTCAACAACCTACAGGCTAATTGTTCATTGATTTCTCCCAGTTGTCATTCTGACTCTACCGTGTCGTGTTGGATGTTCTGGTTCACAAACAAGCCAACAATGCTGGAAGTGGTGTCACGCTATTTTATTAACTGTTCAACTATGTTAACATACTGTAAACGTGGGTATAAGCAATACCAGCTTAACTGTGGACCCTTTCCTATCACTTGCTATGGTGATGCACTCAGCACATGGTGAATGTCTGTGTTGCAGGCTGTGAGCTCTGTGCTCTGAGCTGGCTGCTGCTAGAATGAGCGGGAACTCTCCTGTCCCCTGTCTTTATAGTGCTTGTGCTCTCACTGGTGATTGGCTGCGGTGTTATGTATGCTGGTTGGTCCTACTGCATGTCCATCAGTGTGTGTATGTGATTGCACCATAATGTACTGATGTATATTATGACATATATGTTTGTGTGCTGCTTTCTGTATTTGTTTCAATTGCAGAAGTCTCCCACGAGTGGAGTAGAAACAGAAGGAGTTTTTGCTGACGAGGCTTCTGCACAGACTTGGGTGCACTCGTAGGCATTCCCCTTAGAATCAAACTGGCCTTGGGGAGTGAGCAGATGCCACACAGAGCAAGACAAATTGCAGGAAGAGCAAGGGGATCTGCGGGAGAAGGACTCTCAGCACGCAGCACGGTGCAGGGAGCGTATTTTCTACCTGACCGTCAGTGAACAACAATGCACGAGCCATCTGCTTCAGAAAGGAGGTCCACCTCCTCGTCCCACCGTAGGCACGACAGTAACCTCAGATAGAGCAAAGACCAAGGGCAGCACGGTAGCACAGTGGTTAGCACAGTTGCTTCACATCCTCCCCGTGTCTGCGTGGGTTTCCTCCGGGTGCTCCGGTTTCCTCCCACAATCCAAAGATTGGCCACGATAAATTTCCCTTCGTGTCCAAAAAAGGTTGGGTGGGGTTACTGGGTTATGGGGATAGGGTGGAGATGTGGGCTTAAGTAGGGTGATCTTTCCAAGGGCTAGTGCACACTTGAAGGGTCGAATGGCCTCCTTCTGCACTGAAGATTCTATGATACCACATTGCCGGTGGCTCTGAAGGTTACCATAGCGATGAACCTTTATGCATCTCACTGCTTCCAGTGTGAACATATGACTTTGTTTGTATTACAGGCTTTCCCTTGTTACAGAGTGTCATTGGCTGCAAGCACATATCTTTGCCACCAATGATACTCCGTAATTTTGCGGATTCCGCATATCAATGGACCCAGCCACGACTGAAAGGGATTTCACTCCATTGCCATCCAGCCAGTGTGTGACCACAGGCAGCAAATCATGCAGGTCAGGGCCGGTGTCTTGGCAGCAGTCAAGCAGCCTCCCTTCTGCGCCAGTCCACTCTGCCAGCTGCAGAGCGGCCAGTGGGTGACAAGGGCTACCTGCTGACGACATGGTTGATGACAACTGGTGTTGAACTCTGGAGCGCATGGGCATTGATTTACAACGCTTCAGCTGCCTGGGCGGCTCTGGAGGGACACTGCAGTACTCAGCAGGTTCCAGGTACGTGGTGATCCGCTCACGGTAAGCTGCACAACCTCAGCTTTATGAAGCTTTCCACCTGCTGTATGACAAGAGGGGCAGAAGCATGAGGAAGAAGAGAAGGAGGAGAAGGAGTGAGAGGAGGAAGGGAGGAGACAACTCAAAACACCCTTTTTGCCTGTGGTGCCTGTCAAAAAACTGAGTATGGTACCAGGAACTCTCATTATCTTTCTTTTTATACTGACTGTCAGTTGGCCACAATGCAAAAATAAAAGCCACCAAAAATAAACATTCCAAACCAAATTTTTAAAAATGCCATATTGCATATAGAAGTCAGTAATGATCCTTGTGCATTCCCTTAGCGTCTGCTGCCCATATGCCTTTGTCTATTCTAGTGTTTCTATGCCGTGTTAACCCAGTGGCTGCAGCGTATCTGGTGAAAGGCTGCTGGATTTCAATGGACAAGACTGTGGATGGCCTTGGAGGATGACCTCGAGGACCTTGCCACTGAGAAGTCGCGGTGGCAGACTGCATCGTCTGGGTTCCTTCTCTACGACAGATACAGCAGTCGGTTCCTAGTTCAAACTAGATGAGGTTTCTGCTGCTCTGGACAGGTTGTGTGCCAGGCTGGTGTCTGCAGTTTGCTGTTTGATGTTAATGAAACCTGATTGTGGTGTAAAAGTGGACATTTAATCATAGAATCATAGAACTCACAGTGCAGAAGGAGGCCATTCGGCCCATCAAGTTTGCACAGGCCCCTACAATGAGCACCCTACTGACGCCCACGTATCAACCTTATCCACGCAACCCAGTAACCCCCACTTAACATTTTTTGGACACTAAGGGCAATTTAGCCTGGCTAATCCACCTAACCTGCACATCTTTGGACTGTGGGAGGAAACCGGAGCACCCGGAGGAAACCCTGCAGACACGGGGAGAACGTGCAGACTCCGCACAGACAGTGACCCTGCCGGGAATCGAACCTGGGACTCTAGAGCTGTGAAGCAACTGTGCTGGCTACTATGCTACCGTGCTGCCCACGATAGTCAATCGATAGTCAATGATGTACGATCACATGACAACAGCGTATGTTCAGATAGTTCTATGTGCAGCTGTGGTGGGCAAGCCACACATGGCCCATCTGGGTTCAGAGTACAGCCCTTGAGGCAATGTGTTGCCCGTTGCCCTCACGCAAGTGTTTTTACGACTTGAAGTTGATAGTTCTTCCAATAAATAAATGATTAAGCATTTTCTAAAACTCATGATGAAATATTTGGCAGGTATTAAATTGCCTCCAGCAATATCTGTGAATCCATCTGAGACCCACAGTGATGATGACAGACACAAGACCCAACTTGGAGCGACCTCTTCAAGGCAGCAGTCCAGACCTCTTGCCAAACTGGCACAAAATAAATTCACCATCTTGCTCCCACTATCTTCTCCGATCTCCTCCCTTGTTGATGCTGTATCTAAAAGATATTTAGTTTCCTCTTTTGTGCATCTCTTATCACTCTTAGCTCAAGCCAATCCAAGATATGAATGCTTGTCCCGTGCCTCAGGAAGATTTCCTAACATCTTTCTCACACCCGCTGATAAAATATAATAAAAAGGTGGACAAGCAATTCATCTCTTACCTCTACCTTTCAACATGCAATATTTTAATATCTTTATATTTTATTCAGATTGTCATCCCATCTCCCCCGCCCCCGCCGTCCTCCAAATCCTCCGGCCTCCCAAAAATCGGCCTGGCGTGAGTCGCGGCGCCCGCCTCGGAAAATGGCGGGGTCCGGCGCGACTCAATGGGCCCCGGGGCTGCCCGAATTCTCCGGCCCATGATGGGCCGAAGTCCCGCTCGTTTTTTGCCAGTCCCGCCGGCGTAAATTGGAGTAGGGCCCTTACCGGCGGGACCTGGCGGCGCGGGCGGGCTCCGGGGTTCTTGGGTGGTGGGGGGGGGGGGTGGGTGCGGGAGGATCTGGCCCCGGGAGGTGCCGCCACGGTGGCCTGGCCCACGATCGGGGCCCACCGATCCGCCGGCGGGCCTGTGCCATGGGGGCACTCTATTGTTTCGCACCGGCGGCTGAAGCAGTCCGCCATTGCCGGTGCGGAAAGAAGCCCTCTGCGCATGCGCGGGGATGACGCCAGCACACGCTGGCGCTCCCGCGCATGCGCCAACTCGTGCCAGCCGGCAGAGGCCCTTTGGCGCCGGTTGGTGTGGCGCCAAGCCCCTTTCCCGCTGGCCGGCGGGGCGCAAACCACTCTGGGGCGGGCATAGCCCCTGAAGGGGCGGCCCGACGCCGGAGTGGTTCACGCCACTCCATCCCGCCGGTGTTGCCCACCCTGCCGATTACGGTAGAATTCCGCCCCTGGTCTCTATTAGGAACATAGAAACAGGAGTAGGCCATTTAGCCCCTCGAACCTGTCCTGCCATTCAATGGGATCATGACTGATCGGTGACCTAACTCCACGTACCTGCCTTGGGCCCGTTTCCCTTAATATCTTTGCTTAACAAAAATCTAACTATCTCAGGTTTAAAATGATCAACTGTTCGAGCTGTTTGTTGGAGAAAGTTTCAAACCTCTACCACCCTTTGAGTAAAGAACTTCTTCCGAGCATCTCTCCTGAATGGTCTGGCCCTAATTTTTAAACTAAGCCCCCTGGTTTTGGGATCTCCAACCAGTTTATCTTTATCTACCCTGTCTTTCCCTCTTAATATCTTGAATACTTCGATCAGATCACTCCTTAACCTTCTAAATTCTAGTGAAAACAGGTCTAATTTGAGTAATGTCTCCTCGTAACTCAACCCCTGTAATCCAGGTATAATTTTTGTAAACCTGCTTTGCACAAGTCCAATATATCCTTCCTGAGATGTGGTGCCCAGAACTGCTCGCAGCGACTCCAAGTGGGGTCTAACCGGGGTTTTGTAAAGCTGCAGCATAACCCCTGTTTCTTTATATTCCAATCCTCCAGATGTAAATGCTAGCATTTCATTAGCCTTTTTGATTATTCTCTGCATTTGTTCCTGACATTTTAAGGATCTCTGCTCCGGAACCCCCAAGTCTCTTTGGACATCCACTGTATCTAACTTCTTTCTATTTAGAAAGTACCCTGCTCTATCCTATTTTAGCCCAAAATGGATAACCTCACATTTGCTTACATTGAATTTCATCTGCCACAATTTTGCCCATTCACCTAGCCTGTCAATATCTCCTTGCAATTTTATGCTATCATCTAGACTGTCTACAATGCCGCCTAACTTTGTATCATCCACAAATTTGGATATATGACTTTCTGTGCTATCATCCAAGTCATTAATGAATAGTGTGAATAATTGAGGCCCCAACACAAATCTCTGTGGTACACCACTGGTCACCTCCTGCCAATTAGAGTAATTACCCATTATCCCCACTCTGTCGCCTGCCACTCGACCAATTTCCTGACCATGTTAATAATTTGCCCTCACCTCCGTGGGCTTCCACCTTAGTTACCAGTCACTTGTGTGGGACTTTATCAGAAGGCATTTGGAAGTCCATATAAATAACGTCCGTAGACATTCCCCTGTGCACCGTCCATAGACATTCCCCTGTGCACCATCTTAGTCACCTCTTCAAAAAAATTTACTGAGATTGGTCAGACATGACCTTCCCTTCACCAATCCATGCTGGATCTCCCTGATCAGCCATACCTTTCGAGGTGTTCAGTTACCCCATCCCTGATTATAGACTCCAGCAATTTCCCCACCCCAGACGTTAGGCTAACTGGTCTGTAATTCCCTGGTTTCCCCCTTTCCCCCTTCTTAAAAAGTGGAGTGACATGTGCAATGTTTGAATCCAGCGGGACTCGTCCTGAATCTAGGAAACTCTGGAAGATTATAGTTAGGGTATCCACAATGTGCTCCCCCTCTTCCTTTAACACCCGAGGATTGAAACCATAAAGTTCCAAGGATTTGTCACTCTTTAATTCTATCAATCTCCTAGTTACTGATGCTGTACTTGCGTTAATTGTATTAACCCAGTCCGATTATTGTCCCAGTCCGATTATTGTCCCTCCAAATATGCCACCTTACACACTCTTCACCTTTGTTGCAACTCACCGTGTTGACTTCAAGTCTCCTACTCTATCTCATTTTCCGAAGCACAGGCAGTAACCTGGCAATTGTCCTTCCTTTGTCGAACTCCCCTGTCTTTCATCCCATTGATTCAAAAACGTCGGCCCTTGGACCTGAGTCCAAACTCGGTTCAGCTCAAGATCCTGTATCGAATTGAACTCTTCAATGCCTGAGCAGAGAGTAATGATGCAGGAGAGCAGACAGGAAGGGAGAACAATTCCCCACAACAACTTTTACCAGTAATAGCAGACGTGCAGGTACTAAAGACAGCCCAGTCTTTAGTGTCTGAAATCTCTGAAGTTAGGTTCTGGAAAATGTAGAGGAGATGGAGAGCGTATAAAGAAACAATAAAAGCTTGCATTAATATAGCACATTTGGAATGTTTAACACAAGTCCACCTGCTAGTTTGCAGACTGCAAGTCCTGGAAGTAATACATGAATGCAACTTTTGTTGTCATGAGGAATATGAATTATTATCATTCTATTTGCTTCTGTTCATGTTGTGTTGGAAAAAATGAAACTAGCAGATTTATACGTATACAGCAAACTCTAAGTAAGGTTGCCATAGCCCCGGATGACCAGAGGCTGCTTCCCCTTTGAGGGGGAGAGCTGACTGGTGGTGATTTCACCCGAGGATCACCACACCTCAGGCGAGGGCCAAGGTTGAGAAGGCGGGGCCTTCCTGAATAGCCCCAGCCAGGTCCAAGCATTGGACCCCCGCTGCTGGCCTCGCTCTGCATCGCAAACCAGCTGTCCAGCCAACTGAGCTAAACCGGCCTACATTCTATCACCTCAAGATATCCCAAAACCCTCGACAGCCAATGGAGTGTTTTGTTGTGCGATCACTGCTGGGACTATTGATATGAACTATTAATGCATTCAGACCAAATTATTGCATGTGTTTTCTTCAACACAACTATTGAATAGCGCATGCAAATTTAAAGAGTCCATAAGACATAGGAGCAAAATTAGGCCATTCGGCCCATCGAGTCTGCTCCGTCATTTAATCATGGCTGTTATCTTTCTCATCCCCATTCTACTGCTTTTCCCTATAATCCCTGATCTCCTTATTAATCAACAACCTATCTATATCTGTCCTAAAGACACTCAGTGACTTGGCCTTCGCAGCCTTCTGCGGCAAAGAGTTCCACAGATTCACCACCCTCTGGCTGAAGAAATTCCTCCTCATCTCTGTTTTAAAGGATCTTCCCATTAGTCTGAGATTGTGTCCTCTGGTTCTAGTTTTTCCTACAAGTGGAAACATCCTTTCTACGTCCACTCTATCCAGGCCGCAGTATTCTGTAAATTTCAATAAGATCACCTCATAACCTTCTAAACTCCATCGAGCGCAGACCCAGAGTCCTCAACATGTGCCCATTAGTATATTTTGCAGAATAATGTTTGTACTACTCAGTCTCTCATTTGACCACCTGGTCGATTACATTTTTTTGGGTATATCAAGATTGGGGATCATTGCATAAATGCTACTCATAATGCTGGTTTTCAATTTTAAAAGGGGTTTGATGTGCACATTTTCCATCGTGACAATTTTTGTTCCCGTCTATATTTTTTTTAGAAGCTGCAAAAGGCGTTCTCGTGATGGACCCATCCAACCTTTTAGGAATTTTCAGAGGCTGCATTAATGGTTTGGTCATTTTTTGGCACCTCTTGCACATCCCAGTTTGCTCTGGCCAGCCGCAACTGAAGACTGCACTCCCGCTGAAGAGGAACATTCCATTCCTCGCGATGTGGAATGCACCGACGGATCTTTGCACGAGGAAGTTCGGAGTGACTTTCGACCTAACGTCTTTTCCAATGGTGTCTACCACACGGCGAAGTCCATTTCAGCAGGACGTTAGAATCTTCTTCAATCGTATGATTGGTCTCTATCCTCACTATGACGAGGTGACGGGTCAGGAGTTCAATGGCGGCATCCCACAGCAGCTTAAAATGGATGAGCACTTGCGAAAGGCTGAGCAGGATGTCCGGGAGTTAATCCCATCCAACAAGTCCCGAGGGTTGGCCGTTATTGACTGGGAAAACTGGAGGCCCCTCTGGAGCCGGAACTGGCACCACAAGTTAATCTACCGTCGCCAGTCCATTGAGTTAGTTCAGCAGAAGGACCTCTCCTTAACACCCCAAAGGGCAGCTGAAATTGCCAAGGCTCAATTTGAAGAAGCTGCGAAAAAAATTATATTGAAGTCCCTGCAACTGGGAAAGCAATTAAGACCGAACCAATTATGGGGATATTACTTGTTCCCCAATTGTTACAACTATATGCACAAGAACAGGAATACAACATACACAGGGGTGTGTCCATCACATGCAATATCACAGAACAATGAACTCCTCTGGTTATGGCAAGAAAGCACAGCCCTTTACCCAAGTATTTATCTGTCGAAAATGTTCAGGTCCTCTGACAATGCAAAGCTTTTTGTACAGAATCGTGTCCAAGAGGCGATGAGGGTTGCAGCGCTCTACAAGGAGAACTATTCTCTCCCCGTCTATCCTTACACCAGGATAGTCTACCGTAATTCGCTGAATGAAACCCTCTCTGAGGTAAGACGGAGATAATCAGGTGCTCGCAACAAATCTGGAGCAGAATTTAATCTGTAATCAATGTGAAGCCAGTTGTTGAGGTAGTTTGGTAGCTCATGTAAAATAACATTAAGTTGCAAGTATGTGGCACCTTTAATGCAGTAAGGTTTTGGGGGCAGCACGGTGGCCAGTGATTAGCACTGCTGCATCACGGCGCCGAGGACCCGGGTTCGATCCCGTCCCCGGGTCACTGTGTGGAGTTAGCACATTCTCCTCGTGTCTGCGTTGGGTCTCTCCCCCACAACCCAAAATTAATGGTAAGGTGTTGGGGAGAATTGTAGAACAACGAGATCTAGGAGTACAGGTTCATAGCTCCTTGAAAGTAGAGTCATAGGTGGGCAGGGTGGTGAAGAAGGCATTCGGCATGTTTGGTTTCATTGGTCAGAACATTGAATACAGAATTTGGGACGTCTTCCTGAATGTTGTACAAGACATTAGTAAGGCCACACTTGGAATACTGTGTACAGTCCTGGTCGCCCTATTATTGGAAGGATTTTTTTTTTCTTTTTTTAAAATAAATTTAGAGTACCCAATTGTTTTTTTCCAATTAAGGGGCAATTTAGGGTGGTCAACCCACCTAACCTGCACATCTTTGTGTTGTGGGGGTGAGACCCACGCAGACACGGGGAGAATGTGCAAACTCCACACGGGCAGTGACCCAGGGTCGGGATTCGAACCCGGGTCCTCGGAGCCGTAGTCCCTATGCTAACAACTGCGCCCTGTGTCGCCCTTTGGAAGGATATTATTAAACTAGAAAGGGTGCAGAAAAGATTTAATAGGATGCTACCGGGACTTGATGGTTTCAGTTATAAGGAGCGGCTGGATAAATTGGGACTTTTTTCCCTGGAGCATAGGAGGCTTAGGGGTGATCTTATAGAGATCTATAAAATAGTGAGGGGCATAGATGAGAACATCTTTTCCCAAAGGTAGGGGAGTCTAAAACTAGAGGGCATAGGTTTAAGGTGAGAGGGGAGAGATACAAAAGGGTCCAAAGGGGCAACTTTTTCACACAGAGGGTGGTGAGTGTCTGTAATGATTATTAATGACTTCAAATCCTACCATGGGGCTGAGATGGGAGAATATAATTCAATTAATTTCTAAATGTTGAATAAAATGGTAGTCATTAATAATCATGACAGGCAGCACGGTGGCGCAGTGGTTAGCACTGCAGTCTCACGGCGCTGAGGTCCCAGGTTCGATCCCGGCTCTGGGTTACTGTCCGTGTGGAGTTTGCACATTCTCCCCGTGTTTGCGTGGGTTTCACCCCCACAACACAAAGATGTGCCGGGTAGGTGGATTGAACACGCTAAATTGCCCCTTAATTGGAAAAAATGAATTGGGTATTCTACAGTTATTTAAAAAAAATAATAACCATGACAGTAACCGTGGTTCATGAATGACTTTCAGGGAAGAAAATCTACCATCCTTAGCTTGTCTGACCTACATGGGACTCCCGATCCACAGCAATGTAGTTGGCTCGTGCTTCTTGGCAAAAGCCTTTAAACGAAAAAGCACTGTGGTTGTTCTGACAAGAGATGGGGTGTGGCAAAGGCAGCTCACCACCATGTTGTCAAGAGCAATTAGGGAGGACAATAAATATTGGCCTTGCCAATGACGATCACATGCTTAGAATGAATAAAGGAAAGTTGGAGAGAGATTTCAACAGGTACAATGGAGCAGAGAATCACAGCCATTCAATGAGCATTTGACCCTTGTCCATTCTCCAGCAGAAAGGGGAATTCGGTCTCTGGTCTCCTACTTTCCTCTTACCAGAATTTGAAGTAAAAACATTACTCAGAGGGCTCCCTACCTTGGGCATGGCACAACTAAAACTATCGAAAGAGAAGGATAGATAAAACTAGTGGTAGCTATCCATTTCAGATCGTAGAATCATGGAATCCCTACAGTACTGAAGGAGGCCATTCAGCCCATCGAGTCTGCTCTGGACCTTGGAAAGAGCACCCGACTTAAGCCCACACCCCTACCCAACCCAGTAACCACACCCAACCTTTGGTCACTAAGGGGCAATTTAGCACGGCCAACCCACCTAACCTGCACATCTTTGGATTGTGGTATAATAATGTAGACTCTGATGCTGTGGTTTTCTCGGTATTGGTCAAGTGGGGACGTAGGGGAGACTCAAGCAGTGAGGTATATCATTTATATAATGTTCAATAACAGCTGAGGTCATCTCCCATAAATTGTGGTGAGATTTCACTTGTTGCTAGCATTTAATATTTTTGTTTTGGTGTCACTGAACATGGGCGAAGTGTAGTAACACTTAGCACTGGTAGCAAAAAAAAACCCAAAAGGCAGTAGTTGACGATTGACAGTGCCAAGAGTTGCAGTAGGCAGCCAGCGGTAGCCAAGGCTAGCATAATATAATGGAAGTGCCCTGGGACAGAAGCAGGTCGCTGGCCCTGCCAAAGGAATTCATTTGGTATTTGACAGTGCCAAATGTTTTAGTCCAGAAAAAATGGTGAGGAAGGATAGCGCTGGATTCCAATCTTTCCCTTTGCAAACTTTTCGTTACAGAGCCACACATTAAAAACGTGCACCTCCGAAACACAACCGCCACATTTTCAGTCCGCTCCTATTTTGTCACGGCGCACGTGAATCCCCGGTTGATGTCCATCACCTCAATGCAATTAAACGCTCAATTAATATATTAACATCTAAGAGGGCTGAATCTGGTGTTGGACAATGCGAAGGAGCTACACCTGATAAACGTTAATAGTTCAGTCACACAATACACAGTATTTCACAAGAACACCAGAGAAAGGCAGTGTCAAATACTTTACCGTACTGTGCTAGGAAAGTAAAACTCTCTCTTTTGTATCTGTATTACAGGAGAAGGTTTTGATTTGATCCAGCTTTGCTGGTATGTGCAATCAGTCTGCAGGATCCCTCAGGCAGTCCTCTACTGTGAGATTGTTCCTTCTATTCCCACCTCTTCCCTTCCTGATGCCTGCTCCCTAATCCACTCTTAATGAAAATCGTGCACATTGCCATGCTGTGGTTTGAGGTTTGCGCACTGAGCTCTGTTACCAACATTATTTGATGAATTGCGCCAGTCAGTTGGCAAACATTTTTCTTGTGTGGAAACACTTAAAAATTTCAACCACGGTTGTCATTCCAACAAAGCTCCTTAGTTCTTAGAATTGTATCACTGGGATCTGTTTTTCCAGTCAATATTTTCAGCCTTTTCTCTGTGAGAGAATCATTGACCTTTTTGATTGTCGGGCCATTAGAAACGGTCAAACAAAATCCAGTTCAAGAAAAATCCAAAGAAATTCACCCCCGAACACAGAAACTCATTTCTTTCATATTTGAACACTCTTAATGATTACTCCCCGCGACAGGTTTATCCCCAACATTTAACACTCTGAGTAATTCTTTTTTTTCTCTGTTATCTGTTTTATGTCTTTGGTTGTATTTCTATTGAGGTCCACTGTCCCCTAATTTTCTGGCTTACTTTTAAATGACCACCCCCCAAAAGATACAGTACTCTATAGATAACCCTTAATAACTTCTCAAACAACATCCATAAGTTAAACCCTTTTTAAACGAAGACAGCAGGTTTAAATTTTCTACCGAAACAGGTATTACTTTGAAATCATCAAGTGATTTGGAGACATTCTTTAGATTGCAGAGAGAGATCATAACATTTTCTTGTTGTGAATGCAGCTCTCCAACTCTGAAAACTAAACTAATAGCACTGCTGCTCCCAGCTCAAAAACGAAAGTAAAAGGCAGACAGACAGCCCAGCTCCACCCACACACTGACATCACTGCAGCTATTTGATAAACACCCATTTCTTAAAGATACATCCTCCAGACACTGTGGCCGGATAATCTGCTTCTGGTGGTGTCGGTTGAGTGGCCAGGAGGCCGGGGACAGCTTTTTCAAAATAGTGTCATGGAATCTTTTACATTCACCCGAACAGGCAGGTGAGGCCATGGTTCAATGTCACATCCAGGAAACGGCAGCTCTGACAGTGCAGTGCTCCCTCAGTGCTTCACCGGAATGTCAGTCTTGACTTTGTGCTCGATCAAGCCCTGGTGAGAATCCAGTGCGCAATCATTGTTTTATTGGACTGGCTGTTCGGCAATCAAAGGGTTTTGTTTTAAGGGCAAATAGGACTTCTTTAAGTTCATGCAGATACCCAGTTATGGCTGCCTGCTAGGATTGAAGTTGCTGCATATCTTTATGGTGGCGTCGTGATCCGAACAACATTGGCCTTGTAAATACAAACTTGTGAACTCATTTGTTTTTACTCATACAGACCAGAAATCACTGCTGTGACATTATGAGAAATGTTCAGAACTGTAAGGGTTAATGTTATGTGCTAATCAACCACTAGAGGGAGCTGGATGCAGAACTATATAAAGCATCGATGCTAAGCCTTCTGGGACAGTGTTGAGGAGAAGGCTAGAAGAAAGATTGCAGGAAAGCTAGTGTGTGTGAGAGCAGATCGTAGTTTTTGTATTAGTATAGAAATTAATGGTAGATGAGTGTAGATTGTATATTTATTGTCAGTTGTTTATTATATAGAAGTAAGAGGTCGAATTCAATTAAGTAGTATAAATAAACCTTTAGCTTTGTTTAATACAAAAGCTAGTTGTGCCCTTTGTGAACACTCTGCCAACCATTCTAGGATCTGAACCACAAAGAACACCACAATTGCCACATTGTCGTATTAAAGAGTTTCAGTCATGGGTCTTTTCACGTTAAGAACTAACTGAAATAAAATTTCCCCAGGCCAATCTGATCAGTACAATTGGAGAAAGTGCATCTCTTGGAGCAGCTGGGATCGTTGTTTGGGAAAGCACAAACTCAACTAAAAATAAAGTAAGATTTTCTACCAAACCTTTTACTTTTCATGATTGCAAATTGCTACGAGAATAGCCATAGTTGCCTCCTTTTGTGTCGTCAGGCTGAAGTGAATGGACATTTGTGGTTACAATAACCACTTTGCTGGTGACAGTCAACCAAACTCCACAAGAGGATTCACACCATGGCCCAATAAGTCTGAAATTTGTATGGTAGTCATGGAGAAATAGCTTGATATCTCTCACCGTCAGAGGTGTCTCGAACATAGAATAGTTCAGCAGAGAAAGAGGCCATGCAGCTGGTTCTTTCAAAGTATATCTTCGATTTCTGGTCATATTAATAATGTACAAACAACATAAACCCTCATCGTAGACATAACATAAAAGTGTGTAAATATCTGGAGTGGGCTTCTCCATTGCTCGACGCTGATATCGTAATCGGCGATCAGGCGGCGAATCGACTCCGACACCGAAATCAGGGCCGGCATCGGTTTGACGCCGATCAGCCATGCTCTGCCCCTTCCAAAATGGCGTCACCGCGTCGCTCGCCGTTGCAACGGCATTGGCGCGTCATTGGCCAGCTCTCCCGCGATGCTCCGCCCCCGATGGGCCGGGTTCCTGACGGTGGGGGACACGTGTGGTCACAGCCGTGTGGGAACCCGACATGGCGGCTACGGACTGTGTCGGGATCCGTGCCGCTGGTCGGGGGGGGGGGGCCTCTGCGAGGGCTAAGGGTATTGGTGGGGGGTGGCCAGGGGGTGGGCTGTGGGGTCGCGGATGGCGTGTCAGGTCTGCGGGGGGGCAGCGCCATGTTGTACAGTGCGCCCGCTGCAGGTCGTCAGCCATGCGCATGTGCCGGTGCTAGCCCCTCACCGGTCCCGGAATCGGTGAGGGGTCGGCGCCGATTTTTTCCACATAAACCTCCTGCAGATTCTACGTTTGAACCAGCACTTCGCCGCAGAAACAAAGAATCCAGCCCCTGGTTAGTAATGTGACCAAAGATGATCAGGTTAGTGGGATTGGCCGTGCTAAATTGCCCTTCGTATCCAAAATTTCCCTTAGTGTTGGGTAGGGTTATGGGGATAGGGTGGGGGTGTGGGCTTGGGTATGGTGCTCAAGAGCCGGTGCAGACTCGATGGGCCGAATGGCCTCCTTCTGCACTGTAAATTCTATGGAGGTTCAATATTAATCAAGATAATTTTCGGTGAAGCATAATGGCTTCCATACAAATAGCACAGGGGCCGGTTAGCTCAGTTGGCTAGATGGTTAGTCTGTGGTTCAGAGTAACACTAACATTGTGGGTTTGATACCTGTGCCAGCTGAGGTAAATTTGGGAATTCCCTCCTCACCTGTGCCATGTTTCATGTGGCGAGGTGCCCTTCAAAGCTTTATCATCAACTATCTCTTAAGAGATATCTATGGTCCTTTGTGGGCTATGGCTAATACCTATGTACCTACCAAGGGCACCAAAGAAATATCATCTGGATGAAGTAGTCAACTAAAGGTGGAATGACCTCAGCGTCTGGCAGCATCTGTGGAGAGAAATAGTTATGAGGTGTTAACTCTGTTTCTCTCTGCACAGATGCTGTCGGATCTGTTAAATTTATCTAAAATGTTCTGCTTTTATTACATGGAGTTTTATGTTTAACTACCCTGTATGTTAATCCCTTTAGAATTCAACCAAAGAGGTGTAACATTTGTAATAAATTTTATGGTTAATGTTAGGATCCCTAACGAGAACCCAACTATTTTCAATTTGCGAAACTGTAGGCAAGTATTAGTGCACCATGGGAGTGATAACACTGACCAGTGGGTATCTTTTATGGTAAAACAAACTTTAATTTAATCACAGAATGAACCACATTAATAAACAAATAGCTTGACAGTTAACAGTTACGACAATTCTTTAGTGAAAGAAATTTACTTCCGAAACCTGCCACTATATTCCAATGAAGCAATCCAATATATATTAAATACCACTCATGAATACAGTTCACAACCAGGGTTTTGCTTACTTACTTTTCTCTGTGCAGAATCTTTGGAGAGAGAACCTTTCAGGAAAAAAACTGAAACATCTCTGTTCAGATTAGAGTTCCAGGACCTACTGACTCTTCAGAGAGACCTGGCTCCTCCCTACATTATCTGTACCCAAAGCATAAGGCATTCTTTTGTCTCTTATAAGATGCATCCTGACTTGTTTAGCCAGGACCAAACACAATACACCTCATAAATTATCTACACTCCAGAGTTCCATCAAACATGAACAATATTCCATTAGCTAGCTATCTGTAAACAAGTAAATGCTTCTCAAGATCAATTAGTAGAACACCACCTGAAAAGCAATGATTATCTCACTTTTATGACACCTTAATCACCACTGCAGCAGTCATATTGTTTGTATGCATCTTAACCCAGGTTTTAATAACATTACTGCAAAAAAAATTACAATTTCTTACATTTATCATATTATTGAAATTAGAGCACAGCCTTCTTCAGGGATTTTTAAAATTATAATGTATTTAGTTGAATCCTTCTGTGTCTTGTTGCTTCTCTTATTAAATATCCCATAGGCGGGTTTCTCTGTCCCGCCGCACCAGACCATCGGGATTCTCCATTACGCCGGCTGGTCAATGGGGTTTCCCGTTGTGGGGCAGCCCCACGCCGTTGGGAAACCTCCGGGCGCTGGCAAAATGGAGAATCCCGACGGCGGAGAATTCAGCCCCATATCCCTGATAAAGGGTAAATCAGTGGCCTATTCACTGTTCTATGCTTGCAGCACTCAGCCACTTGGGAAAGTGCAGGTATGGCCTCAGGTGACTTCCACTTTCAATTAGCATATGAATAGAAGTGTCATGTAGGAATTTTGAGGGTATAAGTGCCCGGTCTACTCTTCACGGTTGCAGTGCTTTGGAGTTGCAGTGAATTGGCCGACTGTTGCTCCCTTCCCCGTCAGGATTGATTGCTCCTGGGCGGCAGGGTGGCACAATGGTTAGCACTGAGGACCCGGGTTTGATCCCGGCCCCGGGTCACTGTCCATGTGGAGTTTGCACATTCCCCCATGTCTGCGTGGATCTCACCCCCACATCCCAAAGGTGTGCAGGGTAGGTGGATTGGCCACGCTAAATTACCATGCTTAATTGGAAATAATTGGGTACTCTAAATTTAAACGAAAGGATTGATTACTCCTTTTTAATTCGATTGTTGAAGCACAGCCGGGGACATAACTGCAGCTGGTTAGATTTATTGCCTCATGTTGTAACCTTCGTCCTGCTCACCGCTTTGAGTTGTCTTTTGCAGCATACCTGCACAATGTTGCAGGGTCTCGTCGACACGCTCCTGAATCGCTACGTATTGAATGTCACGCATGCGGCGAGACTATGCAGCAGAGCGCTGTGTCGACACAAGGGCAGGTGTTTACGGAAGAACTGGGAGTCCAGCGACTACCTGCACTTGAACCCAAACAACTTCAAGATACGCAGGAAAAACAACGGGCGTCTTACAGTATTGGGCCAAGCGTCCCTGAAGGATCTCGAGTACATGGCAGAGAAATTCACCTGCCAGTGTTACGTTGGGAAAAACTGTGACTCTCGTTCCCGCATTCACTGACACAGATAAACTTTAATAAACCTGCAATACCTTCTTCAAGAAATTAATTAAGATTATTCAGAGGACCGACATCAATTTTTATGTAAAATATCGAGAAAGGGATCATTTTCACAAACTACTGTCTGATGTACAAAGAGAAGAGACGATCGGCCTGTACGATGATCCTGTTGAAACGTGTGTGTGAATGACATGCAAAAAAAAAACTTTTATTTATACAGTGATTTTCACCATCAGACGTTTCAAAAAATGAAGTAGTTTTTGCAGTGTAGTCACCTGTTGTAACACAGGAAACACGGCAGCCAATTAACACACAACAGCAATGTTTAGACACCCTGCTCTTTTCCAATGTTTGTTGAGGGATTAATATTGGCCAGGGCACCAGGGATAGCTCCCCCTGCCTTTCAGCAAAAGAGTGACCTGGGGTCTTGTACATCCACCTGAGCAGACAGGAGGAGCCTCAGTTTAAAGTTTCGATTGAAAGACAGCATCGCTGACAGATCGGCACTCCCTCCGTCCCGCCTCAATATTTGTGCTGGAGCCCCGGAGTGGGTCTTGTACCTGGGACCGAGAGGCGAGGGTTCTCCCCACTCAGCCAAAACTGCCACCTGCGCCCCTGTGCATGCTGGAGAAGTATTTTGGGGATCTTTCCAGATACTGTCAAAGTGAAAGAGAAAAAGGACACTAAAGTACGTTTAGTCCTCTGCACTCGCTTCGCTTCCTGTCACTGCCAGTTGAGCCATTAGAAATTATTTACAATTCCATTGTTCTCATTGACAAATGGTAAACAAAATGAAAGCAAATCCCTTAATTCCTCCACATTATTATATTCTGAGGCAATAATGATTTGGGGGGAAAAAAAATTTTCAATGATTATTTTTCCACTATAAGAAATTTTGATGGTAGAGGGACCACTCACTGGGTTTGGTCTCTAATGTTCTTTGAATGTTCTTTTACATGATCTTTGGTCATTGTAGTTTAGCCACGCTCACATTTGCCTCGTCCACCATTTCGATATATTTCTCATCTAATCCATCAACCCCCTAAATTCATAGACATCTTCTCCTATAACTCCTCGCCCTCTACCGCCTCCACCTCTTACCTACATCACCGCAGTCACTGCACACCAAAACATAACTCATTGTGTGAAGGCGCTTTGACTTGTTCTAATGGTGTGATAAGGCATGACGTAAATGCAAGTGTTCTTTCCCTTAATCCCCCTTCACGCTCTCTCACGTTGAGCTGGATTCGACAGGCCGTCCATGGGTGGGAAAGCAGGCAGGCAGATCTGTAAAACCCCCGGACTTACCTGCAGGTCCAGTCCATCGCTGAACGCCAACTCCACGTCCTCAAAGCAACACCGGCAAAGGCCACGGCGCATGGTGGCATTGTTGGTACTGCAGAGATGCCAGCCTCCGATGGGCAGGACCTACACCTGGAAGTGGGTGGAAGTCTTGTCTCACAATAATTGAAGAACCGTCAGCCCTAAAGTTAAAGTGGGATGAGTCGGCCAAGTGGAGGTGGGCTACACTCATGCAGACAGACTGCCCTCCATACATAATCTGATATTTCCCATCATGTTCAAACTACACGAGTCGAGTGGCACCAAGTACAAAGTTGCCAGGAGCCCTCTATCAGACTGTATATTCAGTTAATTCCAGGACTTCCCACATCATTCGGTACACCCATCAAAAACATCTAATGCATTACTTGAGTGACCAGTATCCATTTGCGAGCAGTTCTGGGTAGGGATGTTAGGATGATATGTCACGCTGTAGTATCGTGCTCCATCTCAGAGAGACAGCTGGCCGTTTTACAAGTGCGTATTCTCTCAAACAATCCTGGGAGAAGTCTGATAACAAGCTTGGGGATGTTTTGGGTGGGGGGTGCTGTTCATTTCCCCAGAGGTAAGGTACATCTGTGAAAGTAAGCAGCTCCAATGAAGTAATCCACGTGCAAAAGACACAGAGTAAAACTGTCAATTGTAACTCCTGTAAGACCGATGGCATGACGGTTAATATGCTGGGTTAGTCAAGCTCCTGCCTTGCTTCATTACCCAGTACATGCTAATCAAATACCATTGGCGGCTTTCAGCAGCTCCCGGTTAAGATTAATGAGGCTGGTACATCTGAGGGGATCGGAAACATCCACTTGCTGTCTCACCTTCTGCTGCATAACTGTTTCCTGGGGCACTGACACTGAATCATTGTCAGAGAGGCCCACAGTTTCCTTACCCGTAGCAAGCTGAGATAAGTGGGAGTAAGAGGCTGTGATGCAGGATCACAGATAGACTGGAGGGGTGGTGATGGGCACTTCCTCAGATTCCGCAGTGTCTTACAATTCTTGTCATTGCTGGCGCACCCCTCTCTCTGTCAATACTTTATTCTCAGTTACTTTATATCTCTGCACACAATGCCATTAAGATTTAATTATTTAACTTATTTGTATGGAAAGAATTTTAATTTTAATTGCGCATATTACAAATTATATTTTCATGTAAAAATGTAAATTTCTGTGAACATAATGTACTGATTTGAGGTTTGTCATTCCGCAAATAGATTTATTTGGCAAATGGTCTCCACGTGCTCCGAAATTATTGTTCTTTCAGATCAGAAGGGAATTGGGTAAATGCTTGACTGGGAGACATGGCAGGAGCAGCGGCGTGGGACGCGCATTTCGAAGACTCCGAACAGAACCAGCGAGCTGAATGTTCTCCTTCTGTGCTGTCAGAGTACATGGGCGAGGTTTTCCAGCCCCTCCTGTGGGCGGGGTCTTCCGGTCCCACGCAAGCCAACCCCACCTCCCGTGATGGAAATCCCATGGCGGGGGAGCCAGTAAATCCTGGCCTATCGTATGGTTTGTTCACTGCCACACCCGCACCTCAGCCATATTGGTTTTGTTGCGACTACGGGAGGAGGGTGAAATTATTACCCTGCTCCAGGTTTGACTGTAACAGGTTTATTTCTGAATTTAAAGAAGATGTGCTTTGCCAATACTGCAGGAGTGCTGCTATTTATGCTTTCCGATTGTAAAGGTGTAGCAGGTTTTCCTACATTAGACAAAGGGCAAGATAAGTTCATTGAAACAATTTCCCAAACTAAAAAGTAATTCGCACCATTCATACATCGCACACACTCACCTGGGCCCACACACATATCAGTACAGATGGAAGGGTAAGAGGGTAGGTTTATAGGGTTCTTACAGAGGAGTATATGGTTAACTGGTCTCGGGAAGGTGACTTAACATTGCGTCCATTTTCCTCCATTGTCTTCCTGGGATTCATTGTACGGAGAAGATTTCCACATAATTATACCCACAGGTCTCAGTTTCCGGTAGATTTGTCTTCCCAGGATTATTGCTTCCTTCAACGGGGCACACTGCCTCCAAGAGAGCGAAGCAGAGAGGACACACAGCTTCAGACAGCATAATATTTTACTCTCTCTCTCTCTCCTGCTTGTTAAGGAGTCATTAAAAGAACCTGCAGAGTGTAACTTCCAGAGAAATTCTATTAGTTCACGGCTACTGCACTTATTGTTTCAAATTGCATTTTGATGTCTCATCTCTGAAATAGTTTAAAAGTCTCAGAACGGCGTGAAGCCGACAGATGGAGGGCGGGGATTCTCTGGCCGCGTCCGCTCGCCGACCGGAGAATCTCGCCCGAGGTCAATGGATTTTTCCTTCACGCCTGTGGTGTTCTTGGGGCGGGCGGGGCAGAAGAATACAGCCCGGACACTTTCATGCATCCCAGGGTGGTAAGTGTCTGGCTTTTATTGGTGGAATGCGAAACTGTCTGTATTGTAGCAGTCTGGGAAGTTCTGACATGGGCGGGGCTCTCCGATGTGACTGTGCCTCGTCGCGGCTGCCAGCGGGGACGGAGAATTTGGCGCTCAGCGAATCTCCATTCACCACAGCACGAACGCAGAATCCCACCGGTGGTACGGAATGGAGAATCAAAGTCCAATTGTCTCTGAGACCATAATACCATAAGATATAGGAGCAGAATAAGGCCATTCGGAACATCGAACCTGCTCCGCCAATTGATCATGGCTGATATGTTTCTCATATCCCTGCTCCCCTTATTAATCAAGAACCTACCTATATCTGTCTTAAAGACACTCAGTGATTTGGCCTCCACAGCCGCCTGCGGCAACGAGTTCCACAGATTCGCCTCTCTCTGGCCGAAAAGATTCCTCCTCCTCTCAGTTTTAAAGGATCGCCCCTTCAGTCTAAGGCCCGAACCTTATCTTCCACCAGGTGTAGTCCATCCCTGTCCACCCTGTAACCTGAATAGGTCACCGCTCCCGTGCAGAACTCAGACATGCTCCGCTGGGCACCCACTTGGGAAAACTGCCGGAGCGCTTCCTGGAGGTTGTCCATGTGCTCCTTCTCTGTGGTGCCCATGATGAGCATGCCTTCCAGATAGACGGCCACCTTTAACAGGCCCTGCTGGATATTCTCCATTCCCCGTTGGAAAATCGCCGGTGCCGGTGAAATCCCAAATGGAAGGCGGGTGTATTCAAATAACCCCCGATGTGTGTTAATGGTGGCAAATTGGATTTGATCAGATTTGGGTTTATTGTCACATGTCTTAAGGTACCGTGAAGAGTCTTGGTCTGTGTACAGTCCAGACAGATCATTCCATACATGAAAAACATAAGACATATGATGAATACACAAATGTAAATACATAGACATAGACAGCAGGTGAAGCATATGGAGCATAGTACTACTCAGTAGAGATGTGGGAAGAGATCATTCAGTGGGTGGTTAAGAGGGTGGTTTAGGAGTCTGGTTACAGCAGGGAGGGAGCTGTTTTTGAGCCTGTTTGTGCGTGTTCTCAGACTTTTGTATCTCCTGCCCGATGGAAGAAGTTGGAAGAGTGAGTAAGCCGGGTGGGAGGGGTCTTTGATTATGCTGCCCGCTTTCCCCAGGCAGCGGGCGGTGTAGACAGAGTCAATGGATGGGAGACGGGTTCGCGTGACAGACTGGCACAACTCTCTGAAGTTTCTTATGGTCTTGGGCCGAGCAGTTGAAATGAAATGAAATGAAAATCTCTTATTGTCACAAGTAGGCTTCAAATGAAGTTACTGTGAAAAGCCCCTAGTCGCCACATTCCGGCGCCTGTTCGGGGAGGCTGTTACGGGAATCGAACCATGCTGCTGGCCTGCCTCGGTCTGCTTTCAAAGCCAGCAATTTAGCCCTGTGCTAAACAGCCCCAGTTTCACTCGCCAGTTGCCCTACCAGGCTGTGATGCAGCCAGATAGGATGCTTTCTATGGTGCATCTGTAAAATTTGGTAAGAGTCAATGTGGGAAGTATAGGTGCTGTTGTACTTTCTTGGTCGTAGCGTCAATGTGGGTAGACCAGGACAGATTGTTGGTGATGTGTACCCCTGGGAATTTGAAGCTGCTAACCACCTCCATCTCGTCACCAAATTCCCTGGACCCTGGGTCTAGCTCCACCTCTAAATAAGCATGGCTCATGTCAAGCTTCGTGAAGGAACTCCCTCCAGCCAGTTTTGCATACAAATTCTCCACTCTAGGCATCAGGTAACATCCAGGCATGAAGCTTTTTTCACTGTGAGTCAGTCAGATTTGTTGGGCTTCATTACTGGCACCACGGGTTCAGCCCATTCCATAAACTGTACCTGGAGTATGACCCCAGAATCTGTAGGCGCCAAAGGTTTGTGTCAACTTTGGCAAGCAATGCCTATGGGACAGGCCTCACCCTAAACTACCGGAGGTGAGCATCAAGATCCATGTGGATAGGGGCTTTGGCCCCCTTTATCCCATCCTGACCCCCCTGGAACACTTCAGGCTATTTGCCCAGTATGTCGTACAGATTCCCAGTGCCCATCTGAAAAACCTGACAGACTTTGAAATGCGAATCTTCCATTCAAATTCACACAGCAATACATTTCACTCGCCAGTGATTGGCAGCTTTATTACTCCAGGTGCTTGGTGGATTGTTTATCTATCTTTCCCTTCACATTTTAATGCATCTCAAGTATCCTTGCTTTGATGCTAACCACTGTGTTTGTAAACACTTTTACTAACTTTGACAGCTCCTCACCACATCAAAAGAAGCTAAGTGCTTTCACTTACTCTTATTCACAGCAGAAAGCTGATGGGGTGACTGATATTGGGTTTGATAGGGGGATTTCCTCTGTGAGTGTCGATACATAATGGGCAGGGTGGTGAATCAAACTTCCAGCCCATTAATTGTATTGAAATGGATCCAAATCGCCTAAGACACAAGGCAGGTGGTGTGCTGCCGGTGGGGGATCAGAACATAGCAATGGGGCCAAACCCTTTTTCTGAGGGACACCCCATCCTCTTCCCGATTGGGAATCCTGAACGCAGTGTTGGGAGTTGGAGAATCCACCCTTTATCTTCCTCACAATGGAGCAGCTGAGAGCAGGGCCTAGCTTTCCGCTACCGCCCCCCCCCCCCCCCCACCCCCCCCCCCCCCCCCACCCCCCACCTGCTTTGGCTCAATCCGCTGCTGCTCCTGAAGACTGGTCTGAAAGCTGGTTTCTGTCAATATTGGGCCTTGAGCCTCAGTTACATCGGACCAGTCAGCTGCGGCCGCCCGATCCACATCGTCAAAAGTCACTGGAGTCAGGGAAAGTCCCAGAGGATTGGAAAATCGCTGTTGTAACCCCCCTGTTCAAGAAGGGAACAAGGAAAAAGATGGAAAATTATAGGCCAATTAGCCTAACCTCGGTTGTTGGCAAGATTCTAGAATCCATTGTTAAGGATGAGATTTCTAAATTCTTGGAAGTGCAGGGTCGGATTAGGACAAGTCAGCATGGATTTAGTAAGGGGAGGTCGTGCCTGACAAACCTGTTAGAGTTCTTTGACGAGATAACAAATAGGTTAGACCAAGGAGAGCCAATGGATGTTATCTCTCTTGACTTCCAAAAGGTCTTTGATAAGGTGCCTCACGGGAGACTGCTGAGTAATATAAGGGCCCATGGTATTCGAGGCAAGGTACTAACATGGATTGACGATTGGCTGTCAGGCAGAAGGCAGAGAGTTGGGATAAAAGGTTATTTTTCGGAATGGCAACCGATGACGAGTGGTGTCCCGCAGGGTTCAGTGTTGGGGCCACAGCTGTTCTCTTTATATATTAACGATCTAGATGACGGGACTGGGGGCATTCTGGCTAAGTTTGCCGATGATACAAAGATAGGCGGAGGGGCAGGTAGTATGGAGGAGGTGGGGAGGCTGCAGAAAGATTTAGACAGTTTAGGAGAGTGGTCCAAGAAATGGATGATGAAATTCAACGTGGGCAAGTGCGAGGTCTTGCACTTTGGAAAAAAGAATAGAGGCGTGGACTATTTTCTAAACGGTGACAAAATTCATAATGCTGAAGTGCAAAGGGACTTGGGAGTCCTAGTCCAGGATTCTCTAAAGGTAAACTTGCAGGTTGAGTCCGTAATTAAGAAAGCAAATGCAATGTTGTCATTCATCTCAAGAGGCTTGGAATATAAAAGCAGGGATGTACTTCTGAAGCTTTATAAAGCATTAGTTAGGCCCCATTTAGAATACTGTGAGCAATTTTGGGCCCCACACCTCAGGAAGGACATACTGGCACTGGAGCGGGTCCAGCGGAGATTCACACGGATGATCCCAGGAATGGTAGGCCTAACATACGATGAACGTCTGAGGATCCTGGGATTATATTCATTGGAGTTTAGGAGGTTGAGGTGAGATCTAATAGAAACTTACAAGATAATGAATGGCTTCGATAGGGTGGATGTAGGGAAGTTGTTTCCATTAGCAGGGGAGACTAGGACCCGGGGGCACAGCCTTAGAATAAAAGGGAGTCACTTTAGAACAGAGATGAGGAGAAATGTCTTCAGCCAGAGAATGGTGGGTCTGTGGAATTCATTGCCACAGAGGGCGGTGGAGGCCGGGACGTTGAGTGTCTTTAAGACAGAAGTTGATAAATTCTTGATTTCTCGAGGAATTAAGGGCTATGGAGAGAGAGCGGGCAAATGGAGTTGAAATCAGCCATGATTGAATGGTGGAGTGGACTCGATGGGCCGAATGGCCTTACTTCCGCTCCTATGTCTTATGGTCTTATGGTCAGGCAGCTTGCCAGCAAAGACCACTTGAATTTCAGTGTGGCGCATTAGCGAACGGAGTCATCAGGTTTACGTTGCAAGGGAAGGGAAGAAATCGTAATCAGGGGGGGGGGAAGACCCGAGTGGGAACATGTGATGAGGGGGAGGAAGAACCCAATTTTTTTTCTAATGTGGGCCCAGGAGAAGCAGCCATGCACCTCCCAACTCCACCGTGAGCTTTTTGTGGCAACTTGGAAAGGGCTGCCTATTGGACCCCATGGTTCTCCTAGATGCAGCCAGTCCAGCACTCTGCATTCGAAACGAGACAATCTGTTGAACGAAAGGCCTCAAACAGGAGCCAGGCCTCCTCTTTGTAAATCCAAAGGGTCTACTAAAGCCTGCTTGAGGCAGCAGGCCTGGGCGAAGCTCTTGAATGCCAGTACCAATATGGCAGGTGACACAGTTCCAGTGGAGAACCCACCGTATTGGACACATCATCGAACCTCTCGGCTGCCGGATCCCCCATCCGCAAACATAAACACGCTTAACTTCAAAACTGCAAAAAAAAAGAATCTTCAATCGGGGAGGTGAACAAAACAAATCTCACCCTCCGCTAATAGGGACAATATCTAACATTTGCTCCCTTTTATTGTGGGGCAAAATAACAGAACAAAAATATGGAACATCGTCACTGCAACCTTTCTACCAGTTGGTGGCAGTGTTGCACAATGTAAATGAACTTTGTCACAAATTCAGGACTGCGTTGCCTATTTTAAATAAACCAGTAGGGGAGGTGCTGGATCATCCCGGCATCAATAAAGGAGAGGCCCACAAACTGAGAAGGCTCCCTAATTAAATATTATGGGCGGGATTCTCCGTGAATCAGCGCGATGGCCTGAACCCGGCGCAAAAAATGGCGCGAATCACTCCGGCGTCGGGCCCCCCGAAACGTCGCGAATTCTCCGGCCCGGAATGGGCTAGAAGCGGCGTGATGCCATTCTCGATGGCGTCACCCACCACGGACCCGCGCGCCATCAGTGATGCCGTGTGGCGTCACTGCACAAAAGACCCCCCCCACCCCCGAGACCGGCAAAATGTCAGCCCGCTGCACAGCACCAACTGAGACCCCCACTGCCTGCTGCCCTTTCCCCCTTCCCCCATCCCCCCTTCCCCATAACTCCCCTTCCCCCATATCCCCCTTCCCCATATCCCCTTCCCTATCTCACCCCATACCCCCTTCCCCCATATATACCCCTTCTCCCATATCCCCCATTCCCCCATATCCCATTCCCCATCTCCCCCCACACCCTCCCTTCCCCCATATATACCCCTTCTCCCATATCCCCCATATCCCCCCTTCCCCATCTCCCCTTCCCCATCTCCCCCATACCCTCCCCTTCCCCCATATATACCCCTTCTCCCATATCCCCCCTTTCCCATCTCCCCCTTCCCCATCTCCCCCATACCCTCCCCTTCCCCCATATATACCCCTTCTCCCATATCCCCCATGTCCCCCCTTCCCACATATCCCCTTCCCTATACCCCCTTCACCATTCCCCTTCCCCATCTCCCCCCATACCCCTTCCCCCATATATACCCCTTCTCCCATATCCCCCCTTCCCCCATATCCCATTCCCCATCTCCCCCCATACCCTCCCTTCCCCCATATATACCCCTTCTCCCATATCCCCCATATCCCCCCTTCCCCATCTCCCCTTCCCCATCTCCCCCATACCCTCCCCTTCCCCCATATATACCCCTTCTCCCATATCCCCCTTCCCCCATATCCCCTTCCCTATACCCCCTTCCCCATATCCCCTTCCCCATCTCCCCCCATACCCCCTTCCCCCATATATACCCCTTCTCCCATATCCCCCATGTCCCCTCTTCCCCATATCCCCTTCCCCCATATCCCCTTCCCCCATATCCCCTTCCCCCATATCCCCCAGATGTTGTCCCACTGGGGGGTGGGACACTCTCTTGATTGAATGAAGAGCCTGTTCTCTTTCTCATCAATGGGCGCTCAGCGTGCGCCAGGGAAATATAGAACCAGGGTTAGATCCTGGTTTTTCGTTATCCTGTGGGATACTTCTGATAGTCCTGGCTCTTCCTCCTTCCTTTTTCCTTCCTCGGCGACCCTGAAGGCTTTGATCCTAATCTGAACATGCTGATACCGGTCCTCACCGCAGGGATGTATGGAATGATGTTGGTTCTGTACTGGGTCTGAGATTGGGGTTAAGTTGCACTGTGTGGTATGAATGTGACTCCCCTTTAGAACTGGGGCTTTTACACATTATCTTTGTTTTTGTTTGTCAGGGTGGGTACAAAGAATCAGTGATTGGTTCCTGCATGTGTGTAGACGGGTCTGGTGTCCGAGGAGAGGGGGCTGTGGTGCCTTTGGTACTGCTAGAGTTGAGGGAGATATATACTGGTGTGCGCTCGAATATGGCGTGCAAAATCCATCCCGAACTCTCGTGGTAACTGTGGTCAGACGCGTCGTGGGAGGGCGTGCACCATTATTCCATCATTTCATGGCCTCATCCTGTTTCTCCCTTATAGAGACATCCAGCTGGGTCTAATGATTGTATCGAGCACTGACCCTCCCTCGGCAGAAGGCGGGTCCCCCTCTGCCGTCATATACGTTGATCCATATTTTCCTTGATTACGGCGATGTTTTTATTTTGTAATTTTGCAGCGTTCTTTGCAAAAGTTTGCAAAAGCTTTAATAAATATACTTTTTTTAAAAGAGAAACGGAATAAAAACTGCACTTAATGTGACACCTGAAATAAGAACAGAGAACACCAAAAATATTGGGTGAGTCAGTCACTCCCTCCGAAAGATAATTATAACATTCGAGATGTGTAGCCTTCATTAAAACAAAATGCGATGAGCATTTAAATTGCTAACTTGCCGAATCACTTTAAAAATGCTGATCATGCATTTCCAGTGACTTGTGTTCTCATCTGACTTCAGCAACATTGACATTGGCAGCTGATAGCAATCTACCTCGTCGGTCCAATAGTTGTCTTCATGCACAGGAGATTTATTTTTTTCTCTGCTCCTTAACAAAATAATTAATCATCTTTATTGTCACAAGCAGGCTTACATTAACACCGCAATGAAGTTACTGTGAAAAGCCCCTCGTCGCCACATTCCGGCGCCTGTTCGGGTACACAGAGGGAGAATTCAGAATGTCCAAATTACTTAACAGCACGTCTTACGGGACTTGTGGGAGGAAACCGGAGCGCCCGGAGGAAACCCACGCAGACCCAGGGAGAGCGTGCAGACTCCGCACAGACAGTGACCCAAGCCGGGAATCGAACCTGGGACCCTGGAGCTGTGAAGTAACAGAGCTAACCGCTGTGCTACCGTCCCCGCGCAGTACTGAGCCCACCCCCGCGGCATGTTTTGCGGCGGCGGGGGCGATCCGTCTTTGGCCGGCTGCGGGATCTTCCTGTGCTGCCACTGTCAACGGGTTTTCCCGTTGTCCGCAGCCTCTGCTGCCGGGGAACCCAGCGTGGGGTGGGGGGTCGCCATCGGCGAGGCGGGAGGATGCCGCCAACAGGAACACCACCAGAAAATTGTGGCCGTCGTCTATTCGATGAAGCGTCAACAAAACGTCCTCCACCTGCTCTCCAGGGCGGATATCAAAGATTCAGTAGCTTCACAGAAGAGCAGGAAAGTGACCTGGTTAAATCAATTATCCATCAATCAACCTGATTAAAACAGGCGATCTGGTTATTAATACATTTCCTGCAAAAGTGACCACACTTTAAAAGTTCAATGAAAGGTGCAGCATAAATTCAAGTCTGTCTTTCTTTATCCGTATATGGGAAATAATTAATACTCATCGCAACATTTACTTCCTGTTTTGTCGAGCGCGAATTGTCAGCTGCATTTACACATCCCAGAGCTTGCAGTGTAATCGCTGTTGTCATACAGGAAATTGCCGCTGCCAATTTACACACAGGACACCAATTGAGGTAAATAACCAAGTACGGTGACCTGGTGCGAGGGAAAAGTCAGGTCACCAAGCGAACAAGCGGTGCTTATTTTTTCAATATAGATTTAATCAGAACAGGGGGAGTCCACGTGGAGCAAAATAGGAACAAAGTTTTATTTACACAAACGATATATGCACTACCCAGTAGATCCCTATAGGATTCCTCTCTGCTTGGTGCCTTACTGGCTGGCCTTATATACATTGGTTAATTCAGATACCTCACCCCTAGCGAGGAAGCTCGAACTCCGCAAGGATAAGACAAGCACCCCACTATCCCGGAGTGTCTGTTTAGATTAGGTGCTGGATATTCCTCCTTCTTCCGAGGGAAGGTCAGGATAGATATCGCTGCCACCACTGTGCTTTTTAAAGTGTGACCATATAGGTTTTTTATGTCGGGTTGGGTGTTGGGGGTGATACTCCATCAAGAGTGGGAGCGAGCTTCCGCAGGGAGAGTGTCGTCCACTACAAGAACCACTCACCCCAACATGCTAACTTCTTGGAATTACCACTGTTGACAGGGGTTGCCATTCTGACAATCCCGCATGACCACCCCTCAACTGTCCTAGGCGGACAGGAGGGAAATTGATTGGGTAAAAGTGCCACATGCCCACTTCCAGTGAAGGGGCAGCAAGTGGCCACCCCCCCCCCAGCCAGTGTGGAAGGAGGAAAACCTAGCTTGGGGCCTGGAGGGTGACAGTAATCCCTCCCCCCCCCCACATCTGCTTTTGCCATTGCCACCCCATCGACCTGGAGAGGTCGGAAAAGATTCCAGGCCTAAATATCGTGCGCCGGGGTTGGAGCCCACAATGAGTCAAGAGATCGGAATGCCAAACGGGGGGGCTAAATTTCAAAGGAATGTTTAATATCTTTCTGCCTAGTTCAATGATTCGACCTCCTTCCCTCATGCGCCACAGTATAAATCGCCTTGTGCTTCAATCTCAACAGCAAAAGGGCATTTGTCAAATGTGCACGGCACAGCTACAGGGTTATGTTCTGACTGGGTTACCCATCGCAGACACACATCGGGAAATCCCATGTATTCATTTTCCCAACACATTTGAGCAACTTAGAGCTGTGTCCAACCTCTACTCCAGGACATTTAGGCATGGATTTCCCTCCACTCGTACACCTCGCAAAGCAGAAGCAGCACAATGAGTTTCCCAGTGGACGCACCAAGACTCCATGCCATAAAAGGTGGATTTATCCTTATTTTTCAGTAGAAATGCAGTTATTCCTGAATCAACATCACCTATCCAGCCTCTTTATCAAGTTGACCAGTCCCGTGTCCTACACTGGTTTGCGATGTGTCACTTTTTTTTTCCCAACGCAAATAACTTTGTTTTGTTGATGTATTGCTGTAACTCTTGCTGGCAAACAATTACTTTGTCAGGTTCTGGGGCAGCAACTGAAGTGCTGTGACCTATGAAGCCTGCACGAAACCAGGAAACCCGGTTAATTAGTAACATACATTCCTTCTCCGTGAGTGCTTTACGCTGAACCATGGAATGCGTTTTGTTTTGTTCATGACAGCTTTAGTCCGGATACTCTGACTATTGACCCTGTCCGCAATTAATCCATCCACGGACCGTGTGAGTGAGTTATGAGACTCCATCACTTGCTGCACAGTGGAAGAAATCGCTTTCGCTGGCGTGACACAATGGAAATGTCATTATCTGAACACTCTGGTCATCTGTCGGACATTTGTTTCGGCATTTCTTTTGTTACTAAAATTTACTCCTTTATTTTAGCGGATAATCTGATTTAATAGGAATCATTTTTGGACTTTGCCTGAAATTCTCTGAGCTGAATTGGATCATTTGGTAGATCCAATTCAGGTGGGAGCTACAAAATAAATGGCAGAACCATCAGGGGCATAGAGGACACAAAGAAATCTGGGCGTGCAGGTCCACAGATCCTTAAAAGTGGCAGCACAGGTGGAAATGGTGGTAAAGAAAGCAGACGGCCTGCTTGCCTTCAGAGGACGGGGTATCGAGTATAAAAGCTTGAAAATTATGTTACAATTATATAGAACGTTGGTTTGGCCACATTTGGAATACTGTGTCCAATTCTGGTCACTGCACTACCAGAAGGACATGGAGGCTTTGGAGAGAGTACAGAAAAGGTTTACCAGGATGTTGCCTGGTATGGAAGGTATTAGCTATGAGGAGAGATTGAATAAACTGGGATTGTTCTCCCCAGAGAGACGGAGGCTGAGGGGCGACCTGGTAGAAGTTTATAAAATTATGAGGGGTATAGATAGGGTGAACAATTGGAGGCGTTTTCCCAGGGCGGAAATGACAATTACAAGGGGGCACAAGTTCAAGGTGAGGGGGGATATGTTCAGTGGAGATGTGCGGGGGAAGGTTTTTACACAGATGGTGGTGGTGGCCTGGAATGCACGGCCAAGTGAGGTGGTTGAGGCAGACACATTAGCAACCTTTAAGACTTATCTGGATAGGCACATAAACAGATGGAGTATAGAAGGATTCGTGTGGTTGGTCTAGATAGAACACGTGATCGGCGCAGGTTTGGAGGGCCGAAGGGCCTGTTCCTGTGCTGTATTGTTCTTTGTTCCTGGTTTTTTGATGCGTGTGATTTTTCTAACCAATCAGATTAAAGACTGGGAATTCGCACCTCATTTTCATTCCGATCTCAGACAAAAAAAAGAGCTTGAATTTGTAAAGCACTATCCACGTCCTCATGGTATCTCAAAGTGCTTCACTACCAATCAATTACATTAAAAATGTCCTGTAGAATTGATGAATCGCTAATTTTTGTAGCCTTGCCTATTACATTCACACTCTTTGGTCGCTGTCTTCTTTCATTGAACAGGCATTGCTGCGCAAAGTGATTTTGTCGGGCACCAGTTTTGCCGAATGCAGGGCATTTTCTCGGACCGTGGGTTCCGCTGCGCCTCTGACACAAAATGGCCCGCTGTCATGGAAGAGTCCCTTTCCGAAATCCGTGTTCCTCAAATGGCAGCAGTGATGTCAGAGTGTGGGTGGAGCTGGGCTGTCTTTCTGTCTTTCACTCTCATTTTGAGCTGAAAAGCTGCTTTGTGGCTCTGTTTAGTTTCGATTTAGTTTTGGAGAAGCTGCAGTCACAGCCAGATGTGTATCAATCTCTGCAAGCTAAAGAATGTCCATTTGGTGATTTCAACGTGGTAACTGCTCTCAGTAGAGAATTTAAACCTGCTGTCCTTCTGTAGAAAGGTTTTGTTTGTCTTATGGATGTCTTATAGAGTACTGTATTCTTTGAGGGTGTATTTGTATTGATGGTTGCTAAGATGTTCACTGTATGTTTATAAAATGTTAACTGGGTTCATAGAATAAATAATTTTTGTTTAAAAATGCTCTTAGTTCTCTGTTGCATCACACCTGTAAAGTGAGCCCTTGTGCTCCCCATAACCAAAACCTATTAAAAGTTGTGGGTCAGGTGAACTCCATGATGCACTTTGGAGATCTCTAAACCCTGGACCTTAACACCACGCTCGGCCCACGTTTCTGATTTTGCTGCGACGCAGCAAAGATGGCGTCGGTTGCGCCCTCTTTTTTTCCTCCACTTTCTCGAGTCTGGATCCCGGTGATCTGCTTTTGTGCAATCTCCCTGGCCTTGCAGATTGTAATGGCATCTGCTCATTTTAAATTGCTTTCTCTCAGCAATCGCTTGTGTAATTTATCATATTGCAGACCGTATACGATTTGGTCGTTTAGCAATGAATCGTGGAGGTCTGCAAAATTGCGCTTTGAGACGAAGCTCTGTGACAAAACAGTCCAATGTATCGCATTCAATTTTTGCAGTCACATCCTGAACATGTAGTGCTTGAATGTTTCGTTTTTTTGAGGATAGCAATAGTTATCGAATTGCTCGATTATCTTTAAGTAGCTCTTCTTGTCTTCCTCCGAAGCGAATTGTCTTCACAATGGTGACGGAATGATCACTCTGAGCCTCGCTGTGCAGTTGGCTCCAATCTTATCATATAGTAGGGTTGCAAGTCAGGTTGTAGTTCAGAGGTCTGGTCTCGTAGTGCCCCATCCATTCCTTTGGAGAGTATTGGATCGCTCTGTTTACATCTTCACTTGTCTGAAGCTTCTTGGAGACCAAAAGCCTGCACATAAATAGTGAACTGTAGCTTGAAAGCACGCCAGTTCACATCTACGTTACCAGTCGTGAGCAGTTGGTTGGGAGACTTCAATGCTTCCACCTCGCTTCGATGATCTTGGTAGAATTTTGTTTTACAGCTGATCTCTTGTGTCTTCTCGCCTTACCTAACTTTCCCTAACTGCTCTCTTTTGACATCCACTCCTCGGTACCATGTAATGTTCTTTGATTGGGCTGATGTTGAATCTTGATATTGTAGTGTGAACAAAGAATATTGACTTTGCTTTATAAAAAAAACTATTTATTACTAACACTACACTAACGAATTACTAAAATTTCACTAACTTTCATTACAGAGCTACTCTAAAATACAACTGCTACAAACTCCATACTAACACCTTCTCCCGGAACACATGGTATGTCTGGGTCATGTGCTTGCATACTCGCACCACCTGCTGGTCGGATGCTGGGACTACAACAGCTATACATCTATTATTATTTACATACAGATGAAAATACAGATGTCAATCTACTTTATCATCACACCACTGTCCTGCCCTTTAGAGTAAAGAGATTCCACCAATTCCTGTACAGAGGAAAGTTCACACTGTTGACAGACCATCATCCATTACTGACCAGTTTTGGATCACACACAGAATTCCATCGCTTGCAGCAAGTAGAATGCAGAGTTGGGCATTGCTTTTATCTGCACATTCTTATACCATCAAGAATCCACAATCAAGTCTTCATTGTAATGCAGATGGCCTTCACGATTATCATTACCAAGCAGTTTGTCAGCAATTCATTCGTCACACTACTGTCATGGGCGAAGGGTTTTCAGAACCCCAAAATGTATCATGGAGTTCAACCAACCTCTTCCTTTAATGGATTTGTTGCTTTTCCTAGCACACGGCTTTTTCCCTAGGTGTGGGATTACAATTATGGACACGTGGGTTTTTAAACACAAAACATTGTTGATTCCATGAACTCAACTTAGCATCTTAAATAAACATTGGATCTCTTAACACCCCTTGCTTCAAAGATAACTCAGAAAATATTGCAACAGTAAATAATTCCTTAAAATGTTCCTTCAAACTTCCAAGAGACTAACCCTAAACAGTATCACATCAGGTTAAAGGATATACATATTTTCTGTAGAATGGCAGAGATATATTAGCTTGGGTGACTTCAGCTCCAGCACCTTGCTTTCTTCCTGCAAACTCTCTGGAAACACACAGACACACACAACCTGCTGTCTCAAACTGTCTTTCTACCTTTAAACTGCTCTCAGCAAAACCAGCCAGGCACTTTTTAAACTTGCAAAAACTAAACTTTCAAAACGGCTGACCAGCCCCACCCATTCACTGACATCACTGTTTTCTTAAAGGTACATTGCTTAAACATCCAGGTCTTAAAGGTACTCTCGCATGACACTACTCGGGCGGTAGTATCTTCTACTTTGAACAGGTGGACAGCGTACCTGTCACTTCAGGACAAGTGAAGATGTAAACAGAGCGATCCAATACTCTCCGAAGGAATGGGTGGGGCACTACGAGACCAGACCTCTGAACTACAACCATGAGAAGATTGGAGCCAACTGCACAGCGAGGCTCAGAATGATCATTCCGTCACCATTGTGAAGACAAGTGTTAAACAAGTTGCACGATGGCCTTTGTGGGATTGTGTGCATGAAAGAAATAGTGAGAGGTTATTTCTGATGGCCTGGATTGGACGTGGAGATTGAAGACAAACCTGGAACATGTTCTTCATATGTGAAAGTACAAAACTTGCCACCGTTAGCACTGTTGCATCCTTGGAAGAGGCTTGGCAATGGGGGCATGGCGACTTTGCAGGACCTTCTGAAGGGCACATTTTCTTAAAAACAGTCAATGCTCATTCAAAGTGGCTAGAAGTCGCGATAATGAAGTCAACGTCATCAGAAAAGACAATCGAGAGGCTCGTGTCATAATCTTGGTTTAAGCAGGTCACGAGACACTAATGAAACCTTGAGCAGGTCATGAGATACTTGGCAGACTGGAGGATTGATACTCCCAAAGGACTATGGGGAATATACACTCCCCCATTGAGGGGCACGGTGCCCCCTTTCTGCATCCTGTACAAAACCGGAGGGCCATGAACTGGGAACTGCCTTTGGTAGGAGACTAACTGCTCTGTACCCTTGTTCTGTTGCATTAAACCTTTTTTCCTTTTGATTCAGCCTGTTCGGCTCAGTGTGGACTCCTTTCCAGACCTTATAATAGCTCGGAGAAGTCTTCAGTAGGTTCGGATTCCCTGAGAAATTGGGAAGTGATAACGGACCTCAATTTGTCTCCCAAGAATTCAAACATTTCTTGAAAGAGATTCAACAAGTTAGGTCTGCACCATGCCTCCCTGCTACAAACGGACTAGAACATAAGAACATAAGAACTAGGAGCAGGAGTAGGCCATCTGGCCCCTCGAGCCTGCTCCGCCATTCAATGAGACCATGGCTGATCTTTTGTGGACTCACCTCCACTTTCCGGCCCAAACACCATAACCCTTAATCCCTTTAATCTTCAAAAAACTATCTATCTTTACCTTAAAAACATTTAATGAAGGAGCCTCAACTGCTTCACTGGGCAAGGAATTCCATACATTCACAACCCTTTGGGTGAAGAAGTTCCTCCTAAACTCACTCCTAAATCTGCTTCCCCTCATTTTGAGGCTATGCCCCCTAGTTCTGCTTTCACCCTCCAGTGGAAACAACCTGCCCGCATCTATCCTGTCTATTCCCTTCATAATCTTATATGTTTCTATAAGATCCCCCCTGCATCCTTCTAAATTCCAACGAGTACAGTCCCAGTCTATTCAACCTCTCCTCGTAATCCAACCGCTTCAACTCTGGGATTAACCTAGTGAATCTCCTCTGCACACCCTCCAGTGCCAGTACGTCCTTTCTCGGGTAAGGAGACCAAAACTGAACATAATACTCCAGGTGGGGCCACACTAACACCTTATGCAATTGCAGCATAACCTCCCTAGTCTTAAACTCCATCCCTCTAGCAATGAAGGACAAAATTCCATTTGCCTTCTTAATCACCTGTTGCACCTGAAAACCAACTTTTTGTGACTCATGCACTAGCACACCCAGGTCTCTCTGCACAGCAGCATGTTTTAATATTTTATCATTTAAATAATAATCCCTTTTGCTGTTATTCCTACCAAAATGGGTAACCTCACATTTGTCAACATTGTATTCCATCTGCCAGACCTTAGCCCATTCACTTAACCTATCCAAATCCCTCTGCAGTCTTCCGATATCCTCTGCACTTTTTGCTTTACCACTCATCTTAGTGTCATCTGCAAACTTGGACACATTGCACTTGGTTACCAACTCCAAATCATCTATGTAAATTGTGAACAATTGTGGGCCCAACACTGATCCCTGAGGGACACCACTAGCTACTGATTGCCAACCAGAGAAACACCCATTAATCCCCACTCTTTTCTTTCTATTAATAAACCAATCCTCTATCCATGCTACTACTTTACCCTTAATGCCATGCATCTTTATCTTATGCAGCAACCTTTTGTGTAGCACCTTGTCAAAAGCTTTCTGGAAATCTAGATATACCGCATCCATTGGCTCCCCGTTATCTACCGCACTGGTAATGTCCTCAAAGATTTCCACTAAATTAGTTAGGCACGACCTGCCCTTTGTGAACCCATGCTGCGTCTGCCCAATGGGACAATTTCCATCCAGGTGCCTCGCTATTTCTTCCTTGATGATCGATTCCAGCATCTTCGCTATTACCAAAGTTAAGCTAACTGGCCTATAATTACCCGCTTTCTGCCTACCTCCTTTTTTAAACAGTGGAGTCGCGTTTGCTAATTTCCAATCTGCCGGGACCACCCCAGAGTCTAATGAATTTTGGTAAATTATCACTAGTGTATTTGCAATTTCCCTAGCCATCTCTTTTAGCACTCTGGGATGCATTCCATCAGGGCCAGGAGACTTGTCTACCTTTAGCCCCAGGGAGGTTGGGTTTGGTCAAGGGAGGAGAAGCGTTCTAGGTCCGGGTTTGCCCCTGGGCCGTGAGGGTGGGGGGGGGAGGGGTGCATCTCTGACGCCTTCAAACCATTTTTAAATACTATGGAACCCTTAACAGGGGCAATCACAGCTGCAGCCTGTCTGTCCCACCCAACACTCCCAGGACAGAGCCCTGCTGCAGTTTCTCTCCTGACCCTCAATTTCACTCCCTTTGACTGTGAGCAGCCTCTAGCTTCACAGCTGAATGCTATTTCTAATGAGGAATTAGCCTTGTCAGTTGTGAGAGCACTTCATGCTCCTCAACTCTCAAGCGCCCCCTCGAGGGCACATAAGTCATGTCTCAGAGGATGATTAGTGCACTGCATGTCCAGCAAACCTTGATGCCTGAACAGTGCACCTGTACTCGAGGAGCGTCAGCACCATAGAAGCAGCTGCCAACAATCAAACACTAAACACGAGCCTCACATGGCCAAAGGGTCAGTGTGTGGATGAGCGGAGGGCAGTTGAGCACGGCCTCCCTAGGTTCCCGGCAGAGATCTGGGGTCTAGGCGCTCCTGATCTGGCCGGGGGTGAGTGTGCAGAACAAGGTAGGCCAGCACAACTGGTTCTCCGCATGGCAGTCTGAGAGAAGGCGGGACAGTCATGGTTACTGTAGGGGAGGCTTGGGGGATTTGAGGTCCCGGGATGGAAGCCCTAACCGATTGTCGGTCTATCACCTTCTCCAATTTCTTTTATGTTTCCTGGAATCGATCCCACAGAGGCTGCCCTCGCATTGCGAAGACGGCAGCAAGACCAACACAGGCTGGAGGCGGCACCACCTGTACAGAGGGCTGCCGCACACCCTGAAGACCCAGCCATAAGGCCGAGGAGGAACCCAGAAGGGGAAGACAGCAACAGCCCAAGGTGTATAAGGTCATTCAATAGGCTGAAGGACACCACGTGCCGCAGAAGACTGCATCTCAGGAGGGAGACTGTGCAGCACCCCGCCACGTCTTTGCGGACCTGGCACCCCATGGCGGAGGAGGACACCCACTCCCAGTGCCCGTGAACGTCACCGCAGCCCTCAACTTCTATGCCACCAGGGCATTGCAGGGCTCGAGCGGGGACCCGTGTGGGATATCCCAATCTTCCACCCACAGGTGCATCCAGAAGGTGGCAGATGCTCTATGTGCCAGGGTATCAGACAGACTATATCACCTTCAAGCTGGACCAGACCCACCAAGTTGCCTGGGCGCCAGGATTTGCTGCCATCGCTGGGATGCCCCAGATCCAGGGGGCCATCGATGACAGGCATGTCACCCTGCGAGCATCGGGGACATCAGGGGTTGCCCTACGTTAACAGGAAGAGTTTCCACTCCCTAAATGTTCAGGTCACATGCAACCACTGCCTCAGAATCATACACCTGTGACCCCGTTACCTTGGGAGCATGAATGTCGGCTACATCCTGGGACACTCGGACATGCCCAGTGCTTTCGCAGACCACCCAGGATGACGGGTTGGCTCGTGGGAAACAAGGAAGCTGTGGCCGTGGGTGATGGCATCGGAGCAGAGGCTTGAGACCAAGACCTGCTATAATGAGGCCCACGTTACCACCTGTGCTGTCGTTGAGAGGTGCATTGGGCTGCTGAAAATGTGGTTCTGATGCCTTTACCGCTCTGGTGGTGCCCTGCAGTACACCCCCCAGAGGGTCTCCCGGTTTGTGCTGGTCTGCTGTGCCCTCCACAACCTGGCACAGCAGCGGGGCGACGTGCTGGGGGAGGAGCAGGAGGAGGCGGAGGCTCATGCAACCTCATCTGAGGAGGTCCAGGAGGGGCTGGAGGACGAGCCTGAGGAGGAGCCGGAGGATGGAGGACAGGCGGCAGCAAGGGTCCAACATGCCAGGGGGACCAGGGAGGTCCTCATCATCTCCAGACTCTCCTAGGATGAGGCTGTGTCCGTCAGCTCAATGCCCCCTCCATTTCCCCACTCTCCCAATTACCCCGTCTATCCACGCCATTTCCTTCCCCCGTTCATTCCCCACCATCACACTGCCCCCTCCCCAATTACACGGAGATCTCGGAGAGCAGGGCTGCAGGAGGTTAAGGTGATTAGGGAGCAGCAAGGTCATGAGGAGATACAACAACTAAATTGACATGAAATGAAAACCGCTTATTGTCACAAGTAGGCTTCAAATGAAGTTACTGCGAAAAGCCCCTAGTCGCCACATTCCGGCGCCTGTTCGGGGAGGCTGGTACGGGAATTGAACCGTGCTGCTGGCCTGCCTTGGTCTGCTTTCAAAGCCAGCGATTTAGCCCAGTGTGCTAAACCAGCCCCTGGTTGAAAGGGTCTATGTACTGATTGTGTGTTGTCACTGGGTCCCTCTCCCGCTGACAGCAAATTTCAGAACCCTGCAATGAGTTTAAATATTGCTAAAGCAGTTTGAGAATTTGAATTAAGCATTACAAGTCTCGAACTATAAAGCTGATGTAGGGGGTGTATCAGTAAAAGTGACCATGAAGTTGTTGGATTGTCGGAAAACTCAACTGGTTCACTGGGTGGTTAAGGGAAGGAATGGTGCTGTCCGTACCTGGTCCAGGTTACGTATGACTCCAGTCCCAGCTGATGTTGTATCGGGATAGCCAGGCCATGAAGGATTGAACTGGAGCTTATACACTTGCAAGCTTTAATTTACAAAGACACATATTACATATCATGTACTTCCCAAACAACACCAACAGAGGGCGGCACAGTGGCGCAGTGGGTTAGCACTGCTGCCTCACGGCGCCGAGGTCCCGGGTCCGATCCCGGCTCCGGGTCACTGTCCGTGTGGAGTTTGCACATTCTCCCCGTGTCGGCGTGGGTTTCGCCCCCACAACCCAAAGATGTGCAGGGTAGGTGGATTGGACACCCTTAATTGCCCCTTAATCGGCAAAAAAGAATTGGATACTCTAAATTAAACAAAAAAACAAGAAAACAGTCTCAGTCTGTTCCTATGTATAGACATTTATACATAGAAACAAACATAGAAAATAGAAGCAGGAGGAGGCCATTCGGCCTTTCAAGCCTGCTCCGCCATTCATTCTGATCATGGCTGATCATCAAGTTCAATACCCTGATCCAGCCTTCCCCCTATATCCTTTGATCCCTTTAGCCCCAAGAGCTACAACTAATTCCTTCTTGAAATTACACAGTGTTTCGGCCTCAACTCCTCTCTGTGGTAGCGAATTCCACAGATTCACCGCTCTCTGGGTGAAGACAGTTCTCGGCACCTCAGTCCTAAAAGGTTTACCCCTTATCCTCAAAGTATGACCCTTGGTTCTGGAGTCTACATCGGGAACATTGGGCGTAATTCTCCGACCCGCCGCCAGGCGCGCCGATTCTCCAGCCCGGATGGGCCGAGCGGCTTGTGGGGGAAGGGGTGTCCGACCCCGGGGGGGGCTTCCGTAGTGGCCTGGCCCGCGATCGGGGCCCACCGATCGGCGGGCCGGCCTCTCTGCCCCCCGGCCTCCTTTCCTCCGTGCCGGCTCCTGTAGCCCTGCGCCATTTGCCATTCGGGGCCGCGGCGGGGAAGAAGACCACTGCGGATGCGTGGACCCCGCGGTGCCGGGTTCAGGCCGGGATCAGGCCGGGGTCGGCACCTGGAGCAGTGTAGGCCGCTCCAGCGCTGTCCTAGCCCCCTGTGGGCCCCCGGAATGGACGCCAACGCCGGAGTAAAACAATCCCGTTTTTACTCCGGCATCGCCACTTAGCCGCCCGTTGGGGGAATCTCGCCCATTCTTTCTGAATCTACCCTGTCTAATCCTGTTAGAATTTTCTACGTTTCTACGAGATCGCCTCTCACTCTTCTAAACTCCAATGAGTAGATTTAGATGTATTGTCACGTGTATCAAGGTACAGTGAAAAGTATTGTTCTGTGTACAGTCCACGAATATCGCTCCATACATGAGGCCCCGGTGAATACCGCGGTGGTCAGGCTGCGTTTTTCCATCTGGATTTTATTTGTGCAGGTCAGTAGCTCCCTGAGACAGCTCTGCAGCCACTATCCGCCTTGAGGGAGCCCATTAGGAGCACCAGCCCGCACCCTACCTTTTCTTGTTGCCCACCCTCTTCCCACTCCCCCTCGGCAGCGCTGAGCCTTTCTCAGCCGCCCGTCAATCGGCCAGCCAGCATGAAATTACGTTCCGGGGGCGATCTTGGCCACAAGGGTATTTTGCATCAGCTTCTGACGCTGCCAAGTGTGTGCGCCAGATGGGCATAAAATTCAGGCCCAAATGTTTTATTATTACTTGTTCTTGGGGCGAGAGCATCGTTGGCAAGGCTGGTATTTGCACCCTGTGGTGAATGTATAATTACTGATAATTCACCAGTGCACTGTGTTATGTTATTAACCCTGTGGGTTCTACCTATGGGCCATTGTGCGGCTTCACCCACAGGGGATATGTTGGGGCATGTACGGGCTCCGCCCATGGCTCCACCCCCTTTACAGGAAGTATAAGAGCTGCTGACCTGCGGGGCCGCCTTCAGTGTTGTACCGGTCACAGGCAGGCTCAGTTCTAAGCTGAGTGAATTGATGGTCGCATCACACCCCATCCATAATTGCCATTGAGAGTGAGCTGCCTCCTTGAACCGTTGCAGTCCATGTGGAGCTGACACCCAGACGCTGCTGGTAGGGAGGGAGTTCCAGTTTTTTGACCCAATGACAATGAAGGGGATACCATTCCAAGTCAGGGTGGTGTGTGAGACTTTTACGGGAACTTATAAGTGGTAGTGTTCCCATGTGTCTGCGGCCCTTGATCGACCAGGTGTTTGGAATCACGGATTTGAAAGGAGCAGCCAAAGAGGGCATGGCAAGTTGCTGCACTGCCATCTTGGTAAAGACTATTACCTGTGGTGGAGGAAGAGGACATTTAAGGTAGCGAGTGGGGTGCCAATCAAGCGGTCTGCTTTGTCCTGGATGGTGTTAAGCTGCTTGAATGTCATTGGAGCTGCACTCATCAAGGAGAGTGGAGAGTATTCCATCACACTCCTGACTTGTGCCTTGTAGATGGTGGACAGGCTTTGGGAGTCCGGAGTTAATCACCGCAGAATTTCCTGCCTCTGACCAACGAATGTAAAATCTCAGATTCACTCTTAACAATCCTCTGAAGTAGCCTGGCAATCCACACATTATAAGAAAAAAGCCTGTCATTAGGGATTAGGCATGGGATTAAATGCCAACCTTGCCAGGCATGCCGACGTCCAGAGAATGAAGACCTTTCAGCTTCAGGTCATAGATCATAGAATCAGGGGCTGGTTTAGCACAGGGCTAAAAAGCTGGCTTTTAAAGCAGACCAAGGCAGGCCAGCAGCACGGTTCAATTCCCGTTCCAGCCTCCCCGAACAGGTGCCGGAATGTGGCGACTAGGGGCTTTTCACAGTAACTTCACTTGAAGCCTACTTGTGACAATAAGCGATTTTCAACTTTTCAATTTTCAATTTACAGTGCAGAAGGAGGACATTCAGCCCATCGAGTCTGCACCGGCCGTGGGAAAGAGCACCCTACTTAAATCCACACCTCCTCCCTACCCCCCCACCCCACTTAACCTTTTTGGACACTAAGGGGCAATCCACCTAACCGTCACATCTTTGGACTGTGGGAGGAAACCGGAGCACCCGGAGGAAACCCACGCACACACGGGGGGGAACGTGCAGACTCCCGCACAGACAGTGACCCAAGCCGGGAATCGAACCCGGGACTCTGGAGCTGTGAAGCAACGGTGCTAACCACTGTGCCACCGTGCCGCCTGTAGAGTTGAAAATAATTTGAGTAAAGGGAGAGAATTGTAGAGCAGAGGTTCAGGGGCAAGTAGAGGGGCAAGATTTAGCATTCCTGGCACAAAGCTGTCCTCAAGGGAAGCATGCAGAAGGAGTCCAGGCATGGAGGTCGTAACCCAATTCACGGTCCATAGGGTATCCCCCCCATTAACTTTGATGGATGGAAGATTGAACATTCTGACTGTGCTGAACTTCACACCCAGACTCCTAATTTTGACTCCTGTCACGCAAAGCACTAAAATCCAATCATTTATCTCTAACCGTTTGTCCGCTATTATCCCATGGCATCGTTTCATGGCCAATGTTAACTGTGAAGATCCACTTGACCCTTTTGCAAATTACAGTTGTTAGTTCACTAGCGATAGTTGCTTTTTAAAAACAATTGCTAACTTGTTTGGTGAACCTCAGCAGACGGCAGCGTTTTGTGCTGCGTCCCTTGCGAACCGACCTCAGTCAGAGGCGTGAAGCTTTGCCCTTTGACCCTGTTAATCTGTAATCGCCTGCTGAAGCCAGAAACATGTCAAGCAAGGCTGGCTATTGTTGATGCGGGCAAAGTTACTTGGGCCTGTGATTGCAAAATGAAGGGGTTCCAGAGCTAGCATCAGGCGGGGATTGGAAGAATGGGGGACCTGTTCATCGATGGACGTTTGCGAGCCTAGGGGCACTGGAGGAGAAGTTCGAGTTACCCCCGGGAAATGCCTTTAGATATATGCAGGTGAGGGCTTTTGTGAGGCGACAGGTGAGGGAATTCCCGTTGCTCCCGGCACAAGAAGTTCAAGATAGGGTGATCTCGGGTGTATGGGTCGGGGAGGGCAAGGTGTCGGCAATACACCAGGAGTTGAAAGAAGATGGGGAAGCGCTGGTAGAAGAGTTGAAGGGTAAATGGGAGGAGGAGCTGGGGGAGGAGATCGAGGAAGGTCTGTGGGCTGATGCCCTAGGTAGGGTTAATTCCTCCTCCTCGTGTGCCAGGCTCAGCCTGATACAATTTAAGGTGGTCCACAGAGCGCACTTGACGGGGGCGAGGTTGAGTAGGTTCTTTGGGGTAGAGGACAGATGTGGAAGGTGCTCAGGAAGCCCGGCGAACCATGTCCATATGTTTTGGTCATGCCCGGCACTGGAGGTGTTCTGGACAGGAGTGGCGGGAGCAATATCTCAGGCGGTGAAAGTCCGGGTCAAGCCAAGCTGGGGGCTAGCAATATTTGGAGTAGTGGACGAGCCGGGAGTGCAGGAGGCGAAAGAGGCCGGAATTCTGGCCTTTGCGTCCCTAGTAGCCCGGCGAAGGATCTTGCTAATGTGGAAGGAGGCGAAACCCCCCAGCCTGGAGGCCTGGATAAATGATATGGTTGGGTTCATAAAGCTGGAGAGGATTAAGTTCGCCTTGAGAGGGTCTGCACAGGGGTTCTACAGGCGGTGGCAACCGTTCCTAGACTATCTCGCGGAGTGTTAGAGGAAGGTCGGTCAGCAGCAGCAGCAACCTTGGGGGAGGGGGGGGGGTGGAGGGGACGTCCTGGAAGGGGGGGGGAGGGGGGGGGGAAAGGGAGGACTGCCTGGGAGGGTGGATGAGCAAGAGATAACATGAAGGGTTGGGGAAACTGGCACGTACGGGTGAGGGCCAGTGTACAAAGCTGTGTAAATATATCATTTTGCCATGTATATATCTTGCTCTGCGCGATTTCTCGTTTTTTTTTGTTACGAGGGGGGGGGGGTTATTGTTTGTAAGGGAGAAAAATTGTGTTAAAAAACTTTAATAAATATATATTTTTTAAAAAGTGATTGCAAAATGAAAACACAGATATAAAAAGTTGCAACCGTAAGCAGCGAAAAATTTAAAGGAAGCTGCAATGGAATGCAAATGAGCCCAAGGTGAAGCACAGGCAGATGTTTAAAAACAGCTTCATCATTCATGTTGATCATTGACAGTGTGAAGCAAAACTAGACAGGGACAGTTTTCTTGAAACTGTATTCAGTTATCCCAGGATGCTTAATGAATGAATCTGCTCAATGGTATGGTACCGGAAGACCAAGGTCATGGCCGGTACAGGGACTTGGAGGGCCGAAGGGCCTGTTCCTGTACTGTTTTGTTCTTTGTTCGCATGTTATTAGAATGATATAATACTGTCATAATATCCACTCATGTATATAATGATATGCAGACAGGCAGTGATTGACACACAGGATAACCAATGAACACACACGACACAGAACAACCAATCACCAGACAGGACACCACCACTATAAAGCACACAGGGCATTAAGACTCTCCCTCTCTCTACAGGACACAGCTACTGAGATAGTAAGAGTGCACAAGCCAGTGAGCACCATGAGGTAGGAGGTTATCAGTTAGATTGATCGAGGGTCAACTCACAGCAGACTATGTACAGCAATCAGGAAGTTCAATAAAACAGTGTTGGACCATCTCCTGTGTCAGGAGCCTGTTTCTAGTTTCACTGCATCCAGTTGCAGTCAATGTTGAGCCAACTTACTTAACACATCAAATACCATGGGCCTATTTCCTGTACCAGACACAAGACTCATAGGGGATTGGGTAAAGGAATTGTGGGTTCATTCATGAAAACTAGGCAAATCACAAAAGTTGCATATAGGTATAAAGCTTGGAGACTTCAGAGCTGTGTGTGCGTGCTCTGCTCGAAGCTAAAGTGAAACTAAAACTGGGTCATAGCCCAGCGGTTAGCACAGGGTCCCAGGTTCGATTCCCGGCTTGGGTCACTCTGCGTGGAGTCTGCACGTTCTCCCTGTGCCTGCGTGGGTTTCCTCCGGGGATTCCAGGTTCCTCCCACAAGTCCAGAAAGTCATGCTGTTAGGCAATTTGGACATTCTCAATTCCCCTTCTGTGTATCCGAATAAGCGCTGGAGTGTGGCAACTACGGACTTTTCACAGTAACTTCATTGCAGTGTTAATGTAAGCTTACTTATGATTATAAAGATTAGTATTATTAAAGATTACTATTATTAGTGATGTCATGCTGATATGCCTTAAAAGCATATTATAACATCCCCCTTTCTTTTTAAAGATACTATCCTCCCTTCCAAAGAAATTTGACTATTTATAATACATGTTTCTGTTTAATTGCCACTGCCAGCTAGCATAGAACCGATGAATCTATGAGTCTCCAAACTGCAATGGTAATCTGCTGCTGTGCCCAGGTCTGATTGTAACCTTGTCTGGAGGTCTCTTTAATTGCTCACTGACTTCTGCGGCATTGTCATTCTTGGATGATGTTCCTGGTAGCAGCACTGGACCAGCAGTTGAGCCAAGCGGAGGGTCCTGCCGATCTCTCACTCTCCACCCAACGAGAGGCTTGGACCATGTCTACTAATTTGACCTTGTGTCTCCAATCCTCAGTAGATAGAGTCGCTTAAAGAGATAATTCAACTTCTCGGCAGAATCTCCAGCGAGGGAGAATACCAGTTGCGGCTGTTTAACCTGCCTCAGCCCTGGGAGAAAGATCATCGCATTCCGCCAGCAGCCAGCGAAGACCGAGCTACAAGCTGTGAACTTTTATTTTTGCAGACTCGAATTTGGCCAAATCTATCCTCCCGTACTGTGCAACCTGTGTTTGTGTGTGTGAGCTTCATGAGTGTGCGAGTACGGAAGTATATTCGTTTACTGAGATCAGTTGAAGTATAAATAAGACTACCTGGTAAACTCAAAAAAACTTGTTCGACTAGTTGGTTATGGTCATAGCTTGTAAGCAGTTAAGTACACATTAAATTGGCAAAGATAGCCTTATTCAAACCATCAAAATATGTGTTGCAGTGAAATAGTGGGAAAAGAGGGGAGTCCCTTGACGCCGCCTTGTAGCAATTCAACACGTGAATAATTAAAGTGTTGAAAATACATTAACGAGAAAAGATACCAGTTACTTGCTATTATTTTTCTTTACTTGATCAAGCTGTTACATTTTGGGGTTTTATAGATAATCATTCCCTAAACACATGGGATGAAAAATCTGCATTTCTTCTGTTGCAATGACCACTCCCACTCTGACAGAACAACAAATTAGGATTGAGTCAAATTGTACCCTAACTGGCCTTACATAGAAATGTCCTGGATTGAGGCACATGACTCTGAAGAGATTTAAATATGGCCTCCTTACAAAGATCAAGAGGACCCCGAACAGGGGTACGATGTGGCCAGTAGATACTGGTAGAGCCCCCCCCCCCCCCACCCCCGGACTTCCTGACAGCTGTAGCGCCTCACAAGATCTAACCAGCCCATCACAATCAGGTTCCCAGCTCGCATGGCTAAGTTGGATCTATCCAGCTCCCGGCATCTACTGGCCACCCCAGGGACAACCAAATCGAGCGTTGATTAGTACTGGTGCGTGGACCAGTCAAAATGGCACCTGGGGTGGGGGTGGGGCGGTTTCTAGGCTATTGGAAGCCCCTGGGTGGTCAAGAACAAGGTAGGGTGGCACACTGGCTCTCCCCGGGCACCTTGGCATTGCAACCCTGTGCCTGGGCGACATTACCAGGCTGACAGGGGCACTGCCAGGGTGGCACAGTCAAGGGTGGTGTGGTGCTGGACCTCAAGGTCCTCACCCCTGACAAGGAACGGGCCATGGAGGTTGTTGGGGTGGCCGAGGATTGATTGGTCACCGACGTCGAGATTGACCGGCGTCGAAGAGGTGAGGATCCACCAACCCCCACCCAGATGACCTGTCACACGTGAGTTGTTCATGCCAGAATGATGATCCTTCCCTCTAACTGACCACATGTCCATTCTCCCGCAGGATGTCCATCGGATGACGGCGGCCCATCCGGGGTGCCCCCCCCCCCTCCCCAGCCGCCCATGAGAACGCCTCAGAGGACAGCTCCAAAGCTGCCGCCATCGACGCGCAACAGCTGTCAGCCCCACCCTCCACCAGCGCAGAGACACACACCTCGGTGGGCAACTGTCCAGGGGGAACAGCAGTCAGAAGTCTGCTGGAACCCAGGACCCAACTGGGTCCCAGTCAGATGCTGAGCTACTGGACCAGGTTGTCGATAGGGTGCAGCCGTGTGATGCAGAGGGAGATGTCAGCGACACTCCAGCAGGTCCATAGCCAATTGGAGGAGTCCCAAAGGTTACAGCCGCAGGAGATTGCACCACCAATGCGTGACACCGAGGCCAACACTGCTAAGGAGGCGACCGCAGTGGAGAGCCAGGAGCACGACATCAGCAGCATGAGTGGTGGTGTCCAAGGGGTAGCTCAGATAGTGACAGCCATGGCTGAGAGTCTCGACAGCAAGTACGAGTCACTGGGGGACGTGTCCCTGACGCAGGTGGAACTTTCCGAGCCGCTGTGGAGCATGTCTCTGGGAGACTTGTCCCAGTCCTTGCCCAGGCGTTCCTCAGCATGTCCCTGTCACTGAGGACTTTGTTCCAGATGCAGGTGAACGTTGGCGAGGCATTGCCGCGTGTGGCCCAATCACAGAGGGGCATTGCTGAGGGCATCGACAGCCGTGGTGCAGATAATGGGGAGCTGCCCGGGCTGGCAGAGCAAGAGTCTGCAGCCACATCCGGAGCTCAACCCAGTTGCCCCTTCATCCCGAGGTGACCCACAGGACACTCCAGGCTCCCCAGACTCTCCAGGCAGCACAGTAGCGTAGTGGGTAGCACAATTGCTTCACAGCTCCAGGGTCCCAGGTTCGATTCCGGCTTGGGTCGCTGTCTGTGCGGAGTCTGCACATCCTCCCCATGTGTGCGTGGGTTTCCTCCGGGTGCTCCGGTTTCCTCCCACAGTCCAAAGATGTGTAGGTTAGGTGGATTGGCCATGCTAAATTGCCCTTAGTGTCCAAAATTGCCGATAGTGTTGGGTGGGGTTACTGGGTTATGGGGATTGGGTGTGGAGGTGTTGACCTTGGGTAGGGTGCTCTTTCCAAGAGCCGGTGCAGACTCGATGGGCCGAATGGCCTCCTTCTGCACTGTAAATTCTATGATTATGTTGGGAGGAGGAAGCACAAGAGGCCGACCCTGGGGTGACGTCAGCGGTCACTACCTCTCCCGACTCCACTCCCCCCGACAACGGCATGTCTCAAAGTCAGCATGTGGAACAGGTTGGCATTTTCACCAACAAGTCAAATGAGGACCTCCGGTCTCAGGCCCTTCAGCGGACACCGGCCAGGGGCATCAAAGGCCACTGGATGCGGGAAGCAGCAGGCTGCCCCCCGCTCCCCCCCCCCCTCCCCTCCGATGTGCATCCTGGGGACACACCTAGAGGCAGGGGTAGAGCTCGGAGGGCTAAGCAGATAGAGGATCACTGAGGGGGCACTAAAGGGGGGAGGGGAGCGCAGCTGCTTGTGCTCTAAGCTGCCTACGCTCTAAGCTCTGGAACCTACTCCTTAAAAAACTCCACCTCCCTATCCTGTAAGATGTTCCTTCAAACTTACATCTTGGACCAAGCTTTCAGCCAACTGCCACAATACCTCCTTGCATGGCACAATGCCACTGTTTATGTTATCATGCTCCTATGAAGTCCTTTGAGATGTTTTATTGTGGAAGAGGCCAGCCAAAACACAAAACTGCTTGGAGAACGCTGCAGGAAAGGGTGTCCCGAAGCGAGGTACATTGGCGAGACCATGCAGACGCTGCGACAACGAATGAACGGACATCGCGTAACAATCACCAGGCAGGAATGTTCCCTTCCAGTCGGGGAACACTTCAGCAGTCGAGGTCATTCAGCCTCTGATCTCCGGGTAAGCGTTCTCCAAGGCGGCCTTCAGGACGCGCGACAACGCAGAATCGCCGAGCAGAAACTTATAGCCAAGTTCCGCACACATGAGTGCGGCCTCAACCGGGACCTGGGATTCATGTCGCATTACATTCATCCCCCACCATCTGGCCTGCAAATTCCTACCAACTGTCCTGGCTTGATACAATTCACACCTCTTTAACCTGGGGTTACCCCATCTCTGGATCTGTAAAGATTTAATCACCTGCTAATGGTCGCATTCCAAGCATTGTTTGGCATCTTTGAATTTGACTATATATGTGTTTCTGGAACATACCTCTTCATTCACCTGAGGAAGGAGCAGCGCTCTGAAAGCTAGTGACATCGAAACAAACCTGTTGGACTTTAACCTGGTGTTGTAAGACTTCGTACTGTGGAAGAAAAATGAATAGCAGCCTTCCTTATTGTCAAATTATCTGTTATTAGAATGTTGCATAAATGGCAATTATCCCAGTGGCGCGGATATAACCACCTCATTATCATGCAGGCCAAAATAATGACGCTAATGTAGAGTATGTCGCTGTGACTGACTCACGTTCTCAGGATCAATCATGAGAAGTGAGGTTATCTTGTCGGAAGATCTATTTTGACGCACATTAGTCACACAAATTTCACCATCCCCGTCGTTTGCTGGACGTTAAGACTGACTCTTCGCGTTTACCTGAAGCGCTGTCACCACCTGCACGTGCTCATCGCTTCTTTCCTGGTTGCTGGGGGATGCAGCTGGCTCCTCCTGTCGAGCTGTGATTGGCTGACCAAAGTGTCGCTCGGCTCGGCGCTGTTTCCTAAACGAGGGATCGTTTTCACCCACCCCGAGGATCTGTTTTCAAAGCAACTGCAGGGCCAGTTGTAAATCCATATGGGAAATTCAATTTGGCTGCCAGGCCGACTGATCATTTCATATTTGGGTTTGCTCACAATATCCGTGACACAAGTGATGGAAAACTATTCAGTCCTTTCACTTACCTGCGGGCACATTATTTCCCAAGTCAATATTGACTTCGGAAAGTCTAACTACTTCCTTGGCTATTTAACATGAGCTTAACACTACGGAGCCCACGTATAAATTGCACCAGTTTGAAGCAAGGTTAAAGAGTAGACAATATTGCCCCACATAATGGTGAGTATTTCCTTTGGCTAAGTGGTCCACACGGAAATAGGCCTCCATGTTTAACAGTCTCCAAATTCCGCAGAAGAGAATGTTGTGTTTGTCCAGTAAGAACACATCCTGCTTACATCGAGGGAGCATAAATTCTGGATGTCGGGTGCCCCCGCGCGCACAAGGCACTGCTGGAGTTTGAAAAGCAAAACCCGAGCAAGCTGCCGAAGCAAGGCCCATTGGCTTGCAGAGTTAACTGGAGCCTCATTCCCACTCCTCCAACCTCCATTGGTGAGTCCATGCTGCTCGTTAATCACTAACTGGCCACGCCTTAGTGGGTGCAGAGCAGCCTGGTTTTGTCATCATTACTGCCCAGAAGGGGGCCATTCGTCCCATTGAGCCCTTGCTATCCCTCTGCAAATGAATCCAGCCAGTCCCACTCCCCCACTCTGTCCCCCCTGCCCCCCCCCCCCCCGTCTCCCGCCCCATCCCCCCGCCCGTAGCCCTCCTAGTTTGTTTCCCATTCATAAGGAAGCTCAGACGATTCATCGGATTATGGTCTCTCATTACCAACCAATAGCCAACTCGAACCCCAAATAGGCCCTGCTTAGAACCCCCACCCACCAACTGGTCCCTCCCCAAAGAAGTGGGGATAGTCCACACAAGGAACAGGACACCCGAAAATGTCATGGATGCCCTTTAAGGGGATTGAAATGTGGTTATTTTGAAGGATGCAGCAAAAGCGTGGCGGCACTGTAGCACAGAGGTTAGCACTGTTGTTTCACAACGCCAGGGTCCCGGGTTCGATTCCCGGCTTGGGTCACTGTCTGTGCGGAGTCTGCACGTTCTCTCCGTGTCTGCGTGGGTTTCCTCCGGGTGCTCCGGTTTCCTCCCACAAGTCCCCAAAAGACGTGCTGTTTGGTGAATTGGACATTCTGAATTCTCCCTCTGTGTACCCGAACAGGCGCCGGAGTGTGGCGACTAGGGGACTTTCACAGTAACTTCATTGCACTGTTAATGTAAAACCTACTTGTCACACTAATAAAGATCATTGTTATTATAAGGAGCTTCTTAACGTAGCGTCCCACAGACGATGTTGAGCAAACCACCTTAATAGAATAATTCTAAATAGCTGAAGAAGGATTGATGGGCTGAAAGATTTTTGCTTTGGACCCTCTTAAATTGAGTGTCCAATCTTAGCTTGGGAGTGGTATTAAGCATTCTGTAACCGTTGAGATTCACTCCGCTAAGTTGTACTTCAATGTTTCTGCAATAAAAAGCGCCCAAGCAAATGTAACCATCAAATACTGATCTTTAGCAAGCCAATCCTTGTTTATTTAGTTATTCTCGGAGTGCTGGGAGAACATGCCAACTCTGACAGCGCACTTCCCTTAAATGCCATCCACAAATATATACGGTAACACGGGGAGAAGGTCTATTAACTTGTAAAAATGACAGATTCATAAATGTCTTAGGACATAATAATCTTGAATCTTATGATGTTAGGATTGTTCAGTAAAAGCTGAAGCCAAATATTAATTAAATCTGCGGCCCATTTGAAGTCTTTCATTTATGTTTGAAGTTGCTCGTTGCACTAACTGTGATTCTGGCCAACTTGTGGTTATTTGTTCCCGTTGTCGCCAGGCAGGAAGGTACAAAAAAATAAATGTCTTGACAGATGGGGATTTTTCTAATAACACATTACAGTCCACAGAGCAAATTCAAAGCAGCCCCAGACCTTCAATATTTTTTTTAAATACCTAACGCCTTTTCTAGTTTATTGCTTCCTTTTATCCTTGTTTTTCCCCACGCACACATATGATCTTCCGGGCTCATGTCAAAAGCTGGGACTAAGTGCATTGTCAGTCACGCACACTCAGAAAATAACTCTCTACCTCTGGACTTTCATAAAACTGCAGTACTTGGGTAGCGACTTGCACAGTGTGTGATAATAATAGACATTAATCGTCCCAATCCTTCTTCTTCCCAAAATACATTTATTTCATGAAGTTCTTAAAAGTACGCTTCAAACCATTCCAATTTTAAAATTACATTAAGTGCAATTGAATTCAGCCTTTCTCCAAATGGCTAAGATGCGGCAATGCTCTTGATAGTCATAATTTACATTAGGGCAGCACAGTAGCACAGTGGATAGCACTGCTGCCTCACCCGGGTACAATTCCTGCCTTGGGTTACTGTCTGTGCGGAGTCTGCACGTTCTCCCCGTGTCTGGGTGGGTTTCCTCCGGGTGCTCCAGTTTCCTCCCACAAAGATGTGCAGGTTAGGTGGATTGGCCACGTAAGATGGCTCCTTAGTGCCCAAAAGGTTAGGTGGGGAATAAGGCGGGGGCGTGGGCCTAGGTGGGGCGATGCAGACTCGATGGGCCGAATGGCCTCCTTCTGAACTGTCGGGACTCTATGTACATTCCATGTCAGGCAGAGAGCTCGAACGGGTTATACACAGCTTCCAACCCCACGTACCACTATGGCTCAAAGGCCTTAGACAGTGGCCTTTCCTGGACAACCCACACACCCCCAGCCCCCGCCCCATCCCGCACGTAGTCCTGGGCCTTGGAATTTGCTAGTCTGTCTAACTGGTGCTATCTTTAAACCGGCTCCATGGGGAAAGAGCTGTGGAGGCGGGCGGGCGGGGGGGACGGGGGGTGGGTACGGATGGCACTAATTAGAAGGTCACAAAAAGAAATTCTACATCTACCCCAGCTAATCGCTGATTCATAAACTGAAGGAAGCTTAAGAGGAACACGGGGGGGTCCTCACTCAGGAGAGAATTCCCCGATCTGTGGAGATGTTCGAGTAACATCACCCAGTGACTCTTCTTCACAGAATCTCCACCATACTGATCTTTGCAGGGCATCATGGTCTTTGGTCAATAGGGGTTTTAAAAAGGCAACTCAGTACCTGGGAACATGTCGCAAACCTGTCTTTGCCCTGAACGTGTTACAAGGTGTAATCGCCAGCAGGTGGCGGTGTTCAGAGCAGCCTCATCTCCACAATGTTCCACGATTGTGAAATTTAGTGACTGGCAGACACGCCGTCCTTTGTTGGGAAATAATCAAGAGATTGGAGAATTCAAAAGGTTTACGGAATTTGGGATCAGGAAGTGGGAAAGGTTCTAAACCTCTCTGCCTCTCTAGCTCTCTATTATCATTTAAAACGCTCCTTGGTTCAATGCTATCGATCATCAATTTTGGTTTAGTATCAATTTTGTTGTGTTTAATAGTTTCCTGTGAAGAGCTTTGGGATGTTTTACCGCATTAAAGGAGCAATATAAATGTTGTTACTGCTGGTAAGGCAAACACGGGTGGCCCGGTAGCACATGTGGTTAGCACTGTTGCTTCCCAGCTCCAGGGTCCCAGGTTCGATTCCCGGCTTGGGTCACTGTCTGTGCGGAGTCTGCACGTTCTCCCCGTGTCTGTGTGGGCTTCCTCCGGGTGCTCCGGTTTCCTCCCGCAAGTCCCGAAAGGCGTGTTTGTTCGGTGGATTGGACATTCCGAATTCTCCCTCCGTGTACCCGAACAGGCGCCGGAGTGTGGCGACTGGGGGCTTTTCACAGTAACTTCATTGCAGTGTTAATGTACTTGTGACACTAATAAAGATTATTATTTACTGACCATCACTGATGTCCCTGGGAAGGTGGTGATGAGGGCTGTCTTCTTAAACCGCTACAGTCCATCTGGTGTAGATACACCCACTGTGCTGTTAGGAAGGGAGTTCTGGGATTTTGACCCAGCGACAGTGAAGGAACGGCGATATAGGGCGTGTTTTTCCACCTGCGTTGTGCTCGGCCGTGCCATGAACATCGCGGGTGAGACCGAAATCAGGCTTCACACCGGGGGCAAAACTTCTCACAAGTCACATGACCCGCAGTGCCCCACGCGATCTGGATCACACCCTCTCTGGCCAAGATCCAGATGATAATGATATTAAAATGGTCCATTACACCAATTTAAATAGACATAGCTTAGCTGAGACCGCATTCTTACGGCTCCCGGGAGTCACCAGTCTTACCGGTGAGGCCTCACCTGGTCGACTATTAGTACTGGTCTTTCCAAACGGAAGCCAAACATGGTGGCCTCTCCGTGGTGGGGGGGGGTCACAAATGTCATTAAACCCCTCCCCCAGTGGTTGGTGACAGGGCAGGACAGTACCCTGGCCTCCCCCTGGAAACCTGGAAGTGCCAACCTAGTACTGCCAGTGTGCCATGGGGCACTGTCCGGGTGGCAGGCTGGCAGTACCAGGATACCCGGGTGCCAGATTGGCAGTGCCAATGGTCAGGGCCTGAGGGGGGCCATGCCCATGAAAGGGGGGGGGGTGAAAGGGAAAATGAAGGGTGGGGGGATGAAGGGGGGTACGAAAGAGCTTCATATAGGTTGGGGAAGTGAAGGGAGGGGTCCTGAAAGGGTGGGGGGTGGGGGGTGGAGCCTGACCCCATAGCAGAATGTGCTCACTTGGGGGGTTGGAGTGGACGGGTAATGCCCATGTCTGCGGGGGGTGGCATTGTCCATGGGCGGGGGCCCCTCAAGCTCGCTTAGAGATCGGGGCACGCTTTAAAAATGTCACCCCGATGTCTGAGGAGCCGGTCTGGGCGGCAAGTTCAGCTCCCCACTGCTGAAAACATTTCTAAGTGTGGGCTTGACTGGGGTGAAACTCCCAAGACCCCAAAAAATGACTAGGTTAAGTGTGGGTGAATCCAGGTCTGTATCTCACCCCAAAAAACGATGGGAAATATTACACCAAACCTGCCCAAAATCTTGTGGAGAATCGCGCCCATAGCTCCAAGTCAGGGCAGTGAGTGACTTGGGGGGTACTTGATGGTTGTGGAGTTCCAATATGACTGCTTTACCTTTCAAGTGATGGAGATGATGGATCTGGAATGCTGCTGGAGAAACCTTGAAGAATTGCTGCAGCTCTTCGAGCAGATGGTACATAATGCTGCTAACTGTGGGCTGGTCCTGGGGGGACTGAATGTATCAGATGGTGGGTGAGGGGCCATCTGAGCAGCTTATGTCCTGGGGGATTTGGAACTTCTTGAGTATTGTCGGAACTGCACTCATCCAGGATAGTGCGCACTCCCTGATTTCTGCCTTGTAGGTACTAAACAGGCTTTGAGGGAGTCACAAGTAGCCCGCCACAGGATCCCCAGCCTCTGACCTGACCCTGCTTGTCCTCTTCAGTTCCTGGTCAATCTTCATCCCCGGGATGTTTACAGTGGAGGAGTTAAGCAGTGGTCGTGCTGTTGAATATCAGTGGAAGGATAGCCACAAGAATGGCGTTGGAGAAGGCTGGGACATCGGCCAATAGATGTGATTCTGTAAGTATGACAGCCTCAAACTGCTGCATGATTAATCTGTGGGACAGCTCTCTCGATATTGGCAGAACTCCCCAGACTTTGGTGAGAAACACTTTGCAAGTTTGGCTGGGTAAGGTGCACCTTTGCCAGATCCCGCCGCCTCGGCCGAAACTGGATGACCCGCCCAGTATTATTCTCATTATAGTTTATCTAGCTTGGTGGAACGGCGGGGGCTTGCTGGGCCGTTGCAGGGGCCAGTTAAGAGTCAAACGCATTGCTGTGGGGCTGGAGTCACATATAGTCCAACTGGGTAAAGTTGACAACTTTCCTTCCCGAAAAGGAAGTGATGTGTTTCCCCAAAAATCAGTTGTTCCATAGTCACCATCACTGAATCTAGGTTTTTATTACAGATTTATTTAATTAACCAAATTTAGAATCCCCAGCTGCCGTGCACATTTAGATGACTGCAACAGTTCTGACAGTCATCCCAATCTTCGGTTGCGTACTGTAATAAGAATGATTATATCCCCAAAACCTATTCTGAGGAGAAGCTCCTAAGTTGTAAGCTGTTTTTCATTGAAAAAAAAAGAAATACTTGCTTTTATTTACAACCATTGAATGCCTCAAAGCTGTGTAGTAAGCAATGAAGCGTAGTAAGTGTTGTAATGTCGGAGAAATTGTGGTGATATCATGGTAGTGTTGCAATTCACCGACTAACCACTAGGATTTTCATGAGTATAAAAGTGAATAGAGTCGGGTGACCTCAGACTGACTAGGGAGCTGGAAGAGAGAGGTTGCTTGTGCATGGTCATACTGTTATTCATCTGTTGTTTTGTATACATTATTTAATGTTAATAAATTGTTTCTAGCTTTAGCTACAAGTCTGCTTGTAATATAAAGCAGGCCATCCAACAAGAACATTACAGAAATGACAGCCAATTTGTGCACAGCAAGCTCCCACAAGCAGCAGTGGGATAGTGAACAGATAATCTGTTTATGTGATGTTTATTGAGGGATAACATTGACCAGGACACTCCCCGTTCCTTCTTCCAAGAGAGTGTCTCGGGACCCACCAGAGAGAACAAATGGGGCCCTCAGCTGGAAACAGCACCTCTGCTAGTGCAGCGCTCCCTCAGTCCTGCACTGGAGCCTTGGTTTTTGTGCTCAGGTCCTGGAGTGGGACTTGAACCCATAATCTTGCGGGTATGTAGGGAAGGGCGCTGCCAAGTCTGACAGTAAGGAGAAATGGAATTCAGGATATAGATGAGAACACATTGCGATGAGTCAGAGTACAGGAGTGAGATAGAGAACCTAATAGCATGGTGCAAAGACAACAATCTCTCCCTCAACGTCAGCAAAACTAAAGAGCAGGTCATTGACTTCAGGAAGCAAAGTATCGTACACATCCTGTCAGCATCAACGGGGCCGAGGTGGAGATGGTTGACAGCTTCAAATTCCTAGGTGTGCACATCACCAACAATCTGTTCTGGTCCACCCCCACACCGACATTACGACCAAGAAAACACAACAGCACCTATACTTCCTCAGGAAACTAAGGACATTTGGCATGTCCACATTGACTCTTATCCCAAGTTTTACAGATGCACCATAGAACGCATCCCATCAGGCTGCATCACAGCCTGGTATGGCAACTGCTCCACCCAAGACCCCAAGAAACTTCAGAGAGTCGTGATCACCGCCCAGACCGTCACACGAACCTGCCTCCCATCCATTGACTCCATCTACACCTCCCGCCGCCAGGGGAAAGCGGGCAGCATAATCAAAGACCCCTCCCACCCATCTTACTCACTCTTCCAACTTCTTGCATCGGGCAGGAGATACAGAAGTCTGAGAACACGCACGAACAGACTCAAAAACAGCTTCTTCCCCGCTGTTACCAGACTCCTAAATGACCCTCTTTTAAACTGAACTGATCACTTCACAAATCTTCTCTACTGAGCAGTACTACACTCCTGTATGCTTCACCCGATGCCTGTGTCTATGTATTTACATTGTGTATTTATGCATGCCCCATGTTTTTTCATGTATGGAACGACCTATCTGGACTGTATGCAGAACAATACTTTGCACTGAACCTCGGTGCACGTGACAATAAATCAAATTCAATTCAATTATGATCACAAAAGTGGAGGGCGGGAGTTGGAAAGCAGTGAGCCTCGGCAATTGAATGTGTGTAAGCAATCCGCTTGTAGCAGCAGTTAATGTTGTGACACTCAAGTGGTTAAAGATAATGAAATAAACATCTCAGGGGGAGAGGGGTGTAGTGTGAGGAACAGGTGGATACAGTCAAACACTGTGTGGTTTGAATGTTGCTTGAGTCATAAACAAATTCTCTGCTGGATATAAGTTCATTCAACAGAAAATGGAGCCAAGAGCCTCATAACTCACGTATAGGCAATGAAAAAAGACGCAAGAATTAAAACGGATTGGGGTGCAGCTTATATGCTCCCAAATATTATTTCATGGTTAAAATAACGTAAGTGCAAATTGACGGCTTACAAATTTAAAGCTAATTTTGACCATCTATTCTTTTTCCCAAATGAGGCATGAACTGGCATGTTTAATTTGTGTGGACACGGCTGAAAGAGACTGACAAGGGGTGTGATCCAGCTGCAGGCAAGATCAGTGGTCTGCCTCAGCAGCAATGTGAAAACCTGTCAGTTGTGAGTCTCAGTGACAATGCTCACTTCATATTTCTCAAGGTAAGCTTCATCACCACTCAATAGATCTCCCCGATGGATATTTTGCTGCAATCGCTCTAATCTTTTCGGTATCAGGACCCTAAGTTGCGCAGAGTGCAAAAAGGCTCAAATCTATTCAGCCCCAGGAGCCCTGGAACCGACAGGTAGCCTTAGCTCTGCTGGGCAAGCAAGAGGAACAGTCAGGCCGCAGTTTAAGTCCCAGGAGGACCTCAGTTGGGGTCAGGGAAGTCCCTGTGTTTTAAGGGTCCGGCCCAAATAGGAGTTATTGTGGGGCTGATACAGTACCACCCACACCAGCGATGTAGGAGAACCCATGACCTGAACCTCTAGTGTTGGACAGAGCCATGTGTACAGGCAAGCATGAAGACAGTTCCTAGCATGAACCCTTTACAATGCATAAGTACACAGTTACTGTAGTTAATAAATATGTACAGTTAACCCACATAAGATACAAAGGCTTCACGAAGACCCACTGAAAAGTATCCATCACCCTACTCCACTGCCAGTAGAAAAAAATGACAATCGCCAGTTTTCCAGAAAATAAAGTTTCTGCTAATGTTGCAGTTGTTTTTTTTGTTGGTAAAATCTGCCACCCAACCTATGGTTTTCTCCAGCTCCAATATGTCGTACTCAGCCTCCGTTGCTCCCTGCTTTCTTACTCGGAGCTGCCTTATGAGGAGAGGTTGAGCAGGTTGGGCCTCACTGGAGTTTAGTAGAATGAGAGGTGATCCTAGTGAAACATATATTCCGGGGACCTGATAGGCTAGATGCTGAAGGAATGTCTCTCATCATTGAGGAATCTAGTAGGGGACTTTTTATCAACTGTAAAGATTAAAATTCAATATGACCTAGGAGCAAGTTGAGGTAAGTTTTCCAATCTACATACTTCCAGAATAACAGTTCTTCCATTTATTCAGGAGGTGACGAGGAATTAATTTTCTGAGAGTGCCATGAGCATCTGGAGTTCTCTTCCTCCGAGAGCAGTGAAGACTGGGTCATTGAATATATTCAAGGCTAAATTACATAGATTTATAATCTGCAAGGGAGGTTAAGGGTTTGATTCTCTTGAGGTTAACGTGCAGGTTCAGTGGAGAGTTAGGAAGGCAAATACAATGTTAGCATTCATGTCAAGAGGGCTAGATACAAGACCAGGGGTGTACTTCTGAGGCTGTATAAGGCTCTGGTCAGACCACATTGCGAGTATTGTGAGCAGTTTGGGGCCCCGTATCGAAGGAAGGATGTTCTGGCCTTGGAAAGGGTCCAGAGGAGGTTCACAAGAATGATCCCTGGAATGAAGAGCTTGTCACATGAGGAGGGTTGAGGACTCTGGGTCTTGTGCTTGTTGGAGTTTAGATGGTTGAGGGGGGGGGGGATCTTATTGAAACTTACAGGATACTGCGGGGCTTGATAGAGTGGATGTGGAGAGGATGTTTCCATTAGTAGGAAAAACTAGAAGCTGAGGACTTCTCAGACCAAAGGGACAATCCTTTAAAACAGAGATGAGGAGGAATTTCTTTAGCCAGAGGGTGATGAACCTGTGGAACTCTTTGCCGCAGAAGGCTGTGGAGGCCAAATCACTGAGTGTCTTGAAGACAGAGATAGATAGGTTCTTGATTATAATGTCCTGAGTGAGGTTCCTGGGGCCTGGCAGAACTCATTGACATCCAAGCTCCTGTGTTACAGCAGTGTAAAACATGTATTGTTTTTAGACGGAGGTGGGGGCGGTGTGGGTGCACGGGTATGTGTGTGTGCGGCTTGTGGAAGCGTGGATGTGTGGGTGCACAGGTGTGTCGGTGCAAGAGTGTATGGTTCGTGGGTGCTTCGGTGCGCAGGTGCATGGGTGTGTGGGAGCGCAGGTGTGTGGGTGCACCTTTGTGTGGGTGTGTCACTGTGTGAGTGCGCAGGTGCGTGCGTGCATGGGTGCATGGGTGCGAGAGTGCATAGGTGCGAGAGTGCATGGGGCGAGAGTGCAGGGTGCGAGAGTGCATGGGTGTGAGAGTGCATTGGTGTGAGAGTGCATTGGTGCAAGAGTGCAGGGTACGAAAGTGCATAGGTGTGAGAGTGCATTGGTGCAAGAGTGCAGGTGCGAGAGTGCATGGGTGCGAGAGTGCATGGGTGCGAGAGTGCATGGGTGCGAGAGTGCAGGTGCAAGAGTGCATTGGTGCGTGAGTGCATGGGTGCGAGAGTGCATTGGTGCGTGAGTGCATGGGTGCGAGAGTGCATGGGTGCGTGAGTGCATGGGTGCGAGAGTGCATTGGTGCATGAGTGCATGGGTGCACCGGTGTGTGGATGCGGAACACATGGTCACAGGCATCTTCACTTATTTAGCAATGTGATAGCTCATATTTGCCACATTTTCCGTGAGGAATCATGCTGCATGGACTTGGAGGGCACCGTTTTTTCTGGCGGTTACCACCGCACTGAACTTTTTTTGCCTCCGGATCCTTCCAAGGCTCCACTGGGGACCTTTGCAGAATCTCACAATTGGTGACACACAAATGCTTAAGGGAGGCGGTAGATGTCCTTCTCGGTAAAGCTTGCATTAGGTGCGGTTTCACACTGATGAAGGAAGCCAGCTTGCCAGAGCTGTGGGATTCGCTATGATCTCTGACGTTTCACAAATGCAAGGTGCCATCGACTGCACACATGTGGCCTTTAAACTCTCAGGCAGAAGCCTGTGACATTCATTAATGGAAAAAGATTTCACTCTTTGAACATCCATTTAATTTCACAGAAAGCAGATCATGCTCGACATGCAGGGAGCTCATACATCTTGTATATTTTGAATCGCTATATTTTGAATTCAACCACAAGCTCCTTAATAGAGCAGACTCTTGGCCTCTTACAGATACGCTTCAGATGTTCGGATCAATCAGGCAGGGCTCTCCAATATACACCACGGAGGGTATCCCACATCATCGTTGTTTGTTGCACGCTACACAACCTTGTGCTGCAAAGCCAGATGTTTTGCCACAGGGAGACATGGATGAGCTAGGCATCTCCTCGGGTGAGGGGGAGATGTTGAATCTAAACAGGGTGAGGATTCGGCCGAACCACATGAGGATATCATTGCACTACGCAGAAGACTTGCCCATGATAACGCCTGGAGAAATAAGATGAAGACAAGTTTTTCTGAGCACAGTTGTCTTCTTGCCTCAATACAGGGGACACTCCAACACCTTCATTGTCATCTGCAAAATGCCAGGAAAGCTCAACAGTCTCAAAATTAACACTGAGGAAGCAGACGTCACCTTGAACCCTAACCCCAGGGTCATCCTTGGAAGGCGCAATAACCTAGGTACCGTGTGGCCATTGTGCAACATGCTTTGCACTACACCAGCGCACATCCTCAAGCAACTGCACAAACTGCAGAGCTTTCACCAATGGCACCAACATCCTTCATGAGACTGAAACACTATTGTACACATGCGTGCCCTCATGCCAGTGTGTCAGCAGTGTAGCAAGGCAGCTCCAGGAGCAACAATATGGGATGGATTCTCCGGTCCCCCAGCCGCATGTTTCTCGACAGTGGGAAGAATTTGCCATTCGCTGGCCTGGGATATTCTGCTCCCACCACTGCCAATTGGATTTCCCGTTGAAACCAAGCCATGCCACCGGGAAACCCACAGGCAGGCAGAACTCACCGTCAGCGAACGCCCAGATACACAGTGATCAACCCCCCCCCCCCCCCACCCGGGCCCGATCCCTGGCACTGCCAGCCTAGCAGTGCTACCCAAGCACCCTGGCATGCTGGCACTGCCAGGGTGCATGCATTGCTGTGCCAAAGTGTATGGGTGCCAGAGGGTGAGTTACGGTGCCACCCTGCCCTGTCCCCAACCACCCAGGCGTCTCCAATGGCCTGGGAGACCCCCCAGCCTCCATTATGACTGGTCAACGTTTGTGGAAACCAGCACTAAACAGCATCCTGGCGAGGACTCCCAGGCGCAGTCACTACTTCCTGGGCACCAGGAGAATCTTGTGAACGCATATTTAAATGAGCCAGATCGCGACGTCTCGCGAGACTCCATTAAATCTGGAGAGACTTTTTGAGCGTCGCGAATCACGTGAGAGGCCTTTTGCGAGAGTCAACAGCCTCGACCCAACATCAGTTCTGGTGCGATGAGGCTGTTAAATTGCACCCTGTAACTTTTATATTTTTTTGCTTTGAGACATGGATGAACAGAGTCGGAGGACTGCCGAAAATATCATTGAACAAGAACAAATTAATTATAAAACACTATTCCTTCATCCAGGTTATACCTTTACAGATATATACAGATTTATAAGAATAACACAAGTTACAGAATATATTGTACTCTCTAATTAATTACAAAGTCCATGTAAAGCCAAGATTGATGCCAAACGCACCACACTCTGAAACCACCCAAAACAACTTCTGTGGAGTTTTCAGCAAACCCCCCAGAAGCTTGTTAATGTGTGAGCTAATTAGTCTCAATGGAACTCTGGCTTTTTCACAAGAGTTTCCAAATTCCACTCTCGAAGAACACGCTGGGAATCTTCTCCTACCCCAGGCTTTCTTTCAGGGGTCTTCACCAACGATGCACATCCGGGATTTCAAACTCTCCTTTCAGAATTCGTCTACGCTGGAACACCACGCCCATTCAAGCTTCCACACAATCTTTCAGGTACCCAGCCTCGAAAAACAGAACACCACTTGCTTCACGGGCTTTATTAAGGTGACACGGTAGCCTTGTGGATAGCACAATTGCTTCACAGTTCCAGGGTCCCAGGTTCGATTCCGGCTTGGGTCACTGTCTGTGCGGAGTCTGCACATCCTCCCCGTGTGTGCGTGGGTTTCCTCCGGGTGCTCCGGTTTCCTCCCACAGTCCAAAGATGTGCGGGTTAGGTGGATTGGCCATGATAAATTGCCCTTAGTGTCCAAAATTGCCCTTAGTGTTGGGTGGGGTTACTGGGTTGTGGGGATGGGGTGGCGGTGTTGACCTTGGGTAGGGTGCTCTTTCCAGGAGCCGGTGCAGATTCGATGGGCTGAATGGCCTCCTTCTGCACTGTAAATTCTATGATAACCTATGACACCAACCTTAGGACCCCCTCGGATGGCTGGCTTCCCGCTCGCCGACGTCTCCAGATGCCCAGTCTTGAACTGGGAGCCGCTCTCGCTGCTCCTGACTTCACTGATCAGAACTTTTTCCAGATTACTGTCCTTTGTTTTTTTTTAAACATCCTGGAAATCTCATTCCCTGATTTCTGATTGTTCTTCAGCTTCTGGGGCTTGCTTCCTGTCCCTCTGTATTGCTGCACCTGTAAGGGCTGTTTTATGGAAAGCTCCTTCATTCTGGATTACCTGGTTCTGACTGAACTAAAATGCTTCTACTTCGCAGTGTGGGCTTTTGGTTGCTAAGCAACAACATTGTTTTTTTTTATAGCCTGTATTGCATTTTCATGTCCTAAACCCTTAAATAGAGTGCAGGCAATGTTTACAGTGAAACTAAAAGCCATAGACCTGTCAGCACCTGGGCTTCACATGATGCGAAACTGAAACTTTGACCCTTTGACCCATGGGCGGCATGGTAGCACAGTGGTTAGCACTGATGCTTCACAGCTCCAGGGTCCCAGGTTCGATTCCCGGCTTGGGTCATTGTCTGTGCGGAGTATGCACGTTCTCCCCTTGTCTGCGTGGGTTTCCTCCAACAAGTCCCGAAAGACGTGCTGTTAGGTAATTTGGACATTCTGAATTCTCCCTCAGTGTACCTGAACGAGCGCCGGAGTGTGGTGACTTGCGGCTTTTCACAGTAACTTCATTGCAGTGATAATGTAAGCCTACTTGTGACACTAATAAACATTATTATTATTATTTCTTAACACACAAATACAGAAACACAAATTAAGCTTAAACAGATAACTATATCTGTAGCAATACAAATCTCTATCACTACCAATATTAAACTGACTTAAACTATCTCAATTTCCTCACAGAAGTTCATTTGGGTGAAAAGACTCCAACATTGGTCGCAACAAATACTTATTACACCCACATGATGCAGACTGTAGTGCGAGTGCAATAGGAGACTCACTGACCTTGGTGACTAATTCTCAAGCAGCCATATTATTAGGAGTCCGGAGCAGACCTCAACAATTGCAAAGTTACCAAACAGGAATCCCAATCTCCTTGTTTTAATTTGTAAACTGTGAGAAAAGAATACCTCACACCAGGAGTGACTCCACGCACAAATAGGGATATGGAATATTAAAATAAACTTTAATATTAACACGTATTAAATACCTTTAACAGCACAGAAGTATAACTTACAATGCTTAACAATAACAATTTAACTCCAAACTACGACCTTCTTTATCTCTAGTCAAGTAAAACCCATCATAGGTCAAAACCCACTTTTAAATGAAGTTAACAAACAGAGGATTGCTTGCCTATCTTCTGGATAAAGAATTCATTTAACAAAACTCCTTGGAGAGAGAGAAATCCTGTTAGGGAACAGCCTGCAGATTCTTGTCTGTGTCAGCCACCTGGCTACTCACAGTGCTGAGTGCTGCCTGTGTTCTTTAAATGCTCAGAAGGCTTCTGGTTATCTGGGAACCCACCCAGGCTGTCCCTCTGGACTCGCTCATATCCCAGCTGTTTCATCAAGGGGACATCATGGCCAAGCTCAAACAAGGGCCTACCAGGTGTTGGCACTCCTCAGAAGCGCTGCCCCTCCCCTTCCCCCCTGCAGAGGACGCAGGGGGTCAGCAGATCTCATCCCAACCAGAAGACACCTGCACCATGGCCTTTGGAACCCTCCCAGGTTCTCTGCTCCTCTCACAGCAGAAGCCTCACCAGTGAACCCCGCCCCTCGGGATCACCAGCTGTCTCCTCCTGCTGAGGTTTCCAGCAATGACTGCCTCTGCCACCACCGCCCAGGCTCGGTGTTCAAGAGGACAGGCTTGAGTCTGCGGCCCGCCCTGGGGACGAGGGTGTCCCGCTGGTATGGAGCTGTGGGTCCACCTCGGACTCCCGAACTCAAGGGGCAGGTCTTCTGTGAGCCATCTTGGTGGCTGCAGTGAGTGTATGGTAAGTGGAGCGCTTCAAAACAGCTCCATCGCCCATGCTCTTTAGCGGTAACTCCGACCCCACAATCAGAATGCCTGCTGGGCCGGGAACTGCTCTGAATTCACGTTGCCTGAGTGCCCATTTGTATGTCCTGAGCCACTTACCGAATAGCGCCCCCAATGGGAGTGAAAACTGCACTCAATTCAGTCCTGGCAGCAACACATCTCCCAAACAGAAAATCCTGCCCAATATCTCTAATGATGTACTCCCCGAAATCATAACAAAAACCCATTAGCCTCCGCTTTTAACCATAAGCGTGGTTTGAAATAACAGTATGGGTGTCACAGTGGTTAGCACTGTTGCTTCACAGCGCCAGGGACCTGGGTTCGATTCCCGGCTTGCGCCGCTGTCTGTGCGGAGTCTGCACGTTCTCTCCGTGTCTGCGTGGGTTTCCTCCGGGTGCTCCGGTTTCCTCCCACAGTCCAAAGATGTGCAGGTTAGGTGGATTGGCCAAGCGAAATTGCCCCTTAGTGTCCAAGAAGGTTAGGTGGCATTACTGGGTTATGGGGATGGGGTGGAGGTGTGGGCTTAAGTCTGGTGTTCTTTCCAAGCGGCAGTGCAGACTTGATGGGCCGAATGGCCTCCTTCTGCACTGTAAATTCGATGAAAATCAATGAGTAATCTCACTTTTGAGACATCTTAGTTGCATCCTTTTACAGCCATATTGTCTGTCTTTCTTTTAACCCACAATTTTTTTTTAAAAACATCACTGCAGCAGATATATACGCATCCTAACCCAGGCTTTTAAAAACATTACTGTACCAGATACATATAATACAATTAATATACCAACTTCTTACATTCATCACATTATAAAATCTGCTGAAGATGCAAGGGTTGCATGTCCTTGTCCAACTATCAGTTTTATATATTAAGTGCCTTTGTTCGTGTCGCTGATATGGAATTAAAGGCGGATCGCCAGGGTGTGATTGAGTGAGATTGAATGAAATGGAGAAACAAGTCTGGAGATAATGGGGTTGGTGGTTGTTGTGGCACCTTGCATCACATCGCTTTGCCATTCAAAACCTGAGGCTGAATCAGGGATAAAAGCAAAATATATTTGCAATGGTGCAGATTGTGTACAGTGATCGAAACCTATGCCACCATTGTGCGTTCAACATTGTCCTAACGCTACCGCTATGTTGAGGTACAGCCCCAGCAGCAACGGTGGTGTCTGCCTGTTGGCTGCTAACCCTGTTGTCTGAGATTCCTTCGGCGGGCGCCTTTGGGAGGCCCAAGTCCTGGACGGCCCAAGCCTGCTATGGGTCTCCTGTTCTGGGGCAGGTGCATCCTGTGATGTTCCTTGTATAGTTCTCCAAGATGGCTAAAAGTCACAGTGTTGACAAAGAACAAAAAGCTGGTTTATTTTACACAACTTTAAATGGTTTGAACACTTCACTAAGCAATAGCTAATAGAACAACAGTATTAAATCTATTTTACAGAAATCTATAATATCTTTCTAGTACAACTAACACTATCTCAACCTCTCACTATCCTTCTTCACAACCTTCTCCCAGAACACCTAGAGACACAGCCTTTTATAAGACTACTCAGTGATGCCATCTAGTGTTGAGATACATGAACATCATCTTATTATCCCTTTACTCTCCTAACATTATAGAACATAGAACATAGAACAATACAGCGCAGTACAGGCCCTTCGGCCCACGATGTTGCACTGAAACAAAAGCCATCTAACCTACACTATACCATTATCATCCATATGTTTATCCAATAAACTTTTAAATGCCCTCAATGTTGGCGAGTTCACTACTGTAGCAGGTAGGGCATTCCACGGCCTCACTATTCTTTGCGTAAAGAACCTACCCCTGACCTCTGTCCTATATCTATTACCCCTCAGTTTAAGGCTATGTTCTCTCGTGCTAGCCATTTCCATCCGCGGGAGAAGGCTCTCACTGTCCACCCTATCTAACCCTCTGATCATTTTGTATGCCTCTATTAAGTCTCCTCTTAACCTTCTTCTCTCTAACGAAAACAACCTCAAGTCCATCAGCCTTTCCTCATAAGATTTTCCCTCCATACCAGGCAACATCCTGGTAAATCTCCTCTGCACCCGTTCCAAAGCCTCCACGTCCTTCCTATAATGCGGTGACCAGAACTGTACGCAATACTCCAAATGCGGCCGTACCAGAGTTCTGTACAGCTGGAACATGACCCCCTGACTCCGGAACTCAATCCCTCTACCAATAAAGGCCAACACTCCATAGGCCTTCTTCACCACCCTATCAACCTGGGTGGCAACTTTCAGGGATCTATGTACATGGACACCTAGATCCCTCTGCTCATCCACACTTTCAAGAACTTTTCCATTAGCCAAATATTCCACATTCCTGTTATTCCTTCCAAAGTGAATCACCTCACACTTCTCTACATTAAACTCCATTTGCCACCTCTCAGCCCAGCACTGCAGCTTATCTATATCCCTCTGTAACCTGCTACTTCCTTCCACACTATCGACAACACCACCGACTTTAGTATCATCTGCAAATTTACTCACCCACCCTTCTGCGCCTTCCTCTAGGTCATTGATAAAAATGACAAACAGCAACGGCCCCAGAACAGATCCTTGTGGTACTCCACTTGTGACAGAACTCCATTCTGAACATTTCCCATCAACCACCACCCTCTGTCTTCTTTCAGCTAGCCAATTTCTGATCCACATCTCTAAATCACCCTCAATCCCCAGCCTCCGTATTTTCTGCAATAGCCTACCGTGGGGAACCTTATCAAACGCTTTGCTGAAATTCATATACATCACATCAACTGCTCTACCCTCGTCTACCTGTTCAGTCACCTTCTCAAAGAACTCGATAAGGTTTGTGAAGCATGACCTACCCTTCACAAAGCCATGCTGACTATCCCTGATCATATTATTCCTATCTAGATGATTATAAATCTTGTCTCTTATAATCCCCTCCAAGACTTTACCCACTACAGACGTGAGGCTCACCGGTCTATAGTTGCCGGGGTTGTCTCTGCTCCCCTTTTTGAACAAAGGGACCACATTTGCTATCCTCCAGTCCTCTGGCACTATTCCTGTAGCCAATGATGACATAAAAATCAAAGCCAATGGTCCAGCAATCTCTTCCCTGGCCTCCCAGAGAATCCTAGGATAAATCCCATCAGGTCCCGGGGACTTATCTATTTTCAGCCTGTCCAGAATTGCCAACACCTCTTCCCTACGTACCTCAATGCCATCTAATCTATTTACCTGGAGCAGAGCATTCTCCTCCACAACATTATCTTTTTCCTGAGTGAATACTGACGAAAAATATTCATTTAGTATCTCGCCTATCTCTTCAGACTCTACACACAACTTCCCATCCCTGTCCTTGACTGGTCCTACTCTTTCCCTAGTCATTCGCTTATTCCTGACATACCTATAGAAAGCTTTTGGGTTTTCCTTGATCCTTCCTGCCAAATACTTCTCATGTCCCCTCCTTGCTCGTCTTAGCTCTCTCTTTAGATCCTTCCTCGCTACCTTGTAACTATCCATCGCCCCAACTGAAACTTCACACCTCATCTTCACATAGGCCTCCTTCTTCCTCTTAACAAGAGATTCCACTTCTTTGGTAAACCACGGTTCCCTCGCTCGGCACCTTCCTCCCTGCCTGACCGGTACATACTTATCAAGAACACGCAGTAGCTGATCCTTGAACAAGCTCCACTTATCCAGTGTGTCCAACACTTGCAGCCTACTTCTCCACCTTATCCCCCCCAAGTCATGCCTAATGGCATCATAATTTCCCTTCCCCCAGCTATAACTCTTGCCCTGCGGTGTATACTTATCCCTTTCCATCCTTAACGTAAACGTCACCGAATTGTGGTCACTGTCCCAAAAGTGCTCACCTACCTCCAAATCCAACACCTGGCCTGGTTCATTACCCAAAACCAAATCCAATGTGGCCTCGCCTCTTGTTGGCCTGTCAACAAACTGTGTCAGGAAACCCTCCTGCACACACTGTACAAAAAACGACCCATCTAATGTACTCGAACTATATCTTTTCCAGTCAATATTTGGAAAGTTAAAGTCTCCCATAATAACTACCCTGTTACTTTCGCTCTTATCCAGGATCATCCTCGCCATCCTTTCCTCTACATCCCTAGAACTATTTGGAGGCCTATAGAAGACTCCCAACAGTGTGACCTCTCCTTTCATGTTTCTAACCTCAGCCCATACTACCTCGGAAGATGAGTCCCCATCTAGCATCCTCTCCGCCACCGTAATACTGCTCTTGACTAGCAGTGCCACACCTCCCCCTCTTTTGCCTCCTTCTCTGAGCTTACTAAAACACCTAAACCCCGGAACCTGCAACATCCATTCCTGTCCCTGCTCTATCCATGTCTCCGAAATGGCCACAACATCGAAATCCCAGGTACCAACCCATGCTGCCAGTTCCCCTACCTTATTTCGTATACTCCTGGCATTGAAGTAGACACACTTCAAACCACCTACCTGAACACTGGCCCCCTCCTGCGACGTCAAATCTGAGCTCCTGACCTCTATACTCTCATTCTCCCTTACCCTAAAACTACAATCCAGGTTCCCATGCCCCTGCTGCATTAGTTTAAACCCCCCCAAAGAGCACTAACAAATCTCCCCCCCAGGATATTTGTGCCCCGCAGGTTCAGATGTAGACCATCCTGTCTGTAGAGGTCCCACCTTCCCCAGAAAGAGCCCCAGTTATCCAGAAATCTGAATCCCTCCCGCCTGCATCATCCCTGTAGCCACGTGTTTAATTGCTCTCTCTCCCTATTCCTCATCTCACTATCACGTGGCACGGGCAACAACCCAGAGATAACAACTCTGTTTGTTCTAGTTCTGAGCTTCCATCCTAGCTCCCTGAAAGCCTGCCTGACATCCTTATCCCCTTTCCTACCTATGTCGTTAGTGCCAATGTGGACCACGACTTGGGGCTGCTCCCCCTCCCCCTTAAGGACTCGGAAAACACGATCCGAGACATCACGTACCCTTGCACCTGGGAGGCAACATACCAAACGTGAGTCTCTCACGCTCCCACAAAATCTCCTATCTGTGCTCCTGACTCTCGAGTCCCCAATTACTAATGCTCTGCTCCTCTCCCCCCTTCCCTTCTGAGCAACAGGGACAGACTCTGTGCCAGAGGCCCGTACCCCATGGCTTACCCCTGGTAAGTCGTCCCCCCCACAAGTATCCAAAACGGTATACTTGTTTCTCAGGGGAACGACCGCAGGGGATCCCTGCACTGACTGTTTTTTCCCAGCCCCTCTTACAGTTACCCATCTATCTCCAATCTTTGGTGTAACTAATTCCCTGAAGCTGCTATCTATGACCCCCTCTGCCTCCCGAATGATCCAAAGTTCTTCCAACTCCAGCTCCAGTTCCCTAACTCGGTCTTGGAGGAGCTGGAGATGGCAGCACTTCCTGCAGGTAAAATCACCAGGGACACTAACGGCATCCCTCACCTCAAACATCCTGCAGGAGGAACATTGCACTCCCTTCCCTGCCATTCCTCTAACTTTCTACCAAGATCTGGCTAACAACTAAATTAAAATTTTTATAAAAAATAAAAAGTATTAATAACAATAATAAAATATGGTACTTACCTCACACCAAAGGGTTTTATTATTAGGTTAGAGGAGGAGGGCGGGTGGGAGACACTACACGTGTAGTGTCTCGGGTTTCCTCTCCACCAGAATTTATTGGTGAGGGTCTTCCCAGACGTCCGCGGGTCGACTTCCTGTTCCCACCTTAAACACTAGAATTTTTTTTAAAAATTTAAAGGAGAACTCACCTCCCTGAAATGGACTAGCCTGCTCCGCTCTTGCTGAAATCGACTTGGCCTGCAAGGTAAGTAAGTTGTTAATCTGTACTTACCTCACCACAGGCAGCGACCTTTTAAATGGTCCCCTCTGCCTCGCAGCCCCCGCGCTTTTACAAAATTCCCGCGCTGATTCTAAGGTCCCAGCTCTCACTCCCGAACTCAACAGCTGACCTGCAAGGTAAGCAAGTTAATCTGTACTTATCATTACACATCCTCCTCAGCCTGACCTGCTGGGGTTGATGGGAGACCAGGCAGTGGGGATTTGGAGCAGCAGAACTCTCTTGGGGTGTCCTGGGCAGATGACCCCGGAGTGCCTGGCTGGCGCTCCTCTTTTTGGGTGCCCAAGGGCCTCTCTTGACTCCTTGAGGAGAAGGGGAACCTGGAGAGAGGTCGAGGCACCCCCTCCCCTTCCTGCCTAGCCACTTAGGGAACACACAAATGGCTAAAACGATGGGGTGCAGTTCAAGCGCAAATCCAGAAGAAACTACTGGACAAAAGTCTCCATGCAGGTCACCACCCTTCCCGTGGATACCTCAACGCACCCGCATGCCAGATCTATGATAACAGACAGAATATGGGCAGACTTCTCCATTCTTTGGTCCAATCTGGTGATGACCTCCCACAGCTTTGTCTGATGTTCCTCGGCCTATCTCTGCATCTTCAAAATTTCTTTCAGGGTCAAATCCAGAGGCTTGACATCAGACTCAGACTGAGGAGCGTGATCTTCAGCGGTCCTCCGAGAATCAGAGACCTTGGCCGTCACTGCCTCCGCCTACTGTGGGCATGTGTCTGTAGGGTCAGGCTTCGGTGACTGCATTAGAAGTCTAATCCAAGCAGTAGGGGGCGCAGAGGTGAGGGAGGACGTACAACTTAAAACAGGCGTACTCGGCGCCCTGCATCGCGAGGTTAGCGATACAATACCCCCGGAATTGGACCGAATGGGATCCGGAGGCAAGGGAGATGGTTTGGGATGTGGGGTGTATGGGAAGGGAGCAACGCCTTACCGTGTCAGGGTGAACAAAGCTCTCCTTGCTCCCGGAGTCGAAAAGGCAAGGGGGTATTGTATCGCTAACCTCGCGATGCAGGGCGCCGAGTACGCCTGTTTTAAGTTGTACGTCCTCCCTCACCTCTGCGCCCCCTACTGCTTGGATTAGACTTCTAATGCAGTCACCGAAGCCTGACCCTACAGTTCGGCGGACCCTTACTCCCCGTCACGGTATGCAGCCTCGCGACCCTCAAGGTCTTCTCCCCTTCGCTCTTTGCGAACCCCACTCCCGACTGTAAGCCCATCGCCACCAGGAACAGGCGGTACAGTTCCCAAGATATGGCTTTTATCAAGTCGGAGGTTCAGCGATTGTTGAGTGAAGGGATCGTCGAGGCCAATATCAGCCCCTGGAGAACGCAGGTGGTGGTCGTCCGGACCGGGGAAAAGAACCGGATGGTTATAGACTACAGCCAGACTATTAACCGGTTCACGCAACTGGATGCATACCCCCTCCCCCGCATAGCGGAGATGGTCAATCAGATCGCACAGTACCGTGTGTTCTCAACGGTCGATCTGAAGTCGGCCTACCACCAGCTCCCGATCCACCCGGGAGAGCGCCTCTACACTGCCTTTGAAGCAACCGGCCGACTCTTCCACTTCCTCAGGATCCCCTTCGGTGTCACTAACGGAGTCTCGATCTTTCAGAGAATAGTCGGTCTTTCAGAGAACGATGGACCGAATGGTTGACCAGTACGGTTTGCGGGCTACATACCTGTACTTTGACAATGTTACCATCTGCGGCCATGATCAGCAGGACCATGACGCCGACCTTCAGAGGTTCCTCCAGGCCGCCCAATCCCTCAACCTCACGTACAACAAAGAGAAGTGCGTTTTCCGCACTACCCGACTGGCCACCCTCGGCTACGTCATGGAGAACGGAGTCCTAGAGCCCGACCCCGACCATAGGCGCCCCCTCACGGAACTCCCCCCTAACCACATCTTCAAGGCCCTCAAACGATGCCTGGGGCTGTTCTCATACTACGTCCAGTGGGTCCCCAACTATGCGGACAAAGCCCGCCCACTTATTCAAACCACCACTTTTCCCCTGACGGCTGAGGCCCGCTCGGCCTTCAGCCGCATCAAGGCCAACATCTCCAAGGCCGCTATGCACACGGTGGACGAGTCCGTCCCTTTCAGGTAGAGAGCAATGCATCAGACGCCACACTGGCTGCCACACTCAACCAAGCAGCCAGGCCAGTAGCATTCTTCTCTAGAACCCTCCACGCTTCCGAAATCCGACACTCCTTGGTCGAGAAGGAAGCACAAACCGTAGTGGAAGCCGTGCGGCACTGGAGGCACTACCTAGCCGGTAGGAGGTTCACCCTCGTCACCAACCAGCGGTCGGTCGCCTTCATGTTTGACAACCCACAACGGGGCAAAATAAAAAATGACAAAATCTTGAGGTGGAGGATCAAACTCTCCACCTACAATTACGATATCAAGTATCATCCTGGGAAGCTCAACGAGCCCCCAGATGCCCTGTCCTGCGGCACACGCGCCAGCGCTCAAGATGACCGACTTCGGGCTATCCACGATGACCTCTGCCACCTGGGGGTCAACTGGCTTACCCACTTTATTGAGGCCCGCAATCTGCCCTTCCCCACCGAGGAGGTCAAGGCCATGACCAGGGACTGCCAGGTCTGCACGGAGTGCAAACCGCACTTCTACCGACCAGACAAGGCCCACCTGGTGAAGGCCTCCCGGCCCTTTGAGCGCCTAAGTATGGACTTCAAAAGGCCCCTCCCCTCCACCAACCGTAATATATACTTTCTAACCGTCGTCGACAAGTACTCCCGCTTCCCCTTCGCAGTCCCCTGCCACGGCATGACCTCAGCCACTGTGATAAAGGCACTGCACAGCATCTTCACACTGTTCGGTTTCCCTGCTTACGTCCACAGCGACCGGAGCACATCGTTCATGAACGATCAGCTGCATCAGTACCTGCTCAGCAAAGGCATCGCCTCGAGCAGGACTACAGCTATAACCCGCAGGGAAACGGGCAGGTGGAGAGGAAGAACACGACGGTATGGAAGGCTGTCCTTCTGGCCCTCTGGTCGAGAGGTCTCCCGACCCCCCCGCTGGCAGGAGGTCCTCCCCAACGCCCTCCACTCCATTAGATCACTCCTCTGCACAGCCACGAACGAAACCCCTCACGACCGCTTGTTTCTCTTCCCCAGGAAGTCCATCTCCGGGGTCTCGCTTCCACCTTGGCTGACAGCTCCAGGGCCTAACCTTCTCCGGAGGCACATGAGGAGCCATAAGACCGAGACCCTGGTTGAGAGGGTCCAGGTGCTGCACGCCAACCCCCAGTACGCCTACATCGCGCACCAGGGTGGACGGCACGATAAGGTCTCCCTCCGAGATTTGGCACCAGCTGGTTCCCCTGCCAACGTGCCCCCCTCCTCACTGCCTACAGCCACCCCCTGCGCCCCTGGCTCTCCTGTCTTGGCCCGCACCGGCACTGCTGCCACCCGCCACCCCCTTGCCTACCCCCACCCCCCAACCGTCTCCGACACGCCGGACTGAGGCTCAAGCTCCAGACACGACGCCCCCGGAATCACCATCGGCAACGACTTTGCCCACCGCATCGCCAGAGCTGAGGAGGTCTAAAAGAACGAATCGGCCTCCAGACAGACTGAATCTCTAATGACCCCATGTCACCCCCGCTGGACTTGATCTTTTTAACAGGGGGTGAATGTGGTGAATGTATTTCACCTAATGCATGAGCAGTCTGTGCTGTCTGTATAATGATGTGACCCATGACCTGGAAGTGATGATACGGGATACTTCCAGGTACTGTACTGGAACCCCGGTGTGCTCCGCCTCTGGCTCTGCCCTCACCGGGGCCATATATAGTCCGGCCACCTGTGGGTGGCACTCATTTGTACAGCCGACTCTGGCAGGCGAGTTCCTGGATATTAAAGCCTAATGTTCACTCGTTCTCACGGTCTCACAGTGAATTGATGGTATAACAAAAGGTGAATAGGTTCTTGGGAAGCAAGGGGGCGAAAGGATATCGGGAGGAAGGAGGGATGAGGTTTCCGTCAGATCAGTGTTGATGTTATCGAATGGCGGTGTAGGCCCGAAGAGCTGAATGGCCTATTCCTGTTCCAGGTTTGTTTGTTTGTATGTAATCTGCTGGTCCGGCCTACATGTGACTCCAGAGCCTCAGCGATGTTGTTGACTCTTAACTGCGCTCCGAGACTGCCAAACGAACCACTCGGTTGCTTCGAAGGCAGCTGGCCACCAATTTGTCAAGGGCAGTTTGCGGTAGATAAGGAATGCTGGCTTTATCAGCAACGTCCACATTCCATGACTGAATTTTTAAAAAGGCAAGTAAGATAAGAGCAGCGAGCATGAGACTGCTTTATTAAATGTGAATTTCAGTCGCTATTCAGGTGACAAATCTGTAAGATTCCTTTTATCTGAGGAATAAATGGGGTGATTCTCTTTCTTTTACATTGCTGTTCGAACATGGTGAAGATAAAGATTAATGTTCAGACTTGTCCTCACACAGTTATTGTCATAATATACATCAGTACATTATGGTGCAATCACATACGCCCACTGATGGACATGCAGTGGGACCAACCAGCATACATAACACCGCAGCCAATCACCAGTGAGAGCACAAGCACTATAAAGACAGGGGACAGGAGAGTTCCCGCTCATTCTAGCAGCAGCCAGCTCAGAGCACAGAGCTCACAGCCTGCAACACAGACATTCACCATGTGCTGAGTGCCTCACCATAGCTAGTGATAGGAAAGGGTCCACAGTTAAGCTGGTATTGCTTATACCCACGTTTACAGTATGTTAGCATAGTTGAACAGTTAATAAAATAGCGTGACACCACTTCCAGCATTGTTGGCTTGTTTGTGAACCAGAACACCCAACACGACAGTCACCAAATTAATTATCCTTGGTGTCAGATTTGAATGATCTTACAGCTGGTAACTTTATCTGTCCAGAACATGCACAGTGATCTTCAAGGAGAAGCCTATTTAATGAGGCACAGGAGATATTAAGATTCAGTTGGTCTCATCGCTCCATTACTGTCTTCAACGTTTGCACTGAATTCACAGCAACTTGTATTTATTGAGGGTTCCCAGGTGTTTCACTGCAACATGATTAACTCGTCATCAAGCCACGTCGGACGATATTAAGACTGGAGACTAAAAGCCTGGTGAAACTTTTAAGAAGCATCTGAGTGGGGGGGAGGTAGAGAGGTGGAGATGGTTAGGGAGGGAATTCCAGAATCTAAGTCCCAGGCAGCTGAAGGCACTGCCGCCTCCGGTGAAGTGTTTCAAATCTGGATGGCACAAGAGGCCAGAGGGGGAGGGGCGCAGAGGTCAGTAACGTACTCAATAATAATCTTTATTAGTGTCACATGGAGGCTTACATTAACACTGCAATGAAGTTATGGTGACAATCCCCTAGTCGCCACACTCTGGCACCTGTTCGGGTACACGGAAGGAGAATTCAGAATGTCCAATTCGCCTAACAAGCACGTCTTTCGGGACTTGTGGGAGGAAACCGGAGCGTCAGGGGGAAACCCCCGCAGACAGGGGGAGAACGTGCAGACTCCGCACAGACAGTGACCCAAGCCGGGAATTGAACCTGGGACCCTGGCACTGTGAAGCAACAGTGCTAACCACTGCGCTACCCTGCCGTCCCTGGCATTTTGACAGCCAATCTGAGCCCATTCGGTTTTACTCCACGGGAACAGTAGAGCGTACTGGATGGAGCAAAGGTATGCACCCTGACAACATCCCAGCTTTAGTGCTGATGGCTTAGCTCCAGAAATAGTTGCACCTCTAGCCAAGCTGTTCCCGTACAGCTACAACACCGGCATTCAACCGACAACCTGGAAAATTGCCCAGGTATATCCTGTCCGCAAAAAACAGGACAAATCCGATCATTCGTTACCCTATAAGTCTCCTCTCAATCATCAGCAAAGTGTTGAAAGGTATTGTTGGCAGTATAGAACAAAAGAAAAAAGAACAATGCAGCACAGGAACAGGCCCTTCGGCCCTCCAAGCCTATACCAGTCATGATATCATCCTTGACCACTTAAGGGCCTTTTCCCGCCTAGCCTCAATTTTTAGGCCTGGATCTGAGTGAAGTCCCGTGGACCTCCCCTGCCAGCCTAGGAAAATAACTCCCTTGCAATTTTTCACTATCTCTTGCTGCCTGTCTGCTGGCGGCTCTCCAAGGCAAGGCATCCTTCCAAGTCAGGTCAGAAGTCGTCCCGCTTTCTGTCAATTGACCTTTATTTGTTAGTAAAAGCGTTCACCATCCGGAAAGTTCAAGCCTGGGAGTTCCAAAAATGTGTCACAATTTTCTTCAATCCTAATCCTTATTTTCACAAACTAAGACGTAAAAATGAATTCTATCCGATCCTCCTCCTCATCTTTCTGTTGTGTATGGTGCTGACAAAAGGTTATGTGTGAGCTCACAGCAGATCACCTTAAACTAATGTTAAATACAACTCCCCACCAGAAAGCATAGCAGAAACAACTCTGCGAGGCAAATGCAAATTGGATTGGATTGGATTTGTTTCTTGTCACTGATGCGACCATCAATTCACTCAAAGACACGAGGAGAAGTAAATTGTGGTTTTAATCAGCTTAGAACAGTGCCTGCCTGCGACTGGTACAATACTGGGAACTGCCTGCAGGTCAGCTGCTCTTTATACTTCCTCTTAAGGGGAGGAGCCATGGGCGGAGCCCGTACATGCCCCAATATATCCCCCTGTGGGTGAAGCCACACAATGGCCCATAGATGGAGCCCACAGGGTCAACAACATAACACAACAGCAGAACATGATACATATGCACTGGTGAATTATTAGCACTATACATTCACCACATTCACGTGTACCGAGGTACAGTGAAAAGTATTTTTCTGCGAGCAGCTCAAACAGATCATTTAGTACATGAAATGAAAATAAAATAAAAAGGGCAGCACGATTGCACAGTGGCAGCACTGCAGCCTCTCGGCGCTGAGGTCCCAGGTTCGATCCTGGCTCTGGGTCACTGTCCGTGTGGAGTTTGCGCATTCTCCCCGTGTTTGCGTGGGTTTCACCCCCACAACTCAAAGATGTGCAGGGTAGGTGGATTGGCCACGCTAAATTGCCCCTTAATTGGAAAATTGGGTACTCTAAATGTATTTATTTTTAATGAAAAAGAAATAGAAAATACATAATATGGCAACACGAGGTCCACAATGTAAATACATAGACACTGGCATCGGGTGAAGCATACAGGAGTGTAGTGTTAATCAGGTCAGTCAATAAGAGGGTCGTTTAGAGTCTGGTAACAGCGAGAAAGAAACTGTTTTCGCGTCTGTTCGTGCATGTTCTCAGACTTCTGTATCTCCTGCCCAATGGAAGAAGTTGGAAGAGTGAGTAAGCCGGGTGGGAGGGGTCTTTGATTATGATGCCCGCTTTCCCCAGGCAGCGGGAGGTGTAAATGGAGTCAATGGATGGGAGGCGGGTTTGTGTGATGAACTGGGCGGTGTTCACGACTCTCTGAAGTTTCTTGCGGTCCTGGGCCGAGCAGTTGCCGTACCAGATTGTGATGCAGCCCGATAGGATGCTTTCTATGGTGCATCTGCAAAGGTTGGTAAGAGTCAGTGGGCGGGATTCTCCGACCCCCCGCCCGGTCGGAGAATCCCCGGGGGGCCGTGTGAATCTCGCCCTGCCGCCCCGACACCGGCTGCTGGATTCTCTGCCGCCGTTTTTCGGGCGGGGGAGGGGTTCCCGCCGCGCCGGTCGGGGGCCGTTGGCAGCGCCCCCCCCCCGGCGATTCTCCGGGCCCCGATGAGCCGAGCGGCCGTCCATTTTTGGCCAGTCCCGGCATGAATCACTCAACTCACGTACCGGCGGGACCTGGCAGGTAAGTCGGCGGGGGCGGTCCTCGGGGGGGGGGGGGGGGGGGGACACGGGGGGATCCGACCCTGGGGGCTCCCACGGTGGCCAGGCCCGCGTCGGGACCCACCGATCTGCGGGCGGGCTTGTTCTGTGAGGGCACTTCTTCCTTCCGCGCCGGCCCCGTGTAGGGCTCCGCCATGGCTGGCGCGGAGAAGAGAACTCCCCACGCATGCGCCAAAATAGGCCGTCCGGTCTGCGCATGCGCAGAAACACGCAGGCTGTTCCGCGCATGAGCGAGATCACGCCGGTCCTTCGCGCATGCGTGAACTCGCGCCGTCCCTTCGCGCCGGCTGGAGTGGCGGCAACCCCTCCGGTGTCCACCTAGCCCTAGGGCTGTTGATGCCAGAGTGGTTGGCGCCGGTTTTCCCGCCGGCGTGGGGACTTAGTCCCCAAAAGGGAGAATCCCGGCCAGTGTGTTTCTATAAAGCGGACAAGAGGTCCATGATATGATAACACCATAAGACTGAGGAGCAGAAGTAGGGTATGCGGCCCATTGAGTCTACTCAGCCATTCAATGAGATCATGTCAGTTTCACACACAGGTATTAAATTGAAAATCTACCTGTTTAAATTCACATTTGCGTTAATTGGAATCCTACTTTAGCTATTTGTTGAGAGGGACAAATCCAGTTCCAGCAGCAAGAAAAAATGTTTAGTTCCTAATAGTAATTAGCCTGTCTAGACCTCCCAACAATTGCAAGGATTATTCCATCGCATAATTACACAGGCTTAGTTTAGGAGTTCTTTGATGATGTTGCCTTAGGGTGCTGCGGCAAAGTTATTATATTCAGTAATAATTATAAATTTGAATGACAAAGGGGGGGGGTCAATGTTCTGGGGAGACTACAGGGATTCATTCAATTAATAATCCCACCGAAATCGGGTCCTCAAAATTAACCTTCAAAGTGTTACGTAAATTAACCTGTGAACTGGTAATAAAATAGTTTGTTTTATATTGCCTCCCTGGTTACGGTAATGGAAAAGGATTTTACTTTCTCCTTTATGAAATCCTACAACCTTCGAGAAGGAAATCTGAAGAAGTGTTCACTCAGAATTGGGTACTCTAAATGTATTTATTTTTTACAGCTGGTCTCTGGGTAAAGGTGTCAACAAGCAGCTCCTTCGACATTTCATTTGTAAACCAAGCATGTTTTAAGATCACAAAGAAAGTGTTTGCAAACAGAAAAGCGCAGTAATACTTACATGGTGGTCGCCAATAAGGAAGATAGAAACAGGATAAGCGCGGCGGATAAAGGCGATGGTTCTGACAAAGAATCAACAGCAGCACTAGAGAATCAGAGCAGAGCTGAGCGACTCGAAAAAGGAAACCAACCCTCTGTTGAATTTATGAGGTTTGCTTTGTAGAATGTTGATATAGTGAAATGGGTGCACCTGTAGGTAACAGTTGGCTGAATAGTTATTATAACATTTTACTGCAATGTGAAGACACCATGTGTACTGAGTATAACAATGTTTTCAGCATCCAATCATCTATAACTTGCTGTCAAATTTTCTTTAATTGCTGCCTCACGGCGCCAAGGACCCAGGTTTGGTCCCGGCCCTGGATCACTGTCCATGTAGAGTTTGCACATTCTCCCCGTGTCTGCGTGGGTCTCACCCCCACAACACAAAAATATGTGCAGGGTAGGAGAATCGACTACGCTAAATTGCCCCTTAATTGGAAAAAAAAAGAATTGGGGACTCAAATTTTTTTTTAAAGTAAATTATTTTAAATTCATTGACGGGATGTGGGGGTCGCTGGCTAGGCCAGCGTTTATTGCCCATCCCTAGTTGCCCTTCAGAAGGTGGTGGTGAGCTGCCTTCTTGAACCGCTACACACTCCGAGGTGTAGGTACACCCACAGTGCTGTTAGGGAGGGAGTTCCAGGATTTTGTGAAGGAGCGGCGATGTATTTTCAAGTCAGGATGGTGAGTGACTTGGAGGGGACCCTCCAGGTGGCGGAGTTCCCAGGTATCTGCTGCTCTTGTCCTTCTAGATGGTAGTGGTTGTGGGTTTGGAAGGTGCTGGCTAAGGAACCTTGGTGAGTTTACTGCAGTGTATCTTGTAGATGGTACTCAAGCGGGCTACTTTGACCTGGATGGTGTTGTCAAAGTCACTCTTAAGTGCCGAAGCAAACCTTGATATCATCCAGTATAAACCCCAAAGCTATGCAATCAAAATCGGTCCATGTGCAGGATCCAAGCTTTACACTGACTTTATACTCTCCCCAGTACAAGGTGTCCCTGGCAGGTCCTCTCTGCTCCTGAAAGTAAGTCACGGTGCAATAGAGGAGGAATTTCTGGAGGGCATACGGGATGGTTTTCTGGACCACTACGTTAAGGGAACGGGCCACCTTGGACTGGGTGTTGTGCAACGAGAAAGGATTAGTTGACAACCAATTTGTGAGCGAACGCTTGGGGATGAGTGACCATAATATGATAGAATTCTTCATCAAGGTGGATACTGAGATAGTTGATTCTAAGGTTAGTGTCCTGAAACTCAATAATGGTACCTCAGATGGTATGAGGCATGAGTTGGCTATGATGGACTGGGAAACATTACTGAAAGGAAGGACAGTGGACAGGCAATGGCAGGCATTCAAGGAACAAATAGGTGAACTCCAAAAGTTGTTTATTCCTATTTGGCGCAAGAGTAGAAAGGTGGCCAAACCGTAGCTTACAAGGAAAATTAGAGATAGTGGCAAAAGAGAAAATTCTGGAAAATCTCAGCAGGTCTGGCAGCATCTGTAAGGAGAGGAAAGAGCGAACGCTTCGAGTCCAGATGATCCTTTGTGAGCTTTGACAAAGAGTCATCTGGAGACGAAACGTTAGCTCTTTTCTCTCACTACAGATGCTGCCAGACCTGCTGAGATTTTCCAGCATTTTCTCTTTTGGAGTCAGATTCCAGCATCCGCAGAAATTTGTTTTTATTTTAAATTAGAGATAGTATTAGATTCAAAAAAGAAACATAGAAATTAGCAAGAAAAAGCAATAGACCTGAGGATTGGGAACAGTTTAAAATTCAACAAAGGCAGATAAAGGGATAAATAAAGGGGAAAATACAAGCTAGCAGGGAACATAAAAACTGACTGTAAAAGTTTCTACAGATATGTAAAGAGAAAAAGATTGATAAAAATCTAATTTGGGCCCCTTACAGTCAGAAACGGGGGAATTCATAACGGAAAACAAAGAAATGACTGAGGAACTAAATTTGTATTTTGCTTGTCTTCACAAAGGAAGACATGTACTGGAAGTGCTGAGAAACACAAGTTTCAGTGAGGAGCTGAAGGAAATTAGTATTAGTAGAGAAATGGTTTGGGGGAAATTAATGGGATTGAAGGCGGATAAATCTCCAGGGCCAGATAATCTTCACCCCAGAGTACTTAATGAAGTGGCCCTAAAAATAGTAGATCCTTCGTGGTCATTTTCCAAAATTCTTTGGTCACTGGAATGGTTCCTTCAGATTGGAGGGTAGCTAATATAACCCCGCTATTCAAAAAGGGAGGTCGAGAGAAAACAGGGAATGAGTGACCAGTGAACCTAATGTCGGTAATGGGGAATTGCGAGAGTCCATTATCAAGGATTTCATAGCCCAGCATTTGGAAAGCAGTGGTGTAATCAGACAACGTCAGCATGGTTTATGAAAGGGAAATCATGCTTGACAAATCCACTGGAATTCTTTGAAGATGTAACTAGTGGAGTTGACCAGGGAGACCTGGTGGATGTGGTTTATTTAGACTCTCAGAAGATTTTCAACAAGGTCTCACATAGCAGATTACTGTGTAAAATTAAAGTGCATGGGATTGCGGGTAATGTTTTGAGATTTATAGAAAGCTGGTTAGCAGACAGGAAGCAAAAGGTTGGACTGAATGAGTCTTTTTCTGCTTGGCAGGCAGTGACGAGTGGGGTACCACAGGGATTTGTGCTAGGACCCCAAATGTTCACATTATACATTAATGCTTTGGACAAGGGAACTAAATATAGTATCTCCAAATTTGTACAAGGTACAAAGTTAGGTGGGAGGGTGAACTGTGACATAGAGATATAGAGATGCTTCAGTGTGATTTGATCAGGCTGAGTGAGTGGGCATATGCGAGCCTGATGCAGTATAACATGGATAAATGTGAGGTTATCCACTTTGGTAGCAAAAATAGGAAGGCAGATTATTATTTGAATGGGTGCAAATTGAGAGATGTGGGGCGCGATTTAATGGCCATGTTATACTTGGTGAGAGCACGATGAGGCCATTAAATCGTTGCACAGGCCAGAATCGAGAACTGCGCCAGGCAACGATTCATTTACGATCGAACTGGCCCGTTCCTATTGCTGAAATCCAGAGGCTGTGGTGTTGGGGGGGCCAGAGATCAGAGTGCCATTTAAAAATGGCGCCCTGCTCTCTTCCCGCACTGGCCAGCTGAGCTTGTGCCATTTAATAGCAGGTCATCTTCGGTGCTGCCAGCGCCAGGATACACAAGACTAAATGGGCCCGCCACGAGACTCTGTTTCATTTCCGTTAAACCGCGCCCGACATCAGCCCTGATCGTTCTGAATGGCGGAGCGGGTTCGAGGGGCCCAACCACCAGAAATTGACCAAGCACGCCGGCCACTTCGGCCACAGCCGAGAGCCGGGGAACTGCCGAGGGCAATAATCGCTAATATGGACCGGTACTATGACCAGGAAAGAATGCGGCGCTGAGGAAAGCAGTGCACCAACTCCGCCAGGCACAGGGCACCCTGTACGAGCAGGGTACAAGCCCATCCACCTGCTGGCTCACCAGCTGAGAAAGCAGGCAGTCACAAGGGAATTGGCCCAGATTAGGAATAGCAAAGACAACGTAGTGGCGGAGCAGGAAAAGGTCAACAAAGTATTCGAGACCTTCTACCGGGGGCTGTACACCTCCGAGCCCCCAGCAGGGGACTTGAGGATGAAACAGTTCCTCGATAGACTGGACATGCCAGGCATGAGGGAGGACAGGAAATGGAAGCTAGAAGCACTGCTAGAACAAAGAACAAAGAACAAAGAAAAGTACAGCACAGGAACAGGCCCTTCGGCCCTCCAAGCCCGTGCCGACCATGCTGCCCGACTAAACTACAATCTTCTACACTTCCTGGGTCCATATCCCTCTATTCCCATCCTATTCATGTATTTGTCAAGATGCCCCTTAAATGTCCCTATCGTCCCTGCTTCCACCACCTCCTCCGGTAGCGAGTTCCAGGCACCCACTACCCTCTGCGTAAAAAACTTGCCTCGTACATCTACTCTAAACCTTGCCCCTCTCACCTTAAACCTATGCCCCCTAGTAATTGACCCCTCTACCCTGGGGAAAAGCCTCTGACTATCCACTCTGTCTATGCCCCTCATAATTTTGTAGACCTCTATCAGGTCTCCCCTCAACCTCCTTCGTTCCAGTGAGAACAAACCGAGTTTATTCAACCGCTCCTCATAGCTAATGCCCTCCATACCAGGCAACATTCTGGTAAATCTCTTCTGCACCCTCTCTAAAGCCTCCACATCCTTCTGGTAGTGTGGCGACCAGAACTGGGAAGTCAAGGAGAGCATCAACTCCATGCAGGCGGGAAAGGCGCCAGGATCAGACGGATTGCCGGCGGACTTCTACAAAAGGTTTGCGATGGCACTGCGGGAGATGTTCACAGACCTGCTGCCCACACTAGCACAAGCATCAATCTCACTGATACCAAAGAAAGACCCAGCAGATTGCGAGTCCTACAGATCGATGTCGCTGCTAAACGCAGACACAGAAATACTGGCCAAGATCCTCGCCAAAAGGCTGGAGGACTGCATACCAGAGGTGGTAGTAGACCAAAATGGGGATTTGTCAAGGTAGACAGCTAACATTGAACATCAGGCTCCTGCTGAACGTAGTCATGACCCCACCCGGGAGTGAACACCAGAGCTGATCGGCTCCCTGGACACAGAAAAGGCCTACAACAGAGTCGAATGGAAGTACCTCATAGAGGTACTGGAATGGCTCTGGCTTGGAGTGGGGTTTACCACCTGGGTGAAACTCATGTACAGAGCTCCCATGTCAAGTTGACGGACAAATACCACCAGCTCTAAGTACTTCCAGCTGCACAGAGGCACAAGGCAGGGATGCCCGCTGTCCCCGCTGCTATTCACCCGAGCGATCAAGCCACTGCTGATCGGGCTCAGGATAGCAAAGAATTGGAAGGATCCGGAGAGGAGACAGAGAGCACAGTGTCTCGCTCTATGCAGATGACTTGCTCCTCTACATCTCAGACCCACAAAGCAGCATGGAGGGAACCATAGCGCTCCTGACCGAGTTTGCAGCCTTCTCGGGCTACAAGCTCAACCTGGGCAAAACCTGAGGTCGTCCCAGTGAACCCGCAAGGGGGAGGGGCAGAGCTGGAGCGAATGCCATTTAAACAGGCTGATGCACAATCAATGACCACTACAGCGAGGTTGTAGTCCAACTGAAGGCTTTAATAAGCTAGATGTTACCCCCAGCAGCTCAGGTACAGAAAGAAGGCTGCTGGGGTGGCACGGGCTCTTATACCCCGCATTGCAGGGTGGAGCTACCATACAGCTTGACCAATAGGAAACATACAATATCTACCAATGGTGTTCCAGCATTACCAGGTACCGTAATACCTCTACACAGACTACCACACAGGCCCATCACAAATTCTGCCACCTGGGAATCCAATTCACTCATGACTGGATAGCGAACCACAATGTCCAAGGTGGTGGGGGTGAGGGTGAAGCCGTGCCCGAGAGTGGCAGTCTCCGGGGTCTCAGAACAGCCAGATCTATTCATGGGGATGAGCGCCGACGCCTTGCTTTTGCCTCCCTCATCGCCCGCCAGAGAACCCTGCTCGGCTGGCGATCGGCAGCACCACCCAAAGCTGCAGACTGGCTGTCCGACGTTTCGGAATTTCTCCAGGTGGAGAAAATCAAATTCGCCATCTGGGGGTCGGATGAGGGCTTCCGCAGAATGTGGGAGCCATTCGCTCAGCTGTTCCAAGGCCTGTTTGCAGCCAGCAGCCAGTAAACCAGAGGGAGCTGAAAGCCAGGACACAATAACGTATACAAATGGAAGGGGTAGGGGGAGGGTGGGAAGGGAACAATGAAATATAGAACTCGAAGATCAGCAAACAAACAATTAAACACAGGGCATCACGCCAGTCACACGTGAACAGAATACAGGAGCTGAAGAGGAAAGAGCCAGTCGACTAGAAGGGGGGGGGGGTCGAGAAGAAAGCGGGCGGGCGGGGGGAGGGGGGGGGGAAGGAGAGTGGGGGACCCGGTTGGGAATAAATACCCACTGGAGAACGGGAGTCAAGAAGCCGCAACCTATCTAAATAGCTAAAAACAACCAATGTATATACAATTTTTCCTTTTCTTCTTTTTAAATTATTTAATTATTTCACTCCTGTTATTTTTCAATGTATGTTCGCAATTGCCTCTGTCTTGTGTAGCTTAAAAATCCTCAAAAAAAACACTTTAAAATAAAATGAATTGCCTACTTCTGGTCTTTGCTCTCATGTAAGGACAGAGATAGAGGGGTGAATTTTACAGCCCTCCGGTCGGTAGGGATTTCCAATCCCGCCAAAATCAATGGACTTTTGAATATCTCGCCACAGTTCAAGGCCCCTCCCCATCACGATGGGGGTCACAAAGTTCCGCCCAGGTTCTGCGTTGCACAGGAAACCCATGCAGCTTGTCATGATGAGCTTAACCTGATAATTTCGAAAACAAGGACTCCTACATCAGACTCCTATTTATTGACTACTGCTCCGCCTTCAACACCATAATCCCAGCCAAGCTCATGTCAAAGCTCCAAAACCTTGGACTTGGCTCCCCCCTCTGCAACTGGATCCTCGATTTTCTGACAAACAGACCACAATCAGTAAGAATGAGCAACAACACCTCCTCCACAATAATCCTTAACACGGGGCCCCGCAAGGGTGCGTACTTAGCCCCCTACTCTACTCCCTGTACACACATGACTGCGTGGTTCCAACTCCATCTTCAAGTTTGCTGACGATACGACCATATGGATCTCGAATAACAATGAGTCAGAATACAGGGGGGAGATAGAGAACCTAGTGGAGTGGTGTAGCGACAACAATCTCTCCCTCAATGCCAGCAAAACTAAAGAGCTGGTCATTGACTTCACAAAGTAAAGTATCGTACACACCCGTCAGCATCAACGGGACCGAGGTGGAGATGGTTAGCAGTTTCAAATTCCTAGGGGTGCACATCTCCAAAAATCTGTCCTGGTCAACCCACATCGACGCTACCACCAAGAAAGCACAACAGCGCCTATACTTCCTCAGGAAACAAAGGAAATTCGGCATGTCCACATTAACCCTTACCAAAGTTTACAGATGCACCACAGAAAGCATCCTATCGGGCTGCATCACAGCCTGGTATGGGAACTGCTCGGCCCAGGACCGCAAGAAACTTCAGAGAGTCGTGAACACCGCCCAGTCCATCACACAAACCTGCCTCCCATCCATTGACTCCATCTACACCTCCCGCTGCCTGGGGAAAGCGGGCATCATAATCAAAGACCCCTCCCAACCGGCTTACTCACTCTTCCAACTTCTTCCACAGGGCAGGAGATACAGAAGTCTGAGAACACGCATGAACAGACTCAAAAACAGCTTCTTCCCCACTGTCACCAGACTCCTAAATGACCCTCTTATGGACTGGCCTCATTAACACTACACCCTGTATGCTTCATCCGATGCCAGTGCTTATGTAGTTACATTGTATATGTTGTGTTGCCCTATTATGTATTTTCTTTTATTCCCTTTTCTTCCCATGTACTTAGTGATCTGTTGAGCTGCTCGCTGAAAAATACTTTACACTGTACCTCGGTACACGTGACAATAAACAAATCCAATCCAATCCAATCCAATGACTGAAAGTAGGATTAAGCGTCAAATCTCCTTTTGTGAGCATATTCTCGTTTTACTAGGCGTAAAGAAAGAAAAGTGATCCTGTACAAAATTAGAAGCTTCAAGAACATCTGGATGAGGCATTGGAAACAATATTGTTGCATAACAGCTTGAGTTGATTTGACTGCCGTTTCTTTGTGGAAAATACACAGACGGTAACCAAAGAGATTGACCAAAAACAGGCCAAAAAAACCTGTTGTTAACTTAAATGACAAATAAAGATGATTATTGATGTAATCAGATAAACATAATTGTGTTGCTATGGTACATTGTTTGGTAACTGCTGAGAGAGGCCCGTGGCTGAAATGTATAGTAGAATGACTCATTTTATTAAACGTCATCCTTTAAAGTACACTCTGCATAACTATGGTATGCAGTCATTTCAACATGTTTGGAACCCAAACAATCCAAACGTTTCTTTCATGGAGGGCTGAATTCCGTCTCCTGGATGTATGCATTGGGAACTGCAGACGACTAGTTATTGGTTACTATGTCTTGTAAGAGTTAAAAAGGCAAGGGATGCAAGTTACAAAGGGGAGAATAAATGAAAATGAGGCTGAATATTATACTTGGAACACATCGGCAGACACTGGGGAATGGGTGGAGCTGGCGTGTAATAACGTGGTGCCTGCAGCGTAGTTAACACTACTGAAGCTGCACATCAGCCAAAACCTGGCACCAACCAAAGGGGGAGACATTAAAGGGGGAGATGGGGAAATTTAGCGAGGGATTTCCGGAGCCCAGCATTCAGCCAGCTGAAGGAACGGCTGCCAATGGTGGAAGGAAGACAGGTGGGGGGGGGGGGGAGCATTTAAGAAAGTTTAACCGGAGGAAGCCTGAGTTTTCGGATGTTTGCCAGGCTGGAGGAGATTGCAGAGTTGGGGTATAAATCTGTCTACTTCAGTAATGTCTGAGCGGAAAGGAAACTTGCCGTCCTTCTCAATTTGGGCCTGGACTCAACTCCTGACTCTCAGCACTGCGGTTGACTCTTAGCTGCCTGAGAAACCGCTCAGTTTAAGGGCACATAGGGGTGGGTAATAAATGCTGGCCGTCCGGGCAGCACGGTGGCGCAGTGGGTTAGCCCTGCTGCCTCACGACGCCGAGGTCCCAGGTTTGATCCCGGCTCTGGGTCACTGTCCGTGTGGAGTTTGCACATTCTCCCCATGTTTGCGTGGGTTTCGCCCCCACAACCCAAAGATGTGCAGGTAGGTGGATTGAACAAGCTAAATTGCCCCTAAATTGGAAAAAATGAATTGGGTACTCTAAATTTTAAAAATTGCTGGCCGTAAAGGAGTTTTTAAAAATCCTAAATCAGAGTGATGGTACCAATATAGGTGAGTGTGCACAAGCTGGATGAGTGAGCAGGGTTTAATGCAGAGTGGTATGTAGCGCCCCGGTGACCTCAGCAAGAAATACAATTTAGAATGTAGAGTATTAAGTTGAACTGGAGGAAATTAAGAATAGGCTGGCGGAGGCAGGGCTGGAACATGTCTTGGGACTGATACAGGAAATCAATTTTCAGAAAACTGGAAATCTGCGGCTCCCAGAGATGTCGATATTCGAACAATCGAAGCTTTCAAAGCCGACAGCGGCAGGGAAACGGAGTCAAAGCTGGTGAATGAAGCTGAGGATCGGCCGCCAACCTTCATCATAACTGAATGGCAGGAACAGGCTGAATTATCCTTGTTTCCGTATTCCCAAAACTCCAGGTAAAGTAAGGAACTCTGGAACCATCGAGGAAAAGGGAGGATGCTACGGTAAGAACAGAAAGAGCTGCCTTTATATAGCACCTTTCACAACCTCAGGACTTCCTGGTTTGGGCCAAGGAAGTGCTTTTCAAGTGTTGCCGCATGGGCAAGGTGACTAGGCAATTTTGGCGCAGGGAGCCCCCCCCTGTACCCCCACAATGTGGCAGTGACCAAATAATCTGGGGTTTCTTTGCTGTCATGTTTTTTAAATTCTTTCATGGGATGCGGGGCATCATGGGTAAGCACAGCATTTGTTGCCCGTTCCTAATTGCCCCCGAACTGGCATTTTAAGAGTCAACCACATCACTGTGATCTGGGGTCACATGTAGGTCAGACCAGGTAAGGACGGCAGATTTCCTTCCCGGTGGGTCATGAACGAACCAGATGGGTTTTTACAACAATCGACAATGGTTTCATGGTCATCATTCGACTTTTAATTCCAGATTTTTTTATTGAATTCAAATTTCACCATCTGCAGTGGGGGGGGGGGATTCGAACCTGGGTCCCCAGAGCTTTAACCCTGGGTCTCTGGTTTACTCGTCCAGTGACAATCTCACTACGCCACCGCCTCCCCTTGACTGAGCGATAAATATTGACCAGGGTGGCACGGTGGTTAGCACTGCTGCCTCAGAGCTCCAGGGACCCAGGTTCAAATCCGGCCTGGGGTCGCTGTCTGTGTGGCGTTTCCACATTCTCCCCGTGTGTGCGTGGGTTTCCTCCGGGTGCTCCGGTTTCCTCCCACAGTCCGATGATGCGCAGGTTAGGTAGATTGGCAATGCTGAAGTACCCCTTGGTGTCCAAAGATTAGGTGGAGCTACGGGAATAGGGCGCGGGTGGGAAAGGGGGGTAGTGGGCCTGAGTTCGGGGGGGGGGGCTCTTTCGGAGGCTCAGTGTAGCCTCGATGGGCCGAAAGGTCTTTTTCTGCACTGTGGGAATTTTACAATTCTATGAGGACTCGGGGGATACGCACCCTGTACCTGGCCCTGTCCCGGGTGGGCGGGGGGGGGGGGCTTTTTACATTCACCAGCGACCAGGGCAGGGGGCTTAACATCACATCCGAAAGACGGTGCCCCCAACAGTGTGGCACTCTGCCGGGGGAGGGTGCCCGACTTGATATCTTTTGCATGGGTTTGTGCCCTGGAGTGGGCAGGGACAAGGAAGATGGGCGGAATGGCCTTCTTGGCCAGTGAACTCTTTTCTGTCAATCACACGTTGAATGGAGGGACTACAGTTCCCACAGGGCAGTGCACAGGAACAGCTGGCTGCTCTTGGCTGACTCCTGCTCCAAGTCAGATTCAGTGCAAGCTTCCTCTGGGAGGTCAGACATTCAGCTGCTGCTGCTCCGGAGTGGGAGTTGGGGGGGGGAGATGAAAAATATAAAGGGGAAAGTTAAGGTGGCGGCGATAATCGTGCTGTTGCTGGTATCTGTCTTTCTCATCTTCCTCAGCGCCCTGCTGATCCGCACCTACACCTTCAGCCCGGCCGGCAGTCAGGCGCCCGGCTCCCGCCGCAGTGTGGGCACCGCTCCCGCTGCCAACTTCACCCTGCAGGAGAGGCACCAACTCCTCGCCAACTTGAAGGGGGCTCTGCGCATCGCCACCGTCTCCCGGAGCCCCGACGACCTCAGCCCCGCCGCCCTGGCACAGTTTGGAGACTACCTGCCCACAGGTACCGAATAGCTGCACCCTGCTCAGGATGGGACAGATTCCCAATGACTGGAACCCCAGCCTTTATTTCAGAGGGGGAGGGGGGGGGGGGGGTAAACAGACCACAGGCAGCAAGACTCCAATGTCAAGTGGAGGGAAATGTATGTTTTCTTTTTCATTATTGCTCCATTCTTAAAGTTCCAGGGTTCCAGGTTCGATTCCCGGTTTGGGTCACTGTCTGTGCGGAGTCTGCACGTTCTCCCCGTGTCTGCGTGGGTTTCCTCCGGGTGCTCCGGTTTCCTCCCACAGTCCAAAGACGTGCAGGTTAGGTGGATTGGCCGCGCGAAATTGCCCCCCTTTGTTTGCAGGTTGGGTCAGGTTATGGTGTTACGGGGATAGGGTGGGGGGAGGGCGGGGTGCTCTTTCAGAGGGTCAGTCAGTGCGGACTCGATGGGCCGAATGGCAGGAAAGGATTACAATGTGGAGTCAATTGAAGAACTGGCTTTGCAATGAGTTGGTTGCACCTGCACTTTTGTTTGCTGGTGTTTCCCGGTGCCCCTCAGACCCGTGCCAGGGTCTCCACTCGTAAAGTGGGAGGCGAGTTAGGTGAGGGCTCCTCCGGGCAGTCCACAGTGGTAGAAACCATGAATGAGCCGGGTAAGGATTTACAGTAGAATAGAAGTTGCAATGTTGCCCTCATTTGCGATGCACCTTGTTTATAACAAATGCTTTCAATATTTGATTTTTTAATGATCACGTCCACGAATATATCTGACTGGGTTCCAGCTACACCGTAGAGTGGGGGCAGAAGGTATCCTGACTATTTTGTGCAAAGCTTATTAAAGAGACACTTTAATACAGTGATAATTCTCCCTCCCCTGAGTTCTTCCGACTCATGTTGGGTTTGGTTTTGCCAACAGTTTGTCATCCCACCCGATGATCGCAGTGAGTCTTAATAATCTAACTGTCTGTGTTAGCATGGCTAACCTCAATCTCCAAACGTCTAAGGCAGTGGTGGGCAAGCTACCCCACAGGGGTCACATGCGCCCCATCTGGGTTCAGAGCGCAGCCCACCAATCATTTTGTTGGCCGTTGCCCGCGGGCTGGGTTTGCCACATTCCGCTGATTTCCGTCCGCAAGTTTTTCACTGATCGGTGTGAGTGAAGTGAGTCGCACGTGAAGCGAGGGCGAGTGAGGTAAGGAGCGCGCTGATTGCTCACAACATTGACGGTGGGAGCCCAGCGCCTCCACTGCATCTGAAGCAAAAATATTTATTTTGTTTTTCCCATTTGAACTTGATGGTAATTCCATCAATATATAAATGATTAAGCATTTTCCATAACTCCTCATGAAATATTCAGTGTGTATTCAATGTATTGAATCTTATTCATGGGGTCACGGTTAGTGAACAAGCCCCGATTTCAATCTTGCAGCCCACTGCGATGAAGGAGGGTCACTCATGCAGCCCACTCACTCGCCCAGGCTACCCACCACTGGTCTAAGTATTGAAAATAGAAATAGCCAGCATTTCGCAGTCTGCAATGCTTTCAAAATTCTATCTAGATGCAGTCAGATAACAGACCTCTGAATGGAGGGCACTTGGCTTATAATGTTACACTTCAGTGTAGTGCCATTTTCACTCGCTGTTACTATTCATGGCATTATCCAACTTTAGCGCAACTCCCGTGGCATTGCTTCTGGATGGTGTGGATCAGGCTCTTAATTTCTGCCCCATTACTAATATCAGTCATCAGTGAGGAACCACAAATCTGGAGCCAAAATGGCGACCAAGCCGTGTTCTTCGAACAAGAAGCTGAGGTCAAGGTTGAGATCAATGGGGATCCGTCGTGGAGGGTGTATCCTGCTCTTTGTGGATCGAGTGGGTCAATTAGGAAGGAAATTCAGTTTTACAGTAGAATGTGGTTGGGGGCAGAGAGAGCAAAGTAAGGGAACTGTCTAACAACAGACGCTCCACATATCTAACCAATCAGAAAGACGAAAGCCACAAAAGAATTAGAATATAAATGTGTTAAATTAGGAGAGACTGACAGGAAGACTTGCTAAGCAACTTTAGTAGCTAGGAGTAGTAACCACATGATACCAATAAGACTAGAGATAATAGGGCAGCATGGTAGCACTATGGCTTCACAGCGCCAGGGTCCCAGGTTCGATTCCCGGCTTGGGTCACTGTCTGTGCGGAGTCTGCACGTTCTCCCCGTGTCTGCGTGGGTTTCCTCTGGGTGCTCCGGTTTCCTCCCACAGTCCAAAGATGTGCAGGTTAAGTAGATTGGCCATGCTAAATTGCCCTTCATGTCCAAAATGGTTAGGAGGGGTTATTGGTTACGGGGATAGGGTGGAAGTGGCTTAAGTGGGTCGATGCAGACTCGATGGGCCAAATGGCTTTCTTTTGCACTGTATGTTCTATGTAACCTTCCCTGTTTCATACCGTCAAATTTTTCAGCCCTTTGACTATTTGTTTGTGCTTGCTAAAACTCAACAAGGATTTAAACACCTGCGTGCTACCCAGAGGGATTGCACAGAACCACTCAGCATTATTGAAACAAGTGAAAGTCTTGTCCCCCCACTCCTTAAACGTCCACCCCCCCCCATACATAAATGGTCCTGATTCAATGAGCCCTCACTGCGCCACACTCTTCCTCCCTGCTCAAATGACCCTGTTACACTCTCTGATTCACCTTCGCTGCCATGCTCCGCTGCCATGCTCCGCTGCCATGCTCCGCTGCCATGCTCCGCTGCCATACTCCGCTACCATGCTCCGCTGCCATGCTCCGCTGCCATGCTCCGCTGCCACCTGTGGCTGCCAACTACAGCATCCACCAGAATGATTCATCTGTATTGAGTAGGAGCCAGGGGTAACTAACCAAACAGGAATTTCTGAGAAGTCTGGGTGTAAACGGTCCTGCACAGACTAGAAGATGGGGGAGGGGAAAGTGCATCTGTGAAATGAATGATCTTAAAGGGAGAGAAGCTTTGAGAAAACCCAAAGGACTATGACCATGTACAAGAACCTTGTCATGTCAAGAATGATTTTATTCCAATTTTATTCCCACAATTGTCCATATTTCACCCTGATAGAAGTTTGAGTCCAGTACTTGACTCTTTTGCATCTATTTGAAAAGCTCCTGCTGATTTGAATCTCGTGCCACCACCCCCTGAGGCACCCCCTGAGGCAATGTGGTTGATTTTTCTCTGGGTACATCATTGGATTACACAGTTCCAGATCTGTCATGTGTTGCCAATCACTGAGCGGAGGCTTAAAGGGCCTATCCATCTCTGATCGCTTAATACAAAAGTGTAAATTTCTATACCCTGCCAATGACAGCGGACCTTGCTTCGAGCCACTTATAATGTTTAAGCAAATATATAGTTGAGCTTTGCTGCCACTGCAGGAACACCAAATATGTCACAACTGTTTGCATGTGGGAAAGATGCAGTGATGGTTGGCAAGATAGAGAGCCGCCCGAGAGAAAACATGGAGAGAGAGAAAGAGAGGTTTTAGTCATGAACAAAGTCAATGGGGGAAACGATGGGCAAACAACTTGGGGCGAGATCCACTGGCCCCGTTGCACTCACAAAGCAGCGGGGTGCAGTCGATAGATGCCGGGAGATCCCGCGATGATAGTGTCCCCCCCCCCCCCATTGTAGGCGGTATCGCTTTCTGGCAAATCGGCATATTGTCCCATAGCGATGCAATTAGCCGGGTGGTTCCCGGTACCCCGAGGGCCGAGAAACACCACGCTATCAAATAACCATTCGGGTAGATTGGGGGCCTCAGCCGCGAGGCAAGGCCACACTCAGTCCCGTTTTCTGTATTGAGGAGCTCTGCTAGCCGGAACTCCTCAGTGCAGGGAAAGTTCGGGGCGCCCCCAGTCTCTCGACCCCCTGATGCGACCCCCGAACTGCCCCAAGCCCCGCCCCGCACCGCGCAGGGCACCCCGGGCGTCGGAAATGCCAGCTTGGCACCTTGGCAGTGCCATCCTGGTGTCCTGGCAGTGCCCTGCCAGCTGGCAGTGCCACCTAGGCACCTTGGCAGTGTCAGGTTGGCACAATGGAAATGAGGCCCGGGGGTTCCCTGCCCGGTGCGGGGTGGTGCAGGGAGGGGGGGTGGCGCAAGGACCCCCTTAAAGGATAGTTGTGGCTTGGGGGGGGGGGAAGGGGGTTCAGGGTTCACATCGGGGAGTCAAGAGATCGGGGCACCATTTAAAAATGGCGTCCCGATCTCTCCCTGCTCTGAGAAGTTCCAGCGAGCATGGCGCCTCGGTGCAGAAAATGGGACTGAGTGCGTCCTCGGCCGCGCGTTCCCCACTGAGGCCCCGATCTACACCCGGCTAATCACGCGGTATGGAACTCTGTTCCCATCTGGGTAGACCGTGCCCCATCTCCCATCTATCTTAACTGTTTGTCCATCTAACCCCCAAACGGGACTGGATGCTGGGCAAACGTGAGTTCATGGGAGGTCAATTATATAGTTAAGCTTTAAGGTGAACAGCTGATGGATATTGATGGGTTAATTGCCTTTGGGCACATAGAGAAAGGGAGAAAGGGTGGGTTAGTCGTTAGGAGGCAGATATTTATAATGCTGCATCTTGTGAATAAACCTGCTATCAAGGAAGAGGTCTTGGTCTTGATTCATACTTTACCATTTAGCTTGAATCGTTTAGTGTGGTGGCAGAAAATGGTTATCAAAAGGTAAAGACTGGAAACAATGAAGAAAAAGATTAGGGGCAGCAGGGTGGCGCAGTGGGTTAGCCCTGTTGCCTCATGGCACCGAGGTCCCAGGTTCGATCCCGGCTCTGGGTCACTGGCCGTGTGGAGTTTGCACATTCTCCCCGTGTCTGCGTGGGTTTCGCCCCCACAACCCAAAGATGTGCAGGGTAGGTGGATTGGCCACGCTAAATTGCCCCTTAATTGGAAAAAATGAATTGGGTAGTCTAAATTTATTTTTAAAAAAGAAAAAGATTTATTTTCAGACATAAGTTTGTAATCTGAGTTACTTTTGAAAAGAGTGACTTAAGCAAAGTGTAAGTTTTGATTTTGCCCTGACGGTCTCTGAATCTGAGCCTTATGACCAATGTAAGCAGTAACAGAATCTGCGCATGGGTTATGTCCGTTCCAAGCACCCACCACCTGCTGCGTGAAAATCTTTTACCCGCACATCTCCCCTAAACTTTCCCCCTCTCACCTTGAACTTGTGCCCCCTTGTAATTGAGTTTTCCACCCTGGGAAAAAGCTTCTGACTATTCCTGCCTATACCTCTCGGAATTGTGTAGGCCTCAATCAGATCACCCCTCAGCCTCCGTCTTTCCAACGAAAAGAAAGGTGAAGGCCTGTGCTGTATTCAGATCGATCAGTAATGGGGCGAAAGCACCAATACGACAGAGACAAAAGAATTGAGAAGGGACACCCTTTTTGGCAGATCAGTCGATCAACAGGAATGAAGTAATAATAACAGAAGAATTAACCCCTGAAATTCTCGGGAAATTATGGATGGGATTCTCTGACTGCCGATGCCGAAATCGCGTTCGGCAATTGGCCGGAGAATCCATTTTTATGCCAAAATAGGGGACACCGCCCCCTCAAAAATGGCGTAATCGCTGATTACGGCGCACGTAATCCCGTACCGGCCTCCCGAACAGGCACCGGAATGTGGCAACTAGGGGCCTTCCACAGTAACTTCATTGAAGCCTACTTGTGACAATAAGCTATTATTATTATTATTTATTATTACGCTGTTGGGACGGCTACGGGACGTCACCTGAGGTCCTCCCCTGATGCTCCGCCCCCGATAGGCTGACTTCCCGACGGCGTCGGTCGCGTGTCCTCTCAGTTTTCGGGGACCTTGCGTGGCGGCTGCGGACTGTGCCCAGCGCCGCCACAGTCGGGGGGTGGGTGGGGGGCTAGAGCCGTTCCGCTGGCAGGGGGGGGCTTCGGCATCGGCTGGGGGGACTGGTGGGGGGTGGCCCGGGGGTGGCAAGGGGGTTACAGTGAGGCACTATCTGGCAGGCCGGGTCCACGCACGGCTGGTGGCATGTTGTACGGCGCGGCCGTCGCAGGTCGGTGCCATGAGCATGCCCGGCCACGGACCCGGCCATCTTCCGTCCGGATCTGCAGGTAAAGCCGGGGGCTGCTAGCACCCCCACGGGCGGAGCATTGGTGCGGGGGCGGCACCGACATTTTGGTCGTAAGACCAGACGCTCCCTCCGGACGTAGCCACAAAATCGGAGGATCTAGCCCCACGTGTTTCTGCTGCGATTTGAAATATCATTATGGGGTAAATTGTCCAAAACACAGCGTTTTCTGAGGCGACGCACGATACGGAATGTTCGGGGGTTGCAGGGGGGTGGGGGGTAGAGATATTGCTCAGCATGAGGGAATTGTAATGGTCACAAGAAGCTTCAGTCTGGTAATGAGAATACCCGTCGTGGATTCATTCAATTGCACTGTGTTGGGAAGTGGTTGCTCATCCAGAGTTTGTGGAATGGATTGATTACTTCGAATTACTCAGTAGTAAAATGAAAGTTCTACGTACTTCAGGTTCAGGGGCTGCAACACTTTAAGGTCACTGAAAAGAGTGGTGATTTTGTGCAGAATTATTATTAGTGAAGAGGTGGGGCGGGATTCTCCATCCCACCAGCCGGTCAATGGGAATTCCCATTGTGGGCAGCCCCGCACCGTCGGGAAATCCCTGGGCGTGGACGGGTGAGCTGCTGGCGCAACGGAGAATCCCAACAGCGGAGAACCCAGGTCGCAATATCTAGTGAGATCCCCTTACCGCTGAGGAAACCATGCTTGAGGGAGGCACACGTGAAACTGGACACGGAACATGATAAAGCAACTGCCTTTGGAAAGTTTGCAGATTTACAATTTACCCAATCGGAACATTATTTCATCCCTTTAATAAACCCACCTTCTCTAATCAGAATGGTAAAAAAATGATTATTGAAGAGATTAGTGAAAATTGTGAGAGATGTAAGAAGTATTGGAGGACACCAACTCGGCCTATTGTACGTTTCTCATGGCACAAGGCCTTAATGAAGTAGTCGCTGTGAATTCAAAGGTGTGGAGCAAGGATAGAAACATTTTAATTTTACATTTCGCGGGGCGGCACGGTAGCTCAGTGGTTAGCACTGTTGCTTCACTGCTCCAGGGTCCCAGGTTCGATTCCCGGCTTGGGTCACTGTGCGGAGTCTGCACGTTCTCTTCATGTCAGCGTGGGTTTCCTCCGGGTACTCCGGTTTCTTCCCGCAGTCCAAAGATGTGCAGGTTAGGTGGATTGGCTATGCCAAATTGCCCTTAGTGTCCAAAAAGGTTAGGTGGGGTTCGTGGGTTACTGGGATGGGGTGGAGGTGTGGGCTTAAGTAGGGTGCTCTTTCCAAGGGCCAGTGCAGACTCAATGGACCGAATGGCAGCACGGTAGCATTGTGGTTAGCACAATTGCTTCACAGCTCCAGGGTCCCAGGATCGATTCCCAGCTTGGGTCACTGTCTGTGCGGAGATTGCACGTTCTCCGTGTGTATGTGTGGGTTTTCTCCGGGTGCTCCGGTTTTCCCCCACAGTCCAATGATGTGCAGGTTAGGTGGAGTGGCCATGCTAAAATTGCCCTTAGTGTCCAAAACTGCCCTTAGTGTTGGGAGGGGTTACTGGGTTATGGGGATAGGGTGGAGGTGTGGGCTTGGGTAGGGTGCTCTTTCCAAGAACCGGTGCAGACTCGCTGGGCCGAATGGCCTCCTTCTGCACTGTAAATTCTATGGTCCATGGTCTTATGCACTGTAAATTCTATGTCAATGTCTGTTTCATAGGCATGGCAACAAGATTCAGACTTTCTACAGTAGTAGATGGTAAAGACAAGTAATAGTGATTGTGGATAAAATCGTGGAAAAATGGAAAGGGACCAGACTGGGTCACTGGCTAAATTCCTAATTGACAATAGGGGAGAATTTTGCAAAACAAAATTCAGAAACATGAGTGAAAACATGAACAGTGCGGCTGAAAGTCCCTTCAACAATGGACTTTGTGAAAGTAGTCACACGGTGACTGACGAAATGCTTCACACGATCTTAGCTGAATTGCAAGCTAAACTGAATTGCAAGCTAACATCTGCCCTGGCTTATGTGCTTCAGTTGGTTGTGGGGGTGGGGGAGACTGTATCAGTTGATCTCTGGGAGAGATCTAAAAATACCTCCCTCTGGTGCTGGCCATGGAAAAGATCTGTGCGTTGTTTCGTACTGGTTTGGATCTATTTCACAGCTTGTAGCTTAATGCTACAGGCCTGTGGCCATAAGCAAGAAAACCATGTCGATATAGAACCAGCTCACGTCCTTACCCAATGGGCCTGTGGCCCTTTACAACAAGCCCATGACATGCAGCAACCACATAGAACAGGTATACAGACACACTTCACTTTCAGTAAAACTACTTGTTGTCATTTATCATTGCAGAAAGCGACATCTTCGCTAATTTCTGAAGCGGGCAGGTACGGGGAAGTTTTGTACATAATACCTCCCCCTATTATATCCCACTGGCCCACAGGATGGGAGATTTCATCTGAGCTGTATTCTCACGCGCAATTCGAATAGTTCCACTTGGCAGAGGCGCATCCAGGGAAAAAATGAATAAAATGTTTTGCTAAATCGACATCCTTCTGACTCGGGGCGTCAAACCACAAGGTCGCGCAGTCGAATATATGCTAAAAGAGGTAACAATCAAATATTTTGCGCCCCGGTTAGACTGCTGCCACCACAATCCGCTCTGGTTGTGTGAAACAAGGGAAATGTTATATCGGCTTTGTTGGCAGTGAGTGGAGAGAACCATGACAAGGCTCGACCCTAGAGTCCTCTGACGGATTTATGAGGAAAGAATGGAGAAACTGACGTTAGGGCAGGATGGGGGTGGGGGGATGAAGGGGGGGCAGTAAAGATTGGGAAGGGTTGGCAGCTCATTTTGCGACCTCCCACCTTGCTTAGACCCTGTGTGGAATGTTGTGGATTCCTCAAATCACCGACATCAAGGACTTCCAACTAAAGGTAGTTTATTGCTGGGCTCGACAGCTACAATACAGTACTTGTGTTCTGCCCGGGATCCCGAGGATAACTCCCGCTATCCAACGTTGCCTTCCTGGAAGAGGCATTAGTCATAATAATAATAATCATCTTTATTAGTGTCCCAAGTAGGCTTACATCAACACTGCAATGAAGTTACTGTGAAAATCCCCTAGTCGCCACACTCCGGCGCCTGTTCGGGTACACTGAGGGAGAATTCAGAATGTCCAATTCACCTAACAAGCACGTCTTTCGGGACTTAGAACATAGAACATAGAACATAGAACAATACAGCGCAGTACAGGCCCTTCGGCCCACGATGTTGCACCGAAACAAAAGCCATCGAACCTACATTATACCATTATCATCCATATGTTTATCCAATAAACTTTTAAATGCCCTCAATGTTGGCGAGTTCACTACTGTAGCAGGTAGGGCATTCCACGGCCTCACTACTCTTTGCGTAAAGAACCTACCTCTGACCTCTGTCCTATATCTATTACCCCTCAGTTTAAAGTTATGTCCCCTCGTGCCAGCCATTTCCATCCGCGGGAGAAGGCTCTCACTGTCCACCCTATCCAACCCCCTAATCATTTTGTATGCCTCTATTAAGTCTCCTCTTAACCTTCTTCTCTCCAACGAAAACAACCTCAAGTCCATCAGCCTTTCCTCATAAGATTTTCCCTCCATACCAGGCAACATCCTGGTAAATCTCCTCTGCACCCGCTCCAAAGCCTCCACGTCCTTCCTATAATGCGGTGACCAGAACTGTACGCAATACTCCAAATGCGGCCGTACCAGAGTTCTGTACAGCTGCAACATGACCTCCTGACTCCGGAACTCAATCCCTCTACCAATAAAGACCAACACTCCATAGGCCTTCTTCACCACCCTATCAACCTGGGTGGCAACTTTCAGGGATCTATGTGGGAGGAAACCCACGCAGACACAGGGAGAACGTGCAGACTCCGCACAGACAGCGACCCAAGCCGGGAATAGAACCTGGGACCCTGGACCAGGCCCGGGAATCACTCATGGGGTGCCCGGCGGTGTTAAGTGCTCTCAACTCTCGCTCTGTCAAGTGGCTGAGGTGACTGTCGATGCCTGTGTCTCTTAGGACATGTTCCTCGGTCAGTGTGGGGGATATGTTTTATCGGTCAGTGTGGGGGATATGTTTTATCGGTCAGTGTGGGGATATGTTTTATCGGTCAGTGTGGGGGATATGTTTTATCGGTCAGTGTGGGATATGTTTTCTCGGTCAGTGTGGGGATATGTTTTCTCGGTCAGTGTGGGGATATGTTTTATCGGTCAGTGTGGGGGATATGTTTTATCGGTCAGTGTGGGGATATGTTTTATCGGTCAGTGTGGGGGATATGTTTTATCAGTCAGTGTGGGGGAAATGTTTTCTCGGTCAGTGTGGGGATATGTTTTCTCGGTCAGTGTGGGGGATATGTTTTATCGGTCAGTGTGGGGATATGTTTTATCGGTCAGTGTGGGGGATATGTTTTATCAGTCAGTGTGGGGGAAATGTTTTCTCGGTCAGTGTGGGGATATGTTTTCTCGGTCAGTGTGGGGGATATGTTTTCTCGGTCAGTGTGGGGGATATGTTTTCTCGGTCAGTGTGGGGGATATGATGGAGCCTTTCACCCACCTTCGATTTAACCTTGAACTTCCACGCGTCTGAGCGCGTTTTAAATACAACACGAGCGTATACGTGCATTAAAACCGTGTAGGCTGAGGCAAAAAGTTTTAAAGGAATAAAAAATTAGTTTCCAACTGTTATGTTCTTTCTTGTAACCGCAAAGAGAAAGAGTCCGAGGTGGCACTTGTCGAGTTCGTGTAACGTAGCAGAAGGGGTTTATTTACAAGATGATGCTCGAGCAGGATTCAATGGTGAACCCCACTAAAGCCCACGAGACGCTCCGATTATATCATTACGTCGCATGAGACATTACACCAGCCAATGACGCTACTCTGATAGATGACACCAACCCTAATAAAGACAGTTCAACCTGTTCACTCGTACAGTTGGGCGGCACAGGTCATCAATGCCCATGTATGAATGCACTGGCATGGCATCGTAAAGTCAAAACCCACATTGTAAAATTGAAATGGGCTGTCAATTTATAAACCTTGCATGTGCCGTTCGTCATAACTCAAATGTCATAAAGTTGAGGTCTGCCCGGATCAATAGGGGTCACAGCAGAGGATCAATACTCACTGGGACTCACTGGCCATTGCTTTCTCAAAGAGGGCCACTCAGTCTAGAAATAAAATAAATCTAAAGACAAAAGCCAATTTAGAAGGGGGGAAGCTGCTCAGACAGGCCATTTGAATATTGCTAATGCACTTACACAGATCTGTGCTCCTCATCCAGTAATGAAATGTCAGTTCCCTTTAATTATTTTTCTGCTATGTCTGTTGCCTGAGAGCAACTGGGCCCAGAGCCCAGATTTGGATGTACATCAGACAGTACCAGGGGCAGCACGGTAGCATAGTGGTTAGCACAATTGCTTCACAGCTCCAGGGTCCCAGGTTCGATTCCGGCTTGGGTCACTGTCTGTGCGGAGTCTGCACATTCTCCCAGTGTGTGCGTGGGTTTCCTCCGGGTGCTCCGGTTTCCTCCCACAGTCCTAAGATGTGCAGGTTAGGTGGATTGGCCATGATAAATTGCCCTTAGTGTCCAAAATTGCCCTTTGTGTTGGGTGGGGTTACTGGGTTATAGGGACAGGGTGGAGGTGTTGACCTTGGGCGGGGTGCTCTTTCCAAGAGCCGGTGCAGACTCGATGGGCCGAATGGCCTCCTTCTGCACTGTAAATTCTATGAGTACCGGCCTGTGTCTGCCCGAGGTCACGAGCAGATCATTACTGAGTGGGGGCGGGAAGGATGGTGCACATCAGTATTCTTCAAACTTTTTACAAACGGGACCCATTTTTACCAACCGGCCGACCTTCGGGACCCAACCCGGCCGACCTTCGGGACCCAACCCGGCCGACCTTCGCGACCCAACCCGGCCGACCTTCGCGACCCAACCCGGCCGACCTTCGCGACCCAACCCGGCCGACCTTCGCGACCCAACCCGGCCGACCTTCGCGACCCACGTCGGCGGACCTGAGCGACCCACGCCGGCCGACCTGAGCGACCCACGCCGGCCGACCTGAGCGACCCAACCCGGCCAACCTTCGCGACCCACGTCGGCGGACCTGAGCGACCCACCATTTTCTCTTACCTTGTTTGCTGCTGATAAAAATGGAGCAAATGGTTTGGGGTCCCTTTGGCCCTCGTACACGCTCCTCCAATGAAACCTGTTGGATGAATGTGAAGCCTTCCGGTGTCGGAAAGTATGGAGTCTCCATCTGTCCAAAGTTCTGCATTTTTTTCCTGTAAAACTTTATCAAATAAAACCCCCCGAACTTGTAAAAAAAATAAAAATAAAATGAATAAAATAAATGAATAACACCCCCCCCCCCGAACTTGTAAAACAAAAAGTTGCGACCGTTAAAAAAAAAAAGCGGCCGCACTGCGCATGCGTGCCCGATCATCATGCGCATGCGTGCCCGATCATCATGCGCATGCGTGCCCGATCATCATGCGTATGCGTGCCCGATCATCATGCATTTGCGTGCCCGATCATCATGCGCATGCGTGCCCGATCATCATGCGTTTGCGTGCCCGATCATCATGCGTATGCGTGCCCGATCATCATGCGTATGCGTGCCCGATCATCATGCATTTGCGTGCCCGATCATCATGCGCATGCGTGCCCGATCATCATGCGCATGCGTGCCCGATCATCATGCGTATGCGTGCCCGATCATCATGCGTATGCGTGCCCGATCATCATGCATTTGCGTGCCCGATCATCATGCGCATGCGTGCCCGATCATCATGCATTTGCGTGCCCGATCATCATGCGCATGCGTGCCCGATCATCATGCATTTGCGTGCCCGATCATCATGCGCATGCGTGCCCGATCATCATGCATTTGCGTGCCCGATCATCATGCGTATGCGTGCCCGATCATCATGCGTATGCGTGCCCGATCATCATGCATTTGCGTGCCCGATCATCATGCGTATGCGTGCCCGATCATCATGCGCATGCGTGCCCGATCATCATGCGCATGCGTGCCCGATCATCATGCGTATGCGTGCCCGATCATCATGCGTATGCGTGCCCGATCATCATGCATTTGCGTGCCCGATCATCATGCGCATGCGTGCCCGATCATCATGCATTTGCGTGCCCGATCATCATGCGTATGCGTGCCCGATCATCGTGCGCATGCGTGCCCGATCATCATGCGTATGCGTGCCCGATCATCATGCATTTGCGTGCCCGATCATCATGCGCATGCGTGCCCGATCATCATGCGCATGCGTGCCCGATCATCATGCATTTGCGTGCCCGATCATCATGCGCATGCGTGCCCGATCATCATGCGCATGCGTGCCCGATCATCATGCGCATGCGTGCCCGATCATCATGCGTATGCATGCTGATGATCTGGCACGCATGCGCAGTGCGGCCGTATTTTTTTTACATGTTTGCAGCCATTTTGAACACCGCTTGCAGCAGCGTTCTTAACAGCCGGCTGCTGCGCGCAGATTTGCGCCATCGAGAGTGCCACGATGGACGGCTCCGCGACCCTCACGACACCCGCCCGCGACCTACCCGCGGGTCGCGCCCCCGTGTTTGACAATGCGTGGTGCACACCACACATCACAATGTCTCCGCACTGCCCCCCCGCCTTGAACTGCTTCTCACAACCCATGCTTTAGTCTCCTCTCCTCAGGCCCTTCAGCATCTGCTTTTACACTCCTCTGCAAAACATCTCCGTGAAGAGCTGCCATGTACAGACTGCTGTGTTGCAACTGTTGACGTGCTCTGTGCGCAGGCCAGTAGTGCACAGCCCAGGCACCTTCCAGTTAACACTGTAAAGAGAGCTGGTTTGTGGGATTTAATGAAGAATGTGTCGAAATCACATAAATGGCCCCATTCAGAGAGGAGAGGCTCAACGCAGCTGTCAGATCGGGGGGCAGCAAAGAAGATGAAACTGCAGCTCAGGAAATATTAATCGGTGGTTGAATAACTTATCATGAAACTGTTGCCCGAAGCCTTCCTTATCTTCTCAAGTATCGAAATTGGATAGAGAATTGAGGAAGAGGCAGTTTAATTACAGTAAATAGTCCAAATTCTGCCCTCTGAATATTGATTGAAACAGTGAGTCAAATCTTCAAATTCTAGGGACGAGTTATCTGCTTGTTGCTAAGTTTACTTGGAATTTGCGAAAGAATTCTGTTTTTGAGACAAATGGTTTCCTGTAACTGAACTGAAAATGGCATCTTTTATAAAAACAAAGCTATTGCAAAATTGTCATCTTTTCAACTTGAAGCCAAGTGGCCACTTCAATGAATATTTGTTTGAAATGAATAAAAGTGTATTGTCGCTGTTGTTTTTTAACATCATATATTAAAGAAAGTTTAATAGTGGGCAGCAATTTCGCTGTACCGTTTTACCTTGTTTCAATCAAGGCATTGGCCAGGATTTTCATAGAATCGTAGAATTTACAGTGCAGAAGGAGGCCATTCAGCCCATCGAGTCTGCACCAGCCCCTGGAAAGAACACCCTTCCTAAGCCCATAACCCAGTAACCCCACCTAATCTTTTTGGACACTATGGGCAATTTATTATGGCCAATCCACCTAACCTGCACATCTTTGGACTGTGGGAGGAAACCGGAGCACCCGGAGGAAACCCACGCAGACACGGGGAGAACGTGCAGACTCCGCACAGACAGTGACCCAAACCGGGAATCGAACCTGGGACCCTGGAGCTGTGAGGCCACAGTGCTAACCACTGTGCTACCATGCCACCCACCTTTTGAACTGTGATATCTCTACTATGGAGCTGTGCTCTAATTCTGGTGGTAACTGTAATCTATATCTTTATTGTCACAAGTAAGCTAACATTAACACTGTTAATGAAGTTACTGTGAAAAGCCCCTAGTCGCACATTCCGGCGCCTGTTCGGGTACACTGAGGGAGAATTCAGAATGTCCAAGTTCCTAACAGCACGTCTTTCGGGACTTGTGGGAGGAAACCGGAGCACCCGGAGGAAACCCACGCAGACACGGGGAGAACGTGCAGACCCCGCACAGACAGTGACCCAAGCTGGGAATCGAACCTGAGACCATTGTTCCTGTCAGTCCACTTGGTAGCGAGAGTGGAGAATATCGCGAGATGGTCAAAGTTGCGTCTCGCGTCGAGATAAAAGTAGGAAAGCATCATCCCGCCCTGCCCTGTCCTGCCCCATCTTGCCCCATCCTGCCACACCCCTGTCAACGGTGGGCCGCGTTTTCCGCTGCTCAATGTCAGGATCCTCACTGGAATACATCAGCGCTTCATCATTTGGTCCACACGCCACAATAATGCCCCCGGGTCACAAATACGTCCATGGTGGCGTGACGGCAGAACGGTGAGATGCCCGCATGGCCTCAAGGTGTGCACCTGGCGAGTGGCACCACGAGGGGAGCTTGGAGGTGAGAGCAGCATTCGGGGGGGGAGGGTCATGCCAGGGTGATGCCAGCGAGGTACTGGGGTGTTCACCTGGGTGAAGTATGTTTCCTGGTGCACTCGCTGTGCACTAAGTCAGCCTTTAAATATCATGCCTGGATCATCGAAGCAGTGAGTTGCTGGCCGCACACCAGTGATATGTCGCGGACCTCCGACTGCCTGCTTATTGCACTCAGTGTTGCCCTGTACGGCTTAAAAAGTCGTCATTGCCAAAACCACTTTCCCCGCCCGACATCGGACTATCGGATTTATTGCTATCGGAGAAAATCTTGCCCAATAGCCCATCTTTTCCTCAATATTATAGATTCTGTTAGAGCTCAGGTAGCCAAACAGTGGAGGAGCTGAATCTTTATACCCTTATACACGAGTATTTATACATTTGAAAGCTTTTATTTACAGAAACATGCATTGCATTTCATGAACCTCCAACCTAACACTTATCATGTCAACCTGCTCCCCTGTACATGAATACAGCGGAGACACGCACCAAGAAACGCTCATCACTTGAAGAGAATGAAACACATGTTCAGTGTTAAATCCATTCTCCCGTGACTGAACCTTGGGCGAGGCTTTAAATTCCACTTCCTCCCAGACCACGTAACACACACTGACATCCAAAGTCTCTTTTGATAATGGGTTCTAAAGTAGCAGTGTGGAATTTATTGTCCCATTCACAGCTGTAATATGATCATCGTAAGCTTGCGTTCCATCTCAATTTGTTTCTGAATTTCGTGTCTTAACGGAATTGCAATCTGTTTGTTTTCACAACTGATTATTAATACAGCAGAAGCACAAAGCAGATATTTGACTCACTGATGCGCGATCAATTACACTCAAGATGAAGTGATTTCATAACTGAAGGCTTTAATCTACTAGAACTTGTTCCCCAGCAGCTTCGGTACAGAAAGTGAAGGCTGCTGGGACGGCACCGTTGCTTATACTCCGCCTGTCAGGGTGGAGCTACGTATCAACAGCCAATGGTAAACTCCTGGGTTTAACCAATGGTCATCAGCCTCTTGGGTACCGCAATACCTGGTACTACCACACTCACATAATCAGCAGTATCTTCTTGAGCAGTCGTTCAGGTCGAGGGTGACTTGCTTCCACTCTGGGGAGGTGGGTCCTGAGGTGGCTGAATAGTCCAATCCTGGATCCGCAGACCCGGCCACAGGTTTGGCAGGCGGTACTTGATAAGGTGGGTGGGTGGGTCGCTCTGGGTTCTGCACCCTCCTTCCGCTTTTATTCTAGCCCCCTGTGTGCTCCAGTCTGTGATGTTTGAGGTGATTGGCGCATTCGCGGACGCTTCTCCAGTTTGTGCATTCTAGAGCAAGCAATTCCAGCGTGTTTATGGGGATGTTGCATCTATTGAGGGAGGCTTTCAGAGTGTCCTTGTAATGTTTCCTCTGCCCTCCTAGAGAGGAGAACTCGGCCATTTTCCGAAGCCGGGCCATAAACCCGGTGACCGATTTACCTGGGCTCTTTCCGCCATATCAAAACAATAACGCTGGATTATAATGGACGGCTTCGGGTTGAAGTGCTGACCAATGAGCTCTCCGAGCTGGTCAAAGATGCCGGTGTCCACTGACTCCGGGTACATGAGGATCCAAGTGACCAGCAGGATCACCGCTTGCTGCTCACCTTCTGCGATATTATTTGTGTGAAAGAAATAGCGCATCCGCTCTGCATATCGTGCCCAATCCTCGCCTCCGGCATCAAAAGCATCCAGCCATCCAAACGGGCATGGCGATAGAATAAGGCTCCTACCAGAAAACACAAATGCAGGGAGGTGGTGGAACCGGCAGTAGGTTTACTTCTCGTCCTTAGTGGGGAAGCTTGTATTTTTCAAAGGACTCTGGGAATACAATTATCCCCACCCTGTAAGTCCCATGCAGGTGCAGGTTATGATAGAAGTCTTCAAGATACCAACAGGAAAATACAGGATAGATAAAGATAAACTGTTTCCACTGGTTGCATTTACCAGAACTAGGGGGCATAGTCAAAGAATTAGGGCCGGACCTTTCAGAAGAGATGTTTATCATAGTTTATCATAGAATTTAGAGTGCAGAAGGAGGCCATTCAGCCCATCGAGTCTACACCGGCTCTTGGAAAGAGCACCCTACCCAAGGTCAACACCTCCACCCTATCCCCACAACCCAGTAACCCCACCCAACACGAAGGGCAATTTTGGACACTAAGGGCAATTTATCATGGCCAATCCACCTAACCTGCACATCTTTGACTGTGGGAGGAAACCGGAGCACCCGGAGGAAACCCACGCACACACTGGGAGGATGTGCAGACTCCGCACAGACAGCGACCCAAGCCGGAATCGAACCTGGGACCCTGGAGCTGTGAAGCAATTGTGCTACCCACTGTGCTACCGTGCTGCCCCACGGAAGTGCTTCTACACACAGGGTGATAGAGGTTTGGAACTCTCTCCAACAAACAGCAGTTGAAGCTGGAACAGTTGTTAATTTTGAACCGGAGATCGATAGATTTTTGTTGAGCAAATATATTAAGGGATCTGGGCCAAAGGTAGGTATGTGGAGTTAGGTCACAGGTCAGCCGCGATCTCATTGAATGGCGGGACAGGCTCGAGGGGCTGAATGGCCTGCTGCTGTTCCTATGTTCCTAGGTGCTTTGTATTTATTTCTGAAGACAAACCCCTTTCAGTTGTACTATTTGACCATGGCTACATGTTTTCAATTTTTAATTTAATTCTTTCACGGGATGTGGACTGGGTGCGGCTGGGCCAGCATTTGTTGCCCATCCCTAATTGCCCTCGAACTGAGTAGCTTCCTCGGCCATTTCAGAGCACAGCTAAGAGTCAACCACACTGCTGTGGGTCTGGAGTCACGTGTAGGCCAGACCAGGGTAGGGCGGCAGATTTCCTTCCCTGAATGACATCAGTGAACCAGATGGGTTTTTGTGACAATCGACAATGCCTTCTCTGTCATCATTAGACTTTTCATTCTAGATTTTTTTGTTTGTGAATTGAATTCAAATCTTCAGTGGTGGGATTCGAACTCAGGTGCCCAGAACATTACCCAGGGTCTCTGGCTAACCAGTCCAGTGACAATACCGCCTGACTCTTTACAGTATGGGAATATATATTTTATAACGGTTAGTTGATATTACTCGCCACTTTACGATACAGAAACTGTGGGAGACACAAATATTTGTGCTTTCGTTATTCCGACAATCTAACAAATATCTGCCCTCTGTGCCACAGTCTGTAGATGTCAATGCAACAGTCTCAAAATGGGAGTAACTTCATTTGAAGCCTACTTGTGACAATAAGCGATTTTTTTTTTTTTTTAAATCCCCATTGACTACGGGTACACACAACACACACACACACACACACACATTCAGTGCTTCCTATTTGGTTACTGCCTGAGACTGGAAGGGATATGACATTGCGTGCCGCCTCCTCATCATATTGTAAAGTCCGTCTCCTGGGGGTTTGGGGGGCTTATCATTTTGGATACAAAATGTGTTCCTCCTGATTGTGTCACTGTGACACTGAGGCACATCTGTACCGGGAGCCGACAGTTTGTAAAATTGGCGCAGAAAGGCAGCGAAGGAAATGGGCTGAGGGGGAAATAATAAACAAATGTTAGATTTCCCAGAACCCAAATGCCTGTGCAGGCAGCCGTATTACAGCAAACGATTGCGAATTCCGAGTTTAAATTCCTGAACACAATTCCTGTGGGCCTGTTAACAAAGCCTCGTTCTTTTTTACAAGAATACATTATACTTTATTCGTAAAGAAATACCTGGACAGGATCTTAATTACTGGCGCCTTGATTGTCGGTGCAACCGGTCTCATGAAAAAAGGGACAAATAAATATAATCAATAATTATTATTGTCACAGGAAGGCTCACATTAACACTGCAATGAAGTTACTGTGGAAATCCCCTAGTCACCACTGATCTGTTATGTTGTAGGTGTAACATAAGCGGCTTCCTTGTGGTGCATTTGACAAAGGAAGGTTCAGACGTGGAGATAACTTCAACATGTTTATTAAACTATTTACACTTCTATTACTCGGGTTCGACACTACTGCTAATCTTATTATAGCTACCCAGACTGACTAACCAGTTGCTGCAATCCACGTGGTGGGTGTAAAATTGAATCAACCCTGTGTCTCTACTCACTGACTGTCTCCACTGGAAAGAGGCAGATCATGTGTGTGGTGTCCTTTATATATGAGTTGGTGTAATGCCCTCCTGTGGTGGTGTCACCTCTGCGTATCATGAATGTCCATTGGTCGTGTCCTATCTAACTGATCTATTGGTTGAGTGTGTGTGTGTGTGATGTCTCTTGTGCTCCCTCTAGTGTCTAGCTAGCCTACATGCCTTTACATTGATGCACATCACCACAGCCACATTCCGGCACCTGTTCACGTACACTGAGAGAGAATTCAGAATGTCCAATTCACCTAACAAGCACGTCTTTCAGGACTTGTGGGAGGAACCCGGAGCACCCGGTGGAAAACCAGGCAGTCATGGGGTAGAACATGCAGACTACGCACAGACAGTGACCCAAGCCGGGAATTGAACCTAGGATCCTGGAGCTGTAAAGCAACAGTGCTAACCACCGTGCTACACAAATAATTGCATTTATATAGTGAGCACAGGATATCTTAAAACACTTTACAGTCGGTGCAGAGTTTTGAAGTGTAGTTTACTGGTGTGTTGTGGGAAAAACTGCAGCAATTTGCACGTCACAATCTGACACCAACATGACAATGACTAGCTAATCTGCTTACAGTGATGCTGACTGAGGCATAAATATTGGCCAATTCACAGGGTAATCTAGGGGGCCTTGCAACACAGTGGGTGGTGTCCATACCAGTGGACCAGAAGCCCTGGGCTGACAATTGGGGCTGGAAATATTCCTCCCCCCACAGGCTAAAAAAGTGTGGGTGTGAAGGTATGCTTAAAAACAAAACTCCACTGCAAAAAGAGTGCAAGATCTTTTACATCTGCTGAGTGAGCAGACAGGGCCTCAATTTAACATCCCATCCCAAAGCTAGCATCACTGAGAGTTCAGCACTTCCTCAGTACTGCATCAGAGCATCAGGCGTGATACATGCTTTGCCTTAGGACTTGACCCCCACAGCCTTATGTCTCAGGCGCAGACGTGCTGCCAACTGAAGATATCTGCCAGATCATGGTGCACCTGGTATATTGTGGAATGGGGGAGGACTCCTGCTCCTGGTGGTCATCAAGGTGATGGTCATCCTAAACCTTTATGCCACGGGGCCCTTCCAGGCACCGAGTGGTGACCTGCCCGGAATACCACAGGCCTCGGATATATTAATAGTCGGTTAATAAACATATTAATGTTATATCGTGAATTATAAGTATTCATTCAGTTTATTCTCCTTTCCCAATGTGGAAAATGATGGCAAATTATTATTTTTTAAAATAAATTTAGAGTACCCAATCCATTTTTTTTCCCAATTAAGGGGTAATTTAGCGTGGCCAAACCGCCTATCCTGCACACCTTTGGGTTGTGGGGGCGCGACCCACACAGACATGGGGGTATGTGCAAACTCCACACGGACAGTGACCCGGGGCCGGGATCGAACCCGGGTCCTCGGCATCATGAGGCAACAGTGCTAACCACTGCGCCGCCCACATGATGACGCATTATAAGTTAAACTGCTCAGTGCTTTATGAAACATGCTTTGAGGATCTCATCATGTGCATTTAACACTGTGAGTTAAAAAGGCTTATTTTATTTGGGAGGCTTATGTTAAGCCAGAAACCACTGAGGCATTTTGTAAGACGATATAAACATCCGCCCAGAAGCATATTAAATAAGGCCACAGTAAGTCATCTGAGTTTGTTTAGGTTAAAAAAACAATTATTGTTAATGCAATCCCCAAAGAAATAACAAAGAATTTGTTCTTGTTGTACAAGCATATCTTGTGTTCTTCAACAAACTAATAACAGAACTCCTCTCCAGTACCAAGGGACACATTCATTTCACAAAGATGTTTGTAATGACCAGGTTCAGCCCTCCTAAGATAAAAGCAAATTGCTGCGGAGGCTGGAATCTGAAACAAAAAACAGAAAATGCTGGAAAATCTGATGAGCTTTTGATTCAACTCTTGTACAAACTGGCATCTACTGATCGCCTGATTACATGACCCTTTTCTTGTCTGTTCGCAGTGTTCCCCACAGTGTTCTCCTCGGACCTTGTGCAGCATGAGGTTATCGCCAACTACAGTCACTTGTTTACTGTGCATGGGTCAAATGACAGCCTCCAGCCATACATGCTGATCGCCCACCTGGATGTGGTTCCTGCCTCAGCAGAAGAGTGGGAAGTGCCACCATTTTCTGCGGAGGAGTGGAATGGCTATTTATATGGACGCGGAACTTTGGATGATAAATCATCTGTTATGGTATTGTTTCGGGAAGTTTTATATGCACCTTGGGTAGGGTGTTCTTTCCAAGAGCCGGTGCAGACTCGATGGGCCGAATGGCCTCCTTCTGCACTGTAAATTCTATGATAAGCTCAAACTGTCCCAACTATTGTCTGTAAATCGTATTGCCTGATTCAGCTCTGAGGAATGCACCACTTTCCATGGGAAATCTGTAATGTCAGCACATAGAATTTTCCAACGTAGAATGTTGGAGAACCCAACGTCATTCTTTGTGCCATCAAAATAGCCGCCTGAGCTGCCCAGCTTGTCGAGTTTCCTTTTAAAACGAACGCACATTGTGCTGAACACTTACCAACACAGAACAGGCTGGATTTTATTGTGGGCGTGTTGAAAACAATGAGATGTAGCAGATTCAACTCTTGCAGCAGTTTCCCAGCAACCTCTCACTGACAATGCTTTGCCTGCCCGCGACGTGAATTTGGCTTTTCCATCAGACCTCGAATAACATGCATGAGTTCAGAAAGGGGAATGATAGGCTATCGCTGCAGAGACAAATTGATCCAGAAATCCCGGGCGGGATTCTCCGTCCCTCCTCACCCGTTTTCCGGAGCATCACCCCCCCCCACACCGCTGTCAGAGGGATCCTCCGTCCCGCCAGCTGGCCAGTGGGGTTTCCCATTGTGGCCACCCCCACTCCGCCGGGAAACCCCCGGGTGCACTGTCAGCAGACCGGAGGATCCCGCTGACGGAGAATTCCTTGATGACATTTAGTTCCCTCGTTTAAATCATTAATATTATTGTGAATCGCTGGGGTCCGAGTACATATTCCAGTAGATTTGTCCAGCATGGTTTCCCTTTTGTAAATCCATGCTGACTCTGTCCGATCCTGCCACTGTTTTCCAAGTGCTCTGCTATCAAATCTTTTATAGGGGCAGCACGGTAGCCTTGTGGATAGCACAATTGCTTCACAGCTCCAGGGTCCCAGGTTCGATTCCAGCTTGGGTCACTGTCTGTGCGGAGTCTGCACATCCTCCCCGTGTGTGCGTGGGTTTCCTCCGGGTGGTCCGGTTCCCTCCCACAGTCCAAAGATGTGCAGGTTAGGTGGATTAGCCATGCTAAATTGCCCTTAGTGTCCAAAATTGCCCTTCGTGTTGGGTGGGGTTACTGGGTTGTGGGGGTAGGGTGGCGGTGTTGACCTTGGGTAGGGTGCTCTTTCCAAGAGCCGGTGCAGACTCGATGGGCCGAATGGCCTCCTTCTGCACTGTAAATTCTATGATTCTATGATAATGGACTCTAAGGTTTTCCCACTAGCAATGTCAGGTTGACTGGTCTATAATTTCCTCTTTTTCTCCAACTCCATTTTTAAGTAGTGGGGTTACGTTGGCTCCCCTCCAATCTGTAAGAACTGTCACAGAGTCTATCAGCGGGATTCTCCCTTCTGGGGTCCAAGTCCCCACGCCGGCGGGAGAACCGGTTCCAACCACTCCGGCATCAACAATTCTCCGCACTTTCGGGGGCTTGGTGGACGCTGGAGGGGTTGGGGCCGCTGCAGCCGGTGCCGAAGGGACTGCGCGAGTTTGCGCATGCGCTCAAGAGCCGGCGTCATCTCGCCATTGCACGGAACCGCGGGCGTGGTTCCACGCATGCGCAGACCGGCCGGCGTATTTTGGCGCATGCGTGGAGGGTTCTCTTTCCTGCGCCGGCGCCGTACAGGGGCCCGGCACGGAATGAAGAAGTGCCCCCACGGAACAGGCCCACCCGCAGATCGGTGGTCCCCGATCGCGGGCGAGGCCACCGCGGCCCCCCCCCCCCCCCCCCCCCCCGGGGTCAGATCCCCCGTGCCCTCCCGAGGACCGGACCGCCCCCGCCGACTTACCTGCCAGGTCCCGCCATGTGGGACCAGGCGTAACCCACGCCGGCGGGACTGGCCAAAAACAGACGGACGCTCAGCCCATTGGGACCCGGAGAATTGCCGGGGGGGGCTGCTGCCAATGGCTCCGACCGGCATGCCGTGAATCCCGCCCCCACGTGAAAAACGGCACCGGAGAATACGGCAGCCGGCGGCGGGGCGGGATTCGCGCCGCCCCCCCGGGGATTCTCCGACCCGGCGGGGGGGATCGGAGAATCCCGCCCAAGAGAATCTTGGAAGTTCACCACCAATGCAGCCACTATTTTTAGGGCCACTTCCTTAAATACTCTGGGATGTAGATTATCCGGTCCTGGGGATTTATTGGCCTTCAATCCCATCAATTTCTTCAACACCATTTCCCTACTGATACTAATTTCCTTCAATTCCTCCCTGACTAAACCCTGCATTCCCCAACATTTCTGGTATGTTATTTGTGTCCTTCTTTGTGTAAACAGAAGTACCTATTTAGTTGGTCCCCCATTATAGATTCCCCGGTTTCTGACTATAAGGGACATATATTCATCTTCACCAATCTTTTTCTCTGTGCATACCTCAAGAAGCATTTACACTCAGTTTTTATGTTCCCTGCAAACTTTCTCTCGTATTCTAATTCCCCCTTCTTAATCAAGGTCCTCCTTTGCTGAATTCTAAACTGCTCCCAATCCTCAGGTTGTTTTTTTTTTTGTGGCTAATTTGTGCTCCACCCATGTGCTCCTTGAATGTTTGCCATTTCCTATCCACCGTCATCCCTTTAAGTAATCATGCCTCATACCATCAAAGTTTCCTTTATATAAATTCAGGGCTCTAGTGCCAGAATCAACCACGTCGCTCTCCATCTTGATGAAGAATTCCATAATTTTATGATCACTCTTCCCCAAAGGGCCTTGCACAACTAGATTGCCAATTATTCCTTTCTTGTTACGCAGTCTAGGATGGCCTGTTCTCTACACAAGAACAGGAAATGCTGGAAATGCTCAGCAGGCCTGGCAGCATTTGTGGAGAAAGAACGGAGCTAACGTTTCAAGCCTGGGTGACTCTTTGTCAGAGCTAGACAGAATTGCGGAGATTTTCCAGCATTTCCTGATCTTGTTTCAGATACCAGCATCTGCAGTAATTTTACCCAGTTATTTTTTTCCCAAAGAAGGGGCAATTTAGCGTGGCCAATCCATCTAACCTGCACATCTTTGGGTTGTGGGGCTGAAAGCCACGCAGACACGGGGAGAATGTGTAAACTCCACATGGGCAGTGACCCGGGGCCTGGATTCGAACCCGGGTCCACGGCCCCATGAGGCAGCAGTGCTAACCACCGTGCCGCCCCAAGTAATTTGCTTTTATCTTATGGCCTGTTCTCTAAATGGTTCCTCAACGTATTGGTCCAGAAAAACATCCCGTATACACCCCAGCAATTCCTCATCTATGATATTGTCACTAATTTGATTTGCCCACTCTATATGTAGATTAAAGTCATCGATAATTACAAAAGCTCCTTTATCACATGCATCTGGAATTTCCTGTTTAATGCCATACCAGGCTATAAGGTGCTGATTTAGCACAGGGCTAAATAGCTGGCTTTTAAAGCAGGCCAAGGCAGGCCAGCAGCACGGTTCAATTCCCGTACCAGCCTCCCCGAACAGGTGCCGGAATGTGGCGACGAGGCGACTTTTCACAGTAACTTCATTTGAAGCCTACTTGCGACAATAAGCGATTTTCATTTCATTTCATTTTATTCCCAACAACACCACTGCAGCTTGGGGGTCTATATGCAACCCCCACTAATGTTTGTTGCCCCTTTGTGTTTTTCAGCTCTACCCATACAGATTCCACATCGTTGGAGCGAATATCTTTCCTCACTATTGCATCAATTTCCTCATTAACCAACAACCCAACGCCATTGCCTTTTCCATTTTGTCTGTCCTTCCGGAATACTGAACACTCCTGGATGTTCAATTTCTATCCCCGGTCACCTTACAGCCATGTCTCTTTAAGCCCACCTATATCATATCCGTTTACATCTATCTCCGTGATTAATTCATCCACTTTATTGCGAATGTTTCATGCATTAAGGCACAAAGCCTTAAGGCTTGTCTTTTTAACATTACTTGTCCCAGTCCCTCTATTGTTGACTGTAGCTCTGTTTGAATCCGGTCCTGGATTTCTCTCCCCATCATTTTTCTCATTCCCCTTTCTGTCTTTTGTTTTTTCTCATATTCCCCCTTCCTTTGACTCCTTGCATAGGTTCCCATTGCCCTGCCACTTTAGTTCAAACGGTTTAAACCCTCCCAAACTGTTCCCCAAGGACGTCAGTTCCACTCCTGGTCAAACTGGGTTCACTCAATGTCACTCATGGTAAGTCAGTGAGCGTTTGAGTAGCCCTCCGTCACTCCTTCATCCTGGGGTGGCTCCAGTTTGTGGGGTAGGGGGTGATGTATCAAGATTGCCTGATTTCTACATTGTCACCCAGCCCTTTCATCAACCTCCCCCTCCCCGCCCCTGCAGCCTCGTGTGCCTTCATTTGGCACTTTCCCCTCTCCTTTCCTTTATGTGTAGGTGCTGCCCCCCCCCCCCCCCCCCCGCCCCCCGGCAGCCCGATGTCTCCATATAATTTTGACCAGGCTAACGCCCTGGCAAGGAAACTCCAGTTTCACTGCAGACTGTCATGTGATACGCAGAACATTGACAAGTGACCTGTTCATCTGTTGTAGCATTTCATGAGGTGATGAGGATAGACATGTCCACCCTCTGTGTCCCAAATTGTAGGCTTTTTCTCAAGTCATGATGTTTAATCTTCATAACTTACGTGTGGTCCGGAATCTATTTAATGACAAGTCGCCGTGCTGAAACTTAAGTTTCCTTCTCCCTAGGGAATTCTCCAAGGCCTGGAATTCTTGTTGAAACGAGGCTACAAACCTTGCCGAGCGTTCTACATTGGATTCGGGCACGATGAAGAGGTAACTCGAAGCCAAGTGAAGATCTGCTTCTGCTGTCAAGACTTTTATTATTTTTTGTGGCCGTCACAAATGTTTTGGGTGTCACGTTCGGCTCTAAAGGTGGTTTCTGTTCAGTAACGAGGGGGGAAAGCTGGCAACGCTGAAAATCTTGACATGTGGAAAAAACGGAGCAGCCCATCAACGATCGAATAGGGAAAGGACGGGGTACTGATACGGGTATGGACCTTTCATCAGAACTGAGAGATAGGCAAACTCTTCCAACAAGGGAAACAGCACAAGAACAAAACAAATAGGAGCAGACGGTGACCTTGTGGCCCATCTAACCTGCTGTGCCATTCAGAATGTTCATGGCTGATCTTGGGTTTCATAACCTTTGATTACCCGACAGACCAAAATTCTTTTTATCTCAGCCTTAAATATACCGTCGGGATAGAAAATTCCAAAGATTCACAACCCTCTGTGGGAAGAAATCTCTCCTCATCTCAGTCCTAAATGATTTGTCCCTTATCCAGAATCTGTGCCCCCTTGTTCCAGATTCCCCAGTCAGGGGAGACAGCGTGTGACTATATTATAGGTGAAAAAACTGCAGATGCCGGAAACCTGAACTAAAAACAGAAGATGCTGGAAACGTTCAGCAGATCTGCCAGCATCTGTGGAGAGAGAAACAGAGGGCTGCGTTTTGTGTGCCATCACCCGTCGTGATTCCAGAGGGGTGCCGCCCATAAAATAGGGCAGATGCCCACCCTACCACCTTCGCAGCCAAGAAAGAAGGTCAGAAATGGCAGGATTAGGCAACCATGGATGACAGGGGAAATTGTGAGACTAGTCAAAAAGAAAAAGGCAGCATACATAAGGTCTAGGCAACTCAAAACAGACAAAGCTTTTGACGAATATCGGGAAAGTAGGAATAAACTCAAACGGGGAGTTAGGAGGGCTAAAAGAGGCCATGAAATGTCACTGGCAAGCAGGGTCAAGGAAAATCCCAAGGCCTTCTATACATATATAGGGAGCAAGATGTTAGCTAGGGAAAGAGTAGGCCCACGCAAGGACATAGGAGGGAAGTTATGTGTGGAGTCAGAGGAAGTGGGCGAGATCCTTAATGAGTACTTTGCATCAGTATTCACCAAGGAGAGAGACAAGACGGATGTTGAGGTTAGGAATGGACATGTGAAAACTCTAGGACATGGCAGCATAACGAAGGAGGAAGTGTTGGATATCTTAAAATGCATTAAGGTAGACAAGTCCCCTGGGCCGGATGGGATATATCCCAGGTTAATATGGAAGGCAAGAGAGGACATAGCTGGGGCCTTAACAGATAACTTTGCAGCATCTTTGACCACTGGTGACGTTCCAGAGGATTGGAGAATAGCCAATGTTGTCCCTCTGTTTAAGAAGCGAAGCAGAGATAATCCAGGTAATTATAGGCTGGCGAGCCTGATGTCAGTGGTGGGGAAGCTGTTGGAGAAGATACTGAGGGACAGGATTTATTCACATTTGGAAGAGAATGGTCTTGTTAGTAATAGGCAACATGGTTTTGTGCGGGGAAGGGCATGTCTTACCAACTTGATAGAGATTTTGAGGAGGTGACAAAATTAATTGATGAGGGAAAGGTTGTGGATGTCGTCTACATGGACTTTTGTAAGGCGTTTGACAAGGTCCCTCATGGCAGACTGGTACAAAAGGTAAAGTCGCATGGGATTCGGGGTGTGCTAGCAAGATGGATAAAGTACTGGCTTGGCAACAGGAGACAGAGAGTAACAGTGGAAGGGAGATTTTCAGAATGGAGATCTGTAACTATGTGGTGTTCCACAGGGATCAGTGCTGGGTCCACTGCTGTTAGCAATATACATAAATGATCTCGAGGAAAATGTCGATGGTCTGATTAGCAAGTTTGCAGATGACACTAAAGTAGGTGGAGTTACAGATAGTGAAGAGGACTGTCAGAGAATACAGTAGAATATAGATAGATTGGTGAGTTGGGCAAAGAAATGGCAGATGGAGTTTAATCCGGACAAATGAAAGGTGATGCATTTTGGAAGATCTAATTCAGGTGTGAATTATGCAGTAAATGACAGAACCCTTAGAAGCATTGACATATAGAGGGAACTGGGCGTTCAGGTCCATAGTTCCATGAAAATGGCAGTGCAGGTAGATAAGCTGGTCAAGAAGGCATAAGGCATGCTTACCTTCATTGACCAGGGCATTGAGTACAAGAGAAGGCAGCTAATGTTACAGTTTTGCCCAGTGCAGGGCACTACCTCCATGTGGTTTTGACGAGGAGAAACCCCTCAAGGACACGGTGCTGTTGAAGAGCGGGTTATCCTTGACACTGCAACCACGTGAACCAGCCCGCAAACATGCCCGAAACTGCACTTTAATCTTTTCGAGTTGAATCGTGCCCTCTGCCTCCATAAAAGCAACTTGTGTCCTTCACAAATGCAATATAATAGCTGCTGTAAACCAGTAAGCTTGCTTAGGAAACGTGTTCTTGTCATGGGAGTTTAATACGTTCTGTCCAGCTGATGACGTTAGAAATTAATATTTAAAGAACATATTTTCAAAACAATGATTTTTTTTTTTTGTTCTTGGGCTGTGGTCATCATTGGCTAAACCAGCATTTATTGCCCATTCTTAATTGCCCTTGAGAAGGTGGCGGTGAGCTGCCTTCTTGACCCGCTGGACCCACTGTGCTGTTAGGGAGGGACTTCCAGGATGTTGCCCCAGCGACAGTGAAGGAGCGGCGATATATTTCCAAGTCCGGGCGGTGAGTGACTTGCAGGGGAACTTCCAGGTGATGGTGTTCCCAGGTATCTGCTGCTCTTCCCTCTTAGATGGTAGAGTCGCTGGTTTGGAAGGTGCTGTCGAAGTAGCTTTGGTGAGTTCCTGCGGCATGTCTTGTTGATGGTACACACTACTCCCATTGTGCATCAGTGGTGGAGGGAGCGAAGGTTGAAGGTGATTACTGGGGTGCCTGTTACGCAGCTGTTTTGGCCTGGATGGTGTTGAGTTTCTTGAGTGTTGGAGCTGCACTCATCCAGGCAAGTGGAGAGTATTCCATCACACTCCTGACTTGTGCCTTGTAGATGGTGGACAGGCTTTGGGGAGTTAGGAGGTGAGTTACTCACCACAGAATTCCTCGTAGTTGATTTGCTGCTGTAGACACAGTAGTTATATGGCTAGTCCAATTCAGTTTCTGGTCAATGGTAACCCCCAGGATATTGATATGGGGGATTTAACAATGGTAATGCTACTGAATGTCAAGGAGAGATTATTAGATTCTCTCTTGTTGGAGATGATCATTGCCTGACACTTATCGTAGAATTTACAGTGCAGAAGGAGGCCAGTCAGCCCATCGAGTCTGCACCGGCTCTTGGAAAGAGCACCCTACCCAAGGTCAACACCTCCAGCCTATCCCCATAACCCAGTAACCCCACCCAACACGAAGGGCAATTTTGGACACTAAGGGCAATTTATCATGGCCAATCCACCTAACCTGCACATCTTTGGACTGTGGGAGGACACCGGAGCACCCGGAGGAAACCCACGCACACACGGGGAGGATGTGCAGACTCCGCACAGACAGTGACCCAACGGGGAATCGAACCTGGGACCCTGGAGCTGTGAAGCAATTGTTCTATCCACAATGCTACCGTGCTGCACTTGTGTAGTGTGAATGCTACTTGCCACTTATCAGCCCAAGTCTGATTGTTGCATATTGACATGGACTGCTTCAGTATCTGAGGAGTCACGACTGGTGTTGATCATATAAAAAGATCACTTCAATGAGGCAATGAAAAGACTCAAAGAAGCATGAAAGCAGATGTGTGTGAGCTTTGCTCTGGACTCTTGCTTCTAAATCTGGAAATTGTGGGTTCAGGTGTTGCTATATAATTGACCAGGCTGATCTAGGCTGCTCATTCAGTACAGGAGGGAGAGCTGCAATATCATAGGTGACATATTTTGGGTTAAACAGAGGCTCTACTTGGTAGACTTATAAATTCCATTGGACTTTTTGAAGAAGGAGGGAGTTCCCCTCATGCTCTGGCCAACAGTTCACAGCGCCAGGGACCCGGGTTCGATTCCCGGCTTGGGTCACTGTTTGTGTGGAGTTTGCACGTTCTCCCTGTGTCTGCGTGGGTTTCCTCCGGGTGCTCCAGTTTCCTCCCGCAAGTCCCGAAAAACGTGCTTGTTAGGTGAATTGGACATTCTGAATACTCCCTCTGTGTACCCGAACAGGCGCCGGAGTGTGGCGACTGGGGGATTTTCACGGTAACTTCATTGCAGTGTTAATGTAAGCCTACTTGTGACAATAAAGATTATTATTGTCTCTCCTTTAAGTGTGATGTTTAAAGGACTTGGAAAATACATTTCTCAGAGATTTCTATCTGTCCCCTCCTTTCCTGTCTTGCTTCAAGTGTAAAGGGCAGTGCAAAATTTGTTGCTTAGCATGAACTTAGTTAAGAACATAAGAACATAAGAACTAGGAGCAGGAGTAGGCCATCTGGCCCCTCGAGCCTGCTCCACCATTCAATGAGATCATGGCTGATCTTTTGTGGACTCAGCTCCACTTTCCGGCCCGAACACCATAACCCTTAATCCCTTTATTCTTCAAAAAACTATCTATCTTTATCTTAAAAACATTTAATGAAGGAGCCTCTACTGCTTCACTGGGCAAGGAATTCCATAGATTCACAACCCTTTGGGTGAAGAAGTTCCTCCTAAACTCAGTCCTAAATCTACTTCCCCTTATTTTGAGGCTATGTCCCCTAGTTCTGCTTTCACCCGCCAGTGGAAACAACCTGCCCGCATCTATCCTATCTATTCCCTTCATAATCTTATATGTTTCTATAAGATCCCCCCTCATCCTTCTAAATTCCAACGAGTACAGTCCTAGCCTACTCAACCTCTCCTCGTAATCCAACCCCTTCAGCTCTGGGATTAACCTAGTGAATCTCCTCTGTACACCCTCCAGTGCCAGTACGTCCTTTCTCAAGTAAGGAGACCAAAACTGAACACAATACTCCAGGTGTGGCCTCACTAACACCTTATACAATTGCAGCAGAACCTCCCTAGTCTTAAACTCTATCCCTCTAGCAATGAAGGACAAAATTCCATTTGCCTTCTTATCACCTGTTGCACCTGAAAACCAACTTTTTGCGACTCATGCACTAGCACACCCAGGTCTCTCTGCACAGCAGCATGTTTTAATATTTCATCATTTAAATAATAATCCCTTTTGCTGTTATTCCTACCAAAATGGATAACCTCACATTTGTCAACATTGTATTCCATCTGCCAGACCCTAGCCCATTCACTTATCCTATCCAGCTCCCTCTGCAGACTTCCAGTATCCTCTGCACTTTTTGCTTTACCACTTATCTTAGTGTTGTCTGCAAACTTGGACACATTGCCCTTGGTCCCCAACTCCAAATCATCTATGTAAATTGTGAACAGTTGTGGGCCCAACACTGATCCCTGAGGGACACCACTAGCTACTGATCGCCAACCAGAGAAACACCCATTAATCCCCACTCTTTGCTTTCTATTAATTAACCAATCCTCTATCCATGCTACTACTTTCCCCTTAATGCCATGCATCTTTATCTTATGCAACAACCTTTTGCGTGACACCTTGTCAAAGGCTTTCTGGAAATCCAGATATACCACATCCATTGGCTCCCCGTTATCTACCGCACTGTTAATGTCCTCAAAAAATTCCACTAAATTAGTTAGGCACGACCTGCCCTTTATGAACCCATGCTGCGTCTGCCCAATGGGACAATTTCCATCCAGATGCCTCGCTATTTCTTCCTTGATGATAGATTCCAGCATCTTCCCTACTACCGAAGTTAAGCTCACTGGCCTATAATTACCCGCTTTCTGCCTACCTCCTTTTTTAAACAGTGGTGTCACGTTTGCTAATTTCCAATCCACCGGGACCACCCCAGAGTCTAGTGAATGTTGGTAAATTATCACTAGTGCATTTGCAATTTCCCTAGCCATCTCTTTTAGCACTCTGGGATGCATTCCATCAGGTCCAGGCGACTTGTCTACCTTCAGCCCCATTAGCTTGCCCAGCACTACCTCCTTGGTGATAACAATCCTCTCAAGGTCCTCACCTGTCATAGCCTCATTTCCATCAGTCACTGGCATGTTATTAGTGTCTTCCACTGTGAAGACCGACCCAAAAAACCTGTTCAGTTCCTCAGCCATTTCCTCATCTCCCACTATTAAATCTCCCTTCTCATCCTCTAAAGGACCAATATTTACCTGAGCCACTCTTTTTTGTTTTATGTATTTGTATCTATCTGTTTTTATATTCTGAGCAAGTTTACTCTCATAATCTATCTTACTCTTCTTTATAGCTTTTTTAGTAGCTTTCTGTTGCCCCCTAAAGATTTCCCAGTCCTCTAGTCTCCCACTGATCTTTGCTACTTTGTATGTTTTTTCCTTCAATTTGATACTCTCCCTTATTTCCTTAGATATCCACGGTCGATTTTCCCTCTTTTTACCGTCCTTCCTTTTTGTTGGTATAAACCTTTGCTGAGCACTGTGAAAAATCACTTGGAAGGTTCTCCACTGTTCCTCAACTGTTTCACTATAAAGTCTTTGCTCCCAGTCTACCTTAGCTAGTTCTTCTCTCATCCCATTTTAATCTCCTTTGTTTAAGCACAAAACACTAGTGCTTGATTTTACCTTCTCACCCTCCATCTGTATTTTAAATTCCACCATATTATGATCGCTCCTTCCGAGAGGATCCCTAACTATGAGATCCTGAATCAATCCTGTCTCATTACACAGGACCAGATCTAGGACCGCTTGTTCCCTCGTAGGTTCCATTACATACTGTTCGAGGAAACTATCGCGGATACATTCTATAAACTCCTCCTCAAGGCTGCCTTGACCGACCTGGTTAAACCAATCAACATGTAGATTAAAATCCCCCATGATAACTGCTGTACCATTTCTACATGCATCTGTTATTTCTTTGGTTATTGCCTGCCCCACCATAATGTTACTATTTGGTGGCCTATAGATTACTCCTATCAGTGACTTTTTCATCTTACTATTCCTGATTTCCACCCAAATGGATTCAACCTTATCCTCCATAGCACCAATGTCATCCCTTACTGTTGCCCGGATGTCATCCTTAAATAACAGAGCTACACCACCTCCCTTACCATCCACTCTGTCCTTCCGAAAAGTTTGATACCCTCGGATATTTAACTCCCAGTCGTGACCATCCTTCAACCATGTTTCAGTAATGGCCACTAAATCATAGTCATTCACGATGATTTGCGCCATCAACTCATTTACCTTATTCCGAATACTACGAACATTCAGGTAAAGTACATTTATGTTGGCTTTTTTACCTCTGTTCTGAATCTTAACACCTCGATCAGTAACCTCTCCTAAGTTATATTTCCTCTTAACCTTTCTCCTAATTTTCCTTGTCGTCGAACCCATATCTTCCTGTAACAACCTGCCGCGTCGCTTACCATTAATGTTTTCACTTCCCGTTTTATTTATTTTAGTATTCCTGGTCCTAGTCACTGAGCTCCCCTCAGTCACTGTACCTTGTACTGTCGCCCTTTTTGATTTTTGACTATGGCTTCTCTGCCTTACACTTTCCCCCTTACTGCCTTTTATTTCTGTCCCTGTTTTACTACCTTCCAACTTCCTGCATCGGTTCCCATCCCCCTGCCACATTAGTTTAAACTCTCCCCAACAGCTCTAGCAAACATCGGTTCCAGTCCTGTCGAGGTGCAGGCCGTCTGGTTTGTACTGGTCCCACCTCCCCCAGAACCAGTTCCAATGTCCCAGGAATTTGAATCCCTCCCTCTTGCACCATCTCTTGAGCCACGTATTCATCCTCTCTATCCTGACATTCCTACTCTGACTAGCTCGTGGCACTGGTAGCAATCCTGAGATTACTACCTTTTGAGGTCCTACTTTTTAGTTTAACTCCTAGCTCCCTAAATTCAGCCTGTAGGACCTCGTCCCGTTTTTTACCTATATCGTTGATGCCTATGTGCACCACGACAGCTGGTTGTTCACCCTCCACCCCCCCAGAATATCCTGCAGCCGCTCCGAGACATCCTTGACCCTTGCACCAGGGAGGCAACATACCATCCTGGAGTCTCGATTGCGTCCGCAAAACCGTCTGTCTATTCCCCTTACAATTGAGTCCCCTATCACTATAGCCCTGCCATTCTTCTTCCTGCCCAGCTGCGCAGCAGAGCCAGCCACGGTGCCATGAACCTGGCTGCTGCTGCCTTCCCCTGGTGAGCCATCTCCCTCAACAGTATCCAAAGCGGTATATCTGTTTTGCAGGGAGATGACCGCAGAGGACACCTGCACTGCCTTCCTACTCTTGCTCTGTCTTTTGGTCACCTATTTACTATCTCCCTCAGTACCTTTCACCTGCGGTGTGACCAACTCGCTAAACGTGCTATCCACGACGTCCTCAGCATCGCGGATGCTCCAAAGTGAGTCCATCCGCAGCTCCAGAGCCGTCAAGCGGTCTAACAGGAGCTGCAACTGGACACACTTCTTGCACGTGAAGGAGCCAGGGACAGTGGACGTGTCCCTGAGCTCCCACATCGCACACGAAGAGCATGACACGGGTCTGAGATCTCCTGCCATGTCTTAAACCTTCGGTTAACTTCAACAATTTCAATTTCCCCCAAAAAAAATTTAAATAAATAAATAAACAATGAAGAAAAAAATAAATAAATATACCAATGAAAAGAAACAGAAAAACAGAAACACTACTTACCAGTCACAAAAAGCCCACAGTCACAAAAAGTGACTGACACTTAACTGCCAACCAGTTACGTGAGTGGGTGGGGCAGCCCTTGTTAACCTACACTGCACAATACTAGCTTAATTTAAATTAATTTAAACTCCTGAAATTTAAAAGGAGCTGCCTTACTGATTCAATTTAATTCAATTCAATTCCCACCTCGATTCAAATTCCCAAACTCACTCTTTGCTGTCTCAGTCCTGGCTCTGTCTTCTCTCTGTCTCACTGGGAGAACTCACCTCCCTTGACCAACATGGTTAAACTAATCAACATGTAGATTAAAATCCCCCATGATAACTGCTGTACCATTTCTACATGCATCTGTTATTTCTTTGGTTATTGCCTGCCCCACCATAATGTTACTATTTGGTGGCCTATAGATTACTCCTATCAGTGACTTTTTCGCCTTACTCATCCTGATTTCCACCCAAATGGATTCAACCTTATCCTCCATAGCACCGATGTCATCCCTTACTGTTGCCCGGATGTCATCCTTAAATAACAGAGCTACACCACCTCCCTTACCATCCACTCTGTCCTTCCGAATAGTTTGATACCCTCGGATATTTAACTCCCAGTCGTGACCATCCTTTAACCATGTTTCAGTAATGGCCACTAAATCATAGTCATTCACAATGATTTACGCCACCAACTCATTTACCTTATTCCGAATACTACGAGCATTCAGGTAAAGTACACTTATGTTGGCTTTTTTACCTCTGTTCTGAATCTTAACACCTCGATCGGTAACCTCTCCTAAGTTATATTTCCTCTTAACCTTTCTCCTAATTTTCCTTGTCGTCGAACCCATATCTTCATGTAACAACCTGCCGCGTCGCTTACCATTAATGTTTTCACTTCCCGTTTTATTTCTTTTAGTATTCCTGGTCCTATTCACTGAGCTCCCCTCAGTCACTGTACCTTGTACTGCCGCCCTTTTTGATTTTTGACAATGGCTTCTCTGCCTTACACTTTCCCCCTTACTGCCTTTTATTTCTGTCCCTGTTTTACTACCTTCCAACTTCCTGCATCGGTTCCCATCCCCCTGCCACATTAGTTTAAACTCTCCCCAACAGCTCTAGCAAACACCCCCCCTAGGACATTGGTTCCAGTCCTGCCCAGGTGCAGACCGTCTGGTTTGTACTGGTCCCACCTCCCCCAGAACCGGTTCCAATGTCCCAGGAATTTGAATCCCACCCTCTTGCACCATCTCTCGAGCCACGTATTCATCCTCTCTATCCTGACATTCCTACTCTGACTAGCTCGTGGCACTGGTAGCAATCCTGAGATTACTACCTTTGAGGTCCTACTTTTTAGTTTAACTCCTAGCTCCCTAAATTCAGCTTGTAGGACCTCGTCCCGTTTTTTACCTATATCGTTAGTGCCTATGTGCACCACGACAGCTGGCTGTTTCTCCCCCCCCCCCCCCCAGAATGTCCTGCAGCCGCTCCGAGACATCCTTGACCCTTGCACCAGGGAGGCAACATACCATCCTGGAGTCTCGATTGCGTCCGCAAAACCGCCTGTCTATTCCCCTTACAATTGAGTCCCCTATCACTATAGCCCTGCCATTCTTCTTCCTGCCCAGCTGCGCAGCAGAGCCAGCCACGGTGCCATGAACCTGGCTGCTGCTGGCTTCCCCTGGTGAGCCATCTCCCTCAACAGTATCCAAAGCGGTATATCTGTTTTGCAGGGAGATGACAGCAGAGGACACCTGCACTGCCTTCCTACCGTTCCTACTATTCAGCCTCAATAGTTCCAAATCAAATGTGTATCTTGCGATGTCAATGATCTGCAGTCAGGGACAGTGGAAAGGACAGCTTTTCAGGAGGAAGAACCGAGAACAATTTTGCCTCAGAATGTTCGAGGAAGTGGCCTTTACTACTCTTTACTACCCAATTGATGAGGGGAGTAATCAAATTGCATTTAAACTTAGATGTATGATGCTGGAACTCATTGTAAGTGCAGGAAGCGGTTCAAAACTCCTTATCGTGCATTACAGATCAACACTGTCTGAACAGTTGTGGCTCACTGACAGCTTATCAACCTCTCTCAGCATGCGTCTGCATTTCGCAAGGCTGTATCTGTGTAACTGCCATGCATATTTACATTTGTGTCTCGAGCAAATACAGGTCCATTAGTGGATAATGAAACTCAACTTTGACAAGTAACTAAGAAATGTATCGTCGCTTGGTCGTACAGAACCTGAATATTGATGAAATATTGCTGAATATTGCAGTGGCAGCACGGTAGCACAGTGGTTAGCACAGTTGCTTCACAGCTCCAGGGTCCCAGGTTCGATTCCCGGCTTGGGTCATTGTCTGTGCAGAGTCTGCACATCCTCCCCATGTGTGCGTGGATTTCCTCCGGGTGCTCCGGTTTACTCCCACACTCCAAAGATGTGCAGCTTAGGTGGATTGGCCATGATAAATTGCCCTTAGTGTTCAAAGAGGTTAAGTGGAGGTTACTGGGTTAAGGGGATAGGGTAGATAGGTGGGCTTGAGTAGGTTACTCTTTAAAGGGCTGGTGCAGACTCGATGGGCCGAATGGCCTACTTCTGCTCTGTACATTCTACGATACTATGAAGAATGGCATTTGCCAAAATCTTTTGTCTTGCATTTGTCATTCCCTACAAAGGAAGGAATATAATCAAACTTTGTGCTTTTCTCGATGTGAACATATTGAGGCTTAACTAAGTTTATGCCAAGCAACGAATTCTGCGCTTTCCTTCACACTTGAGCTTCGGGAGCCTATTGCTCCCTGTTGCTTTCTCCGCGGCAACGCATCAGCCAATCAGAGTCGACTTGCCAACCAAACGATGGAATGAACCGTCCCAAGGTGTTCCACAGGAGCCTTGGAGAACCAGGTGTGGCACCGAGTAGGTCAGGTGGGCAAAAAAGCTTGGTCAAGGTGGTGGGTTTCAAGGAGTACCTTCCCGAAGGAAAGCGAGGTAAAGAAGAGGACAGGTGTAGAGAGGAAATTCCAGAGCACGGGCACCTCAGCACCTACACCACATGGACTGGGTTACGGTACCCGGACCAGACCCCAATTTATATTGGGAAACCGGACAGGAAATCCCAACATTTTTTCTATTTGTAAAGGAAAGGATACTTCGTCCTAGGAGTGATTCCGCTGACAAATAAAGATCTTTTATATGAAAATTGAATATTATTAACACAGTTATAAACACATTAACATCACAAAAAATACCTTTTCAATTAACAGTTATACAAGTCAAAAATATTAAGGGTAATGGGCCAAAGACAGGTATGTGGATTTAGGCCACACCATGGCAGATGGTGCAATTTAAACTCAATAAAACATCTGTAATTAAAATGAGTCAACCACATCGGTGTGGGTCACCTGTAGAGCAGACCGGGTAAGGGTGGCAGATTTCCTTCTCTGAAGAACACTAGCGAATCAGATGGGTATTTATGACAATCAAGAACAGTTCCTAAGCCGGAATCTTTCAGCCGACTACACTCCTACCCCACTAACCCCCTACCCACACCATCCCCAACCCATCGCAGTGGAGACGGCTTGGCCGCTGGTGGAATACTCCAGCCCCGTCCCAAGATTGCGGCATTTTGCATGGTTCGCAGAGTGGAAGCACTCCGGGGGGAACCTGCGGCAGGGGTCAACTTCAGTGGGACCAGAATATCCCACCCCCTACTCACTATTACCGAGACTGATTTATAATTCCGAGGGTGTGAAAGGCGTTGTTTAAACACTAGTCTTTCCTTTCTTACTTGTGTGTAGGTTGGAGGAAACAGTGGAGCCAGGAACATAGCGAGAGTTCTGCAGTCCAGAGGGACAAAGCTATCCTTTCTCCTGGACGAAGGCTCCGCTATATTCAATGGAATCATACCTGGGCTAGACCAACCTGCTGCACTGTAAGTACCTGAACCTTCCAGGTTCGAACAACATCCCGTTCAGCCGTTGCCAAAAGTAATTTGCTTCCATGAGCTGACACACACAATTCAGAATTCCTTCAATTAAGTGGAATTTGATCCTTTCCCAATGGACCTGGAGAGGAAATGCCCAGAACACACGATGGGCTGGATACCCTTCAGCTTAAATCTACAAATGTTCTTTTGTACAAGGCTATAAGTTTATACGGGAGTAAAATTTATTTGTCCATGTCATATGAGGGAGCTGGCATGGCCACATTTAATGCTCGTCCCTAGGAGGCACATGTATTAATTACAAAGCCTTTTCTTACAGGATGGTGATCACCATTTGTTACTCCGGTCTCTCACATAATCGGCAAGTGTCACAATTATTAACGTAGTTATAAATGACTTTGATGAAGGAACCGAAAGTATGGCTGCTAAATCTGCTGATATCCACAAAGATATGTGGGAAGGTTAGCAATGAAGAGGACACGAATAGGCAGAAATCTGGCAAATGGAGTCAAATGTGGGCAAAATGTGAAATTGTCCATTTTGGCAGGAAGAATAAAAAAGCTGATAATCTAAATGGTGAGAGATTGCCAAGCTCTGAGGTGCAGAGGGATCTGGGTGTCCTAGTGCAGGAATCACAAAAGGCTGGTGTAAGTAATTAGGAAAGCTAATAGAATGTTTGAATGTAGTCAAGGATCATAACAGAGTTCTCTGCTATGAGGGGGTTCCCTGTAATGAGGGCCGATGGTGGGGGTCTCTCGTGCGGGCTTGGTGGGAGGGGTCAGGTCACCTTCATGCTTGCGTTCTGTTGGGAAGGTGTGCCCCATAAATTCCCTTGGGGGGAGGGGGGTGTGAAGGATACCCGTACTTGTGGGGGTGGGGGTGCTGGGGGCAGGATTGGCATTGCGGTGGGGTGGGGGCCAACTGCCAGACCTTGCTATCGGGCCGCCTGCTCAAAATGGCGGCCTGATAGCGGCAGGTATGCCTTGCGATCCCCACCATGCATAAATTTGCATGACAAGGGACACTGAATCGCTGCTGAGCGCCATGCCCATCGCCAGGGTGAAACAGAGGCCGTGATTCTCCAGACAAACCTCTAAACGTGGTAGCGAGCGGGAATTGGCACCAGCTTCCTGGAGCGAGGCCCAGCGAGGCCGGCAACGCAATTCAACGTTAATCAGTCCACTTAACAAGGCCTCGCGGGTTCCGGATCTGATTAACAAGGTTTTTGAGGAATTGTTTGAGAGGTTGTACAGGTCAGAGCCACCCGGGGGAGACCGGGAGATGCAGGAATTTGTAGAGGGTTGGAGTACCCGAGGTTAGGGGAGGGGGATAGGGCGACATTAGAAGGGGCGATAGTGGAGCAGGAGATAAAGGATGCGATTGGGAGGATGCAGTCGGGGAAGGTGGCAGGGCCGGATGGGTTTCCAGTGGAATATTATAAAAAATTCAGGGATAAGCTGGCACCCCTGATGGTGGGGATGTTTGAAGAGGCGATAGGGAAGGGGGTGTTGCCACAAACTTTGGGGCAGGCATCGATTTCCCTGTTGCTAATAAAAGATAAGGACCTGACAGGGTATGGGTCGCATAGGCCCATACCACTTTTAAACGTGGACGCAAAAGTATTGGCGAAGGTACTGGCGGGTAGGCTGGAGGAGTGCCTCCCGAAGGTGATCGGTGAAGATCAGACGGGGTTCGTGAGAGGGAGGCAGCTCTTTTCAAACGTTAGAAGGGTATTGAACATGCCGGCGGAGGCGAAGGAAACAGAGGTGGTTGTGGCATTGGACGCTGAGAAGGCGTTTGACCGGGTAGAATGGGGGTACTTGATGGCAGTTCTGGAGCGGTTTGGGATTGGACCAAGATTTGTGAACTGGGTAAAGCTACTATATAAGGAGCCGAGGGCGAGTGTCGGCACAAACAACATCAGCTCGTGATACTTTTCTCTCCACCGTGGGGCGAAGCAGGGATGTCCTATGTCCCCCCTGCTGTTTGCACTCTCGATTGAGCCATTGGCCATCGCATTAAGAAGTTCGGGGGTATGGAAAGGAATAGTGCGGGGGGGGGGGGGGATAGAGCATAGGGTGTCCTTATATGCCGATGACTTGCTGTTATACGTGTCGGAACCGAGTGTGTCGATGGGGGAATATTGGAGCTGCTTCGAGTGTTTGGGTCTTTCTCGGGGTACAAACTAAATCTAGACAAGATGAGTATTTTGTGGTGTGGGGGCAGGGATGTGGGCAGGGGTGGGGGGGCTGCCATTCTGTCGGGCAGGGACTCACTTTAGATACCTGGGGGTGCAGGTTGTTCGGGAGTGGTGGGCTCCGCAGATACAACATTTCTAGTTTGGTGGGGAGAGTGAAAGACGATCTGGCAAGGTGGGATGGTCTCCCTCTGTCACTGGCGGGTCGGGCGCAGGCGGTTAAAATGAACGTGTTGCCGCGATTTCTGTTTATTTTCCATGCCTGCCGATTTTCCTGTCAAAGGCATTTTTCAGAGAGATTGAAGGAATGATTACTTTGTTCATATGGGGAGGGAAGGTGGCCAGAGTTAGAGAGGTGCTACTACAGAGGGGAAGGCAGGCAGGGGTTTGGTTCTTCCAAACCTGATGTATTACTACTGGGCGGCGAATGTGGAGAAGGTGCGGAGCTGGGTCAGAGGGGATGATTCCCAGTGGGTCAGAATGGAGGAGAGTTTGTGCAGGGGTTCGGGATTGAAAGCACTAGCAACAGCGCCGCTCCCGATAGCTCCGGGGAAATACTCAGGGAGTCCGGTAATAATAGCTTCATTGAGAATTTGGAGGCACTTTCGTCAACACTTCGGGTTGGGGGCAGGGCCAAGGGAAATGCCGATTCGGGGGAACCACAGATTTGAGCCAGGGAAGTGGGATAGAAATATTCGGAAATGGGAGGAGAAGGGGATTAAGACACTAAAAGATTTGTTTCTTAGGGGGTGGTTTGCAGGATTGAAGGAGCTGGAAGCGAAGTATGGGCTGGAACAGGGGGAAATGTTTAGATACATGCAGAGATTTTGCCAGAAAGGAGATACAGAGCTTCCCGGAGGAGCCGGCCTCCACATTGCTGGAGGAGGTGCTGACGACAAGGGGGACTGGAGAAGGGGGTAGTGTCAGCGGTTTACGGAGCTATTTTGGAAGAGGAGAAGGCACCGCTGGAAGGGATAAAAGTAAAGTGGGAGGAAGAGTTGGGAGAGGATATGGAGGAGGGGTTCTGGTGTGAGGTGCTCCGGAGAGTGAACGCCTCCACCTCGTGCGTGGGGTTGGGGCTGATACAGCTGAAGGTGGTATACAGAGCACACCTCATGAGGGCGAGGATGAGCTGATTCTTTGAGGGAGTAGAAGACGTGTGTGAGCTTTGCGGGGGGGGCCCGCTAATCACGTTCATATGTTTTGGTCCTGTCCAAAGCTGGAGAATTACTGGAAGGAGGTTTTTAGGGTAATGTGCAGGTGAGGTGAGTTGGCCGTGATCAACGGGTGTAAGACTCGAATAAGTAGTCCAGATCAGGGGTTGGTGGTTGAGTTAGAACATAGAACAGTCCAGCACAGTACAGGCCCTTCAGCCCACGACGTTGTGCCGACCATTTATCCTAATCTAAGATCAACCTAACCTACACCGTGCAAAATGCGATTGTGCCGATGTGGCCGCTTCCGTGAATCGTGGGAGGGCGTTGGACCAGCGTCGCGGGAAAATTTGGCGACCCTGCCGATTCTCTGAAACGGCGCGGGAGCAGAGAATCGCGCCCCCTATCTAGTCCCTTCATAATTTTATATGTTTCTATAAGATTTCCCCTCGTCCTTCTAAATTCCAACGAGCACAGTCCCAGTCTACTCAACCTCTCCTCATAATCCAACTCTTTCAACTCTGGACACCCTCTGCAAAAGGCTAGGCCTTTTGGGGACATGTTTCATGCAAGCCTTGCGGTTTTCTGTTATTCAAAGCAGAGGTCTATATCAGATCGCCCTGAGTTCTGTACGTCCTTTCTCAGGTAAGGAGACCAAAACTGAACACAATACTCCAGGTGTGGCCTCACTAATACCTTATACAATTGCAGCATAACCTCCTTAGTCTTAAACTCCATCCCTCTAGCAATGAAGGACACAATTCCATTCGCCTTCTTAATCACCTGTTGCACCTGTAAACCAACTTTTTGCGACTCATGCACTAGCACACCCAGGTCTCTCTGCACAGCAGCATGTTTAATATTTTATCATTTAAATATTAATCCCTTTTGCTGTTATTCCTACCAAAATGGATAACCTCACATCTGTCAACATTGTATTCCATCTGCCAGACCCTAGCCCATTCACTTAACCTATCCAAATCTCGTCTCGCCTTCTACACACAAAAGCAGAGGTTATATACTTTTAAGATCCTTATTATCCCTCCCATTGTCCTTTATCCCAGTCTTTCTTTAACAATTCATCTTTGTCCATGAATCTTGGTGGTTTGGCTGATGATGTTGTTATCCCAAGTGTTCAATGAGGGTGTTGTGACCTGTAGCAGTGATGAATGTCACATAAACCAGATACATCTGTCAGCCTGATGATCTTTCGAAACTGCTGAGGAGGTATTATGATCGCTGAACCCTTGAAAGACTGAGGTCATCTGCCCAGGGTCATGGAAACAGCATACATCAGTGCCTTTGTTCCCTTATCGGCTATCTCGCTCTGAGACACTAGCGGGTCCTTTCTCGCATAGACCTTAAATAGACATTCGGACCTTGATGGACTGTTGATTGTTCGTGCTCCATTAGGTATGGTGACATGGCCCCACGTCTAAATCAATGATTGTCAATAACTGTGTTTGGTTTGTAGGAGGCCTTACTTAGCTAGGCCTTTTGGGGACATGTTTCATGCAAGCCTTGCGGTTTTCTGTTATTCAAAGCAGAGGTCTATATCAGATCGCCCTGAGTCCTGTCTGCGGGTGAACAAGGAAAATAAGGAGCAGATCGCCCTGAGTTGTACCTGGTTGTCCAAATTGGGATTATGCCAAGTCCACAGAATCCCATTCTGTCCTGGGGGTGGGGGAGGTGTCGGGTTAAACTTTGGATCCTTTATGGGGATAGGGCAGGGGGGTGAGCCTCGGTAGTGTGCTCTTTCGGAGGGTCGGTGCAAACACGATGGACTGAATGGCCCCCTCCTACACTATAAGGATTCTATGAATTCTCTATGGATTCTATGAAATATGGGGCTATGACCCCCACGCCAGCGTACAAATGTTTCACTCCGGTGTTTCCTATAAAAAAATCATCCAATTCACTCGCCTGCAGGGGGCTGGCAGGGACCCAGAGTGATTCATACAGTTTAGCTGCGGATACGGGCCCCCGCACTTCTGGTTTGGAGTTTGCACATGCGCACGGCGGCGGTCTCTGCGCCTTGGCCGACTCAGACAGCGGAGGCAGCTGAAAAATGTAGGATCCCCGATCGGCCACACGCCCGAAGATCTGACCGCCCCGATCTGTAACCTGGCCGCCTATAAGGCCCCCCCCCCCCCCCCCCCCCCCACCCAGTGTCTGATCCCCCCGCCACCCCACCAGGGCGGCAGTGGACTGAGTCCGCGGCCGCCAACGAGCTTCCCGAACGGCGATGGGTGGTTAGAACCACCCCATCGGGAACTCGGCCGGTCGGGAGCGGAGAATCGCTGCGCGGGCCTCTGGCAATGGCCCCCCCCCCCCCTCGGCCGGTCGGGAGCGGAGAATCGCTGCGCGGGCCTCTGGCAATGCCCCCCCCCCCCCCAGCCGCGAGGAGTACTCCGCGAACTCACCGACTCTCGGGTCCCGGAGAATCGCCGGACGGGCGCCGGGCCTGATTTCGGCGTGGAATTGGATTCTCTGCCTCCACGCCAAACACGGGGCTGCAGAGAATCCAGCCCCTTGTCTCATTCTTTCAGTTGGAAGTTCAAACTTCTTTTTCAAGTTTATTGGTCTCCACCTGGATTGTACCAAAATAATATAAAATACCCCTGGCCTCCCCTTCCCATCTCCCCCAACCACCCCTGAGCTGACCAAAAGGCTGTTTATTAGTTCAAACCTGAAATATAACCAGATGGAATTTACCTCCGAGCAGGGTGCATTTTTAATTAGCGTGGCATCAATACAGCCATTAGTTATTTGCAGCTGATTCGCAGCAGTGACTATGTTTCTGTGTGATGCGCGATCAATTACACTCAAGCTGAAGTGATTTCATAACTGAAGGCTTTAATCGACTAGAACTTGTTCCCCAGCAGCTTCGGTACAGAAATTGAAGGCTGCTGGGACGGCACCGGTTCTTATACTCCGCCCGTCGGGGCGGAGCTATGTATCAACAGCCAATGATAAACTCCTAGGTTTAACCAATGGTCATCAGCCTCTTCGGTATCGCAATACCTGATAATACCACATTGCGTCCATGTGCCTACGGGACATAGACAAAGAAAATGCTTGTAGCCATAGCTCCCAGCTATAATCCCGTTTGAACTGTCTTTCCTCAGGGAAAGTGTAGGGGTGATAAGGGGAGGGCAGGGGGAAACACATCCGAACATGAAGCAAGGAGAATCTCACGTCCAGAACAGCGCATATCCTTTGAGGAGAGATGTAAACCCTTTGAGGATGGATGTAAGAGCCCTGGACAGAAATGCCCCAGCATTGTACACGCAGCAGCTCAGCAACCAGTCAGCAAGTCTTTTTGATATCATGTTTTATTGCTTAAAACAGTATAAATAGCTGTTTGGACTGTGGACACAAAGGACTGCCTGCACACACGACAAAAGCATTTTACATTAGCAGGCCTCAGGGCCATCTTTCTGCTGTGATGAAGACATTAACTCCAGCCAGTTGCACATCAATTCCGTGCAGGCACCAGTTATGTTTTTATAGCTCATTGCGCCCCACACATGTTATTCATCAGCATTGAGCTTGATTATGCCTTGAGCCCCAGCCTGAAATTCAGGAATGTCTTGGGATGTTTTCAACACATGACAGGGCTACATTACTGTCGAATGTGCAGAACCAACATCCTGATGGGTCCCAAAGGTCAAAACAATAATTATCAGATGAACATTTCCACTGCCTTCAGCGTTGACTTTGAGCCAGTCGTGCAACAGGGTTCATTCAAACTGGCAAGTACTCAAACACACACATGCCACAAGGTCAACGACAAATGCTTTGCGTTGAATCACATTGGAGGAGCTCACACTGTAGACACAAGGCTAATGTTTCCATCTCGCTTCAATGCGGCTACACATAATAATCTTTAGTATTGTCACAAGTAGGCTTCCGTTACTGCAATGAAGTTACTGTGAAAATCCCCTAGTTGCCACACTCTGACGCCTGTTTGGGCACACAGAGGGAGAATTCAGAATGTCCAATTCACCTAACAGCGTCTTTCGGGACTTGTGGGAGGAAACTGGAGCGCCCGGAGGAAACCCACGCAGACACGGGGAGAACGTGCAGACTCCGCACAGACAGTGACCCAAGCCGGGAATCGAACCTGGTACTCTGGTGCTGTGAAGCAACAATGCTAACCACTGGGCTACCGTGCCGCCCATTTGTACTTTATTGTAAAAGCTGCTTTATGTGTCTAGAATAAAAATGCCCACCTACCGAGGCAAATGTATAACGAGCTACAACATTTGAAAGATTCTGCTGCAGCATTTTTCCCTGTTGTGTGTTGACGTACAAATTGAAGAATGGATATTCGTAACGGACAAAAGTCTCAGCCTTGTACACTTGTACACTGCTGCCGCCAGAATAGCTCCGTCTTGTATCAGAACAAGCATCGGGCATTCTTCAAATCCCATCACACAGAAAGAATGTTACTAAAGTTTCAACCGTGGTCAAAAGGTAGAGAGCCCCCTGGTCCAGGCCACTGCTCCAAGCGAAACGTTCTCTGAATTTCCATGGGGTCCTCCAGATCTCTCTCCATTATTTCAGTGGAAACTCTGGTGGAACAGTAGGAATTCTTCAGGGATTTCCCTCCAATTCTCGAGTGAACCCCCCCCCCCCCACAATGGAGATTTCAGGTGATAGATTTCATTGTCTTGTTAGAGTTCATCTGGTAAAAACCTTGTATACACTGCTACTGCCACACATCTAATGCCTACCAAATTGTGTTCAAATGGAACTTTTTAAAGTATTCATTGGTGCGTATGCAAGGAGTGAATTCGCTGTGTTGTGTCATTCTTCATTATATATGGGCAGCACGGTAGCACAGTGGGTAGCACTGTTGCTACACAGCGCCAGGGTCCCGGGTTTGATTCCCGGCTTGGGTCACTGTCTGTGCGGAGTCTGCACGTTCTCCCCGTGTCTGCGTGGGTTTCATCCGGATGCTCCGGTTTCCTCCCACCAGTCCCGAAAGACGCTGTTAGGTGAATTGGATATTCTGAATTCTCCCTCTGTGTACCCGAACAGGCGACTGGGGGCTTTTCACAGTAACACTCATTGCAGTGTAAATGTAAGCCTACTTGTGACAATAAGGATTATTATTATTTTTATTCCCCAAGCCCAATGGAAAGTATCATTGATTTATTTTAGCCGACTAGGTAGAGCTCGCACCCTAGGTACGTCTAGCACAGGTGGAAGAGTCGGAAACATGAGGCGCAGTTGGCGATCTCAAGCTTAAGCTGCGTATCACCCACAGCGATCTTCTGCTGGCCTCATGGAACTCTCAATGCCAGCTGACCAACCTCTCCAATAATGGGATGACCTGCATGTCTTGATCATGCTTAGAGACCCCCCCCCCCCCCCCCCCCCCGTGTAGGGAAGCCCAGACATCTTCCACAAGGCAATATTCTCCAGGTGCCCCCCCCCCCAACACCATCCCCACCCCTCTGCCATCTCTACCCCTACCTCCCGCACTCCCCTGTCATGAAAAGCTCAGCACGTGGGCAATGAGATGGAAGGTCAGTAACTTCAACCCACCTTCCCTCATTTGTGTCAGAATGTTCCCTCACAATGACCGGTCTCCTTCCACAAAGAGCTCCTTCCTTGGAAGGCGTCAGTGAATCAGTTTTTTGTACTTTGTTAGGCCCCTTGTTCCGCACTGTAACCAATCACTGTTTGTCGATGTACCATTTGTCAATGCTCTCTGTTGATTAATCATTTTGTCTATCATGTACGTACTGTGTACGTTCCCTCGGCCGCAGAAAAATACTTTTCACTGTACTTCGGTAGATGTGACAATAAATCAAATCAAATCGCAAAGGGTATTGTATTAATATCCATTTTTGATGTGGGTGTTGTTGGCTCGGCCAGCACTTCCAGGTGATGGGGTTCCCATGTATCTGCTGCCCTTGTCCTCCTAGATGGCAGCAATCGTGGGTTTGGAAGGTGCTGCCTCGGGAACTTAGTTGAGTTCCTGCATTGCACCTTGTACATGGTACACACTGCTGCTACTGTGCAGTCTGAGAGGGGTGGCAATCAAGCGGGGCTGTTTTGTCCTGGATGGTGTCGAGCTTCTCGAGTGTTGTTGGAGCTGCACTCATCCAGAAAAGTGGAGAGTATTCCATTACACTCCTGACTTGTGCCTTGCACAAGGTGGACAACCTCTATTGATTTAGGAGGTTAGTTACCCACCACAGGATTCCGAGCCTCTGACCTGCGGTGTAAAGGGAATTTGTTCTACTGTTTAATCTGAATCTCTCAGTGTGATTAATATGGTCTGGCAGCAACCTCCATTTTAGACTTTGGCATGAGCCATAGCTTCTGATGTTGAGGGGTAAAGCGGGGGCATGTAGGGTTTCCCCAGAAGTACAGCATCCTGGTTTGAAATTATTCAACCCTTTAAGACACTCCTTAAAACCTACCTGTCTGATGAGCCTTTTGGGTGCCTTTTCTCGTATCTTTCTTCACCGTTCAAAGACGCTATATACATGCACAATGTAAATGCGTAAGAAACTACAGAGAGTTGTGAACACCACTCAGTCCATCACATGAACCTGCCTCCCATCCATTGACTCCATCTACACCTCCCGCTGCCTGGGGAAAGCGGGCAGCATGATCAAAGACCCCTCCCACCCGGCTTACTCACTCTTCCAACTTCTTCCATCGGGCAGGAGATACAAAGGTCTGAGAGCACACACTGACAGATTCAAAAACTGTTTCTTCCCTGCTGTTACCAGACTCCTGAATGACCCTTTTATAAACTGATCTGATCTCTCCACACATCTTCTCTACTGAGTAGTACTACACTCCTGTATGCTTCACCCGATGCCTGTGTCTATGTATTTACATAGTGTATTTCATGTTTGCCCTATTACATATTTTCTTTTCATGTACCGAATGATCTGTCTGGACTGTACGCAGAATGCTTTTCACTGTACCTCGGTACACGTGGCAATAAACAAATCCAATCCAAATTGTTGTTGCTGTGGGCAAACAATAATCAATGTTTTCTTTGTCTTTTGTTTAAAATTGATGCCACGCACTGAATTTAAAGTTTAAAATGTGTCTCATTCTCTGCAGGATAGCTACCTCTGAAAAGGGATATGTTACCATTGGGCTGAGTGTGAGCACGGGCACTGGACATTCCTCGATGCCCCCCAAAGAGACCAGCATTGGAATCTTGGCAGCTGCAGTGTCCAAGTGAGTGAGAGACGGCTACATGGCTCGAAATAACTTCATTCTCTTTCAATAGCTTTACTCCAATGTGTATTTTTCTGTGATGTTTCCTTCCCTGTGTAATGTCCTCAGTTTCCTGTCACAATCTACTTTCTTCGTAACGTAGTGAGCAGGAAATGATACGTTCATGTTTTAAGTGAAGAAAGCTCTCACGTTTGAAGGCACTCTATTCTCTCTTAACAGTTCACTCTTGGTCTCAGTACAGCCTTCTATCTCCTGATGGAAGGTTGCTTAGACTTTAGTGACATTGACTAACTCCATCCTTACCTCACACCCAAAAAATGTGATGCCTGTTTGGTCACCTCCTGACTCAATTTCTCCCAACGTCCAATTCACCAGCTTCCTAGCCTCGGGATTCCACCTTCCACAAAACCCATCTGCACCCTGACTCATTCGAAGTTCCACTTGTTCTTTACCACTGTTGCATACTGGCTCCCCGTCTCCCAATACATCCCAGTTCACCCTCACCCGCAAATAACTCAATGACCTGGCCCCGTTCTACCTCCCATACATTTTCTATACTTGCATCCTATCACAAGGCCTTCAGTAATTCAACTTTGCCCTCCTGTATAATTAACATTCATGCCACGCAGGTATTAGGCAATGGCCATCTCCAACAAGAGAGGATCGCACCATCCCCCCTGTCATTCAGTGGCATTACCATTATTGAATCCTCCACGATCAACACCATGGGAGCTACCATTGCCCAGAACCTGAGCTAGACTACCCATATAAATACTGTGGCTACAAGGGCAGGTCAGAAGCAAGGAATCCTGTAGCGAGTAACTCACCTCCTGACTCCATAAGTCCATAAGACATATGAGCAGAAATAGGCCACTCGGCCCATCGAGTCTGTTCTGCCATTCAATGGGATCATGGCTGATATAATCCTCAACTTCACTTTCCCGCCTTATCTCCATAACCCTTGATTCCTTGACTAATGAAAAATATCTGTCTATCTAAGCCTTGAACACGCTTAACAACCCAACCTCGACAGCTCGCTACGGTAAAGAATTCCACAGATCCAGTCCCCTCTGGGAGAAGAAATTCCTCCTCATCTCTCTTAAATGGACGGCCCCTTAGTCTTTAATTATGCCCTCTGGCCCGAAACTCTCCCACAAGAGGAAACATCCTCTCACTATCTACCCTGTCAACCCCGCTGAGAATCCTGTGTGTCAATAAGGTCACCTCTCATCCTTCTAAACTCTAATTAGTACAGGCCCAACATATCCAACCTCCATACCCGGGATCAACCGAACAAACCTTCTCAGACTGCCTCCAATGCCAGAATATCTTTCCTTAGGTAAGGGGACCAAAACTATTCACATTCCAGGTGTGGTCTAATTAGCATCTTGTATAGTTTGAGCAGAACATCCCTATTTATATACTCCATTCCCTTTTTTAAAAAGGCCAATGTTGCATTTTCCTTCCCAATTACCTGCTGAACTTCATGTTAGTCTGTTGTGATTTATGCAAGAGGACCCCCCCAAATCCCTCCGTGCTTCAGCTTTCTGCAGTCTCTCTTCATTTAAATAATATTCAGCTCCTTTATTCTTCCTACCAAAGTGCATTTTCCTACATTACATTCCATCTGCCAAGCTTTTGCCCACTCACCTAACCTGTCTATATTGCTGTGTAGACTCTTTGTGTTATCCTCACCACTTTCCTTTCCACCTCCCCGAAGCCTGTCCACCATCTGCAAGGCGCAAATCAGGAGTGTGGTGCAATACTCTCCATTTGCCTGGATGAGCGCAGCTCCAACAACACTCAAGAAGCTCTACGCCATCCAGGACAAAGCAGCCCCGCTTGATTGGTACCCCTTCCACAAACATTCACCCCTCCAAAACCGACAAAGAGTGGCAGCCATGTGTACCATCTGCAAGATGCACTGCAGGTGCCTTCGGCAGCAGTTTCCAAACCCATGGCCACTACCATCTAGAAGGACATGGGAACCCCACCAACTGGAAGTTCCCCTCCCAGCCACTTACCATCCTGACTTGGAAATGTATCACCGTTCCTTCACTGTCGCTGGGTCAAAATCCTACATCCCAAGTGGCTAAGACCAAACCTTTCTTAAAAGGGACACTCACATGATATATATAAATATAAGTTGTTGAAAAGGCAATAATTGAGTCGAAGGTTATCAGGCTGGAATGTAGATGCGAGGCCACTCTCAGCTAAGCCATGGCCATATTGAATAGTGGTGCTGGCTTGAGGGGCCGAATGGCCTATTCCTGATTTGTATGTTCCCGTTAGTGTTGCAATCTCTCAAATCATCAGCTCTGCTGGTTTACGTCCACAATGCAGCATCGAAAATGAACAGATGTCTATAGTTTAGTGTAAGAATGTTGTGTCATTCAAGGGGGAGGAGGGGTGAAGGGGGATGGGGGTGGGGGGGGCAGAAACCACAGTAAAGAATCAAAGCCCCGTGAGGAACTGGATCTCCAGCTGTGGAATGAGAAGAATGATTAGCGGGTCAAGGATCAGCATTCACAGGCCCCTGCTTGTGCTCTTTAAAAACGTTTCATTCTAAATTCTGTCGCTCTCTCAGAGTGTGCTTTACAATGCAGTGAAAGACGGGGATTAAAAGCAAAGCTGAATGCTTAAAAAGCCCTGATCTTAAATCAGCCTGGGTTGAGGCCAAGTCGAATGGCAAACTGACTGCCCATCTGTAGAAATACCTGGCTTCTACACCATCCCACACAGCACGCATGAGGCTGTCGATTGATGCCTGGACCTCACCCCCAGGCCTGTACTGGGCTTCTCAAGCCTGACAGGGAGCTGCCGCAGGTCGAGGGTCAGGAGGAGGACTTCAGACACCAGGAGGTCTGGAGGACTGGTCTCAAGCAGTCGGATGGGGTGGGCAGGTCAGGAGTGCATCACAGTAGGGAGAATATAAGGAAGCTCGAGCAGCGGTATTCCAGGGCTCTTTGGGGGCTCTCCCCAGTCCTATATAGAAAACAAAAACATTTTTCAGGACTTGCTTTCCTGGGCCAGTTCTGGGTCCGGCACTTGCTGCCTCATCAGGCTGGCGAGGAAGACGTAACGGCCTCCCCACTCAGGCCTGAGGTGGTGAAAATTGCCTTACAGCCCAGACTGCATAATTAAAGCAGAACTGCCCACACGATTGAGATCCACACAAAACTAGGAGGTTAAAATTGCATTCCGGTAGGGGGTAAGTCGCTGCCGTAATTTGAACTGCCGGCCACCTGGTTTCTGCTGGGTTAAAATCAGGCCTTCCAAACTCCATTAAGTCCGTAGGCTCAGATGCCTGCTTAAGGTACACGTGGATGAGCTGCATGGAGCGCAGTGAATGAGCTCTAGCACTGGCCTTGAACATCCCAGAAATTCTTCCCCACGCCTTTCCTGAACAGCCCGCACATGGAGCTGATCATTTGGGCAGGTGGAATGGGGAAGCACAGGATCAGTAGCTAGTGGCCTTTTGCTGCCTGCCTCAGTCCCCCCCCTGACACCAGGTGCCTCCAGATTGGCATCAAAGGTGATCCGTGTCCCTTCAGCTAGTTAGCAGACTATCTGGTTCTCTGTTCCAAATGTAGACAATTACAGTTGTCAGAGATCATCTACTGCTTCCATAGAATCCCTACAGTGCAGAAGGAGGCCATTCGGCCCATCGAGTCTGCGCCCACCCTCCGAAAGAGCACCCTACCGAGGCCCGCACTTCCGCCCTATCTCTGTAACCCCACCTAACCTGAACATCTTTTGGCCACTAAGAGGCAATTTAGCGAGGCCAATCCACCTAACCTGCACATCGTTGGACTGTGGGGGGAAACTGGAGGAAACCCACGCAGGCACGGGGAAAACGTGCAATCTCCACACAGACAGTGACCCGAGGCTGCAATTGAACCCGGGTCCCTGGCGCTGTGAGGCAGCAGTGCTAACCACCATGCTGCCATTTGACACATCACTGCTGGTGTTCTTGCCGTACTTATGCTACAGCAGGAACATTACCTGCCCTTTCTTAAATCATTGTGCTGATGTGGCTGGCAATATAAAGAGATAATTTGGCACCCTTTGAAACTCATTAGCATAACAAATCCATGAAGCAACTTATTACGAAAATAACATTGCAAACCACTTGAATGGCAAAAAGAAATACTTGCATTTACATAGCACCTTTCATGGCTGTAGGACATCCCGCAGTATTCCACATTCAATGAAGCACTTCTGAAGTGTAGCCATGTAGCAATGTAGAAAAAAGAGCAGCCAATCTGCAAGCAGCCTTCTTGCCAAAGAGCCATATGATACTGACCCAATCGTCTGTTTCTGTGGTTTTTACTGGGGGCTAAATATTGGCCGGGACACCAGGGGCAACTCCCCTACTTTTCTTCAAAGGAGTGTCATGGAATCTTTCACATCTGCCTGAGAGAGCAGAAGGGGCCTTGATTTAATATCGCATCTGAAAAACAGCACTCTAACAGTGCAGCACCCCTTCCATACGGCACTACAATGTCAGCTTTGACTCTCATACGTAAGTCCTGGAGTGGGCCTTGAACCCACAACTGCCTGGCGAATAGGCAAAAGTCCTCATTGAACCGTGGCTGACACATATGGCTAAAACTCCAGCCAATCCATAAAATACATATAGCTAACCAAAGTTTTTATTGTACCAATATTTCAAAACTTTGATATAATGCTGTAGGATGCAACAATACAATCAGTTGGAATTGTAGAGCTACTTGGATGCTTTCCTCGTTGATTAAAAATGCAGACGCGTGAAGTTACCTTCTACACCGTCAGGATTACAAGGCTCGAGATTCCTAAACATTGAGAAATTCGAAGCAGAGAAGGGTTCACAAATATTTATAAACGTACTTTGTACTAACGACTAAAACTATTTCTCTTCATCTCCAGATTGGAAAATAACCCAATGCCCAGGATGTTTGGGCAAGGGCCAGAGAGTGGGCTGTTTGAACACCTGAGTTCTCAGGTATGATTGCTCGGGAATGGAATCATTCCTTCATGCTTCAAACCGGAACATTCCTGTATTGTGCTTTATTACATGGACAGAGTGATGCAAATACAGCTTTAGAGTTATTGTATTTTTAGGAGGTTTTGTACAACCATCCTGGAAGAAAGGCAATGTGTAAAACAGCTGGTCTGTTAACTACCCCAGATATTATCATTAGCCTCTTATGTTAGCAGATGGGAAGTGAGGAGGGGGAAGTGGTGATTAAACCATTGAAGTTGACCTCCACTTGGCCGAAAGCAATGAGATGATGAAAGACAATCCTCAATTCTCATGGTTGAAATGTCACTGAACTTTCATTCTTGTCCAAGTTCCAGTTAGTTTATCTTAGGCATCACCACATGGATACCCATATGTCGTGCAGTAATTTGTTTTCAGAATGACTTGCCTGTACTTTGATCTGCTGAGTTGAGATAGATGAAGTGAACTGAGGTGTGTTGGGATTATAAACCTCAACGACGACAGGTTGACCCTAATGGCCTGCTGCTGTGCTAGATATTCTGTATTATTCCATATCACGGGGTTTCCCCTGGATCTCCAGTTCCTGCTCTGATTGCCAGTAGCTACTATTTTTTAAATTAATTTTGGAGTGCCCAATTATTTTTTTCCAATTGAGGGACAATTTAGCATGGCCAATCCACCTAACCAGCACATCTTTGGGTTGTGGGGGTGAGACCCACGCAGAGACGGGTAGAACGTGCAAACCCAGAACGGACAGTGACCCGAGCTGTGATCGAACCTGGGTCCTCAGCGCCATAGGCAGCAGTGCTAACCACTGCACCACCGTGCCACCCCACAAATAACTATTTTAAGGCAGCAAAGCTAATCTGTCGTTTTATTGCCCACACAGTATTTAACTGGAGGTGCAGTCATAAGATTTGACCCTATATGTTTTTTTATACAGCTGAATTACTGTGAAAATCAAATAGCCTAACATTATTTCTATATCCTCTGGGGTTTTTTTGTAAACACTTAACAATAAATACACTTGATTGTTAATTTTAGCCTGAATAATATTGTAGGACTGCTCATGTGGAAAGGCGAATGCAATGGACCGCTCCGTAGTTTCCAATGTCAAAATGCTATGGTAACAAGACTGCTGCTAGATCTGCGTGCTATTTTAAATATTCGTTCATGGGAGATGGGCGTCGCTGGGCTGGGTCAGCATTTATTGTCCATCTCCAATTGCCCTTGAACTGAGTGTCTCGATAGGCCATCTCAGTTAAGAGTCAACCACATTGCTGTGGGTCTGGAGTCACATGTAGGCCAGACCAGATATGGAGGGCCGATCTCCTTCCCGAAAGGACGGACATCAGCGAATCAGATGGGTTTTTGCACCAATGGATGATAGTTTCATCATGATTCATCATTATTGAGACTATCTTTTGATTCCAGATGTAGGGATTGAATTTAAATTGCACCGGTTGCCAGGAATTTGAGCCTATGTCCGTAGAGCATTAGCCTGGGTCTCTGAATTACTAGTCCAGTGACATTATCACAACACCACCATCTCCCTTATCCTGGGCGGGATTCTCCGATATCGGTGCGATGTCTGCCGACCGGTGCCAAAAACGGCGCAAATCAGTCCGGCATCGCGCCGCCCCAAAGGTGCGGAAGTCTCCGCATCTTGAGGGGCCGAGCCCTCACCTTGAGGGGCTAGGCCCGAGCCGGACTAATTTCCGTCCCGCCGGCTGGCGGGAAAGGCCTTTGGTGCCCTACCAGCTGGCGAGGAAATGACTTTGCCGGGCGGCGCATGCGCGGGAGCGTCAGCTGCTGCTCACGGCATCTCTGCGCATGCGCAGTGGAGGGGGTCTATTCCGCCTCCGCCATAGTGGAGACCATGGCGAAGGCGGAAGGAAAAGAGTGCCCCCACGCAACAGGCCCGCCCGCGGATCGGTGGGCCCCAATCGCGGGCCAGGCCACCGTGGGGGCACCCCCCCGGGGCCAGATCGCCCCGCGCCCCCCCCAGGACCCCGGAGCCCCGCCTGCGCCGCCGTATCCCGCCGTCCCAAAGGTGGTTCAATCCACACCGGCTGGTGTGGGTTGACAGCGGCGGGACTTCGGCCCATCGCGGACCGGAGAATCGCCGGGGGATTGCCGCCGATCGGCACGGCGCGATTCCCGCCCCCGCCGAATCTCCGGTGGTGGAGAATTCGCGACACGGCGGGGGCGGGATTCACGCCGGACCCTGGCGATTCTCCGACCCGGTGGGGGGTCGGAGAATCGCGCCCCCTATTCGTGTCAGTCAGTTTGTGTGTTTCTCACACAAAAAGGTTTGGAATTCAGATCACCAGTGTACAACAACTGAGTATATAATGTTCAATAGCAGCCCTAGATTGTGCCCAATATAGCCTCTGAGTGTCCCCTCATTGGTAATGTGAGCACTGACTCCACACATCAATGACAAATAACGTTCGTTTGATGATGCCACTTCTTCATGGAACACATGAGTGAATCCACATTCATTGAGCTGTGACTCTGCCCACGCACTGAGCTGTGACACCAACACACAGTGCGTGAGTTCAGGAAGAAATCTGGAGCAAATTTTACAGATTGGGATCACCTTATGGAAAAGTGTATTTTTTTTTTGCGGTTAAGGGATGTCTAGGATGGCCATTATGCCCTCAAAGTTTACAGTGCTGCAGGGCTGCGCAGAAGCAGATGTTAGCTGTGCTGCTCCCTGACAAGGTGAGACCCTGATATCATCGAGCGCAGGCACTCCCCAGAGTAATGGACGATAAACCAGTTGCCACAGACCTGCCATCGTGCAGACCCCCCACCTATTTGTTAAGTGTTTGTTTTTGGTTTAATGGGACTTGAGAGAAAGAAAACAAAGGAAAATAATAAGTTAACATCCGGCTGAAACACCGGGGGTTGAATTTTCATCAAATTTCTCCTAATCTTATTCCACGCTTTAGAAACTCAGCGAAGCAGCACCATCTGTGGGTGGTTTTCAAGGCTTACTTTGATCTTCCATCAAACGCAAAACACAGCAAGCAAGTTCCATTTTTCTCCTCCAATAGCTTTCTTTTCCTTCCATTTATTTAATTTTCGCATTGACGTGGGTTCTCGGCATCGTTAGATTTTGGAGTTTACTCGTGTTGTGCAATATCAGAGCTGCAAACATTTCGGCGAGAAGTGTAGATCCATTTTCTGCTGGAACCTGGCATGTTACCACGTGGGACTGCGTTAGGAATTGGCTGACTTGAAGCAGATTAGAGTGAACCGCAGAATGTTGAAAATTAGCTCGATGAAAGTCTTGGGATTATGAATGCTCTTGCTGATTGCCTTATCTGTACCGAAAACCCACAGTCTGAAACATACTGCATTCCTCTTGAGATTACGCTCCGAATACATGCGGATGTTTTAAACTGACTCACATTAAGATCAAAAGCAATATTTTCTATGAACAGCAATCTCCATATTTTAAAATTCCAAATTGTTCGCATGTTCTTCCAGGCAAACTGCAATTCACAGCTGGGCACCAAATGCTTGTGTCCAGGGCATTTCTTTTTGTGAATAATGATAGGAAATGTTTATGCAAACACTAAAGCACCGGATCCTCAATCCTGGCTCGTTCAATATGTTTTTCATCCCGGCCTACACACACCTTGCAACCAGAGATTAAGGCCCACCTTTTGCTCCCGGGTCAGGTGCACAGTGACTGGAGAATTCCCGGCACTGTGTCCACAGTATGTGCTGCATAGTAGAAATTGAAATGTTCAATTGGGGTAGCACAGTGGTTAGCACTGCTGCCTCACAGCGCCAGGGACCCGGGTTCGATTCCCGCCTCGGGTGACTGTCTGGTGGAGTTTGCACGTTCTCCCCGTGTCTGCATGGGTTTCTCCGGGTGCTCCGGTTTCCTCCCACAGTCCAAAGTTGGCCATGCTAAATTGCCCCTTAGTGTCCAAGGATGTGCAGGTTATAGGGGGATAGGGCGGGGAGTGGGCCTAGGTAGGATGCTCTTTTGGAGAGTCAATGCAAATGCGATGGGCCAAATAGCCGCCTTGTGCACTGTAAGAATTCTATTCTATATCTTGGCATCTTAGTACATTATTTTTCAAGATATTACAATCCTTGTTACATATTTGCCTTATTTCGCTCTTCTATCATCCTGACCCCAGTTCTCATGATTCATTTACCTCCGATTACTATCCTCTTAATACGCAGAGTAGAACTTTTTGTTCTACTGAAATGTAAATTTAGTTTCAATAGCTTACGGAAGCTCACATCTGCTCCGCTCCTGATGACTACGGCATTATCAACTGGGAGGGTGCAGAGTGACACCAAACAAAACAAGATGGGCCACGACTTCAAACAAGCCAAAGAGGTCACTCGAGCAGCCCAGCCCAAGGACAGTCTTAAGTTGCAGAGCAGGGATGTCGATTTCTCAGTTTCCTGGGGTGTGGCAACTCCAGAATAGTTCTGAGCCAGGTTTGGGAATATGGAGCCCTGGCTGTGCCACCTGGGTGCCAGTCTGGCACTGTCAACGTGCCCAGTTGACACTGTCAGCTGGCAGGGGCACTGCCAGAGTTCCAGGCTGGCACTGCCAAGGTGCCATATCATTTTTCCCATGCCGGGGATCGGGCCTGGGGGTGCTATGCGTGGATGCAATGGGGTGGGGGGGGGCCCCGAGGACCCTCTTATGGATGAGGTGGGCATTGGTGGGTTCAGGGATCGCGGCGGAGGGAGTCGTGAGATTAGGACGCCACTTAAAAATCTTGATCTCTGTGGTGAACATCATTAGTGGTATATTATATGTATTACGGCACTGCTCGTATATTAGAGGTACAATGGTAAATTCCTGCCTGCTGGCTCCGCCCAGTAGGCGGGGTATAAATGTGTGTGCTCACCGGTGCTGCAGCCATTCTGGTTCCAGCTACAGGAGGCACAACATCTTGCTCACTAAAGCCTCAATTGTTCCACCATTCTCGTCTCGTGGTAATTGACGGTGCATCAATCTCTCCCTGCACTGAGGTGTTACGGCGAGCAGTGCTCCACAGTGCACAAAACGGGGCTAAGAGCAGCCTCGTCGGGGAGTTCTGGGATGCACCGGCGAACAGCCGGCTGAATGCGCTCATCCCGGGCCTCTGTTCCGATTTGTGTAGGTCACGTCCATTGTGCTGCACCAATGCGATAGGCATTTGAGACTCACCAAGAGTTGATCGAGAGGCTTCCTCACAGCTTCCTATCTGCAAGGAGTCATCATTCCAGTATTAAAGACAGGCAGGTAAAACCGTCAAAAGGAACCAGGAGCAACTCAACAGACGAGAAGAGAAAGGGATAAACCCAAAACAATCCAGTCGTGAGAGAGAGAGACAATCCTATCGAGGGAAGTAAACAATAAAGAGAGGGAAAAGAGGACCAGATCGAGATCCAGATCAGAGAGCAAAGCAGAGAAGGGGTAATTGTCCAAAGAGATGGCAATCAACAGAGATCGTGCACACTCCAAAAGGTAGACTCAGAAGGAACGGGAGAAACCTTGGATTCATTCCTCAAAGAGATTTATCCACCATACATTTGCAAGATCCAGATGCTGAGTGGCAAACCGACAATGCGCCAAATACTGCAAGTCTTCCTAAAGACCAACCAAGTCAAAGAAAAGAAGAATCACTAGCTTTCGGAGCGCAGCTCCTTCTTCAGGTGAGGAAGCTCTGTTCCTCATTCACCTGAGGAAGGAGCAGTTCTCCGAAAGCTAGCAATTCGAAACCAACCTGTTGGACTTTAACCTGGTGTTGCAAGACTTCTTACTGTGCCCACCCCAGTCCAACACCGGCATCTCCTCATCCTAGTCAGTGACCACCACATCGCTTGAATGAATGAATAAAAATAATTGGATCATTATGAATTAAGTTGACCTGACAGCTACCACTTGTGCATAGGCTTGGGGAAGTTGTGCAAATGGTTTTCATCTTCCTTATGATGGTGGGACTGGCAGAATAATTTTGCGTTCTGGAAATTGGGTGTTGGGTACAAATTTGGAACATAATTGCGCAGGTGCTCAGCTGCTACATTGTCAGTGCTCACCACAATGGTTTCCCAATCTTCCTACAGCAAGACAGTTGAATGCCACACATTATCCCCCAGCATCACTTCCATACTTCAGTTCCAGTTTGCGGAATAACGTTATTGACTGTTGCAGCACAAGAGCATCTTAATCATTCCAACAGCCCCTACATGTTAGATGTAGTAATCCAGGAGGCACAAAGAGGAAAGCTCAACAGGTTTATTTTACCCCAAAAGGTAAAGTCGCTGCTGTGGCGTACAACACAAATGTCCCAGCACAGGACTATCAGAATTCCTGGTCCGGGTCTGGGAGCCATAGTGAAATCATGGTTGTAATTCACCGACTGACCACCAGGAGTCTCATTAGTATATAAGGGAATGTTAGAGTCAGGTGACCTCAGACTGACTGGAGAGCTGGAAGAGAGAGGTTGCTTGTGCATATTGTTTTTTTTTAAATATATTTATTAAAGTTTTTTAACACAATTTTTCTCCCTTACAAACAATAACCCCCCCCTCCCGTAACAAAAAAAAATCGCGCAGGGCAAGATATATACATAGCAAAATGATATATTTACACAGCTTTGTACACTGGCCCTCACCCGTACGTGCCAGTTTCCCCAACCCTTCATGTTATCTCTTGCTCATCCACCCTCCCAGGCAGTCCCCCCTCTCCCCCCCCCCCTCCCAGGACGTCCCCCCCTCCCCGCCCAAGGTTGCTGCTGCTGCTGACCGACCTTCCTCTAACGCTCCGCGAGATAGTCTAGGATCGGTTGCCACCACCTGTAAAACCCCTGCGCAGACCCTCCCAAGGCGAACTTAATCCTCTCCAACTTTATGAACCTGGCCATATCGTTTATCCAGGCCTCCACGCTGGGGGGCTTTGCCTCCTTCCACATTAGCCAGATCCTTCGCCGGGCTACTAGGGACGCAAAGGCCAGAACGCCTCCTGCACTCCGGTTCGTCCACTACTCCAAATATTGCTAGCCCCCAGCTTGGCTTGACCCGGACTTTCACCACCTGAGATATTGCTCCCGCCACTCCTCTCCAGAACCCCTCCAGTGCCGGGCATGACCAAAACATATGGACATGGTTCGCCAGGCTCCCTGAGCACCTTCCACATCTGTCCTCTACCCCAAAGAACCTACTCAACCTCGCCCCCGTCAAGTGCGCTCTGTGGACCACCTTAAATTGTATCAGGCTGAGCCTGGCATACGAGGAGGAGGAATTAACCCTACCTAGGGCATCAGCCCACAGACCTTCCTCGATCTCCTCCCCCAGCTCCTCCTCCCATTTACCCTTCAACTCTTCTACCAGCGCTTCCCCCTCTTCTTTCAACTCCTGGTGTATTTCTGACACCTTGCCCCCCTCCCCCCGCTAGACCCCTGTCTAGCTTTTTTGCTGCCCCCATGTCACTCCCGTAAGTCAGCTGACGCCTGCTGACCCCGGCTTCCCCCGCTGTCCCATTGACCTCCCCGCGTGGGAGTCTCCCAATCCATATGCATTCCTTCGTTCCCCTTCCCGCCTTTCTTCCCGCGTGCGGGAAAACACCCCGCGCTTTCCAAAGCCCGCACCGCCCCCTCTGGCGCAGCTCCTGTCGCGGCCTTGTCTCTCTCCCCCAGCCCATGTAACATTTCCTGCGTGTGATTGACCCCCTATATACAACAACCATCACACTTCAAACCTCAAACATCACCCCTACCCTCACAAACCCTCAGTTAGAGTCCAACTTTTCGGCTTGTACAAAGGTCCACGCCTCTTCAGGCGTTTGGAAGTAATAATGTTGGCCCTTGTATGTGACCCACAGTCGCGCTGGCTGCAGCAGTCCGAATTTCACTTCTTTCCGGTACAACGCCGCTTTGGCCCGGTTGAAACCCGCTCTCCGCTTTGCAACCTCCGTGCTCCAGTCCGGGTATATTCGGATCTCTGCATTGTCCCACTTGCTGCTCCGCTCCTTCTTGGCCCATCTCAGGACCCACTCTCTGCCCGTGAACCGGTGGAACCTCACCACCATCGCCCTTGGCGGCTCATTTGCCTGGGGCTTCTTCGCCAGCACCCGATGTGCCCCGTCCAACTCCAGCGGCCTCGAAGGGGCCTTCGTGCCCATCATCGCCTCGAGCATCGTGCTCGTGTATGCCCCGGCATCAGCCCCCTCCACTCCTTCAGGGAGACCCAGGATCCGCAGATTCTTTCTCCTCGACCTGTTCGCCAGGTCTTCGAGTCTTCCTGCCCACCTCTTGTGTAGCGCCTCGTTCTGCTCCACTCTCACCGCCAGGCCCATGAGCTCGTCCTCGTTCTGACTGATTCTTTTATGTACCTCCTGGATCTTAGCTTCGTGCTTGTGCATATTGTTAATCATCTGTTGTTTTGTATATAGTTGACCCACAGTTAATGTTAATAAATCGTTTAAAGCTTTAGCTACAAGTGTTCTTGTAATATAAATCAGGCCATCCGACAAGAACATTACAGGAGCAACATTTAAAGGGCCAGCCTCCACCCGCTACTACAAGAACTCGTACTCTACGTGCCCCACAAGGAGAATGATTAGTGATCCCCTGTGGACTTCCAGTGGCGCGATGCGAGGGAAAGACATAGAATTTACAGTGCAGAAGGAGGCCATTCGGCTCATCGAGTGTGCACCGGCTCTTGGAAAGAGCGCCCTTCCCAAGGTCAACACCTCCACCCTATCCCCATAACCCAGTAACCCCACCCAACACTAAGGGCAATTTTGGACACTAAGGGCAATTTATCATGGCCAATCCACCTAATCTGCACATCTTTGGACTGTGGGAGGAAACCGGAGCACCCGGAGGAAACCCACGCACACACGGGGAGGATGTGCAGACTCCGCACAGACAGAGACACAAGTCGGAATCGAACCTGGGACCCTGGCGCTGTGAAGCAATTGTGCTATCCACAATGCTACCGCACATGCGCGAGTTTGCTCCCGCTCCCGGTGCCCCGGGTTTCTAACTGACCGAAAAAACCCAGGAAAGTACCTGGGTAGAGTTCACTCATCTTTGCGATGCCCAAGGGAGGCAAATCTGGAAAAGAACCGTCCCGAATCTCGACGGCAAACCCTGAGGCCTCCCACGGAGCAACTGGAGGTAAGATGGCGACAGCTGCTTTTTCTCCGGCCACTCCACTAACCAAGTACTCAGCAAGACTTTGGTTGTTGGGCTCGAGAAATAGCAACAATGCTTGACTTTGGATCTTAAAAGATGAATCGAGGAGGCCTTGGCCCCCATTCGTTTAGCTCTCGGGATCACCAGCTAGACCATCGAAGCACAAGGAGGCACAATCAAGGACATGGAGACTGCATTGTCTGACCACAGTGATAAGATCACCTCCTTGGAGTCAGACCTTGCTGCTGTGATCAAAGATAACAAGGTACTAATATCCAAGGCGGATGGCCTGGAGAACAGATCCAGAAGACAAAATGTTTAGGTTGCGGGGTTACAGGTGGGGATTGAAGGCCGCATCCCTACTCAGTATTTTTCAGACCTGTTCCACAAAATGGCGGGTGAGAACGTACTGCCATCCCCCCAAAAAAAATTAGACCAGGCCTACCATTCACTTGGCCAAGCCTCGCTCTGGAGATCCTCCTTGTGAAATGAAAATCGCTTATTGTCACAAGTAGGTTTCAAATAAAGATACTGTGAAAAGCCCCTAGTCGCCACATTCCGGCGCTTGTTCAGGGAGGCCGGTACGGGAATTGAACCTGCACTGCTTGGTCTGCTTTAAAAGCCAACTATTTAGCCCAGTGCTAAACCAGCCCCCTAGCAGTAATCGCAAGATTTCACAGCTTTAAGGAGATGGGATTGGTGCTTCAATGGGCAAGAGAGCACCGGGATTTTACATGGGAAGGCCACCCTATCAGATTACACCAGGACATGAGTCCAGACCTGGCTGAGAAAAGAACCGTCTTTAACAAAGTGAATTCTTCAGTTGGGAGTCTCCCTGCTGACAAGGTGTGTTAGTTAACGGGATCACCAGTGCTTGTAACGCTGGAGAATTATTGATGGTCTTGGGTCAGTGGTTTGCCACTAACTCTACCAGTTCGTTAAAGGTTTTTGAGTCCCGGAATACCGGGTACGTCAAACCCCTAATGATGCCAAACGTCGGGGCTCCATAAGCAGACAGAAGGTTTACCTCGTGTCCATTGTCACCTTCTATGATATTCGCACAAAGAAAAAGCACATTATTTCGCCGTACTGGGGCCAGTCCTGTACGCCCCCATCATAAGTCTCGCGTTTTCCGAATAGAGGCATTTGCCAGTTGACCTCGCTCTTTGCTCCTTACCGGAGTTTCAAAGGAGGCTGTCCAGAATCTTGTACTTGACTCCCGTCGCCAATGTAGTAATCCAGGAGACATGAAAAAGAATATTAAACAGGTTTATTTTTAACACAATAGATAAAGCTGCTGCCGTGGACACAGATGTCCCAGCTCGGGAATATAGGGATTCCCGGTCCGGGTCTGGGAGCAGCAGTTAAAGGGCTCACTAACGTGTCCCTGCTGGCCAGGCTTCCGCCCTCTACCACGGGAACCCTTACTCTACGAGCCTCACGGGGAGATCGGTTGTGATCACACCGTGGTCCTCAGGAGGATTAACATATCGGCCCACCTTCGTTTTATCTTTCCACGGGGATATGATCGCTGGGGGAAAATATTCAGTCAGCTGCTCCTGCACTGAAAAGCAACATGGGTATGACCAACCTGGGCTATTTTTGTCCCTTTTCATACATGTACTGGGAAAAAGTGGACGGTCTCCAAAATCTTCATTCACTTATAAAGTAATTATTAAGACTTCAAAAATCCTCTTGGTCAAGACGCAGGGCAGAGCTGGCTCCTGTCTGCTTCCACCAGGAGGGTTTCTGGGATTCGCGCCCGCTTCCCAGCTAAATCCTTTGTGCAGTGTCTCAATCTGGTGGAATGCCTTTTGACACATTCCTTCCTGAATCCAGGTTTCCTTCAGGTCTGCTGCAGTTGAGCCAAAGTGGATTGGTTGCATTGACTTCTGCAGCCTGCGAGCTGGCTGGATCACAATGCACTTTGGAAGGTTGTATCAGAGCTATTTGAGTTTCTGATGATTGTATCACCTCAGGCTCTTTGTGACTCACCCAGCACAGACAATGCTGACTTCAGCAAGTATTTTGCCATCTCATTCGAAATTGAATTTGCAGGGTTCATTTTTTAAGCAACTTGGATTTAGAAAGCGACGTTAGCATATGGAAACTTTTCAAAGGCAGAGGGAAACAATGATTGACCAGCTAACGTAGGTGCAATCAAAACTTGATTGGATTGGATTTGATTATTGTCACGTGTACTGAGGTACAGTGAAAAGTATTGTTCTGCATACAGTCCAGACCAGTGTTCTTCAAACTTTTTTTCCGGGGACCCATTTTTACCAACCGGCCAATCTTCACGACCCACGCCGGCCGACCTTCGCGACACACGGCGGCCGACCTTCACGACCCACGCCAGCCGACCTTCACGACCCCCCATTTTCTCTCGCCTTGTTTGCTGCTGATAAAAATGGAGTAAATGGTTTGGGGTCCCTTTGGCCCTCGTACTCGCTCCTCCAATGGAACCTGTTGGATGAAGGTGAAGCCTTCCGGTGTCGGAAAGTATGGAGTCTCCATCTGTCCAAAGTTCTGCATTTTTTTCCTGTAAAATGTAATCAAATAAATTATCATTATTTTCGGGGGTGATTCTCTCCCCCCCCCCCCCCCCCCCCCCCCCCCCCCGAACTTGTAAAAAAATATATATTTTTTTAAATGAATAAAATAAATGAAAAAAATTAAAATTAAATGAATAAAATAAATGGATACCCCCCCCCCCCGACTATAAAACAAAAAGCTGTGACCATTAAAAACAAATAGCGGCAGCACTGCGCTTGCGCGCCAGATCATCGGCGCAATGCGGTCGAGTTTTTTTTTTTACATGTTTGCGGCCATTTTAAAGGCCGCTTGCAGCCGGCGTTATTAAAAGCCGGCTCCTGCGCGGGGATTTGCGCGATCGGGAGCGCTGCGAAGGACGGCTCCACGACCCTCCCAACACCCGCCCACGACCCACCCGCGGGTCGCTCCCCCCACTTTGAAGAACACTGGTCCAGACAGATCATTCCATACGTGTAAAATACAACAGGCAAACATAAAATACACAATGTAAATACATAGACAGAGGCATCGGGTGAAGCATACGGAGTGTAGTACTACTCAGTAGAGAAGATGTGTGGAGAGAGCAGTTCAATCCATAAGAGGGTCATTCAGGAGTCTGGTAACAGAGGGGAAGAAGTTGTTTTTGAGTCTGTTCGTGCGTGTTCTTAGACTTTTGTATCTCCTGCCCGATGGAAGAAGTTGGAAGAGTGAGTAAACCGAGTGGGAGGGGTCTTTGATTATACTGCCCGCTTTCCCCAGGCAGCGGGAGGTGTAAACAGAGCCAATGGATGGGAGGCAGGTTCGTGTGATGGACTGGGCGGTGTTCATGACTCTCTGTAGTTTCTTCAATGGTCTTGAAGGAGATTCTTAAATGAGGAGAGTGAGGAGGTGAAGAGGGAACTCCAGAGTGTTGTGTTGGGCGCTCTGGATCCGTGGAACACATACAGGCCACCAACACTTAAAATAGTGCAACACTATTTTATTAAGTCAGAAATTGTTTAACATACTTTCACTGTGGGTTAACACGATATTAGATTGAACTAAAGATCTATGCCTTGTCCTAACCAGTCTATGCACTCAGCACATGGTGAAGATTTGTGCTGCAGGCTGTGAGCTCTGTCCTACTAGGAAGCTGCAGCTCGAATGAGCGGGAACTCTGATGGCCCCTGTCTTTATAGTGTGTGTGCTCTAACTGGTGATTGGCTGCGGTAGTATGTGTGTTGATTGGTCCCACTGTGTGTCCATCAATGTGTGTGTCTGCACCATGATATACTGCTGTATATTATGACAAAGAGCACAGGGTCTAACTAATCGCACACTAAGAATGAGCCGGATCACTTTATTTCAATGGTGGACATACAGATCACTAAGACCCCCAAACTGTAAAACATTGTGCAAAAGCGCAAGTTCCTCGAGTTGTTCTCTAACATTACCCGTGCTCTACAACTGTAAACTGTAATAGTCTAGGTGAGAAAGCGCGAGGTGCAATCAGTGTCAATTAAATCATGAACATGAGAACAGGGGGAACATCCAAATCTAGTAACTTTGAGTATATTTGTCATCTTAATGGTTCAATCTGTAAGGTGTACATAAACACCCCTTCTTGTTTTGCAGCTTCGCTTCCCTCTGAATGTAGTCATGGCCAACCTGTGGTTGTTTTCTTCGCTTGTCGGCAGGTAGGTAATGAGTAAGAAATGGCACTAATCTCTCAGTATATTGACCTCATTGTAGTTCAGCGAAAGGTTAAGTTCTACTCACCTGACGAGCAATGACCTGGTAAAAGCCAGCGTCTGGACATTGGATTGGGCTGGGTTAACATGCTCTGACAATAAGGTTTGGGGATTTTTAACTTTCCTTTTATTGATCCTGAGGATTGTTCAGCTGGTTTCAGAATCCGAGATTGAAGTGGCCTGGCCACATAGAGAGGGAGGGAGGGAATGTGGTGCGGTGAGTGATGGAGATGAGACTGCCAGGAAGGAAGAGGAGAAGAAGGCCTAAGACCAGATGGAAGGATGTGGTGGTGAGAGACTGAAGCACAACAGGATTGGAAGAGGTGACATACAGCAGGAGGTGGAGAAGCAGCGTGAACTGGGAGACATTGAAAGTAGAAACAGGGTATTTAGCCCAGCTGGTACGCAGCCGGTGTTAATCCTCCGCACGAACATCCTTCCAATCCGCATCAACTAACCCTACCAACATAATATTTATTTCTTTTTCACATATTGCCAGTTAAATGCATCAAAAATGCTGTTAAATTTATATTTTATACGATATGGGTTTTTTTACACTTTTTTTCTCCAATTGAAGGTCATAAGAGAGCAGAGAACCTCCCCTTTCAGGCCTAACAGGCGGTAGCTTCCTGCTGAATGACCCCCACTCGGACCTGGCCCGACACTTACCAAGTCCATTTCACATTGCGTCCGGTGTACAGAGGACTTGATTCCATTAGGCTAGCCTGGAGTCAGAGTCCAGAGAAACAGTGCACTTAAAACCTTGTGCCAAACCACAACAACATCTTCCACCTCGTCAAACACCACCTGCCATATCTGTGGCCGGGTCTGCGGACTATTCAACCACTGCAGGACCCACCCTCCCCGGAGTGGAAGCAAGTCATCCTCAATGCTGAGGAACCGCCCGAGAGAGAAGATAAGGTCCGGGGGGGGGGGGGGGGGGGGGGGGGGCAGGTACTCCTGAAGGATGTCTGGTCAGGTGAGATCCTGGGTTGAGAAAGATGTCCACTGAAGAGAGAGGTTGAATAGAATGGGCCGATATTCTCTGGAGTTTCGAAGAGTGAGAGGTGATCTCAGTGAAGCAGATAAGATTCAAAATGCAGTCGACAGGTCAGTGCTGAGAGAGTGTTTCCCTCTGGAGAGTCTAGAACCAAGAGACAGTCTCAGGGTGAGGGGTCAGCAATTTAGGAATGAGATGAGGAGGAATTTCTTCACCAGAGGGTTGTGAATGTTTGCAATTCTCTACCTCGGAGGGCTGTGGGAAACTCAGTCGTTGAACAAATTCAAGACTAAATGGATTGATTTTGGGACACTGATGGAATAGAGTGCTTGGCATTATCCTTACAGGGCACTTCAGAGAATCGCCTTAATTTATTTCAATAGTTCTTCAGGAAACATAGGCTTGGATGTTGGGAGTTGTTTCCCAAGAATTCTGCCAGCTGTAATAATGTAACATAGGGAGCTGTTCTACATTGTTACAGGGTGAACTGTGTGCAAAGGAAGGAGCAGTGCTCCGAAAGCTAGTGACATCGAAACAAACCTGTTGGACTTTAACCTGGTGTTGTAAGACTTCTTACTGTGTTCAAAGTGTCAAACCAAAAGTGTGATTGTCACCTTCAGGAACTTGTTGCTGATTATAATTCAGGTTAAAAGATTTTAAACAAAATCTCAGTCGCCCAGCAGTTGGCACTATTGTTTCACAGCGCCAGGGTCCCAGGCTCGATTCCCGGTTTGGGTCACTGTCTGTGCGGAGTCTGCACGTTCTCCCCGTGTCTGCGTGGGTTTCCTCCGGGTGCTCCGGTTTCCTCCCACAAGTCCCGAAAAACGTGCTTGTTAGGTGAATTGGACATTTTGAACTCTCCTTCGGTGTACCCGAACAGGCACCGGAATGTGGCGACTAGGGGCTTTTCACAGTAACTTCATTGCAGTGTTAATGTAAGCCTACTTGTGACAATAAAGATTATTATTAGAAACAAACAATAGCCCTGAAATTACACTGTGGGATCCACTGTTTGATGGGTGAACACGTTTATTTTAAGCAGATTACTGTCTGCTAAAATAAGAGATAAATGAGCTTCGGGTAAACATATGAAGCACTGTACTCCAATGTTTTACAGAATAATAATAAGTAATTATTCTTGCCTTTAGCATAACAAAATGAACACTCGGATAGTGCAGGAACTGGTGTAAAAATGGAGCCAGGATTTTATTAAACACTGGAGCAGTTTCCAGGGGCTCAACATCAACTCTTGCTCCAACCTATTACTATGTCCTTCTGAGGTGCTGCAATGGATTTAGTAGTTTATACTTCTTACTTGCTTCCCTGGTAGATGGATGGAGCTAGAGCTCACACAACAGAAAGCAAAAACAAACATGTTTTTTTATTTTCTGTCTCGTGGTTACAGGATGATGGAGAAGGAACCAAGTACTAACGCCATTGTCCGGACAACCACTGCGGTGACAGAGTTCCATGCTGGAGTTAAGGTAAAAAGTTAAGTCTCATTGCACAAAATCAAGAGGCTGGCTTGATCGCGTTCAGCGCGGGAGCGGAGAATGGCCGTTTCCCCGGAAATCAGGTCCGGTGCCGCTGAACCGGAGAATCGCTCGGGAACCGCACGCGGGCGATCTATGCGGCGCGGATAGGGGGCCATTGACAGAGGCCCACCCCCGCGATTCTCCGCGCAAAAATGGCCGAGTTCCCGACGGCGAGGTTCTAACCACATATCGGCCGTCAGGAACCGCGGGTGAGTCTGCAGCCTCCCTGGTGCGGGGTGGGGGGATTGATCACTGGGGGAGGCGGGGGGCTCTCATGGACGGCCAGGGCAGCGATCGGGCGGCACGGACCCACAGGCACCAGCGATCTCGGGCGAGCCAACATTTTTGATGACGGTCCACGGCGCGAGACCGCCATGTCCCACGGGGCGGCCTCCACCATGCGCATGCGCGGGACTCCCGATCGGATGTGCTGGGCCCCCTTTCCACAGCCAGAACTGCGAGGAGCACTCCGGGGCCCTGCCAGCCCGCTGCAGGTTGGAGAATCGCTCAGGATTTTCTGAAGGAAAGTCCAGAGTGAAACACCGGCGTTTTTACGCTGGCGCGGGGACATAGCCCCATTGTTGGAGAATCCAGCCCAGGGTCTTAACTTTTAAAAGTGTTTTCCAGGAAATGTATGTATTCGGCTTGGGTCACATTCACTACGGGCTTCATGCAAATGCTTTTTAAAGGTGACAAGACACACAGTCATTTCATTTGCTTTTAATTTATATGAAGAATTTGCCAATTCTAAAGTTTAATGGCCGAACGATGGTCACGATCAATTAATCAGCAGTTATACCCAGCGAGAGCAGAACAAGATGCTGGGCTATTATTGATCTTACATAGTTTTTTTTTTACTGGGAAGATTATTTGTAAGATTTTGACTGTCTGCAGAACCATTTAAATGTCTCAATTTGATGCCCTTTTGGAGAATTGATTGAAATCTACATTATGCACTGCAGGAACTCACCAAGGCTCCTTAGACAACACCTTCCAAACCCACAACCTCTACCACCCAAAAAGACAAGGGCAGTGGACACATGGGAACCTCGCCTCCTGGAGGTTCCCCTCCAAGCCACTCACCATCCTGACTTGCAAATATGTCGCCATTCCTTCGCTGTCACTGGGTCAAAATCCTGGATCTCCCTCCCTAACAGCACTGTGGGTGTACCTACACCATAGGGACTGCAGCAGTTCAGGACGTCACCTCATCACCTTCTCAAGGGCGAGTAGGGTTACCAATAAATGCTGGCCGAGCCAGAGAAGCCCATATCCCACAAAACTAATTTTTTTAAAATTCCCCCCTCTTCCCCTTGTGTTGACGTGTGTTTCTCGAGACACTGAATCCCCTCCACTACCCGACCCCAGTCATCACCCAGCAGCTCCCAAGTGTAACTCCACTTTAAACTGCCTGGTGTCCATGTTCCTCCCCCACCCCTCACCTCCCCACCCCCTCACCCTCCCCACACCCTCACCTCCCCCACCCCTCACCTCCCCACCCCCTCACTTCCGCCAACCCCTCACCTCCCCACCCCCTCACCTCCCCCAACCCCTCACCTCCCCAACCCCTCACCTCCCCAACCCCTCACCTCCCCAACCCCCACCTCCCCCACCCCCTCACCTCCCCCACCCCCTCACCTCCCCCACCCCCTCACCTCTCCCACCCCCTCCCCCACCCCCTCACCTCTCCACCCCCTCATCTCCCCCACCACTCACCTCCCCCACCCCCTCACCTCCACCCCCTCACCTCTCCCGCCCCCTCACCTCTCCCACCCCCTCACCTCTCCCACCCCCTCACCTCTCCCACCCCCTCACCTCTCCCACCCCCTCACCTCTCCCACCCCCTCACCTCTCCCACCCCCTCAACTCTCCCACCCCCTCACCTCTCCCACCCCTCACCTCTCCCACCCCCTCACCTCTCCCTCCCCCTCCCCTCCCCCTCCCCTCCCCACCCCTTCACCTCTCCCACCCTCTCACCTCTCCCACCCCTCACCTCCCCCACCCCCTCACCACCCCCACCCCCTCACCTCCCCCACCCCCTCACCTCCCCCACCCCTCACCTCCCCACCCCTCACCTCCCCACCCTTCACCTCCCCACCCCTCACCTCCCCACCCCTCACCTCCCCCACCCCTCACCTCCCCCACCCCTCACCTCCCCCACCCCCTCACCTCTCCCACCCCCTCACCTCTACCTCCCCCCCCACCCCCTCATCTCCCCCACCCCCTCATCTCCCCCACCCCGTCACCTCCCCCATCCCCTCACCTTCACCACCAAGACCTCACCTCTCCCACCCCCTCACCTCTCCCACCCCCTCACCCCTCCCACCCCCTCACCTCTCCCTCCCCTCCCCACCCCCTCACCTCTCCCACCTCCTCACCTCTCCCACCTCCTCACCTCTCCCACCCCCTCACCTCTCCCACCCCCTCACCCCTCCCACCCCCTCACCTCTCCCTCCCCTCCCCACCCCCTCACCTCTCCCACCTCCTCACCATCCTGGATTCCGGCCCAAACCCTCCTAACTTAATGCAGGGAACAGACTGGAGGCAGTTGGGATAAACATGTTCCTAAAATTTATGGGATAGAACTTTGTGCTCTATGTACTTTCACTGACCTCTTTAATATTCCATTGGACAAGCCCCAAGATCTTGCATTGAGTGCTGACTCACTGTGTCTCTTTAGATAGAGTCAGGCTGGCTCCTATCGGAAGATAAGTGGGACAAAAGAACAGAAAGGTTTTGATGTGGTCTCATAGATCTCAGGAGAGGAATTTTTCAGGTTTCGGGACCCTCTCCCAATTGACCTTGTTTTTGCCTCTCTCAGGTGTCCACATGGTACCTGGGGGTGAGGAAGGAAGATCCACTTTTTCATTAAAAAGCTTTAGTTTTATTCTCAGTTCAGGGAAATTGGGGATGGGCCCAGCTAGCGATGCCTGCATCCTAATGGACAAATAACAAATATTAGAAACTGTTGAGTCAGGGCTCTTTCTCACCTTTTCTGTCTCCCCCTCTCTCCCTCTCTCTCACCTTCTCTCTCTCCCTTGCCCTCTATGTCGCTCTCTACCCCTCTCTTTCTCTCCCTTTCTCTTGCTCTCTCTTTTTCTCTCTCTCTCTCTACCTCTCACTCTCGCTCCCTCTTCCACTCCCTCTCTCTTCTCTCTCTCTCCCTCTCTCTCTTTCACTCTCCCTCTCTCTCCCACTGCCTCTCTCCCCCTCTCGCCCCCTCTCTCTCTCCCTCTGTCTCTCCCTCTCTCACTCACTCCCTCTCTCCCCCTTTCTCTCTCCCTCTCTCTTGCACTCTCCCTCTCCCTCTCTCTCTCTCTCCCTCTCTCACTCACTCCCTCTCTCTCCCCCCTCTCTCTCCCTCTCTCTCCCTCTCTCTCCCTCTCTCTCCCTCTCTCTCCCTCTCTTCCTCTCCCTCTCTCTCCCTCTCTTCCTCTCTCTCCCGCTCCCTCTCCCTCCCTCTCTTCCTCTCTCTCCCTCTCCCTCCCTCTCTCGCTCTCTCCCTCTCTATATCTCCCCCTTCCCTCTCTCCTCCTGTCCATCTCTATATCTCTCCCTCTCTCTCTCTCTCTCTCTGTCCTAGCTTCCTCCAGCAACGTCAGGTATGAGGATCTGACCTGAGACTTGATGCGGAGACACCACATTATAGCCGTGCAGGGAATCATGTGCCTGACAGGAAGATGAGCAGCCCTGGAGCAAGTGTCGGAGGAGATTAATGACACAGGTATCAGTTGTTTGTGTCGGAGGCACTGCAGAGAGTCCAAACAGAATTAAGGTTCTAGCTGGATATAGCCTGGGAGGTTTAATCAGGTGGCAATCCCCAAGCCTTCCTCTCTGTATATCTCCGAGCAACCTGGCCACACTGGCACAAGCATTGTTCCCATTTCCAATACCGCTATTACTAATAGAGGAAATATTAACAAAATATGTAACGCAAAATATTTTTTTTAAAAATCATTTTGAGACTGTTGACCTGGTTTGATTACTGCAATATCCAAGAGCTGTAATGGTGCATATGCTCACTCGATCAGTATTGTCAGCATTTCAAGGGACGTCATGTGGCACAGTGGTTAGCACTGCTACCAACGCTGCTGAGGACCCGGGTTCGAATCCCGGCTCGGGGTCACTGTCCATGTGGAGTTTGCACATTCTCCCCGTGTCTGCAAGGGTTTCACCCCCACAACCCAAAAAATGTGGTGGTTAGGTGGATTGGCCACGCTAAATTGCCCCTTATTTGCTGGTATTTTAGCTTTCCAGCATAATAATAATAATCACAGGCGCCGGAATGTGGTGACTAGGGGCTTTTCACAGTAACTTCATTTGAAGCCTACTTGTGACAATAAGCGATTTTCATTTCATTTCATTCAAGTAGGCTTCAATGAAGTTACTTTGAAAAGCCCCTAGTCGCTGTGGTAGTCACCACTGTTGTATTGTATATACTGCACACGAGGGTATTATGGTAAGGCCCCTGTACTACAGGTACGGGGGTAGATCCCTGCCTGCTGGCTCCGCCCAGTAGGCGGAGTATAAATGTGTGGACTCTCCGAACTGCAGCCATTTTGGCAGCAACTGCGGGAGGCTCCACATCTCTGTGTAATAAAGCCTCGATTACTCTCTACTCTCGTCTCGTCGTAATTGATAGTGCATCAGTCGCCATATTCCGGCATCTGTTCGGGGAGGTTGGAACGGGAATTGAACCCACGCTGCTGGCCTTGTTCTGCATTGCAAGCCAGCTGTTTAGCGCACTGTGCTAAACCAGCCCCTACACTGTAGTCTTTTACCTTTGAATAAGTTTCAATTCTTGGGCACAACAGGACAATCCGAGAGTTTTGGCAATCTTAGACAGAGGATGGATCCGAGACCTTACGGCAGTGATTAAAAAATATGAATTAAAAAATCAGAATGTTATTTTGTCGAGCATAAAGGGAGAACACGGACTTTTTAAAAAAATGTTCCTCCTCCCACATTTTCAATCCCCTTAAGTGACAGCTCGGCTGAGAGACCAGTGTTGAATGTTTATGGAAAGAATTGCTCACAAAGAGTGTAGCTAAGCTTTGTCGCAAGAGAGGTATCTGGTTGCTGTCGGAGGATACCATTCACTGGAATTGTTAACATCAGATTATTGTTTAGCTGTAGATTAGAAGATCTATGAACCGTGTTCATCACTGAATTGTGAGCTTCACCGAGCATTCAGCCAAGGTGTCTGTAAGGCAGTGAAATCATTCAGATACCATTCAACCCATAAACACAATGAGGTGTTGACTTGACTGCCGTAAGGTCTCGGATCCCTCCTCTGTCTAAGATTGCCAAAACTCTAGGATTGTCCTGCTGTGACTTGTTGACTTGTTACAAAATCCAACTGACAGATAAACTTCAGGTTTTGATAGCAGATTGGCAATATTCCACATTCTATTGTGCAGAGCTCCACAAAGGGATTTGTTCAAACATGCAGCTGTTATCAGCTTCGAATCAACACATGACACCAATTCCAGTGCTTTCCCTGGCTCTCATCCTCTCTCTCACTCTCTCTCTCAGCCCTCTCTCTCTCTCTGTCATCTCTCTAACTCTCTCTGAGTCATCTCTCTCATCCTCTCTCTCACTCTCTCTCAGTCCTCTCTCTCTCTCTGTCATCTCTCTCACTCTCTCTCAGTCCCCTCTCTCACTCTCTCTCAGTCCCCTCTCTCACTCTCTCTCAGTCCTCTCTCTCACTCTCTCTCAGTCCTCTCTCTCTCTCTCTCTCTCTGTCATCTCTCTAACTCTCTCTGAGTCATCTCTCTCATCCTCTCTCTCACTCTCTCTCAGTCCTCTCTCTCACTCTCTCTCAGTCCTCTCTCTCTCTCTGTCATCTCTCTCACTCTCTCTCAGTCCTCTCACTCTCTCTCAGTCCTCTCTCTCACTCTCTCTCAGTCCCCTCTCTCACTCTCTCTCAGTCCTCTCACTCACTCCTCTCTCTCACTCTCTCTCAGTCCTCTCTTTCATTCTCTCTCAGTCCTCTCTCACACTCTCTCTCAGTCCTCTCTCTCACTCTCTCTCAGTCCTCTCTCTCACTCTCTCTCAGTCCCCTCTCTCACTCTCTCTCAGTCCTCTCACTCTCTCTCTCTCAGTCCTCTCACTCTCTCTCAGTCCTCTCTCTCACTCTCTCTCAGTCCTCTCTTTCATTCTCTCTCAGTCCTCTCTCTCACTCTCTCTGTCCTCTCTCTCAGTCCTCTCTCTCACTCTCTCTCAGTCCTCTCTCTCACTCTCTCTCAGTCCCCTCTCTCACTCTCTCTCAGTCCTCTCTCTCACTCTCTCTCAGTCCCCTCTCTCACTCTCTCTCAGTCCTCTCACTCACTCCTCTCTCGCACTCTCTCTCAGCCCTCTCTCTCACTCTCCTCTCTCACTCTCACTTGGTTCTCGCTCACACTCTCTCTGTTCTCTCTCTCACTCTCTCAGTCCCCTCTCTCAGTCCTCTCTCTCACTCTCACTCACTCCTCTCTCGCACTCTCTCTCAGCCCTCTCTCTCACTCTCTCTCAGTCCTCTCACTCTCACTTGGTTCTCGCTCACACTCTCTCTGTTCTCTCTCTCACTCTCTCAATCCGCTCTCTCACTCTCTCTCAATCCTCTCTCTCACTCTCTCTCAGTCCTCTCTCTCACTCTCTCTCAGTCCCCTCTCTCACTCTCTCTCAGTCCTCTCACTCACTCCTCTCTCGCACTCTCTCTCAGCCCTCTCTCTCACTCTCCTCTCTCACTCTCACTTGGTTCTCGCTCACACTCTCTCTGTTCTCTCTCTCACTCTCTCAATCCGCTCTCTCACTCTCTCTCAATCCTCTCTCTCACTCTCACTGCCTCCCTCTTTTGCGATCAAACATTCTCGTTCCTGCTCTCTCTCATTATTCACGCTCACTATCTCTTCTCCCCTTGGCTAACTCATTGCTCTCCCTCATTGGCCTCAACTGGGACACTGGTCTGGATTTTCCGGCCTTACCCACCGGTGAGATCTTCTGGTCCTGTTGAAGTCAACCCCCTCCACGGGTTCCCCGGCAGCGGGACGGGTGAGACATGCCAATTGCCATTGGCTTTAGCGGGTACTGGGAGATCCCAACGGCAAGTCACCTTCATTGGAGGGGCGGGAAAATCCCGGCATTGTGTCCAACTCTGGGTTTAGCAGCTTAGGAAGTATGTGAGGCTTCAGAGAGGATGCAGAGAATGGTTCCAGGGTTAAGAGGCACATTAGTTTGGTCGAAAGGCTGGAGAAGCTGGGTCCTCCTCACACAAGAGAAGGTTAAGAGTAGATTAGATCTTGAGACTGGATAGAGAAAAACTCTTTCCATTGGCTCAGGAACCAGAGAACAGATTTCAAACAATTGGTAAAATAACCAATGGGATTCTGAGTGTCTCCGGGCTGCAATTTTCTCCTGCCCTGAAGCTTTTGGGTACCAGACCATTGATGTCAAAGCATCACCTGAGTATTCATTTGTGTATTAGCCATTCGACTGCAGGATTCACTCAATCAGTAATCAGAAACTTGATTGTGTAATAGGCTACCCTATTCTCCAGCCCGGCATCGAGGCCCGTTATTACATAGTCAGAATCATGCAAATTGGAATGTTAATTCGGCAAAGACATGTCGGCCTGGATTCTCCATCACCCGCAGCATCAGGGTACCTGACGTGGCGGAGAATCCCGTGTTGGGGAAAAATGGGATCGGCGTCAATGCCCCGATCGCCTGCTTGCGGCAGCACGAGGCTGATGGCCAATCCATTGCCAGCGGGAAGATGCAAATGGGTCAAAATGGCCAAGGGGGTATACGTATTTAACGTAGGTGCCCCCAAAATCAATTGGATTCCCTCCCCCCACCCCACATTGCTAATCCAGCCCCCCATCGGACCCCCTCATCAGTCCCCCCCATCAGACTCCCCTAAGAGCACCCCCATTAGAGACCCCCCCATGAGAGACTCCCCCACCAGAAACTTCCAAAATCCCCCCCCCGCATATCCGAGGACCCTCTAGCACAGATTACCCCCCATCTGATGGGTTAAATATTGCATGCCCCAGGGTTTGGGGGGGTTGGGTATGTTCCCCATTTGAGCGTTCCCCCAAAATAGGGTGGGAGCCCATCCCACCAGCTTTCCGCCTGCACCCAAGCTCTCCCACAATACGTGTGGGATACACCAAATTCGGCAACCCCTCTGCCATATTTAAGCAAATAATTGAAAGTTAATTAGACTTGTTATCAACCCATAATACACTGTCCACGTCATAAAACATTTGGCAGGACGGCACGGTGGCACAGTGGTTAGCACTGCTGCCTCACGGCGCTGAAAACCCGGGTTCGATCCTGGCCCCGGGTCAATGTCCATGTGGAGTTTGCACATTCTCCCTGTGTCTGCGTGGGTTTCACCCCCACAACCCAAAAAAGAGGTTCAGGGTAGGTGAATTGGCCACACTAAATTGCCACTTAATGGAAAAAGAAATAATTGGACACTCCAAATTAAAATAAAACATTTGGCGTAGGCAACGGGGTAGAAGTGGGAGAAGCCTGACTTTTTAACTTAACTGTTTAAAGGGAAGGAAGGGGCTGATCACTCTTTGGTAGCTGCCCTTTGGCGATCGTGGGGTGCCCCCCCCCCCACGGGTTGATCACTCTCCTCTTCCTCCCTACCCGCTCCCTCCCTTACAACCCAAAGCTCCTTCCGCCCCGCCCCATGTCCCTAGTTCAAGTTCAACTGTGTGATCGAGGTGACTGAAGAGCAAAGTCTCTAAGGGGACCCTTCACCCACGCCGCCCCCCCCCCCTATTGGGGCCTGCCTTAAGCAATGGGTTGCTGCTGCCACTAAATCCTTAAGCACAAACTTTCAAATGGTCTTTGAATGATCCCAGCAATCATAGAGGTATTTGGAGGGGTTGGAAAACGGGAGATCTCAGACGGACCTCGCCAAATCGCAAAGCAGTATCGGACAGACGCAGGAGGCAACATATTGTGCATGCCGGAAATCTGGATTAAAAACAGAAAATGCTGGGAAAACCCCGACAGGTCTGGGCAGAGCCAGGGAAAGGTCATCGAGCTGAAACATTGGGCGGATTTCTCCGTCCCGCCGCGTCAGATTTCTGTTTCAGCACGCCGGCGGGATTCCCCATTTCGCCGGCTGGTCGTGGGGCAACCCCAAAACGGAGCATCCCGACGGTGCAGAATCCAGCCCGTTACCTCCGTCCTTCTCTCTCCACAGGTGCTACCAGACCTGCTGAGTGTTTCCAGTATTTTCTGTATTCATTGGGGGCTGTGTCACATCTATCCCCCATTAAACTGCACACTGGATACTGAATTCCAGTAACTACAACCGAGCTGATGCCGCGGCTGAAGGTGGGATCCCGCCAGCCTCGGTCAGGTGGACCTTTATTCCCATCAAATACAGAAAGGACGAGAATTTAATTCCCCAGCTCCGTTCCCTTACTGTGAACAAGAACAGCTGACGGTTTGGAAGAAATGCCCTTTTGTAGGTCCCTGGTTTTCAGTACTTTAGGTAAATGGTCACTGAAGAGTTGATGTTGGCGCTCGACGTTCCCTGTCTCCTCTGTTTCAATTATTTTCTGTTTTTCTTCTGTTCAGGAAAACGTGATTGCTCCTTTCGCCAGGGCGACTGTGAATTTCCGTCTCCATCCAGCGCACACACCAGAAGAGGTATTCCCGATATTAATTGAGGGGGGGGGGGCGGGGGGGTGACTCTGAATGGGAACTCCTGCCTGAATTTTCATTCAGCTGCAGAAATGGGATTGGAGGACAGTTTTCACGGCACAAGAATTAGCGGGGAGCATCTCAGCTACCTGCATGCTGGAAACAGGTAGTCAATTAAGCCCAGCACAGGGCCTCTTCAGGCCACTCTGCAAACATAGAATATCAAACATACAGTGCAGGAGGAGGCCATTCGGCCCATCGAGTCTGCACCTACCCACTTAATCCCTCACTTCCACCCTATCCCCGTCACCCAATAACCCCTCCTAACCTTTTTTGGTCATGAAGGGCAATTTATCATGGTCAATCCACCTAACCTGCACGTCTTTGGACTGTGTGAGGAAACCGGAGCACCCGGAGGAAACCCACGCAGACACAGGGAGAACGTGCAGACTCCACACAGACAGTGACCCAGCGGGGAATCGAACCTGGGACCCTGGAGCTGTGAAGCCACAGTGCTATCCACTTGTGCTCCCATGCTGCCCAACTGAAAGGCAGCCACGGGGTTGGGGTGGAAGATGTTTGGCAGAGAGGGGCAGCACACCACTAACCTAAGGAGCTCTGCCCCACTCTGCGCTCGCCATGGCACAGGGCCACTCCATGATGATGTGCCACTGCAGACCCTCAGTGATTTATAAAAGTTGTCAAAGCTCTTCAGACAGCGCCTCCATGTTGAGGTACCCACTCTTTTACCCGCCTACGTCAACAGCTTCCACCTCCCACGGTGGGGCTGACGATCGCTCAGTGCTGGGGGGCCTCCTATTGGCCCTCAAGCCTCAAGACCCCGTCCGCCATCCTCAATTGGTCATAGCTCACTCAAGCCGCCACTTAATTGGTCACTTTCTCCAAAACCGCCCACTGGGACCCAGCCGGCATGCATGGGTTCCCAGCCACATTTCCTTCCAACAGGATCAGGAGCCACAGCAACAATCCAGCCCCTTATGCCAACCAAGCAAATGCCGCCAACTGCCGATTATTATTGCTAATGCTAATAAACACATGCCAACATTCCTGCCAATGTGAGTCCTCCTTGACGGTTGCCCAAGTCACTTAATGATGACCATACCATAATGAGGTCCGAAAAGAGTGTGATGTCCCTTTGTGAATGGGGTTTGGTGCTTCAAAGTCTTTCCAACGCATCGCTGTAGAAACAACAGAATGAATGATAATGTTTCCATTACAGCCATATATCTACCATGTGTCAGTCTGACTCAATGATGCCCCAGCTCCCTCCGAGGCAGAAGGTTGTTGGATCAAAACTCCCTCCAGCTGCATGGATCTCAGTTTCCAGTCTAACACTTCAGTGCAATAGTGAGGATGGGCTGCACTGTCAGAGGAACTGTTTCTGGATGAAACATTAAGCCGGGTCCCTCCCACTTGTCTGTTCAAGTGAATGTGCGCCACTATTTGAAGAGCTGGGGAGTTCTCCTGTTGTCTTGGCCAACATTTACCCCTGAGCCAACAATCGGCAAAACAGATGAACTGGACTTTCATCTCACTCATGTTTGTGGGGCTTTCCTGTGTGCAGATTGGCTGCTCCTTCCTGATCATAGAATTTCATAGAATCCCTACAATGCAGAAGGAGGCCACTCGGCCCGTCAAGTCTGCACCGACCCCGCTGAGGACCCGGGTTCGATCCCAGCCCCGGGTCACTGTCTGTGTGGAGTTTGCACATTCTCCCCGTGTCTGGGTGGGTCTCACCCCCAGAACCCAAAGATGTGCAGGTTAGGTGGATTGGCCACGCTAAATTGCCCCTTAATTGGAAAAAGGTAGCGTGGCCAATCCACCTAACCAGTGCAATATCCACCTATTCCAATTGGAATTGCAAGGATCAGCCTCAGTAGTGAAGCCTCCTCCCCGACATGGGGCTGAATTTTCTGGCCTTTCCCACTGGTGGGCTGTCCTGCCGATGGAAACAACCACCACCACCACCGTGGCAGTGTCATCAGCAGTGCAGCCGGACAACAACATAAAACGCTGTTGATATCAGCAAAACCGGACGTCCCGGAGCCGGACAATTGTGGACCACCATGCTCCTTAAAAACTCTCAATGTGTTTGGTGCCTTCCCGAATGAACGTCTATTTTGCCGTCACAGTTTCCATGAGCAAGGGTTAATGTGTGACTGCCCAAACACGCAGCGCACTGACATGAAGATGAAATGAAATGAATGAAAAATGAAAATGAAAATTGCTTATTGTCACAAGTAGGCTTCAAAATGAAGTTACTGTGAAAAGCCCCTAGTCGCCACATTCCGGCGCCTGTTCGGGGAGGCTGGTACGGGAATTGAACCGTGCTGCTGGCCTGCCTTGGTCTGCTTTCAAAGCCAGCGATTTAGCCCTGTGCTAAACAGCCTCTGCATATGCATGCTGCATATTGTACACACAGCACAGAATAATATTAGCTTAATGGACATTATCAGGTGCAAATGAGAAGGTTGAAATTCTCTAATGAGAAACAGAGGAGCTTCTGCTTTGTAATTAACTACTCCCTAATGAAATTGCAACAACCTGCAGCTTTGAGATATGCAATTTCTGAGACTATATTAATGCCGGCAGATCATTAATTATGATGGAAAGGACACTTGTTTCACATCAACAGAGGAATCACATCTCTGATGCTAATTTGTTTGTTTGTTTGTTGCTCCTCTCTCTGGTCCGTTTCATTGGTTGTGAATCTATGGAATTCCTTGCCCAGTGAAGCAGTAGAGGCTCCTTCATTAAATGTTTTTAAGATAAAGATAGATAGTTTTTTGAAGAATAAAGGGATTAAGGGTTATGGTGTTCGGGCCGGAAAGTGGAGCTGAGTCCACAAAAGATCAGCCATGATCTCATTGAATGGCGGAGCAGGCTCGAGGGGCCAGATGGCCTACTCCTGCTCCTAGTTCTTATGTTGTTAACACATTGCTGGCTGGGCAGCTGGTCCGTGAGGCCTGAGGTGTGGCGACCCTCCGGTTAAATCACCACCAGTCAGCTCTCCCCCTCAGGGGAAAGCAGCCTACGGTCATCTGGGACATTGGCGAGTTTACCTTTTACATTTTTAGGTTCTGATGTTCCCTGAAGTAACTTGTGACTCACTCCAGGTAGCAGCGAACAAACAGCCCACGTGTTGCTTTATTTGCACTGAATGCTGGTGCCACTCCCATATTTTTTTTTACTGACTCTTTAACCTCCTCCCCACACTGACCCTGTCCTCTAGCACCTCGCGTTGATGTTGGAGTCCCAATCTGGGGGGGTTTATTCACGGGAATATAGAAATGGCTGGATTGGTAAAGTTCTTCCATTTCACCTTCCACCATCCTGGATAATGGAGTCATTGATTCAACCTGACGATCGATCTCTATCAAATATTCTAAATGACTAGAGGAACTCTCCAATGGTGGAAAGCCATCGGTCCAATGTCACCCTTTGCCTGCCGAGCGCGCTATACATCTCCTCACTGTTGGAGTGAATGCAACAAGTTGAGGTCCACGAGGGCCTATCACAAAATGTTTTCCCATTGGTTATCAATGAAAGTGAATGTACCATCCAACTTTCTTTCCAGCTTCTCCGTCAAGTTAAAAATATTATTTCTGATGAGCGAGTGAAGATTGACGTTCTCAAAAACAGCCCCTCACTCCCGTTGAGTTCTTATGATGACAACTCATTTGGGTATCAGGTCATCAAAGTAACAATTGGAAATATTTTCCCTGAAGTAGCTATTGCTCCAGGTAAGAGACATTCCTGAACCCAAAGGTTTGTTTTTGCATTTAAATTAAAACGAGTATAATGAGTAGATAAGGTGAGAGATATTGACCTGCTAGTTCTCCCATCTCCTGATGATACTAAGTGGTTTCCTTGGCAGCAGCTAGATATACTACAAAGATCACAACCGGGCAAATATGTCATTGCTAATCATTGCACTCTGGACTTGAGATTAAAGTGTTTTTGGAGCTTACACTGGTGCCTCATAGTCGCATGTTATTGTAGAAATGTAACCCTTGGCAAGCGTGGGAAAATGGCACAACTGGTTGAGGTGAAGCCTGATCAAAGTTCAGTCCAGTCCGTAAATATTGTGGGTTGAGTGAGTTTGTATGAGATACTGGGCGGAATTTTCCAACCATTGCAGTGCTGGATATGGGGAGAAAGGTAGTGCAAAACCCTCTGAATGAAACAACGCTCTGTACAATTTCGACGTGCTGCCGAAGATCTCACAAAGAAGCTTCGGAGAGGGGGGGGGGGGGCGCAAGACAGGTGGTGGGAAGGTGGGGGAGCGAGGGGATGCCTATACAGCCAGCAAACTGGGACTCAGAGCTTGGAGGGTGCCATATTTAAAGGGCGCCCCAGTTCTCAAAGTGAAGTTAAAGACTCCGCCCACCCCCCACCTCACCACCACCTCCGGACATCGGGACCCCAGCAGACAAGGGGAACAACCCTAACCCTCCAACACAGTGAGCCAACCTCCACCCCCACCCCCACCACTCAACGGCCAGTTCAGCACCCCTCACTACCACACAAACATCAGGGTGACCTAATCCCCACACTCCATCTTCGCCAGCATCGGGGCACCCCTCCCTCCCCCTCCCCACTCGAGGTCTCCATACCACCACCATGCAGGCACATCTCCCCACCATCACCCTGCCCATATAAGGGAGACTGGGATTCCCTGGTGGCCCTGCTCCTTGGCAGTGCCAACCCCACAATGCAAGGGGACAGTGTCAGTGTGCCAGGAACCTGGGGGCGACATTGTCCGACCCCCCGCCGGGTCGGAGAATCGCCGGGGGCTGGCGTGAATCCCGCCCCCGCCGGTTGCCGAAATCTCCGGCACCGGATATTCGGCGGGGGCGGGAATCGCGCCGCGCCGGTTGGCGGGCTCCCCCGCTCGATTCTCCGGCCCGGATGGGCCGAAGTCCCGCCGATAAATTGCCTGTCCCGCCGGCGTAAATTAAATCACCTACCTTACCGGCGGGACCAGGCGGCGTGGGCGGGCTCCGGGGTCCTGGGGGGGGCGCGGGACGATCTGACCCTGGGGGGTGCCCCCACGGTGGCCTGGCCCGCGATCGGGGCCCACCGATCCGCGGGCGGGCCTGTGCCGTGGGGGCACTCTTTCCCTTCCACCTCCGCCACGGTCTCCACCATGGCGGAGGTGGAAGAGACTCCCTCCGCTGCGCATGCGTGGGAAACTGTCAGGTTTCGCCACTGTCAGGGCGAAATTCTCCGGAAACGGCGCGCTGTCCGCCGACTAGCGCCCAAAACGGCGCCAATCAGACGGGAGACCGGAATGGAGACCGTGGCGGAGGCGGAAGTAGAGGAGTTGTCAGTCACAGAGGAGTTAATAACCAGGTGGCACAGATTTCATGGGCGGAATTCTCCGCAATCGGCGCAATGTCCGCCGACCGGCGCCAAAAACGGCGCGAATCAGTCTGGCATCGCACCGCCCCAAAGGTGCGGAAGTCTCCGCATCTTGAGGGGCCGAGCCCTCACCTTGAGGGGCTAGGCCAGCGCCGGACTGATTTCCACCCCGCCAGCTGGCGGGAAAGGCCTTTGGTGCCCCGCCAGCTGGCGCGGAAATGACTTTGCCGGGCGGCGCATGCGCGGGAGCGTCAGCGGCCGCTCACGGCATCCCCGCGCATGCGCAGTGGAGGGAGTCTCTTCCGCCTCCGCCATGGTGGAGACCATGGCGAAGGCGGAAGGAAAAGAGTGCCCCCGCGGCACAGGCCCGCCCGCGGATCGGTGGGCCCCGATCGCGGGCCAGGCCACCGTGGGGGCACCCCCCGGGGCCAGATCGCCCCGCGCCCCCCCCAGGACCCCGGAGCCCGCCCGCGCCGCCGTGTCCCGTCGGTAAGAGAGGTGCTTTAATCCACGGCGGTGGGACAGGCATTCCAGCAGCGGCACTTCGGTCCATGCGGGCCGGGGGGGGGGGGGCGGGGGGCCGCCAACCGGCACGGCACGATTCCCGCCCCCGCCGAACCTCTGGTGCCAGAGAATTCGGCAACCGGCAGGGGCGAGATTCACACCAGCCCCCGGCGATTCTCCGACCCGGCGGGGGTTCGGAGAATCTCGCCCCAGGTCTCCTCGCGAGCGACTTTAGCCACGCGTGAGAAACACATGGTTATTCAATGCGATTGACATTGTATAAGGGACCTGAAAAAGGAATGCACAGCTGAGATCACACAGAGCCCCCATTGTGAACAGTGGGGAGCTCCGCTCACCAGAACTACCCAGTGTAGCGAGAGACACATTTTTCAATGGTGTCCTGATTTCCAAGGCCCGAAGCAATCCCCGATCTCCGCCCCCCACCCCCCCCAACCGCCCTGCACCCCCCCCCCCCCAATACCCACACAGGGCACCCCCGGACCAATCACACATGCACATAAAATGCCAGCTGGGCACCTTGGCCGTGCCAGGCCAGCACCCAGATGGCAGTGCCAGAATGTGCAGTGCCAGGTTGGCACTACCAGGACGCAAAGCTTGCACTTCCAGGGTACCCAAGTGGCATCAGCAGTGCCTGGGCATCATCCTGCCCAAAGGGCATGCAACCGAACCCCCACGAGTGCCATTCCGCCTGGTCCCCATTGGAACGTTATGTGAAATGTTCAGATACAAAGGATTAATGTCATATCATAATTGACCTCTAGATGGAGCTAGATGCAGAACTATATAAAGCACTAACTCACAGGTTTCTGGGAGAAGGCTGGAGAGGAGCAGTGAGAGAGTGCAGAGTACAGTTACAGATAGAGTGTAGAGACTCATGTTAGTAGAGTGGAGATTCTAGATTATTGTTTACCACAGGAGGAAGTGGTCGAGCTTTTATAAGTAATGTAAATAAATGTTAGCTTTGTTGATGAACTTAACTTCTGTGGTCTTTGTGGACACTACAACATCCATCCTGAGAACAAGAATCACAAAGAACACCACACCCGTTTGTGGGGAGCAGCGCTGAACGGCGCTTACCGGAGGTCTCTGAGGCGAAGGGTTTGAATCCCAAAACCTCGGGTAACTCGGGAATCTGCACATTAAGAGTGAGGTTAGCTGTCTCGCTCTAATATGCAGATTTGCCAAAAGGTAACCCCGCCCACAGCGGGCGGGATTTACGTCGCAATGTCTCGCGGGATCACGTTAGATCTCATGAGGCGTAGCGAGCCGGGTAGGTTCCGGGAACGGGGTCTCCCGGCTTTTATCGGCCACGCTGCGCCGTGGCGAGCTGAATTTCCAGCGGAGCGGGCCAGATTGTTCAATACAGGAATGCTTATTGTTCAGAGAGTGAAGGTCAAGAAGAATGAGGGAAGCATGGCCTGGTACTTGCTAATCATTTTCTTTCTTATCCTCTGCTATGTCTCTAGGTCTCTGTATTGCTAGCACAGATACAAAACACTACCAAAACCTGACCAACGAGCTCTATAGATTTTCACCAGTGATACTGAAGAAAGAAGACCTATCTCGGTAAGAAGCAGTCACAACAATATTTTTTTTTAAAATATATTTCTTTATTCTCCTTTTTCACATTTTCTCCCAAATTTACACCCACCAACAATAAACAATAATCAGTAACAAATATGTCAATCCCCATATCAATAACAACAATCCCATCCTCCCACCAAACCCCAGACACTAGCCCGCATGTTCACACAAACAAATGACAAAAAGGAATCAGGAATCACCCATAGTCGCCAATAACACACACCGCCCCCCAACCCTCCCACCCACGCCCCCCCCCAACCCTCCCACCCCCCCCCAACTAATGTTCGATGTTATCCAGTTTTTGAAAGTGCATGATTAATAATGCCCATGAATTGTAGAACCCCTCCATCCTTCCCCTCAGTTCAAACTTAACCTTCTCGAGTGTCAAGAATTCCAGCAGGTCCCCCCGCCACGCCAGGGCACAGGGTGGAGAGGCTGCTCTCCATCCCAGCAGGATCCGCCTTCGGGCGATCAACGAGGCGAAGACTACAACATCTGCCTCCGCACCCGTTTCCAACCCTCGCTGGTCCGACACCCGAATATGGCCACCCGGGGGCCCGGGTCCAGTTTCACGTGCAACACTTTAGAAATTACCCTAAAAACCTCCTTCCTGTAATCCTCTAGCTTTGGACAAGACCAAAACATATGAAGGTGATTAGCGGGGCACTCCCCGCAACGTTCACACACATCTTCTACTCCTTCAAAGAATCGGCTCATCCTCGCCCTGGTGAGGTGTGCTCTGTATACACCACCTTCAGCTGTATCAGCCCCAACCTCGCGCACGAGGTGGAGGCATTCACTCTCCAGAGCATCTCACACCAGAACCCCGCCTCAACATCCTCTCCCAACTCTTCCTCCCACTTTGCTTTGATCCCTTCCAGTGGTGCCTTCTCCTCTTCCAAAATAGCTCCGTAAACCGCTGACACTACCCCCTTCTCCAGTCCCCCTGTTGTCAGCACCTCCTCCAGCAATGTGGAGGCCAGCTCCACCGGGAAGCTCTGTATCTCCTTTCTGGCAAAATCTCAAACCTGCATGTATCTAAACATTTCCCCTGCTCCAGCCCATATTTCGCTTCCAGCTCCTTCAATCCTGCAAACCGATCCCTAAGAAACAATCTTTCAGTATCTTAATCCTCTTCTCCTCCCATTTCCGAAAATTTCCATCCCACCTCCCTGGCTCAAATCTGTGGTTCCCCCGAATCGGCATTTCCCTTGACCCTGCCCCCAACCCGAAGTGTTGGCGAAACTGCCTCCAAATTCTCACTGAAGCTATTATTACCGGACTCCCTGAGTATTTCCCCGGAGCTACCGGGAGCGGCGCTGTTGCTAGTGCTTTCAATCCCGAACCCCTGCACAAACTCTCCTCCATTCTGACCCACTGGGAATCATCCCCTCTGACCCAGCTCCACACCTTCTCCACATTCGCCGCCCAGTAGTAATACATCAGGTTCAGAAGATACAAACCCCCTGCCTGCCTTCCCCTCTGTAGCAGCACTTTTCTAACTCTGGCCACCTTCCCTCCCCATATGAACAAAGTAATCCTTCCCTCAATCTCTCTGAAAAATGCCTTTGGCAGGAAAATCGGCAGGCATTGAAAAATAAACAGAAATCGCAGCAACACGTACATTTTAACCGCCTGTACCCAACCCGCCAGTGACAGAGGGAGACCATCCCACCTTGCCAGATCGGCTTTCACTCTCCCCGCCAAACTAGAAATGTTGTGCCTGCGGAGCCCCCCCTCACTCCCGGGCAACCTGCACCCCCAGGTACCTAAAGTGTGTCCCTGCCGTACGGAATGGCAGCCCCCCCACCCCTGCCCCCACACCCGGCCGAGACACCACAAAATACTTGAAGCAGCTCCAATATTCCCCCATCGGCACACTTGGTTCCGACACGTATAACAGCAAGTCATCGGCATATAAGGACACCCTATGCTCCACCCCGCCCCCCCCCCCCCCCCCCCCCCCCCGCACTATTCCTTTCCATACCCCCAAACTTCTTAATGCGATGGCCAATGGCTCAATCGAGAGTGCAAACAGCAGGGGGGACATAGGACATCCCTGCTTCGCCCCACGGTGGAGAGAAAAGTATCTCGAGCTGATGTTATTTGTGCGGACACTCGCCCTCGGCTCCTTATATAGTAGCTTTACCCAGTTCACAAATCTTGGTCCAATCCCAAACCGCTCCAGAACTGCCATCAAGTGCCCCCAATCTACCTGGTCAAACACCTTCTCAGTGTGCAATGCCACATCCACCTCTGTTTCCTTCCCCTCTGCCGGTGCCATAACCACGTTCAATACCCTTCTAACGTTTGAAAAGAACTGCCTCCCTCTCACGAACCCCGTCTGATCTTCATCTATCACCTTCGGGAGGCACTCCTCCAGCCTACCCGCCAGTACCTTCGCCAATACTTTTGCGTCCACATTCAGAAGTGATATGGGCCTATACGACCCACACTCCGTTGGATCCTTATCTTTTTTTAGCAACAGGGAAATCGATGCCTGCCCCAAAGCTTGTGGCAACACCCCCTTCCCTATCGCCTCTTCAAACATCCCCACCATCAGGGGTGCCAGTTTATCCTTGAATTTTTTATAATATTCCACCAGAAACCCATCCGGCCCTGCCACCTTCCCCGACTGCATCCTCCCAATCGCATCCTTTATCTTCTGCTACACTATCGCTCCTTCTAATGCAGCCCTGTCCCCCTCCCCTAACCTCGGGTACTCCAACCCATCTAGAAATTCCTGCAACTCACAGTCTCCCCCAGGTGGCTCTGACCTGTACAACCTCTCATAAAATTCCTCAAAAACCTTGTTAATCAGATCTGGTGCTATCACCAACTTCCCTGCCCTATCCCTCACCTGCACAATTTCCCTTGCCGCTGCTTCCTTCTGGAGCTGACCTGCTAATATACGCCTTCTCTCCATGTTCGGAAACTGCACCCCTTGCTCGTCTCAGTTGGCGCACCGCCTTCCTGGTAGATAGTCGGTCGAAGCTCGCCTGTCGTTCCTTCCTCTTTTCCAGCATTGCTGGGTCCCCATCCTCTGTATAACTCCTATCTACCTCCAACATCTCATCTGTTACCCTCTGCCACTCCAACCTCTCCTCTTTGTCCACCCTGGCCTTAAACAAAATCACCTCCCCGCTCACCACCGCCTTTAGAGCCTCACATACGACCGCCTTCGACACCTCACCTGTACAGTTGAAACCTACATATTCCTTAATTACCTTTTCAATTTTGTCACAGAACAGTCACAACAATATTAATCAAGTTTTAACCATTCTTTTATTGAGCCCTGAGTCCAGCTAGACTAATCTTAAGTCTTGGTCATTGCCTTGTGGGGAAGAATGTTGGTGAATGTGGCTGCCAGGCAAGTGTGTTTTCCCCACCTGGGAATAATACCTGCACAGTTAGCCCTGATCTATTTCACCTCTGGCAGTTAATAATTTTGTACGGAGAACACAGGGCAGTTTGTTTGATTTGCTACGGATTTTCTGTACAATTTTGGCTCAGTGGATCGTGTCCCTGTCTCTAAGCCTTGTCGTCTAATCTATCTTCCAATAATGCTCTTGGGGTGGCACGGTGGCACAGTGGCTAGCACTGCTGCCTCACAAGTGCCAGAGACTCAGGATCGATCCCAGCCTTGGGTGACTGTCTGTGTGGAGTTTGCACGTTCTCCCCGTGTGTACGTGGGTTTCCTCCGGGTGCTCCGGTTTCCTCCCACAGTCCAAAGATGTGTGGGTTAGGTGGATTGGCCATGACAAATTGCCCATAGTGTCCAAAAGTTAGGTGGGGTTATAGGGATAGGGCGGGGATTGGATCTGTGTAGGGTGGTCTTTCAAATGGTGGGTGCAGACTTGATGGGCCGAATGGCCTCCTTCTGCATTGTAGGGATTCTATGATTTGTAACACACACTTAACCATCTTGATATTCCCAATGCACATTTTTCACTTTAAATTTTGAAGCAGATTGTTCAACTTCCCAAGTGCCACCTTAAGTCACTATCTATCACCCCACCTTAACGCCTCAGCTGCCACCTTGCATCACTACACGTTGCCCTGCCAAGCAAAGGGATTAAAATACCCCCTATAAAATTTGAGGAATTGTGATTGCTGGAGCCCGATGTTAAATACGTTTTCCTTTGCCGCAAGGTTTAAGTTAAGAGGGGAAAGAATTCATGGGAACCTGAGGAGCAACTTTTTTACACAGAGAGTGGTAGGTATGTGGAATGAGCTGCCGGAGGAAGTGGTTGAGGCAGGGGCATAATAATAATAATCTTTATTGTCACAAGTAGGCTTACATTAACATTGCAATGAAGTTACTGTCAAAATCCCCTCGTCGCCACATTCCGGCGCCTGTTCGGGTACACGGAGAGAGAATTCAGAATGTGCAAATTACCTAACAGCACGTCTTTCGGGACTTGTGGGAGAGAACCGGATCCCCCGGAGGAAACCCAAGCAGACACGGGGAGAACGTGCAGACACCGCACAGACAGTGACCCGAGCCAGGAGTCGAACCTGGGACCCTGGAGACGTGTAGCAACAGTGCTAACCAATGTGCTACCGTGCCGCCCGCATTGACAACATTTAAGAGACATTTGGACAGATACATGGATAGGAAAGGCTAAGAGGGAGATGGGCCAAATGCAGGCAAATGGGGTTAGCTTAGATGGGCTTTTTTGGCTGGAATGGACCAGTTTGCGTCGAAGGGCCAGTCTCCATGCCGTAGATTGGATGATTCTATGATTTGTCCTTTTGCTCTTCTTGAAGGTTTTGGTTCTCTTCTGAAGTGTGACCCAGATCTACTGGACAAGCATCAGAGTGAAATAGAAATAGAAAACGCTGGAAACACTCAGCAGGTCTGGCAGCATCTGTGGAGAGGGAAACAGAGCTAACGTTTCAGGTCCATGAGCTCTGAAGAAGAGTCACACGGACTCGAAACGCTGACTCCTGTTTCTGTCTCCACAGACCCTGATAGATCTGCTGAGTTTTTCTGACGTTTTCTGTTTTTATTTCAAATTTCCAGCATCTGCAGTATTTTGCTTTTATTTACGCAGTAGTTTGAACTAGTAATCATCCTCACAGGCATTGAATAATGGTTTTTAAAACAGCGTTTCCTTTCACCCGCTCTAACTCTCTCTTCCTCACAGGATACATGGTGTGAATGAACGAATATCTGTGAAGAACTATGAAGAATTTGTCAAGTTTTACTTCCGACTAATGCAGCATTCTGATCTTTGGAGTCCAGCATTTTCTCACTGTGCCTCGCGTGACCTGTAGTGAGAAGGTCCCCAGATTGACATTGCTCCATCCCTGAGGTTTTCCAACATAACTCATATGGGAATAGTCGTATTCAGGGAAAATTCATCCCTCTTAAGCCTTTTTAGGAGATTGTGTCAATTTGACATTTTTTGTAGACTTTGTTTTAAGGGTGAATAATGAAGGGATATCCATAATTAGTATAAGAAATAAGAATACTGAAACAGCCCACTGGCTGGGTGTATAAAACAGGGTTTATCTCTGACCTGTGTTGAGTTGGTTTAATGTGCTTAGACTAGGAACGGTATGGATGGAGGTGCGCAGGGCAAGTGGGGAGAAATCAGCCAGGGTAACACTTTTGTTTGAATGGCGGAGCCAAATCGATGGGCCGAACGGCCTAATTCTGCTCCTATGTCTTATGGTCTTCAGAGGGCAGTGCAGCAACCCTGACTTTCTGTACCGCCCTCCCGCCTCCGGGGGCAAAAAACAACCAGAGGGACTGGAAATACTGCCTCCTGTGGGATACTGATGTAACACCAACTACAACTTCATCATCAATGGGGCGCAGAGAGAAAAAGGAGAAAGGAAATTGAAAGAAAAATACTTTTTGAAATACTTTTACCTACACATTACCACTGGATTGAGTCGACACAGGAATGTTTTACCATCTGCCAAAGAGAATATTGGATATATAGTATGGTATGGATTTATCTACTTGGCAAAAATTATTATCAGCCACTTTTCCAGAGATGCAATTTGTGGATTTACGTTTAGTGAAATGTTTTTACAATGAAGTTTTCACAGTAGTATTTATACTTGGCTGCATCCCTTATTTATGGCTGCCATGCAATGAAGGTATATATTTAAAAATCATTCATATGTAAATTATAAACTATGGATTGAGGCCCTTTCTGCCGGAGTATTCTTCCAAGCCATTCTTGTGGTTTCATAACACTATTGCTCGTTTTACCAGAACAGTATTATAATTATTAAAATGATTGATAAGTAAACAGATATTTGGAACCCAGTTGTGTTGCTGTTTTATTCTTCAAAGCAAAAGAGACATCCAGATGTTGAACATCTGTAGTCGGCTGGAATCTTGAGAGTCTCGTGCTGATTAATTCTACAGATCGTAAGATGATAAAAAATATAAGAAACAGGAGCTTGAGTAGGCCTCCGAGCCTGCTTCACCTGATTATGGCCAGATCTTTCCTGCATGTTTCCCATGACCCTTGACACCCCCCCCCCCCCCCCCCGGGTGGATCAAAGATCTGTCCAATCTGAATCCAAGCTCTGGCCTGCTGTCCCTTCAAGGAGTTTATTTGATATAATCATTGTCTCTATTTCAGTCTACCATCTTTAAGACACTGAAACTTTTTCCTTTGCAATATTACATATCTCTGAAAGACGCGTTACGAAAACACCTCAAACTGTCGTAACAGGGAAGTTTAACGATATTCACACTTTCTCCAGAGGTCAAGGTGCACCCTGAGATGCTTCAGTTCAGCAATGAGAACATTACATACATTACAATGTCTTCATCACGGGGGGTAAAATTCTTTTCAAAAACAGAAAATACTGGACAATCGCAGCAAGACTGACAGCATCTGTGGAGAGGGAAGGGAGCTCACGTTTCGAGTCTGGATGATTCTTTGTCAGAGATCTATGTAATTCGCTTTTACAAATTCTTTTCAAACCATATTTGGGGAGGCTGTGGCGCAATGGTATTGTCACTGGTCCAGTAAACCAGAGACCCAGAGTAAAGGAGAACCAGGGTTCAAATCCCGCCACTGTAATCGGTGAAATTTGAATTCAATAAAAATCTGGAATTAAGTCTGATGATGACCATGAAACCGTTGTCATAAAAACCCTCATTAATGTCCTTTAGGGAAGGAAATCTGCCGTCCTTACCCAGCCTGGCATACACGTGAATCCAGACCCACAGCAATGTGGTTGATTCTGAACTGCCCCCTCAAGGGCAATTAGGGATGGGCAATAAATGCGGGCACAGCCAGCGTCGCCCACGTCCCATGAACAAATTTTTAAAAATACAATTGGTCATGTTGCACCCTACAGTGCTTCAATACAATTACATATAATTAGGGTTAAGCACACAGTCCGAGGGGTTTTCCACAGTTATCAGCCCCTCGGTGTACACTAGCTGAAATGCCTTACAAAGTGGCTGGGCTGTGGGGCGTGCCAGTCTGCAACACTCGGCCGAGGACAATTCTTTGCACTGGAAGATCAGCAAGCTTCGGGCAGACCAAAGCGTGTCTTTCACCGAGTTGATCATACTCCAACAGCAGTTGATGTTTGGCTCGGTGTGTCCCCCTTGGAACAGCTGGCAGATCAGTGTTTTTCAAAAACCGTTTCCGGCCACCCATTTTTACAAAATGTCCACCTCTCACGACCCACGCCATGGTCCCAATAGATTCTCCATAGTTACTTTGCAAAACATCACTGTTGCGTTTGGTCTTCTATACCTTGCCAATGAATCCACCACACACTTTGACTTGTCCAAACCAGCATCCTTTTGTTGAGTTTTGTGTGGTAAGATAGCGATCTGATGCAGAGCACTTTATACTCCTCTGGAACTACACCTAGCACCGACCATTCATCTGTACGACTTACTACCGTCTCCTACAACCACCTTCTGCTGATGGCCAGATGTGTCTCCCCTTATATGGGAGTCCCTGGTCACATGACCACGGTCTGGAGACCGCGTGGTGTGTCAGCACCGCCACCTGCTGGTTAGAGGTCGCACCCCATCCATCTGTGATATTGCGTTGGCGCTTCTGTATTATTCAATGTAAAAAATTGTAAATGAGAATATCTTTTCTACTTTTTGTTGTTATTTGGAGATCTAAGTAGCTTGTAATAAAAATCTCTGCACAGATCAGTGTGCCAGACCTGTGATCGCAGGCTCCTGAGGTGTTTGAAGGGGGAATGAGGAAATTCTTGAAAACTGGCCTGGACTTTGGGCTGATGGGGAAGGAAGGATTCACCATTGATCGCAAAGTCAATCTGACTCAGAGAGCGACTGATCTCGGAAAGTGAGCGGAAAGCGGTTCCACATTTAAAATATACATCAGACCCCTTATGCTCACATAGCACTACATTAAACATCGATCTGATTGACAAGGTTAAGAGTAACTGAAACTCAACAAGACATCAACGAGATTAACTGTTGCAGAAATGAAACCAACACTGACAACAGTAATGGTATCAGAAATTCAAAGTTAATTGACAATGATTAACAGTGGCAGACATTAAACAGTAAGAAGTCTTACAACACCAGGTTAAAGTCCAACAGGTTTGTTTCGATGTCACTAGCTTTCGGAGCGCTGCTCCTTCCTCAGGTGAATGAAGAGCTATGTTCCTCTTCCTTCACCTGAGGAAGGAGCAGCGCTCCGAAAGCTAGTGACATCGAAACAAACCTGTTGGGACTTTAACCTGGTGTTGTAAGACTTCTTACTGTGCTCACCCCAGTCCAACGCCGGCATCTCCACAGACATTCAACATGCATCCGATTGAGAACGTCAAACCCTGAAGTTGGTCTCTTTGTGTGAACATTGACTCTGTGCTTCCTAGGATCTGCACTTAAACAGATGCATTTCCCCCCCTGACTGGGATGGATGGAGTTCCCAAACCCACACCCATCGCGGCGGAGCCGAGTTCAGAATGGGGCAAATACAAATCAGCTTTGTGACAATGGACCATTTGAAAGGCTGGAGGCCCCACAGGAGATACAGGTTCTGCTCGATCCTGTATAAGGGAGTATTCCGGCTGTAAGTTACTGACTGGGGTAATTGTGGAAACATATTCCCGTCGGCAATCACTTGGTTTTTGGTTGGGAGATGCACGCCTGGAAATAAAAAGAGCGCAAAGCACGGCCGGAAACTAAGTCTGTGCAGAAGGCGTATCTGCAGCAAATAAATTTAAAGGTAATTGATTTTTTTTCTTTTAAACTCTTCAGTTGTAGGTGCAGGTGCTGACTAACTTGGTCGATCAGCTGCTGCAGAGACGGGAGTGGCTGCTGGAGGCTGTGTCAGTGGCTGTGACTAGAACAGTGACCCAGGGAGGCAGAGAGTCCACGACACCGGCCTCTACATCAGCCTCATGTGGTCATACACAGTACTGCAGTGGGAATTCACCCAGGGGGGACATGGGGGAAAAAAGGTCAGACGATGCTCGGGGATCACTTTTGGAGACCCTTTGGTGACCCATTTTACATCATCCCGCGACCCCACCCGTGACCCCCACTTTGAAAAACGTCGTCATAGAGCACAGAGTCCTGCGTCACAGAGCTGCTCGGGATGAACCTCGACAAATACCACTGCATCTCGCTCCAGACCTTCTTTGCAAAGATACGTTCCACAAGGAGGTGGGCGACCGTCTCATCTCCTCCGCAGCTTCTCCAAGGGCAGCATGTGACGGCGCTGAGACTTCGGGCCTGCATGAAGGATCTGACGGCGAGGGCCCTTCTCACCACCAGCCAAGCTGGGTCTTGGTGCTTGTTTGAAAGTTCTGGTGATGAGACATTCTGCCAGATGACTCTGACAGTCTGCTGAGGGAACTAATGCGGCGTAGGATCGGGGAATGGGCCAGACCTGCACCACGTACAGCAACACCGAGAGCACCTTACACCTGGTGACCAGGTTTTTGCCCGCAATGGAGAGGGAGCGTTGCTCCCACAGGCCCAGTTTCTGTCTTATCTTGGCGGTGCGCTCCTCTCAATTTTTGATGCATGCCCCAGCCGCTCCGAACCATAACCCCAGCACCTTCAGGTAACCTAACCTGACAGGAAGGAGGACAAATGATCGGTCAGCCAAGTCTCAAAGAACATGGCCTCACTCTTGCCACAATTTACCTTGGATCCCGAGGCCAGTTCTAACAGGTCACAGATGTTCAAGAGCCTGCGCACCGACCCGGGATCTGAGCAGCACACGGCCACATCGTCCATGTACATTAGCATTGCTGCCTCACAGCGTGAGGTCCCAGGTTTGATCGCAGTTCTGGGTCACTGTCCGCGTGGAGTTTGCACATTCTCCCCGTGTTTGCGTGGGTTTCCCACAACCCAAAGATGTGCAGGGTAGGTGGACTGACCACGCTAAATTGCCCCTTAATTGGAAAAAAATGAATTGGGTATGCTAAATATATTTTTTTAAAGCATTGTCCATGTACAGGGAGGCTTTGACCTGAGTGCCCCCACTGCCTGGAATCAGCACTTCTCTAACACCCGGATGCTTCCTGGTGGACTCGGCAAAGGTCCTATGCAACACACAAACAGGGCAGAGGAGAGGGGCAGCCCTGCTTGACTCCAGATTTGATCTGGAAACTTTCTGATTCCCACTCATTGATTGAAACTGCTCCAGATGTTTGTGTAGGGCAGTCGGATCCAATTGTTGATTCCCTCCTCAAACCCCATTTTGGAGAGCACATCCATCATGTAGGTGTGCGATATTTTGTCTAACGCCTTCTCCTGCTCCAGGCTCATGAGGCAGATGCTCACCCTCCTGACCTGCCCCTCGGCGATCGTATCCCCAGCGTAGCGCGAAGCTATCTGACATCTCCCTGCCAGGTACAGGTTTGTTCAGGGTTGATTACCGAATCCAGAGCAGACTTGACCTCGGGCGGCACGGTAACACAGGGGTTGGCACTGCTGCTTCACAGCACCAGGGTCCCAGGTTCGATTCCCGGCTTGGGTCACTGTCTGTGCGGAGTCTGCACGTTCTCCCCGTGTCTGCGTGGGTTTCCCCCGGGTGCTCCGGTTTCCTCCCACAAGACCTGAATGACGTGCTTGTTAAGTGAATTCAGAATTCAGAATTCTCCCTCAGTGTACCCAAACAGGCGCCGGAATGTGGCGACTGGGGGATTTTCACAGTAAATTCATTGCAGTGTTAATGTAAGCCTACTTGTGACAATAATAGATTATTATGATTGGCAATGACTTTAGCTATGAAATGGGTCACCAATTTCTAATTTCTTCCCTTTTCCCCCATGCACTTGTAGATGAGGGTGATGATGTCGATTCTGACATGCTGCCGTCCAGAAGCATACTCTTGTAGACTTCCACAAGTCTGGGCCAATCCAGTCCCACAAAGCCAAATACAATTCAGCCGGTAAACCATCGCATCCAGGAGTTTTACCCATCTCAAAGGACTTGACGGTCTTTGTCAGCTCATCCAGAGTTCGCGGTTTGTGCAAGCATTCCCGCTTGTTGTCATCCAAGACCTCTGTGGTAGACCTCGGGCAGGATTGGGAGGCCATGCTGTCTGTTGGCTTCAGGTCACACAGTCCGGCATAAAAAGGATTTGCTGATCCTCAGGATGTCAGACTGCAGTGACTTTACTGAGCCATCTTCGTCTTTCAGGCTGCTGATCACAATGGTCTCTAGACTGAAACAGGCCTGCTGAAGCCAGGTTTGTGTTGTGCTGTTGTGGGGATTGTCCCTTTCAGGGCAACACAGCAGAGTAAGGGCCGCCTGACTTGTATGACCAATTGGGACTCAGAATGGGTGATCAGTCCAGAGGGTGGAGTTGCCTCTTACACAGCAGACATCTCGGGAGTGAGCTGCAGCCATAAGGCTGCTATTTTCTTATTAATAAACCTTTATGAATTCGCAAATGAATTCCGTAACGTGCATCATTACAGCTTCGTTACCAGGGGCTTCGAAAAGAAGCTTTGTTGTTGGTAGTCACTAGAAGGACCTCATTCAGTGCCGTGACAATATGGCAGTGTTTGTAAAGGGGATAGCGTCGGCACAGGATTTAGAGCTTTATATTCTGACCATGCATAATCAAGAGGCAGAAAATGTATTTGACAAAGACTAACACTAACACTAACATTTAGGACAAGAACAAAGAGCAATACAGGAACAGGCCCTTCGGCCCTCCAATCCAGCATTCAGAGACGTTCATGTCTTAAACCTACTGAGGCGTACTGAGTTTTGTGAAACACTTTTTCTGCGTCGACCCTGCATGCTCTTTGCCAGTCTCTGTAATCAATGTATTATTCTTTTCTTTCATGATTTTATTAGAGTTTTTAGTTTTATAAATTACAAAATAAATAATCTAGGCAAACCAAATACAATTTACAGAAAACAGGGATTTCAACGTAACATTAACACCCTCCCCCCAACAACTGACAGTGATCAGTTCAAAGAACAAGAAACAAAAAACGATACGCCACAGGAGCAGGCCCCTGGGCCCTTCGAGCCTGATACCACCCTAGGCCAAAACCTTCAGCACTTCCTTGTGCTGTATCCCTCTATACCCATTCCTTAAAATTAATTATGAAACATTGCCACCTCCGGGAGAATCCCTCGACCGAACCCCTCACGCTATACGTGACCTTCTCTAGGCACGAAAGCACCATCAAGTCTCTCGACCACACTGAGACGCTGAGTGGAGATGCAGACCTCCAGCCCAGCAGAACCCGCCTCGGGGCAATCAACGAGGTGAAGGCCAGGGCAGCCACCCGCCCGCAGCCCCGGCGAGCCCGACACCCCAAATATGGCAACGAACGGACAGGACTCCAGTTCAATATTCAAAATGGCCGACGTGGTGCTAAAGAAGGCAGCCCAAAGGCTCACACGCGTGGGGCAAGACCAGAATATGTGCGTGTGGTTGGCCAGACCCCCGGAATAGAGCTCACACCCGTGCTCCACCCCTGCGACTCATTCGGGACTTGGATAGGTGCACCCTAAACACCACTTTAAACTGGATCAAACCCAGCCTCACGCACGAAGGTGTGGAGTTCACCCCGCAAATGGCCTCACTCCACACCTCATTCCCATAAAAACCCTCACTAATGTCCTTTAGGGAAGGAAATTTGCCGTCCTTACCCAGTCTGGCATACATGTGACTCAAAACCCATAGCAATGAGGTTGATTCTGAACTGCCCCCTCAAGGGCCCCAACTCCCACCCAACCTTAACCGCCTCCATTGAAACCAAGATCCGCCCACAAATGCCAGATGTGCTGCTGTATTCCGCCCCCCCCCCCCCCCCCCCCCCCCCACCCCGAGCGATAGGACCCTTTCCATCAGAGATACTGGCAGTGCCACGGGGAATGTCGGGGAGGTCCGTCATATACAATTCCCAACCTGGAGATATCTGTCGAGTCTGAGCTTGATAGCCCAAACCTCACCACCAGTTCCTCTAAACGGGCAAACCGCCCCTCCATAAACAGATCTCCAAATCTCTCCAGTCCCCTTCCTCCCCTCACCCCAAACGTGACATCATCAACATACAGGCACACCCTATGTTCTACCACCCCCCCCATCCCAATTATATCATTCCACTTACCCGAAACACATAAAGCTTATGGTCTAAGGCTCAATCGCCAATGCAACAAAAAGGGGGGCTATCGGACACCCCTGTCTCACTCCCCTGTTTGACAGAAAGTAACCCGAGGTCATGGTAGACAGAGTTCCACCCCCAGCCTCAACACCTCAGCCAATACCGTAGCGTCCACATGAAGCAATGAGATAGAATCTTCTCAACACTTGCTGATGAAGCCTGTGACGGTAGTGGCATACTCGTTCAGGTTAGCTGCAGAGTTCTTGAATGTGGACCAACTCTGGAGGGAACTTTACTCGTCCATTTATCTAGCTACCTATCTGTTCTATATCCCACAGGTGTTTTTCCCTGTGGGAAAGGCACTTGTCACATTTGGAGGTGTCTGTACTTCACATATTAGGTTAACCCAAATTTTTAATTCCTCTCTGGCCATGCAGGAGGTGCCAGAGGACTGGAGAACAGCTAATGCGGTTCCACTATTTGAGAAGGGTTGTAGAGATGGGCCAGGGAAGTATAGATCAGTGAGTCTCACGTCAGTGGTAGGGAAACTATTGGAGAAAATTTTGAAGGAGAGAATCTATCTCCACTTGGAGAGACAAGGTTTGATCACGATTAGTCAGCAAGGCTTTGTTAGAGGTAGGTCATGCCGAACAAAATTGATTGCCAGCTGATGTTACCCAGGGGCCCCCACGGTGCTGGCCACCGACAGAGCCAAGGCTGCGGCAACGGGCGGGGGGGGGGACACACGGGGATAGATCTTGCAGTGCCAATCGGCACCACCATATAGCCCTGTGGACCTGGTTGGGCATGGGGGTGTAAGACCATAAGACCATAAGACATAGGAGCGGAAGTAAGGCCATTCGGCCCATCGAGTCCACTCCACCATTCAATCATGGCTGATTTCAACTCCATTTACCCGCTTTCTCTCCATAGCCCTTAATTCCTTGAGAAATCAAGAATTTATCAACTTCTGTCTTAAAGACACTCAACGTCTCGGCCTCCACCGCCCTCTGTGGCAATGAATTCCACAACCCACCACTCTCTGGCTGAAGAAATTTCTCCTCATCTCTGTTCTAAAGTGACTCCCTTTTATTCTAAGTTTGTGCTCCCGGGTCCTAGTCTCCCCTGCTAATGGAAACAACTTCCCTACGTCCACCCTATCTAAGCCATTCATTATCTTGTAAGTTTCTATTAGATCTCCCCTCAACGTCCTAAACTACAATGAATATAATCCCAGGATCCTCAGACGTTCATCGTATGTTAGGCCTACCATTCCTGGGATCATCCGTGTGAATCTCCGCTGGACCCGCTCCAGTGCCAGTATGTCCTTCCTGAGGTGTGGGGCCCAAAATTGCTCACAGTATTCTAAATGGGGTCTAACTAATGCTTTATAAAGGTTCAGAAGTACATCCCTGCTTTTATATTCCAAGCCTCTTGAGATAAATGACAACATTGCATTTGCTTTCTTAATTACGGACTCAACCTGCAAGTTTACCTTTAGAGAATCCTGGACTAGGACTCCCAAGTCCCTTTGCACTTCAGCATTATGAATTTTGTCACCGTTTAGAAAATAGTCCATGCCTCTATTCTTTTTTCCAAAGTGCAAGACCTCGCACTTGCCCACGTTGAATTTCATCAGCCATTTCTTGGACCACTCTCCTAAACTGTCTAAATCTTTCTGCAGCCTCCCCACCTCCTCCATACTACCTGCCGCTCCACCTATCTTTGTATCATCGGCAAACTTAGCCAGAATGCCCCCAGTCCCGTCATCTAGATTGTTAATATATAAAGAGAACAGCTGTGGCCCCAACACTGAACCCTGCGGGACACCACTCGTCACCGGTTGCCATTCCGCAGTGGAGTGTGCAGCAGCGGAATGTGCAGCAGCGGAATGTGCAGCAGCGGAATGTGCAGCAGCGGAGCGGGCAGCAGCAGAGCGTGCAGCAGCGGAATGTGCAGCAGCGGAGCGGGCAGCAGCAGAGCGTGCAGCAGTGGAGTGTGCAGCAGCGGAGAGTGCAGCAGCGGAGTGTACAGCAGCGGAGTGGGCAGCAGCAGAGTGGGCAGCAGCGGAGTGTGCAGCAGCGGAGTGTGCAGCAGCAGAGCATGCAGCAGCGGAGTGTGCAGCAGCGGAGTATGCAGCAGCGGAGTGTGCAGCAGCAGAGCGTGCAGTAGCGGAGTGTGCAGCAGTGGAGTGTGCAGCAGCGGAGCGGGCTGCAGCGGAGCGGGCAGCAGCGGAGTGTGCAGCAGCGGAGCGGGCAGCAGCAGAGCGTGCAGCAGCGGAATGTGCAGCAGCGGAGTGGACTGCAGCAAAGCGTGCAGCAGTGGCGTGTGCAGCGGCAGAGCGTGCAGCAGCGGAGTGTGCAGCAGCGGTGTGTGCAGCAGCAGAACGTGCAGCAGCGGAATGTGCAGCAGTGGAGTGGGCTGCAGCAAAGCGTGCAGCAGCAGAGTGTGCATCAGCGGAGCGGGCAGCAGCGGAGTGTTCAGCAGCGGAGCGGGCTGCAGCAGAGTAGGCAGCAGCGGAGTGTTCAGCAGCGGAGCGTGCAGCAGCGGAGTGTGCAGCAGCGGAGCATGCAGCAGCGGAGTGTGCAGCAGCGGAGTGTGCATCAGCGGAGCTGGGCAGCAGCAGAGCGTGCAGCAGCAGATGTGTGCAGCAGCGGAGACGGGCTGCAGCAGAGTGTGCAGCAGCGGAGTGTGAAGCAGCAGAGTGTGCAGCAGCGGAGTGTGCAGCAGCGGAGTGTGCATCAGCGGAGACGGGCTGCAGCAGAGTGTGCTGCAGCGGAGTGTGCAGCAGCAGAGCGTGCAGCAGCGGAATGTGCAGCAGCGGAGCGTGCAGCAGTGGAGCGGGCTGCAGCAGAGCGTGCAGCAGTGGAGTGTGCATCAGGGGAGCGTGCAGCAGCGGATTGTGCAGCAGCAGAGCGTGCAGCAGCGGAGTGTGCAGCAGTGGAGTGTGCAGCAGCGGAGCGGGCTGCAGCAGAGCATGCAGCATTGGCGTGTGCAGCAGCAACGCGTGTAGCAGCGGAGTGTGCAGCAGCGGAGAGGGCTGCAGCAGAGCATGCAGCATTGGCGTGTGCAGCAGCACCGCGTGTAGCAGCGGAGTGTGCAGCAGCGGAGCGTGCTGCAGCGGAGTGTGCAGCAGCGGAATGTGCAGCAGCAGAGTAGGCAGCAGCAGAGCGTGCAGCAGTGGAGTATGCAGCAGCGGTGAGTGCAGCAGCGGAGTGTGCAGCAGCGGAGAGTGCAGCAGTGGAGTGTGCAGCTGCAGAGCATGCAGCAGCGGAGTGTGCAGCAGTGGAGTGGGCAGCAGCAGAGTGGGCAGCAGCAGAGAGTGCAGCAGCGGAGTGTGCATCAGGGGAGCGTGCAGCAGCGGAGTGTGCAGCAGCGGAGCGTGCATCAGCAGAGTGTGCAGCAGTGGAGTGGGCAGCAGCAGAGTGTGCAGCAGCGGAGTGTGCAGCAGCGGAGTGTGCAGCAGCAGAGTGTGCAGCAGCAGAGTGTGCAGCAGCGGAGTGTGCAGCAGTGGAGTGTGCAGCAGCAGAGTGTGCAGCAGCAGAGTGGGCAGCAGCGGAGTGTGCAGCAGCGGAGTGTGCAGCAGCGGAGTGTGCAGCAGTGGAGTGTGCAGCAGCGGAGTGTGCAGCAGCGGAGTGTGCATCAGCGGAGTGTGCAGCAGCGGAGTGTGCAGCAGCAGAGTGTGCAGCAGCAGAGTGGGCAGCAGCGGAGTGTGCATCAGCGGAGTGTGCAGCAGCGGAGTGTGCAGCAGCAGAGTGTGCAGCAGCAGAGTGTGCAGCAGCGGAGTGTGCAGCAGCGGAGTGTGCAGCAGCAGAGTGTGCAGCAGCGGAGTGTGCATCAGCGGAGTGTGCAGCAGCGGAGTGTGCAGCAGCGGAGTGTGCAGCAGCAGAGTGTGCAGCAGCAGAGTGTGCAGCAGCGGAGTGTGCAGCAGTGGAGTGTGCAGCAGCAGAGTGTGCAGCAGCAGAGTGGGCAGCAGCGGAGTGTGCAGCAGCGGAGTGTGCAGCAGCGGAGTGTGCAGCAGTGGAGTGTGCAGCAGCGGAGTGTGCAGCAGCGGAGTGTGCATCAGCGGAGTGTGCAGCAGCGGAGTGTGCAGCAGCAGAGTGTGCAGCAGCAGAGTGTGCAGCAGCAGAGTGGGCAGCAGCGGAGTGTGCATCAGCGGAGTGTGCAGCAGCGGAGTGTGCAGCAGCAGAGTGTGCAGCAGCAGAGTGTGCAGCAGCGGAGTGTGCAGCAGCGGAGTGTGCAGCAGCAGAGTGTGCAGCAGCGGAGTGTGCATCAGCGGAGTGTGCAGCAGCGGAGTGTGCAGCAGCGGAGTGTGCAGCAGCAGAGTGTGCAGCAGCGGAGTGTGCAGCAGCGGAGTGGGCAGCAGCGGAGTGTGCAGCAGCAGAGTAGGCAGCAGCGGAGTGTGCAGCAGCGGAGTGTGCAGCAGCGGAGTGTGCAGCAGCGGAGTGTGCAGCAGCGGAGTGGGCAGCAGCGGAGTGTGCAGCAGCAGAGTGTGCAGCAGCGGAGTGTGCAGCAGCAGAGTGGGCAGCAGCGGAGTGTGCAGCAGCAGAGTGGGCAGCAGCGGAGTGTGCAGCAGCAGAGTGTGCAGCAGCGGAGTGGGCAGCAGCGGAGTGTGCAGCAGCAGAGTGGACAGCAGCGGAGTGTGCAGCAGCAGAGTGGGCAGCAGCGAAGTGTGCAGCAGCAGAGTGGGCAGCAGCGGAGTGTGCAGCAGCAGAGTGGGCAGCAGCGGAGTGTGCAGCAGCAGAGTGTGCAGCAGCGGAGTGGGCAGCAGCGGAGTGTGCAGCAGCAGAGTGGACAGCAGCGGAGTGTGCAGCAGCGGAGTGGGCAGCAGCAGAGTGTGCAGCAGCGGAGTGGGCAGCAGCGGAGTGTGCAGCAGCAGAGTGGACAGCAGCGGAGTGTGCAGCAGCGGAGTGTGCAGCAGCAGAGTGTGCAGCAGCGGAGTGTGCAGCAGCGGAGTGGGCAGCAGCGGAGTGTGCCACAGAGGGACATGTAGCAGCCACACAGGATGGAGAGCGAGCCGCCCAACAGGCTGCGGCGGTGGAGGAGGTGCCAAGGAGGCACCGCATGAGGCCTTGTGTGTACTGGCAGCGCTTGTTATTCGAGTGTCTGCCGGACTGGGCATGCCGGACCCGGGCTGAGCAGAGAGACAGTATGACATACCTGCCAGATTATGGCGTAGCTAGCACTGCGGGGTATGGGGGAGGACACCCGCTCCCGGTGACCATCAGGGTGACGGTCGTCTTAAACGTTTACGCCATGGGATCCTTCCAGGCGCTGACTGGGAGCTGTCCGGGATTTCACAGACCTCGGTGCAAAGGTGCGTTCGTGCCATCACGGAAGCCCAATAAGCCGTGTGATGGAATGGCTAGCTCACACCAGGGCTCACCCAGGTGGATGGTGGAAAATGCTACCATGGGTGTGGGGGGGGGGGGGGGGGCGGAGGGGGAGTGAGGGGGGGTGAGGGCAGGAAGCGGTATCGGTGCCCCTGGCCTGTCCCCCCCCCCAACCTTGTTAGTCAACCTGAAGGTGATCAGAGCATCCCGTGCACGTTGGCCCTTGGTGCACACGTCTTGCGCCCCCCCCCCCCCCCCATGCCTGCCTGGGCCTTATGTCCCGCCCACCCTCGCCCTACCCTGCATCATCCTCGTCCGCCAAAGCCAGGCATTCATTCTCCCCCAGCATATTGCCCCTCTGCTGGGTGATGTTGCGAAGGATACAACACGCCACCAGACTGTGTGGGAGACCCTCCCAGCGCTACACTGGAGGCCCCCCCAGAGCGGTCCAGACACCTGAACCACATCTTCAGGAGGCTGAAGCACCGCTCAGTCACGCTCCTTGTTGCTGCATGGGGGGGGCGGGGTTTGGCGCGGCGGGGGAGGCACAGGGGGCGTGTCTTGAACCCGTCAGGAATCATCGCGTGTGTCAGGATGAAGGAGTCGTGCTCACTGCCCAGTACCAGGTACCGGGCACAGGCGTGTATGATGCGAAGCTGATGGTCACATATCAGCTGTGCATGTTCATGGAGTGGAACCCCGTTCGGTTTGTGTAGGGTGGCCTGTCAGCTGCAGGGTCAAGCATCCTGTCGATCACCCCCTGGACCTGGGACATCCCGTCGATGGCGGCGAGCCCCGTTGCCCGGGCATTCTGGTGGGCTCCGTCCCACCGCACCCGCTTTCTGCTGTGGCGCGCCCCCATCGGCAGTGGGATCGGACACCCCAGCAGCCGGCCAATGCGGTTTCCCAATATGGGCTGAGGAATAAATATTGGCCTGGAGACCGAAACACAGCATGCTAACTGCACTCAGTGCCGCTCATGTGCTTGAGGGCCTGGCACGGGATTGAAACCCACAGCTTTCTGAATCAGAGACTGGTGTCAGCCTGACCACAGCTGATAGTTTAATTATGTTATAATGACTCTTAATTACATAACGCTCCCTTCATTTAAAACAACACACACTGCCTGAACCAGAATGTAATTTGCAGCCACGAGCAGCACACGAGATTAATTATTCTGGCAGCTGTGATTGGGCAAGAATCAGCACCTATCCAGTCTTGAAATATTCAGACGACCAAACTTATTCCAATTCATCAGGAGCCTGGTGTGAATCGTGTTGGATTTGTTGATGGTCTGATGTTCGATGTCCCCTCCAATGCCTCAAAATAAATGATACAAATTAAATCCCGCGGGGGATAATAAGGCGGTTCTGTTGGTAATCGTGCATTTTGTGCTTCTTTTTATGCAACTGTTCCTCGAACAATGGTTGCAAAATGCAAGAATGGCAACAGATTGCTTCATCCAGCGATTTGGTAGCAGCAAGATAGAACAGGGAACTGAGCATTCCGCAGCTGAGAAATATTGCTCTCAGGCGCGATCATAGAAACATCATAGAAATTACAGTGTAGAAGGAAGTCTGCCGTCCTTACCCGGTCTGGCCTACATGTGACTCCAGACCCACAGCAATGCGGTTGACTCTTAAATGCCCTCTGAAATGGCCGAGCGAGACGCTCAGTTAGAACATAGAACATAGAACATTACAGCGCAGTACAGGCCCTTCGGCCCTCGATGTTGCGCCGACCTGTGAAACCACTCTAAAGCCCATCTACATTATTCCCTTATCGTCCATATGTCTATCCAATGACCATTTAAATGCCCTTAGTGTTGGCGAGTCCACTACTGTTGCAGGCAGGGCATTCCACGCCCTTACTACTCTCTGAGTAAAGAACCTACCTCTAACATCTGTCTTATATCTATCTCCCCTCAATTTAAAGCTATGTCCCCTCGTGCTAGACATCACCATCCGAGGAAAAAGGCTCTCACTGTCCACCCTATCCAATCCTCTGATCATCTTGTATGCCTCAATTAAGTCACCTCTTAACCTTCTTCTCTCTAACGAAAACAGCCTCAAGTCCCTCAGCCTTTCCTCATAAGATCTTCCCTCCATACCAGGCAACATTCTGGTAAATCTCCTCTGCACCCTTTCCAATGTTTCCACATCCTTCCTATAATACGGCGACCAGAATTGCATGCAATACTCCAAATGCGGCCGCACCAGAGTTTTGTACAGCTGCAACATGACCTCATGGCTCCGAAACTCAATCCCTCTACCAATAAAAGCTAACACACCGTATGCCTTTTTAACAACCCTCTCAACCTGGGTGCCAACTTTCAGGGGTCTATGTACATGGACACTGAGATCTCTATGCTCATCCACACTGCCAAGAATCTTACCATTAGCCCAGTACTCTGTCTTCCTGTTATTCCTTCCAAAATGAATCACCCCACACTTTTCTGCATTAAACTCCATTTGCCACCTCTCAGCCCAGCGCTGCAGCTTATCTATGTCCCTCTGTAACTTGTAACATCCTTCCGCACTGTCCACAACTCCACCGACTTTAGTGTCATCTGCAAATTTACTCACCCATCCTTCTACGCCCGCCTCCAGGTCATTTATAAAAATGACAAACAGCAGTGGCCCCAAAACAGATCCTTGTGGTACACCACTAGTAACTGGACTCCAGTCTGAACATTTCCCATCAACCACCACCCTTTGTCTTCTTCCAGCTAGCCAATTTCTGATCAGTTGTATTAGAATAAAGTCAATAAAAGGAAAGAAACCGAATTGACCACCCACCATCATCCCACGCACCGGACAACGGCAATCCCAGCTCTCTCGACCCTGCCAAGTCCTCCTTACTAATATCTGGAGGCGAGTGCCAAAGTTGGGGGACCTGTCTCACTGACTCGTTAAGCAACAGCCCGACATAAACACGGAACCATGCCTTACATTACAATAGGCAGAAACTTCCCATACATTGCTGAAAAAAAAAGTGCCCCTCCCCCCACCCCACCCCATGGACACAGGGTCTCCACCACAAACACCAGGGTAACCACCCATCAGGATGCCGCAGATGCATCTGTCCATGACTGTATCGGTAAGAGTGACCATCGCACTGTCCTTGTGGCGACAAAGTCCCATCTGCACATTGAGGATATCCTCCATCGTGTTGTGCGGAACTACCATCCTGCTGAAATGGGACAGATTTCAAACAGGTCCAGCAACTCAAGACTGGGTGATAATGAGGCATTGTGGGCCATCAGCAGCAGAAAAATTGGCTAATGGTAAGATTCTTGGCAGTGTGGATGAGCAGAGAGATCTCGGTGTCCATGTACATAGATCCCTGAAAGTTGCCACCCAGGTTGAGAGGGTTGTTAAGAAGGCGTACGGTGTGTTAGCTTTTATTGGCAGAGGGATTGAGTTTCGGAGCCATGAGGTCATGTTGCAGCTGTACAAAACTCTGGTGCGGCCGCATTTGGAGTATTGCGTGCAATTCTGGTCACCGTATTATAGGAAGGATGTGGAAGCATTGGAAAGGGGGCAGAGGAGATTTACCAGAATGTTGCCTGGTATGGAGGGAAGATCTTATGAGGAAAGGCTGAGGGACTTGAGGCTGTTTTCGCTAGAGAGGTTAAGAGGTGACTTAATTGAGGCATACAAGATGATCAGAGGATTTGATAGGGTGGACAGTGAGAGCCTTTTTCCTCGGATCGTGATGTCTCGCACGAGGGGACATAGCTTTAAATTGAGGGGAGATAGATATAGGACAGATGTCAGAGGTAGGTTCTTTACTCAGAGAGTAGTAAGGGCGTGGAATGCCCTGACTGCAACAGTAGTGGACTCGCCAACACTAGGCATTCAAATGGTCATAGGATAGACATATGGACGATAAGGGAATAGTGTAGATGGGCTTTAGAGTGGTTTCACAGGTCGACGCAACATCGAGGGCCGAAGGGCCTGTACTGCGCTGTAATGCTCTATGTTCTATGTTCTAAATTATACTCGACCACAATCTGTAACCTCAAGGCCCGAATATCCCCCACATTATCATTACCACCAACACTGGTTAAATGAAGAATGCAGGGGGGCATGCCAGGAACAGTACCACGTATACCTGAAAATGAGGTGTCAATCTGGTGAAGCTACAACATGGGACTACTCATGTGCCAAACAGCATTAGCAGCAAGTAATAGACAGAGCTAACCAATTTCATTCGCAACGGATCTAAGCTCTGTAGTCCTGCCAAATCCATCCATGAATGGTGGTGGAATATTCAACAATTCACCGGAGGAGGAGGCTCCACAAATATCCCCAAACTTTTTTTTTTTAATATATTTATTAAAGTTTTTTAACACAATTTTTCTCCCTTACAAACAATAACCCCCCCCCCACCCCCGTAACAAAAAAAAACGAGAAATCGCGCAGAGCAAGATATATACATGGCAAAATGATATATTTACACAGCTGTGTACACTGGCCCTCACCCGTACGAGCCAGTTTCCCCAACCCTTCATGTTATCTCTTGCTCATCCACCCTCCCAGGCAGTCCCCCTTTCCCCCCCCCCCCTTCCCCCCCTTCCCAGGACGTCCCCTCCCCCCCCCTCCCCCCAAGGTTGCTGCTGCTGACCGACCTTCTTCTAACGCTCCGCGAGATAGTCTAGGAACGGTTGCCATCGCCTGTAGAACCCCTGCGCAGACCCTCTCAAGGCGAACTTAATCCTCTCCAACTTTATAAACCCAGCCATATCATTTATCCAGGCCTCCAGGCTGGGGGGTTCGCCTCCTTCCACAGTAGCAAGATCCTTCGCCGGGCTACTAGGGACACAAAGGCCAGAATTCCGGCCTCTTTCGCCTCCTGCACTCCCGGCTCGTCCACTACTCCAAATAGTGCTAGCCCCCAGCTTGACTTGACCCGGACTTTCACCACCTGAGATATTGCTCCCGCCACTCCTCTCCAGAACCCCTCCAGTGCCGGGCATGACCAAAACATATGGACATGGTTAAATATCCCCATCCTCAATGATGGAGGAGCTCAGCATATCAGTGCAAAAGACTAGGTTGAAGCATTCGCCACAATCTTCAGCCAGAAGTGCCAAGTAGATTATCCATCTCAACCTCCTCCAGAGGCCCCCAGCATCACAGATACCAATCTTCAGACAATATGCAGGCTTGGGCTGACAAATGACAAGGACCATTCAGGCCACACATATGCTAGGCAATGGCCAACTCCAACAAGAGAGAATCAAACCATCACCCCTTGACATTCAATGACATCACCATCACTGAATCCCCCACTATCAATATCCTGGGGGTTACCACTGATTGGAGCTGATCTGGACTAGCCATATTTACACTGTGGCAACAATAGCAAGTAAGAGGCTAGAAATCCTGTGGCAAGTAACTCACCTCCTGACCTGCCCCCCTCTCAAAAGCCTGTCCACCATCTGCAAGGCACAGGGGTGAGATGGAATACTCTCCACTTATCTGGATGAGTACGGCTCCCAACAGCACTCAAGAAACTCAACACCATCCATGACAAGCAGGCCGCTTGATTGGTACCCCATCCACGAACATTCACTCCCTCCAACACTGAGCACAGTGGCAGTCGTGTGTACCATCTACAAGATGCACTGCAGTACCTCACCAAAGCTCCTTAGGCAGCACCTTCCAAACCCACGGCCACTACCATCCAGGAGGACACGGTCAGCAGACACATGGGAACGTCACCACCTGGAAATGTCCCTCAACATATCCGGCTTGGGAATATCTCACCACTGTCGCTGGGTCAAAATCGTGGCATTCCCTGCCTAACAGCACAGTGGGTTTGCCTACACTACACGGGCTGGAGCGAGTTCAAGAAGGCAGCTCACCGCCACTTTCTCAAGGGCAGTGAGGGATAAGCAATAAATGTTGGCCGAACTAGCGCTGCCCACACCCATAAATAAATAATAGAAAATAACAAAAGAGCTAGAGATGACATGAAGAACACCTTCTTTCTGCAATGTGTGGTTTGGATCGGGAATGTGCTGCTTGGGCGTGTGGTGGAGACAGATTCAATTATGGGTTTCAAAAGGGAGTTGGATAATTAAAATAATAATAAATTACTCTTTATTAGTGTCAGAAGTAGGCTTACATTAACGCTGCAATGAAGTTACTGTGAAAAGTCCCTAGTCGCCACACTCCGGCACCAGTTCGGGTACACAGGGGGAGAATTCAGTATGTCCAATTCACCTAATAGCACGTCTTTCGGGACTTGTGGGAGGGAAGGACTTGTGGGAGGATTAAATAATAAGCGATTGCCTGAATAGGTGCTTATGACTCTGTTTGAATCCAAGTTCCCATTTGTAACCTGGATCTATTTGATTTGATTTGATTTGATTTATTGTCACATGTACCGAAGTACAGTGAAAACTATTTTTCTGCAGCCATGGGAACGTACACAGTGCGTACACAGTAGACAAAAAAGAATAATTGACAGAGGACATTGACAAATGGTACATCGACAAACAGCGATTGGTTAACCTAAAGATGTAAAAACTGGTGAGGCCGCACTTGGAATATTGCGCACAATTCTGGTCCACGCTACCAGAAGGATGCAGAGGCTTTGGAGAGGGTGCAGAGGAGGTTTTTACGAACATGGAGACAAGGCTGGCTGCCTATTGGCTCACCAGCTGAGAAAGCAGGCAGCCACGAGGGAAATAGCACAGGTTAAGGATAGCAAAGGCAGACTGGTAACAGAGCCAAAGGAGGTCAATCGGGCATTCGAGACCTTCTACCGGGGACTGTATACCTCCGGGCCCCCCGACGGAGATGCGTGAATGAACCAGTTCCTAGACAGACTGGGACTACCAGTGGTGGGGGGAGACAGAAGGGGGGAGCCAGAAGCACCAATAGATCTGGGAGAAATCAAATGGAATTACCTCCTCGAGGCACTGGAATGGTTTGGGCTAAGAGCGAGGTTCACTGCCTGGGTGAGGCTCCTGTACAACGCTCCCAAAGCGAGCGTCCGAACTAACACCACCAGCTCTGAATACGTCCAGCTACAGAGAGGAACAAGACAGGGCTGCCCCCTGTCCCCAATCGGTTTAAAACGGCCCAGAACAGATTCCGTTACCTGGGGATCCAGATAGCCAGAGGCTGGACACAGATCCACAAGTGGAACCTGACCAGCCTGGTGGAGGAAGTAAAAAAGGACCTACAAAGGTGGGGCTCACTCCCACACTCCCTGGCGGGGAGAGTGCAGACGATCAAGATTAACGTACTGCCAAGGTTCCTCTTCCTGTTCAGATCCATATCGATCTTCATCCCCAAGGCCTTCTTCCAAAATGTAGACTGTCTAATCATTGCGCAGAGCGCACCTGACCAGAACCCGAATGAGCAGGTTCTTCCCGGAGGTGGAGGACAAATGTGAGCGGTGCCAGAGGGGCCCGGCCAACCACACCCACATGTTTTGGGCTTGCCCCAAGCTTGCTGGGTTCTGGACAGCCTTCTCCGAGGCAATGTCCAAGGTTGTGGGGGTGAGGGTGAAGCCATGCCCAATAGTGGCAATCTTCGGGGTATCGGATTAGCCAGAACTACACATGGGGAAGGGGTCCAACGCCCTCGATTTCGCTTCCCTAATCGCACGGCGGAGAATCCTGCTCGGCTGGCGATCGGCAGCACCACCCACAATGTATATCGGACCAATTAAAAGAAAGACAAAATAAACCTTTCTGTACAATAAAGTAAGTTAACGCGGGAAAGAAAAATGTGATTCATACATACACAATTGTTTATAGATATGAGAAATGCCAATAAAAAGATTTCCCAAAAAAAATAGATGACATGGGCCTGTTTGTGTTCTGTAAATTCCTGGTAAATCCGCCAGCAGGGAATACAAACATTTAACTGCATTTCACACTCTCACCCATCATCACAGCCAAGGAGTTAATGTTTAGTAGGTAAATACTGCAGGTTGTTTGGAGTCACAATGCACACAGCCCCACCCACCGCATGTGTAACCCCTGGAAACAAGGAGCTTCAATATTTGGAGATGGTGAGGATTAAAAATCCAGTCAGACGGTTAATGGAGTGGATTCCACTGAGATCAATGGGAAAGGAAAAACAAGTGGGGCGCCCAATGGCTGGTCAATAAGCAAAGGCGTGTTTACCATCCGTCAGTGAATATTAAAGCCTTTAAGTCGGAGATGCCAGAGCGGCGCTCCAGGGCGTTCCAACAGCACCATACCCCGGCCAATAAGTGGGGAACAGGAGTGAGACAGCAGTAGTGGCTTTGCCAGGATATGACCATCGGTCTTTGCCAGGCACTGGGAAGTGCGATCACCGGTCCCTACCACTTCTCTAAATGCCGAGTTCTTGCTGAAACTTGAATCTAATTTTTTTTTTCCCAAGTGGCCATTCTTCAGGTAAAATAAAGGACCCCATCCTAAAGGGATGCTGGAGCAGAGGGACCTGGGTGTATTTGTGCTTGAATCATTGAAGGTGATCATTGACAGGTTCAGAGAGCCGGTAATAAAGCACAGGCTTTATAATCGGGGCAGAGAGAGCAAGAGCAAGGAGGTGGTGCTGGACGTGTACGAGACATGAGCTCAACCTCAGCTGGGATATCGCTCCCAGTTCCGGGTACCACTGAGGAAGGAGGTGAAGACATCGGAGAGAGTGCAGAAAGTATTCACGAAAACCGTTCCTGGGACGAGGAACGCCAGCTTTTAGAAGAGAGATTGAAGAAGTTTGGACTGTTTTCCTTGGAGAAGAGAAAGCCGAGAGGAGATTAGATAGAGGTGTCCAAAATCATGAGCGGGCCGGACAGAGTACAAAAGGGAGAAACTTGTGGAAGAATCGAGAACAAGTGGGTGCAGAGTTACAATAATTGGTAAAAGAGGCAAAAGTGACACGAGGGAAAAGAGTGAGTGGTTAAGGTGTGCAGCGCATTGCCTGAGTGTGTGCAGGGGGTAGCTTCAATCGAAACACTCAAAGGGGAATTAAACGACTTCCGGTTGCGGCTATGCGGAGCTAAGCCGCACGATTCGGCTGCTCCCGCTATTACGGACTTTCGGGCTCGTTGGAGGAGCCCCAACGGAATTTTTTCGAAGACAACCCGTGGGGAAGGGAAGAGAGAGGTCCCCCTCCAACTTTTATGGACCGGACCAGAAGTGCAACGGCCAAAAAAGCGGCATTGGAGCAGCAGGAGAAGCGAGGGAAAAAACAAAATGGCGGCGGCCGGGGACAAAGCAGAGTGCGGGCCGGAGCTGCAGGAGTTCATCAAGCGCTGCTTCGAGGAGCTGCGGAAGGAGATGCTGGCGCCTATGCTGGCGGCAATTGAAGGACTAGGGATGACCCAGAAGGCCCACGAGGTGAAGATCCAGGAGGTACAGAAAAGAGTCAGTGAGAATGAGGACGAGCTCTTGGGCCTGGCGGTGAGAGTGGAGCGGCACGAGGCGCTGCACAAGAGGTGGGCGGGAAGACTCGAAGACCTGGAGAACAGGTCGAGGAGAAAGAATCTGCGGATCCTGGGTCTCCCAGAAGGAGTGGAGGGGGCCGATGCCGGGGCATACGCGAGCACGATGCTCGGGGTGATGATGGGCGCGGAGGCCCCTTCGAGGTCGCTGGAGCTGGACGGGGCACACCGGGTGCTGGCGAGGAAGCCCAAGGCAAATGAGCCGCCAAGGGCGATGGTGGTGAGATTTCACCGGTTCACGGACAGAGAGGGTCCTGAAATGGGCCAAGAAGGAGCGGAGCAGCAAGTGGGACAATGCAGAGATCAGAATATACCCGGACTGGAGCACGGAGGTTGCAAAGCAGAGAGCGGGTTTCAACCGGGCCAAAGCGGCGTTGTACCGGAAAGAAGTGAAATTCGGAATGCTGCAGCCAGCGCGACTGTGGGTCACATACAAGGACCAACACTATTACTTCGAATCGCCTGAAGAGGCGTGGACCTTTGTACAAACCGAAAAGTTGGACTCTAACTGAGGGTTTGTGAGGGTGGGGGGGATGTTTGAGGTTTGATGTGTGATGGTTGTTGTATATAGGGGGTCAATCACGCGCAGGAAATGTTACATGGGCTGGGGGAGAGAGACAAGGCCGCGACAGGAGCTGCGCCAGAGGGGGCGGGGCGGGCTTTGGACAGCGCGGGTTTTTTCCCGCGTGCGGGAAGGGGAACGAAGGAACGCATATTGATTGGGAGACTCCCACACGGGGAGGTCAAAGGGGCGGCGGGGGAAGCCGGGGTCAGCAGGTGTCAGCTGACTTACGGGAGTGATATGGGGGGAGCAAAAAAGCTAGACAGGGGTATGGCGGGGGGAGGGGAGGGGGGGGGAGGTGGGGGGAAAGGGTTGCTGCTGCACTGGCCGAAAGGGAATGGGACACAGAAGAGGTGGTCGGGACGGGGGTCCCCCGGCTGGGGGACTGGAGGGTGAGGGAAGCGCGGACATGGGACTGGCCCAGAAAAGGAGATGGCTAGTCGGCCGGGGGGGGGGGGGGGGGGGGGTGAGAGCCCCTCCAGTGGCGGACCAGGTCAGGTTAAGAAAGGGATGGGTAGGACAGGTATTCCACTCGGGACTGGACGCGAAGAATAGAGGGGTGGCAATATTGGTGGGAAAGCGGGTGTCATTTGAGGCCAAGGCTATCGTAGTGGATAATGGAGGGAGATATGTGATGGTGAGCGGGAGGTTGCAAGGGACGTGGGTGGTGTTGGTAAATGTATACGCCCCGAACTGGGATGATGCAGGATTTATGAATCGCATGTTGGGGCGCATTCCGGACCTGGAGGTAGGAGGCCTGATAATGGGAGGGGACTTCAATACAGTGCTGGACTGCAATACAGATCAAGAACTGGAAAGAGGCCGGCGGCGGCCAAGGTACTTAGGGGGTTTATGGATCAGATGGGGGGAGTGGACCCATGGCGGTTTGCAAGGCCGCAGGCCAGGGAATTTTCTTTCTTCTCCCACGTGCACAAAGCCTACTCCCGGATAGATTTTTTTGTTCTGGGCAGGGCACTCATCCCGAGGGTGGAGGGGACGGAGTATTCGGCCATAGCCGTTTCGGACCACGCCCCACACTGGGTGGAACTGGAGCTGGGAGAGGAGAGGGACCAACGCCCGCTGTGGCGACTGGACGTGGGACTGCTGGCAGATGGGGTGGTGTGAGGGAAGGTGAGGGGGTGTATCGAAAGGTACTTGGAGGCCAACGGCAACGGGGAGGTGCGGGTGGGGGTGGTATGGGAGGCGTTGAAGGCGGTGATCAGGTGAGAGTTAATTTCCATCAGGGCTCATAGGGAGAAGACAGAGGGCATGGAAAGGGAGAGGTTAGTGGGGGAGATTTTGAGAGTGGACAGGAGATACGCAGAGGACCCAGAGGAAAGATTACTTGGGGAAAGACGACAGCTCCAGACGGAGTTTGACCTGTTGACCACAGGGAAGGCGGAGGCACAGTGGAGGAAGGTGCAGGGGGTGACCTACGAGTATGGGGAAAAGACTAGTCGGATGCTGGCACACCAGCTCCGTAAGAGGATGGCAGCGAGGGAAATAGGGGGAGTCAAAGATGGAAGGGGAGCCACGGTTCGGAGGGCGACAAAAATAAACGAGGTATTTAAGGCCTTCTATGAAGAGCTGTACAGATCTCAGCCCCCAGCGGGGGAAGAGGGTATGAGACGATTCCTAGACCAACTGAGATTCCCGAGGGTGGAGGAGCAAGAGGCGGCTGGTTTGGGGGCACCAATTGGGTTGGAGGGTTTGGGGAGTGTGCAGGCGGGGAAGGCCCCGGGACCGGACGGGTTCCCGGTGGAGTTCTACAGGAAGCACGTAGACCTGTTGGCCCCGCTACTAGTGAGGACCTTTAATGAGGCAAGAGAGGAGGGGACCCTGCCCCCGACAATGTCGGAAGCGACAATTTCTTTGATCCTAAAGCGGGACAAGGACCCACTGCAATGTGGATCGTACAGGCCGATCTCGCTCCTCAATGTGGATGCTAAGCTGTTGGCAAACGTGCTGGCCACGAGGATCGAGGACTGTGTCCCGGGGGTGATCCACGAAGACCAGACGGTATTCGTAAAGGGCAGGCAATTAAACACTAATGTGCGGCGGCTCTTAAACGTGATAATGATGCCATCGGAGGAGGGAGAGGCGGAGATAGTGGCAGCTTTGGACATGGAGAAGGCCTTTGACCGAGTAGAGTGGGAGTACCTCTGGGAGGTGCTGCGTAGGTTTGGGTTCGGGGGAGGGTTTATCAGTTGGGTTAAGCTCCTCTACAGAGCCCCGGTGGCGAGTGTAGTGACGAACCGGCGGAGGTCGGAGTCCTTTCGGCTGTACCGAGGAACGAGGCAGGGGTGCCCCCTGCTGTTTGCATTGGCGATCGAACCCTTGGCCATGTCACTGAGGGAGTCTAATAAATGGAGGGGGGTGGTCCGAGGGGGAGAAGAGCATCGGGTGTCGCTATATGCGGATGACCTGTTGCTGTACGTGGCGGATCCAATGGAGGGGATGGTGGAGGTCATGCAGACTCTAAGGGAGTTTGGGGAGTTTTCGGGCTATAAGCTCAATGTAGGGAAGAGTGAGCTCTTTGTATTACAGGCAGGGGACCAAGAAAAAGGGATAGGGGACCTACCGCTGAGGAGGGCGGGGGGAGCGTTCGGTATCTGGGGATCCAGATAGCCAGGAGTTGGGGGGCCCTACATAAACTGAATCTGACGAGGCTGGTGGAGAAAATGGAGGAGGACTTCAAAAGATGGGACATGTTACCGCTCTCGCTGGCGGGTAGAGTGCAGTCGGTCAAAATGGTGATCCTTCCGAGGTTTCTGTTTGTGTTTCAGTGCCTTCCCATCGTGATCACCAAGGCCTTTTTCAAGAGAGTAGGTAGGAGTTTAATGGGGTTTGTGTGGGCGAATAGAACCCCGAGGGTAAGGAGAGGGTTCCTGGAACGCAATAGGGACGGAGGATGGTTGGCGCTGCCAAACCTAGGGAGCTACTACTGGGCAGCAAATGTGGCGATGATCTGCAAGTGGGTGATGGAGGGAGAGGGGGCGGCATGGAAGAGGATGGAGATGGCGTCCTGCAAAGGAACGAGCCTGGGGGCGTTGGTGATGGCACCGCTGCCGCTCTCGCCGACAAGGTACACCACGAGCCCGGTGGTGGCGGCAACGCTAAGGATCTGGGGCCAGTGGAGATGGCACAGGGGGGCAATGGGAGCCTCGGTGTGGTCCCCGATCAGGGGTAACCACCGGTTTGTCCCGGGGAGGATGGACGGGGGGTTCCAGAGCTGGCATCGGGCGGGGATTAGAAGAATGGGGGACCTGTTCATTGACGGGACGTTTGCGAGCCTAGGGGCACTGGAGGAGAAGTTTGAGATACCCCCGGGAAATGCTTTTAGATATATGCAGGTGAGGGCGTTTGTGAGGCGACAGGTGAGGGAATTCCCGTTGCTCCCGGCACAAGAAGTTCAAGATAGGGTGATCTCGGGTGTATGGGTTGGAGAGGGCAAGGTGTCCACAATATACCAGGAGATGAAAGAAGAGGGGGAAGCGCTGGTAGAGGAGCTGAAGGGTAAATGGGAGGAGGAGCTGGGGGAGGAGATTGAGGAAGGTCTGTGGGCTGATGCCCTGGGTAGGGTTAATTCCTCCTCCTCGTGTGCCAGGCTCAGCCTGATACAATTTAAGGTGGTTCACAGAGCACACTTGACGGGGGCGAGGTTGAGTAGGTTCTTTGGGGTAGAGGACAGATGTGGAAGGTCATCAGGGAGCCCGGCAAACCATGTCCATATGTTTTGGTCATGCCCGGCACTGGAGGGGTTCTGGAGGGGAGTGGCGGGAACAATATCTCAGGTGGTGAAAGTCCGGGTCAAGCCAAGCTGGGGGCTAGCACTATTTGGAGTAGTGGACGAGCCGGGAGTGCAGGAGGCGAAAGAGGCCGGCATTCTGGCCTTTGCGTCCCTAGTAGCCCGGCGACGGATCTTGCTAATGTGGAAGGAAGCGAAGCCCCCCAGCGTGGAGGCCTGGATAAACGACATGGCTGGGTTCATAAAGTTGGAGAGGATTAAGTTCGCCTTGAGAGGGTCTGCACAGGGGTTCTACAGGCAGTGGCAACCGTTCCTAGACTATCTCGCGGAGCGTTAGAGGAAAGTCGGTCAGCAGCAACCCGGGGGGGGGGGGAACGTCCTGGTAAGGGGGGGGGGTATGGGGGATTGCCTGGGGGGGGTGGATGAGCAAGAGATAACATGAAGGGTTGGGGAAACTGGCACGTACGGGAGAGAGCCAGTGTACAAAGCTATGTAAATATATAATTTTGCCATGTATATATCTTGCTCTGCGCGATTTCTTTTTATTTTGTTACGGCGGGGGGGGGTTATTGTTTGTAAGGGAGAAAAATTGTGTTAAAAAACTTTAATAAATATTTTTATTTTTTTTAAAAAGGGGGAATTAAACAATTACCCAAAAAAGGAAAGAATTGCAGTGTTGTGGGAGAGGCTGCGAGAATGGCACTAAGTGAATTGCTCATTCGGAGACCAGATCCAGGCACGACAGGGCCAATGGCCTCTATCTCCGCTGTAACAATTCTGTGATATCCGAGCCAGGACAAGGAGTGTTGGCAGGAGTGTTGGCAACACCCCAGGGCTGTCCTGGAGCCTCCAGCAATTGAAGATCAATCTCCAGATACTGTTGTAGGAGCAACCTAGGAGAAAAATAAATTGTAGGAGCATTCTGATTATATTATCATAGAATCATAGAATCCCTACAGTACAGAAGGAGGCCATTCAGCCCATTGAGTCTGCACCAGCCCTTGGATGGAGTACCCTACCTAGGTTCGCGGCCCGATCATATCCCCGTAACCCAGTAACCCCACCTAACCCTTTGGACACTAAAGGGCGATTTAGCCTGGCCAATCCACCTAACCTGCACATCTTTGGACTGTGGGAGGAAACCGGAGCACCCGGAGGAAACCCACGCACACACGGGGCGAAAGTGCAAACTCCCCATGATGCCAGGAGGTACTCAAGATATTGGGGTTACTTTCACTGGAGTAGAAAAGGCAACGAAGCAGGTTAGCATGTTTTTTTATTTATTAATTTTTTAATATAAATTTAGAGTACCCAATTCTTTTCCAATTAAGGGGCAATTTAGCGTGGCTTGTTCACCTACCCTGCAAAACTTTTATTCGCTTTTTAATTTCATTAAGCACTTTAATTCGTGAGTTATAAAATACAGGAGATTGGGGAATGTTATAACACCAAAGGAAACTGTCATAAACGTAACTGAATTTATTTACATTTGAGCCAGTCACTCTTGTACCTCGCTCCCAGTGTAGGTCCCACTGGGAGGCTCGATCTGACCAGGCCTTGACTGGGCCCTGCTTTTATCCATTAGGCTGATGAGCCCCAGGTGGTAGGTTTCCGCCCCCCACCTACCCGGGGAGTTTGTATTCAACAAGCCCCATTGGAAGGTCATTCATTGGGAGTTATAACAGGGAGGAAAAGCTAGTTCCCTGGATGGAACGGTCGGAGGCCGATATTCCTGTAACAGATCCCCCAGGAATTATATCCAGTGGAGCCGGCAGCCAGAGTTGGCAACCACAGGTACGTTCATTTTGTCTTAATTTTTTTGGAAAGGTTGGCATTTGTTCAGCCAATTTTTATTATCTGATGCTGCTAGTCTAAAACATTTTCAACGTGAGGTCCCTGGGGTGTGTCACCCTTTTCAGTGTGTTCCCCGCATATAAAGGCCTCTGCCCTCGGGTGCTCCATTTTATAATATTATTACCTTATACCGTGCTCTAGTGGCCTAACGCAGTACTACAGGCATGCCAAAGCTGATTTTGAAATATGGTTGAGCACAATTCAAAATTATGATGAGTTTGGCTCACATTTTTCTAATTATTTACTATTGAATACCACACTGCCATTTTGCATTGAAACCAAATTAAATACTCGGTCATATGTTTAAATAGTTGCCTACATTTTTTTATTCAGATGGGATCCTCCCAGTATCTTGTTGTGCTCCACCACTGGTGGCCACGTCTTCAGCTACCAAGGCCCTAAGTCCAGGAATTCCCTCTCTAAACTTCTCCCTGCCTCCACCCTCTCTTTATAGTGAAACAGTTGAGGAACAGTGGAGAACCTTCCAAGTGATTTTTCACAGTGCTCGGCAAAGGTTTATACCAACAAAAAGAAAGGACGGTAAAAAGAGGGAAAATCGACCGTGGATATCTAAGGAAATAAGGGAGAATATCAAATTGAAGGAAAAAACATACAAAGTGGCAAAGATCAGTGGGAGACTAGAGGACTGGGAAATCTTTAGGGGGCAACAGAAAGCTACTAAAAAAGCTATAAAGAAGAGTAAGATAGATTATGAGAGTAAACTTGCTCAGAATATAAAAACAGGTAGTAAAAGTTTCTACAAATACATAAAACAAAAAAGAGTGGCTCAGGTAAATATTGGTCCTTTAGAGGATGAGAAGGGAGATTTAATAATGGGAGATGAGGAAATGGCTGAGGAACTGAACAGGTTTTTTGGGCCGGTCTTCACAGTGGAAGACACAAATAACATGCCAGTGACTGATGGAAATGAGGCTATGACAGGTGAGGACCTTGAGAGGATTGTTATCACCAAGGAGGTAGTGATGGGCAAGCTAATGGGGCTAAAGGTAGACAAGTCTCCTGGACCTGATGGAATGCATCCCAGAGTGCTAAAAGAGATGGCTCGGGAAATTGCAAATGCACTAGTGATAATTTACCAAAATTCACTAGACTCTGGGGTGGTCCCGGCAGATTGGAAATGAGCAAACGTGACACCACTGTTTAAAAAAGGAGGTAGGCAGAAAGCGGGTAATTATAGGCCAGTGAGCTTAACTTCGGTAGTAGGGAAGATGCTGGAATCTATCATCAAGGAAGAAATAGCGAGGCATATGGATGGAAATTGTCCCATTGGGCAGACGCAGCATGGGTTCATAAAGGGCAGGTCATGCCTAACTAATTTGGTGGAATTGTTTGAGGACATTAACAGTGCGGTAGATAATGGGGAGCCAATGGATGTGGTATATCTGGATTTCCAGAAAGCCTTTGACAAGGTGCCACACAAAAGGTTGTTGCATAAGATAAAGATGCATGGCATTAAGGGGAAAGTAGTAGTATGGATAGAGGATTGGTTAATTAATAGAAAGCAAAGAGTGGGGATTAATGGGTGTTTCTCTGGTTGGCAATCAGTAGCTAGTGGTGTCCCTCAGGGATCAGTGTTGGGCCCACAACTGTTCACAATTTACATAGATGATTTGGAGTTGGGGACCAAGGGCAATGTGTCCAAGTTTGCAGATGACACTAAGATAAGTGGTAAAGCAAAAGTGCAGAGGATACTGGAAGTCTGCAGAGGGATTTGGATAGGCTAAGTGAATGGGCTAGGGTCTGGCAGATGGAATACAACGTTGACAAATGTGAGGTTATCCATTTTGGTTGGAATAACAGCAAACGGGATTATTATTTAAATGATAAAATATTAAAACATGCTGCTGTGCAGAGAGACCTGGGTGTGCTAGTGCATGAGTCGCAAAAAGTTGGTTTACAGGTGCAACAGGTGACTAAGAAGGCAAATGGAATTTTGTCCTTCATTGCTAGAGGGATGGAGTTTAAGACTAGGGAGGTTCTGCTGCAATTGTATAAGATGTTAGTGAGGCCACACCTGGAGTATTGTGTTCAGTTTTGGTCTCCTTACTTGAGAAAGGACGTACTGGAGGCACTGGAGGGTGTGCAGAGGAGATTCACTAGGTTAATCCCAGAGCTGAAAGGGTTGGATTACGAGGAGAGGTTGAGTAGACTGGGACTGTACTCGTTGGAATTTAGAAGGATGAGGAGGGATCTTATAGAATTATATAAGATTATGAAGGGAATAGATAGGATAGATCCGGGCAGGTTGTTTCCACTGGCGGGTGAAAGCAGAACTAGGGGGCATAGCCTCAAAATAAGGGGAAGTAGATTTAGGACTGAGTTTAGGAGGAACTTCTTCACCCAAAGGGTTGTGAATCTATGGAATTCCTTGCCCAGTGAAGCAGTAGAGGCTCATTCATTAAATGTTTTTAAGGTAAAGATAGATAGTTTTTTGAAGAATAAAGGGATTAAGGGTTATGGTGTTCGGGCCGGAAAGTGGAGCTGAGTCCACAAAAGATCAGCCATGATCTCATTGAATGGTGGAGCAGGCTCGAGGGGCCAGATGGCCTACTCCTGCTCCTAGTTCTTATGTTCTTATGTTCTGCTGATTTCGAGGCCCTCTAGTTGGCTGAGCTCTGCCTCAACTCACCAGTATCGCTTAGTGGATCGGCCAGCCTGCCCTGATTTTCCCCAGCCTGGTTTGGAAAACATCCGGATATTTCCCCAACACGTTGTAGAGGTCTCCAGCACTCATCGAAAGGTGAAAGGAATGCAGCCAATTGCGATCTAACAGACTAGGGCCTTGTCCTTTTACCAAAATTAACGTCAGTCTTATAGACTGCTGCCCGTAAATCACCGTGATCCCCTGTGTAGGTGGCCAATCTTGCCTGCGTATCACGTAAAGTCAATTGTTGTACACCTGACTGAATTTCTTCATAGGTTTGTTTACCTATGACCGAGACTGCGGTTCCCGTGTCCAATTCCCATTGTGAGAGGGTGACTGCTTACTTGAACGGTGATCCGAATGGGGGTAACTTTGGGAGCGGCAATGTAGTTCAGCTGCATGCGTTCGTCATCAGGCTGTTCCAAGTGAAAGGTGCGGGCTCTGGGTTGACGCCTACCACACGCCCCACATCGCCTGGGATCTCCCTCTACAGACACGGGGGGCAGATCTGACCTAGTCAGTGTGGTCCTAGATCTGCGGCCCTGGCCTTGGCGGTGTTCACCCCAAGGCGGGATCCAGGGGTTCCTAAGCTGGGTGGCGCTGAACGCTGGAAAGGAGTGCACCCCTACTCTGTTCGCTTCCTTCCCATGCCATTCCAGTGCTCCCTTTTCTCCATTCTCTCTTCAGAGAGAAATTTCTGCGGTCTTCTTAAGGTCTAATGATTGTTCGGCCAGTGGCCTCGATTGGTTCGCCATGTTATTGACGCCACAAACCAAACGCTCCCGTAGCATCTCGGCAACGGAAGGGCCACAGTCACAAAATTCAACTAATTTCCTCAAATGCGCTAAGCACTCTGTAACAGACTCCCCTGGGGTCCCCCCAGCCCTGTTAAACTGGTAACGTTGTAGGATGACCCACAGCTTGGCGTAGCAATAGTCTGCCACTAGTGCTCCCAACTCTTCAAAGGTCATGGGAGTCTCGTGCTGCGGAATAAGTGAGGCTTTTTATCATGCTGAAGCTGGGGGCTCCACAGGCAGCCAAGAGTACTACTGTCTGACGCTGGCCATCAGTTATACCTGAGAAAGTATCGCATACTCTCTGCACACTGCGTCCAATGTTCGAGTTTCCCGTACAGCAGCATTTCGAAATCAGTGCAAACCTTATTCTGGTAGTGCGGTAGGAGATTACCGTTCTCCCGATAGCTAGCAACAACAAAAGGAACTCCACTTTTATCCTCGTCGCCACCTTAACGGCCACAGAGGAGTCCAAATGAATCCTTTCAACCTTGGAATCAACCCTAAACTAACAACAGGAATGTATTTACCCCCCCCCCCACCCCCCCTTGCTGAAAGGGACTGAGGAAAGATATATTTAGGAAGGTCCTTGACTGACACAGCCAAGATCCCGAGGGGTCTTGACAGGGTGGATGTGGAGAGGACGTTTCCTCTTGTGGAAGAATCTAGAACTAGGGATCCCTATTTATAAATAAGGGGTTGCTCGTTTTAAATGGCGATTTGGCAAAATGTTTGCACTCAGAGGGTGGAGGAAGCCTGACTTTACTACTTTAGTGGATCTAAAACACAGAAGAAAATATGTTATTCTTCCGCATTCTCATCACCCCCTGCTTGTATCCAAACTCAACTCGGCTACGTGGGATAAAGGCGTCACTTGGAATTTCCCCTGGATCTTTCACATAACTTTTGCGAGATCTTTCCCCAGGATGTGACCCTGACTGGTGTAGCCAGCTTTTGTTGTTGACCTCGAATCGTCCTCAAGAAACATCTTCTTGATCCGCACTGCAGTCCATCTGGCGTAGGTACACCCATGGGGCTGTTAGGGAGGGAGTTCCAAGTTTTTGACCCAGTGACAGTAAAGGAAAGGCCATCATATGTGACCTTATGTAGAATGTCCAGTATTTAAAGGGTTAATGTAATATCATAATTGACCACTAGATGGAGCTGGGAACAGACCTATAAAAAGGACTGACTCTCAGGCATCTGGGAGAGTGTAAAAGAGTGTGGGGGAGAGTGTAGGAGAGAGCAGAGTACAGTTTAAGACAGACTGCATGAGACAAGTATTGGTACAGTGTAGATTGTAGTTTAATAGATTTTTTCTTGCTATAGGAGTGAGTGATCAAGCTGTATATTAAGTAGTGTAATAAATGTTAGCTTTGTTATTGAACTTAGCTTGTGTGCTCTTTGTGAACAATACGACATCCATCCTGAGTATAAGAAACACAATGAACACCACAATAGATTTCCAGGGCAGCATGGTAGCACAAGTGGATAGCACTGTGGCTTCACAGCGTCAAGGTCCCAGGTTCAGTTCCCCGCTGGGTCACTGTCTGTGCGGAGTCAGCGCATTCTCCCCGTGTCTGCGTGGGTTTCCTCCGGGTGCTCCGGTTTCCTCTCACTGCCAAAGACGTGCAGGATTGGCCATGATAAATTGCCCTTAGTGTCCAAAAGGTTAGGAGGGGTTATTGGGTTACGGGGATAGGGTGGAAGTGAGGGTTTAAGTGGGATGGTGCAGACTCGATGGGCCAAATGGCCTCCTTATGCACTGTATGTTCTTATGTTCTAAGCCAGGTCATCTTTCCCAGGGTCAGTGTGGGGCTCCCGCTGCTTTCCCCCCCCCCCCAGAGAAAGGAAGATTCAGCCCAAAGGCTGAAGCATATTTTTGGTACTTCAGATATTTATTATATCATTGGAGTTAGCACATTCTCCCCTTGTCTGTGTGGGTCTCACCCCCACACAACCCAAAAATATGTAGGGTAGGTGGATTGGCCACACTAAATTGCCCCGTAATTGGGAAAAAACCCAGAATCAGGCACTTTAAATTTATATAAACAATCAAAAAATAATCTTTATTGTCCCAAGTAGGCTTACATTAACACTGCAATGAAGGTGCTGTGAAAAGCCCCTAGTCGCCACTCTGCGGCACCCGCTCGGGTACACAGAGGGAGAATTCAGAATGTTCAATTCACCTAACAGCACGTCGGGACTTGTGGGAGGAAACCGGAGCACCCGGAGGAAACCCACGCAGACACGGGGAGAACGTGCAGACTCCGCACAGGCGGTGACCCAAGCCGGGAATCGAACCTGGGACCCTGGCGCTGTGCAGTAACAGTGCTAACCATTGTGCTACCGTGAGTTTTCCTTAACTCGATAAAATGGAAGAGATCTGGGGCTGGATTCTCCTCTTTCGGGACCATGGCCCCCAAGCCGTCGTGAAAACTGTGGTCCTTTATGCCAGAAAAACTGGCATCAAAAGGCCAGTCTCGCAGGGGGCTATCAGGCATCTGTTGTGGAGCTCGCAGCTCCAGCTGCCAATATGGCCCCCCGCACGTCCGGCTCAGAGGCCGAGCACGCGCATGGCGGTGGCCTCCAGCGGCTGCGCCGTGCTCCATGGCGGACTCAGCCCGCGGATTTGGACCCCCCGAAATAGTGCCCCCGATCGGCCGCTTGCCCGACCCGGACCGCCCGCACACATAGCCCCCAGTCCCGAATGAGGCCCCCCCCCCGCCCTCTGATCGGCCCGCCCCCGACTGTGGTGGCCCCGGACTGAGTCCGCAGCCCCCTTGCGGTTATCCCGAACGGCAGGACCACATTAGAAATACGCTGTTGGGAATTGGGATGGTCAGGGACGGAGAATAGCGGAGCGGGACTCACACAATGGCCTGAGGTGGTGGATACTTTTTGGGGGGCGGAGAATCGCGGGCCCAGTGCCGGTCCCAATTTCATGCGGGAAACGGGATTCCTGCCCCATTGCTGAACGCGATTTCGGCGTGGGGGTGCGGAGAATCCAACCCCTGATGATTTGGGAGGCTGAATTCCGATGATAAATAAAGTGACAGCAGCACACAGGAAATTCATTGCAGTTGTTTCCTAAAAAGCCTTTTTACTGTAACTGGCAACAACAGCAACAAGCTGGTTTGATCATAATCCCCTTGTTAACAATGTGCTTACACAAGCACAATGTTTCTTGTACTTATTAAATAAAACAGTCAGTGAAATTTCAAAAAAATAAATCTCTAATCCATCTCACCGGCAGAATTCAACCTGAGGATTATTCACAACCTGTTTGTTGTCTGTCCAGTGGGTCAAAGTGGGTTCGAGATAATATTAACCAGAGCTGTGAGAAGAGATTCTTCCTCTTCCAGCAATGTAAGGAGCTGGCTGTGGGGGTGTTGCCTGCTGTGCTACGCACTTGCAAAAACACATTGGTCACTTTCTGATGAAGGGCCACAGATGTGAAATGTTTTACTCTTTCCCTCCGCATGGACCCTCCCTGGGTTGCTGAGTTATTCCAGCACTTGCTATTTTTAAATGGGTGGAACGCAATGGTAGCTGAATCGGGAAGAACTTTGAAAAACGCAGGATAGACTAGTTGGGGATGGACTCTGGATTTTTGCTTGGTCATTTTTTAAAATATAATAATCTTTATTATCACAAGTATGTTCACACTAACACTACAATGAAGTTACTGTGAAAAGCCCCTAGTCGCCACATTCCGGTGCCAGTTCGGGTACACAGAGGGAGAATTCAGAATGTTCAATTCACCTAACAGCACGTCTTTCGGGACTTGTGGGAGGAAACCGGAGCACCCGGAGGAAACCCACGCAGACACGGGGAGAACGTGCAGACTCCGCACAGTCAGCGACCCAAGCCAGGAATCTAACCTGGGACCCTGGCGCTGTGAGGCCATAGTGATAGCCATGATGCTACCGTGCTTTTTCAAGGCCAGGGAGCTACTTGCGCAAGCAGTCTGATCAAGACCTATGACCCTCAATGGGTATCCAACCAAAATTCAAGCCGCAGTTTTAAGCATCAATGTTGAAGAGGTCAGTTGGTTCAAATTTCGTACAACCTCTAAACCCCCTCTTGGCCCTGTGTTGAGACACTCTGTGAGAACTGCGAATCTTCATGGTGACCATGGTCCTTTACCTAAGGAGATTAAAAAGGTAGAGCAACAGCGCGGAAAGGATACACTCGAACATACGGAGTACGCCAATCAGCCCCTCCACTTTGCTCCTCCACACAATAAGAGTTTGTAAATTCAACACTACATTCCTGCCCACCCCCAATAAGCTCTCCCCCTCCTCCTTGTTAATCAAGAATCAGACTGGCTACAAACATTCAAAACCTCTGCTTCCACCGCCGTTTGAGAAAGGGAGTTGCAGAGACATGCGACCCTCTGAGAGAAAATATTCCTCCTCATCTCTGCCGACACCCCCATATTCATTGTATATGGCCTGTGAAGGGAGGAGACATGAAAAGCCAAATTATAAAATAACGGGAGTAATTTTTATCATAATGCACAGGTCAATAATTACACTCACTGCTGCCTGGTTATTATAAATCCAGACGGCCAAGAGCGGAGTTTCTGTTGGAGCCATCACTGTGCTGAGCCTCAGAGAGGTCAGCAGATGGCCGGAGTGGCAGATCAGCCAGCTGACAATGATCAAACAATTCCACTGTCTCAACCAGGCAACAGGGTCACGCAACGTTCAACTGGGAAACATCTCTGCCTTGAGTGGAAGTTGGGTGACAACAGACCAGTTGGATCGGCAGGCTAACATTAGCACCAATCTATTCAGCCCCTTGTTGCCAGCTACCTTGACCATTTAGTCATAGAGCTCCACAGCACAGAAAGAGGCCCTTCGGTCCAGCGCCAGACATCAAGCACCTATCTATTCTTCCACCACTTTGGTCCGTAGCCTTTGACGGAAATGACGAAGATAGCGGCATGTGGTCGGACTCTGCAGGGCATCTTTGACCTCCTCGTGACCAGAGAGGCAAGGTGATGGTCAGCGGTCATGAGAGAAGCTGATATTTTAACAGGACCCTCTTCCATTCTTGTGGTGGCTAAAACGCACATGCGTTTTCCTTGTCCTTTCTCGAGATCGGTGAAGTGATTTCAAATACGGATGGGTTAGGCACAAAGGATTGAGAATTGTTTTTTGGTTAGTACACTCTAACATAACACCACATAGCATGGTACATTTTATTTGATCATTTATTTATTTTATATTTTTTGATATTGAAACATACATAGAAAATAGAAGCAGGAGGCGGCCATTCGGCCCTTCGAGCCTGCTCCGCCATTCATTATGATCATGGCTGATCATTAAGTTCAATACCCTGATCCCTCCTTCCCCCCCATAGCCCTTGATTCTTTTAGCCCCAAGAGCTTCAACTAATTCCTTCTTGAAATTGCACAATGTTTGGGCCTCAACTACTTTCCGTGGTAGCGAATTCCACAGATTCACCGCTCTCTGGGTGAAGAAGTTTCTCCTCGCCTCAGTCCGAAAAGGTTTACCCCTTACCCTTTGTGATATAAGAGGTATTACGGTACCTGAGAGGCTAAAGTACCATTGGTAGAACCTGTATGCTTGCTATTGGTTAGAGTGTATGATAGCTCCGCCCTGATAGGCGGGGTATAAGAACCCGTGCCGCCCCAGCAGCCTTCATTCTGTACCTGAGCTGCTGGGGGAAACAGCTAGCTTATTAAAGCCTTCAGTTGGACTACAACCTCGCTTTAGTGGTCATTGATCGTGCATCAATTTCATAAGCTAGATTTTTAAGAAGAAAGGATGGAGCTCCGAATCAAGCCGGAGTGTCTGCAACTCAGCCCCCATGCGGCGAACTCAGCGGCAATCTTTAAGCACTGGCTGGCGTGCTTTAAAGGGTATCTCGAGACTGCCGAAAACACACCCACGGGAGAGCAGAAACTGCATGTCCTGCACTCAAGGGTGAGCCCGGAGATTTACACCCTCATCGAGGAAGCGGACGACTTCGATGCAGCAATAGAGCTTCTAAAAGGACACTATATTCGCCCGGTTAATCGGGTCTACGCCCGGCACCTGCTTGCAACAAGACGGCAAACCCCTGGGGAATCGTTGGAGGAATTCTACCGCGCACTCCTGGTGCTGGGAAGAAGCTGCGGCTGCCCGCAAGTTTCGGTGAGCGAACACACGGAACCCTTAGTCCGGGACGCTTTCGTGGCAGGTATGCTTTCATCACAAATCCTCCAGCACCTGTTAGAGAAGGACACCCTGGGTCTCAGGGAGGCACGGGCCCTTTCAGGCTCCCTGGACGTGGCCTCCAGGAACGCCCACGCCTACGTTCCCGACCGCGCGGCAGCCCCCTGGGCAGCGTGGAACCCCGCAGCGGCCAACCCCGAGACTTCACCCGTTCCCCCGCAGGCCTGCACTGCAATGCGGCCTGGCAACCCCGAGGGGCCCCGCTGCTACTTTTGCGGGCAGGCCAAGCGCCCCCGCCAGCGCTGCCCGGCCCACGCATCCACCTGCAAGGGATGCGGCAAAAAGGGCCATTTCATGGGGGTATGTCAGGCCCGAGCAGTGGCCGCGGCCTCTAGCGGCGAATCCGGACTGCCACCACAAACTTCTCCACGGGCCCCATGTGGCCAGCGGTCGCCGCCACCCCCATATCCCAGGGCCACGTGCGGACCCCGGGCGCCGCCATCTTGTTCCAAGGACGCCACGCTTGAGGGATGGGTGCCGCCATTTTGTGCACCCCCAGCCATGTGCGACCTATGGGAGACGCCATCTTGGATGAACCCCCAGGACACCAGCTCGGCCGACCACACACTGCCTGAACAGAATTCCCAACTACTGCAATTGGCCTCGGTGACTCTGGATCAGTCTCAACCTCGAACACTCTCAACCGCTACGACGACCGTTTTCATCAACGGGCACGAGACGTCCTGCTTAATTGACTCTGGGAGCACGGAGATCTTCATACACTCCGACACGGTAAGGCGCTGTTCCCTCCTCATCCACCCTGTTAATCAAAAAATTTCACTGGCCTCCAGTTCCCACTCAGTGGAGATAAAGAGGTTTTGTGTAGCAAACCTCACAGTACAGTGAAGGGAGTTCAAAAATTTCCGTCTCTATGTCCTTCCCCACCGCTGCGCGGCTACACTCCTGGGTTTAGACTTCCAGTGTAACCTTCAAAGTCTGACCTTCCAATTCGGCGGCCCAATACCCCCCCTTACTGTCTGCGGCCTCGCGACCCTTAAGATCGACCCGTCTTCCCTGTTTGCGAACCTCGCCCCGGATTGCAAACCCGTCGCCACCAGGAGCAGACGCTACAGTGCCCAGGACCGGATCTTTATTAGGTCAGAAGTCCAAAGGCTACTGAGGGAAGGGGTCATTGAAGCCAGTAACAGCCCCTGGAGAGCTCAAGTAGTGGTGGTAAAGACCGGGGAGAAGCATAGGATGGTCATCGACTACAGTCAGACCATCAACAGGTTTACGCAGCTGGACGCGTACCCTCTCCCCCGCATATCCGACCTGGTAAACAGGATCGCGCATTATAAGGTCTTCTCCACGGTGGATCTCAAGTCCGCCTATCACCAGCTCCCCATCCGCACTAGTGACCGCAAATACACTGCCTTCAAGGCAGACGGGCTGCTCTATCACTTCTTAAGGGTTCCCTTCGGTGTCAGTAACGGGATCTCGGTCTTCCAGCGCGAGATGGACCGAATGGTTGACCGGTACGGTTTACGGGCAACATTCCCGTATCTCGATAATGTCACCATCTGCGGCCACGACCAGCAGGACCACGACACCAACCTCCGAAAATTTCTCCAGACCGCTAAAATCCTTAACCTAACATACAATAAGGATAAATGCGTGTTTAGCACCGAACGTCTAGCCATTCTCGGCTACGTAGTGCGAAATTGAGTTATAGGCCCTGACCCTGAGCGCATGCGCCCCCTTAAGGAGTTCCCCCTCCCTCGCTGCTCTAAGGCCCTAAAACGCTGCCTAGGGTTTTTTAGCTACTATGCCCAGTGGATCCCCAACTATGCGGACACGGCCCGTCCCCTGATCCAATCCTCAGTTTTTCCCCTGTCGATAGAGGCCCGCCAGGCCTTCAGCCGCATCAAAGCAGACATTGCAAAGGCCACGATGCACACCATCGACGAGTCCCTCCCCTTCCAGGTCGAGAGCGATGCGTCCGACGTAGCTCGGGCGGCAACCCTCAACCAAGCGGGCAGACCCGTGGCCTTCTTCTCCCGTACCCTCCATGCTTCCGAAATCCACCACTCCTCAGTCGAAAAGGAGGCCCAGGCCATAGTAGAAGCTGTGCGACTTTAGAGGCATTAATTGGCCAGCAGGAGATTCACTCTCCTCACGGACCAACGGTCGGTGGCTTTCATGTTCGGTAATGCACAGCGGGGCAAGAAAAAAACGACAAGATCTAGCGGTGGAGGATAGAACTCTCCACCGACAACTACAAGATCTTGTATCGTCCCGGGAAGCTAAATGAGCCGCCTGACGCCCTGTCCCACGGCACATGTGCCACAGCACAAGTGGACTGCCTACGAGCCCTCCACGAGGACCTCTGCCACCCGGGGGTCACTCGCTTTTTCCATTTCGTCAAGACCCGCAACCTGCCTTACTCCATAGAGAAGGTCAGGACAGCCACCAGGGACTGCCAAATCTGCACGGAGTGCAAACCGCACTTCTACCGGCCAGAGAAAGCGCACCTGATAAAGGCTTCCCATCCCTTTGAACGCCTCAGCATGGACTCCAAAGGCCCCCTCCCCTCCACCGACCACAACACGTACTTCCTGAACGTGATTGACGAGTACTCCCGGTTCCCATTCGCCATCCCCTGCCCCGAAATGACCGCCTCCACCGTCATCAAGGCCCTCCATAGCATGTTTGCACTGTTCGGGTTCCCCGCTTACATACACAGCAATAGGGGGCCCTCCTTTTATGAGCGACGAACTGCGTCAATTCCTGCTCAGCATTGGCATCGCCTCGAGCAGGATGACCAGTGACAACCCCGGTGTAACGGACAGGTAGAGAGGGAGAACGGAACGGTCTGGAAGACCATCCTACTGGTCCTACAGTCCAGGAACCTCCCAGTCTCCCGCTGGGAAGAAGTCCTCCCGGATGCCCTCCACTCCATCCGGTCATTGCTTTGTACGACAACCAATCAGACACCTCATGAACGTCTCCTTGTCTTTCCCAGGAAGTCCTCCTCTGGGACCTTGCTCCCGACCTGGATCCATCCTGCTCCGAAAACACGTGCGGGTGCACAAGTCGGACCCGTTGGTCGAGAGGGTCCATCTGCTCCATGCTAACCCCCAGTACGCCTACGTGGCGTACCCCGATGGCCGAGAAGATACGGTCTCCCTACGGGACCTGGTGCCCGCCGGAACTCCATGCACATTCCAGCCACCAGTCCCACCCTCCCCTCCCCACGAAGACGTGGTGGGGATCTATTTAAATATGTCCAAGTGTTGCCAAGGTTTGACGAGAAGGAGGTAGAAGCCTTTTTCAGTTAATTTGAGAAGGTAGCTAAACAAATGAAATGGCCACAGGACATGTGGGTATTACTGATTCAAACAAAGCTGGTAGGTAGGGCTAGTGAAGTGTTTGCATCACTACCGGAGGAGGTATCTGGAACGTATGAGGAGGTGAAAAAATCCATCTTGGGTGCATATGAACTAGTGCCTGAAGCCTACTGACAAAGGTTTAGCAATTTAAGGAAAGAATTTGGTCAAACATACATGTAGTTTGAAAGGATCAAACAGAGTAATTTTGATAGGTGGATAAGGGCTTTGAAAATAAACCAAACGTATGAAGCTCTCAGAGAAATTATACTTTTGGAGGAGTTTAAAAATTCAATTCCTGATGTAGTGAGAACTCATGTGGAAGAGCAGAGGGTTAAAACTGCGTGATTAGCAGCAGAAATGGCAGATGATTATAAATTAGTTCATAAATCAAGGCTTGGTTTCCGACATCAGTTTCAGCCGGTGAGGGATAGAAACTGGGGACATGAAAAATACTCAAGTGGTAAAGGTAAAGGTGATCTGATGGGAGATAATAAGGAGAGTGTACCTCAGATTAAAAAAGAAATCCAGGAGGGTGGAAGAGAAATGAAAAGTTTCAAATGTTTTCACTGTAATAAACTAGGCCATGTAAAGTCATAGTGTTGGTGGTTGAAGAAAAGCACTGGGAAGGCTGATGTGGTAAAACAGGATAAGACAGTGGGGTTTGTTATAGTGGTAAAGGAAAGCCCAAGGGAAGCGAAGGAGGTGCAAACGATTGTACAGCCTGTTCAAGAAGTAATTGATAAGAAGGTGCCAGATGTCTTTAAAGAATTTACTCATGTGGGTAAAGTTTACTCATGTGTATCAGGAGGAGCAGGTAAAGACGTCACAATTTTAAGAGATACAGGAGCTAGTCAATCTTTAATGGTAAAAGATGAGGAATTATGTAGTTTGGGAAGAATGTTGCTAGACAGGTTGTAATATGAGGAATTCAGGGTGAGAGGAGTAGTGTTCCATTATATAAGGTAAGGTTGGAAAGTCCAGTGAAGAGTGGTGAAGTGGTAGTAGGAGTAATAGAGAAACGATCTTGTCCAGGAATACAGTTTATCTTGGGTAATGATATAGCTGGGTCGCAGGTGGGAGTGATGCCTACTGTGGGTGATAAGCCAGTGGAAAATCAGACAACTGATGTGTTGAAGGACGAATATCCTGGGATTTGTCTGGATTGTGTAGTAACAAGGTCGCAAAGTCACAGGTTAAGACAAGAGGAGAAATCAAAGAGTGAAGATGAAGTGGAAGTGCAATTATCAGAAACGATTTTTGATCAAATAGTTGGAAAAAAACAAGAACAGGTGGAGGATGAGGCGGATATTTTTAGTTCAGGAAAATTGGCAGAGTCACAACAGAAAGATGTAGAAATAACACGGATATATTAGAAAGCATATACGGAAGAGGAATCTGAGAGTATACCAGAGTGTTATTACCGTAAAAGTGATGTCTTGTTGAGAAAATTGAGACCTGTACTTATGCAGGCGGATGAAAAGTGGATGTTCGTCAAGTAGTATTGCCGGTAGAGTATAGAAAGGAGGTGTTGCGAGTGGCACATGAGGTACCAGTGGGAGGTCATTTGGGGATAAGGAAAACTCAAGATAAAATCTAGAAACATTTTTATTGGCCTGGAACAGTTTGAAGAATTATTTAGTGTTGTAGTCTTTTGGGGTTATCTTTGACGTAATGGGTGTTAAGATATTCAATGTTTGTTTTTAAAAAGTTAACTTGAGTTCATAGAATAAACATTGTTTTGTTTTAAAAACCACTTGTCCATTTCTGCTGAATCACACCTGGAGAGTACGCCGTGTGCTTCCCACACCACAATCTATTAAAAGTTGTGGGTCGGTTTAACTCCATGAAACACTTTGGGGTTCTGTAAACCCGGACCCATAACAAGGCAAACATACCATTTGCCTTCTTTACTGCCTGCTGTAGCTGCACGCTTACTTTCAGCAACTGATGCACGAGGCCATCAATGTCTCGCCGAGTAATACCTCTCTCAATGTACACCCTTTGAAACAATAATCTGTCTTCCTATTTTTGCTATCGAAGCGGATAACCTCACATTTATACAAATTATACTGCATTTGCCCACTCACTCAACCTGATCAAATCCCGCTGAAGCATCTCTGCATCCTCCTCACAGCTCACCCTCCCACCCAACTGTGTATCATCTGCAAATTTGGAGATCATACTTTTAGTTCCCTTGTCCAAATCATTAATATATAATATGAACAATTGGGGTCCTAGCACAGATCCTTGTGGTACCCCAATAGTCACTGCCTGCCAATCGAAAAAGGACCCATTTATTTCAACATTTTGCTTCCTGTCTGCTAACCAGCTTCTATCCATCTCAGGACACTGCCCGCAATCCCATGCACTTTAACTTTACATAGTAATCTTCTATGTGAGACCTTGTGGAAAGCCTTCTGAATGTCTAAATAAACCATATCCACCGGTTCTCCCTGGTCAACTCTACTAGTTACATCTTTGAAGAATTCCAGTAGATTTTCCTGTTGTAAATCCATGCTGACTCTGTCTGATTACACCACTACTTTCCAAATGCAGTGCTATGAAATCCTTGATAATGGACTCTCGCCATTTTCATACTACCGGCGTTAAGATCCCTGGTCTATAGTTCCCTGCTTTCTCTCTACCTCCCTTTTTGAATAGCGGGGTTGTATTAGCTACCCTCCAGTTGTGAGGAACCATTCCAGAGTCCAAAGTACTTTGGAAAATAACCATCAATGGATCTGCTATTTCTAGGTCCACTTCCTTAAGTGCTCTGGGATGAAGATTATCCGGCCCTGGAGATTTATCCGGCCCTGGAGATTTATCCACCTTCAATCCCATTAATTTCCCCCAAACCATTTCTTTACTAATACTGATTTCCTTCAGTTCCTCACTAAAACTTGTGTTTCTCTGAACTGCCGGTACATTATTCATGTCTTCCTTTATGAATATGCAGTTAGTTCCTCAGCCATAGCTTTGTTTCCCGTTATGAATTGCCCCATTTCTAGCTGTAAGGGGCCTAGATTAGTTTTTATCATCTTCTTCTCTTTACATACCTGTAGAAACTTTTACAGTCAGTTTTTATGTTCCCCGCTAGCTTACTTTCATATTGTATTCTCATAGAATCGCGGGTGCAGAAGGAGGGCATTCGGCCCGTCGAGTCTGCACCAACCTTCTGAAAGAGCATTCCACCCAGGTTTATTCCCCCATCCACCCCACCCCTGTAACTTAACCTGCACTAAGGGGCATTTTGGCATTGCCAATCCACTTAACTTGCGCATCTTTGGACTGTGGGAGGGAACCGGAACACCCAGAGAAAATCCACGCAGACACGGGGAGAACGTGCAAACTCCACACAGTCACCCAGGGCCAGAATTGAACCCGGGTCCCTGGCGATGTGAGGCAGCAGTGATAGCCCACTGTGGCACCCTGCCACTTTCTTAATCCTCTTCTTAATCAATCCTTTGGTCCACCTTTGCTGAATTTGAAACTGTTCCCAATCCTCTAGTCCATTGCTGTTTCTTGCTCATTCATATGCCTTTTCTTTGACTCTAATACTCTCTCTAATTTCCCTTGTAAGCTATGGTTTGGCCGCAGTTCCCTTTCTACTCTTGCGCCAAATAGGAATAAACAACTTTTGGAGTTCACCTATTCGTTCCTTGAATGCTGCCATTGCCTGTCCACTGTCCTTCCTTTCAGTAATGTTTCCCAGTCCATCATAGCCAAGTCATGCTACATACCATCATAGTTACCTTTATTGATCATTTATTATACATCTCTAGTTTTATTTCAAATGTTCTTTGTCATGATAATGTCGCTTTAAGAAATGGTTAGCTGCTCATGTTACTGCAGTGATGTCAGAGTGTGGGTGGAGCTGAGCTCTGGTTCTGCTTTTGAGTTTCACTTTGAGAAAAGCTTGGGAGTGTCTGTCTTTTTGGTTTCGTTTTTCAGTGTGTTGCAGCTGAAGTCAGCCAGAGCAGATGTATCGTTGAGCTCTCTGCCATGAAGGACTATCTCTTAATCATTTGGTGAATTCAGAATTATAAATGTTTTCAGTATTGAATGTAAACTCTGATGTGCTTCTGTTTAAAGGTTTGTTAAGTCTTTTGGATGTAAAAGGACAGCATACGGGTTACTTAGTGTTGTATTCTTTGGGGGGTGTATTTTATTTACTGGTTGCTAAGATGTTCACTGTTTGTTTTAAAAAGGTTAACTTGAGTTCATAGATAGCAGCCATGATGTGGAGATGCCGGCGTTGGACTGGGGTGAGCACAGTACGAAGTCTTACAACACCAGGTTAAAGTCCAACAGGTTTGTTTCGATGTCACTAGCTTTCGGAGCGCTGCTCCTTCCTCAGGTGAATGAAGAGGTCTGTTCCAGAAACACATATATAGACAAATTCAAAGATGCCAAACAATGCTAGGAATGCGAGCATTAGCAGGTGATTAAATCTTTACAGATCCAGAGATGGGGTAACCCCAGGTTAAAGAGGTGTGAATTGTCTCAAGCCAGGACAGTTGGTAGGATTTCGCAGGCCAGATGGTGGGGGATGAATGTAATGTGACATGAATCCCAGGTCCCGGTTGAGGCCGCACTCATGTGTGCGGAACTTGGCTATAAGTTTCTGCTCGGCGATTCTGCGTTGTCGCGGGTCCTGAAGGCCGCCTTGGAGAACGCTTACCCGGAGATCAGAGGCTGAATGCCCTTGACTGCTGAAGTGTTCCCCGACTGGAAGGGAACACTTCCATGTTCCCTTCCAGTCGGAATGTTCCCTTCCAGTCGGGGAACACTTCAGCAGTCAAGGGCATTCAGCCTCTGATCTCCGGGTAAGCGTTCTCCAAGGCGGCCTTCAGGACCCGCGACAACGCAGAATCGCCGAGCAGAAACTTATAGCCAAGTTCCGCACACACGAGTGCGGCCTCAACCGGGACCTGGGATTCATGTCACATTACATTCATCCCCCACCATCTGGCCTGCGAAATCCTACCAACTGTCCTGGCTTGAGACAATTCACACCTCTTTAACCTGGGGTTACCCCATCTCTGGATCTGTAAAGATTTAATCACCTGCTAATGCTCGCATTCCTAGCATTGTTTGGCATCTTTGAATTTGTCTATATATGTGTTTCTGGAACAGACCTCTTCATTCACCTGAAGAAGGAGCAGCGCTCCGAAAGCTAGTGACATCGAAACAAACCTGTTGGACTTTAACCTGGTGTTGTAAGACTTTGTACCGAGTTCATAGAATAAACATTGTTTTGCTTTAATAAAGAACTTTTCCATGTCTGCTGTACCACACCTGTAGAGTGGGCCGTGTGCTCCCCATACCACAATCTATTGTTAGTTGTGGGCCAGGTGAACTCCATGATACACTTTGGGGTTCTCTCAACCTTGGCCCATAACATCTTTCTTTTTCTCCCCTGCCGAAAAGCGTAATTGTTGCCAACGTGCAGCTTTGCAGGTCACAGAAATCCTCCAAAACTTCACCAAGGTGAGCAATCTTCATGTGTTAGCTTAAACAATGAGCGTGGACTTGGCAATTTTCTATACAGGCATTGCATACAGGCCAGTCCACGCCAATGTCCACATGTGCACTCTTCTTGCGATGTCAGTGGGTAGCATTCGATGAGGACACCGTTCAATGTTCCCAGCACAGGTAACCACACTCTGACCTAACTACTCACCTAGCAGAGATCAACAAATTGAAACTGGAATTAAAACTGCGCCTGCCTGAACTTTATCGATGAGTCCCGCTGTGTGCACAGCAGGAGCCACCGGGAGAACTATTATACATCTCCGAGAAACTTACTGCCACAAACAAAATCAGTAAAAAAGAAAAGAGTCAAATCTTCAGATGACACAATGTAACTTTCGGAAAATGTGTACACTCATCAGAATGTGAAGACCGTGTACATAGATTCTTCCCCTCATCAACATCCTGAAGCTTGAGTCCATCTTCTTTTCTGAAGACATCATTTTAGTCAGCTGGTCTCGCTTTTCTCTCAACCGAGTGGGCTGCCGTCTCATGCAGCTTATTTTAAGCTGCTGGGCTGCTTCCTACGGTTGTTTGGCTTCCCCCTTTTGTCAATAAGACTTTGTTTACTGCGCCGGCAATCCTTTCCGAGGCTGGACAACGCCAGCTGTCAGCAACAGATGGCACGTGAAGTCCTTGACTGCTCCTTTCTATTCAATAAAGCTCTTGACTAGAGTGTCAAATTCGGTGACCTTGGAAAAAGGTCAAGCGCCTCATTTCTAATTGTCGAGTTGATAATTTGCCTGATTGCCCCTTCCAATTAATGGCAGTACTTAACTTACTGCCAGTTATTTTACTACATTTGTGGGAATAAATGAGCTGATGTTAATGCTTGGCGTTGTCACCCTTAATTAATTTCCCAAAATGCTCAACCAGTGCCAAAGTCAGCTCTGGGGTTCTTTAATAGACTTAGAATTATGCAAGCCCCTTCTTGTCATCAGAGTCTGGGTAACCTTGAAATGTTCTGTGAACCACCTTGGTTTTAATCCTGAGCCTCTCTTGTGATCACTTGATTCTTACCAAACTTGAAGAAGTTCCCAATCGACAAGAGATCTTTTTATTTAACAGGGCTCCAAGTATGAGCAGCAACAGAAGGAGCTAACCCAGACATTCAAATATTTTTTACTGATGTCCATCCATCTTAGTAACAAGTTCAAAATTGTGATGAGGGCGCTTGTTGGGTCAAATGGTAGATAAGTGGTCACATTCCAGGAAGGAATGCATGTTCGGCAGGGAGCAGATGGAGGCGATAGACAAGAGAGAGGCAAGCTACCATGTTTGTTACTGACCCAATTGTTGTTATAACTGGATGGAAAGATCACAGGATGGAACCCCGGCTCAAGAGACCGTGGGCGGGATTCTCCAGCCCGCCGCATCCGTCTTCTGGTGCGCCGCGCCGCTGCCGGCAGTGGGATCCTCCATCCCACCAGCCGGCCAATGGGGATTCCCATTGCTGGCAGCCCCACGCCTTGGGGAAATCCGTGGGCGTGAGTGCTTTGTCAGTGAAGCGGAGGATCCCACCGACGGAGAACCCAGCCCCATAAGTTTTATTTTTAAAATAAAATATGGAGGAACAGAATCACAGGACCGCTAATTAGGTTCAACAACAAGGAAAAAAGATTTATTAAACATGGAAAAATTGAATTATGATATAATACTCCTTTATTCCCCTCTTAGATTAACAATTCCGCACAGATTTTAGGATTAACACGGATTACAAAGTACATTTTAATCTGCAATGGTCTCATTAACACACAAAGCTCCTTTTAAACACACAAGATTACTTTTGGCAAATACACCCACCACTCTGAACCCTTAGTAAATGTTTGTAGATGTTGCTTCAGAATCCCCTCAGGTGATTGTCACCTGAGAGTTTCCAAACTCCATGCCAAAAAGCACACTTTAAAATATTCTCTCATAATTGTGAGTTCCCTTGGCGGTTTTCATTCTGAAATCCTGAACAGGTTTTCCAGAAGACACTTTGAAACAAAGCTTCTGCTCCACTTTTAACAGTAAATCTAGTGCAGGATTTCACACCCACCCCTTTAGGATTTTGTTATCTTGGCTGCTGTGCAAACTGCTCACAATTGCTTTCACTCTCGATTCCCAGACTGTACTAAAATGGCATTTGACGTTTGCTTTACCACTGATGACGGTTGACCCACTTTAAATCTGGTTACTGTAAGTGTCTCTTTAACTGAGAATACTTTGTTCATCTTCCTTGAATTCTTCGGAACAATACCTTGGTCTCTGTTCACTTTACTCCAGTCTTATTGGCCGCTTCTCTTCATTCCTCGAGTTTCCTTAACCAGCTTCAGATCGCTGCACTTGTTTTCTTAACCAGCACTCCATGGTATGGCTTTTCTTCTTGCAAAGCTGAGAGAGATGTTCGCTCCCTAGCTTTCCAAAGCAACTGCTTCTAGCAGAGCTGTGTGAGCATCTTGCTCTCTCACTGGGGCAGCTTTTCCACATGCGCCCACACGCGTTTCCTGGCAACGGGAGGCAGCCTGCCATTGGCCAGGAGCAGGATCTTCTGATCCCACCACTGTCTATGAGATTTTGCATTGAATCCATCTCCGCCACCGGAAGATCCCACTGGTGAGAACAGCTGGAAAATCCATCCACTATCTATCTCCAACTGCAATCAAATTAGGTAAACTATAACTTAAAAGCTTCCTTACCTTACAAGGCCCCAGTTTCTAAGCAACATCAACATGCCTTTTATTTATTCTTCACGCATAACCCTCTCTACGCACAATAGAAACAGAGTTAGAACTTAACCAAATCTCACATATACAAAGATCTTTCTCCACCATGAATTTAACTATAGGTTTTACCATTCCAAGCATGGAAACATTAAATTAAACCCACTTAAAGCTATATCTTGAGTGGGATTCTCTGACCCCCCCCCCCCCCCCCCGCCGGGTCGGAGAATCGCCGGGGGCTGGCTTGAAGCCCGCCCCCGCTGGTTGCCGAATTCTCCAGCACCGGATATTCGGCGGGGGCAGGAATCGTGCCGCGCCGGTCACCGGGCCTCCCCCCAGCGATTCTCCGGCCCGCGATGGGCCGAAGTCCCGCTGCTGGAATGCCTGTCCCGCCGGCGAGAATCAAACCACCTCTCTTACCGGCGGGACTAGGCGGCGCGGGCGGGCTCCGGGGTCCTGGGAGGGGGCGCGGGGTGATCTGGCCCTGTGGGGTGCCCCCACGGCGCCTGGCCCGTGATCGGGGCCCACCGATCCGCGGGCGGGCCTGTGCCGTGGGGGCACTCTTTTCCCTCCGCCTCGGCCACAGCCTTCACCATGGCCGACGCGCATGCGCGGGGATGACGTCAGCAGCCGCAAATTTCAGTAGATATTCCATCTTCAACACATACTGACAAGTAGAATCACTGCAGTGGAGAGAGAGGCTATTTGGCCCATCGAGTCTGCACCAACCCTCTGAAAGAGCACCCTAACTGGGCCCAATCCTCCCGCCATATCCCCATAAACCCATGTAATCTTTTGGACACTGAGGGACAATTTTTTAAAGCAGACCAAGGCAGGCCAGCAGCACGGTTCAATTCCCGTACCAGCCCCCCCGAACAGGCACCGGAATGTGGTGACTAGGGGCTTTTCACAGTAACTTCATTTGAAGCCTACTTGTGACAATAAGCGATTTTCATTTCATTTCATCCACCTAACCTGCCCATCTTTGTATTGTGGGAGGAAACCGGAGAAACCGGAGGAAACCCACGCAGACATGGGACGAACGTGCAGACTCCACATAGACGGTCAGCCAAGGTCGGAATTGAGCCCGGGTCCCTGGCGCTGTGAGGTAGCAGTGTTAACCACCGTGCCGCCCATGAACTGGTGTCATGAGAAGAAACAAAGCAAAAGACATCCAGGGACAGAGAAAAGCAAGAAAGATTGGGAGGAGGAACTTTGGCGTCAGGAAGGGAGAACAGGTTAGATGGGGTATGAGGGTCGCCAGAGGAGTGGCCTGGGTGGGCTCCCAAATGACCAGAGGCTCTGTGAACATTTACAGGATGGAGTGAGCAGTCAGCAGAGTGAGCAGCCAGGGGCCTGGAACTTGTACCCAATGGGTGCGTTTAGAATAAATCCTGCAGCAATGGCGGTCTGAGCCAGGTCACCCCGATCCCAGGGGGAGGGGCGGCACCCCAAATCCACGGAGCTGTGTGTAAGTCACTCCCTGCTACGCCTCCCACCGGGCATTGGCAGCCAGCCCCCGGCAAGCAGAAGAATTTTCTTTTTAAATTTAGAGAACCCAATTCATTTTTTCCAATTAAGGGCCAACGTGGGTTGTGGGGGCGAAATCCACGCAGACACGGGGAGAATGTGCAAACTCCACACGGACAGTGACCCAGAGCCGGGATCGAACCTGGGACCTCGGCGCCGTGAGGCAGAATTTTAGCAGTGTTTAAAGCTTTGCTTACCCCCTCTCTTTCCCTCAACAGCTCAGTCCCCACTTGTAAATACCTGTAGTAAACCGTACCCACATGACGTCCGCCTGAGAGGGGCGGAGATTCAAGGAGGCCGGGTCCAACTCGTTAATGACATATAAATTAATGCAAATGCCGGTTTTGCGTGCCACTATTGGCGTGGGGCACAAACCTCGGTATTGCCACCAGCGAGGGACCGGAGCTTGCCGTTCGATTCGGCACCAGGCGCAAACCTCGATTTTGGCCTGACGCCCGATTCCCCGCCCGATTGCAAAGCACGTTTCCGGGGTCGAGGGGAAAGCTGCCTACTGGGACTACGGCCTACTTTCCTCAAGAGGCCGGAATGAAGACCATAGAGCGAGAGAGACCAGGAAATGAAATATAAACTACCGGAAGAGGAATTGGAAGAAGAAAAGCAAGCCTCAGAGAGTGAAACTTCCGCTGCGTAACACATGCAGGAAACCACAAATGTTTATAACTAACGAGGAGAAGAATTTCAAAACCATGTCCAGACTCAACATGATTGAGGCAGTGTGAACCCAAACTAAGAGGGGTCCGGGGCTGACATGAATTTAGGCTTTGCATTTTTATGTGTGTTAAACCAGCAACGTTCTATCCCCACAAGAACCCAATGTTACGCCACTTGCCTCACTGGCATTGGCCTTACAGGTAGGTCCCGGGGAGGGAGTTTGGGTCGCAGGCTCACTCCTGGTCCCTTTTGCCCAGGTGGGAAGGTGTGTAAAATTAACCTCACCCGTCACTGGTAGCCCCACGAGGGGATGGGAGGGTGGAGAGGAGATGCTGAAGAATCCTGAGCAGAACAGGCCCAATGAAAAATGGACAAGACGCAGAAACGTTGGGTTTGCAAGTTTGTCACAGCGTATCGGGTAAATCAACGCTACAAGAAGCCAAGGCAAGAAGGAAAACGGGCAACAGAGTAAGAGGCAGTGTTTGTAAATGCAGCGGAATAAAAGGCAGACTCGTAATTCAAGAGAGGAAGAAAATCAAACATGACACAGAAAGATAAACTAAGTTAGAAACTGTTCCAGACCGCACTACTTTGCTGTTCTGGTTTCCAAATGTAACCTGCATTAACATGTGCAATCACCTTAGTGTCATAATATACACCAGTATATCATGGTGCAGGCACACACACACTGATGGACATGCAGTGGGACTAATCAGCATACACAACACCGCAGCCAATCACCAGTGAGAGCACACACACTATAAAGACGGGGGACAGGAGAGTTCCCGCTCATTCTAGTAGCAGCCAGCTTGGAGCACAGAGCTCACAGCCTGCAACACAGACATTCACCATGTGCTGAGTGCATCACCTGGTTAGGACTAGGCAAGGGTCAACAGTTAAAGCTGGTATTGCATTTACCCACGGTTCAAGTATGTTAATATAGTTAACCTTATAATAAAATAGAGTTGCACCACTTCCGGTGTTGGTGACCTGTTTGTGATCCAGAACACCCAACACATCATGGTACAAGGAGTGGTTGCATACTAGCACTTCTGAGACCCACCTGCAACTAATCAGCATTCCGGCATCCTGAAGTATGGAGAACATCAACCCGCCGCCGCCGCTCCGCATCGCCGGCACCTCAGCGTACAGTGACAACCAGCAACGATACCCAGGCAAGATGTTCGAGATCCGGGTTCCGCAGCAGCTCCAGTGCCACGGCGATCTCCGCGAAAACTGGCGGGCATTCCGGCAAAAGTTTGAAATCTTCCTGCTGGCAGCCGAACTAGAAGACCCGGCCGATCCTGAAAAAAAGGAGCTTCTCCTCACCATCGCCGGTGCCAGAGCAGAAGAAATCTTTTAAAAATTCAAGTTCTCCAAGGGGCAAAACAGGAGCGACCTCCAGGCAGCCCTGGACAAATTCGGCAAATACTGTGAGGAAAACACACTCCAACCAGCAAGGAAAGGTAAGAGAAGCGCCAGTACTCACCTCGAGGCCGAAATCCCCGAGCAGAGAACTATTTTGGTCGGCGGCCATCTTTGTAAAGGGACTGCACTTGCGCAGTTGCGCGGCGCCGCGCATGCGCAATCACGAAAACGGCCATCAGTAAAGGAACCGCGATCTGCGCATGTGCAAACGCCTCCTACGTGCTACGTCACACGCGTCGTGACGTCAGAGGCCCCGGACCACGGCCACTTAAAGGGGAAACGTCCCAAACCAAAGAAAACATCTTTTAAAGCTGTAAAACAACCTTCCTTCACAATGACAGCACAATGCCTCAAATTGAAGCAGGATATGAAATAAACCTCCGAAGAACCCTGCAACACGCAGTTACCTACCCCCAAACCGAGTCCGATTCCAACTTCCCGCCTTTTCGAGTCGCTGTTATAACAAAGAACAGGCTGTCCCCGAATCAAAACCACCAGCCGCTGTCGGTGCACAACATTGATCCAGACGACGAGTGGTGTGCCACCCTGACGGTCAACCGATCCCAGATACGATTCCGCCTGGACACTGGTGCTTCCGCTAATCTCCTAGCGTGGTCAGCCTTTCAGACCCTTGGGGTTAAACCAACCATTCTTCCGTCAACCTGCCAACTAGTGGACGACAATGGCAACGTCATTCCTGCTACCGGTTCATGCCAACTCGAAGTGACGCACAACTTGCGAAAAGCCATCCTTCCCTTCGAGATCGTGGGCTCCTCACAGGACTCTCTGCTAGGCGCACAGGCGTGCAAACTCCTAAACCTCGTTCAACGAGTACAATCTCTCTCTCCAGAGGACACGTCTGCCTTCCTGGATGTGGACTTCAGGGCGCAATGCAATGCCATCATCGACCAGCACCGCGACGTTTTCGAAGGCATGGGCACGCTTCCATACACTTACAAAATCCTGCTCAAACAAGACTGTGGTTCATGCACCTCGCAGAGTCCCAGCACCCCTCAAGGACCGTCTCAAGCAGCAGCTGCAGGACCTCCAGGACCGAGGAGTGCTCTCCAGAGTGACGAAACCAACCAACTGGGTCAGTTCCATGGTGTGCGTAAAGAAGCCCTCCGGCGAGCTCCGGATCTGCATTGACCCAAAGGATCTGAATCGCAACATAATGAGGGAGCATTACCCTATCCCCAAGCGTGAGGAGATCACGTGCGAGACGGATCGGGCCAACATCTTCACCAAACTTGACGCCTCGAAAGGATTCTGGCAAATTCAACTAGACAGGTCCAGCAGAAAGCTGTGTACCTTCAATACCCCGTTTGGCAGATACTGCTACAACAGGATGCCGTTTGGGATTATATCGGCATCAGAGGTATTCCACCGGATCATGGAGCAAATGATGGAGGGCATTGAGGGTGTGCGTGTCTGTGTTGACAACATCATCATTTGGTCCACCACCCCGCTGGAGCATATCAGTCGCCTCCAGTGAGTTTTCAAACGAATACGGGACCAAGGCCTTCGCCTCAACAGAGCCAAATGTTCCTTCAGCCAGACGGAACTCAAGTTCCTAGGGGACCACATCTCTCGGTTGGGTGTGCGGCCGGATGCGGACAAGGTGGCAGCCATCACGGCCATGCAGAAGCCAGCGGATAAGCAGGCGGTCCTCCGATTTTTGGGCATGGTCAACTTCCTGGGGAAGTTCATCCCCAACCTCGCCTCCCATACCACAGCTCTCTGGAACCTGGTCAGGAAGATAACAGACTTCCAATGGCTTCCCGCCCACGAGCGCGAATGGGAGGAGCTTAAGACCAAGCTTACCACGGTCCCGGTATTGGCATTTTTTGATCCCACGAAGGAAACAAAAATTTCAACGGATGCCAGCCAATCCGGCATTGGGGCGGTGCTCCTGCAACGCGATGAGGCCTCATCATGGGCCCCCGTTGCATATGCGTCACATGCCATGACCCCCACGGAACAGCGCTACGCGCAGATCGAAAAGGAGTGCCTGGGCCTGTTGACTAGGGTCGACAAATTTCATGATTACGTGTACGGCCTCCCCCAATTCACTGTCGTGACCGACCATCGCCCGCTGGTCAACATTATGCAAAAGACCTGAATGATATGACCCCTCGCCTCCAGCGCATTCTGCTTAAACTCCGGCGGTACGATTTCCAGCTCCTATACACCCCGGGCAAGGACCTGATCATAGCCGATGCTCTATCCAGGGCAGTCAACACCCCGTGTAACCCAGAAGGGTTCGTCTGCCAGGTTGACGCCCATGTGGCCTTCACGGCCTCCAATCTGCAGGCCACGGATGAACGCCTTATCCACATTCGCCGCGAGACTGCGGCTGACCCCCTACTACAGCGTGTCATGCGCCACATGACGGACGGGTGGCTCAAGGGCCAATGCCCGCAGTCCTACAATATCAGAGACGATCTGGCAGTAGTCGATGGTGTCCTCCTGAAGCTGGACCACATCGTGATCCCGCACAGCATGCTCCAGCTCGTTTTGGAACAGCTACACAAGGGCCATCTTGGCGTGGAGAAGTGCCGACAGAGGGCCCGAGAGGCTGTGTACTGGCCCGGCATCAATGAGAACATTGCCAACACAGTGCTCAACTGCCCCACCTATCAGCGGTTCCAGCCGGCCCAACCACGTGAGACCCGACAGCTCCATGAGTTGGTCACGTCCCCTGACCGTCTAGGGTAGGCGTTGACCTGTTCCATGCGCTCGGCAGGGACTATGTTCTGATTGTAGACTATTTTTCTAACTACCCGGAGGTCGTATGCCTGCACGACATCACATCATCGGCGGTCATCCGTGCCTGCAAGGAGACCTTTGCTCGTCACGGCATCCCACTCACTGTGATGTCGGACAATGGCCCCTGCTTCGCGAGCCAGGAATGGTCCAACTTTGCCAGCAGGTACAACTTTATGCATGTGACATCCAGTCCCCTGTACCCCTAATCCAATGGCAAAGCGGAAAAGGGCGTCCACATCGTCAAACGGCTCCTCTGCAAGGCTGCCGATGCAGGATCCGACTTCTACCTCGCCCTGCTGGCCTACCGTTCGGCCCCACTCTCCACGGGCCTGTCGCCAGCCCAGCTGCTCATGGGTCGCACCCTCAGGACCACGGTGCCGTCCATTCACGTCCCAGACCTCAGCCACGTTCCGGTCCTTCAGCGGATGCAACAGTCTCATGCACAACACAAGGCGGCGGATGACGCTCGGGCGACTGATCTCCCTGCTCTGGCGCCGGATGACAACGTCCGCATCCATCTTCCGGAGGGTGGCTGGTCTATGACTGCTGTGGTTCCTCAGCAGGTCCCCCCCCCCGCTCATTCCTAGTTCGTCTGCCAGATGGTTCCATTCGCCGCCGCAATAGGCGTGCCCTTCGTCTCGTTCCACGCTCGCTACGTGATCCTCCACCGGTGCCACGCCCTCCTGTTGTCCCCAACCTGGACTATGTGGAGATTCCGAATACTCTGCATCCTCCTCACTCTGCCGTGGCCCAGCCCGTTCCTCAGCCGGTGGCTCCCGACCCACCCTTGAGGCGGTCAACCAGAATTCGTCGCCCACCCCAGAGACTTGACTTATGAGTTTAACAATGTTGGACTCTTTGATCTGTTCTGTTATCCTGTTTCATCATTCCAGTAGTTTGTATATAATGTTCATTTCGTTGTTGGTGTGACACCCTATTTCTCTGCACCAGGAACCTTCCCGTGTCAATAGATTAGCCTCATGTACATAGTCATGTAAATAACACGCACACACATAGTCAGGTACATTCAGTACATGATATTTATTGTCACACAGGCACATGTTCTTTATATAAAAGGGGGGATGTCATAATATACACCAGTATATCATGGTGCAGACACACACACACATACTGATGGACATGCAGTGGGACCAATCAGCATACACAACACCGCAGCCAATCACCAGTGAGAGCGCACGCACTATAAAGACAGGAGACAGGAGAGTTCCCGCTCATTCTAGTAGCAGCCAGCTCAGAGCACAGAGCTCACAGCCTGCAACACAGACATTCACCATGTGCTGAGTGCATCAACTGGTTAGGACTAGGCAAGGGTCAACAGTTAGAACATAGGACATAGAACAATACAGCGCAGTACAGGCCCTTCGGCCCACGATGTTGCACCGAAACAAAAGCCATCTAACCTACACTATGCCATTATCATCCATATGTTTATCCAATAAACTTTTAAATGCCCTCAATGTTGGCGAGTTCATTACTGTAGCAGGTAGGGCATTCCACGGCCTCACTACTCTTTGCGTAAAGAACCTACCTCTGACCTCTGTCCTATATCTATTACCCCTCAGTTTAAAGTTATGTCCCCTCGTGCCAGCCATATCCATCCGCGGGAGAAGGCTCTCACTGTCCACCCTATCCAACCCCCTGATCATTTTGTATGCCTCTATTAAGTCTCCTCTTAACCTTCTTCTCTCCAACGAAAACAACCTCAAGTCCATCAGCCTTTCCTCATAAGATTTTCCCTCCATACCAGGCAACATCCTGGTAAATCTCCTCTGCACCCGCTCCAAAGCCTCCACGTCCTTCCAATAATGCGGTGACCAGAACTGTACGCAATACTCCAAATGCGGCCGGACCAGAGTTCTGTACAGCTGCAACATGACCTCCCGACTCCAGAACTCAATCCCTCTACCAATAAAGGCCAACACTCCATAGGCCTTCTTCACAATCCTATCAACCTGGGTGGCAACTTTCAGGGATCTATGTACATGGACACCTAGATCCCTCTGCTCATCCACACTTTCAAGAACTTTACCATTAGCCAAATATTCCGCATTCCTGTTATTCCTTCCAAAGTGAATCACCTCACACTTCTCTACATTAAACTCCATTTGCCACCTCTCAGCCCAGCTCTGCAGCTTATCTATATCCCTCTGTAACCTGCTACATCCTTCCACACTATCGACAACACCACCGACTTTAGTATCATCTGCAAATTTACTCACCCACCCTTCTGCGCCTTCCTCTAGGTCATTGATAAAAATGACAAACAGCAACGGCCCCAGAACAGATCCTTGTGGTACTCCACTTGTGACTGTACTCCATTCTGAACATTTCCCATCAACCACCACCCTCTGTCTTCTTTCAGCTCGCCAATTTCTGATCCACATCTCTAAATCACCCTCAATCCCCAGCCTCCGTATTTTTTGCAATAGCCTACCGTGGGGAACCTTATCAAACGCTTTGCTGAAATCCATATACACCACATCAACTGCTCTACCCTCGTCTACCTGTTCAGTCACCTTCTCAAAGAACTCAATAAGGTTTGTGAGGCATGACCTACCCTTCACAAAGCCATGCTGACTATCCCTGATCATATTATTCCTATCTAGATGATTATAAATCTTGTCTCTTATAATCCCCTCCAAGACTTTACCCACTACAGACGTGAGGCTCACCGGTCTATAGTTGCCGGGGTTGTCTCTGCTCCCCTTTTTGAACAAAGGGACCACATTTGCTGTCCTCCAGTCCTCTGGCACTATTCCTGTAGCCAATGATGACATAAAAATCAAAGCCAAAGGTCCAGCAATCTCTTCCCTGGCCTCCCAGAGAATCCTAGGATAAATCCCATCAGGTCCCGGGGACTTATCTATTTTCAGCCTGTCCAGAATTGCCAACACCTCTTCCCTACGTACCTCAATGCCATCTATTCTATTAGCCTGGGGCTCAGCATTCTCCTCCACAACATTATCTTTTTCCTGAGTGAATACTGACGAAAAATATTCATTTAGTATCTCGCCTATCTCTTCAGACTCCACACACAATTTCCCATCCCTGTCCTTGACTGGTCCTACTCTTTCCCTAGTCATTCGCCTATTCCTGACATACCTATAGAAAGCTTTTGGGTTTTCCTTGATCCTTCCTGCCAAATACTTCTCATGTCCCCTCCTTGCTCGTCTTAGCTCTCTCTTTAGATCCTTCCTCGCTACCTTGTAACTATCCATCGCCCCAACCGAAACTTCACACTTCATCTTCACATAGGCCTCCTTCTTCCTCTTAACAAGAGATTCCACTTCCTTGGTAAACCACGGTTAACTCGCTCGACGCCTTCCTCCCTGTCTGACCGGTACATACTTATCAAGAACACGCAGTAGCTGATCCTTGAACAAGCCCCACTTATCCAGTGTGCAGTATCCCAACACTTGCAGCCTACTTCTCCACCTTATCCCCCCCAAGTCACGTCTAATGGCATCATAATTGCCCTTCCCCCAGCTATAACTCTTGCCCTGCGGTGTATACTTATCCCTTTCCATCATTAACGTAAACGTCACCGAATTGTGGTCACTGTCCCCAAAGTGCTCTCCTACCTCCAAATCCAACACCTGGCCTGGTTCATTACCCAAAACCAAATCCAACGTGGCCTCGCCTCTTGTTGGCCTGTCAACATATTGTTTCAGGAAACCCTCCTGCACACACTGTACAAAAAACGACCCATCTATTGTACTCGAACTATATCTTTTCCAGTCAATATTTGGAAAGTTAAAGTCTCCCATAATAACTACCCTGTTACTTTCGCTCTTATCCAGAATCATCTTCGCCATCCTTTCCTCTACATCCCTAGAACTATTAGGAGGCCTATAAAAAACTCCCAACAGGGTGACCTCTCCTTTCCTGTTTCTAACTTCAGCCCATACTACCTCGGAAGAAGAGTCCCCATCTAGCATCCCCTCCGCCACCGTAATACTGCTCTTGACTAGCAGCGCCACCTCCCCCTCTTTTGCCTCCTTCTCTGAGTTTACTAAAACACCTAAACCCCGGAACCTGCAACATCCATTCCTGTCCCTGCTCTATCCATGTCTCCGAAATGGCCACAACATCGAAGTCCCAGGTACCAACCCATGCTGCCAGTTCCCCTACCTTGTTTCGTATACTCCTGGCATTGAAGTAGACACACTTCAAACCACCTACCTGAACACTGGCCCCCTCCTGCGACGTCAAATCTGTGCTCCTGACCTCTATACTCTCATTCTCCCTTACCCTAAAACTACAATCCAGGTTCCCATGCCCCTGCTGCATTAGTTTAAACCCCCCCAAAGAGCACTAACAAATCTCCCCCCCAGGATATTTGTGCCCCTCAGGTTCAGATGTAGACCATCCTGTCTGTAGAGGTCCCACCTTCCCCAGAAAGAGCCCCAGTTATCCAGAAATCTGAATCCCTCCCGCCTGCACCATCCCTGTAGCCACGTGTTTAAATGCTCTCTCTCCCTATTCCTCATCTCACTATCACGTGGCACAAGTGCTTTTAAAGGTTGACTTACCTCCCAGCAACCTCCTTCCGCAATGCTCCCGCTGAAACTGACTCACCAGCTGTTCTCCCGCCGAAATCGACTGGCCTGCCCCTGCAAAGACAAGTGCTTTTAAAGGTTGACTTACCTCCCAGCAACCTCCTTCCGCAATGCTCCCGCTGAAACTGACTCACCAGCTGTTCTCACGCCGAAATCGACTGGCCTGCCCCTGCAAAGACAAGTGCTTTTAAAGGTTGACTTACCTCCCAGCAACCTCCTTCCACAATGCTCCCGCTGAAACTGACTCACCAGCTGTTCTCACGCCGAAATCGACTGGCCTGCCCCTGCAAAGACAAGTGCTTTTAAAGGTGGACTTACCTCCCAGCAACCTCCTTCCGCAATGCTCCCGCTGAAACTGACTCACCAGCTGATTCACCCGCCGAAATCGACTGGCCTGCCCCTGCAAAGACAAGTGCTTTTAAAGGTTGACTTACCTCCCAGCAGCCACTTCCGCACTGCTCCCGCTGAAACTGACTCACCAGCTGTTCTCCCGCCGAAATCGACTGGCCTGCCCCTGCAAAGACAAGTGCTTTTAAAGGTTGACTTACCTCCCAGCAACCTCCTTCCGCAATGCTCCCGCTGAAACTGACTCACCAGCTGTTCTCCCGCCGAAATCGACTGGCCTGCCCCTGCAAAGACAAGTGCTTTTAAAGGTTGACTTACCTCCCAGCAACCTCCTTCCGCAATGCTCCCGCTGAAACTGAATCACCAGCTGTTCTCACGCCGAAATCGACTGGCCTGCCCCTGCAAAGACAAGTGCTTTTAAAGGACAGACTTACCTCCCAGCAACCACTTCCGCAATGCTCCCGCTGAAACTGACTCACCAGCTGTTCTCACGCCGAAATCGACTGGCCTGCCCCTGCAAAGACAAGTGCTTTTAAAGGTTGACTTACCTCCCAGCAACCTCCTTCCGCAATGCTCCCGCTGAAACTGAAACAGTTAAAGCTGGTATTGCATTTACCCACAGTTCAAGTATGTTAATATAGTTAACCTTATAATAAAATAGAGTTGCACCACTTCCAGTGTTGGTGACCTGTTTGTGATCCAGAACACCCAACACATCACTTAGATTTATAATTCTCAACAGTACAATTGTTTCTATTCTTGCCCAGGTGCATTCTGACTTGTACACGGTCACAACAACATTTATTAGAAGATTGACCAGGAAATACAGGAAAACGATTGTAGTTTACAGGGAACGAAAGCCTGATCATGGTCTGGGAACACGAGGCGATTTCCTCTCAATAACACAGGGTTTCTTTCACAAATTGTCTGGGTTGGAATTCTATTCACATCAGGTCACAGCGTTGCAATGATTCAGTCACCGAAGATTAATTTGTGTTGCCATGTCACTGAAACCAATGATGTTACATTATATTTACAGCATCGTACATCATATTTATACCATCGAGACTGGCCATTCTTCCCAAAAGGTCCTTGCTAGTGTTCGTGCTCCGCACACGTCTCATCCCACCCTCTTTCATCTAACCCTATTAGCATTTCCTTCAATCCCATTCTCCCTCAGGTACTTATCTAGATTCTCCTCAAATCCATTGCTGCCATATGTCTCAAGCAAGCGACAGCAATGGTATGGTGGTAATGTCACTGCACTGGTAATCTAGTGAGGGCCGGTTTAGCGCGATTGACTGGACGGCTGGTTCACGATGCAGCAGTTGATGCCAACAGCGCAGGTTCAATCCCCATACCGGCTGAGGTTGTCCATGAAGGTTCCGCCTTCTCAACCCTTGCCCCTCACCTGAGGTGTGCTGATCCTCGGGTTAAATCACCACCATTCAGCTCTGACCCTCAAAAGGGGAAAGAGCCCATGGTCACCTGGGACTATGGTGACTTTACTTATTTTTTATTTAATGATCGAGTGACTCAGGATAATGTTCCGGGGACCCAGGTTTGAAATCCACCATGGCAAATGTGAAGCGAATTCAATAAAAATCTTTTTTTTTAAATTTGGAGTACCCAATTCCATTTTTTTCCCAAAGTGTCAATGAAGTGTGGCCAATCTACCTACCCTGCACATCTTTGGAACTTTGGGTTGTGGGGGCGAGACCCACGCTGACACGGGGAGAATGTGCAAACTCCACACGGACAGTGACCCGGGGGCGGGATCGAACCCTGGTCCTCGGTGCCGAGGGACAGCAGTACTAACCACTGCGCTACCGTGCCGCTCGTTCAGTAAAAATCTGAAGTTAGAAGGTTAGTGACCAGGACAACTGTTATTGATTGTTTCTTAAAAACCCGTCTGGTTCCCCTTTAGGGAAGGAAATCTGCTGTGCTCACCTGGAGCGAGATTCTCCGACCCCCCGCCGGGTCGGAGAATCACCGGGGGCTGGCGTGAATCCCGCCCCCGCCGGTTGCCGAATTCTCCGGCACCGGAGATTCGGCGGGGGCGGGAATCGCGCTGCGCCGGTTGGTGGCCCCCCCCCCGGCGATTCTCCGGCCCAAATGGGCCGAAGTCGCGCTGCTAGGATGCCTGTCCCACCGGCGTGGATTAAACCACCTCTCTTACCGGCATGACGAGGCGGCACAGGCGGGCTCCGGGGTCCTGGGGGGGGCGCGGGGCGATCTGGCCCCGGGGGGTGCCCCCCCGGTGGCCTGGCCCGCGATCGGGGCCCACCGATCCGCGGGCGGGCCTGTGCCGTGGGGGCACTCTTTTCCTTCCGCCTTCGCCACGGTCTCCACCATGGCAGAGGCGGAAGAGACTCCCTCCACAGCGCATGCGCGGGGATGCCGTGAGCGGTCGCTGACGCTCCTGCGCATGCGCCGCCCGGCAATGTCATTTCCGCGCCAGCTGGCGGGGCACCAAAGGCCTTTTCTGCCAGCTGGCGGGGCGGAAATTAGTCCGGCGCGGGCCTAGCCCCTCAAGGTTGGGGCTCAGCCCCCCAAGATGCGGAGGATTCCGCACCTTTGGGGCGGCGCGGTGCCCGACTGATTTGCACAGTTTTCGGTGCTGGTCGGCGGACATCGTGGCGATACCGGAGAATTTCGCCCCTGGTCTGGCCTGCTTGAGCAATGTGGTTGGCTGACTCTGAAACGCCCTCTGAAATGACCTAACAAGCCGCTCAGTTCAAGGGTAATTAGGGACGGACAATAAATTCTGGCCTGGCCAGCGACACGCACATCCCATGAACAAATAGAATAATGTGGTAGCAGGTTCCACAAACTCCGAGTAAATCATTCGGGAATATTTCACTAAACACATCTCACAATTCAGATGGCTGGAAATCATCTCCAACTCTCACCGGACTTAATAAGCCACCTTCTAACTCACTGAACAGCCGGTACATGTCAACAAATCTCTTTTTGCTGCATCTGAAGTTTCCCTGAACTCTAAAGCCTCTTGTGAAATCGGGAATCACTTTTGGAAATGGAGCTGTTGGCCAGATCTTGATCCATATATTTTTTTTAATTGTTTCATGTATTGTGAGTGTCCCTCACAAGCGCAACAGTTGTTGCCTATCCCTAATGGTCCTTGATATATGTGACTTGCTGGACCATGTCAGAGGGCAGCTAACAGTCAAGCACTGCATCATCTTGTCACTGTCACAAGTAGGCTTACATTAACACTGCAGTGCTGTGAAAGTCCCCCTAGTCGCCACATTCCAACGCCTGTTCGGGTACACTGATAGCGAATTCAGAATGTCCAATTCACCTAACAGCACGTCTTTCGGGACTTGTGGGAGGAAACCGGAGCACCCGGAGGAAACCCACGCAGACAGGGGGAGAACGTGCAGACTCCACACAGACAGTGACCCAAGCTGGGAATCGAACCGGGGACCCTGGCGCTGTGAAGCAATGGTGCTAACCACTGTGCTACCATGCCACATTGCTGTGGGTCTGGAGACACATTTAGGCCAGACCGGGAAATGGTGGCAGATTTCTTTCCCTAAACGATATGAGTGAACCAGATGGGCCTTTTAAAAAACAATCACCATCACTGAGATTACCTTTCCAGGTGCTGATTTGTTCATTGAATTCGAATCGCACACCGGTTGCCATGGTGGGATTTGAACCCATATCCCCAGAGCATTAGTCTAGGCCCCTGGATTACTGGTCAAGTGGCATGACCACTTGGCCACCATCTCCCCATTCAGACCAAGATTGAAGCCTTGAGATTGGTGGACATTTTTAAAAAGTGATTTCTGTAGCTTCAATATTGATAGTTGTGCTTTTGCTTCTATCTGTTTCCAGTAACAGCGTAATAAAAAAATAGATTAAATTGATGTGACCATCAATTCACACAAGACGGAGAGTTGAAGTGAACAGTAGTTTTAATCAGCTACAACTGTGCCTGCCTGCGACTGCTCTGTACTGAGAGCCGCCTACAGGCTGCAGATCTATATACCTCCTGCGAGGGGGCGGAGCTAGGGGCGGAGCCCACAAGGGCACCAACGTGATACAATGTAATGTAATGTAATACAATGGTCCATAGGTGGAGCCCACAAGGGCATCAACATAATACAATGTAATGTAATGTAATACAGTGGTGAATGGTCGCAGTAATACATTCACCACATCGGGCAACACCACAAACCCCACAGTGAAAATAATTATTGTTTCATGTGGGTCCAGAATCAAAGTCCAATGAGATGTTCCTTCACAGAGATCCGCAGGTTGAAACCCAATGCTGTATAATTCACTTTTCCAGTGAAGCTGACTTCACACGAGGAGGAAGACACACATAGATGAATCAGTCTTGTATGCGATGGTATAGAAGTTCCAGTAGTAACAGTGTAGATGGGGTCAGACGTTCAAATCTGTGCAGAGCCTTTTTCTGTGCTGATGCCTGTAGCTATTAAAATGGCAAACTGAGTTTTCAGTACAGAATCAGACAATAAAACTGGTTCTACCAGCTGTAGGTTCATGTCACGTGGCTCCCACCTTTCCATTCTGGCTTTAGCAAAGGCTGCATAAGCCTTTGCCTGGGTCACTGAGATTGTTAAATATTCCAACCATTAAGGTTTGAAAGAAAGGTCGCGGGGTCCTTTGTCCGAGCAGATAAATAGGCACCAATTGGCTAGGTCCAATTTATAAATGCCGATGACTTTGCATTTGATTTTACTGCACAGCCCATAGGGGGTCATTGGTGTCCTTTCGGAGATAATGAGGTGTAGCTTTCTGCGATGCTGCCATGGTAACGCATTTTTGTTTGAGGGTTACAGAGAGTCATAATTTCAGCCATTTTAAAAAGGTCTTTGTTCAGTTTTTTTATTTTAAAAATTAAAGCCGTGGCATCTGTATATATTTTATAAAAATGTAGAATTTGAGGTCTTAGTCCTCTGACAGATTAAGAAAGACTGTTGAAGGACCCCGTGGTGGGGTTGGTCAGCAATGAACAATGCAGTTGATGGGCTTTCCTCAATCAAAGATTCTTCAGTGGTTTCCACGACTGCCAAATCCAGGTAAGAGATTAAAAATGTATCCATTAGAAAATTCAAACCTTGGAGCCAGGCGAAGCAGGATAACCCACCCGGCAACCCCCCCCCCCCCCCCCCCCCCCCCCCCACAGTCCAAAGATGTGCAAGTTAGATGGATTGGCCACGCTAAATTGCCCTCAGGTTAGGTGGGGTTACTGGTTAATGGGGATAGGGATTAAGTGTGGGCTTAAGTGCAGACTCGAAGGGCCGAATGGCCTCCTTCTCCACTGTAAACTCTATGATTCTATTATTGCATGGCCTGTGAGCATGTTATTGTGCCCTTAGAAACAATTTATATTAATCCTCTAGCCCCCTGATGTGGGCTCACGTTAGTCACTCACAACCAAGTCCCAAAAATATATTGAGACTAATATTTAGGACCCTGTGCCCAGTGAATGTATTTTATTTATTTGATTTCTCTCATCTTGTCTCATTTTGTGACCTGTGCATATCACTTCTATTAGTTCACCATCCCCAGTAGGGCACTTAAGCACATTAAAAGTAATCCTATTTATTTTCCTGTAGGTGCGGTAATTGTGTATTTTTCCCTTGTTCTGTTCCTTTTTATCTGCTGGTCATGTTTCGCTTCTCAGTTCTAAGAAAGATTCAATATGCAGAATGTCAACTAACTCCTGTTCGCCCGTGTGAAAGTCTACCGAACCCTCCAGCATGTTCTGGCCTCCTGAGCCATTACACAATGCTTCAGCATAATTAGTGCGTCACCAAGGAGATGGTTAACCTCTGGTTACTGTTTACAGTTGCTGATGATCAAGGTTCTTTCAACATGTTACTGTGCATTCCAAAAGCCAAACAACACAAGCCTTTGGGTACATTTTGCTCCAATGGATTCTTTAATTTCGCAATAAGAGCGACGTGCTATTGTGTACTTGCCATCACGCTTGCCTGATTGTTAACTATGCCTGAAACTGCGCTTGGGAGAGGCAAAATATATTTATTGCAATATTAAGTTGTATTTTCTCCATCAGAAGATTTCTGGTTGCCAATATATGAGCAGCTTTCCAAAGACAAAATTTGTACTCAAATAAAAGCTAGGAGCAGACTTTTCCCCCAGGTAGAGGCGTCAATTACTAGGGGGCATAGGTTTAAGGTGCGAGGGGCAAGGTTCAGAGGAGATGTACAAGGCAAGTTTTTTTACAGAGAGAGTAGGCTGGAACTCGCTGCCGGAGGAGGTGGTGGAAACAGGGACGATAGTGTCGTTTAAGGGGCATCTTGATAAATACATGAATAGGATGGGAATAGAGGGATGCGGACCCCGGAAGTGTAGACGATTTTAGTTTAGACGGGCAGCATGGTCGGCACAGACTTGGAGGGCCGAAGGGCCTGTTCCTGTGCTGTACTTTTCTTTATTCTTTGTTCTTTGTTCAAGCAATTCCTAACTCCCAACCACCCCAGCTCTTTTGGGGCCATGGAGGCCAACCTGAACACGCTGTACCCCTTTTCAAAGCTTTTCACTAACTTTCACAAGCTGGCCAGACATTTGGACCTTCCTAGTTCGTGTTTCAAATGAGTTTCGAGGAGAGGTTAAGAAGTTGAGGCTTGACCTCTTTGAGAAAGTAAAGTCTCTGAGGTGACAGGATTATGATTTTTATGTTTATAAAGGGAACCCCCCCCCCCCCCCCCCCAGCTCTGTTGACAGTTAATTTTCTCTGAAGAAGTCGACAAACGGCTGCCACCTCCCGGAGAACCCAAGCATTGACCCTCTTAAGGCAAACTTGATTTTCTCAAGACTGAGAAACCCAGCCATGTCACTAACCCAGGTCTCTGATTTCGGGGACGTTCAGTCCCTCCATGCTAACAGTATCCGTCTCCGGGCCACCAGGGAGGCAAAGGCCAAGACGTCGGCCTCTCCCGCCCCCTGGATTCCCGGGTCCTCCGACACTCCGAAAATCGCACCCGGTGGACTCGGTGCCACCCTTGTTTTTAACACCGTGGACATGACATCTGCAAACCCCTGCCAGAATCCCCTAAGCTTCGAACACGCCCAAAACATATGGACATGGTTCGCTGGCCCTCCCGCGCACCTTGCACACCTGTCTTCTATCCCAAAAAACGTGCACATCCGGGCCACTGTCATGTGTGCCCGGTGAACGACCTTAAATTGTATCAGGCTGAGCCTGGCGCATGATGTGGACGTGTTGACCCTGCTTAACGCATCCGCCCAGAGACCTGCCTCTATCTCTTCCCCCTAACTCCTCCTCACATTTGTGCTTTAGCTCCTCTGTCTGCGTTTCCTCCTACTCCATGAGTTCTTTATAGATATCTGAGACGTTCCCCTCTCCCACCCATACTCTAGAAATTACCCTATCTGTATCCTTCTTTTACCCTTTCTAATCAAATGTTTTCTCTTCTATATTTCAAAATATCTGAGGTGCACCTTAGCTCCATATATCGTGGTGAGTGTTCCTAGTTCCCCTGATAACTGAGTCTGATGGTGAAATAATGAACAAAAACCCTTTTCAGCTAACTGGAGCTACTATTGAATCTGTGCCTCCGTGCCTTCCTTGTCTTTGAAAGCGGTGGAGCATCACTACACCAGGTCTTGTTTACGCCTCTAACTGCCGAGCAAATTTATTAAACATTAATAGAACAAGCAGATAGTATCAGCAGCATTACATTATTTTACAATAGTAGTAATGCTTTGCGAGCTCCTCGCAAAGTAGAAAATAATAAACGGTTCGCAAACTCTGCACTAAAATTACTTTTTATGTTGAGATTCTTCAATCTTTCTCGCGCCACTTAGAGAAGTTATCTGACCTATGGAAAACAGGGAGTGCTAAGTTTCTATATAACTGTAATGGAGGCTTTGCGAAAAGGCCTAAAGAAAGACTCGCCCCCTTATAAAGTACCTCTCATGACCTCAGAAAGTCCCAAAGTACTTGACAGCCGATGAAATATGCAGGATTTACCAAACTGATTTTGGAATTCTTAACTTTATTGTCCTCGAGTACAACAACAACTTTTGTGTTCTTGATAATAATCTTTACTGTCACAGTAGGTTTACATTAACACTGCAATGAAGTTACTGTGAAAATCCCCTAATCGCCACACTCCGGCTCCTGTTCGGGTACACAGAGGGAGAATTCAGAATGTCCAATTCACCTAACAAGTAAGCCTTTTGGGACTTGTCGGAGGAAACCCACGTAGACACGGGGAGAATGTGCAGACTCCGCACAGACAGTGACCCAAGCCGGGAATCGAACCTGGGACCCTGGAGCTGTGAAGCAACTGTGCTACCGTGAGCCTTTAACAAAGTAAACAAACTCACCAACTTGTCTGAAATTATCTGAAGAGTGAATGCATCTTTCAGGTTGCATGTATAAACACAGTACGATGGCAGCGCCGATACAGAGAGGCATGAAGCAGAAACCTCGAAGGTCGACCGGGTACTTGGGCACAGCCTCTTTGCGATGAAGGCCTGCACCTGCAGTTTGACCATAACAACAAAGTTTCTATTGCTATTTTTGTTTGAGGTGTAAAAAAAATAATAGCTTTGACTTCCTGTCCCCAAGACACTTGCAGGAAACATTTGTGAAGAGTGCGACTTCCTCTTAACTGACAGATGTCATTGTTCTGAGTGGAAGTTACCTTAGGGGTTACTTGTCGGACTAAGGCTGTGTCAGAGAAATACTGACCGTGCAATCAAACCCTTGCTCTGACTGATTTAATTTATTTTCTGTTTTCTTTCATTCATTGCATTTGAATGCACTCATTCTCTTGTAGGCTAAATCCTGAGTGGAAACCATCATGATAGTTTAATTCAACGTATGCATATAGGGTGAATTCTCATGGGTCTTTGTATATTCTCCTCCATATTGCACCTCCCAGACTTCTGATCCTGTCATGGTGGCCACACATAGCTATGGCTGCCCTTGACAAGAGCGCTTGACCGTATGATTTCCATATTTAAAGTTTGAGAAAAAAGAGGGCACTGCTACCTGTATCTTGCCCCCCATTCAACAAGAAACCAAATTGTACATTGGTTGTTGGTCAGTAAGATGTTCCAACCTGAGTCTCTTCTGTGTCAACCACCACTTGTGGGGCAATGGGGGAAACTATTCTGTGCATAGAATCCATAGACCCCTACAGTGCAAAAGGAGGCCATTCAGCCCATCAAGTCTACACCAACCCTCCTAATGAGCACTCTACCTAGGCCCACTCCCCCTGCCCTATCACTGTAACCCTGCACATTGATCATGGCCAATCCACCTAACCTGTACGTCTTTGGACTGTGGGAGGAAACCAGAGCAGCCGGAGGAAACCCACGCAGACACGGAGAGAACGTGCAGACTCCGCACAGACAGTCACCCGAGGCGAAAATTGAACCTGGATCCTGGAGCTATGAGGCGACAGTGCTAACCACTGTGCCACTCAAAATATTGGTCAGATCCAATGAGGGAGGTCTTGTCATACACTGGTGGTGTCCTTCCCTCTGGGCCCCGGGAATTGCCAGGGGGGCCGCTGGCAACGGCCCCCTCCCGCCTGAAAACCGGCGCCGGAGAATACGGCCGGCGGCGTCGGAGCGGCTGGGCGGGATTCACGTCGCCCCCCCGGGGATTATCCAACCCGGCTGGGGTGTCGGAGAATCCCACCACAGATGTTCTGACCACAATCTTTCAATCTTCCTTGGAAGGCCTGGAGATTTGCAAATATTACACACATATGGGCTTGTGCTTCCCTGGAGCAGGCAGGAACATAGAACATAGAACATTACAGTGCAGTACAGGCCCTTCGGCCCTCGATGTTGCGCCGACCTGTGAAACCTCTCTAAAGCCCATCTACTCTATTCTTTTATCATCCATATGTCTATCCAATGACCATTTGAATGCATTAGTGTTGCAGGCAGGGCATTCCACGCCCTTACTACTCTCTGAATAAAGAACCTACCTCTGACATCTGTCGTATATCTATCTCCCCTCAATTTAAAGCTATGTCCCCTCGTGCTAGACATCACCATCTGAGGAAAAAGGCTCTCACTGTCCACCCTATCCAATCCTCTGATCATCTTGTATGCCTCAATTAAGTCACCTCTTAACCTTCTTCTCTCTAACGAAAACAGCCTCAAGTCCCTCAGCCTTTCCTCATAAGATCTTCCCTCCATACCAGGCAACATTCTGGTAAATCTCCTCTGCACCCTTTCCAATGCTTCCACATCCTTCCTATAATACGGCGATCAGAATTGCATGCAATACTCCAAATGCGGCCGCATCAGAGTTTTGTACAGCTGCAACATGACCTCATGGCTCCGAAACTCAATCCCTCCACCAATAAAAGGTAACACACCGTACGCCTTCTTAACAACCCTCTCAACCTGGGTGGCAACTTTTTTGACTGGCCCTACTCTTACCCTAGTCATTCTTTTATTCCTGACATATCTCTAGAAAGCTTTAGGGTTATCCTTGATCCTACCTGCCAAAGACTTCTCATGTCCCCTGCTGGATCTTCTAAGCTCTCTCTTTAGGTCCTTCCTAGCTAACTTGTAACTCTCGAGCGCCCTAACTGAACCTTCATGTCTCATCATTACATAAGCCTCCAGCTTCCTCTTGACAAGTGTTTCGACTGCTTTAGTAAACCACGGTTCCCTCGCTCGACCACTTCCTCCCTGCCTGACAGGTACATACTTATCAAGGACATGCAGTAGCTGTTCCTTGAACAAGCTCCACATTTCCATTGTGCCCATCCCCTGCAGTTTTCCTCTCCATCGGATGCATCCTAAGTTTTGCCTCATCGCATCATAATTGCCTTTCCCCCAGATATAACTCTTGCCCTGCGGTATATACCTATCCCTTTCCATCACTAAAGTAAACGTAATCAAATTGTGGTCACTATCACCAAAGTGCTCATCTACCTCCAAATCTAACACCTGTCCTGGTTCATTACCCAGTACCAAATCCAATATGGCCTCGCCTCTCGTTAGCCTATCTACATACTGTGTCAGGAAACCCTCCTGCACACATTGGACAAAAACGGACCCATCTAAAGTACTCGAACTATAGCGTTTCCAGTCAATATTTGGAAAGTTATAGTCCCCCATAACAACTACCCTGTTGCTTTCGCTCCTATCCAGAATCATCTTTGCAATCCTTTCCTCTACATCTCTGGAACTTTCGGAGGCCTATAGAAAACCCCTAACAGGGTGACCTCTCCTTTCCTGTTTCTAACCTCAGCCCATACTACCTCAGTAGACGAGTCCTCATCAAACGTCCTTTCTGCCACTGTAATTCTGTCCTTGACTCACAATGCCACCCCTCCCCCTCTTTTACCACCTTCCCTGAGCTTACTGAAATATCTAAACCCCGGCACCTGCAACAACCATTCCTGTCCCTGCTCTATCCATGTCTCCGAAATGGCCACAACGTCGAGTTAGGTGGTGGGTTCATTTCTGGGTCATGAACCGACCTCCGAGGCGAACTGGAAACTGATGGGTACTTTCGTCAAGGCTGATCAGTGAGGAGGTGGGAGTGGCAGCCAGTTAGTGGCCAGGGAGGTGGGACACCAGGAAAATGGGACTCGTTCTGCCCACACCAGCAGCCATCCCTGTGTTTGCCACCTGTGAATGATTTTTTTTTCAAGTTGGCCAGGGAGGTTGCAGAGGGAGAACTTGGGATCGGAGGGACAATGTCAGCATTACTAAAATTTTATGGACGTACAATAGGTTTTCGTCAATACTGCAGTCCCTGAGCCCGACAGGCTCGGGCTGTACAGCTTTACACAGCTCCCAATAGCCGACCACACTCCCGGGACCCCCCCCTTCATCCATCCCAACCTTCCGGAGGCCCCCTCATACTTGCCTTTCACCCCCCCCCCCACCATCCATAACCCCCTCATCCCACCTTTCATGGGCATCGTTCCCCTCAGGCCGTGTCCCGTGGCAGTGCCACCCTGGCACTCGTGCATTGACGCTCTGACACCCTGGCTGTGTGACCCTTTCACTTTGGCAGTACCAGAGTGGGAGTGCCAAGGTGCCAGCCAGGCAATGCCAGGGTGTCTGGGTGTCAGGGGGAGAGTCAGAGTGCCACACTGCCCTGCCCCTGACTGTTCAAGGGCTCCCAATGGCCTGGGAGATCCTCCAAGTTCTGCGTCGCCTGGTCGTCATTTATGTGGACCTGCCCTAATCGTCGCTTGCACGACCTCTCAAGGCAGTTCGATCCCAGGAAACCACTGGATAGGGCTACCATCTCGCTAATGAGATGGAGATTGGCCTTTTTAAAATAAATTTAGCGTATCCAATTCATTTTTTTTCCAATTAAGGGGCAATTTTGCGTGGCCAATCCACCTACCCTGCACATCTTTTGGGTTGTGGGGGTGAGACATGGGGAGAATGTGTAAACTCCACACGGACAGTGACCCGGGGCCGGGATTGAACCCGGGTCCTTGGCACAGTGAGGCAGCAGTGCTAACCACTGCGCCACAATGCCGCCTGGAGATTGGCCTTTAAGTGACGATCAGTGGGTTCTCGCCGCACCACGCCTAGTTCCAGTATCAACCAATGGGAGAGAGCGCAAACCGCTTGACGTCTGGCGAGCTTCGCGATTTAGGCGGCTCCTGTGATCAGACCATCCCGCACAGATTCTCGCCAGGCGCGAGGAGGCCGTTAAGTCACGCCCCTGATGAGGCGCAACACAAAATGCCAGGGCTTTTCACGTATTCATTTTGAGTTTTTCTATTTGGGTTGTGTGTGCCTGATTTAACTGATGACTTGATGTGACTTGTGACTGAGTTAATACCATAATCAAATATTGATCAAACAAACAATGAGCTTTTGCTCGTTAAACAAAGGCACTGTTGTAAACAGGAATAAGAGTTGTCCTAGATGATAACAATTCAGAGTTACTCAGTGGAAATAGCCAATAAACAGCGGTTAGGGAGGCGGGAACTTGATAATATTTATACAAAATAAAGCAATTCAATTTCTCTAAAGTTTTTGATCCCAAACTGAAGGTGATCTGTTCTTTGAATGTATCTCGCTGCTGAATCAAATAGTGTTCTGTGACCTTCAACACCTTGTTCACAGACTAGTGTCTCTCAGTCCTTGGAGACATTGGGCGGGATTCTCCCCTACCTGACGGGACGGACTGTACCAGCACCGAGGGGTGGCATGAACCACTCCGGCGATGGGCCGCCCGGAAGGTGCGGAATCCCCCGCACCTTCAGGGACTAGGCCGGTGCCGGGGGGCTTGGCACCATGCCAACTGGCGCCGAAGGGCCTCTGCTGGCCGGCGCGAGTTGGCACATGCGCGGGAGCGCCAGCGTGTGCTGGTGCCATCCCAGCGCAGGGGGGTTCTTCTCCACGCCGGCCATGGCGGAGGTTGACAGCAGCCGGCGTGGAGGGAAAGAGTGCCCCCACGACACAGGCCCGCCCGCGGATCGGTGGGCCCCGACGCAGGGCAGGCCAACGTGAGGGCACCCCCCGGGGCAAGATCCACCCGCGCTCCCCCCGAGGACGCTGCAGGCCGCCCGCAGAGCCAGGTCCCGCCAGTACGGACCTGGTTTGATTTACGCCGGCGGGACCAGCCGAAAGCGGGCGGCAACTTGGCCCATTGCGAGCCGGAGAATCGGAGGGGGGCGCCGCTGCTAGCGGCCGCCGACCGGCGCGCTTCCCGCCCCCGCCAAAACCCAAGCGCTGGAGAATTCTTCAGCCGGCGGGGGCGGGATTCACGCCGCCCCCCCCCCCCCCCCCCCCCCCCCCCCGCCCCCCCCCCCCGGCGATTCTCCGGCCCGGTGGGGGGTCGGAGAATCCCACCCATTATTTTTTCAGCTCCAAGTTCAGGAATCCCACACAAGGTCAGTTACATATTAGTGCCGTGCAACTTTGAGTTTGGCCCAGCATTAACAGAGCTTTATAAATATTTACTCCAGAGGGCTTTTGTTGAGCACTTTATTCAATCCACCTGCTGTTTTGTCTGAGTCACGTTATGCTTCCGGCCTTGATGCATTCATGATATAAACACAGTTTTTAAAGTCTGCCAATGCTTCTACTTCTCTCCGTGCCTTCCTCTAACTCTTCCTCCTGTAATAATCGCAGTACTTATTTCCGAACTGTAAGTCATTTCCTCCGCCAGAAAGCCCAGTTGTGAATATCCTCGGAAATGCTCCCACTCCACTGCCAAAACCCATTCGGAGGTTTGGCATAAACCCGCCCCTGCAGTGCAGTTATGGTGCTGGACAGGAGCAATTCCAGTGAAATTCCTGGCCTATGTGTTATATTGTAGTTTGCTCTTTCCCATATCGTGCCTTGATACTTTTTTTAAATGTCCAAATTGCCCTTCAATAGCATAAAGAACTTGCAACTACATAGCGCCTGACCGGGAAATCAGCATTTCAATGTAATGCTTTATCTCAAAGACAGCGGGCTGGATTCGCCGCAGCCACGCGCCAAAATCGCATTTGGCGCGGGGTCGGAGGATCAACCTTTGCGCCAAATTCGGGCCCGGCGCCGCACCACCGATTCCCCGGGGCCCAAGAATCGGCGATTCCGCGATTTACTCGGTGCGGCTGGGGGGCCATTGCCAGAGACCCGCCCAGCAATTCTCCGCTCCGAGCCAGCCAAGTTCCCGACGGCGTAGATCTAACCACCTATTGCTGTTCGGGAACCAAGCGTGGCGGCTACGGACTCAGTCCGCGGACGCCCTGATGGAGCGCGAGGCGATTGGGCAGCGGCAGGAGGGGGTCCTTATGGGCGGCCGAGGGACAGATCGGACGGGTTAGATCTTTGGCCACTCGGCCGATCGGTGGGGGGGGGGGCCTACATGTTTCAGCTGCCTCCGTGGTCCGGGTCCGCCATGGCGCTCAGCGCTGGAGGCCGCCGCCATGGCGCATGTGCGGACTCAAAACCGGAAATGCGGGGGCCTGTACCCGCAGCTAAAACTGCGTGAATCACTCTGGGTCCCTGCTAGCCCCCTGCAGGCGAGTGAATTGGCTGATCTTTTTGAAAGGAAACTCCAGAGTGAAACGCCAGCGTTTTTACACCGGCGTGGGGCCGTTTGGGGAAAATCCAGCCCAGCGTCTTCATCAATGCATCGCTCACTCAGTACAGCACTGAACTATCAGCAGAATTATCACTCTCTGGATGTGCAACATGAACTTCAACCTCCGGATTCCGACTGCTAAAATTGCCACTGAGAAAATCCCATCACCTTGGTGTAAATCACACCTCGGTAATTTATATAGAGCTGTGAAGAGTTTTGGTGTCCATATCTAAGGAAAGATGTACTGGCATTGGAGGCAGTCGAGAGAAGGTTCACTCGGCTGATCCCGGGTAGGGAGGGATTTTCGTATGAGGAGAGGTTGAGTACTCATTGTTTAGATGAATGAGAGGCGACCTTATTGAGGCATATCGGATTCTCAGGGGGCTGGCAGGGTGCTCTGGCAGGGTCGATGCTGAGTGGTTGTTTCCCCTTGTGGGAGAGTCTAGGACCAGAGCACACAATCTCAGAGTGAGGGGCTGTCCATTTAAGACCGAGATGGGGAGGAATTTCTTCTCTCAGAGGGGAGTGAATCTGCGGAGAGGGAGCCTGTAGAGGCTGGGTTGTTAAGTACATTCAAGGCTGAGATAGACAGATTTTTAATCAGTGAGGGAATCAAGGCCTGTGGCTGGTCCTCCGACCCCCTCGGAGGAACAGGGTGTCCCATCTTGACTCCACCGCGCCCATCAGTCTGGCCAGGTTGGCATCCCCAAATCGCGGAGCTGGTGGCGGGGCTGCGTGCTGTCGGGGGTTTGCTCCACGGGATCGGTTTAACTGCTGCTCCCACTCATTAGCGGGGAGCTGCCGAGCGCAGTCGCGGCAAATCAGCCGGAGAAACAGTCATTTGCAGCGTGAAGCTCGTGGGGCTCCATTAAGTGGCCTAATTAACATTAGATCCGGTGACGACGCGTGTCGGCTGTTGGGAAACTCCCGCCATTGCCCGCTGGCTACCACACCTAGAAAGAATTCTGTTAGATCGCGCCCAGAGAGTACAGTAAAGGGAGTTTACTCTGATTGATAGGATGTGATTTATTCTTGGGGGTCTCACCTTTAAAGACCCAGCTGAGAGAACAGAGAATTGTTTGCAGATTAAACTAAATTAGTAAACACAGTTAGTTATGTAAATGAAAGCAGGAAGTTACAAAATGACAAAATGACAAAGTGGTTAAGCAAGTGGCAAGAACTGTGGCTCAAGAAGTTCAGTGTGGTGAAGTGTCAGTGATCTACTTCAGATCCAAGAATGACAAATTGGGATATTTTGTTTTAGTTTTGAAAATGGTTCTAACTATTGCAAAAGGAAATCATTGTAAAGGGAGATGAGCGTGAGAAAAGCTTGTTTGGCTGTTAAATGCAATCTCAAAAGCAAAGGCCATCGCGAAAAGTAATGTATTCAACAACCAACCAAGTGAAATCAGGTCCAGAAGGAAATGGCTGTGATGCTAAGGCTCGGGTCAAACCCCATTTGGAGTATTGTGAGCAGTTTTGGGCCCCGCATCTAAGGAAGGATGTGCTGGCCTTGGAAAGGGTCCAGAGGAGGTTCACAAGAATGACCCCTGGAATGAAGAGCTTGGATGTATGAGGAACGGTTGAGGACTCTGGGTCTGTACTCGTTGGAGTTTAGGAGGATGAGGGGGGATTTTATTGAAACCTACAGGATACTATGAGGCCTGGCTAGGGTGGACGTGGCGAAGATATTTCCACTTGCAGGAAAAACTAGAAGCAGAGGACACAATCTCAGAATAAAGGGATGATCCTTTAAAACAGAGATGAGGAGGAATTTCTTCAGCCAGAGGGTGATGAATCTGTGGAACTCTTTGCCGCAGAAGGCAGTGGAGGCCAAATCACTGTGTCTTTAAGACAGAGATGGATAGGTTCTTGATTAAAAAGGGGATCAGGGGTTATGGGGAGAAGGCAGGAGGATGGGGATGAGAAAATATCAGCCATGATTGAATGGCGGAGCGGACTCGATGGGCCGAGTGGCCTAATTCTGCTCCTATGTCTTATGGTCTTATGGATATGTTCTTACAAAGGCAAGGTAGAGTCAGTGACTGGATAGGCTGTGCATGATTGGTGAAAGGAATATCTCAGATGGAGCTTATGAACTTTACTCATGGTGTGTTTTCCAATTGCCTTAGGATCCGGTGACGTTTAGCTCAGTTAGCCATGGGAATTGGCAAATTTGAAAGAGATGCTCGTCGGCTGCATTGAGTAAATGTAGCAGAGTTTGAAGAACTTCCTTTAATTGAGTGCTGAGAGGGACTGTGAAGCAATGTCTGTGTAACTGTTTACATGGGGACACAGAATACTGATTCATTGTAAATGTCACGACATTATTCTGGTCTAAAGAACTGAAAGGCAGACCATCAACTGAAGGAAAGCTTCATTTAACCTTCCCTGGGAGGGCGGAAAGGATTGAGAGGTTAAAGTTTGATTTCCCATTATGTTTTTTTAAATTTATATTATTGAAGGTACCCGTCGCTCCGTGGCATCCATACTGGGGCCTGGACTATTCCGCATGCCCTCCACTTACAAGTAGGTGGCAGGGCGATTGGTGCTCAAGGTTGGCAGTAGTTGTGTCTGGTGGGCCTTTTTTAGGAGGGGGTTTTGGCAGTAAGCCATACCTCCCACTTTGTTCTATTAAATGTCACAATAAAACCCCAAAATAGGCAGTTGGAATTTTCAGGAAACCCTGACGTTTGTGTAAAGGTAGTACCAAAACATGGCCTGATTGTGGCTCCTACAGTATGAAGGGTTTTAAATGTCAAAAAATATACAGTGCATTCACTCGAGTCAATCTGGTTAAAGTAATGTTTTTAGCTCAGTGTTTATAAGTCCATTGAACCACATCTCACAACACAATAGGGGTCATGAGGACTTCCTTTGTGTGATCAGTGTAATAAAACTGTATCCTGTTGCGCAGGCGGCATGGTAGCGCAGTGGTTAGCATTGTTGCTTCACAGCGCCAGGGTCCAGGTTCGATTCCCGGCTGGGTCACTGTCTGTGCGGAGTCTGCACGTTCTCCCCGTGTCTGCGTGGGTTTCCTCCGGGCGCTCCAGTTTCCACCCACAAGTCCCGAAAGATGTGCTTGTTAGGTGAATTGGACATTCTGAATTCTCCCTGATGTGACCATCAATTCACACGAGACAGAGAGTTGAAGTGAACAGTGGCTTTAATCGACTAGAACAGTGCCTGCCTGCGACTGCTCTGCAATGAGAGCCGCCTACAGGGCAGCTGCTCTTTATACCGCCCCTCAAGGGGGCAGAGCCCACAAGGGCACCAACATGATACATTCCGTGTAATATGGTCCATAGGTGAGCCCACATGGGCAACAGCGTGATACAGTGTAATGCAGTGGCGAGTGGTTGGTACAATACGTTCACCACACTCCCTCTGTGTACCCAAACAGGCGCCGGAATGTGGCGACTAGGGGATTTTCACAGTAGCTTCATTGCAGTGTTAATGTAAGCCTACTTGTGACAATAAAGATTATTATTATTAAATATGTGCTTCTGATTTAGCGACACATTCTGCACAAATGAACTCTCCTACCATGCTGGGAATACTGCTAAAGGTGGATGTCTAAGGATGATTGTCGTGGAAAAGGCTGGTATTTATTGTCTAGATGCCCTGGGAAGGTAATAATGAAACCATGAGGATTTATAGCTGTTAACAATCAGCCATGTTGGAGGGAGCTTGGGTTAGAGTAGGTAAGTACAGCAGGTTTCCTAAGAGCACCAGTGAATCAGTTGGCTTTTTACGCTAATCTAACAGCTTCATGGCTTTGACTGATGGTTATTTCAGAACATAATTCAAATTCTCAAGCTTCCATGGTGTGATGTGAACTCGCATTCTCTGGATTATCAATGCAGCGTCTCTGAATTACTGTTTCAATAACAAAACCATTACATTACCCTATTAACTGGGCGCAAAATTGCCAGTCGACCTAATATTGTAATGGTAGAGAAGGTTATTCCATGAAATATTTCATAGCTTCATTACATGATCTTTTACTAACACATCTGTACAATCCAATTCCATTTGTGTTATTCTGCATTCTGTCACATAAAATATTCAGGTGTGGACTTCCGGTTGCGGCTATGCCTAGGTAGGTCGCACGTTCGGCAGCTCCTGCCGGGAACAGACTTTTGGGCTATTCAGAGGGGCCCCAACGGCAATTGTTCGACAGCTTCCAGTGTGGGAAGTTGACAGCAAGGTCCCCCCGACATTATATGGATTGGACCAGGAGTGGAGCGGTTAAAAAAGTGATCCTGTTCAGAGCTGGTTCCAGTTGGGAATTAGGAGGGTGGGAGATTTATTTATAGATGGGACTTTTGCGAGCTTGGGAGCATTGGAGGAAAAGTATAAGTTGCCCCGGGGAAATTTCTTGAGATATATGCAGGTGAGGGCATTTACTAGACAACAGGTGAGGGAATTTCCATTGCTCCCGACACAGGGGATACAGGACAGGGTGCTTTCAGGGGTGTGGGTCGGAGAGGGCAAGGTGTCAGAGATTTACCGAGAGATGAGGGAAGAGGGGGAGGAGTCGGTGGGCGAACTAAAAGGAAAGTGGGAAGAAGAACTAGGGGAGGAGATAGAGGAGGGTATGTGGGCTGATGCCCTAAGCAGGGTAAATTCCTCTTCCTCATGCGCCAGGCTTAGCCTGATTCAATTTAAGGTGCTACATAGAGCACACATAACGGGAGCAAGATTGAGCAGGTTCTTTGGAGTGGAGGACAAATGTGGGAGGTGTGGCGGGAGCCCGGCAAACCACGCACATATGTTTTGGGCATGCCCGGCACTGGAAGGGTATTGGAAGGGAGTGACGGGAGTGATTTCGCGGGTGGTGAAGGCCCGGGTCAAACCAGGCTGGGGGTTAGCTCTATTTGGAGTTGCGGAAGAGCCGGGAGTGCAGGAGGCGAAAGAGGCCGACGTTGTGGCCTTTGCGTCCCTAGTAGCCCGGCGCAGGATCCTACACATGTGGAAGGAGGCGAAACCCCCCGGACTGGAGGCCTGGGTAAATGATATGGCGGGGTTCATTAAACTGGAGCAGATAAAGTTTGCCCTGAGAGGATCGGCTCAAGGGTTCACCAGGCGGTGGCAGCCATTTCTCGACTACCTAGGGGAACGTTAGAGGGAAGACAGATGACCAGCAGCAGCAACCCAGGGGGGGGGGGGGGGGGGAGGGGGGGTTTAGTTTAGGTCAAAGATAAAGGGGTTTTGTTACTTGTGTATTGTTTAAAATTTCTGTATTGTTATTGTTGCGTTTGCTTTGTAAGAGGGGAAAAATTGTTGTTTGGGAAAAAATTTTCAATAAAACATTTATAAAAAAAAAAAAAAAAGTGATCCTGGTGCAGCGAAAAGTGCGAGGGAGGAAAAGCAAGATGGCGGCGGGTGGAGACCAAGCAGCGTGGGCGCAATGGTCGCAGGAGCAGCAGGAGTTTCTTAAACGCTGCTTTGAGGAGCTGAGGATAGAAATGCTGGCGCCAATGAAGGCGGCGATTGAGAAGCTTGTGGAGACCCAGAAGGCCTATGGGGCGGCGATCCGGGAGGTGCGGCTAAATGCCTCGGAGAACGAGGATGAGGACGAGATCTTGGGCCTGGCGGTGAAGGTGGAGGCGCACGAGGCGCTGCACAAGGGGTGGGCGGAAAAATTTGAGGACCTGGAGAATAGGTCAAGGAGGAAGAATCTTCGGATTCTGGGTCTCCCTGAAGGAGTGGAGGGGCCTGATGCCGGGGCACATATGAGCACGATGCTCAATTCGCTGATGGGCGCGGGAGCTTTCCCGAGGCCCCTGGAGCTGGATGGGGTTCATCGGGTCCTGGCAAGGAGACCCAAAGCCAACGAGCCACCAAGGGCTGTAGTGGTGAGGTTCCACCGCTTTGTGGACAGAGAGTGTGTTCTGAGATGGGCCAAAAAAGTGCGGAGCAGCAGGTGGGAGAATACGGAGATCCGAATTTACCAGGACTGGAGTGCGGAGGCGGCTAAGAAGAGGGCTGGTTTTAACCGGGCTAAGGCGGTGCTCCATCGGAAGGGGGTGAAGTTCGGGTTGCTGCAGCCAGCACGATTGTGGGTCACGTTCCAAGATCGGCACCACTATTTTGAAACGCCTGATGAGGCATGGAACCTTATACAGCATTGTGGATAGCACAATTGCTTCACAGCTCCAGGGTCCCAGGTTCGATTCCAGCTTGGGTCACTGTCTGTGCGGAATCTGCACATCCTCCCCGTGTGTGCGTGGGTTTCCTCCGGGTGCTCCGGTTTCCTCCCACAGTCCAAAGATGTGCAGGTTAGGTGGATTGGCCATGATAAATTGCCCTTAGTGTCCAAAATTGCCCTTAGTGTTGGGTGGGGTTACTGGGTTATGGGGATAGGGTGGAGGTGTGGGCTTGGGTGGGGTGCTCTTTCCAAGAGCTGGTGCAGACACGATGGGCTGAATGGCCTCCTTCTGCACTGTAAATTCTATGATCTATGATGAAAAGTTGGACTCAAATTGAAGGTTTGTCGTGGGGGGATGTTTACTGTGTTTACTGCGTTTGGGGAATATTCTTTTTGTTTGAGTGCTGGGTGGGGATGGGTGAATGGATTTGATGTGGGGGCTGTGGGAGAGTGTGGGCGTCAGTGTTGGAGGGGCAGGCCCCCACGGAGGAAGAGGGGGGCTGGAGGCCCGGGGATGGGGAGTTGGGGTAAGGCCGCAAAAAGGAGGTGCGCCAAGAGGGGACGGGGCCGGCTCAGGAAAGCGCGGGCTTTTTCCTACGTTAGGGAAGGATGGGGCGGGGCTGGGGGGGAAGGGCGGTGCTGGAGAGGAGTGCACACTGACTGCCAAGGGGTGGGGGGATTCTCACGCTGTGGGGTCGATGGAATGGCGGGAGAGGCCGGGGTCAGCAGGAGTCAGCTGACTTACGGGAGTGTCATGGGGGGAGCAAAATGGCTAGATGAGGATCTAGCGGGGGGGGGCGAGGGGAAGGGGAGAGTGGGGGGGGGGAACTGGGTTGCTGCTGCATTGGCCAAAGGGGAGCTGGAAGTAGGAGAGGTAGTCGGGGCGGGGGTCCGCCGCCTGGGGGACTGGAGGGTGATGGAGGCGCAGGCACGTGGCAGGGGGGGGGGCAAGTAGCAGGGGGGGGCAAGTAGCCCCCTGATCCGGCCGATAACTTGGAATGTGAGGGGCCTGAACAGGCTGGTCAAGAGGGCCCGGGTGTTTGCGCACTTAAAGGGACTGAAGGCAGACGTGGTTATGCTCCAGGAGACACATCTGAAGGTGGCAGATCAGGTTAGGCTGAGAAAGGGATGGGGAGGGCAGGTCTTCCATTCAGGGCTGGATGCGAAGAACAGAGGGGTTGCAATGCTGGTGGGGAAGCGGGTGTCGTTCGAGGCACTGAATATTCTAGTGGATAATGGAGGTCGATATGTGATGGTGAGCGGTAGGTTGCAGGGGGTGCGGGTGGTACTGGTGAACGTATATGCCCCGAATTGGGATGATGCCGGATTTATGAAACGCATGCTGGGTCGGATTCCCGTTCTAGGTCCAGGACGGGTAAGAGGCCGGCTGCTTAATGTGATTATGATGACCTCGGTGGAGGGGGAAGCGGAAGTAGTGGCAGCTATGGACGCGGAGAAGGCCTTTGATCGGGTGGAGTGGGAGTATCTTTGGGAAGTGTTGCGGAGGTTTGGGTTCGGGGAGGGATTCATATAGAATATGAATATGCTATATAGCTATATGCTATATAGAGCCCCGGTGGCAAGTGTGGCTATGAACCGGCGGAGGTCAGAGTACTTTCGACTGTACCGGGGGATGAGGCAGGGGTGCCCCCTATCCCCCTTGTTGTTTGCACTGGCAATTGAGCCACCGGCCATGGCACTAAGGGAGTCCAGGAAATGGAGGGGATTGGTCCGGGGGGGAGAGGAGCACCGCGTGTCGTTGTATGCCGATGACCTGTTGTTGCGGATCCAGTGGAGGGGATGGCGGAGGTCATGCGGATCCTTCGGGAGTTTGGGGATTTTGCGGGGTATAAACTCAACGTAGGGAAGAGTGAGCTCTTTGTGGTGCACTCAGGGGACTAGGCAAGGGGGATAAACGGGTTACCGCTGAAGAGGGCGGAAAGGAGCTTTCGTTACCTAGGGATCCAAGTAGCTAGGAGTTGGGGGGCCTTGCACAAGCTCAATTTGACGCGGTTGGTGGAGCAGATGGAGGAGGTTTTTGAAAGATGGGATATGCAGCCACTCTCACTAGCGGGTAGGGTGCAGTCGGTCAAGATGACGGTCCTCCCAAGGTTTCTTTTTGTGTTCCAGTGCCTTCCCATTTTGATCCCCAAGGCCTTTTTCAAACGGGTAAGCAGGAGCATCATGGGATTTGTGTGGGCGAATCAGACCCCAAGGGTGAAGAGAGTGTTTCTGGAGCGTAGCAGGGTAAGGGGGGGGGGGCTGGCGCTGCCAAATTTGTGTGGCTATTATGTTGCGATGATCCGTAAGTGGGTAATGGAGGGAGAGGGGGCAGCGTGGAAGAGGCTACAGATGGCGTCTTGGCAACCAGGCACGAGCCTGAGGGCGCTGGTGACGGCACCGCTGCCGCTCTCGTCGATAAGGTACACCACAAATCCATTGGTGGCGGCGACGCTGAAGATCTGGGGGCAGTGGAGGCGACACAGGGGCAAGATGGGGGCCTCGGTTTGGTCCCCGATTCAGGAGAACCATCGGTTCATCCCGGGAAGGATGGATGGGGGGTTTCGGAGCTGGCATCGGGCAGGGATTAGAAGAATGGGGGACCTGTTCATCGATGGGACGTTTGCGAGCCTAGGGGCGCTGGAGGAGAGGTTTGGGCTACCCCGGGAAACGCTTTCAGGTACATGCAAGTGAGGGCGTTTGTGAGGCGGCAGGTGAGGGAATTCCCGCTGCTTCCGGCACAGGGGATTCAGGACAGGGTGATTTCGGGTGTATGGGTCGGAGAAGGCAAGGTTTCGGCGATTTACCAGGAGCTACAGGAAGAGGAGGAGGCCTCGGTGAAGGAGTTAAAGGGCAAGTGGGAGGAGGAGTTTGGGGAGGAGATAGATGAAGGTCTCTGGGCTGATGCCCTGAGTAGGGTTAATTCTTCCTCCTCTTGCGCCAGGCTCAGCCTAATACAATTCAAGGTTACTCACAGAGCGCATATGACAGGGGCGAGGTTGAGTAGGTTCTTTGGGGTGGAGGACAGATGTGGGAGGTGCTCAGGGAGCCCAGCAAACCACGTCCATATGTTCTGGTCGTGCCCGGCGCTGGATGGGTTTTGGAGGGGTTTTGTGAGGACGATGTCCAAGGTGGTGAATGCCCGGGTCAAGCCGAGCTGGGGGCTGGCACTATTTGGGGTAATGGATGAGCCGGGAGTGCAGGAGGCGAAAGAGGCCGGTATTCTGGCCTTTGCGTCCTTGGTAGCCCGCCGGAGGATTTTGCTTCTATGGAAAGATGCGAAGCCCCCTAGTGTGGAAGCCTGGATCAATGACATGGCAGGGTTCATCAAGTTGGAGAGGATAAAGTTTGCCTTGCTAGGGTCTGTGCAGGGGTTCCTCAGGCAGTGGCAACCGTTCCTAGACTATCTCGCGGAGCGTTAGGAGGAGGTCAGCAGCAGCAGCAGCTCAAGGGCGGGGGGGGTTCTTTTGGGGTGGCGTTTGGGTGAAGGTGGGGGGTTTTCCCTATTTGTGTTTTTAAATGTTACATGGGGGGTTATTGTATATGGGGGAAAGCCAATGTATAATTTCTGATTGTTGTGTTCTTGTTTCTTTCTTTTTGTTGGAGGGGGGGTTTGTTGAAAATTTGTTGAAAAATTTGAATAAATATATATTTTTTTAAAATAAAATATTCAGGTGTGAGGAACGAAACTTTTTACCCCATCGGTCTCAGAGTCTCTTTTCAGAATTAATTTCAGCATTTTCATGGAAAGAGTTTTGGCTTCTACTTGCATAACTTGTAACTTTTCAGAAAAAAAAATGCGTAATAAATTGTGCCTTCAATTAGTAACAGTTCAGTTTCAGTTACCCATTTGCCATTTCCAGGAAGGCTGCTAAATATGTACCAGAGCAGGTAGCATGTCACCATAATGGGCGATTGTGCGCATAGTGCCCAATGAGTCATTGGGCACTTGCGCCACAATAACATAAAACGTTATTTTTGAAACTGCTTCTAACAGCGTTTCCTGTGCCTTAATTGGGATGTTTTATAATGTTCTCGGTGTGATTATAAAAGCAACTAGCTGTTGTTGGCTACGATGCTTTCAAGATGGCGAGGTAAAAATCACCTCGTGTATGGCAACAGGGATATTCCAGCGTGCTCTGAACCCACAATATTCCCCAGTGAATTTGTACAACAGAAACATTGGCCTGAATTTTACGTTTGCAGGCAGGGTACACCCTCGAACCAACCGAGCGTAAGACAGAGTGAAACGATGTTGGGCATGTTTCCCGATGTCATTGTGCATGCATGCAGCATCAAGGTCGGCGGGCACACGCACAATGCGGGTTCGTGCCCACCGACAATTAAAGGGGCAATTAAGGTTTTTACAAGCCAATTGAAGCGGCTTCCGTTAGCGTTATGTAGGGGGAAGGGCACGGGCTAAATGGCTCCCGCTAGAGGACTGTACCTTTTGCCCCTTTCTCTCAGCATCAGGGGGTATTTTTTTTTCAAAAACTCACATAATTAATGGAATAAGGATCCTATATGATTGAAATGTCCCGGAAAGTCAAGGAAAAGAAGATGGACAGCAGAAGTTCATCGAAGGAGTTGGGGGCCTCTCAGAGTTCTTTGGCAGATAAAATGGCGGAGACAGCCTCTGGGGGTCCGGCCGCATCAGTAACGGCTGAGGTGCTTTCTAGTACCTTGGCGGAGGAATTTGAGAAACACTGGCAGATTGTGTCGGAGGACCTCTGGAAATCAATGGCGGAGGCCTTGGCCCCCATCCGAGCGGGTCTGGAGAAGACCAATAAAAACCGTGAAAGCCCATGGAGCCAAGATAAAAGACATGGGCCACAGTGATCAGGTTGCCTCACTGGAAGCGGAGGTGTCTCTGATGGCCGAAGTGAACCAAGTCATTGAAGGCCAAGGTTGATGATCTAGAGAATCGGTCCAGAAGGCAAAACATTCGAATTGTGGGGCTGCCAGAGGGGGTGGAAGGCCCAACGCCCACTGAGTACTTCGCAGAGATGTTCAGTAAGAGAGTGGAGTCTCCTCATGAGTTGGACCGAGCCCACCACACATTCAACCCCCCCCCCCCCCCAAAACCCATACAGAGCACCCCCAGCTCAATCATGGGCACACATAAAATGACGGCTTAGCACCCTGGCAGTGCCCATACGAGTTGGCAATGCCATCTGGCCACCCTGAAAGTGCCAGGATGGCACCCAGGTGGCACTACTAGGGTGCCCAGGTGGCAGCAGCAGTGCCAGGACACCCACCCCCACCCCACCCCACCCTGACCAAAAGGCATGCAGTTGGGGGCCTCTGATCCCCTTGGAGACCTCCATGAGTGCCGTTCCATCTGGTCCCCGTTTGTGGGGACCAATGCTGAACCAGCACTCACCCGAGGTCTCGGAGGTGAAGGGGATGAGGCCCCGAGGAACCTCAAGAATCTACACATTAGAGTGAGACTAGCTGTCTCATTCTGATATGCAGATTTGCCAAAAAGTGCTCCCGCCCACAATGGATCTCATGTTGGATCACGGCAGGCGTTGCAAACCGGGTAGGTCCCGGGAGCGGGGTCTCTCGGTTTCTATCGGCCACACCGCACCACAGCAAGTTGCATTTCGGGTGCAGCATGGTCATTGGACCTCACCCTCAATCTTTTGATTTGGTTTGGTGGCCATCTTGGGTGGGCCTGGTCGGTGGGGGAGTTGAGGGGCTGAGGGGGTGTAGCCGGCAGGGGAGTCTCACTTGGGACTGCGCCTCCGATCTGGCATGGTGCTACCTCCTGGGTGGCGGCTCCCCCAGCGAGGTCCAGAGCCCCCTGCTCATGGACGGTGAGGGGGTGCAGCACAGGTGATTCCCCCTCCGGTTCTTGCACGCTCACGATGGTTGTGGGCTGTCTTGTCCTGCGGGGGAGGGGGGGGAAAGCATCAGAGATAGGTGGTTAGCAGCAAGACGCCCAGATGTTGGCAACATTATGATGGGGGGCACTGGGCACCACGCCATGGCAGCTCGCAAGGGGGGGTGGTGCCCATGTGGGTCGGGTGCAACATGGTGACCCCCCATCCTGGCGCGCGCATCACGTGGTGGGGGGGGAAGGAGAGGTGGGGTGTGGCCCGGGGAACTCTCGGGGTACTTACCCTGGCTGCCCTCGTGAGGTTGTTGAGCTTCTTGTGGCACTGGCGGGGGGGGGGGGGGGGGGGGGGGGGGGTGGGGGGGGGGGGGGGGGGGGGGGGGAGGGGTGCCCCCACAGCGCTGACGGCGATGCCCACCTCACGCCAGCCACGCTTGACTGTGCTGGCCGGGTACCGGGGGCCACGTCTTGGGCACAGGATCGCCCCGCGCTCCTCCACTGCGTCCAGCAATGCCTCCAGGTCACTGTCCCGGGACCTGGGAGCGGCACGGCGGGGCGCAGCCAGCTCTCTGTGTCGGGGCCTGCGCGCGGATCGCGCACATAAAATGACGCGGTGCGGCGTCATCCGGGCGCCGCGTGATGACGGCGCCGCTCTGGCGCCACGCCCACCGCGTTTCTCGTGGCCCCGCTGCTGGCCTCGTTTCGGGGCCTGAATCGATGCTGCCGGCAGCCCGTTCGCGCCGTCGTGAAATGCGACGGCGTTCACGACACCGCGGACACTCTGACTCGCCATCGGAGAATCCCGCCCAAGTTATTGTCGGTGACTCTCTGGTGGGCACCCTGGTGGTTATGGTTAGTATCTACACCTCAAAATGGGAGAATACGAATTTTAAGAATAATCTGCTGGCCACCCTCCCCAATTTAGATTCACAACGACTTATTCTGGGTGGGGGCATAAAGTGTGTTCTGGACCCCAGTCTGATCGGTCGGTCCAAGCCCAAATCTCTGCCTGCATCAGGAGTGGCCAGAGCTCTGTTGTGTTTCATGGTACAGACTGGGAGGGGGCAAGATCCTTGGCGCATTTTACGCCCAGGTGGCAAACATCCCGCCTGTTTATCCAGTATGCTCGCGAGTCGATTTTATTGGGGCGGACCTGTCTCGCCCTCCGTCAGTGCTCCGTATTCAGCGATTCCGATTTTGGCCCATGCCCCGCATTTTATTGATTTGCCGCTGGAGTCTGGTCCCTCCCAACATCCGCCACGGAGATTAGACACAACGCTACTCGTGGATAAGAAACTTTGTGAACACCTGTTCACCGCCCTTGGAGTGGATATAAAATTGAATAAAACCGAGTCAACCTCAACTTCCACGCTGTGGGAAGCCCTTAAGGTGGGAGATGGCCAGTCGCCTTTCGACTCACCAACTTAAGCGGCAGGCAGCTTCCCGGGAAATCATACACAACTCGAGCGATAGCTTGGTTCCCGCTCCTCCTCAGATTAATAGGGCTTTTGAATTGTTCTATCGGGATCTTTGTGATCAGAGCCTTCAGCAGAGGGATTGGCCATGACTGACATTTTGGACAGCTTTTCCAACCCAGTGGTAGATATGGAAAGGAGCGATGAGTTGGAATCCCAGTTGAACCCAGATGCAATTATAAAATGCACTGGTTTGATACAGACTGGTAAAGCCTCTGGCCCGGATGGTTATCCCATTGATTTCGATAAGAAATTCGCAGGGCATTTGGTGCCTTTAATTCTGGACCTCTTTAATGATTCCTTATCCCACGGTTCATTGACCTCTACCTTCACACAGGCCTCTATCGCCTTGATTGTCAAGAAGGACAAAGACCCAACAGGGTGTGGATCGTATCAACTGTCATGCGAGAGTACCTTTAAGAAATGGGTGTTTATAAATGGGTGTGTATACAAGTATCTGTAGTGAGAGTACCTTTAAGAAATGGGTGTTTATTACTGCAGTGATGTCAGAGAGTGGGTGGAGCTGGGCTGTCTGTCAGCTTTTTACTTTTGTTTTAGGCTGTTTGCTGCAGGGTGTGTTTTAGTTTTCTTTTCAGAGCTGGATAGCTGCACTCACAGCCAGAAGGTGTATGAATCTCTCTCTGTAATCTAAAGACTGTAATTCGATCCTGGTGATTTAAAACTAATAACAGTAGTGACTTTAACCTGATGTGCTTCTGGTAAAAGGTGTTTTAAGTCTTATGGATGTTAAAAGGAAAGCTTAAAGGATTACTTAGTGTTGTATTCTTTGGGGGTTGTATTTGAATTGATGGTTGCTAAGATGTTCACTGTACGTTTTAAGAAGGTTAACTTGAGTTCATAGAATAAACATTGTTTTGCTTTAAAATATACTTTTCCATTTCTGCTGTACCACACCTGTAGAGTGGCAATTTTTGGTGTGTGGAAGACGCGGGAGTCCAGGGGGCGAGACAGGCTGATGTTTTGGCCTTTGCCTCCCTGGTAGCCCAGAGACAGATCTTATTGGCGTGGAGGGACTCGGAGCCCCCGAAATCGGGGGTATGGGTCAGTGACATGGCCGGGTTTCTCAGGCTTGAGGAGATCAAGTTCGCCCTGAGAGGATCGATGCTTGGGTTCGCCCGGAGGTGGCAGCCGTTTATCGACTTCTTTGGGGGAAATTAAGCTGTCAGCAGAGGGGTGAGGGGGTTGCAAAAGGAAAGAGGGAAGCATGGGGGTTGGTTGAGGTGGGAAATAGTTAGTGGGAAAGTGGGAATGGGGAATGGTGTATGTAAGCCATGTTGACTGGGTTTGGTTGTTGGTTGGGTGGGTGTTATTTGCTTTGTTGTTTTTTCTCTTGAAAATTGTTAAAACTATGTATGCCTTAATAAAATATATATATTTTTTAACTTATGTGTGCGGGTATGTGCCTTGTGCCCCCCCCCCCTTTCTCTGGCAGCAGCATTGGACTCAGCCTGCTGACTTTGCTATCCTGGTGACCATGGTGACTTTGGCACTCATCCTGTGGTCACGGAAGGCTGAGCAGGCTCCGCCTGGGAGTGTGGGTCCAGACACATGGCTGGGCACAACCTCAGTCACGACCACATCATCAGATGCAGAAGAGGGGTGGGGGAGCTGCTACCCTTGTGGTCTGAGAGGAGCTCACAGGGATCACAGCCAGCTCGTCCATCAGCATGATGCACCTTGTGGGCCTTCCTGCTCACCATAAATGGGCAGGCACCAAGCAGAGAGACGAGGTGCTTCATCCATCTCCCACATTGGCAGTGACCACTTGAGGTCACCACTGGTGTACTGGATTGTAGGTCCGACTGTGAACCCTGGAGCACCTGAGTCTGTGGCTGACGCTGCCTCTCCCTGAGAGTCTCCACTCTCTCTCAATGGAGGAGTCTGTGCGCTTGGAGCTCAGGGTCATCGCAGTGCTCCGACTCCACATAGACCATGGCGCACACAGCCTCATGAGTCTCCGCAAGATCTTCCCGCGCATCCCAGTAGACATCCTGCATCTGCCACCTGATGGACAACTCCAGAGGCTCGTTATCTGCCTCACACTCAGCACAATCCTGGTTTCCAGCAGTGCTCTCACAGTCGGCACACTGGCACCTCTGTGAGTGTGAAGTGCCGTCACCACTGTACAGCACCCGTGAAGCCGAAGACCTAATACCCACTGACATGTTAGTCTCTGCAGTGGTGCCTGCCTCCGAGACAAGGTGTGACACCAGGGCGGGTGTGATATCTTCTGCTGAACTTAATGGGGGGTCCTCGGGATCACCGGCAGCTCTTGCAGGTGGTGCATCTGTGGAAGGAACACAACATCTCAGTTCCTTCAATCAACACAGTCACCATGCATGCTAGGCAGGCTGGTGATTCACTGGAGATCTGCAGCACCAGAGCAGCGCTCTCATACTTGGTGAGGACACATAGATTGGATACGCCACTGCCCGTTCTGCGGAGCCCCGCAGCATTGTGGCTTTTCTTCTCCTGAAAGGGAAAAATAGAATTGTTTGTTAGTATCCCCTCTCCCTGAAGGTCTATTCCAGCATGCCCCTTCCCCCCAGCCCAATCACCCCCACCGACCCCGCAGTCAGTTAGTGGGGCATGTCACAGGGGCCCAACGCCCATTCTCGCCTGCACTGAAAGCCCAACCGGTAGACACGTTTTGTGTTGAGTGGGCCTTAATTGGCCCCCACGCCTGATATCACATGGAGAATGTGATCTTAGCCGGAGGCAGATTTTACATCAGCTTCGGGCCTTGCTGACTTGGCGCGTGAGAGTGAAACGCAGGCCATTCTTCATTTCAAAAATTACATTTTATGCGAGACTTATGATGTAAGAAAAACTCTCAACTGTGAAACGCGGGTAACCATATTTATTATATACCCCGGAGACAAAGTATCTGCATCACCCATGTGTCTACTCCAATTCTGAGTTATCCAGTTCTCTTCTGGGATAAGTTACATATTTGAAAGATAAATGTTGTTCCTGCATCACTGGCAATGTATATTTGCCCAACAGTGAACATTTGGAAATCAAATGCAAGTCCACCTTTAAAATGTACCCTGGTGTAAATGATATTATCTGAACTGAAATCTTAAGAGTTGCTTAACCGACAATCTCGTGGTCAACGTTTATTCCAGGCGATTGCCTCTTGTTCCTCTTGAACATCGCACCTCGTGGCCAACATCTTCCTTCCTTGTTCACAGCCGGGATTTTGCGGTGACAGAGAGTGGACTTTTGGCTGGAGCGCCCAATTTCCCATTCTCGTCGTAACGATCCCCGTCACGGACAAGACCGGAGAATCCCGCCCCATGTATCTGCCCTTGATTAAGTTATTTGACACGAGGGTTCTATAAGTGTTATTAGAAGGTGTGCATTCATTCTCAATGCTAATTCTACATTTGTCTAAATTGCCATTTAAAACATACATGTAATTACGGAATTTGTACCTCTGCTCTGTGGATGCAAAGATATTACAGACTCTGGAAGCCAATTGGAGTGTCATTGATGAATGAAGCTTTGGGCTTCTTGGGAGAAAAAAAGAGTTTTTAACCGTACATTGTTCAAACTTCATTTTATCACAATCATAAATCTAAGTTAGTTATATCCTCTGAGCTCAGTACAACTTATACTTGTTTATCACAAGGAAAGCAATAAAAATAAATAAATAGACTACTAGAGAGGTGGCAGCTGGTTACAAGGCTATCCTCCAATAAAGGACTGCAGGAGGCATTAAACGTCATGAGAGCGAAAAACTCCAAACAAGTTTCATTTATAAATACTGTTGTTTAATTGTTGCATCTCTGTCCTTGGTTATGCCCAATGATCAGGGCCCTGATCGAACTTTCTTCAATGACACCCTTCCTTCAATTAAGCCAATGTCGCAGTAATGATTGCTGTTTTGGGGGGAAAGTACAACATCTGCATTATCTGTCTCAATGCAAATGTTAAATCTTGGTCTCATTTATCAAGTGTTAGGCGGCACGGTGGCGCAATGGGTTAGCCCTGCTGTCTCATGACGCCGAGGTCCCAGGTCCGATCCTGGCTCTGGGTCACTGTCCGTGTGGCGTTTGCACATTCTCCCCGTGTTTGCGTGGGTTTCACCCGCACAACCCAAAAAGATGTGCAGGGTAGGTGGATTGGCCACTCTAAATTACCCCTTAATTGGAAAAAATGAATTGGGTACTCTAAATTTATTTTAAAAGAATGCACCGGAGTCTCAGCTTAATTTTATACTCAGGCCTCTCGAATCCAAAAGCTCCTGATTCAAAGGTGGGAATGCTGCCACCGAGCCACAGCAATCACCAATCGGATTCTAATCTATTCTGAATATATTTTCTCTCTCTTTTTTTTAATTTTTATTCATTCACAGGGTGTGGGCATTGCTGGCAAGGCCAGCATTTACTGCCCATCCCCTTGAGCAGGTGGTGGTGAGTTGCCTTCTTGAGTCGCTGCAGTCCATACGGTGCAGGTACACCCACTGTGCTGTCAGGGAGGGAGTTCCAGGATTTTGGCCCAGCGACAGTGAAGGAAGAGTGATATACAGGAGGATGTTCTGTACTCAATGGTACACTGTGCTCTGGAAGTTTAGCTTCTGAACAGAAAATACTCAGACTTTTCGGCAACCGAGGTTTTGGAGGGATTCAGTTCGATTGGCAGGCTGGGGGCCAATGAATTGGCAAACGGCCGTCTTCTGCCCGGCGACCCGAGTGGGCTGGTTTTCAGACGACGCAGGAAGAGAGAGCCCAATCCTGGATCGGATTGGATTTTGTTTATTGTCCCGTGTACCGAGGTACAGTCAAAAGTATTTTTCTGCGAGCAGCTCAAAGAGATCATGAAAAGAAAAGAAAAGAAAAAGAAAATACATAAAACGGCAACACAAGGTCCACAATGCAAATACATAGACACCGGCATTGGATGAAGCTTACAGGAGTGTAGTATTAATCAGGTCAGTCTATAAGAGGGTCATTTAGGAGTCTGGTTACAGGGGGGAAGAAGCTGTTTTTGAGTCTGTTTGTGCGTGTTCTCAGACTTTTGTATCTCCTGCCTGATGGAAAATGATGGAAAAGCCGGGTGGGAGGGGTCTTTGATTATGCTGCCCGCTTTCCCCAGGCAGCGGGAGGTGTAGATGGAGTCAATGGATGGGAGGCAGGTTTGTGTGATGGACTGGGCGGTGTTCACGACTCTCTGAAGGTTCTTGCGGTCTTGGGCCGAGCAGTTGCCATACCAGGCTGTGATGCAGCCCGATAGGATGCTTTCTATGGTGCATCTGTGAAAGTTGGTGAGTTGGATGCTGAGAGGAGCAGCTGTGAGTGTCTGCCTCTCTCTCACTCCAAATGTTGCCTATCTGTTGTTTTTCTGAACTTGCAGACATGTTTTTGAGACCTGGATGAATCTACAGTGAAAACCATTAAAGACTGAAAACAAAACCTCCAAATGAAGGCCTGGGTTGAAGGAAGAAGTACAGGAAATTGTCCATCTGAAACAAAGACTCATCCTTTTACTTTCACCATTATTTTTCTCCCCTCTTTCCCCTCTGTGTTTGTCTGTCTCGTGTGTGTGGAGGGTGGGGCAAGTTAAAGGGGGGGGGGGGGGTTAGGAATTAGATAATAGTTAACCAGTTGTATTTGCTGCATATTGTCATTAATAAAAACGAATTGAGTTTAAATTTACAAACCTGGGGTGAGATTCTCCGCCCCCCCCCGCCCCCACCGGTTGCCGAATTCTCCGGCACCGGTTATTCGGCGGGGGCGGGAATCGCGCCGCGCCGGTTGGCGGGCCCCCCCCCCGGCGATTCTCCGGCCCGGATGGGCCGAAGTCCCGCTGCTAGAATGCCTGCCCCGCCGGCGTGGATTAAACCACCTCTCTTACCGGCGGGACAAGGCGGTGCAGGCGGGCTCCGGGGTCCTGGGGGGGGGCGCGGGGCGATCTGGCCCAGGGTGGCCTGGCCCGTGATCGGGGCCCACCGATCCGCGGGCGGGCCTGTGCCGTGGGGGCACTCTTTTCCTTCCGCCTTCGCCACGGTCTCCACCATGGCGGAGGCGGAAGAGACCCCCTCCACTGCGCATGCGCGGGGATGCCGTGAGCGGCCGCTGACGCTCCCGCGCATGCGCCGCCCTGCAAAGTCATTTCCGCGCCAGCTGGCGGGGCACCAAAGGCCTTTCCCGCCGGCTGGCGGGGTGGAAATCAGTCCTGCGCGTGCCTAGCCCCTCAACGTTAGGGCTCGGCCGCTCAAGATGCGGATGATTCCGCACCTTTGGGGCGGCGCGATGCCGGACTGATTCACGCCGTTTTTGGCGCCGATCGGCGGACATCGCGCCGATTGCGGAGAATCCCGCCCCTGGTGTCTGTAGTTATTGGGCAGCCGAGGGCAAAGACTTTTGGTATTTTCTGAGAATCATTTATTAATTTCAATTTTGTCTGACTCTGGGTCAAGTGGCGCTGGAAGTGACAAGAACAAAGAACAAAGAAAAGTACAGCACAGGAACAGGCCCTTCGGCCCTCCAAGCCCGTGCCGACCATGCTGCCCGACTAAACTACAACCTTCTACACTTCCTGGGTCCGTATCCCTCTATTCCCATCCTATTCATGTATTTGTCAAGATGCCCCTTAAATGTCACTATCGTCCCTGCTTCCACCACCTCCTCCGGTAGCGAGTTCCAGGCACCCACTACCCTCTGCGTAAAAAACTTGCCTCGTACATCTACTCTAAACCTTGCCCTCACACCTTAAACCTATGCCCCCTAGTAATTGACCCCTCTACCCTGGGGAAAAGCCTCTGACTATCCACTCTGTCTATGCCCCTCATAATTTTGTAGACCGCTATCAGGTCGCCCCTCAACCTCTGTCGTTCCAGTGAGAACAAACCGAGTTTATTCAACCGCTCCTCATAGCTAATGCCCTCCATACCAGGCAACATCCTGGTAAATCTCTTCTGCACCCTCTCTAAAGCCTCCACATCCTTCTGGTAGTGTGGCGACCAGAATTGAACACTATACTCCAAGTGTGGCCTAACTAAGGTTCTAAACAAGTATGTCTTTCGGGACTTGTGGGAGGAAACCGGAGCACCCGGAGGAAACCCACGCAGCCTCCGCACAGACAGTGACCCAAGCAGGAATCGAACCTAGGACCCTGGCACTGTGAAGCAACAGTGCCAACCACTGTGCTACCGTGCCGGTCACCGTACCCAAGGGGATGTAACATCTTTGTCAATGGGATTCCAGCGGCAGAGGTTCACCGTAAGCAGAACCAAAAGATCCCACTGGCGAGACCAGCTGGGAACCCCCACACACCCCCACCCCCCACCCCCACCACAGTTTCAAGGCAGGATGTTGTGTGACTTTGCAGGTGGTGGTATTCCCAGGCATCTGCTGCCTCTTGTCCTTCTAGATGGTAGAAGGCATGGGTTTGGAAGGTGCTAGTGAGTTTCTGCAGTTCATCTTGTAGATGGTACACCCTGCCGTCACTGCGCCCTGGTGGTGGAGGGAATGAATGGGGGGCCAATCAAGCGGCGCTGCTTCGTCCTGGGTGGCGTCGAGCATCTTGAGTGTTGTTGGAGCTGCACTCATGCAGGCAAGGAGAGAGTATTCCATCACACTCCTGACGTGTCTTGCAGATGGTGGTCCAGGCTTTGAGGAGTCAGAAGCTGAGTTATTCTCCGCAGGATTCCCAGCCTCTGACTTGCTATTCTAGCCACAGTATTTATATGGCCGGCCCACTTCAGTTTCGGGTCAATGGCAATATTAGTCACATGCTTAGAAGGCTGAATTGGGTTTTGAAATTGAACTAACATTCGGCTCATACCAAACACCTCAGGCACTGAAGCAGTCTGGTTCCTGGGTAACCCCCAAGATGTTAACAGTGGCGGAATTAGCGATGGTAATGCCGTTGAATGACATGGGGAGATGGTTAGATAGTCTCTTGTTGGAGATGGCCATCGTCTGACAGTAGCTTGGCACAAATGTTATTGGTCACATATCAGCCCAAACCTGAATATCGCCACGGTCTTGCTGCATAAGGAACTGGACTGCTTCAGTATCTCAGGAGTTTGGTATGATCAGAATAGTAGTTCAGTTTCAAAACCCAATGAAGCCTTGTGAGCATGTGGCTATTGTTGATGAATGAGGAGTTTTCAGCTACGGATAATTAAAGCGGACCTGAATCCTGTCTGCACCTGACATCTGCACAATGTGTGTTCCCAAGCCTTTGAGTTATGAATAAAAGTTTAAAAGGAAGTGTCATATTGTTAAAAATTATGTAGCAGCAAAAAAAAAAAACATTGTACCCTAACTGCAGCAGTGTATTCCATATCATCTTGTTAATAATTCCTGTTTCTCTTTGTACAAGTTCCTTGTTGAGGTAACGCGGGTACATGGGAGCAGGAGTTGGAGCTGAAGCTGGTGACTGGGGGAGACTGGGTGTTTGGGGGACCAGCCAAACCCCACTCCCCAAACTCCCAGGCCTGCCAGGCTCTGCTGGATCAACCCTCCTCCCAGTCCTGCTGGTCCCCCACCGCCTCGGCATCCCTGGGCTTGTTGGAGCCCACCAGTCCCCTGGGTTTAACAGACCTCCTATCACCTTCTCAGGTCTTCCGGAACGCACCCCGCTCCAGGTCTGCTGTCCCCACCTCCCCCGCCCCGGCCTCCAGGCCTGCCGGAACCCCCTGGGCCTAACGGAGCCCCCTCCATCATGGTGCAAGTGCCCTGAAAAGCATACGTACTGCCCTCAAACATGGCCCTTCCCACGTCTGCAGGGCAAGAATGGGGGCACATCTCGGACATTTGTAGCCCAGGAATGTGAAACCCAAAGTGTGCCGGATAGACCCGGTAAGTGGGTTCATTTGGATATCCTTTGGAGAGGCAAGGTACTCCTTATGGTCTGGTCCTGGGACACCTTTCGTGGTGGTGGGGGAAGCTCGCCATTGGTCAGCGGCAGGATCAGTTAGGCTTCCCATTCAATGCATCCCTCGCTGCATCCCTCAATGCATCCTGCAGCGGGGGCGCACCATCGGCGGGCCCGGAAGATTCCGGCAGCGTGTACGGTCAGAAAATTCCGGCTGAGGATTGGCCTGTCAAAATCAGCTGTCAAAATTAGTGGTTAGCCCTGCCGCCTCACGCCGCTGAGGACCCGGGTTCGATCCTGGCCCCGGGGCACTAACCATGTGGTGTTTGCACATTCTCCCCGTGTCTGCGTGGGTCTCATCCCCACAACCCAAAGATGTACAGGGTAGATGGATTGGTCACGCTAAATTGCCCGTTATTTGGAAAAAAAGAATTGGCTACTCGAAATTTAAAAAGCAAATCAACAAGCAAAATTGTCAAGAGCACCTGTCAAAAGGAGCCATAAGTGTCAAGAGAAATTGCCAAAGGCAGCTGTCAAGGCATTTAAAAGTCCTGCTTTTAAATCTTTAAAAAATGTCTTGAGTAATTTTTTAAATGCATAATTACTTGGTATTTCGCTCTCTGTTGACAGGAACCTGAGGGTTTCTTTTACTGGATTATGTCTGCCTGACTAATTTCATAACCATCCATTATCATAATGAAATGAAAATGAAAACCGCTTATTGTCACAAGTAGACTTCAATGAAGTTACTGTGAAAAGCCACTAGTCACCACATTCCAGTGCATGTTCGGGGAGGCTGGTGCGGGAATTGAACCGTGCTGCTGGCCTGCCTTGGTCTGCTTTAAAAGCCAGCGATTTAGCCCAGTGAGCTAAACCACCCCAGAGTAGGGTGTCTGCCATTTCAGTGTTTGACTGGCAGCCACAAATGGTTCTAGACACTTTGAAGTGGGATTATGAATTCTAATACTGCACTTGAATGAAATGATTGCTGTTCTAAGGCTTTATGTAATTGAGGGAATGTAAACGTAATGAATGGGTTTATACAAATTGGAGTATTTTTTCAATAAAGTAAAGTCTGCAATAGACAATTGGAAGTTTATTTCATAGAAATGTATCTAATCTCCGTAGGGGTCCTGAGATCTGCCCACAGTGGATTGGTGGACACTGGGTGAGTAAATGCAATGACAAATGGTAGTGTGTGGGGGCATGGGTTGACATGAGTTAACACTCAGTTGCCATAAGCACTATAAAAGGTCATGTCGTGGTTACAGAGGCATAAATTGACATTGAGGGCAAGGTTCTTGAGGGGACATGAATTGGTGGAGGTGAGTGTATGCGTGTCTGAGGGGTGAGGTATTGTGGTTTATTGTTTTGAATTATAGGGCACAGTGCCTGAGCCCGAGGTAGGCCTTCCACTTCCGCACCCAGCAACCGCATCAGTTCTTCCAGAGACACCTGCCACCTCCCAAACCAAAAGTCCAATGTCCTGGCAACTGTTTTTTGGAAGTGGGGTTTGTGGAGCAGTTTCTACCCTACCCAAGGTTCACGCACTTGCAGCAAAATATGTTGAATCGTGATTGGGGAACGAATACGACCTGATCTCAAAATTTTAAAGGAAAAATTAAGACAGGTTCAAGATTCATTTCGAGATTGCTAGAATACAAGAGTAGGATTGTACTGCTGAGGCTGTATAAGGTTCTGGTCAGACCCATTTGGAGTATTGTGATCAGTTCTGGGCCCTGTATCTAAGGAAGGATGTGCTGGCCTTGGAGAGGGTCCAGAGGAGGTTCTTAAGAATGATCCCTCGAGTGAGGAGTTTGTCATATGGAGAGCAGTTGAGAACTCTGGATCTGTACTCAATGGAGTTTAGAAGGATGGGGGGGGGGGGGGGGGGGATATCTTACTGAAACTTACAGAATACTGAGATACTGAGAGGCGTAGATGAAAAAAATGAAGATAAAGTGGAGTGGAGAAGAGGTTTCCACTATTAGCAGAGACTAGAACCAGAGGGCACAGCCTCAGACTGAAGGGACGATCCTTTAAAACTGAGAGGAGGAGGAATTTCTTCAGCCATATGGTGGTGAATCTGTGGAACTCTTTGCCGCAGAAGGCTGTGGAGGTCAAGTGTGTCTTTAAGACAGAGATAGATAGGTTCTTGATTAATAAGGGGATTAGGCTTTACGGGGAGAAGGCAGGAGAATGGGGCTGAGAAACATAACAGGCATGATAGAATGGCGGAGCAGACTCGATGGGCCGAGTGGCCTAATCCTGCTCCTGTATTTATAGATGCTGCAATGGAAGGACTCCTAATGCTACCTACACTGAGAATAACTCACCAGCACAGAATGATTGAACTGGATCGTTCCTAATTCGTATGTTTCACTGGATCAATTTGCTGAACGAATATAAAATTAAAATGAAAAATGAAAATCGCTTATTGTCACAAGTAGGCTTCAAATTAAGTTACTGTGAAAAGCCCCTCGTCGCCACATTGTAATGTCGCCACATTAGTGGGACCTGCTTTATCACCTGTCTTAACAAGCCCAGGTGGTTGGCCGAGCGTACTCATATTCGATGAGTCCCACACAGAGAGAGAGAGAGCTATCGATAACGGTTTCCCCATGGGGGTTTTAACACCCCTCTCCCCCTCATCCCCCCGAACCCGTAAATCCACATCGACTGCCGGAGGCATTCTGTGCCCGCGCCAGAGCATCCATTTATGGTGGATCTGGGTCAGGTGGAGCTGCACGCCGCTTCCCATCAAAGGGGAACCATTGGGCCCTCAGTGCGGACACCCCGATGCCAGTCAGCCGTTGCCCCAAGGTTTGGAGGAGTAAGACTCAAACGGAGACGTCGTCCCATCAAGAGATCTGCTGGAGCAATCCCGGTGGTCACGTGCGCCGTTGTACGGTAATTGAAGAAGCGCACCAAACGCGTGTCCATAGACCAGGTCATCTGCTTTTTCAAACCTTGTGTTTGGACCGCCCTCTATGCCAGTCCATTAGAGGAAGGATGATATGGCACGGTGTGGATATGCCCAATGCCATTGCGCCGCTTACGAACTCCTCGCTGGTGAAAAGAGTTCCATTGTCCGTAACCAGGACCTCCAGAAGTGGGTACAAACCAGCCCCCCCCCCCAGCATCTCAATAGTAGCCCTGGAAGACATCCTGAAAACCTCCACCCACTTTGAGTGGGCATCCACAATTATTAAAAACATGGAGCCCATGAATGGACCAGCAAAGTCCGCGTGGTGGTGAATCGATGGAGGACCCGGCCATTCCCACAGTGGAGAGTTGCTGACGAGGGCAGATTCGGATGTTTGCATTGATACCCGGCTACCAAACACAGCTCCTTGCCAACATTTGCAATGTGGAAGCACCCGATGGCCAGCGTGCAAATCCTGTAACCGTCTGTAGTCTGCATGATGTGGTGATGCCGGCGTTGGACTGGGGTGAGCACAGTACGAAGTCTTACAACACCAGGTTAAAGTCCAACAGGTTTGTTTCGATGTCACTAGCTTTCGGAGCGCTGCTCCTTCCTCAGGTGAATGAAGAGGTATGTTCCAGAAACACATATATAGACAAATTCAAAGATGCCAAACAATGCTTGGAATGCGACTATTAGCAGGTGATTAAATCTTTACAGATCCAGAGATGGGGTAACCCCAGGTTAAAGAGGTGTGAATTGTATCAAGCCAGGACAGTTGGTAGGATTTCGCAGGCCAGATGGTGGGGGATGAATGTAGTGTGACATGAATCCCAGGTCCCAGTTGAGGCCGCACTCATGTGTGCGGAACTTGGCTATAAGTTTCTGCTCGGCGATTCTGCGTTGTCGCGCGTCCTGAAGGCCGCCTTGGAGAACGCTTACCCGGAGATCAGAGGCTGAATGCCCTTGACTGCTGAAGTGTTCCCCGACTGGAAGGGAACATTCCTGCCTGGTGATTGTTGCGCGATGTCCGTTCATTCGTTGTCGCAGCGTCTGCATGGTCTCACCAATGTACCACGCTTCGGGACATCCTTTCCTGCAGTGTATGAGGTAGACAACGTTGGCCGAGTCGCACGAGTATGTACCACGTACCTGGTGGGTGGTGTTCTCACGTGTAATAGTGGTATCTCTCACATGACACTCGCCATCCATGCTCGAGCTGCTGTCACCGGTGGGAGTCCATAAAATCTATGGCCGCAATCACCTTGTCTGCCACAAGCGTGGATGGGGCGCTCGCAGGCAAAGGCAACCAGCTGAGTGCGTCCACATGGTCGATCCTGGTACCCAAACGGTGTACTTGCGAGTGGCAGGCAGGAGTACCCCCCGCTGGATCCGGACTGACACAATCGGCCGGGTGCTCGTGTCCTCCCGGAAGAGGCCGAGCTTGTGGTCCGTTATGACAGTGAAATACCGACCATACACATACTGATGGAATTTCTAAAGTCCAAAGATATCACCCAGACCTTCCTTCTCAAATTATGCGTATGCCAAGGTTCAAGAAAAACGTAATGTGGCCGTCCAGGCCGTCACTCCACACATGGGCAGCGTCGTCCAGTGCCATAAGGGAAAGTATTGCACGTTAGAATTAAGGGTCTCAGGGAAGGTACAGTAGCGCAGTGGTTAGCACTGCTGCCCCACAGTGCCGAGGATCAAGGTTTGATCCTGGCTCCGGGTCACTGTAAACTTGGAGTCCCCACATAGCTGGACAGTTTTATCAGGTTTCATCACTGACACCACCGGCACAGCCCATTCTGCAAACTGTATGGGTCGGGTGACTCCTAGATCTTGCAACCATTGCAGTTCTGTGTCCACCTTAGGAAGTTCACCTTAGCGCATATGGAACCAGCCTTGCCCAAAAGTGCTGGGGCTGAGCATTAGGGTGGACATAAATGTGGGCTCTGGTACCCTTAATCCTGCCCAGACTTTCCTGAAAAACCTCCGGATATTTACTCAACGCATTGCAAAGATTGACGGAGCCATTTTGAATGATTTGCTGACAATCAAATTGAAGGACCCTCAACTCGTCTCTTCCAGGTAAGTTTGGACCTGGACTATGTGTGACTACTAGGGGCAGGTGGACCACCTGCTGTCCACATGCCTCCAGCGTCACAGTGGTCCCACAATTTTTTACTGGTTCCTCTGTATAGCATGAGTCCCATATGCAGCCATTCAACAGTGTGAAGGTCCACAATGGAGACGGCAGCCCCCATATCCATCTCCATGGATACCGGGTGCCCATTAACCTGTAAAGTAACCTGAATTGGTGCAACCTTTGGAGTCAAAACACAATTCAACTGCCTTTGAAGTCTTCGTCCTGGGAGTCCACGTGCAAGGTCCTCGTACAGGATGGCTGCTGCTGTTGTCGCGGGCGGCGTGTCCTGTGCTGCTCTGGGCGGTCCTGACGCTCACGAGAACTTCAACCACAATGGCGGCACCCCGTCCTCCTTCGAGCGAGGCACACCACCGGGCTGCGGCAGCGCCCGCGACGCGAACACCGTCATGAACCTGCCTTGGTGACTGCTCCGCTGGAGGAAGTCACGGCGGACCTGCATCGTCCCGTGGCTGACATGGCGACTGAACGAAAGGGCGACCCAAGTTATGCACACTATAAGCAAGGGCGCACACACACACACACACACACACACACACACACATAGGTGAGGACACGCATACACATCTGTCCTGTACCTTTTCTGCGGGATGGCCCGTCCAAGCACCGTAAATGAGTTTAAAAAGTCTGTAACGACGCACCGTGATGCACAATCAATACTCTCGAGACAAAGAGGAGTCATATCTAATCGGCTTTAATCAGCTAGAACTGTACCCAGCAGCGATGATACAGAAAGTGAAGGCTGCTGGGACAGCATCAGTTCTTATACCCCGCCTCTCAAGGCGGGGCTATGTACATGAAATGAAAATTGAAAATTGCTTATTGTCACAAGTAGGCTTCAATGAAGTTACTGTGAAAAGCCCCTAGTCGCCACATTCCGGCGCCTGTTCGGGGAGGCTGTTACGGGAATTGAACCGTGCTGCTGGCCTGCCTTGGTCTGCTTCCAAAGCCAGCGATTTAGCCCAGTGTGCTAAACAGCCCCTATCAGCCAATGGTAGACCCCTAGGTCTAGCCAATGGTCATTCACCTCTCAGGTATCGCAATACCTGGTATTACCACATCCGCTACCTTTGCATAATCACAGTTTGGGGTCCAAATCCATTGCCACAACTTCATTGAACGACCTGGAATCCAGTGCAGCTGGGTAGGTCAAACGTTTGACGTTTCCAAATTCCTGGGCCCCGCCGGCAATCAGAAGGAACTCATTTTGTCAGCCTTCCCCCAATATTGCATTTGCTTGGAGGAAGCATCGCATGCGCTCTGCGTACTGATTCCAATCCTGCAGCCCCGCATCGAAGGCATCCAATTTACCCAACAACAGTATTTCAAATGATGCAACGCACCACACTCAACATGAACTTCCTGCGGATAGGCGAATCGCCAGGCATGTCCGGGGCTTCCTTAGATCCTCGTCGCCACTATATTAACTCATAAGGAAGCTGTTGGTAATGAGGGTGAATTTATTTACAATTGCAAGCTTAGCACAGCATCTCACTCCCAGGGCAGACCTCGCTGGGAGGTTGGGTCTGATCAGGCCCTGAGTCGGGCCTGCTTTTATAACCTGCCATAACAGCCCAGGTAGTTGGCCTTCGCTCCAGGCCTAAGGAGCTCGTATTCTATGACTCCCACAGGGAGGTCAATGATTGTTTTCCCATGGTCCTCACGGGGGTTATAACATTCTCACATGAAAAGGCTGAGCTGTGATATGATTTCTGCATTGTGGAATGCCCTGGGTGCTGGATAATGGAGATCAAGACAGGCTTTTCACCTTGCCTGGAACAGTAGAACCAGAGGAGAAGGCCTGCGCTAAAAGGAAATGAACATCAAGACTATTCTGTGGTAATAATATAGGAGGCAAGTGGTTGCAGTAGAGAGGGTGCGGAGGAGATTCACCAGGATGTTACCTGGGCTGGAGCATTTCAATTATCAAGAAAGATTGGATAGACAAGGATTGTTTTCCTTGGGGCGGCTGAGGCTGAGGGGGGACCCGATTGGGGTGTGTAAAATTATGAGGGGTATAGAGAGGGTGGAGAGGAAGGAACATTCTTCTCCATTCCTCAATAGCCAGGGGATATAGATTTAAGGTAAGGGGCAGGAGGTTTAGAGGGGATGTGAGGGAAAGCTTTTTCACCCAGAGAGTGTTTGGAATCTGGAACTCGCTGCCTGAATGGGTGAAAGAGAGAGGAAATCACAACATTTAAGAAATATTTCAATTGAGCATTTGAAATGCCATCGCACACAAGGCTTTGGAACAAATGCTGGAAAATGGGATTAGAGTAGGTATGTTCTTGATGGCCAGCACAGACATGGTGGGTGAAAGAGCCTCTTTTCCTGCTGTAAAACCTCTATGTCTCCATGACGGTAACAATATTTGAGTGAGCAAAAGGTTAACCTATGAAATGGACATGCTGGGGATCAGTGGAAACAGTTAGTATCGAGCCATTCAAATGCAAAATCGATTCCTTTCTGAATCTGATTTTTTTGAGATTACGTCTATGTGTAATTGGAGCCATGAATTACAGTGAATGTAGAATATTTGGTAGCAAGAAGGTAACTTTGAAAACAAAAGTTCCCGAAGCTTTCCTCCACTGGGGATTTTCTGATGCCAGTTCTAGGGTCTGCTGTAGACTGATTGATGGGAAATTGATCCCTTCGGTCAGCCATCAATGTCATTCTATTGTGTGACTACAAGTTGAATGGATATTGGCATTTCTTCAGCCTAACCATTGCAGAGCCCCATAAACCCATTTCACTTCGAGGTTTTGCTCATTTGTTTTCTCATGAAATGATGGTTGGTGCAGGAAAGTGAATTTTTTTTAATGGGAAACATGAGAATCAGAATATCAGCTTTTGTCCCTTTTCTGCATTGCTGGATGAACTTGGTATGTCTTTGTCGTATGACTAACATAGCCTGCAACCAACCAAAACTGAGGGGCACATTCTTAATTCAGGGCCTTCGTGTTACTCACAGAATATTTTACAAAGCGGTTACAGTATTGTTAAACCATTACCAAGAAAGTGACATTAATATGTGTTTTGGATGGATGGCGGGCAGCAATATGGAAACAAAGTCTAACTCAAGTTTCCTGTTCTGATTACTTACTATGCTGTAAGTGCGAGTGTTAAACCCAAGTGACCCAAGAAGAACAATCTGTAGTTAGTCATATTTAGATGAGAACACAAATGGTGCTCCGTGTTCAGTCAGGCATGCATCCTGTACATGCCCATACCAGAATTTTCCATGCCCTATTATTATTGCTGTGTTTGGCAAAGAGAATCATTGTTTCACAATGTGCACACCGAAGGCTATTTTGCTTGCCCTTGTCAATAGTTATGATATCAAAAAATGTTATATCTTGGGCTGGAACCAAAGCAAGAAAAATGGGTACAGTGATTGTCATTTTATTTTAAAACATTATTCGGGTACTTAATCCTTGATGGTCCAGTATGGGAGCGTCCGAGTCTTTCCGATTCCAGATTGGAATATGCATCTCAGCTCTTTCTGCAAAATTTCAGAGATGAGAGTGTATCTTTATTCTAGCCAAGTACACAAGATTATATGCAGTATTGTACATTTGCGGTATATTCTGCATGCGTTCGTGTAAAAGATGAGTTTCTGAGACAAAATTCTTATCCAGAAAGTAAGGGGTTAACCACTAATCCGCCCCCCCTCCCACTATCACAGAGTGCCAGGTCGGAGACTTCCTGCATAACGTGCCCTCCAAAAATAGCTCAATAAGTATTCTTAATATTGAATTTTTATTCACGTCATGGAGACAGAGGGAGAGGTCTTGTGGTGCATTGTGTAGGGTCCCCGCCTCTGAGTCAGAAGCCTGGGTTTTAGCCCCCCCCCCACCCCCTAGGATTTGATGGCCAAGGAAGGTGCGTTCGTAATGCGCTGAAACTGGCTGTCAATCTGCAAAACTTGCCAATGGCTGGTGGTCTGACCTGGAGAGATCCTTGGTCAACCATGCTTGATGGGGGCTGGCGTCTCTTAAGCTATAAGCCCCTAGCAACAGATAAACAACCTGTTCCAGAAATTACTAACTATGGAAACAGAAAAAAGTCTGCTTTAGTGCTCCACTAGGGGTGGGGAGAAAAATGGAATTGGAATGGGGACAGAATTTACGCTAAATTCATCAGATTCGTCAAAATAAAGCAAAATAACTGTGCAAATTTGTAACATTTAATTCAATTTTGTTCACAGCACAGAAAGAAATACGGTTCAGTAGCAGAGCATAGAATCATAGAATTTACAGTGCAGAAGGAGGCCATTCGGCCTATCAAGTCTGCACAGGCCCTTGGAAAGAGCACCCTACCCAAGCCCATGCCTCCAACTTGTCCCCATAACCCAGGAACACCACCTAACCTCTGGGCACTAAGGGGCAATTTAGCATGGCCAATCCACCTAACATGCACATCTTTGGATGCACAGAACTTGTACTAAAATCCATAAAAAGCACTCTCCTCCTCATCTTCAAATACTGCACCCCAACCTGTTTTTTTGAATTATATCATCATATGGATCATCAACATCATCTTCATCAGCAATCATGTCATCATTGGCCATATCTTTCCCCAAATACTCATCTTCTGTACCATCAAGTGGATTGGATATCCCACATTTCTGAAATTATTTGCCGGCAATCTCTGTTCTGACTTCATCCTGGGCCTTTGCAACCCATCCACACAGGATGACTAACGACTGAACCATATGCCGCCTCACTTGGTGGATGTCTTCTCTCCTCTGATCATCCAGTTATTCCACTCTTTTCTCACACTATCCTTGAAGGGCTTGTTTAGAGAGACGTCCAATGGTTGAGCGAGACCGGTTAGAGATCACCGGGGATCATTGCTACATCAACGTTTTGGGATCTAACTCCAGCAAAAACATCATCGACAAGGTGTACATGGCCCAGATGTGAAAACCTTTCTCTTTACGTAATCCTCCAGGTTGAAAACTTGAAACTTTCCTCAGCCATATTTTCAAGCCACCTTCATCCATCCATCCTCTATGCGAACGTGGATAACCCACTCCTTTGGGAGTTGCTGTTTGCCCTTGAATATCACCATTGGCTTGAGCTTTGTCCCACTGGAAATACAGCGGGTGAATCTATTCTTTTCACGGCCAGTTGTTTTCACTAGCACTGTTTTTTCTCTAACTTTCCTCACAGTTTAAGCAGCTGGCATGTCAAAATTCATGGCAGTCTCAACCATGTTCCCAAGACAGACCAATCTGTATCCATTCTTTGTCGGTGTTTGATTCTAAAGCACTGAAATGCGATAGGTTTGTCATTACGTCCTGCTGCGTAATCTTGGCCTTCTGTTGCAGTGCACAATTGTCTCTCTTCGTAAACCTGGTCTACCATCTAGGGCTGGCTTTGGAATCTACAATACCTAATTTTCTTGCTTGTTTCAGGGTGAAGATTTGGGTAGATCCACGAGAAACTGAAAAGCCATTCTGGCGATTTTCATTGCCAGATTTTGCAACTTTATTTTCTGATGCAGTACAACAACAGGTGGCATTTATTTATTTTTTTACCCAGAGGTTGATGACTAATGTTGCTCTTTTTAGCTTTAGTTTTATTACCTCTGATTATGTCACCTTTGCTCACGAGTCGCCAGGTATCTTTCTGATACAGCCACGTGGTTCAAGCTCCAGTTATGATTAATAGGTCGGCACACCGCTTAGTAAGATTGAAATCAACGGTCATTTATTAGATACAACAATTAATGTTTACACAATAATCCTACTATCTATATCGAAACCTACCACTACTGGCCAATACGTAACTTTAGGAAGGGCCCGCCAGGTCAGGGAAACGAATGGCTTATCGAATCGGATCTGGCCCGCGGGATTCAAAAGGCTGATACGGGTCGATGGCTAGGAGTCTTTATCGGGTAGCGATCGCTGGAGTCAAACTTACAGTTTCTGGTCGATGTTCTTGCGAAGGTCGCGAGCAGGAGAAGAAGGGAGAGAGAGAGAGATCTGAACTTGGCCCCTCACTTTATAGGGCCCAGGGGCTTCCTGCCTCTCGGGGCGGCCCTTGACCCTGAGTCCCAAGTGATTGGACTTGTTCCCAGTCACTGGGTTCGATATGCTCCAATAGTGGGGCGATTCCTTGATCGGGGGGTGGTCGTTCACCTGTCTTTGTTTCGGCCACTGCAGGCGCCGACAGGTCTGGCCCGGCATTCAATTGCTAATATGTTGCAATTGTTCCCGGGGATAGCCGATTAAACTGCAGATGTCTGGGTTGATGTGCTGCTAATAGTCTTGAGTATCGATCTGGGCCAACTTCCCCAGAGCCGAATACGCTTTTCTGTCTGCAGCTGTCCGTTTGTGTCCTGGTGGCTGCTTTTCCCATCAGTCTTTTTGGTTAGCTATTTTAAATCGGGTTTTGGCCAAATTAATAGGGAATCAGCCATTTTAGGTGGCTACACTAACTGGAGCTCATTGGCTGAAGGGGTGGTGGGGTCGGAAACCCTTCTTTTATTTTTAAAAACACTTGCATATGCACCTCATGTGCTATCGCACTTACAGGGCTACAAACCAAGAGTTGCAAGGTGAGATTTGACAGGATAGCTGTTTTGTGGTTGGCACAGACACACTGAGACAAATGGTCTCCTTCTGTGGCCATTTGGTGATTAGAATCATAAAATTCCTACAGTGCAGAAGGAGGCCATTCGGCCCATTGAATTTGCGCCGACTCTCTAAAGGAGTACCCCATCCTGGCCCACTCACCCGACCTATCCCTGGAACCCCACCTAACCTACACATCTTTGGACATTAAATAGCAATTTTATCATGGCCAATCCACCTGATCTGCACATCTTTGGACTATGGAAGGAAACTGGAGGAAACCCATGTAGACACAGGGAAAGTGCAAATTACACACCGACAGCCACCCGAGGTCGGAATTGAACCCAGGTTCCTGCGCTGTGAGGCAGCAGTGTGCCACCCTGCCACCCTACAGCACAGGAGGAGGTAATTTGGCCCATTGACTCCATGCCTGTTAAACAATCTAGTCAGCCGCTTCCCCCACTCTATCCTTTCAGCTTGCAGATTTATTTCCCTTAAGCGCCCATCCAATTTCCTTTTGAAATTATTGATCGTCTCTCTCCACTTCCACCGCCTCTGCAAGGTGCTGCCTTCCAGAGTTCCACCCTGTAACTCTCATTAAAACAGCTATTTACAGGTGGAAACCTCCAACTCCAATGACGTTGTCATACTTACTGTGTTTCTATGGTGCACATACCAACCAGATTCACCTGCTCTTGGAACTAGTCTGTCCCTTTTGTGGGGGGAACGATGAATTGGATTCAATTTGAATCGGCTTTTGGAGCATGCAAGGAGATGGGTTAGGGGCTCACCCTGTCCACTTTGCTTACTGGCTTTGTAACTCTGGGATGGCACAGTGACTAACACTGCTGCCTCCCAGCGCCAGGGACCTGGGTTCAATTCCGGCGTCGGGTGACTATCTGTGTGGAGTTAGGCATGCTCACCCCGTGTCTGTGTGGGTTACCTCCGTGTGCTCTGGTTTCCTCCCACAGCCCAAGATATTCAGGGTAAGTGGATTGGCCACCCTAAATTGCCCGTTGGGAGTCCAAAGATGTGCAGGTTAGACTAAGGGGTTTGGCGGATAGGATGGGGGTGTGGGCTTGGGTGGTGTTCTTTCAGGGGGGTGGGTGCACACCCGATGGGCCAAATTGCCTCCTTCTGTACTGTAGGGATTTTAAAGGGTGGGGGGAATTGAAAACTTTGGAAAAGGTTTAAATGGGGGGTTTGCAATCTGCCTGAATGTTAATCATCACGTCACGGTTGGACTGTGGGGGAGGTGGCACAGTAGTACTGTGGTCAGCACTGTTGCTGCACAGCTCTAGGGTCCCAGGTTCGATTCCCGGCTTGGGTCACTGGCTGTGCGGAGTCTGCACGTTGTCCCCGTGTCTGTGTGGGTTTCCTCCGGTAGCTCCGGTTTCCTCCTACAGCCCAAAGACGTGTGGGTTAGGCGGATTGGCCGCACTCAATTGCCCCTCGGTGTCCAAAGGGGCAATTGGTGGGTTCCGGGTATGGGGGCAGAGGTGTAGGTTTAAAAGTGGGGTGGTCTTGCCAAGAGCTGGTGCAGACTCGATGGGCCGAATGGCCTGCTTCTGCACTGTGAACTGTAGATCTATAAATCCTCGCCCATTCCGCCAGCCCCAGCATTGGGCTCAGTCTGTGGAGTGGCAACTTTGCCCACTCGCTACTTTGCCCATTCGCTACTTTCTCTGATACATGGGGAGTTCCAAGGCGCCGTGACGCGGAGGGCGGGCTCTGCTGCCCCCCTCCCTCGGCCGACGCTGATTGGTCCGACCACCTGTCAATCCGCGGCGCAGGCGCTCCGATTGACGGGCGGTGATGTCATTGCCGGGGGGGGGGGCACGCGCGCGCCTGCGCGGGGATGGAGGGACGCTGCGCTGCTGGAGTGGCGCTGGGAGCCGGCGGAGGAGCTGCTGGAGCGGGAGGCCCCGTGTCACTGACTGACTGAACGGCCCGTTAATGAGTTACCGCCGGCAGTGCCTCACATCCTCCATCAGGTAACACTTTAACCCGAATAAAGGGAATGAGGTGTCTCAATCTGTCCAATCCCAGCACCAACTCCCCCTCCCCTCCTCCTCTCTGAGGGAGGGGGACAGCAAAGAAAACCCAAAAGGCAGGAGCCGGAGAGAGGGAGACACCCACCCACCCACCAGGAGAGGAGACCTGCAGGAGGCTCCCACACCAAAGCCAACCTGCTTCAAAGCTGACAGGGGTAACAAAGCGGTTCCTTCCTTCCCTCTCTGTTTGTAAATGTCTTTGGGGACCCACTGGCAGGAGGAAACTTTCCAAACTCTGAGAACTGGGAGTGGGAAATAATTGATTCTCTGGGCTCGATCCTCAAGCAATCTTTTTGACTGACAGTTCAGGATTGGAAATGCAATTTGATTTTCTTTCTGTTCTCTCTCCCCCCCCCCCCCCCCCCACACACACACACACACTCACAAGTTTTGTCAGAGGATTTATTTTAGTAATATTTATTAAATCTTCCATCCCCAATGTCATCATCATAGTCAGAGTGGGAGTTGAATGATCAAAATGTTGGCCGCCTTTTTTTTTTTTGCCACAGTGGTTTCCTGACTGAATCACATTGAGACTGGTTTCGAACAAAATGCAGTGTGTCGATTTGGCCCCCTTCCCTCCCCTAAATACATTACTTCAATGAAATGTTAAATGTGTCTTTTTTTCCCACTCTGTTCACAGAAACGAGATTGTAACTGTTTCCCATGCCAGACTGACTCGAGAGATACCACAGAAAGAACCCTTCGCCCTCACTGTTCCTGTTATTGCACTGGAAGGGAGTTTTTCTTTTAACGTTTGAAAAAGTGCCACATTTCCACCATGAAGCTGGTCGGGTGGATTGAATTCTGACGACAAGTACAGTTCTGCCAATTCCACCTGGGGATGAGAAGCTGAAAAGGATCTTTCTTGCCTAAATCTTACAGTCAGTTTGCAACCACAACAAAAACTGCAGAGCTTGCCTTTATTTTTTTTTGAGGGGGAAAGGGGAAACAAACATTTAAAAGCTTTTTAATATTTGAAACCGATTAAGAGGAAAAGAGAACAAGGAGACGGATTATGATATTCCAAAGATTGTGAATACACGATGTCTAACACCACAGAACAGAAGGAGCTTGGCCCACTTTACCACGCCAACGGGAATGTCTACCCTGTTGGCAGCTCTGATGAATTTGCCATTTCTATAATTCCAAGTTCCTCCATGGAGCTGGTTGAGGCAGACAGTTCAGACTATTTAACAGAGGGGCGAGAACAGGGTGAAAGAGTGGAGGCCGTAGCGAGAGACTCTCATGCCAATGCCAAGGGTCTGAGGGAGGAAGATGCCCTTCTGGAGAATGGCAGTCAGAGTATCGACAGCGATGAGATTATCAGCGAGCCAAGTCGAGGTCATGATTCCCTAAAAGAGACCTCTTTCTCTATAGGACTGCAGGTTGTGTTCCCATTCCTGCTGGCAGGCTTCGGGACGGTGGCAGCTGGGATGGTCTTGGATATTGTACAGGTAAGTGCACATATGTTTGTTTTTGTGTGTGGCTCCACCATCAGTAGCACCAGACAATCTCTCCAGACTAATAACTGCAAGTAGAGGACTCGGGTCTTCAACCAAACTGCTTCTGAAATAGCCCCAGGCTTTTTTCCTAAAAGTGGGAAGACTCCCTTTCATTCATCTCTCTGCCCGGAGGGGGAAATTAAAGGTGGTCTCCATTGCAGTGACCGTTCAACAATGTGGAAATTTTTGGCAGGGGACACGTACTCTACCACGTTCTGCAGTTGGCGCACTCCGGTGCCCAGTTAATACTTTTTCCACTGAAGAAAATGTAACTCCTCCTTTAAAGTCCACTTTGCATTTCCCTTGTAATGACTGTATGGTTTTGAAACTGGTTCTTGTTAAAATTGAAATAAGTAAAGTGTACATGGCATGCATAAAAATCACTCCCATGTTTACTTGTGGAATGTCAGAACCCCCTTGGATAGAAAAGGCTGCCTTGTGTGCCTTGTACTAGCTGCAATCCAGCAGAAATGCTAAATGTAACCTTTTATTCACATGTTATACTCAGTGGCAACTGTGAAATATCGTTGTTCTTTTTTTGTGAGGGGGAAAGAACTTGCTGGCAAGTTTCTAAATCTTTCTGATGGGCTAAGTGATTTGTTCAACCTCTTCAGTTTAGTATTTTGATATTTGCTTCGGGAGATTTGACATTTTATTGAACCACTTAATTCAGTTGTAAAAATTGATCAGTAGCGTACTCTACGCTGATGTTATTTTAGAATAATAATTTAGCTTTGCCTTTTCATGTTTTGCTCTCCCTAGACTCTGGTACAGTTTGTTCCTTTTATGTAAAATTGGAACAAAATTTGTCTATAAGCATTGAGAATTGGGTTTTGGCATTCTTTCATGAACCTGGTGGGGAAAATGACTTCAATGGCCGGCTGGAAAACCACAGTGGGTGTCATTTAATAGTGGCACTCTCGCTGTGTTGCGTGGGGTGCCCAGGTATCTTAACTGTACAACTGGAAGGATTTCTCTCCTTGAGATTGGCACCTATTGCAATTTGAATACAACACTGCAGAGTGATGCCACTTTGCTGGCCAAGAATTGCCCTCCTGTGTCCCACTCCAGCTCACAGAGTGCTTTTTAAAATGGGAGAAAAATATTTATTGCGGCTTGGAGACCGGGGGGGAGGGGGGAGGGGGAGATGTCATGCATTCTGAGTCACACTCCGATATTAGGGGAAATGGCCAAAAAAGATAGGCTTTAAAAAGTGCCTTGAAAGAAGAGAGAGGGAGTACCAGAGCGGTTTAGGGAGGTACTACCTGAGTTTAGGGTCTTGGCACATGGAGGCTTGGTGACTAGTGGTGGAGTAACTAAAATCCGGAATGCTCAAAAGGCCAGGGTTGTGAGCCTGGAGGAGGTCGCAGAGAGAGGGAGGGGGAAAAATAGTGGAGGGATTTGAAAACGTGGAGGTGAATTTTAAAATTGAGGCAATGCTTAAATCGATGGACCTGAAAATAGGCCAATAAGGATCTGTGGTGTGTGAGCGGGTTCAGTGCAAGCTCGGACACCGAGCAGCAGAATTTTCAGTGACTCCTAATTTCTGGAGAGTAAAATGTCCGAGGCTGGTCAGGGATAGTCAATTCTAGGGGTAATGTGTCAATGGGGGCTTCAGCGGATGAGACTCAACCGGATGAGACTCAACAAGGAGGAGATGACCAATGTTATGAAGGTGGACATAAGTGATCTTGGTGATTGGCCTGGGTAAATATGGGCGGCACGGTAACACAGTGGTTAGCACTGTTGCTTCACTGCTCCAGGGTCCCGGGTTCGATTCCCGGCTTGGGTCACTGTCTGTGTGGAGTCTGCATGTTCTCTCCTTGTCTGCGTGGGTTTCCTCCCACAAGTCCCGAAAGACGTGCTTGTTAGGTAATTTGAAAATTCTGAATTCTCCCTTAGTGTGGCGACTAGGGGCTTTTCACAGTAACTTCATTGCAGTGTTAATGAAAATGAAATGAAAATCGCTCATTGTCACAAGTAGGCTTCAAATGAAGTTACTGTGAAAAGCCCCTAGTCGCCACATTCCGGCGCCTGTTCGGGGAGGCTGGTACGGGAATCGAACTGTGCTGCTGGCCTGCCTTGGTCTGCTTTAAAAGCCAGCGATTTAGCCCAGTGTGCTAAATCAGCCCCATGTACTTGTGACAATCAAGATTATTATCATTATAACCTTTGCATTTGCTTAGCAAATCTTTGACAAAACTCCCTTTTGCCAGTTTGCCATTTTTAATGATTTGGGAGCCAAGAACGTAATTTTCTGCATACTAATGAAAATAATAATGTAAACAAATATTTTCCGAGACATTTCTTTGCCTAACTTCATCTTGCTGAAGAAAGGGAGAATTAATACAAAATATTGGTTGAGAGTAATTCCGCATTGGCATTCCCAAATACTTGTAGCACAAAGACAAAGAATGCATCCAATCCCGTTCTTCTGGTCTATGTTGATCTAAGGATCGTGGCTTGGGTGGTATGCGTGAATATCAATAAGGATTTGAAAAGTCACACCATAAAAATGGCACTTTAATACCATGTGCCATTAGTTGTTCTTTTTTTTAAAATCTATCAATTTGCAAGACAAATAGTGTGGTGTTAATAATCAGCTTAAAATTCAAATTCCATTGCCAACCTCTTGCAGCAATTTTACTTTGCATTCGGTGGGAAAGTGCTCATGCCTTAATCATGATAATCTTTGTTATTGTCACAAGTAGGATTCCATTACTGCAATGAAGTTACTGTGAAAGTCCCCTAGTCGCCACACTCCGGCGCCTGTTCGGGTACACTGAGGGAGAATTCAGAATGTCCAAATTACCTAACAAGCACGTCTTTCGGGACTTGTGGGAGGAAACTGGAGTCCCCGGAGGAAACCCACGCAGACATGGGGAGAACGTGCAGACTCCGCACAGACCGTGACCCCAACCGGGAATCGAACCTGGGACCCTAGTGCTGTGAAGCAACAGTGCTAACCACTGTGTTACCGTGCCAACCATCATATGGAAAAGCTGCTCTGAATTTGCCTTTTTTTTTACAATACCAGTTATCTGTAAGTCACGTTCACGGCTTCTCAAATTTTTGGCTATGGAAAACAGATGGCGTGTGTCTCACACGCACGCGCAGACGCACCGCACGCGCAGACACACCGCACGCGCAGACACACCGCACGCGCAGACACACCGCACGCGCAGACACCCCGCACGCGCAGACACCCCGCACGCGCAGACACCCCGCACGCGCAGACGCCCCGGCACGCGCAGATATCCCGCACGCGCAAATACCCCGCACGCGCAGACACACACGCATGCGGAGACACCACGCACGCGCAGACACCCCCGCACGCGCAGACACCCCCGCACGCGCGGACACCCCCGCACGCGCGGACACCCCCGCACGCGCGGACACCCCTGCACGCGCGGACCCACCCGCACGCGCAGACACACCCGCACGCGCAGACACACCCGCACGCGCAGACACACCCGCACGCGCAGACACACCCGCAGGCGCAGACACACCCGCAGGCGCAGACACACCCGCACGCGCAGACACACACCCGCACGCGCAGACACACACTCGCACGCGCCGCACGCGCAGACACCCCGCACGCGCAGACACCCCGCACGCGCAGGCACCCCCGCAGGCGCAGACACCCCCGCAGGCGCAGACACCCCCGCAGGCGCAGACACCCCCGCAGGCGCAGACACCCCCGCAGGCGCAGACACCCCCGCAGGCGCAGACACCCCCGCAGGCGCAGACACCCCCGCAGGCGCAGACACCCCCGCAGGCGCAGACACCCCCGCAGGCGCAGACACCCCCGCAGGCGCAGACACCCCCGCAGGCGCAGACACCCCCGCAGGCGCAGACACCCCCGCAGGCGCAGACACCCCCGCAGGTGCAGACACCCCCGCAGGCGCAGACACCCCCGCAGGCGCAGACACCCCCGCAGGCGCAGACACCCCCGCAGGCGCAGACACCCCCGCAGGCGCAGACACCCCCGCAGGCGCAGACACCCCCGCAGGCGCAGACACCCCCGCAGGCGCAGACACCCCCGCAGGCGCAGACACCCCCGCAGGCGCAGACACCCCCGCAGGCGCAGACACCCCCGCAGGCGCAGACACCCCCGCAGGCGCAGACACCCCCGCAGGCGCAGACACCCCCGCAGGCGCAGACACCCCCGCAGGCGCAGACACCCCCGCAGGCGCAGACACCCCCGCAGGCGCAGACACCCCCGCAGGCGCAGACACCCCCGCAGGCGCAGACACCCCCGCAGGCGCAGACACCCCCGCAGGCGCAGACACCCCCGCAGGCGCAGACACCCCCGCAGGCGCAGACACCCCCGCAGGCGCAGACACCCCCGCAGGCGCAGACACCCCCGCAGGCGCAGACACCCCCGCAGGCGCAGACACCCCCGCAGGCGCAGACACCCCCGCAGGCGCAGACACCCCCGCAGGCGCAGACACCCCCGCAGGCGCAGACACCCCCGCAGGCGCAGACACCCCCGCAGGCGCAGACACCCCCGCAGGCGCAGACACCCCCGCAGGCGCAGACACCCCCGCAGGCGCAGACACCCCCGCAGGCGCAGACACCCCCGCAGGCGCAGACACCCCCGCAGGCGCAGACACCCCCGCAGGCGCAGACACCCCCGCAGGCGCAGACACCCCCGCAGGCGCAGACACCCCCGCAGGCGCAGACACCCCCGCAGGCGCAGACACCCCCGCAGGCGCAGACACCCCCGCAGGCGCAGACACCCCCGCAGGCGCAGACACCCCCGCAGGCGCAGACACCCCCGCAGGCGCAGACACCCCCGCAGGCGCAGACACCCCCGCAGGCGCAGACACCCCCGCAGGCGCAGACACAGCCGCAGGCGCAGACACAGCCGCAGGCGCAGACACAGCCGCAGGCGCAGACACACGCGCACCGCAGACACACGCGCACCGCAGACACACGCGCACCGCAGACACACGCGCACCGCAGACACACGCGCACCGCAGACACACGCGCACCGCAGACACACGCGCACCGCAGACACACGCGCACCGCAGACACACGCGCACCGCAGACACACGCGCACCGCAGACACACGCGCACCGCAGACACACGCGCACCGCAGACACACGCGCACCGCAGACACACGCGCACCGCAGACACACGCGCACCGCAGACACACGCGCACCGCAGACACACGCGCACCGCAGACACACGCGCACCGCAGACACACAGGCACGCGCAGACACACAGGCACGCGCAGACATAGAACATAGAACAATACAGCGCAGTACAGGCCCTTCGGCCCACGATGTTGCACCGAAACAAAAGCCATCTAACCTACACTATGCCATTATCATCCATATGTTTATCCAATAAACTTTTAAATGCCCTCAATGTTGGCGAGTTCACTACTGTAGCAGGTAGGGCATTCCACGGCCTCACTACTCTTTGCGTAAAGAACCTACCTCTGACCTCTGTCCTATATCTATTACCCCTCAGTTTAAAGTTATGTCCCCTCGTGCCAGCCATTTCCATCCGCGGGAGAAGGCTCTCACTGTCCACCCTATCCAACCCCCTAATCATTTTGTATGCCTCTATTAAGTCTCCTCTTAACCTTCTTATCTCCAACGAAAACAACCTCAAGTCCATCAGCCTTTCCTCATAAGATTTTCCCTCCATACCAGGCAACATCCTGGTAAATCTCCTCTGCACCCGCTCCAAAGCCTCCACGTCCTTCCTATAATGCGGTGACCAGAACTGTACGCAATACTCCAAATGCGGCCGGACCAGAGTTCTGTACAGCTGCAACATGACCTCCCGACTCCAGAACTCAATCCCTCTACCAATAAAGGCCAACACTCCATAGGCCTTCTTCACAACCCTATCAACCTGGGTGGCAACTTTCAGGGATCTATGTACATGGACACCTAGATCCCTCTGCTCATCCACACTTTCAAGAACTTTACCATTAGCCAAATATTCCGCATTCCTGTTATTCCTTCCAAAGTGAATCACCTCACACTTCTCTACATTAAACTCCATTTGCCACCTCTCAGCCCAGCTCTGCAGCTTATCTATATCCCTCTGTAACCTGCTACATCCTTCCACACTATCGACAACACCACCGACTTTAGTATCGTCTGCAAATTTACTCACCCACCCTTCTGCGCCTTCCTCTAGGTCATTGATAAAAATGACAAACAGCAACGGCCCCAGAACAGATCCTTGTGGTACTCCACTTGTGACTGTACTCCATTCTGAACATTTCACATCACCCACTACCCTCTGTCTTCTTTCAGCTAGCCAATTTCTGATCCACATCTCTAAATCACCCTCAATCCCCAGCCTCCGTATTTTCTGCAATAGCCTACCGTGGGGAACCTTATCAAACGCTTTGCTGAAATCCATATACACCACATCAACTGCTCTACCCTCGTCTACCTGTTCAGTCACCTTCTCAAAGAACTCGATAAGGTTTGTGAGGCATGACCTACCCTTCACAAAGCCATGCTGACTATCCCTGATCATATTATTCCTATCTAGATGATTATAAATCTTGTCTCTTATAATCCCCTCCAAGACTTTACCCACTACAGACGTGAGGCTCACCGGTCTATAGTTGCCGGGGTTGTCTCTGCTCCCCTTTTTGAACAAAGGGACCACATTTGCTGTCCTCCAGTCCTCTGGCACTATTCCTGTAGCCAATGATGACATAAAAATCAAAGCCAAAGGTCCAGCAATCTCTTCCCTGGCCTCCCAGAGAATCCTAGGATAAATCCCATCAGGTCCCGGGGACTTATCTATTTTCAGCCTGTCCAGAATTGCCAACACCTCTTCCCTACGTACCTCAATGCCATCTATTCTATTAGCCTGGGGCTCAGCATTCTCCTCCACAACATTATCTTTTTCCTGAGTGAATACTGACGAAAAATATTCATTTAGTATCTCGCCTATCTCTTCAGACTCCACACACAATTTCCCATCCCTGTCCTTGACTGGTCCTACTCTTTCCCTAGTCATTCGCTTATTCCTGACATACCTATAGAAAGCTTTTGGGTTTTCCTTGATCCTTCCTGCCAAATACTTCTCATGTCCCCTCCTTGCTCGTCTTAGCTCTCTCTTTAGATCCTTCCTTGCTACCTTGTAACTATACATCGCCCCAACTGAAACTTCACACCTCATCTTCACATAGGCCTCCTTCTTCCTCTTAACAAGAGATTCCACTTCCTTGGTAAACCACGGTTCCCTCGCTCGACGCCTTCCTCCCTGCCTGACCGGTACATACTTATCAAGAACACGCAGTAGCTGATCCTTGAACAAGCCCCACTTATCCAGTGTGCCCAACACTTGCAGCCTACTTCTCCACCTTATCCCCCCCAAGTCACGTCTAATGGCATCATAATTGCCCTTCCCCCAGCTATAACTCTTGCCCTGCGGTGTATACTTATCCCTTTCCATCATTAACGTAAACGTCACCGAATTGTGGTCACTGTCCCCAAAGTGCTCTCCTACCTCCAAATCCAACACCTGGCCTGGTTCATTGCCCAAAACCAAATCCAACGTGGCCTCGCCTCTTGTTGGCCTGTCAACATATTGTTTCAGGAAACCCTCCTGCACACACTGTACAAAAAACGACCCATCTATTGTACTCGAACTATATCTTTTCCAGTCAATATTTGGAAAGTTAAAGTCTCCCATAATAACCACCCTGTTACTTTCGCTCTTATCCAGAATCATCTTCGCCATCCTTTCCTCTACATCCCTAGAACTATTAGGAGGCCTATAAAAAAACTCCCAACAGGGTGACCTCTCCTTTCCTGTTTCTAACTTCAGCCCATACTACCTCGGAAGAAGAGTCCCCATCTAGCATCCCCTCCGCCACCGTAATACTGCTCTTGACTAGCAGCGCCACACCTCCCCCTCTTTTGCCTCCTTCTCTGAGCTTACTAAAACACCTGAACCCCGGAACCTGCAACATCCATTCCTGTCCCTGCTCTATCCATGTCTCCGAAATGGCCACAACATCGAAGTCCCAGGTACCAACCCATGCTGCCAGTTCCCCTACCTTGTTTTGTATACTCCTGGCATTGAAGTAGACACACTTCAAACCACCTACCTGAACACTGGCCCCCTCCTGCGACGTCAAATCTGTGCTCCTGACCTCTATACTCTCATTCTCCCTTACCCTAAAACTACAATCCAGGTTCCCATGCCCCTGCTGCATTAGTTTAAACCCCCCCAAAGAGCACTAACAAATCTCCCCCCCAGGATATTTGTGCCCCTCAGGTTCAGATGTAGTCCATCCTGTCTGTAGAGGTCCCACATTCCCCAGAAAGAGCCCCAGTTATCCAGAAATCTGAATCCCTCCCGCCTGCACCATCCCTGTAGCCACGTGTTTAAATGCTCTCTCTCCCTATTCCTCATCTCACTATCACGTGGCACGGGCAACAACCCAGAGATAATAACTCTGTTTGTTCTAGTTCTGAGCTTCCATCCTAGCTCCCTGAAAGCCTGCCTGACATCCTTGTCCCCTTTCCTACCTATGTCGTTAGTGCCAATGTGGACCACGACTTGGGGCTGCTCCCCATCCCCCCTAAGGACCCGGAAAACACGATCCGAGACATCACGTACCCTTGCACCTGGGAGGCAACATACCAAACGTGAGTCTCTCACGCTCCCACAAAATCTCCTATCTGTGCCCCTGACTATCGAGTCCCCAATTACTAATGCTCTGCTCCTCTCCCCCCTTCCCTTCTGAGCAACAGGGACAGACTCCTTGCCAGAGGCCCGTACCCCATGGCTAACCCCTGGTAAGTCCCCCCCCCCCCACAAGTATCCAAAGCGGTATACTTGTTTCTCAGGGGAACGACCGCAGGGGATCCCTGCACTGACTGCTTTTTCCCAGTCCCTCTTACAGTTACCCACCTATCTCCAATCTTTGGTGTAACTAATTCTCTGAAGCTGCTATCTATGACCCCTTCTGCCTCCCGAATGATCCGAAGTTCTTCCAACTCCAGCTCCAGTTCCCTAACTCGGTCTTGGAGGAGCTGGAGATGGCAGCACTTCCTGCAGGTAAAATCAGCAGGGACACTAACTGCATCCCTCACCTCAAACATCCTGCAGGAGGAACATTGCACTCCCTTCCCTGCCATTCCTCTAACTTTCTACCAAGATCTGGCTAACAACTAAATTAAATTTTTTATAAAAAATAATAATAATATAATAAAATATGGTACTTACCTCAGACCAATGGGTTTTATTAATAGGTTAGAGGAGGAGGGCGGGTGGGAGACACTACACGTGTAGTGTCTCGGGTTTCCTCTCCACCAGAATTTATTGGTGAGGGTCTTCCCAGACGTCCGCGGGTCGACTTCCTGTTCCCGCCTAAAACACTAATTTTAAAAAAAAAATTCTCAGCTCCTGCTGAAATTGACTAACCAGCCAGCTCCACTCCCGCCGAAATCGACTGGCCTGCCCCTGCAAAGACAAGTACTTTTAAAGGACAGACTTACCTCCCAGCAGCCACTTCCGCACTGCTCCCGCTGAAACTGACTCACCAGCTGTTCTCCCTCCGAAATCGACTGGCCTGCCCCTGCAAAGACAAGTGCTTTTAAAGGACAGACTTACCTCCCAGCAGCCACTTCCGCACTGCTCCCGCTGAAACTGACTCACCAGCTGTTCTCCCGCCGAAATCGACTGGCCTGCCCCTGCAAAGACAAGTGCTTTTAAAGGACAGACTTATCTCCCAGCAGCCACTTCCGCACTGCTCCCGCTGAAACTGACTCACCAGCTGTTCTCCCGCTGAAATCGCTCTCTTTCTCGCTCTCTTTCTCGCTCTCTTGCTCTCTTTTTCTTTTTCTCTTTCTCTCTTTCTTTCTCTCTCTCTCTCTCTCTCTCTCTCTCTCTCTTTCTCTCTTCCTCTCTCTATCTCTCTTTCTTTCTCGCTCTTTCTCGCTCGCTCTCTCTCTTTCTCTCTCTCTTTCTCTCTCTCTTTCTTTCTCTCTCTCTCGCTCTCTTTCTCGCTCTCTTTCTCGCTCTCTTTCTCGCTCTCTTTCTCGCTCTCTTTCTCGCTCTCTTTCTCGCTCTCTTTCTCGCTCTCTTTCTCGCTCTCTTTCTCGCTCTCTTTCTCGCTCTCTTTCTCTCTCTCTCTCTCTCTTTCTCTTTCTTTCTCTCTTTCTCTCTCTCTTTCGCTCTCTCTTTCTCTCGCTCTCTCTCGCTCTCTTTCTCTCTCTCTCTTTCTCGCTCTCTTTCTCTCTCTCTCTCTTTCTCTTTCTCTCTCTCTTTCTCTTTCTTTCTCTCTCTCTTTCTCTCTCTTTCTCTCTCTTTCTTTCTCGCTCTCTCTTTCTCTCTCGCTCTCTCTCTTTCTCTCTCGCTCTCTCCTTCTCGCTCTCTTTCTCTTTCTCTCTCTCTCTCTCTCTCTCTCTCCTTCTCTCCTTTTTCTCTCTCTCTCTTTTTCTCCTTTTTTTCCTCTTTCCCTCTGTAGCATTCCAGGTCGTCTCCGACTTTGTGCGTTTTTTTTTAAACAAATGTTCTACCTCTTGGTGGTTGCTTCACCTTTAATCTGGTTTTCTTTCAGAGGAAGAGGAGGTTGATCTGGGTTACACTATTCTAGGATAGAAACACTTCTGATCTGACAGTGCAGTTTTACTTGTTTATCCAAGGGCAGCACGGCTGTGAAGTGGTTAGCACTGCTGCCTCACGGCACCGAGGTCCCGGGTTCGATCCCGGCCCTGGGACACTGTCCGTGTGGAGTTTGCACATTCTCCCCGTGTCTGCGTGGGTCTCAGCCCCTCAACCCAAAGATGTGCAGGGTAGGTGGATTGGCCACGCTGAAAATCCCCTTCATTGGAAAAATAATAAATGTGTACTCTAAATTTATATTTTTTAAAAGTTGATTGTTTTTCCTTTTTGCCCACACTGAAATGTTAGTCTTCCGATAGGAGGTTGCAACCGGACTTAAAATGGGCAGCACGGTAACATAGTGGTTAGCACAATTGCTTCACAGCTCCAGGGTCCCAGGTTCGATTCCCGGCTTGGGTCACTGTCTGTGCGGAGTCTGCACATTCTCCCCGTGTCTGCGTGGGTTTCCTCCGGGTGCTCCGGTTTCCTCCCACAGTCCAAAGATGTGCAGGTTAAGTGGATTGGACATGGTAAATTGCCCTTGGTGTCCAAAATTGGGGTTACTGAGTTATGGGGATAGGGTGGTGGGGTGGTGTGGGCTTGGGTAGGGTGCTCTTTCCAAGGGCCGGTGCAGACTCGATGGGCCGAATGGCCTCCTTCTGCACTGTAAATTCTATGAAATAAAAGTTGACTTCATCAGTCCAGGGCAGCACGGTGGCGCAGTGGGTTAGCCCTGGTGCCTCACGGCGCCGAGGTCCCAGGTTCGATCCCAGCTCTGGGTCACTGTCCGTGTGGAGTTAGCACATTCTCCCCATGTTTGCGTGGGTGTCGCCCCCACAACCCAAAGATGTGCAGGGTAGGTGGATTGGCCACGCTAAATTGCTCCTTAATTGGAAAAAAATGAATTGGGTACTCTAAATTAAAAAGAAAAAAGACTTCATCAGTCCAACTGGGTCCCAATTCCAGCATTGGGTCCACCAGCGACCCTAGATTTAACTCTCTGTTTTGGGAGTTAAGAGCTCAACAGCATAAGCTGGAAATTGTTTTCAGATGCTTGTGTAACCTTCTTCAGTTCCAGGCTTGGTGAGTTTGGGATGACCACCGTAACCTTTTAAGCAGCAGTGATCCAAAATAATGAGGGTTTAAAGTTGCTCTTTGTGGTTGGCCAGAAATTGCCACCTCCCCACCCCGTTCTCCGCAATTCAGTCTGTGCTTCCAGACTCCCGTCGTGTCTGGCTGCTCGCAAGTCCTATGCGGAGAGCAGAAATTTCCAGATCCAATCGAACGCGGCCAAAGAATCTTGATTATTTTGGAACGTGCTTGATTTTTTTTTTTACAGCCCAAATGAATCCTGTAGTTTATTGCCTGCTCCTGATCAGCTCAAAGAAAGGGGAGCGAGTAAACTTACCCAGAACCGTTTCTAGTGGAGCTGCTTAGTTACCGTTCCCTGAGTGAATCTGCAGCATATTCCTCTTTTAATTAAGAATCCATAAACATTTCCAAAGCCCTGAACAAACTGGATTGCTTTGGACAACTTGCTGTATGGTTAAAGCCATTTGCTCAACCTGGAAATATGAAAGACAATGTGATATACTCACAGCTCTGTAGTGAAAGTTCTTGCAGTGTGCTCTCATCATCCCATACGGGCTTTGACCTGCCCTTATTGTGATGTAACAAATTGTACTGCCGTTTATTTTTAAATCTGTACTTTTATTAGTCTGCCTGAAGTGCTGGACAGTTCATTCAGAGAGTAGAAAATTGTGAAATAGAGAACCATCTGGCTGTCCGAAAGCACTTTCTAACCAGTGAAGTACTTCAGAAGTATGGGCACGTGTTTGTTATGTAAGAAATGGAACAGTAGAACATGTGACTCTATGGAATTTCTTGCCCAGTGAAGCAGTTGAGGCTCCTTCATTCAATGTTTTTAAGATAAAGATAGATAGTTTTTTGAAGAATAAAGGGATTAAGGGTTATGGTGTTCGGGCCGGAAAGTGGAGCTGAGTCCACACAAGACCAGCCATGATCTCATTGAATGGTGGAGCAGGCTCGAGGGGCCAGATGGCCTACTCCTGCTCCTAGTTCTTATGTTCTTAAGACCCCACAAACAGCAACATAACCACCAGTAATCTGCTGACCAGCAATCAATGGTGTAAAATATACTTTATTCGCAAATTGTCTGAAAGAACGTCACAAGCATTTCAAATTGGCCATCGCAGAAAGAGCATTAATATTCAAGCTTTCTGGATAGACCAAGTTGTACTCTTCGAGGTGCTGAAGGATGATTATTGACAAAGACATGGGGCAGGTGGGCGGGAACTTCCCTGTTTTTCCACGTGGCAGAGTTTTACAGCACAAAGTGGTCCATTGTGTCCACACTGGACATCAAGCACCAATTGACTCGAATCCCATTTTCCAGCACTTGGCCTTGTATGCTGGGGCATTTCAAGTGCTCCATGTAAAAACGTCTGAAATGTTGTGAGGGTCCCTGCCTCTGCCACCCCTTCAAGCAGCGAGTTCCAGATCCCCAACACCCTCTGGGTGAAAATGACACACCGTCACAGTCTCTAACCCGGCAACACACACACACCGTCATAGTCTCTAACACGGCAACACACACACACACACACACACACACACCGTCACAGTCTCTAACCCGGCAACACACACACACACACACCGTCACAGTCTCTAACCCGGCAACACACACACACACACACCGTCACAGTCTCTAACCCGGCAACACACACACACACACACACCGTCACAGTCTCTAACCCGGCAACACACACACACACACACCGTCACAGTCTCTAACCCGGCAACACACACACACACACACACCGTCACAGTCTCTAACACGGCAACACACACACACACACACACACACACACCGTCACAGCCTCTAACCCGGCAACACGCAAACACACACACCCCGTCACAGTCTCTCTAACCCGGCAACACACACACACCGTCACAGTCTCTAATCCAGAAAAACACACACCATCACAGTCTCTAACCCGGCAACACATACACACCGTCACAGTCTCTAACCCACAAAAACACACACACACCGTCACAGTCTCTAACCCGGCAACACACACACACACACACCGTCACAGTCTCTAACCCGGCAACACAAACACACCCCGTCACAGTCTCTAACCCGGCAACACACACACGCACACACACACACCGTCACAGTCTCTAACCCGGCAACACACACACACTGTCACAGTCTCTAACCCGGCAACACACACACACACATACACACACACACACCGTCACAGTCTCTAACCCGGCAACACACACACACACCGTCACAGTCTCTAACCCAGAAAAACACACACACACACAGTCACAGTCTCTAACCCAGAAAAACACACACACACACCGTCACAGTCTCTAACCCAGAAAAACACACACCGTCACAGTCTCTAACCCAGAAAAACACACACACGCACCGTCACAGTCACAGTCTCTAACCCAGAAAAACACACACCGTCACAGTCTCTAACCCCGCAACACACACACAAACACACACCGTCTCAGTCTCTAACCCGGCAACACACACACACACACACCGTCACAGTCTCTAACCCGACCACACACACACACCGTCACAGTCTCTCTAACCCGGCAACACACACACACACACACACACACACACACCGTCACAGTCTCTAACCCAGAAAAACACACACACACACCGTCACAGTCTCTAACCCGGCAACACACACACACCCACACCCCGTCACAGTCTCTCTAACCCGGCAACACACACACACACACACACACACACACACACCGTCACAGTCTCTAACCCGGCTATATACACACACACACACACAAACACCGTCACAGTCTCTAACACGGCAACACACACACACCGTCACAGTCTCTCGAACCCGGCAACACACACACACACACACACCCCGTCACAGTCTCTCTAACCCGGCAACACACACACACACACCGTCACAGTCTCTAACCCGGCAACACACACACACCGTCACAGTCTCTAACCCAGAAAAACACACACCGTCACAGTCTCTAACCCTGAAAAACACACACACGCACCGTCACAGTCTCTAACCCCGCAACACACACACACACCGTCACAGTCTCTATTCCGGCAACACACACCGTCACAGTCTCTATTCCGGCAACACACACACACACACCGTCACAGTCTCTAACCCGGCAACACACACACACACCGTCGCAGTCTCTAACCCGTCAACACGCACACACACCGTCACAGTCTCTAACCCCGCAACACACACACACACCGTCACAGTCTCTATTCCGGCAACACACACACACACACACACCCCGTCACAGTCTCTAACCCGGCAACACGCACACACACCGTCACAGTCTCTAACCCGGCAACACACACCCACACCGTCACAGTCTCTAACCCGGCAACACACACACACACACCGTCACAGTCTCTCTAACCCGGCAACACACACACACACACACACCCACACCGTCACAGTCTCTAACCCGGCAACACACACACACACACCGTCACAGTCTCTAACCCAGAAAAACACACACCGTCACAGTCTCTAACCCTGAAAAACACACACACGCACCGTCACAATCTCTAACCCCGCAACACACACACACACCGTCGCAGTCTCTAACCCGTCAACACGCACATACACCGTCACAGTCTCTAACCCCGCAACACACACACACACACCGTCACAGTCTCTATTCCGGCAACACACACACACACCCCGTCACAGTCTCTAACCCGGCAACAAGCACACACACCGTCACAGTCTCTAACCCGGCAACACACACCCACACCGTCACAGTCTCTAACCCGGCAACACACACACACACACCGTCACAGTCTCTCTAACCCGGCAACACACACACACACACACACCCACACCGTCACAGTCTCTAACCCGGCAACACACACACACACACACACCGTCACAGTCTCTAACCCGGCAACACGCACACACACACCGTCACAGTCTCTCTAACCCGCAACACACACCCACACCGTCACAGTCTCTAACCCGGCAACACACACACACACACCGTCACAGTCTCTCTAACCCGGCAACACACACACACACACACACACACACACCGTCACAGTCTCTAACCCGGCAACACACACACACACACCGTCACAGTCTCTAACCCGGCAACACACACACACACCGTCACAGTCTCTAACCCGGCAACACACACACACACCGTCACAGTCTCTAACCCAGAAAAACACACACACACACCGTCACAGTCTCTAACCCGGCAACACACACACACACCGTCACAGTCTCTAACCCAGAAAAACACACACACACACCGTCACAGTCTCTAACCCGGCAACACACACACACACCGTCACTGGGCAGAATTTTCCGGTTGCTTCCTCCCCGGTCAACGGACCTTTAAATGGTCTGTCAAATTTTCCATTCCGCCTGCGACGATCGCCATGGCGGGCAGGATCGGAAGACTTTTCCACACCGTTTCCATCGCCGCAACGCACAAGGTCACAATTTTACGTTTTCCACGTTCTCCCTGCTGTCTTGCAAGAGGACGAAGAACCAACCCGAGGTGTGCGTGATTACAACAAGGGCCTCAGACCATTTAATCCAACCAGTTTATCTGTGAGAATGTGGCCCTAATTCCGTTAACCTGCCATCAGTTACCTTTCCCTCATCCACCTGTCCATGCTAATCCTAAATGTTATTGCAGCTCTTGTCTAAAACCACCAGCCCTGACTACACTCAGTGTTCTGGTACCACACAGCGTGAAGATTTAATTTTCAGATCAGGTTCTGTCTCCAGAGTGTCGACGGTTTCGAGACACTTGTCACAACAGGGAAGATTATTGTGACGCCCATATAACCGATTCCTTTGCAGTAATTATGATATTTTTGTTCTGTCTCTATTTCCCTTTCCTCAATTCCAGCACACATTTGGGAAGGCCTATTTCAAAAAATAAATAGTGGGAAATTATACTTCTGAGTTGTGGGAAGTGCCCACCATGTGCAAATATTCAGCTCAAATGGGAGATGAGGTTTTATTTGCTATTCCTACTCCAATATTGTCAATGGATTTATTTACCTTAGTGTTCCTAATCTAGTGTGCCTGTGGTCAGGAATTCAAATGTCACAGTTGCTTTCTCCAGGACGGCCTATAAAGCTACACTCCAGAATTATATAGTGCAGATTGCTGTACCTTGCTGTTCAAGTTGGATTCTTTAAAATACAATTTTGAGTTGACTTGGTAAAGTTTCAACAGATACACAGTTGTTCTTCGTGGAAGTCGCAGATTGTTCCCCAGGTTTATAGTATGACCACATTGGCTCGGAATTATGGAATTTACAGTGCAGAAGGAGGCCATTCGGCCCATCGAGTCTGCACCGGGCCTTGGAGAGAAGACCCTACCCAAGCCCACACCGCCACCATATCCCCGTAATCCTTTAGGGCACTAAGGGCAATTTATCACGGCCAATCCACCTAACCTGCACATCTTTGGACTGTGGGAGGAAACCGGAGCACCCGGAGGAAACCCACGCAGACAAGGGGAGAACGTGCAGACTCCGCACAGGCAGTCACCCAAGCCGGGAATCGAACCTGGGACCCTGGAGCTGTGAAGCAACTGTGCTAACCACTTTGCTACCGTGCTGCCCTTAGATAAGGGGACCAAAACCGTTCACAATATTCCAGGTGTGGTCTAATTGTGAGCCTATCCCCAATCTTAAAGACTTATTCTTTACCTTCACCCGTTTTGTTGTACATGCAGCGAGGCTAAACCCTGTTCACCTGGTTTTAATTTGTACCTTTCTACTTTTAGCATGCGAGCAGGGTTAGGGGAATTATTCTCTTCCTACTCTTCACGCCCCACAGAAAATAGTACGAAGTCTTACAACACCAGGTTAAAGTCCAACAGGTTTGTTTCGATGTCACTAGCTTACGGAGCGCTGCTCCTTCCTCAGGTGAATGAAGAGGTCTGTTCCAGAAACACATATATGGACAAATTCAAAGATGCCAAACAATGCTTGGAATGCGAGCATTAGCAGGTGATTAAATCTTTACAGATCCAGAGATGGCGTAACCCCAGGTTAAAGAGGTGTGAATTGTACCAAGCCAGGACAGTTGGTAGGATTTTGCAGGCCAGATGGTGGGGGATGAATGTAATGCGACATGAATCCCAGGTCCCGGTTGAGGCCGCACTCGTGTGCGGAACTTGGCTATAAGTTTCTGCTCGGCGATTCTGCGTTGTCGCGGGTCCTGAAGGCCGCCTTGGAGAACGCTTACCCGGAGATCAGAGGCTGAATGCCCTTGACTGCTGAAGTGTTCCCCGACTGGAAGGGAACATTCCTGCCTGGTGATTGTTGCGCGATGTCCATTCATTCGTTGTCGCAGCATCTGCATGGTCTCGCCAATGTACCACGCTTCGGGACATCCTTTCCTGCAGCGTATGAGGTAGACAACGTTGGCCGAGTCGCATGAGTATGTACCGCGTACCTGGTGGGTGGTGTTCTCACGTGTAATTGTGGTATCCATGTCGATGATCTGGCACGTCTTGCAGAGATTGCCATGACAGGGTTGTGTGGTGTCGTGGTCACTGTTCTGAAGACTGGGTAGTTTGCTGCAAACAATGGTTCGTTTGAGGTTGCGCGGTTGTTTGAAGGCAAGTAGTGGGGGTGTGGGGATGACCTTGGCAAGATGTTCATCGTCATCAATGACGTGTTGAAGGCTGTGAAGAAGATGACGTAGTTTCTCCGCTCCGGGGAAGTACTGGATGACGAAGGGTATTCTGTCGGTTGTGTCCCATGTTTGTCTTCTGAGGAGGTCGGTCCGGTTTTTCGCTGTGGCGCGTTGGAACTGTCGATCGATGAGTCGAGTGCCATATCCCGTTCGTACGAGGGCATCTTTCAACGTCTGTAGATGTCTGTTACGCTCCTCCTCGTCTGAGCGGATCCTGTGTATACGGAGCGCTTGTCCAGATTTAATCACCTGCTAATGCTCGCATTCCAAGCATTGTTTGGCATCTTTGAATTTGTCTATATATGTGTTTCTGGAACAGACCTCTTCATTCACCTGAGGAAGGAGCAGCGCTCCGAAAGCTAGTGACATCGAAACAAACCTGTTGGACTTTAACCTGATGTTGTAAGACTTCGTACTGTGCTCACCCCAGTCCAACGCCGGCATCTCCACACCACAGAAAATAGTAAGACCATGTCTTTTTCATTACAAGGTTTCCCCCTTAAGGAGATCTAGAAGTTTCCAGCACACAACATCATGTCTGTGTGCATTGATTTGATTTGTTTGTACAAATGATGATTCCTCTGAAGGTGAATTGGTCACCTCCACTATCGAATACACGCCAGTTCTTGCCCATGTGGGTCTCGCATGCCCCTACCGAGCCTGGAGTGGCATTTGAGTTGGGAATGCTTTTGTCTGTTGTTGAGGGTGAGATTGGGAGAACAATATTCATCAGCTTTTTCGTGAGTTGTAAAAATGGTGTAGGCTTGAGCGACAGACGAGCGACGTTACAGACCTTGCAATTTTCACTGCAGCCACTCCGTGTCCTGGTAATTGATTGAATTTCAGGAGCTGAGCTGTGTACGTGTGGATGAAACAGCACCATGGAAATGGGGCGACCGGGAGCCTCATGTGAACAGTTCACGAGGCCCGTTTCAGTTCTTGCACGCAGTCCTTTTGCACATTGTCCCCCCCAATTATGTTTGTGGCTAGCCAATTCGATTCACTCCCGATTGGGCCAATCTGAAAAGGGTTTGTTGCAAAGTAATTACTTTTGGGTGAGCTGATGTGTTGCTCGTTAGGCAAGACTGCATCAAATCGATTTTCAAAGCAGTGAATACGTTTTCTTTTGAGGTCTTGGCATCGTTTTGGGAAGGTCATGTTTGAACTCGGGAGCACACGCCTGGATTCTGTCCTCGCAAAATGAGTGTAGTTTACTGTGACGCCGAGGTGCAGAGCCAAGGTCCAGAGTGTAAGACCTCGCCAATGCTCGGAGGAAAGACTGAGGTCGGTGGAGAAGGGGCGCAGATTTGAGTTTTGAGGTTGTCGGTGGAAGGGAAGACCAAAGGAAGTAATTTGTTTCTAATTTGGATTTGAACGGCAGTACTGTGTCTTAATTGTCAACAAATGGTGGGTACTCAGCGAGACCTTGGTGTCCTCGTGCGTCAGTCGCTGAAAGTAAGGATGTAGGTACAGCAGGCAGTAAAGAAGGTAAATGGTATGTTGGCCTTCATGGCGAGAGGATTGAGTATAGGAATAGAGATGTTTTACTGCAATTGTATAGGGCATTGGTGAGGCCACACCTGGAGTATTGTGGGCAGTTTTGGTGTCCTTCTCTGAGGAAGGATGTTCTTGCTGTGGAGGGAGTGCAGCGAAGGTTTACCAGACTGATTCCTGGGATGGCGGGACCCCATAGAAGGAGAGATTACGTCGGTTAGGATTATATTCACTGGAGTTTAGAAGAGTGAGAGGGGAGGGCAGCACGATGGCGCAGTGGGTTAGCACTGATGCCTCACGGCGCCGAGGTCCCAGGTTCGATCCCGGCTCTGGGTCACTGTCCGTGTACAGTTTGCACATTCTCCCCGTGTTTGCGTGGGTTTCGCCCCCACAGCCCAAAAGATGTACAGGCTAGGTGGATTGGCCACGCTAAATTGCCCCTTAATTGGAAAAATGAATTGGGTACTCTAAATTTATTTTAAAAAAAGAAGAGTGAGAGAGGATCTCATAGAAACTTGTAAAACTCTAGCAGGATTAGACAGGGTAGATTCAGGACCAATGTTCCCGATGGTGGGTGAGTCCAGAACTAGGGATCATAGTTTGAGGATAAGGGGTAAACCTTTTAGGACTGAGGTGAGGAGAAACTTCTTCACCCAGAGAGCGGTGAATCTGTGGAATTCTCTCCCACAGAAAGTAGTTGAGGCCAAAATGCCAATTTCAAGAAGGAATTGGATATGGCTCTTGTGGTTAATGGAATACAGGGGGAAGGCTGGATCAGGGTATTGAATGTGATGATCACCCATGATCATGATGACTGGCGGAACAGGCTCGAAGGGTCGAATGGCCTCCTCCTGCGTCTATTTTCTATGTATGTTTCTGTGCAATAAAAGCGCAATGCTCAAAGTCTTAAAGCAGAAAATGTCAAAAACCCATCTACCTGTGGAGAGAACAGATGAATTCATGCAACAACAAAAAATGATGAGAACCTAGAAGTATGGCAGTAAAGTTGCTGTTTGCCCAAACTTGTCACCAGGCTTGTACCCGACTCCCCAGTTCTGATGCATTGATACACCTGCTCTCTCCTGAAGTTAAAATATTACTGACAACACTGGGGAGATGAGAGAATCTGTGATTATTCCCCTGAAAGAGCAGAGGAGATCCGGGAAAAGTTCTTAATAGGAATGTTGAAAGATTTTGGTTAGGGTCTAGATCAGGAAAAAATTGTGCCACTGGCTGGGGGGGCAGGGGGGGGGGGGGGGGTCAATACTCGGTGGGCAAAAGAACCAGAGGGGGAGACGAGGGAATATTTTGACGCAGCAAAGTTGTGGTCAGGAATGCACTGGTTGATGGAAACAGAATTAGTAATAACTTTCCAAGGGCAGCACGGTGGCACAGTGGTTAGCACTGCTGCCTGACGGCGCCGAGGTCCCAGGTTCGATCCCGGCTCTGGGTCACTGTCCGTGTGGAGTTTGCACATTCTCCCCATGTCGGATTGGATTTCACCCCCAAAGATGTGCAGGGTAGGTGGATTGGCCACGCTAAATTGGCCCTTAATTGGAAAAAATGAATTGGGTAATCAATATTTTTTTTTTAAAGTAGTAACTTTCAAAAGGCAATTTGATGAATGCCAGGAAGGGAAAGCATTGCGAGGCTCTGAGAAAGAGCAGGGGTTTGTTGGATAAGTCCTTGAAGTAGCTGGCATGGGCATGATGTGCTGAGGGCCCTCATCCATTCTGTTTAATCCTATAAACGCTATCTACGCCACGACAAATCATTGCTGGATGAGGACAAAATGGAGAGATTGGAAGTTTTTTTTATTCACCGTATTGCCACCCGCTGTGCTTCAATAACGTCCCCATCCTGACTAGGCTGATGTGGCCGTAAATGCGAGGACTTGACACCTGCTGAGAATTTGCATTGTTGTGAATGCTTGTAAACCTCCGTGCTTTTAGTCTGCAGAGGAGAGGGAGAGAAGGGGAGAGACGAGGCGTGGGCTCTGCTGAGACGTTCATGCAAAATAGGCATGGTTTTGTTTCTCTAGCTTGTGCATTGCTGGCCCAAATGTCTGAAATGCTGCGGAGCTCTGGGCTTGGCAGTGTGGTGACAGTCGCTGATTTGAGGTTGTGCCACGTAGAATGTGCCCCTACAGAAAGCCACTCGGGGGAAATAATGATTCTTTTGAAAGGCATGGCAAAAGGTCACAAAGCTAAGATTTAAAATGAATGCCAGCAAAAAAAAAACGCAGCAACCTTCCATTTTCCCCCTGTTCTTCCTCCACCATCGTCAACACCACTTGCTCCAAACATAACAACAAACATTACTTTCCCCTCCTCCTCCTCCTCTTCAGCAGTGTGGCTGCGGTGGGCCATATTTTGTCAGAATTCAAACTAAAACGTGCAATAAGTTTAAATTTATCCCAGATGTATGAATGCATTCTGAGTAACTGGCAATTTATATTCCAGTTAATTTCAGTAGCAGTTCAACAATGTTTTATTGCGCACGACTTTTAAAGTTCTTTTTAAATAGGTCTGCCTTTTCCTCTGATTGTCTCGTAGTAGCTGCGAAGATTGAACCATGTTTCTGTAACTGTTGCAGCCGCTCCTAGATAAAATGTCTGGAGCGTGGTTTGATCCTGATGCGATTCCCTCATGCCATTATATCTGGGCAGTCCCAACAAATGCATTAAACCCGCACACTAGCTCAGTTCAATACATAATGAAGTCCCGATCAGATCACCAGGGTATGAGATTATTTCCTCCAATTGCTGCAACACACTCGCTTAATTCTCACACTGTACAATATATATTAATTAAACTGTCGCTACCTTGCTGCTTATTTTCCCACACAATGACAACCAAGGAAAAATATTACACCCAATTGCGTCCTTCAATAAGTATAATTACTTCTTGGAGTTGCTAATTATCTCTTCTCCTCTTCCTTATTATCTTCACCATCTCTGATTATCTCTCTGGTGCATAATTTTCAGCTCTGCAGCTCTCTCTCCTTCCTGTTCCTTCATGCATTTTATTTACTCTTTCTTCCCACATTCTGACCTTCTCCTGTTAATCGTAACAGTGCCCTGTACAATTGCAATAAATACATTAACCTATCTGCAAATAACAGCCTCTTTTTTTTAATACAGTCCCTTCTCCTTCCTCTTGAAGAAACAGTTTGCGGCGGCAGCACGGTGGCCCAGTGGTTAGCACTGCAGCCTCACGGCGCCGAGGACCCGGGTTCGATCCCGGCCCCGGGTTGCTGTCCATGTGGAGTTTGCACATTCTCCGTGTCTGCGTGGGCCTCACCCCCACAACCCAAAAAGATGTGCAGGGTAGGTGGATTGGCCACGCTAAAAATTGCCCCTTGATTGGAAAAAAATAATTGGACGCCCTAAATTGATTTAAAAAACGAAACCGTTTGCATTTTATAAGCATCTTTTATGGTAGCCCATTGATGCACTGAGGTCCCTCCAACAGTAAATAAAAAGAAAGCCTCATTTTTTTTTTGGTTGGTGGCGGTCATTAAGAGTGTTACCCGGGGCCGAATGAGAACTTCATACTCCAGTTCACTTGATGCCACAGAAACACACTTTCACACGTACATAAGGCGTCTATTTAACACCTTTCTTGGGAAAATAAATGGAACCGCCAACAAAGAACTTGCATTTGTACAAGGCTGAGGTCTATGGATATCTCAAAGGGTTAGTTAAGGACTTTCGAAACGTAGCACTGTTGTGCTAGAGGGCAAGCTGAAGCCAATTTGCACTGAGCACTGAAATAAATGTAAACCCTTCCTTTTTAACGTTGGCTGAGGTGAGATCTCCCTGTATGTAACAATATAAATTCTCTGCCTAGATTATGTGCTCGGGTCCTTGAAACATAGCGCACTGATTTGGGCAAAGTGCTACAATTGAGTCAAGCTGACCCGATGTGCTTCCCCTGTAACTGAAAGTTCTGCTCTGTTGATGTCCGTCATTTCTTGTTTTTGTCCCTTTGCTGTTGGCTTTCTCTCTGCAGCCCCCCCCCATCTTTCGGCTTTCTGCATTCCAACAGTTTTAAATGCTGAATGCTGCTTGTGTGTTGCTCAGAACTGACTTTCCCACACCAGCTGTCTATTAGAGTACACCCTCCACACAGCTGAACCGCACCCCCACTCCCACCTGCGATGATCTCTCTCCAGAGTCCCCCAAATCTTTTTTTAAATTTTTATTAAAAAAAAAAAAAAATTGTTTTAGAATATCCAATTAAGGGGCAATTTAGCGAGGGCAATCTACCTACCCTGCACAACATTTTGGGGTGCGGGGGCTGAGACCCACGCAGACATGGGGAGAGTGTGCAAACTCCACACGGACAGTGACCCAGGGCCAGGATCGAACCGGGGACCTCTGTGCGTGAGGCAGCAGTGCTAACCACTGCGCCGCCGTGCCGCCCAAAGTCCCCCATTCTTTAACCTCTGGGAACCGAGAGTTCAAATATAGAGGCGCAAAATGTACCTCCCAATACTTAACTACTCTACGCTATCACTTCAGATATCGCCCTGTTGATTGTTTTATGTATAAGTTGTTAGATAAAATTCCACATTTTCTTTCATAAGTTAGCCAATGTCCCCATGTTATTACAGGGAGCAGTCTTCAAGTGACTAGGGTCTGGGGGTGAAAAATAATTGGACCAGGATGTACAAACATTTTCATTATCTGCAAATAATACTTGTATATTGTTATTTATAGTTTCATAGCAAAACCTGGTGGAATCTCGAATGTTGCAAAGGTTAGTTATTTGGAAAATAGGATTTTCTCTGCCATTTTCCATGAAGCTGTGCATTGGAACAGGAGCCTGCAGCACCATTGCTGGTGGGAGGATGTAATTACAAAGTAACAAGATTATATAACCCATTTCTACTGTAAAGGTGGGCATGACTTGTATTGGATATGGTTAAAAGATGTGCGACAATAGGATTTTGCAGATAGGTTAATGTATTTATTGCAATTGTATAGGGCATTGGTGAGGCCACACCTGGAGTATTGTGTGCAGACTTTTTGTGTCCTTGTCTGGGGAAGGGTGTACTTGCCATGGAGGGAGTGCAGTGAAGGTTTACCAGGCTGATTCCAGTCTTAAGAGGAGAGACTAAGTCGGTTAGGATTATATTCATTTGAGTTTAGAAGAATGAGAGGGGATCTTGTAGAAACATCCAAAATTCTAACAGGATTAGACAGGGTAGATTCAGAAAGAATGTTCCCGGTGGTGGGGGGGTCCAGACCTAGGGGACAGAGTTTGAGGATAAGGGGTAAACCTTTTAGGACTGAGGTGAGGAGAAATTTCTTCACCCAGCGAGTGGTGAATCTGTGAAATTCACTCCCACAGAAAGTAGTTGAGGCCAAAACATTGTGTAATTTCAAGACGGAATTAGATATAGCCCTTGGGGCTATCAAGAGATATGGGGGGTGGGGGTGGGGGTGGGGGGGGGGTCAGGGTCAGGGTATTGAACTTGATCAGCCATGATCATAATGAATGGTGGAACAGGCTCGAAGGGCCGAATGGCTCCTCCTATTTTCTATGTATGTTTCTGTGCATTTTCAAGCTTTGAAATGGCTTCTTTATACAGCACGGTTATCTAATCGGGTTGGCCTGTTGAATTTAACTTGAAAACATGGAAACAAATATCTTTTTCTATCAATGATCCTCCTTGTGGCACTTAAATTTCAGGGCACTCATTGGGCCACATTGTATTAACATTGCTGACTTGACGTAACCGCGAGTGTCAAAACTTTCGTAGGTTGGCAATAGTGTATCAGTAGAAACCTCCCAAGTCTCCAGCAGCTTGAGCCTCTCAAGACATTGGGTAGATTTCATTGCATTTTTGGAGTATGTTTCTTGTCCTCTGATAACAAACCCGAGCTACACAAATAAGTACTTCCGTAGCCACGCACATTGATCATCCAATAAAGTGCTGCTTCCATCATCTTATCATGTAGGCTTGCTTAGAAGATCCCTCTTGCAATCTCCTCGAGTGCTGAAGTCTTAGTGATGTCTTTATAGACTTAATAGTCTCTTGAGTTGGCACAGCTAATGCAGCTTAGGAAATAGAAACCTTTAGTTAAATTAAATTGATCAAGATTGCTGAATGATTTACTGTTTTGGGGTGGGGTTAATGGGGGGAAGCTTGTTAGCAGTTTGGTATGAGTGGACAATTCTTTACAACAATCTCCTGATATTTGGAAATTAACTTTTTTCTAAAGTCCCAACAAAACTTAATTTAAGAATTGGTTGAATAGTACACCAGGGGAAAAAGTCAAAATAATTGTGTTTATGTTTTTTTCCCCTGTTTTGGCAGGTTTGCGAATGCATCTTGCTAAATGGACAGAGGGGATAAAAGTTATTTTGGCCCACTTACCATTTTTTAAAATAATCTTTATTGTCACAAGTAGGCTTACATTAACACGGCAATGAAGTTACTGTGAAAAGCCCCTAGTCGCCACACTCCGGCACCTGTTCGGGTACACGGAGGGCGAATTCAGAATGCCCATTTCACCTAACAAGTACGTCTTTCGGGACTTGTGGGAGGAAACCGGAGCGTCCGGAAGAATCCCACGCAGACACGGGGAGAACGTGCAGACTCCACACAGACAGTGACCCAAGCTGAGAATCAAACCTGGGACCCTGGCGCTGTGAAGCAACAGTGCTAACCACTGTGCGACCGTGCTTTTAAAAAGGGATCTGGTGGAGTGGCAGTCGGCATCGCCACCGGGGGTGGCAGCATGATTGGGTGACCTGTGTGACTTCCTGCGGTTAGAGAAAGTATGAGTTAAGGGGCTCAGCAGGGGAGTTTGAGAAAAGGTGGAGGATGATTGTGACCATGTTTGAGGAGCTGTTCGTTGCAGGGGGGTGGGGGGGATGAAAAAGGAGAAAACTCTGTACAAACTGTATAGTTGATTGTTGGGAAGAATGTTTCCCGGGGTGTTTATTTGCTGTAACCTACTTTGATACAAGTTTGAATAAAATGCGTTTATTTAAAAAAAAGGGATCTGGCATTTGATGTAACTGTCGAGTGCTTGGTACTCGATTTTAAATGCTAAGACCTTCTAAAAGGCTGAGGGAGGTGGCATCTATACAGATTTAAAATCTGCAACATCCCTTCCCAGGATGCACATCCTGGCTGATGCTTATATTAACTTACCAGGCAAGCTGAAAGTGACGTTTCAGATGCTGTCGTTCTCACCCGCAGTAAATACAAGAGTTTGGAGATGATTGGTCAGTTTTTAAAATTCCTCCTCTTGCTTCCTGCGTTATTCCCCTCTTTTTCACAGCCCCACTCTCATTTTCTCAGTTCCTGTTCTTCATAAAGTAACTCACACTGGAATCTGGTTCTACAAAGGGCAGCCCTATATGACTTGGATTTGATTTATTGTCACGTGTACCGAGGTACAGATCATTCCATCGGGTGAAGCATACAGGAGTGTACTACTCACTAGAGAACATGTGCAAAGGGTCATTCAGGAATCGTAACAGTGGGGAAGAAGTTGTTTTTGAACCTGTTCGTGCCTGTTCTCAGACTTTTGTATCTCCTGCCCGATGGAAGAAGTTGGAAGACGGGTGGGCGAGGTCTTTCATAGAATTTACAGTGCAGGAGGAGGTCATTCAGTCCATCAAGTCTGCACCGGCTCTTGGAAAGAGCACCCTACCCAAAGTCAACACCTCCACCCTATCCCCATAACCCAGTAACCCTACCCAACACTAAGGGCAATTTTGGACACTAAGGGCAATTTATCATGGCCAATCCACCTAACCTGCACATCTTTGGACTGTGGGAGGAAACCGGAGCACCCAGAGGAAACCCACGCACACACGGGGAGGATGTGCAGACTCCACATAGACAGTGACCCAAGCTGGAATCGAACCTGGGACCCTGGAGCTGTGAAGCAATTGTGCTATCCACAATGCTACCGTGCTGCCCTTTGATTATGCTGCCTGCTTTTCCATGGCAGCGGGAGGTGTAGACAGAGTCAATGGATAGCAGGTGGGTTCATGTAATGGGCTGGGCTGTGTTCACGACTCTCTGTAGTCTCTTACGGTCTTGGGCCGTGCAGTTGCCATACCAGTCAGATAGGATGCTTTCTGTGGTGCACCTGTAAAGGTTGAGTGGACATGGCGAATTTCCTTCGTTTCCTGAGTGAGTGTAGGCGCTGTTGTGCTTTCTTGGTCATAGCGCCGACGTGGGTGGACCAGGACAGACTGTTGGTGATGTGCACACCTAGGAATTCGAAGCTGTCAACCATCTCCACCTCGGCATCATTGATGTAACCACTGTGCCACATGACGTCCAAGGGAGAGATTGTTGTCGCTGCACTGTTGCTAACTTTGCCTTAGTTTAATTGCTCTGTTTTATTACCTTTGCTCTTGAGTCCCCAGGTATCTTTATGATACCCCCACGTGGTTCACGTCCGAGTAATGATCAATAATCCAATACACCTATTAGTAAGATTTAAATCAAAGCACATTTATTATACACTACTCATGCACAAATTCTACGTTTAAGCTACTTCTACAACTAACTAACAGGCCTATACTTAGCTTGGAACTGGCCCACCAGGTCAGGGAAACAAATGGCCTTTCATTCGGGTTCTGAGCCTGCGGGATTCGAAGTTGGTACGGATTGATAGCTAGGAGTGCCTATCTCGTAGCGAGCGTTGAAGTAAGACTTACAGTTTTGATCAGCTGCTGAAGAGCTTGAGAAGCAGTGGAGAAGAGAGCGACTTGAACTTGGGGCTCAATTCTTATAGTCCTCAGGGGCTTCCCGCCTTTCGGGGCGGACCCTGTACCTGGTCCCAAGTGATTGGACTTTGTCCCAATCGCTTGGTTCGATTTTCTCCAATGCTGGAGCGGTCCCCTGGTCGATGGGCGGTCCTGAGGTGGTCGTTCACCTCCCTTTGTGTCGGCTTCTACCGGCGCCGAAGAGTCTGGTTTTGCTTTTTGTGTCTAAATGTTGCTTATTGTTCCCGGGGATTGCTTATTAATATGCAGGTGGCTGGTGTTTTGTTATGCTGATGGTTGCTGAATCGATCTTGTCTGGCCTTTCCAGAGGTAAATACACAGCCAACCTGCAGCTGCTGGTTTTTGTCTTGTTGGCTGACTTTCCCATCAGCCTTTCCCGTTCGCCATTTTGAATCGGGAGTTGGCCATTTTAAGTGGCTACAGCACCACTCCACGAGGCTCTCTATCGTCTTCCTGTACTCTGACTCATTGTTCGCGATCCGACCCACTATGGTCGTATCGTCAGCAAACTTGTAGATGGAGTTGGAGCCAAATTTTGCTACGCAGTCATGTTTGTATAGGGAGTATAGTAGGGGGCTATGTATGCAGCCTTACGGGGCCCCGGTATTGAGGACTATCGTGGAGGAAGTGTTGTTGTTTACCATTACTGATTGTGGTCTGTGGGTCAGGAAGTCGAGGATCCAATTGCAGAGGGAGGAGCCAAGTCCTCGGTTTTGGAGTTTTGATATGAGGTTGGCGGGGATTATGGCGTTGAAGGCGGAGCTGTAGTCAATGAATAGGAGTCTTAACGTAGGAGTCACTGTCGTCGAGATGCTCCAGGGATGAGTGTACGACCAGGGAGATGGCTTCTGCTGTGGGGCGGTTGTTGCGGTATGCGAATTACAGTGGATCAAGGCATTCTGGGAGAATTGAGTTGTTTTCCCTCATGACCAACCTCTCAACTTGTCCCGAATGGCCATTTTATAAATGTGAACCTGAAGGAACAAAGGGATTTGAATTCGTATTGAGGCCTTCACGACCTCTGAAGCTCCCAATGCACTTTGCAACCAGTAATGTTCCTTCAAAATGTACTTCCTTACAGCAGCTAATCTACACACAGCAAGGCCCATAAACAGCAGTGGAGAATGACCAGATAACCTGCTTGTTGATTTAAGGCGTAGATGCTGGCCAGGACACCGGGTAGAACTCCCCAACTCCTCTTCAGTCTCATTGGACCGTTTTGTGCTACCTTCTCAATCAGGGTCTCCATTGAATGTTTCATCTGTGAGGCAATGTAACCCTCCCATCAGTAAGGCACCATTAAATGCCAGCCTCGATTTATCTGCTCCAATCTAGAGCAGATTTCATCAGTGTTATTGCATTTGAGGCTGAGCCTGTGTGTAGTCAGATGCTGGCTAAGAACGCCACACACCTGCACCTTCCTAGAGTGGTCATGAACGAGAGATCTAGCTATTTACTTTTCCCTGTTCCTCTCCCTTCCTCCGACGCGAGAACACTGTCCAGCTATAGCCCCGCACTGATTACTAGTACAAAACGATCCATCGTTGGTATAATTCCATCCCACACACCATGAGTTGCATTCATCCACTGGGGCACAGTGGAACTAGGCCAGGTCGAATTTATTTTCCTGCTTTAGAACAAGAAATGTGAAGCAGGTTTGACTAGAATTTGGTTATCAGTTTGAAATCCAACGATGAACAATGTTTCCAAGCATGAATACGTTTTGTGAGCTTGAGATCCAGCCCATAACATACAAAATACGTTTTGGCAAGTCGATGCATATGCTGACCAAATTATCCTCTTTTGCCACCTCCGCCTCCCCTACCCTCCCAGGCCGTCTTTGATCAGAATGTGTAGCAATGTACAGCACACTGGGAAACTGTTTACTCTTCTAAAAGTAAAATTAAATAGTTTTTATATCCAGTAGAGGTGATAACTATTTTGTTACTTGAGCAGTAAGTCTAGCGAAGGTGATTGACTTCCTGTGAGCCTTGGGAAGTGACTACACACTTTAACGTGCATTTGTAAAATCTTCACACTGAAGTTTTCCTGATGCATTCGAAATATGAATAGATGGAAGGACTTGCAATTGTGTATGGGCGGCACAGTGGTTTGCACCGTTGCTTCACAGCGGCAGGGACCTGGGTTCGATTTCCGGTTTGGATCACTGTCTGTGCGGAGTCTGCACGTTCTCCCCATGTCTGCGTGGGTTTCCTCCCACAAGTCCCAAAAGACGTGCTCTTAGATGAATCGGACATTCTGAATTCTCCCTCGTGTACCCGAATGGGCACCGGAATGTGGCGACGAGGGGATTTTCACAGTAACTTCATTGCAGTGTGAATGTAAGCCTACTTGTGACAATAATAAAGATTATTATTATTATGGTGCCTTACAGCACTGCCCAAAGTGATTTCGAGCCAAGTAGTCACTGTGAATATATGGTTGAAGGGTGGTAAATGCAGAGGCTCAATCTGGGGGAGACCTAGGGGGATTCTGCTGACTGATAACACTCCTGTGCTGTAACAATTCAATGATTTTTTTAACCACCCCATGAAAGTTTTGATACTCATGTTTCCATGAGGTGAGCAATGTGAATATGACAACGTGGCCCAGTTAATGCTCTGAAATTTGAGTACCACAAAAAAATAGTATTTGCTGATGGGTGGCAATTGAGCGTTACTGGAATAACCACAAAAGAACAGCGTAGCCGCGAGTTTTTAGGCTACGGCTTATGTGTACAGTAAGATCCCATAGCACTTATCCTCCAGCTGGTGTTGTTTGACTCTTATGTTGATCACGACTCCGGGAGCGCTCCGTGTTTACTTCTCTCAACCAGCACGGTAGCATTGTGGTTAGCACAATTGCTTCACAGCTCCAGGGTCCCAGGTTCGATTCCCAGCTTGGGTGACTGTCTGTGCGGAGTCTGCACGTTCTCCCCGTGTGTGCGTGGGTTTCCTCCGGCAGCTCCGGTTTCCTCCCACAATCCAAAGATGTGCAGGTTAGGTGGATTGGCCATGCTAAGTTGCCCTTCCAAAATTGCCCTTAGTGTTGGGATGGGGTTACTGGGTTATGGGGATAGGGTGGAGGTGTGGTCTTGGGTAGGGGTGCTCTTTCAAAGAGCCGGTGCAGACCTGATGGGCCGAATGGCCTCCTTCTGCACTGTAAATTCTATGATTCTATGTCATGCTGCTTGCATTCATCTGAGGGGCCAGGTGGGACTTGGGTGCGTCATCCCATGTGTTTGAAATATATCTTTATTTTCTCCCAGCGTGGGAAGAGGATTCTTACAACTCCAGTTCTAGTATTAATTGAGCAGCAGTCCCAAAGGTACGACAGAACCAATATTGACTCCAGACCTGCCAGATACAGAAATCACTTTTTGGGTATTGAATAATTTACAAACTCTGTGCTGCTCAAACCCTCGGGACACGAGTGGCGCCAATTCATATTCTGCTCCTCAGGGGCCCTGGTTTTATTTTTCATGTGAAAAGAAAAGTAGCCTTTTTATGATTTTTGTTTTCCCCTTCCCAGCCTTCTAATGTTCCTGATGTTTTTGCATTGCTGCTATTGCTGTATTCAGATGGAACCTTCCTTCCTGTAGGCCGTTAATCTCCCACAGCGCACCAAGCCAGAGTACTAGAGTGTCATGGAACTGAATGCTCACTGGACGGTTCAGGGTACAGAATTTAGCTTTTTCTGTTACAAGGAATTGAGAACTGAAGTTAGTTGGACTAAATGGTTACTCAATATGATCACTTGTTGCTGTGCAAGTAAGGACTTTAATGATTCATATCTGGTCTTGTCTTTTTTCTAATTAATTTACGGTATGTGGGCCTCGCTGGCTGGGCCAGTATTTATTGACCATTCAGAAGGTGGTGGTGAGCTGCCTTCTTGACTGACTGCAGTCCCCAAGGTGTAAGTACACCCACCATGCTTTTAGGAAGGGAGTTCCAGGAGTTCCAGAATCCCCCCCCCACCCCCCCCCAACCCAGGGTGTTGTTAGCGGGGGATTCGGCGATGGAAATGCCTGGGAATGTCATGGGGCAATGGTTAGATTCTCGCTTGTTGAGATGGTCATTGTCTGGCACCTGGATGCGATTTGTCCATCTCTTCCTGCATTTGGGCACAGACTGCGTTAGTGTCTAAAGAGTTGTGAATGGTGCTGAACACATGCAGTCATCCACGAGCATCCCCACTTCTGACCTTGTGATGGAAGGAAGGTCATTGATAATCAGCCGAAGATGGTTTGGCCGAGGATACTAACCTGAGGACCTCCTGCAGTGATGTCCTGGAACTACGATCACTGGCCTCCTACCACCACAACCAGCTTCCTTTGGGGTAGCACAGTAGTTAGCACTGTGCTTCACAGCACCAGGGACCTGGGTTCGATTCCCGGCTTGGGACACTGTCTGTGCGGAGTCTGCATGTACTCCCCATATCTGCGTGGGTTTCCTCCGGTTGCTGGGAGTCCCGAAAGACGTGCTTGTTTGGTGAATTCAACATTCTGAATTCTCCCTCCGCGTATCTGAACAGGTGGCAGAATGTGGCGACTAGGGGATTTTCACAGTAACTTCATTGCAGTGTTAATGTAAGCCTACATGTGACACTAATAAAGATTGTTATTGATAATATTTATGAAACAAAATATCACAAGTGGTCATTTAAGGGGATAATGGTGATGTCCAAAATCTGTTCAAAGAGATAATTTTTTTAAGGGGTGTCTTAAGAAGCAAAGCAAGACAGAGAGGCGGAGGGATGGAGTGGGGGAGTTTCAGACCTTGGGGTCTCGGCAACTGAAGGTGGCGGAATGATTAAAATCGGAGATGGTCAGGAGTCTCGAATTGGAATGGGGCAACTTCCTGGAAATCCCTCCCTAACAGCACGGTGGGTGTACCTACATCTCAAGGACTGCAGCGGTTCAAGAAGGCAGCTCACCACCCCCTTCTGAAGGGCAACTAGGGATGGGCAATAAATGCTGGCCCAACCAATAAATGCTCGCCCACATCCTGTAAAAATGAATTTTTAAAAAAATACTGAGTGCAGATACCTTGGAGGGGGGTAGGCCACTGATCAGAGGCGTGAAGGACACTGAAGAATAACAATGAACTGATGTTGGCTATCACTTCGCAATGGATTTTTAAAAATAAATCGTGCAGGCTGGAGGGGCTACGTTCTGTTCCTATTTATCAACTTGGTGACCACTGATGGCACAGCTCTTGTAGCTACATTTCAGTATTAATTGACGCTACATACGAGTGGCCTTGATTTTCACCTCTTGCTCTGCACAAAGACCACTATTTTAGATGTCCTTAAGTGGAGTTGGAATGAGCAGTCAGTGCCAGTCCGTATATGTATGTGTGTGTGTCTTTGTATGTGTGTGTGCACACATCGATAAACATTAAAACATGCCTTCTGCAGTTTTATTTGTTGTGCAGATGAACCTCCCTTTAACTGAAGGCTCGGTAACACTAAACCTTCTTGGCTACGTTTGATTTATAGCCAGTGGAGTGTAATGAGACGCACGTGGATGCCCGGTATGGATCTTTCCAAACAGCTGTCGGATTACTTGCGTTCAAGTTTATCCTTTAAATAGGATACCCTGCTCTGTATGGTCGCCTTCCTGTTGCGCAGATGCAGGCTGACATTCCAAACCATCCAGTTTTACCCTGCTTATCCAGAAAAATGACTTTAAAGATACAAAGAAACTGAATTCCGCATTCTCAGTACTGGTGGAAGCTCTTTGTGTTCTCGGATGCATCGTTTGTTGTTTCGCTCTCTTGAACATTTCAGTGCATAGGGAGTGGGAACATCAGACCTGGGAGCGAGTGTAGCCCACTCTGCCCTTTGTGCCTGCCCCGTCACTTGATAAGATCACTGTTGATCTAATTGAAGCCTCAACTCCACTTGTTTTTTTTTATTAAATATTTTATTGAAAATTTTTGGTCAACCAACACAGTACATTGTGCATCCTTTACACAATATTATAACAACACAAATAACAATGACCTATTTTATAAACAAAAAACAAAAAAAAAAAAAAGAATAAATAATAAATAACAAAAATGAAAACTAGCCCTAATTGGCAACTGCCTTGTCACAAGTAACACTCTCCAAAAATATAATTTAACGGTCCAATATATAATTATCTGTAGCAACGACCTATACATACTATACAGTATATATTAACAACCCTGAGAGTCCTTCTGGTTCCTCCTCCTCCTTCCTTTCTCCCCCCCCCCCCCCCCCCCCCCCCCCCCCCCCGATCCTGGGCTGCTGCTGCTGCCTTCTTTTTCCCATTCCGTCTATCTTTCTGCGAGGTATTCGACGAACGGTTGCCACCGCCTGGTGAACCCTTGAGCCGACCCCCTTTGGACGAACTTAATCCGCTCTAGCTTTATAAACCCCGCCATGTCATTTATCCAGGTCTCCACCCCCGGGGGCTTGGCTTCTTTCCACATTAGCAATATCCTGCGCCGGGCTACTAGGGACGCAAAGGCCAAAACATCGGCCTCTCTCGCTCCTGCACTCCCGGCTCTTGTGCAACCCCAAATATAGCCAACCCCCAGCTTGGTTCGACCCGGACTCCTACTACTTTTGAAAGCACCTTTGTCACCCCCATCCAAAACCCCTGTAGTGCCGGGCATGACCAAAACATATGGGTATGATTCGCTGGGCTTCTCGAGCACCTCGCACACCTATCCTCCACCCCAAAAAATTTACTGAGCCGTGCTCCAGTCATATGTGCCCTGTGTAATACCTTAAACTGAATCAGGCTTAGCCTGGCACACGAGGACGACGAGTTTACCCTGCTTAGGGCATCTGCCCACAGCCCCTCCTCGATCTCCTCCCCCAGCTCTTCTTCCCATTTCCCTTTTAGTTCATCTACCATAGTCTCCCCTTCGTCCCTCATTTCCCTATATATATCTGACACCTTACCATCCCCCACCCATGTCTTTGAGATCACTCTGTCCTGCACCTCTCGTGTCGGGAGCTGCGGGAATTCCCTCACCTGTTGCCTCGCAAAAGCCCTCAGTTGCATATACCTGAATGCATTCCCTTGGGGCAACCCATATTTCTCGGTCAGCGCTCCCAGACTCGCGAACTTCCCATCCACAAACAGATCTTTCAGTTGCGTTATTCCTGCTCTTTGCCACATTCCATATCCCCCATCCATTCCCCCCGGGGGAAACCTATGGTTGTTTCTTATCGGGGACCCCCCCAAGGCTCCAGTCTTTCCCCTATGCCGTCTCCACTGTCCCCAAATCTTCAGTGTAGCCACCACCACCGGGCTTGTGGTGTAGTTCCTCGGTGAGAACGGCAATGGGGCTGTCACCATAGCCTGTAGGCTAGTCCCCCTACAGGACGCCCTCTCTAATCTCTTCCACGCCGCTCCCTCCCCCTCTCCCATCCACTTACTCACCATTGAAATATTAGCGGCCCAATAATACTCACTTAGGCTCGGTAGTGCCAGCCCCCCCCTATCCCTGCTACGCTGTAAGAATCCCTTCCTCACTCTCGGGGTCTTCCCGGCCCACACAAAACCCATGATTCTCTTTTCAATCCTTTTTTAAAAAAAGCCTTCGTGATCACCACCGGGAGGCACTGAAACACAAAGAGGAATCTCGGGAGGACCACCATCTTAACCGCCTGCACCCTCCCTGCCATTGACAGGGATACCATATCCCATCTCTTGAAATCCTCCTCCATCTGTTCCACCAACCGCGTTAAATTTAACCTATGCAATGTGCCCCAATTCTTAGCTATCTGGATCCCCAGGTAACGAAAGTCCCTTGTTACCTTCCTCAACGGTAGGTCCTCTATTTCTCTACTCTGCTCCCCTGGATGCACCACAAACAACTCACTTTTCCCCATGTTCAATTTATAACCTGAAAAATCCCCAAACTCCCCAAGTATCCGCATTATTTCTGGCATCCCCTCCGCCGGGTCCGCCACGTATAGTAGCAAATCGTCCACATACAAAGATACCCGGTGCTCTTCTCCTCCCCTAAGTACTCCCCTCCACTCCTTGGAACCCCTCAACGCTATCGCCAGGGGCTCAATCGCCAGTGCAAACAATAATGGGGACAGAGGGCATCCCTGCCTTGTCCCTCTATGGAGCCGAAAATATGCAGATCCCCGTCCATTCGTGATCCACGCTCGCCACTGGGGCCCTATACAACAGCTGCACCCATCTAACATACCCCTCTCCAAAACCAAATCTCCTCAACACCTCCCACAAATAATCCCACTCCACTCTATCAAATGCTTTCTCGGCATCCATCGCCACTACTATCTCCGTTTCTCCCTCTGGTGGGGCCATCATCATTACCCCTAACAACCTCCGTATATTCGTGTTCAGCTGTCTCCCCTTCACAAACCCAGTTTGGTCCTCGTGGACCACCCCCGGGACACATTCCTCTATTCTCATTGCCATTACCTTGGCCAGGACCTTGGCATCTACATTTAGGAGGGAAATAGGTCTATAGGACCCGCATTGTAGCGGGTCCTTTTCCTTCTTTAAGAGAAGCGATATCGTTGCTTCAGACATAGTCGGGGGCAGTTGTCCCCTTTCCTTTGCCTCATTAAAGGTCCTCGTCAGTACCGGGGCGAGCAAGTCCACATATTTTCTATAGAATTCGACTGGGAATCCATCCGGTCCCGGGGCCTTTCCCGCCTGCATGCTCCTAATTCCTTTCACCACTTCTTCTACCTCGATCTGTGCTCCCAGTCCCACCCTTTCCTGCTCTTCCACCTTGGGAAATTCCAGCCGATCCAAGAAGCCCATCATTCTCTCCCTCCCATCCGGGGGTTGAGCTTCATATAATTTTTTATAAAATGTCTTGAACACTCCATTCACTCTCTCCGCTCCCCGCTCCATCTCTCCTTCCTCATCCCTCACTCCCCCTATTTCCCTCGCTGCTCCCCTTTTCCTCAATTGGTGTGCCAGCAACCTGCTCGCCTTCTCCCCATATTCGTACTGTACACCCTGTGCCTTCCTCCATTGTGCCTCTGCAGTGCCTGTAGTCAGCAAGTCAAATTCTACATGTAGCCTTTGCCTTTCCCTGTACAGTCCCTCCTCCGGTGCTTCCGCATATTGTCTGTCCACCCTCAAAAGTTCTTGCAGCAACCGCTCCCGTTCCTTACTCTCCTGCTTCCCTTTATGTGCCCTTATTGATATCAGCTCCCCTCTAACCACCGCCTTCAACGCCTCCCAGACCACTCCCACCTGGACCTCCCCATTATCATTGAGTTCCAAGTACTTTTCAATGCACCCCCTCACCCTTAGACACACACCCTCATCTGCCATTAGTCCCATGTCCATTCTCCAGGGTGGGCGCCCTCCTGTTTCCTCCCCTATCTCCAAGTCCACCCAGTGTGGAGCGTGATCCGAAATGGCTATAGCCATATACTCCGTTCCCCTCACCTTCGGGATCAATGCCCTACCCAGCACAAAAAAGTCTATTCGCGAGTAGACTTTATGGACATAGGAGAAAAACGAGAACTCCTTACTCCTAGGTCTGCTAAATCTCCACGGGTCTACACCTCCCATCTGCTCCATAAAATCTTTAAGTACCTTGGCTGCTGCCGGCCTCCTTCCAGTCCTGGACTTCGACCTATCCAGCCCTGGTTCCAACACCGTATTAAAATCTCCCCCCATTATCAGCTTTCCCATCTCTAGGTCCGGAATGCGTCCTAGCATCCGCCTCATAAAATTGGCATCATCCCAGTTCGGGGCATATACGTTTACCAAAACCACCGTCTCCCCCTGTAGTTTGCCACTCACCATCACGTATCTGCCCCCGCTATCCGCCACTATAGTCTTTGCCTCGAACATTACCCGCTTCCCCACTAATATAGCCACCCCCCTGTTTTTCGCATCTAGTCCCGTATGGAACACCTGCCCCACCCATCCTTTGCATAGCCTAACCTGGTCTATCAGTTTCAGGTGCGTTTCCTGTAACATAACCACATCTGCCTTAAGTTTCTTAAGGTGTGCGAGTACCCGTGCCCTCTTTATCGGCCCGTTCAGCCCTCTCACGTTCCACATGATCAGCCGAGTTGGGGGGCTTCCTACCCCCCCCCCCCCCCTTGTCGATTAGCCATCACCTTTTTCCAGCTCCTCACCCGGTTCCCACGCAGCTGTATCTCCCCCAGGCGGTGCCCCCCCCGCCCATCCTCTCCCATACCAGCTCCCCCCTCTCCCCAGCAGCAGCAACCCAGTAATTCCCCCCTCCCACCCCCCCCGCTAGATCCCCCGCTAGCGTAATTACTCCCCCCATGTTGCTCCCAGAAGTCAGCAAACTCTGGCTGACCTCGGCTTCCCCCCGTGACTTCGGCTCGCACCGTGCGACGCCCCCTCCTTCCTGCTTCTCTATTCCCGCCATGATTATCATAGCGCGGGAACCAAGCCCGCGCTTCTCCCTTGGCCCCGCCCCCAATGGCCAACGCCCCATCTCCTCCACCTCCCCTCCTCCCCCCATCACCACCTGTGGGAGAGAGAAAAGTTACCACTTCGCAGGATTAGTACATAAAACCCCTCTTTGCCCCCCACATTCGCCCCACCACTTTGTTCGGACGTTCTTTTTAATAACCCGCTCATTCCAGTTTTTCTTCCACAATAAAAGTCCACGCTTCATCCGCCGTCTCAAAGTAGTGGTGCCTCCCTCGATATGTGACCCACAGTCTTGCCGGTTGCAGCATTCCAAATTTTATCTTCTTTTTATGAAGCACCGCCTTGGCCCGATTAAAGCTCGCCCTCCTTCTCGCCACCTCCGCACTCCAGTCTTGATAAACGCGGATCACCGCGTTCTCCCATTTACTGCTCCGAGTTTTCTTCGCCCATCTAAGGACCATTTCTCTATCCTTAAAACGGAGGAATCTCACCACTATGGCTCTGGGAATTTCTCCTGCTCTCGGTCCTCGCGCCATCACTCGGTATGCTCCCTCCACCTCCAACGGACCCGCCGGGGCCTCCGCTCCCATTAACGAGTGCAGCATCGTGCTCACATATGCCCCGACGTCCGCTCCCTCCACACCTTCAGGAACACCAAGAATCCTCAGGTTGTTCCTCCTTGTGTTGTTTTCCAGTGCCTCCAACCTTTCCACACATCGTTTCTGATGTGCCTCCTGCGTCTCCGTCTTCACCACCAGGCCCTGTATATCGTCCTCATTCTCGGCTGCCTTTGCCTTCACGACCCGAAGCTCCCGCTCCTGGGTCTTTTGTTCCTCCTTTAGCCCTTCGATCGCCTGTAGTATCGAGGCCAACAGCTCTTTCTTCATTTCCTTTTTGATCTCTTCCACACAGCATTTCAAGAACTCTTGTTGTTCAGGACCCCATGTTAAACTGCCACCTTCCGACGCCATCTTGGTTTTTGCTTGCCTTCCTTGCCGCTGTTCTAAAGGATCCACTGCAATCTGGCCACTCTCTCCTCCTTTTTCCATCCGTATCCAGGGGGGATTCCCTTCTGGTTTACCGCACAGTGTTTTTAGCTGTCAAAATTGCCGTTGGGGCTCCTATCAAGAGCCCAAAAGTCCGTTTCACAGGGAGCTGCCGAAACGTGCGACTCAGCTGGTCATCGCCGCACCCGGAAGTCTCAACTCCACTTGTTTGCACCCACCACCCCGTTCACCCTTGACTCCCTCGTGGGTCAAAAATCTATCTAAATCGGCCTCGAGTATATTCAATGGCCCAGCCTCCACAGCTGTCTGGGGAAAGAGAATCCCAAAGACCCTGGGCCACAGGATTACCGTGTACAGAAGGTTCATCGTGGACTCCGAGAGCGACCCGAACAGAATGAACGCTGGATTGAAATTGTTTCGGCAAAGAAAACCTATTTTCAAATGTTCTGTTATTTTCCATTTTCGAGAACTATTACTCCTCACCCTGAAGCAGATATGCATTTGAGATTGCTCACGCATGTGGTGAAGATCTAACTGTTTGGTGAAGGATCTCCACTTGCCCATTGAATGGTTATTAATAATAATAATAATAATAATAATAATCGCTTATTGTCACAAGTAGGCTTCAATGAAGTTACTGTGAAAAGCTTTGAGTCGCCACTTTCCGGCGCCTGTTCGGGGAGGCCGGTATGGGAATTGAACCGTGCTGCTGGCATTGTTCTGTATTACAAGCCAGCTGTTTAGCCCACTGTGCTAATCCAGCCACTATTAATTAATTTAATGGTTGTTAATCGGCGACTCTGTAGTTTTAGTGGGACACCCGCTCACTGAGCTATGATCCCAAACCTACGGCTAAACCTTTAACTTGCTGTAAGAATAGTTTAGTCTTTGATTTCACTGGGGAGGATGAAAAAGATTGAAGACACTCTGTAGATGAGTAATTGCCATTCGGACTACCCAAGCTTTTAGTCTCTTTGGGCCCCTTGCATTTTTAACAGAAGGCCTCCTGGATCACTCACAGTCCGACTTGCGTCCCCATTAATGTGCGCTTATTTCAAAACCAAAATCGTGGTCGGATTTCGGGTTTACAAATTTCGGGTTTTGAAAATTCAAGACCTAAGAAGAGCTGAGTTGTATCCTGTCACCTGGGTAGGTCTAATGTCCTACTCTTTGCCATGATGCAGCATGGTAGCACAAGTGGATAGCACTGTGGCTTCACAGCGCCAGGGTCCCAGGTTCAATTCCCTGCTGGGTCACTGTCTGTGCGGAGTCTGCACGTTCTCCCCGTGTCTGCGTGGGTTTCCTCCCACAGTCCAAAGACGTGCAGGATTGGTGGATTGGCCATGATAAATTGCCATTAGTGTCCAAAACGGTTAGGAGGGGTTACGGGGATAGGGTGGAAGTGAGGGCTTAAGTGGGTCGGTGCAGACTTGATGGGCCGAATGGCCTCCTTCTACACTGTATGTTCTATGATAGCTCAGAAGCATTCGAAATAGTGCCTGTCAAATCTTGAGCATCAGTTTTCTTCCCCCTCCCCATTTTGATGAGAATGATATTGAGTGCAGCACGGTAGCACAGTGGTTAGCACGGTTGCTTCACAGCTCCAGGGTCCCAGGTTCGAGTCCCGGCTTGGGTCACTGTCTGTGCGGAATCTGCACGTTCTCCCCGTGTGCACGTGGATTTCCTCCGGGTGCTCCGGTTTCCTCCCACAGTCCAAAGATGTGCAGGTTAGGTGGATTGGCCATGATAAATTGCCCTTAGTGTCCAAAAACATTAGATGGGGTTATGGGGATAGGGTGGAGGCATGGGCTTGGGTGGAGTGCTCCTTCCAAGGGCCTGTGCAGATTCGATAGGCTGAATGGCCTCCTTCTGCACTATAAATTCTATGAATGAATGGCCACTCGCATTAACGGCTTCATCAGAATTTCTCAAATTTAAATTTGGGCAAAAATCAAACACCACCTAAAGAGTGTGTGTGGTGGGTGGCTGGGGACTTGAACGTGCGTGTGCGGTTTTGCTTAATAACCCGTTTCCGATTCTTGGGCTAGTGTTGAGTCACATTGTCCGGGAAATTAGTGCCAGCCTCCTGAACCATGCACAGCTCATCCTTCCCAAGTGAATTTGCTGGCATCTGCCCTGCAAGTGGGCTGATGTGGACGGGAAGAGAAGGGGCGATGTGGAGCTGGTGGAGCGGAGAGAGGGGTTACCTCTGTGCAGGCCCAAGGCCCAAACTCTGCTTTCCCATCCAGCCAATCATTTGATAAGTAGGATCATTGAAAAATTGCAGTTAATATAATTGGAACTGGCTGGGGGGAATTGCGAAAATCATGATGAACTGCATTAATTAGCAGCCTATCCTTCAGCCAGGATTCTTCAAAGCTACTGACACAGACACAATCGGTGATGTATTTTACATCTCCCCTATTCTATTGGCTCTTAGAACAACATAGAACATACAATGCAGAAGGAGGCCATTCGGCCCATCGAGTTTGCGCCGACCCACTTTAGCCCTCACTTCCACCCTATCCCCATACCCCAATAAACCCTACTAACCTTTTTTGGACACTAAGGGCAATTTAGCATGGCCAATCCACCTAACCTGCACGTCTTTGGACTGTGGGGGGAAACCAGAGCACCCAGAGGAAACCCACGCAGACACGGGGAGAACGTACAGCCTCCGCACAGACAGTGACCCAGCGGGGAATCGAACCTGGGACCCTCGTGCTGTGAACCCACAGTGCTAGCCACTTGTGCTACTGTGCCTCCTATAAAATGGTTGCCATTATTTTGTCAGTGCTATTTAAAAATGTTTTAGTTCAACTTCCAGCTGGCGGTGAAAAATAATTGATTTCTTCCCAATTCCCTGTAAGCCTTTCCGTGTGGAGTGTATCAGTGGTGAAACTGCCTCGTAAGTGCAGATGCCACAATTGATTATTAACTCGGGCTAGTTTTACAAGTTCAGTGTCGCAAAACCAGCAACCTCAGGAATGCGGCTGTGCTGGATTTCAGATCTTGTCGGTTTTCGGATAGGGCGCTTCGGGTCCTATCGGGTTGGCCATGGTGAGGGCTACTTTCTTTCTTCGGATCAGGATTGCAATTTTGAAAGAAATGGAGATGATGCTGCTAGATAGGCCAGGAGAGCCTTTGGAGCTGATTGGGATACGCCATTGTTCCTTTGCAGGAAGCGTGGCAGAAGCTCTGAGGGTTGCTGCTGCGTTTCAATTAAATGTTGGCGGTGGGGTGAGAACATCTGTAAGGAGTTTCCCAGACTTACAGTCAGATCAAAGAGGTTGGTGAGGGGAAGAAAGTCAGCTTTTTTTTAATGTATTTAACTTTCAGACATTGCCACAGCTCGTTTGTGTGCGACAAACTCCCACAAAGAGCAACATGATCATGACCAGATAATCTTTTTGCAATTTTGATTGAGGGATGAATATTGGCCAGGACTCCAGGGGTAACTCCCCTTGGAAATAGTGCCATGGGATCTTCTATACCCACCTGAGCAAGCAGATAGGACCTCTGTTTGATATCTATTCCAGTACAAGGTTGCTCTGGTGCCAGCTTTGATTTTGGTGTTCAGTTCCTGGAGTGGGAATTGGACCCGGGATCTTGCGACTTTGAGGCGACAGTGCTCCCAACTAAGACACAGCTGGGTAGCATGGTAGACAGTGCTTTGCATTGTTGCTTCAGAGCTCCAGGGTCTGAATTGTGGATTGGCCATGCTGAATTGCCCTTCGTGACCAAAAAGGTTAGGTGGGGTTACTGGGTTATGGGGATAGGGTGAACGTGTGGGCTTAAGTAGGGTACTCCTTCCAAGGGCCGGTGCAGACTCGATGGGCCGAATTTCTGCACTGTAAATTCTATGATTCTATGACACAATTTGGATGAGGGAGTATAACAGAAATGACCGTAGTCAATGAAGGGGCCATTTGGCCCACCTGTGCTCTGCGCATTCATCCAGAATGACCCTAAAATTGTACTTATTGCAACAAACATTTTTTTTTGTTTGAGCGATTCCCATTCATAGCAAATATTGTTCAATGGTCAAATCAGTTGGAGTTATTGAGGAGTGCCTAAGCAGCGTTTTGTATCAGTTGCTATTGTCTCCTGATTTAGAAGAGGTAATGTCACAATGATGGGTGTCTGACAAAGTGGTGGGGGTGGGGGTGGGGGGGGAGAGCAAAACTAGAGGTCATCAATATTACATAGGTCACCAAGAAGCCAACCAGGGCATTGCAAAGAAAGTTCTTTACCCTGAGAGTGTGTGGAACCCACTGCCACGGGGAGTGGTTGGGGCCATTAGTACACGTGCAGTTGAGGAGATGCCAGTTAATCATATGAAGGAGCAGGAAATAGAGGGTGATACTGATGGTTGGGGTTGGGGAAAGATGAGAGGAGGTTTGGGTGGACTGTAGATGCTGGAATGGACACTTCAGGCTGAATGACCCATTTCCGAGTTGTATTATCGGTGTAGTCTGACAGAATAGCTTAAGCTGGTCCTTGGGCGAGGTTACCATGTTATCAACATTGATGTTTGCTGACTCTTTTGATGACATCCTGCCACACGTGTGTTTATTCTTTTCTTTTCTCCTGCAGCACTGGAATGTGTTTAAAGAGGTGACGGAGGTTTTCATTCTCGTCCCTGCTTTGCTGGGTCTGAAGGGCAACTTGGAAATGACCCTCGCCTCCAGACTCTCAACCGCAGTGAGTACACTGACATTAAAAGCAACCTGTTCTCGTTGGTTTTCAGCGAGGTGCACAGCTTCAACCTTCTGGGGGAGGGTGCAGGTGTCGTTCAGTGGCTATACAAATCAATATATTTTGATTTGAAGTTTTACCTGTTCACACTTTTTAGTCAGATTCTTCTTACTGAAGTGGGGATGGGGAGTTTAGTAATGCAAATCTGGGTTAAGGTGGCAAGCTCCTAGAATTATAGAATTTACAGTGCAGAAGGAGGCCATTCAGCCCATCGAGTCTGCACTGGCTCTTGGAAAGAACACCCTACCTAGGCCCACGCCTCCACCCCATCCCAGTAACCCCACCTAATCTTTTTGGACACTAAGGGCAATTTATCATGGCCTATCTGCCTAACCTGCACATCTTTGGACTGTGGAAGGAAACGGGAGCACCCGGAGGAAACCCACGCACACGCGGGGAGAACGTGCAGACTCCGCACAGACAGTGATCCAAGCCGGGAATCGAACTGGGACCCTGGAACTGTGACGCAACTGTGCTAACCACTGTGCTACCGTGCTGCCCATGTTCTTGATAATTTGAAGTTATTTTCATGTCTCTCTCTCTCCCTACCTCTCTCTCCCTACCTCTCTCTCTCTCTCCCTCTCTCTCTCCCTCCCTCTCTCTCTCCCTCTCTCCTTCTCGCTCTCCTTCTCGCTCTCCTTCTCGCTCTCCTTCTCGCTCTCCTTCTCGCTCTCCTTCTCGCTCTCCTCTCTCTCCCTCTCTCTCTCCCTCTCTCTCTCCCTCTCTCCCTCTCTCTCTCATCCTGACTAAAATGAAGATCAAGCTTATCATTCAAATGTAATGGAGAGTACAGGACAGCTCCAAACTTGTGTTTAGAATCTGGATTCACCACTTGCCAAATATGTTTTCTGCCTTTTTCTGAAATAATGAATCAGGAAACGTCGTATTGGTTGCCTCAGTGACATCGACCCAAAACCAAAGCAAAGTAATCCTTCTTCAAAGGGGCACAGCCGATCAGGAATGCATGGTGGCATCGTGGGAATGTCACTGGGCTAGCAATCCAGAGGCCCAGGCCAATGCCCTGGGAAATTGGTTCAAATCCCACCAAGGCAACTGGTGAATTTTAAAATTCAATTGATGAAAATCTCCTTACAGCTCACCCTCCACCCATCTTTGTGCCATCAGCAAACCTGGAGTTATTACATTTAGTTCCATCCTCTAAATCCATTAATATATATTGTGAATAGCTGGAGTCCAAGCACTGGCCCCTGTGGCACCCTGCTGGTCACTGCCGACCCGTTTATTCCTGCTCTTCGTTTCCTATCCCCCAACAGTTTTCAATCCATCTCGATACACTACCCTGAACCCCATTCGCTTTGATTTTACACACTGATTTTACTCACTAATATGTGGAACTTTGTCGAAAGCCTTCTGAAAGTCCAAATAAACCACATTCACTGGCTTCTCTCGTCAACTCTACCAGTTACATCCTCAAAGAATTCCAGCAGATTTGGCGGGCACGATTTTCCTTTCATTGGTCCTCTGTCGGATCCTGTCACTGTTTTGCAAGTGGTCTGCCGTTAAATCTTTTGCAATCGACTCCAAAGTTTTCCCCGCTACTGACGTCCAGCTGACTGGTCTATAATCCCATGTTTTATCTCCACCTCAATAGTGGGGTTGCATTAGCTACCCTCCAATTTGTAGGAACTGTTCCAGAATCTGTAGAATTTGGGAAAATGACCACCAATGCATTCACTATTTCCAGGACCACTTCCTTAAACACTCTGGGATGTAGATTACCAGGCCCTGGGATTTGTTGGCCTTCAATCCTATCAATTTCCCCAACCTCATTTCCCACCCTCCCAGGGTCTGTGTCACATCACTCCAGGGTGCTGGGACCGGGGACGGCACTGTCGAAGGCAGGGTGGTGATAACCTGCAAAGAGCTGAGCGCTGGTGCTCCTCAATCTGTGCCATAGTCTGACCTTTGCCTATCTACTGGGTGCTCGCTCACACCCAGTACGCGATGTGCCCGGGGAGGGGGAGATGCCTGGAGAGATGGGCCAAGGTTTCGGAGGTCAGTCCGCATTGCAGAAGAAAGGGACAGTAGCACTGGTTGTGCTCAACGGTGTTTATTGTGTGTGACAATTCCTCACTCTGCCCTCAGTGATTCTCAATGTGCTTTGCCTTCCTAGCTCTACTGCTACGTCTAGGTGTGTCCCCAGGAGGCACATCTTGAGGTGGAGGCAGCCAGCTGCTTACCTCGTCCGGTAGCCTTCGATGCTCCTGGTGGGTGTCCGCTGGGGCAATCAGGCCCCGGCTCACTTGTCGCGGCACATGCACAGCTATGCTGAGTGCAAGACACGGCCTTATCAGAGGGGTGGAACGTGGGGGAGCTGGTGGCCACGTCGCCATTCCATGGCACGGGTCCAGGTTGGCACCCAGCGCCCCCCTCCATCTGGTTGGTGCCCTTACGGCCCTGGGGTTCACCATGGGGGCGGAGGGGCAGCTGATTCGAGCCCCGGCTGCTCCTGCATCATCTGGCTCTACCAGCCTTGGCTGCCCATGGTCTGCACCATCCTGTCGACATTTTGTGTCCAAAATTGCCCTTAGTGTTGGATGGGGTTACTGGGTTGTGGGGATAGGGTGGAGGTGTTGACCTTGGGTAGGGTGCTCTTTCCAAGAGCCGGTACAGACTCGATGGGCCGAATGGCCTCCTTCTGCACTGTAAATTCTATGATCTATGACATCCTTGGCAATGCTCCTCAGTGACTGGGACATGCCCTGCAGCACCTCGGCAATGCCCACCCGCGAATGGGACAAGCTCCGCAGCGCCTAAGCCATTCCCATCTGAGAGCGGGACATGTCCTGTAGAACCTCATCAAGGTCACCCTGGTACTGGGTCCCAGCGAGGCCGACGTTCTGTCGAAACTCTCAGCCATGGCCGTCACTGACTGGTGCGCTTGACAGCTGTGAACACCTAAAATGAATACCTGTAGCAAGGGAAAAGTCAACAGACTTCGATGTTTACAGCAGTGTAGTGTTAGCTGAAAAACACAGATGAACTGAGAAGAGAGAGGAAACATTAGCATTTAGCAGCCTTGGGAGTATTGTAAATTAAAATGCTAAGCTCTGTTTTCTTTTCATGATGTTCTTGGCCAATCATTTTGGTAAATTTGATTTTACATACTTGATTTTGGAGTCAAATTTAAATAAAGAAAATAATTACAGATTACACCTTGTGCTTTAAACCATGTTTTATTCATTCCCACGAGAGGGAGTTAAATTCATACTCAATATTAAACATAATGCGTGCATGATTAATAAATGACACTTCTGATTTTGTAAATAGACTTTTTAATTTCGAGAGAACATTTCCTTGTCGATCAATATCAACAGTTTAGATACAATGGCCATATTTGTTTTGCTCTATTGTAAAGAGGGGTCTAGAGGAGGTTTTCTGCTGCAATGGGCAGAGCCCCTGCCTCTGGCCCAGAAATTGATGGACAAAGAAGGTGCATTGGTAACGCGACTAAATGGGCCTAACACATGCCAGGTGGCAAGAGTGGGAGAGATTCCTAGTAATCCATGTAATGGAAAAGAAGTGGATCCTCTACCATCACCTATCCATAGCTCCAGACTGCAGCGCATATGTAAAAAGTGCAAGTCTCCAGGTCCCGATGGACTTCATTGTAGGGTCTTAAAAGCAGTGGCAGGTGCATTGGTTTTAATTTTCCAAAATTTCCTGGAAATGTCCCATCAGATTATAAAATAGTGGATGTAACTATTCAAGATAGGAGGGGACAGAACGCAGGAATCCACATGCCAATTAACTGAGATGAGGAAGAACTACTTCGCTCAGCGGCTGGGGAATCTTTAGACTTTGCTACCTGTGGAAACTCAAATGGTTGAACATGTATGGCAGCACAGTGGTTAGCACTGTGGCTTCACGGTGCCAGGTCTCCGGTTCGATTCCTGGCGGAGTCTGCACGTTCTCCCCGTGTCTGCATGAGTTTCCTCCGGGCGCTCCGGTTTCCTCCCACAAGTCCCTAAAGACGTGTTTGTTTGGTAAATTGGACATTCTGAATTCTCTCTGTGTACCCGAACAGGTGCCGGAATGTGGCGACTAGGGGATTTTCACAGTAACTTCATTGCAGTGCTAATGTAAGCCTACTTGTGACACTAATTAAGATGATTAGTATTAATTTGTTCAAGATAGCAACCAATAGACTTCTGGGTATTAATGACATCAGGGGATGGGGGGGATAGCACTGGGGGGTGGTATTGATGTAGATGATCAGCTTTAGAACATAGAACATACAGTGCAGAAGGAGGCCATTCAGCCTATCAAGTCTGCACCGACCCACTTAAGCCCTCACTTCCACCCTATCCCCGTAACCCAATAACCCCTCCTAACCTTTTTGGTCACTAAGGGTAATTTATCACGGCCAATCCACCTAACCTGCACGTCTTTGGACTGTGGGAGGAAACCGGAGCACCCGGAGGAAACCCACGCAGACACTGGGAGAACGTGCGGACTCCGCACAGACAGTGACCCAGCGGGGAATCGAACCTGGGACCCTGGCGCTGTGAAGCCACAGTGCTAGCCACTGTGTTACCGTGCCGCCCTTTGAATGGTGAAGCAGGCATGAAAGCTGAATGGCCTATTCCTGCTCTTATGTTCCGAAAGGAAAATTCACTCGCTGTTTTTATTTCGGAAAACTTGCTGATTTGGCATAAAGCATTTAGGAACCTCCTTTGAAGTTTCTAAATGGGCCACTTTTTTAATTGAACGCTGGACACAGATGGTCTCATTAACATTTTGTAACTTCCTTTATGTCGGTTTTTGGCTGTTGGCTGCGGTAATAGCCGTTCTCAAGTAACCGGCGGTGGTGCCAAGATAAACTCAACTATGTTTTTTTTTAAGAGCAGTGATCAGGAAGATCTATTTGCTACTTGTCAAATGTCACAGCCACGTGTGCACACATAGAGGCCCCACAGTGCCAGCAGTTCACGCACAAGCTGCCAGGGCATAACAAAGTGAAACGGTGCATAGTCAGCCTGACCGAGACACCGTGCAGTGTAAAAGCAGCTTGTTTCACATTGTTGCCTTTTCAGCTTTTGCCCTTTTTTATCTTAAGCCTTCGTTTGTACCCTTCAACCTTGCCCTTATGACCCTTGACCATACACCTTGGTTTCTCGATGAGTAAACAGATTGTTGGCTTCTCGACATGTGGGAGATTTAGGGCAGAGGGCAACAAATGCATTCGGCATTTTAATTTTGGAGTGTATGTTTCACCTCGCCTTGATGTATCATTAGTAGTCTGGCACAAGCCTCCATCAAGCAAAGTGATTGGGGTTGTTGGGACGCACGGTTACACAGTGGTTAGCCCTGCTGCCTCATGCCGCCGAGGACCTGGGTTCGATCCCGGCTTCGGATCACTGTCCGTGAGGAGTTTGCACATTCTCCCCATGTCTGCATGGGTCTCACCCCCACAACCCAAAAAGGTGCAGGGTATGTGAATTGACCACACTAAAATTGTCCCTCAATTGGGGAAAAAAAAAAAGAATTGGGTGCTCAAAATTTATTTTTAGAAATGTTTTTTAAGTGATTGGCATTGTTTGCTCTGTGGAGGGTAAACATTGACATGGAGTGTTTCCATATGTTAACTTCTAACTTCAAGTACACGTGTAATCTTTGCAGCTCATTAGACTGGGAAGACACAAAGCAACTACACCTGCAGCACTGTGCATTACCAGCCCCTGCTGGGACTGTGGGCTGCTTGATCGAGGTTGTGTTTTCTGTTTACTCCTCCTGATCCACATCATTCTTTTATGATTTGCGGAAGGTATTGTCAGTTCTTGAGTGCTGAATGCTGCTGAAATTAATCCAAGCCCTCCACTGTTGAATAATCCTTTTTAAATTAATAATGAACCTTGTGTGGAAACCGTCAGGATATTCAAACAAAATGTTAATTATTTCTTCACTTATATTTCTCATAAATGCCTAGATATTTCAAAATGGAAACTTTTCTTGTAATCAAAGTAGACAACACAGACTACTTCATTTTTTTTTAAACATGAACCATATTCTAAACTGCATTAACTTTGCAGAACCTGGTTCGAAGAAAACATTTTCTTTGTCTCTTTTCCCCATGTGTTTTCTCATCTTGACTCCAAAGAAATTTCCTGACTGTAGTTTGGTTAGTGGGGAACACCTAGCCCTTTGAAGCCTGGTTCCAACAACACCTTGATTTTGAAATTCTCATCCTTATTGACAAATCACTCCCATGGCCTCGTCCCTCCCTATCTCTGTAATCTCCTCAGGCCCTACAAACCTTGGGAGATCTCTGTCCGCTTCCAATTCTGGCCTCCAGCACATCTTCAATTTTCCATCACTCTGACAATGTTGACCGTACCTTTTATGCAAAGCAAATTCCTTCTTTAAACCTCTCCACCTCTTTCTCTCCTCCTTTCTGATATTCTTTCATTTGTTTTTTTAAGGCAGCTTCATCTCCCTGGGCGGGGAAAGAAAATTGAATGCAAAGTTGCATTTGTCTCTTACTTGTATTTTCCCTAAGAAAGGAAGGGAAGAAAGTTGTCATAGAAAAGACTCAATTACAAGGGGGCACAGGTTCAAGGGGAGGTGGGCAGAGAAAGTTTCACGCAGAGGGTGGTGGGTGACTGGAACGCGTTGCCAGTGGAGGTGGGCACGATAGCAACATTTAGGATGTGTCTCGATGGACTCATGAACAGGTGGGGAATGGAGGGATACAGATGGTTGGGCAATAAGTAGTAAGTCTAAATAAGGAATCTGGGGCGAAATTCTCCCCCAACGGCGCGATAACCGCCGACTGGCGCCAATCAGACGGGCATCGCGCTGGCCCAAAGGTGCGGAATGCTCCGCATCTTTGGCGGCCTAGCCCCAACATTGAGGGGCTAGGCCGACGCCGGAGGGATTTCCGCCCTGCCAGCTGGCGGAAATGGCGTTTGTTGCCCCGCCAGCTAGCGCGGAAATGCGGCGCATGCGCAGGAGCGTCAGCGGCCGCTGTCAGTTTCCCGGCGCATGCGCGGGAGCGTCAGCGGCCGCTGTCAGTTTCCCGTGCATGCGCAGTGGGGAGAGTCTCTTCCGCCTCCGCCATGGTGGAGACCGTTGCGGAAGCGGAAGGGAAAGAGTGCCCCCACGGCACAGGCCCGCCCGCGGATCGGTGGGCCCCGATCGCGGGCCAGGCCACCGTGGGGGCACCCCCCAGGGTCAGATCGCCCCGTGCCCCCCCCCCAGAACCCCGGAGCCCGCCCACGCCGCCTGGTCCCGCCGGTAAATACCAGGTTTGATTTACGCCGGCGGGACAGGCAATTTCTGGGCGGGACTTCGGCCAATCCGGGCCGGAGAATCCAGCGGGGGGTCCCGCCAACCGGCGTGGCCTGATTCCCGCCCCCGCCCAATCTCCGGTACCGGAGACTTCGGCGGGGGCGGGATTCACGGCGGCCAACGGCCATTCTCCGACCCGGCGGGGCGGGGTCGGAGAATGACGCCCCTGGATCAGCGCAGGCTTGGTGGGCCGAAGGATCTGTTCCTGTGCTGGGTGGGCACGGTAGCACAGAGGTTAGCATTGTTGCTTCACGGCGCCACGGTCCCAGGTTCGATTTCCGGCTTGGGTCACTGTGCGGAGTCTGCACGTTCTTCCTGTGTCTGCATGGGTTTCCTCCGGGTGCTCCGGTTTCCTCCTACAAGGCCTGAACGACGTGCTTGTTAGGTGAATTGGGCATTCTGAATTCTCCCTCCGTGTACCCGAACAGGCGCCGGAATTTGGTGACGAGGGGCTTTTCACGGTAACTTCATTGTAGTGTTAATGTAAGCCTACTTGTGACACTAGTAAAGATTATTTAATATTCTTTGTTCTCAAACACTGACATCTTTTTTGAGACGTTGTTCCGTTTTTGCACCACAATGCAAGATAAAGATTTGGCTGATGAACAAACCAGTCTATTTATTGTGTTCAGACACGGTTGTGAAACTGAAATGAGATCTCATGGTGCTATCCTTTGTTCTTCTGCAGGCCAACATTGGCCAAATGGACTCCGCTGCAGAGCAATGGAAGATGATCACAGGAAATCTAGCTCTAATTCAGGTGCGTGTGTGAATGGGGCTTACAACATCCAGTGTATGGACTGGCTAATGTTACTGTTAAATATTGGGAAGGCAGGGTAACTTCTGATCATTTTAGCTTTTTATGGACTGTTGTGTGGGGTGGAGGCGGGGTCGGACTCTCAGATGTACGAGGTGTGTCAAAAAGGAATATCGAGCTCCCATACCCTGCCCCGACGATATGCTTCAACGTGACCCTCACAAAAGCACCCTCACCTTGCTCCTCCAGTCAGACTTTTTCCCCATAAGCACAATGGATACATGGGAATGATTGGAATCTAATCTGAAGATTATTCTGAACTTTTTTTCTATAGGTACAGAATTATAGCACTTTAAACACTGAGTTCAGACAGTATTTGTAATTCACTGTCTTGCAGTCTCTCCAAGCGTTCGGGATTCAGTAGATTTTTTTTTTCTCCATTCCATTTGATTTTCTGCTCTCCTCACCGATGCCCACGTATGTGGATTGATTGATTGATTGATTGATTTTTATTGTCACCTGTATCAAAGTACAGTAAAAAGTATTTTTCTGCAGCCAAGGGAAGTTACACAGTACGTACATAGTAGACAAAAGAATAATTGACAGAGTACATTGACAATGATACATCAACAAACTTTGATTGGTTACAGTGCGGAACAAGGGCAGCATAGGGCGTCGTGAATAGTGTTATTACAGGGAACAGATCAGTCCGAGGGGGAGTCGTTGAGGAGTCTGGTAGCTGTGGGGAAGAAGCTGTTCCTATGTCTGGATGTGCGGGTCTCCAGACTTCTGTATCTTCTGCCTGATGGAAGGGTCTGGAAGAGGGCGAAGCCTGGGGTGGGAGGGGTCTCTGACAATGCTGTCTGCCTTTCTGTATGTTTCCCGGGAAATGACTGTGCTGCAGTGCCCATTGCACCGTGTGAGCCTAGATAGCCTACGGGCCATTCAAATCTAGAGGACAATTAGTCCTGCCCTCACTTGGACGTGTGCATTCCAGCAGTTTTACATTCAGGAATAGGGGTGGTAACTGCTTGCCAATTTTCCCTCCTCCCACCCAGCCCCTCCTCTCTGACAGAAGCTGGAGATATTAAACCCAGGGTGGTGGTCCAATACTACCCCAAGCACGGTGAGATAAAATGTGCACAGATCAAAGTTTGAGCTTGTTTATCACACCGCGCCAGGTGGGGCATTTACATAACCACGTTAACATCAATCTGTTCACTTCCAGTGTGTTTTATTTGTAACCACGATCATTGATTCCACAGTGTGAAATGGAGGCATTACTTGGAATTTAGTGAGGAATGGTTTGCAGTTGATTTACTGGGAACTCTCATATACGGACTATTGTACGCAATAGTTCTAATAGAGTTTAGCATTATTAACGAGAAGGGTCAGGTTTTCGAAGGTAGGCATTGGTGTTATGTAGGGATTGTTTTGGAGTACTCAAGTTGTGCAGAGGAGGGGGTAGTTTTAAGTAAGGTGCACCTTTCTGTAAATGCACAGAATGCAATGAAGTAAAGGGATCTGGAGCTGAATAATTTCTTCAGAGTTACTTGATTCACATCCAGATTCCGCTTCCGGTGACTTGGACCCCGTTGTCGTTCATTCAAAAAGAAATCAGGAGAATGCCAGTTTTTGAAACGCGTAATTTTGAAATGTGCAATTTCTAAGGATACAGTTTTGTCGGTCAGTTAATTGCGGAGAAAATTGGCAGTTACGCGGCTTTGTTTAAAACAGAATTTCGTATACTTTGCATTTTGCTCTCGGTGCTTCCTGTCGGGTAGCAATAAAAAAAAAAGTGGCCAAGTTTCCCTGCCTGGGTCAGAGACCCTGGAAGATTTTGAGTTGATGAATTTTTTACAGCTCGTCCCAACCCTAAAACAGACACTTCCTTGTGAAAAGATGAAAATGTCAACTCTGGCCTTCTGTTTATCTCCTCTTAGGTCCAGGCCACTGTGGTTGGTTTCCTGGCATCTGTGGCTGCTGTGGTGTTTGGTTGGATTCCTGAGGGTCAGTTCCGACTGGATCACGCTGTCCTCCTATGTGCCAGCAGTATGGCAACGGCATTTATAGCTTCCCTCATATTGGGTAAGACAGGCACTTTGCAGTGACCTGTAATCAAGATTGTCTGCGTCGGGTTTGGAAGCCATTTCATTTGACGACTGGATGGCTTGACCTGCCCGATGTTGGAAGCAAATATAAATGGATTACAACAAAATGCTGATGGCACGGACCTGTTTTAGCTTTTGACGCAGCTCATTTTGTTTGATTGAACACGTGAACACATTAAACTGATGAGATTACCAACATTGTCCAAAGCAACTGGTTATAAATGGAGTAGTCATTGAAAATGTGAAAAAGGAGGAGAATAAAAATATTTTTTAAATAAATAAATAAATCGAGTAGTCATTAATGAACCCAATGAACCACTCGGGAGAAACTTGTGATTGGAAAGTCATGCAATATGCGGACGTCGCTGCAGCTTGAGGTAGTTATGGAATAGCGTAGATGCAGTTAAAAAGAAGGTAGATAAATACATAAGGGAGAAAGTAATAGAAAGGCGGCACGGTGACACAGTGTAAAAAGTTTTTTACACAGAGGGTAGTGGGTGCCTGGAACTCGCTGCCGGAGGAGGTGGTGGAAGCAGGGACGATAGTGACATTTAAGGGGCACCTTGACAAATACATGAATAGGATGGGAATAGAGGGATACGGACCCCGGAAGTGTAGAAGATTTTAGTTTAGACGGGCAGCATGTTCGGCGCAGGCTTGGAGGGCCGAAGGGCTTGTTCCTGTGCTGTACTTTTCTTTGTTCTTTGTTCGTAAATTGAGAGAGGTGGATACTCAGCGAGACCTTGGTGTCCTTGTGAATCAGTTGTGTTGCTCAAAGTAAGGGCGCAGGTACAGCAGGCAGTAAGGAAAGCAAATGATATGTTGGCCTTCATGACAACAGGATTTAAGTATAGGAATAGAGATGTTTCACTGAAATTATATCGGGCATTGGTGAGGCCACACCTGGAGTATTGTGGGCAGTTTTGGTGTCCTTTTCTGAGGAAGGATGTTCTTGCTATGGAAGAAGTGCAGCGAAGGTTTACCAGGCTGATTCCTGGGATGGCGGGACTGTCATATATGGAGAGACTTAAGTGGGTTCAGATTATATTCATTGGAGTTTAATGAGAGGGGATCTCACAGAAACTGAAAAATTCTAACAGGATTAGACAAGGTGGATTCAGAAAGAATATTCCTGATGGTGGGAGATCCAGAACTAGGGGACAGAGTTTGAGGATAAGGGGTAAACCATTTAGGACTGAGGTGAGGAGAAATTTCTTCACCCAGAGGGTGGTGAATCTGTGGAATTAACTACCACAGAAAATAGTAGAGTCCAAAACATTGTGTGATTTCAAGAAGGGATTCGATACAGCTCTTGGGGCTAAAGGGATCAATGGATATGGGGGGGGAGGCGGGATCAGGGTATTGACCTTGATGTTCAGACAAGGTAATGAATGGTCTAATCCAGCTTCTATTCTCGATGTGTGTTTCTACGTAGCTGCTGCAGAGATTTAAAAACCAGTATTGCAGGATAATCATGTCAGTGCCAAATATGTCCAGTGACTATGTGCCCGTTTAAGAGGCTGCGCAAAAAGTGACAGAAGCAGGGTGGTGCATAAGCTAAACGCTCTGTATTTCTGACTTGCGCAGTGAAATGTTAGTCACCTTGCAGGAAAATGATGAATTTTGTGATTTTGTTTTTCCCGTCCAGGGGTAATCATGGTTGGCGTAATTATTGGCTCAAGGAAGATAGGGATAAACCCTGATAATGTGGCCACACCCATTGCTGCTAGCCTTGGAGACCTCATTACCTTAGCACTGCTGTCTGGAATCAGCTGGGGTCTCTACATCCAGCTACGTAAGTAACAACAAATGCAATATTGCTAAGCGTCCGATTCATTGTTCTGTTAATAAACCAAACGTTTTTATTGTTCATCAACATGCACCCATGGTCAACACAGCAGCGCAACTCTTCGCACCTGCAACACGTATTGTGGCAGGAATAAACCCTGATTCTGAGTCAGACGTTCTCCACCATCCCTATCGATATTAACTCCTTTTTGTCCCACTTCCCCGGAAGGTGCTGGCTTAGTCTGGGGGATGATTGTACCACTGCCAGAATGTCACCACTGCCTTCTCCAAATGCCCAAGCATTTTGTGCGAATGGGGATTGGGCAGGCTGTTCAACTGTGGGCACATCACAGTTAACTCCACCTTCTATCAGGCGACATAGGGCGGCATGGTAGCACAGTGGTTAGCACTGTTGCTTCACAGCTCCAGGGTCCCAGCTTCGATTCCCGGCTTGGGTCACTGTCTGTGTGGAGTCTGCACGTTCTCCCCGTGTCTGCGTGGGTTTCCTCCGGGCGCTCCGGTTTCCTTCCACAGGTCCCGAAAGAACATGTTGTCAGGTAATTTAAACATTCTGAATTCTCCCTCTGTGTACCCAAACAGGTGCCGGAATGTGGCAACTAGGGGCTTTTCACAGTAACCTCATTGCAGGGTTAATGTAAGCCTACTTATGACAATAATAAAGATTATTATTATCAGCACTGACACGGTTAATGGGGGATGTCTAGCTTGTCCACCCATTTTCTGGCCTTCTGAGGCACTGAGTGGAGCAGTGAGGAGGCCCCTGCAAGTTGATGAGGTGATTGTTCCGTGGTCTGGAACTGGTGGTCATAATCTCTCTTAAGACGCCCTTCGTTTTCAACTTGTGGGGCAAGGAGGCCCCTCCTTTCCCTGCCCTGTGAGGATTTGATTGAGTGCTGCCCACAAGCCTGAGGGGGCAGGGGGGGGAGGGGGGGGGGGTTACTGTTGTGTTACAGGTGGGAAGAGTTGCGCTGCCGTGTTGACCATGGGTGCATGTTGATGAACAATAAAAGCGTTTGGTCTATTAACAGAATAATGGATCGGACGCTTAGCATTTTCGTGAAAGTTTGTTTTTAAAAATTCTTTCAAGGGCTTTGGCTGGGAGGGCCAGCATTTGTTGCCCGTCCCAAATTGCCCTTGTGAGGGGTTAAATGAAATGAAAATCGCTTATTGTCACAAGTAGGCTTCAAAATGAAGTCGCTGTGAAAAGAGTCAACCACATTGCTGTGGGCTAGACCAGGTGGGCAGTGCAGATTTTCCTCTCCACAGGACCTCTGAGCCAGCCGGATTTTTATGACAATTGATGATAGTTTCATTGCTGAGACTAGGCTAGCTGTTCGAGTCGAGGTTTTTCAAACATAATTGGCCTTGTTGTTTATTGCAGCGACTGACTGCTATGGTGGGGATCGGAACCCATGTTCCCAGAGCGTGAGGGGCATCATTGGCAGGGTCGATAGGGAGCAGCTGTTCCCCTTAATTCAAGGGTCAGACACCAGCCCGAGGGGACACAAGTTCAAGATGAGGGGCAGGAGGTTTTGGGATGGGGGGGGGGGGATGTGAGGAAAAACCTTTTACCCGGAGGGTGGTGACGGTCTGGAATGCACTGTCTTGTGATAAGAGGCAGGTTGCCTCGCCTCCAAGTACCTGGATGAGCACTTGGCACGGCATAATGTTCAATGGGATTTGGTGGCTAAATCAGGTGCTTTTCATGCGCCGGTGCAGACTCGATGGGCCGAAGGGCCTCTTCTGCGCTGTGTGATTAACCTGGGCCTTTGGATGACGAGTCCGGCCACGACACTGCCATCTCCCTCACAAGCTTTTACTTGAAGCCGGGCTGAAAGCTGATGAGACCAGCTCCAGGTGTTGCTGGAAATGCTTTTAGTAAAATGCTGTATCTATTTTTTTTTTTCTCGAATTACAGAGGAACATCCTTACATCAACCCACTCGTGTGTGCTTTCTTTGTGGCTTTGACTCCTCTGTGGATCATCATATCAAAAAAGAATCCAGCCACACGAGAAGTCTTGTATTCTGGTTGGGAGCCCGTTATTATTGCCATGACCATTAGCAGGTACGGATTTCTAAAGCTTCAACGTATGTCGCGAAACTGGTCGGGGAAAACTGTAAACTAAAATATACAACGTTACCAAATGACCTCCAAGTGGAGAAATTACCAACGTGATTCAACTTTACGTTAACACAAATCAGAACCAACATAAATTACACATTAATTAACAAGTAATTATACTTCAAATAAAGGTAAATTTCACTTAAAACCGACAACACAAATATGATGTCATGTACAACCACAAACGCATACATCACTTCTTGCAGTCATGTGGCACTACATAATGACACAGTTTGAGATTATTCTATTCTTTATTCATGCAAGGTGGGTTAGGAGTCCTAACCAATAATTATCATCAACCAGGTACACTCTCCCTCGGGTCACAACATTTCTGATGGGGTAGCTTTCCCCGAGTTCCCTTTCAACTGACCAACCAATAACACCCGAGTTCAGGCATTGTCAAACTCGGGGGCGCGACCCGCAGGTGGGCCGCGGGCGGGCGTCGGGAGGGTTGCGGAGCCGTCCGTCGCGGCGCTCCCGATCGCGCAAATCCACATGCAACAGCCACAGCAGCCGGCTTTTAACTATGCTGGCTGCAAGCAGCCTTCAAAATGGCCACAAACATATTTTTAAGATTTGGGCGCACTGCGCATGCTTGCCCGATCATCTGTGCGCATGTGCAAAACTATGCGCACCGATGATCGGGCACACATGCGCAGTGCGGCCGCATTTTTTTAATACGGTCGCAGCCTTTTTTTTTACAAGTTCGGGGGGGGGCCAAAGGGACCATTGGGGCCAAAGGGACCCAAAACCATTTCCTCCATTTTTGTCAGCAACAAACAAGGTAAGAGAAAATGGTGGGTCGCGAAGGTCGGCCGGCGTGGGTCGCGGAGGTCGGCCGGTGGGGGCGCAAAGATCAGCTGGGTTGGGTCCCGAAGGTTGGCCGGTTGGTAAAAATGGGTCCCCGGAAAAAAAGTTTGCAAAACATTGCCCTAGTTCACGGCATTCCAGGTTTTTAACCCTTTTAGCCAGTTCCCACGGTGCCCCCAAGAGCTCCATCTCTTCTGCTGCCAAACAGAAAAATTAACCTCCTTCCTCAGAGCGATTTGCTTTTTCTCTCAATTCTGCCTGCTTTCTCTTTGTGTCTGCATCTGTGTGCTGATCACCGTATATCACCAGCTCTCCTGTAAGCTTCATTGTCTGTCTTTTCTTGGTTTTTTTTGTATCTCAACTTCCTCCCTTTTGGTACTGCTTCCAAGTCAAGTGGTTGTCAGGTCAAACAGACCAGTATTTCTTCTTATCCAAGAAAATTACATTGACCCTTTTACAATTGATGCAAACTCTTAAACGTCCTTTCCAAACATTTTTTTAAATTCCTGTTGAATTCTCTTTAAAGAAATACTACATTTCCTTGCCACACAGTCCTGAGTCAAAGTTCATGCAATTACTCCACTAACAGGTCTAGTGTGCACTTAGAATTTTACTTGGTGTATCCACCTTTCTCGTCTGCAATGACTATTACACCCTGTTGGGCCTTTCGTAAGTAACCTCACGGCTGTAGAGGCATCCAAAGCTCTCAAGTGGCAGAGGGATCTTGCCTAATGCCCTATGTCTGCTTGCCTGGCAGCCGGCAGAGGATGTAACAACAGTACTCCCTGTTGTGACCTGAGTGTTTGTGTATTTTCCCCCATGAATTTCTTTTTTGGAAATGGCTGACCTTTTTTTTAAATCTGAAATTCTGCCGTAAAACTCCCTTTTTAACCTAAGGAGTGAATCATAGAATCATAGAATTTACAGTGCAGAAGGATGCCATTCGGCCCATCGAGTCTGCACCAGCCCTTGGAAAGAGCACCCTACTTCAGCCCACGCCGCCATCCTACCTCCGTAACCCAGTAACCCCACCTAACCTTTTTGGACACTAAGGGCAATTTAGCATGGCCAATCCACCTACCCTGCAGATCTTTGGACTGTGGGAGGAAACCGGAGCACCCAGAGGAAACCCAAGCAGACACGAGAAGAACGTGCAGACCCCGCACAGACAGTGACCCAAGCTGGGAATCGAACCTGGGACCCTGGAGCTGTGAAGCAACTGTGCTAACCACTGTGCTACCGTGCTGCCCCAAAGTGGGTGGGTTCAATCTAATGAACACAAGCCTATTACCTTTAGCAGTTGGAGCATGGCTAAGGATTTTCATAAAAGCCACCTATATTTCTGTTGAGCAGATTTCTATTGGGCTTACATTCTCTGGAGTTTAGAAAAATGAGAGGTGATCTCATTAGAACGTAGTAAATTCTGAGGACTTAACCGGGTAGGTGCCGAGATGCTGGATCCTCTAGTTGGAGAATCTAGGACTAGAGGCCAAAGCCTCAGCATATGTAGTTGGTCATTTTGGACCGAGGCCAGGAGACATCTCTTCGCCTGAGGGTTGTGAATCTTTGGAACTCTCTATCCCAGTCATTGAGTAGGTTCAAGATTTGTGGACATTCTGAGCAGCAAATGGTACGGGGATGGAGGAATCGAGCGTAAGTCATGTCATGATGTTGAATGGTGGAGCAAACTGGAGGGACCAAGTGGTGTAATCCTGCTTCTATTTATCATGCTCTTATGTTCTTACCAAGCAAACCTACCGCCTGGTTCATAGTCAAATTCCTACGATTGTACTTTAGGATTTTCTTGTCAACTTTCATGAATTTGCTGGGATTGCTGCAATTGTTTTTTTTTGTAATAGTCTTTCCGCGGTGAAATTTTAACTTGTTACGAAACGTTTATCTGTGCTGTGTTGTAACTGTGCGCAATATGATTGTGTTTCAGTATTGGTGGGCTGATTTTAGATAAAACGGTATCGGATCCAAACTTTGCAGGGATCGCTGTTTTCACTCCAGTCATCAACGGCAAGTACATTTATTCATCTGCTGCGAATGTTTGCCAGTTGTGAGGCTCAGGAAAAAAAACCATACAAACGCAGGGAAGTCAGTCTTATCTTCGGGGGGGGGTGTCGGTCCTATCTTCTGGTGGGGGGGGGAAGCATGTTTGCCAGAAAAGTACAGACACTGGTCGCAGAATGGTGTATTGGCTGGGCTGGGCACTGTACAGCAGGCGGCGCCATCTCCTAATTTATAACGAGGGGGAAAGAAGAACATTTGTTTCCGTTGGAGTGTTGGAAACCTCTGCGGATTTGACTGATTTCGCTTGCAGATCTTCACTAAGCAGACACCAGTAAATAATTATTATTCGGTAAATAAGTGGGCAGCGACGGAGGTTGAAAATCTTCCACTGTGGACTCTGGCATCAGAATGCACTGTAAACATTGTGGTCCCTCCATTAACTGTTTCTCTGAATTCCCAGTTATCCATCAATTTTTAAATTTTATTTTTTTGCAAGTGTCGGGGAACCTGCAGTGTCAAATTTTTAGGCACCTGTAAAATATGCTTTACTTGTCCTGTTGAGGACTGAGACAAATTGGGGCCCTAGGACGTTTGGCTAAAAGACTGAGTGGAGGGGGGGGGTTGAGGGTGGGGGTGTGTGGACACGACCTCGATCCGTGACAGTTGCAAGCTCCTTGGACGCTTTAAGGCTGGGAAAGAGAGATTTCTGTTGTCCCAGGGAATCGAGGAATATGGTGATTGGGCAGGTTGAAGCCCAAGGTCAGTCATGCTCGTATTAAATGGCGGGGCAGGCTTGGTGGGCCCTGTGGTCTACCCCTGAACCATTTGAGTGGCTCAACTCGGAAGGCTGTAATTTAACACTCCCGCCAGTGGTGCAATATCTTGGTTTCATGTCTCTCGGCTTGTCGTCTGCATGGGGCTATAGATCCCTCCCCCACTCCAAAGAAGCCTGCACCTCGAGTCAATTAACCATGGACTTTGCGATTAATAAATAAGACTCGAAGGGTAAAAGTAAGCATTTTCTTTTAAATGTGGATTGACTCACACCCGAGCATACAGTCGAATTAACCTCTCTACCTGAAAACTACATTGGGCCTGATCCCTTGTGAGCAAATCTGTAGCAAGGTGAACAGTTATATATTAAATACTTTTTTTAATTTAGAGTATCCAATTCTTTTTTTTTCCAATTAAGGAGCAATTTAGCGTGGCCAGCCCACCTACCCTGCACATCTTTGGGTCGTGGGGGTGAAACCCACGCAGACACGGGGAGAATGTGCAAACTCCACACGGACAGTGACCCGGGGCCGGGATCGAACCCGGGTCCTCGGTGCCGTGAGGCAGCAGTGCTAACCACTGCGCCACCATGCTGCCCAAGTTTCTCACTTCACAAACTTAGCTTGAATTTATCAATGTCTCAAAGACACCTCAGTGGTTATAAAACAAAGTGTGACACCGATGACGTGAGAAGGTATTGGGAGAGATGAGCAAAAGCTTGGGCCTGAGGGATAGGTTTTAAGGAACGGAGAGGATTTCTTCCTCAAACGCGCGCTGCTGCGTTTCAGTCGGCGCATTTTATTGATGCTTCCATTGTTAGAAAACAGGGTGTCCTCCAACCTGCTGTGAACATTGCCATGGGTCATCTATTAGCACCAAGGATGAAGGTTAGACCAAAGTTGAGAAAACATTTGAGAAAGCTGTGTTTTTTTTAAATTCTGATTAGAATGAGATTCCTCTGAAAAGCGAGATGAGTTGTAGGCCTCTGTCTTTATCCTTTGTGTTCTTCCCTCCTTTCTCAGGTGTTGGCGGCAACCTAGTAGCAGTGCAGGCCAGTAGGATTTCTACCTACCTCCACCTCTCCTGTATGCCTGGCGCAGCGCCGGAAAACCCGCACAAGACCTGCCCGAGCCCTTGTCGCACTTTCTGTAGTTCAGGTGAGAGCCCCTCCTGAAATGGCCAATAAGCCACTAAAGTACCACTTTCATCCCTCGAGCGGTCCACAGTTCACCATGCTGCAGTTAACGAGGGACAAGTGTATGTGTGTGTTCTTTGAAAAGCCCAAGTAAAGGGCCAAGGGCATCAGTAAAGTTGGAATGGAAATCCGACAACGTAAATTGATTAGATGATGGTTTTGGTTCCAGCATTGTTGCATCTATTCTGATGAGTGCAAGGTGAAAACTTCAACAGCACGTCTCCTTTTTTTTACCGATACTCTTAAATTCTGTATTACCAAGTGTCATTAGACTGTGGAGGAGAGCAGGTAGATTGCCACAGTTTTGAGGTGGAAATGTTGTAAAAATTCTTGATTGCAGCAGATTGGATTGGATTGGATTTGTTTATTGTCACGTGTACCGAGGTACAGTGAAAAGTATTTTTCTGCGAGCAGCTCAACAGATCATTAAGTACATGGGAAGAAAAGGGAAGAAAAGAAAATGCATAATAGGGCAACGCAAGGTATACAATGTAACGACATAAGCACCGGCATCGGATGAAGCATACAGGGTGTAGTGTTAATGAGGTCAGTCCATTAGAGGGTCATTTCGGAGTCTGGTAATAGCGGGGAAGAAGCTATTTTTGAGTCTGTTTGTGCGTGTTCTCAGACTTCTGTATCTCCTGCCCGATGGAAGAAGTTGGAAGAGTGAGTAAGCCGGGTGGGAAGAGTCTTTAATTATGCTGCCCGCTTTCCCCAGGCAGCGGGAGGTGTAGATGGAGTCAATGGATGGGAGGCAGGTTTATGTGATGGACTGGGCGGTGTTCACGACTCTCTGAAGTTTCTTGCGGTCCTGGGCCGAACAGTTGCCATACCAGGCTGTGATGCAGCCCGATAGGATGCTTTCTATGGTGAAGATGATAAACAACCCTCGGTACCAATAAGCAAGAGAACACTAAATAGTCAAGTTGTCCTTTTTTTCATCACCAAGCAACAAGTAGCACAAAACTTATTAAATTGCTCAATTTCTTAAGTCTACCAATTGTTTCCTCCACATTGAGGAGGGAGGAATGTAACGTACCATCAGCCCCAAGGAGCAGTCTGGGAAACTTAAGTTTACTGATGAATAATCCCCATTTTACAGTTCTGCCACTTCATTTCTGGTTGGTAAGGAAATCGCTTGATATACAATGTTCAGTACAAATTAAGTATCAGTTTCTCAGCGGTGACTAATTTGAGCGCTTGATTTGCTTTTTAGGAAGTGGCAGCCTCTTGGATAATCTGTCTATTTTAAATGTGTTGTGGAGCTGGCCTATATTGTAACCGAGCGTTATTTAATTTGTACCAGAAGAGGGCACCAATCTTTCAGTTGTCCACATGTTTCCGAGATATTTGTACGTTCACTGTGAGTCACTGGCAATTGTACATCCTCCTTTTGGGCTTTGTGTTTCAGACGGGCAAAGGGGTCCCCGAGCCTTCTCTGACTGGGTGTTCAGCCTGAATTGAGTAGATGTGTAACAAAATAATAATAATATAATAATAATAATCGCTTATTGTCACAAGTCGGCTTCAATGAAGTTACTGTGAAAAGCCCCTAGTCGCCACATTCCGGCACCTGTTCGGGGAGGCCGGTACGGGAATTGAACCGGCGCTGCTGGCTTTGTTCTGCAGTGCAAGCCAGCTATTTAGCCCACTGTACTAAACCAGCCCCAAAAGGCGTTGAGGCAGCCTCGAAGGGGTCCATTTTTCACCCCCAACCGCATCTCTTTTCCACCCCCCGCCCCAAGCTAAACTGCATACCCACACGAGAAGTCAGTCGTCGTCACACCTGCCCGTAGCTCCTTTAGAACTGACTGCTGCTGAATCGAAGAGGCTCCTCTGCTCCGTTGTTGCCACAGCTGTGTAATAGTGTTTTTTTGACCGTAATTCTCCATGTAGACAGAGTGTTTTGGGGGTGAGAGGAAAGGAGGACTATCCTGCATAATTGGAAATGGTCAGTTAATTGTGTGCATATTGTTTTGTGTGTAACTGTACAGGCCCCCCTGCTGCCCTGACACCACTTTTTATATTTTCCTCCCTTCCCTACCTTGGTTTGCGTGTGTGTGTGTGTGCGCCCGCGCGCCCGCTTGAGTGCATGCCCTCGTGTGAGCGCCCCAGGCCAGCTCAGTTTAGGGTTGGGTGTGGGCGAGTAACATTTGATGAGCTTTCTGGGGGAAGCTGAAGGAAGGGCCATTGTGTACTTTGAGGTTGATTGGAGGAAATGCAGACGCACAAACTCTAGGCAATGCAATTAGTCCACGGCTGGAGTAAAATAAAATAAAGGCGTTTAGATGAAAATAAAATGTTTCCTAGATATTGACAGACTAATACTCATTGTTTAAGTTCTGCTGTGCATTTTTACGTAGAATTTTGGCAAGCAATCGTGAGGCAAACTGTATTTTGATACTTTGCTCCATCAAAAAGCAATTTGACACTGCTCTTAGGTTTTGGCGTAACGCACAAAATCTGTGAACAACATTGACTGCCAAAGGCATTGGATAGAACTCAAGATTGGTAGCGGTATGCTTTGTGACCTGCGGTGATATTATAGAAGAATCAATTAAGGGCAGGAACTGCAGCCTTTAAAAGCATAACTGGAAATCAGATTTGTCTTATTATTATTCTGATTCCTGTGGAGATGAACGAACCAAATTTACCAACCAACCCCCAACAAGAAAACCAATGGACAAGGTTTTGCTTTTAAAAAAAATAATGCTTACATTAAAGACAAATTTGTGGCAGAAGGCATATCTTAAATTGAATCTCAAAGATTTATCCATTCAGCGTATATGGCACCAATCTCGGGTGCCAATCCTTCAAAGCTCTTCCTTCTTCAGGTTCCAGTCCTGGACCCTTTCTTCATGCAATATTTAGCTGTGGACATCATCTCCGACATGAACTCGCAACCAACCGGATCCCTCAGGCAAGGTCTTCACAAACTGGTGAACTTTCATTTTGGTAGAGTTCCCTCACGCTCTGCTCATCGTGGTTGCGATGACGTGGATCCATCAAAGTGCCCCATGCACCATATGGGCGGCTCTGGTTAATCAGTCCCTTTTAAACTAACTGAAGCGCCTGCAGTAACTTCACATTTCTTATCCTCTCTTTGGACCTGGCCTTCGGACTCTCTTCTTTAAACTGCCTCACACGCAGCTCTCCTCAGCCTGCCTGCACCAGACTGTGCTCCTGAGATTCTTTTAGGGCGGCACACTGGTTATCACTTCTGCCTCACCGCACCAGGGTCCCGGCTTCAAAGCACAGTGGGCTAAACAGCTGGCTTGTAACGCAGAAAAAGGCCAGCAGCAATTCCTGTACCGGCCTCCCCGAACAGCGCCGGAATGTGGCAAGGGGCTTTTCACAGTAACTTCATTGACGCCTACTTGTAACGATAAGCGATTGTTATTATTATTATTATTCCGGCCTCAGGTGACTCTGCGGAGTTTACACGTTCTCCCCATTGTCTGCGTGGGTTTCCTCCGGGTGCTCCAGTTTCCTCCCACAGTCCAAAGATGTGCAGGTTAGGTTTAACTGGCTGTTCTAAATTGCCCCTTAGTGTCCAAAGGTTAGCTCGGGTTACAGGGATGAAGCGGGTGTAGTGGCCCAAAGTAGGGTCCTCTTTCAGAGGGTTGGTGCAGACTCTATGGGCTGAAAGGCCTCCTTCTGCATTGTAGGTAGACTATGATTCTCTCCTCTAGATTCTGTCGTTTGTCTGGTTTCAACTTGGTCCTGTTTCCCAAATCTAAAGCCTTAACTTATTTTTTAGTTAGGGCAGCACGGTGGCACAGTGGTTAGCACTGCTGACTCACAGCACCGAGGACCCGGGTTCGATCCCGGCCCCGGGTAACTGTCCGTGTGGAGTTTGCACATTCTCCCCCTGCCTGCGTGGGTTTCACCCCCACAACCCAAAGATTGCAGGGTAGGTGGATTGGCAACGCTAAATTTTCCCTTAATTGGAAACATAATTGGGTACTCTAAATTTTAAAAAAACCTGAGGTGCTGTCACTAAGCCAAGATGGATCCTTAAAATATGCAACTTGCAAAAAAAATGGAAAAATATGTTCAGTCCATGACCACGAAGGGAATGAATAAATAGCAAAAAAAATTGATGAATAAATTGGTTTATTTTTTACTAAATCGTTTTTCACTCGACAGAGTGCACGCACCACAAAACTGACCACCTTGACCAAATTGCTCCCTGTGAATTTTGTCTGCCAATTTTCCTCTTTGACGCATGTACCACCAGAAGCATCGTTAACCACACAGAAAAATTACTCACTTTAAGAAGCACTCAACCACCCCATAAAATTGTTCAATTTCCTTCTGAAAACCCTGCCCATCCGTCTGGAGTTTAATTTGGACGTTTCTCCTTTATTCTGCTGTTCGAACATCCAGACACATTTGGTTGATTTATTGGACGGGAATCTCCGCTCTGGTCTGTGGCGGGACCCCGTTGCGAGCGAGAACGGAGAATTTGGTGTTCCAGCCGAAACTCCACTAACTTTCAGCAGCACTTGAAAATCCCAGCCGTGAATGAGGATGGAAGATTTCGGCTATTGTCTGTGTGCGAGCACACGCCTGTCTCTGATTGCTTCTCTGCGTGCAACTCTCTCGCTATCCAAGGATCAGGATTTCTGTTCACCTGTTCTCGTGGTAGCCAAAATGCACGGCCTCAAGCAGAGACAAATGGATGTGGCAGATTGAAATCGCTTGGAAATGTAAATTGGTGGGCGGCACGGTGGCGCAGTGGCTAGCACTGCTGCCTCACGGCGTCGATCCCGGCCCCGGGTCACTGTCCGTGTGGAGTTTGCACATTCTCCCCCTGTCTGCGTGGATCTCACCCCCCACAACCCAAAAGGTGTGCGGGGTAGGTGGATTGGCCACGCTAAATTGCCCCTCAATTGGAAAAATGTTTTGGAAAAAATGTAAATTGGGCATGTTCTAAGTGGGTGACTGATTAATAGAGCCTGCTTGTTGCAATTGACAGTGCTGGAAGATCCTGCCTTCCGGGAAGGACCAGAAAGTCCTGCCCTATACCTTTCAAGATCAATAAAGTATGTAAAATTTTTACCACCAGTCAGTCATCTGATGCATCGCACAAGCTGCTGCCGTACTTGGGCTGTACAGGACTGTAGTAAGATTCAGAAACTGCCCGAGACCACCATGTTTCATCATAGTCTATTGAACTGAAATTGGTGCCAAATGTTCTTGGATGACACTTTGGTAGATTGCGTCCCTAACTTTAAAATGTGCCATACAAACATTGTTGAAAAGGCTTAAAGCATTTTGGGGGCAGATTCTAACTAATCCTTTAGCATGGACGCCAGACATTACTCTTGTCCATTATTTCTCCCATGCCTCCTCAGTCAACCAGCATTATCATCTCAGGCACAGGTCAGCAAAATGTAAGATATCATGTTTTTTCTATATTAGTGGTCTCGAGATCCGATGTATCTACAGGAGTAAGCAAAGGTCACTAACATAGGGTTGTGATAAACAAACTGACAGTGGAAAAACTTTGATTTATTTTTAACCTTTTAAAAGGGAGAGCACATCTTAACATTCTAAATGAAATTGGAATGGTTAATGCTGGGCAGAATTCCAAATGCAATCACAACTGGGGGAACAAAAGGACATAGATACCTTATGGGTATGTTAGGACCGATGCAAGGTAGAGGCCTTAACAGCGCCAATAAATAATAGCGGCAGTCATCTCGCAGATCAAGAAATTGAGTGAAAACCTCTGATGTTGGTTTCTATGGAAGGATTTTGATGTAATCTCATCCTGTGGTTCAAATAATTGCAACGTTTTGTTCTTGTGGTTCGTGTCTGGACATGTTCGTCATTTAAATATTGGTTTCATTTTATTTTATAGGCTGAGTTCCTCATTTGCTCAGAGATGGCTACAGTAAAGAATAACTGTTAACAGACAGTAGACTGTTTCACCACTCATTTAAACCTAGGTTAAATCAAGGACTCCCAAGCCGAAAATAGCATTGGTCAGAAGTAGAGTAAAGCTCCCTCCAAACTGCATTTCCTGATGTATTCCTCCCACCCCTATATCTGTTTATTTTGGTGACCTGTATTCGCTTTCAATCCAGAATTAGAAACTGGAGTATTTGAGTGTGTACAGTACCCATGATTCAGGTATCTCTATTCTTTTGCAGATTTGAATTCGAGATCGGCTCGGGTCTTGTTCCTTCTAGTTGTCCCTGGACACCTAGTCTTTCTGTACACCATCAACTCCATGCAAGGGGGACACACAACTCTAACGCCAATATTTATAACATTCTACATGATGGCTGCTTTATTACAAGTACGTTGCATTTTTTTTAACAGTTGAAAGTATCTTTTCGGGTTCTATCGATGGTGGACGTTTCAAAAGTATTGTTTCAGAATGTTGCCCCAAACTATCCCAGGCGCTATTAAAATCTACGCCTGGTGGTGAGCCAGTTATGAGTAACTAAACATTAGAATGTGGGTTCTGCCGTTTGTTAGCACAGTTAACAATTCACAGTTTGAGCCCGAGTGTTTGGATCATAGAATTTACAGTGCAGAAGGAGGCCATTCGGCCCATCGAACCTGTACCGGCCCTTGGAAAGGGCACCCTACCTAAGCCCACACATTCACCCCATCCCAGTAACCCCACCTAACCTTTTTCGGACACTCAGGGCAATTTAGCATGGTCAATCCACCTAACCTGCACATCTTTGGACTGAGAGAGGAAACCGGAGCACCCGGAGGAATCCCACACGGACACGGGGAGAATGTGCAGACTCCACCCAGACAGTGACCCAGCAGGAATCGAACCTCGGATGCAGCCCAAATTTCATTCCCTGTCCGGGAGGTGCAAATAAAGTCAAAGTTCTTCGTCAACGACAGGGGTCCACCTGAGGGGAGGAAGAGAAGAGAATTGGGGAAAATCTCAGACTGCACGTCACACATGAAAGAAAAGGGAGGAAATAACCAAATCAAGAAAGTTACTGGGCTTCAATAAGAAAACTAAGGACTCGAGATTATTAGAAATTACAACCAAGAATATGCATTAAAGTAGATGAACTAACCAGGTTCTAGGGAGAATGTTTTGATGCATAATTTAGAGTTTTGATGATCTAATTTGTGCAGAATGTGGACTGCAGTCCACATTCAGTCATCTCTGGTTACGGAAATGCCAAAGAAAATGATTGCGGTAGAGTTGTCCTAGACACTGCAAGATTTTGGCTAAGTATTTGTCCCTGCTCAAAACCTGATAGACATATAGCTGAGAAAGGGGCGGCACGGTGGCGCAGTGGTTAGCACTGTTGCCTCACGGCGCTGAGGGCCCGGGTTCAATCCCGGCCCCGGGTCACTCTCCTTGTGGAGTTTGCACATTCTCCCCGTGTCTGCGTGGGTCTCACCCCCCCACAGCCCAAAAAGATGTGCAGGGTAGTTGAATTGGCCAAGCTAAATTGCCCCTTAATTGGGGAGAAAAAGAATTGGGTACTGTAGATTTATTTAATAAAAGATAAAAAGCTGAGATAAATACTAATCCATTAGGCGAGCCCTCCCTCAAAATGAAACAATCACCACTTTTGTGACTAGTTGCTATAAATATACATAACTTTGGTCCAATGTGGTGTAAACATGACAGATCTGGAATATGGATTTGGTAGCATAATGGTTGTGTTATTTGACAAGTAACCCTGAGGCCATGAATTCAAAACCCACCATGGCAACTGGAGAATTTAAATTGAACGAGTTACATAAAATCTGGAATAGAAAGCTTGGATCAGTAACAGGTGTCCATGAAACTACTGGATAGTCATCATTCAAAATCCTGTAGGGAAGGAAATCTGCCAACGTGCCTGTCCGGTTTTATTTTTAATATATGATTTCAGACCCAAAACCATTTGATTAACCCTAAATTGCCCTCTCAAACGGCCTGGCAACCTACTGGGTTGTGTTCAAGGGGGTGGCTCATCTATGGGCAATTAGGAATGGGTAATAAATGCTGACCTTGCCCATGACACCCACTGCCCTTAAGTGAATGATGCTGAGATGCTAAACTGTTTTAGAAGGAATATTGATGGTCTGATGAAACAGGACATGTGATTTTATGTTGTAACACAGGTGCTAATTCTCCTCTATGTTGCTGATTGGATGATTCACTGGATGTGGGGGCGTGGCATGGACCCGGATAATTTCTCAATCCCCTATCTGACGGCACTGGGTGACCTGTTGGGGACAGGGTTCCTGGCGCTCAGCTTCCACATTCTCTGGTTGATTGGTGATCGAGACACCGATGTTGGTGACTAAACTGAAGGCCCCTCGTCAAATGGAGACTAAAATCATGAAGTGCAATTCAATGAAATCTTACACTATGAAGACTGTGTTTCATGTACAACCCCTTGTGCGAAACAACTAATGGGGACGTATCCACGTGGACTACAAATACTGCTCGACCAGGAGAGATCTCAACGTGTATTAAAACTGGATTCTGCAGCCAGGCAAGACTTGGTAAACTGGACACCTGACTTCAGAACTGAAAGCTACTCATTTGAATTAACGGTGTTTAATTTCTTTTGTACTAGGAGGTGCAACCTGTTATTTGGACTTTGAGAACTATATATTTTGTTTTCCTTGAATGCAAAGAACAATCTTCCTGCGGCATCTTGTTGTCTCAGTTGGTCGTCTGAGGGGGCTATTCTGGAATAACAGGGTGGGGATCTATATTTTACACTTTTTAAAAAAAAAAGGGACAATTGTGAATTCACTGATCGTGATCAGTGTCGCAGGCATAAGTGTGCTTCACCTACATTGCTGGATGTGGAAGAAGGGTCAACAATGTATCTAGCTTATTTATTTATATATAATATATAATATAATATAAAATATATAACATATGTTATATAAAATATAGTATATTATATATAAACAATATATGTTATGTGTATATGTAAATATACATTTTTATTGCCTATTGTTCGTTAGAAGCTGCCAGCTCTGAAGTCGACAACACTTACAATCATATCGGTGTTCCTAATGAATTATTTTTCTTGCATCCGCACTTAACCAGCTGTCCAACATGGGCCTGATGTAGATGGAGAAGCTCTCTTTCTTTCTTTCTCTTTCCCCCACCCTCCCGAATGCATATAACCGCTTTCGTTCTGCCTTTACATGGTTAAGCATAAGCTTATACCTCTACTAAAAGGCACCCAACCCCAATCAATGCGAAGTAGAAAATAGCCAGCTGGTTAACCCCGGCCAGGGCTTTAGGCACAGAAAGTGGGCCCGGCTCAAATTAGGTGGGCTGAGCCTGTGTTAGGCATTGTTCAGTTTGCAAAACGGTTTGATTTCCTTTGCCATTAAAATAATGTGACGGGCAGCACGGTGGCACAGTGGTTAGCACTGCCTCCTACGGCGCTGAGGACCCGGGTTCGAATCCCGGCCCTGGGTCACTGTCCGTGTGGAGTTTGCACATTCTCCCCGTGTCTGCCTGGGTTTCACCCCCACAACCCGAAAGATGTGCAGGCTCGGTGGATTGGCCACGCTAAATTGCCCCTTAATTGGAAAAACAATAATTGGGTACTCTAAATTTAAAAAACATAATGTGACACCCTCCTTGGGCTGGACTCCAGGCTCTGGTCTAGATGTAGAATTTTAGGTTGGTATGTTTCATTTTGTGTTGTGAAATTATTTTGAACATTTTATAGCATTCAACCAATAAGTGCCAGCAAAATGTTAACAGGCCTGTTTGACTGGAGCCAGAGTTATCACCATTGGCCATCACGGGAAGAAAATTGTGCTGTTCTCACTGTAGTTGCATTTAATGAGTGACAGCTTACGTCCTGCAGCTTGATCTGAATTTATTTAATTTCTCATGTACACAGGTGGCCGCAGAGCCCTCCCATTTTAAACAAACCAAAGTCCATGGCATCCCAACCATATTGCTGACTCAGCTAATGTCTAGTTGTCCTGGACCCATCCGGGACCCATTGTCACACACAGCCTTTTTTGTGAGGCGTTTCTGAATCGGATTTATTTAAAATCTGACAAATCATTGCACTCATTCAGTGGACCAAGTCCTTTATATTCGGCATGTCGGTCACATGAGAAAATTGTACCACACAAAATTACTGTTGCTTCCAATAGGAGCTGTAATTCTTAATTAAATATATCCTGACTCCCTGACTGCGCAATGGTGCAGCTAATTTTAGTAAGTCTGAAATTGCCGAGTGTGTTTTGGCAAAGGCAAATAAATTTCTGCGCATCCCAGCCCCTGCTACACCATCATTGTTTAAGGGATCTGTGACGCAGAACCCGTAATCTATCCCTTTTTTAAAAAACATATTGCACTTTTCTTCAGAGCTTGTAAGGTTTTTTATAACGGGGAATTAATCATGTCGTGGAAAGATAGAGAATAGCCCATGGGATTTCAAACATACAAGTTTTACGCTTCTCCCCACTTTCTTATCATGACTGATTTACAGTGTTGTTTATGGACCTTTACTTGGGGCGAGACAAGACAGTGGAATGGTTTATCATTGATATCTCCAGTGACTTTAATCAGTTTCTTTGTCTCCCCCCCCCCCCCCCCCCCCCACCCCACTTGATGTGGACTTTAATTATGCAGAGGGTGATTTGTGACTTATGATTTATGGACTGACATTAACACTGCAATGGAATTACTGTGAACAGCCCCTAGTCGCCACACTCCGACACCTGTTCGGGTACACAGTGGGAAAATTTAGAATGTCCAATTCACCTAACAAGCACGCCTTTCGGGAATTGTGAGGGGAAACCGGAGGAAACCCACGCAGACACGGGGAGAATGTGCAGACTCCGCACAGACAGTGACCCTGCGGGGAATCGAACCTGGGGCACTGACGCTGTGAAGCAACAGTGCTAATCATTGTGCTACCGTGCTGCCTATTTGAAATATTGTGTTGACTTTAAGCAGTGTATGCTCTTAAAGCTGCTTAAAAACGGGAAAAACTTTAGCTAAAATAATATGAAGGTAACCCAATTTTGTAAATCATTGAACAACTTTGTATAATATCACTAAAATCTTCATTGTGGGTGCCTCCTCATTGATGTTTGTGCAGATACAGCTTATCATCGTAAGCTGGAGCCGTCAGCCGTGCTCTTATCTTGGTATAAACGGGGTCACAGAAAATGCGAAGCTCTGATCTAATTGCCCTAAGGTTACCCCAAACCTTCTCAGTAACCTCAACGCATTTTATTTGTTGAAAGCATCTTTTGGGTGTGGAACCTGCTGCAGCTCATCTTGGATTTCCACTGAAATCAAAGTCATGGACCATAAGAATGTACAATGCCCACGCCACGATTGGTTCATATTATTCCCAGTTCCTGATTGACCCGGAGACCATGTTCTGGGGAATAATGGATCAGATGTATCAAAATCGTGATCATTCGCTGGGGGTGAAAGAAATCTTAAATTATGTTGAAAAGGTCAAGTGTTCACTTTTTTTGGTATTTTTAAAATGATATTAGAAGATCCTGGGCATCTCCTTCCCAACAAGCAAATGGACTGGAAGCACTCTGTAACAGTCTATAAGTGTTTTGATGATGGTTATTAAATATTTCTGAATTAATTGAATCTATATGATGAATGATTGCGCACTCTTATGTGAACTTATCAAATGAATGGTTTAATTATTTTATTTTGCAAGACTAGAGTATATTTTTTAATTGTTTTGCGCCTTCCTTGGCTTTTTGACTGGTATATTAAAAAAGAGAAAATTGCCAACTTAATTCTGTGATTGTTCTGTTTGTTGGTGACTGCTGATTATGAAGAAAATCTGGACAGCTACGCTGAATCTGCTAATTCACAATTGTTGAAATCATAGAATCCCCACGGTGCCCAAGGTAGCTGAACCCGAGTGTGCATTGGCCCTCTGAAAGAGCACTCTGCCTAGGACCACTCCTCCGCCCTCCCTGCCCTATCCCTATAACCCCACAACCTAATCTGCACATCCCTGGTCACTCGAGGCGCAATTTATCACTGCCAATCCACCTCGCCCGCACATCTTTTGGACTGTGGGAGGAAACCGGAGCACAAGGAGGAAACCCACTCGGACACGGGGAGAACGTGCAGACTCCACACAGCCGGTCACCCGAGGCCAGAATCGAACCCGGGTCCCTGGTGCTGAGGCAGCAGCGCTAACCACCGTGCTTCCCTGAATGCTCAAATAAAAATTGTATTCGGTGCAATCGTTGAGTAGGTTTTAAGATGAACTCCCCTGAGAAAGTCACGCTTCATTTATCAAAGCTTTAACTGAAGAGTTTGTCATGTTTTTTCTGGCTGGGCACTTTTAACTTTGTCGGTGCGATGTGATCTGCAAAATGTGCGGTCCAATTACAATGTTTGAGCCGCGAGCAAACTGCGTTTGTTTTGTCCCAACTTCATTCTTGTACAGTGAATGAAATTTCTTCCAGATCCAGCCCTGCTGTGCTCAGTGTTCTAATCCAGTTTCCTGCATAGTATGTCCGAATTTAATATTTATATTCTAATTTGCCAAGATGTTGTGAATGTTTTGGGAGTCTGTATTTGATAAAATAAACTGTCATACAATGATGACCTGCTTTTATTTTAATTCATCTTTGATTTTATTTCCACCCCCCCCCCCCCCCCCCCCCCGACTCTGCTACGTTTAACGATCGGTACCTAGGCATTGAACAATTATTAAAACCTCCTGGGGCGGGGCATCACAGTGGCGCAGTGGTTAGCACTGCTGCCTCATGGCGCCGAGGTCCTATGTTCAATCCCGGCTCTGGGTCACTGTCGGTGTGGAGTTTGCACGTTCTCCCGGTGTTTGCGTGGGTTTCGCCCCCACAACCCAAAGATGTGCAGGGTAGGTGGCTTGGTCACGCTAAATTGCCCCTTAATTAGAAAAAAAAATGAATTGGACACTCTAAATTTTATAAAGAAAAAAAAAACAACTCCTGGGGCGTCCCAACATTGAAAATCCCAACGTGTAAACTATGCAAATTAATTTTGTATCACACGAGTCGGGAGCAGTTGTGTACCATTCGGCCCGTCGAGACTCTTCCGCCATTCAATATGATCATAGCTGGGCATCAATTCCACTGAGAGCAAAAATCTGTATCCCAGCCTTCAATGTATTAACTCACAGAGCATCTACAACACTCTGGAGCAAGATTCTCTATCCTCTGAGTGAAGCAATTTGTCCTCATCTCGATCCTAAATGATTGCCCCCCCCCCCCCCTTATCCTGAGACAGTGCCCCTTTTCTGGGTTACCCAACCAGCGGAAACAATCTCTCAGCGTCTACCCTATCGAACCCTTTCAGAATCTTGTATGTTTCAATGAGATTGCCTCAGATAAAATTGTACCAACTTGCTCAGCCTCTCATCATAAGACAACCTCCCCTCATCCCAGAGACCAATGTAGTGAGCCCTCACTGTAACACGTCCAATGGAAGTATATATTTTTTTTGATTTGGAGACCAAAACTATACACACTACTGCAGATGTGGCCTCACCGAAACCCTGTGCTGCTCTAGCTAGATTTCTGTACGCCAATCCCCTCGCAATGAAGGCCAACATGCCACTTGCCTTCCTAATTGCTTGTTGGGTGCTGACTTTTTGCATTCCTTGTACGAACCCACCCAAGTCTCCTCTCCTTTTAAAAAAATATTCAATTTTTCTATTATGTTTGACCAAAGTGAAAACTTTGTACTTCCCTGCATTATAATCCACCTGCCATCTTGTTGCCCAGTCGTTCAACCTGTCTACGGGCGGGATTCTCCAGCCGCGTTACATTGTCGGTCAAGCGTAACGAGGCCGGTGAATAGCGGGAGAGGCCAAAAACGAGATCCGCGCTAGGCACCAAACAGTTTGCGATACAACTGGCCCGCTCCCATAGACTAAATCGGGATCTCGCCATAGCATGGCGAGATACCAATTATCACCACTTAAGTCCAATTTCCAACCAATTAGGCGAATCACCCCATATCCAACGGCCTCCTGTCATTCAGCGGCCTCCCCAGCAAGTGGTCACGCTGGCGCCGGTTAGTACTCCATTTGAAAAACGGGAACCTGACAGAAGGGTTTCCGTGGGGAGCTAAGATGGTGAGTAGCCATCTTTGCTCATAGTCAACAAGTCCGGGGGTGCTGGGCTTGCCCCCCCAGTGCTCAGTGGGGGCTGGGGGACCCTCCGCAGGGGTGGGCCGCCATGGGGGTGGGGATACACTGGGGAAATGAGCAACGGGTTCAGGGGTCAACCCATATTGCAGAAGGAAGTGACGGAGGCATCATGATGGTTTTGCGAAAAGGTGTTTCAAATGCTGCACAAATCCCACTCCGTACCCACCTACACCCCCTCCCCCCGATGCACCATCAGCGGTGTGGTGCTCACCAGATTGTGCCCCCAAAGCCTGTCCATTAACATGTCCCACTGAGGTGTGTGTCTCTGCGCTGGTGGAGGGTGGGGATGACAGCTGTGCCGCAACCACAGTTGCATCCTCGAAGCTCTCTGATGTGTTCTCTTCGGAGTCAGGAGAGGGAGCTGCCTGGGATGGGCCGGCGCCGTCAGCTGGAGGGCCTGAGGGAGAATGGACATGTGGTCAGTGGGAGGGATGGGTCAGTCAGTAAGGCGATAACTCACGTTTGACAGGTCCTCCGGGTGGAGCCCAGTGGTCCTTCACCTCTGCGGTATCCTCTAGCCTCCCTGTGGCTGACCAATCTATCCTCGGCCACACTGGTCACCTCCAGGGCACGATCCTCAAAGGAGGTAAGGATTCTTATGTCTGGCACTCCTCCGCTGGTCTGGGCCCTTTCCCAGCGATTATGGGAGAGCTTTTCCTGAGGAGACATAGGACAACGTTTTCCACATGCATGGTTCACAGTGATGGGAGAGGGGGTGTGAGGGTTGGGGGGAGGTTGGGAGGGGGAGGGGTCAATTGAGGGGGTGTCCCCTTGGTGGAGAGGGGGGGGCGTTGGTGTCTACTCACTCATACTGCCCAGTGTAGGTCGTTGACCTTCCTGCACTGCTGACCAGACGTCCTGGTCACACGTCCCGAGTTCACAGCTGCTGCCATCTCGTCCCAGGCGGTACTAGCTGCCGTGTGGCTCACCATCCGGGACCCCCGGGGGAACAGGACATCCCTCCCGGCCTCCACCGTGTCCAGGAGCCTCCCCAAGTTGGCGTCCCCGAATCTTGGGGTTGGTCTCCTGGGCACCATTGTTGCGAGCTGGGTGGGGTTGACTGAGCAAGTGCAGCTTAAGTGTTGCTCGCCCTTGTTAGCGGGAAGCTGGCAAATCAGCTAGCAAGCCTTCATTTGCGGCGAGAAGCCTGTGAGGCCTCGTTAAGTGAACCAATTAATGTTGAATTGCTTTGCCGGCCGAGCCTGGGAAGCACACAACAATTCCCACTCACTACCACACTTAGAAATGTTTCCGTAGAATTGCGCCCTATACCTCTTTGCAGCCTCTCTTGTATCCTCCCCATAACTTACCTTTTCACCTAGCTTTGTATCATCAGCTAACTTACTCTGTCTCTTCATCTAAGTCATTAATATATATTGTAATTAGCTTAGCCCTAACACTGACCCCTGTGGTACTTTACTATTTATCACCAAAGTGAAAATGTCCCATTTATGCCTGCTCTCTGCTTCCTGTCCATTAACCAATCCTCTATGCATGCTAATATATTACCTCCAATTCCACGTACACTTTTAGTGCCTATTAACTTACTATGTGCATTTTGGAAATCTCGATATACTATATCTAGTAGGGCAGCATGGTTGCATTGTGGATAGCACAATTGCTTCACAGCTCCTTGGTCCCAGGTTTGATTCCGGCTTGGGTCACTGTCTGTGCGGAGTCTGCACATCCTCCCCGTGTGTGCGTGGGTTTCCTCCGGGTGCTCCGGTTTCCTCCCACAGTCCAAAGATGTGCAGGTTAGGTGGATTGGCCATGATAAATTGCCCTCAGTGTCCAAAATTGCCCTTCGTGTTGGGCGTGGTTACTGGGTTATGGGGATAGGGTGGAGGTGTGGACCTTGGGTAGGGTGCTCTTTCCAAGAGCTGGTGCAGACTCGATGGGCTGAATGGCCTTCTGCACTGTAAATTCTATGAAAAAATCGACTATTTCCTATCCATCTTATTCATATCGTCAAAAACCTAGAAATTTGTTAAACAGGAGTTTCCCATGTTGACTTTTTCTAAATATATGCTTTTCTAAGTGCATGGTTAGCACTTCCTTTCTAATGGATTCCAGAATTTTCCCAACAATTGATGCTGGGCTAACCGGTCCTGTGGTTCACTGGGCGCGATTTTCCGCTCCCGCGCCGGTTGGGAGAATTGCCTGGTGCGCCATTTTTCCCCGCGACGCCGGTCCCACGCCCTCCCGCGATTCACCCAAGCGACGAGAACGGCCCCGTCGAGTTCTGCGCGGCGCAGGCCGGAGAATCGCCCGGGACACCAAAAATGGCAATTCGCTGCTACACCCGCTATTCTCCAGCCCGGATGGGCCGAGCGGCCTGCCCAAAACGACGGCATCCCGCCGGCGCCATCCACAACTGGTCGCTGCCGGCGGGAACAGCGCGGGAACGCTGGGGGGGGGGGGGGGGGCGAGGGGGGTTCTTTCACCGGGGTGGGACTGAAAAGGGGTCTGGCCCGCGATCAGTGCCCACCGATCGGTGGGTTGGCCTCTCTGAAGGAGGACCTCCTTTCCTCCACGCCCCGCAAGATCCATCCGACATCTTCTCGGGGAGGACGGCAACCACGCATGCACGGGTTGGCACCGGTTGGCGTCGGCCAACCAGTGCATGCGTGGGTGACGCCAGTTATGTGGCGGATGATGCGGCGCCACTTTTATGCGGCGCCAATGCCCGACGCGCGATGACGACGCTGCTTTCGCAACACGCCCCCCGGGTTTCTCGCGGCCCCGATCCTAGCCCATTTTCGGGCCCTGAATCGGTCAAGATCGGGGCCGTTTCGCGCCGTCGTGAGCCTCGACGGCGTTCACCACGGTGTGGGCACTTAGTCGCGGGAGTGGAGAATCGCGACCCCTGTGTTCTCTCTCTTGTGTAACATTTGCCAACTTAACGATCTGATGGGACCATTCCCAAATCCAACGAATTCTGGAAAATCACAGTCTTGTGCATCCACTATCTCTGCAGCAATCTCCGGTAGAGTCATCGGGCCCTGGGTATGGGTCGCAATTTAGTCCCTTAAATTTCTCCAATTCTTTTTCTCTGTTGATATTCATTTCCTTTCATACCTGCTTTTTAGCCCCTAGCTTACTGTCGACTTCTGGAGTGAAACTTGTGTTTTCTACTGTGAAGACAGACACAATATTGTTCAAAGCCTCTGCAATTTCGCCATGCTGATTTCTCCTCTATCTGAATCTAACGGATCAAATTTCCTTAGCTACTCTTCCTTTTTGTACTCATTCTATTTTGTTTCCCTTTTTATCAATGTTTTGGTTGCCCTTTGCTGGTTTCTAGAATCCTGTTTTAGCAACATTGTAAGCTTTTAATCTGAAATTGTCCTAAACTTCCTGAGTGAGCCACAGATGGGTCTTTCTTGCTGAGTTTTTCAATGATATGTATTTTTGTTGAACATTTGGAATTATTTTCCTTGGCCAGTTCTCCCCTCAGAACAATATAATTGGCTTTTTTTAAAGTTAAGTTTCCTGTTTATGATTGAAGTATGTCACTTTCAAATTTAACTTTGAATTCAATTGTCTTATGATCACTCTTTCCAAGTGGATTTTTTACGACATTACTAATGAACCCTGCTTCATTAAACAATACTATAGCCAAGATAGCTTCATTCCTAGTTGATTCTAGTATGCATTGCTCCCAAGACCACTCATTTGATTGTCCCAATCTATATGAAAATGAAAGTACCCCACAGGGGCTGTTTAGCACAGGGCTAAATCGCTGGCTTTGAAAGCAGACCAAGGCAGGCCAGCAGTATGGTTCAATTCCCGTACCGGCCTCCCCGAACAGGCACCGGAATGTGGCGACTAGGGCCTTTTCATTTGAAGCCTACTTGCGACAATAAGCGATTTTCATTCATTTTCATTCACAATTATTTCATTGCCTTGGTTACAAGCTCCAACGATTTCTTATTTAATGCTCAATTCAATGCTATTACTGCTACAAACAACTCCCAGCAGTATTTTCTGAACTCTTGCTATTTTTAATTTCTACCTATACATAGATACATACATAGAAGATAGGAGCAGGAGGAGGCCTTTTGGCCCTTCGAGCCTGCTCCACCATTCATCACGATCATGGCTGATCATCCAACTCAATAGCCTAATCCTGCTTTCTCCCTTTGATCCCATTCTCCCCAAGTGCTATATCTTGCCGCCTCTTGAATATATTCAAAGCTTTAGCATCAACTACTTCCTGTGATGATGAATTCCACAGGCTCACCACTCTGTGTGAGGAAATGTCTCCTCATCTCTGTCCGAAATGGTTTGCCCTGAATCCTCAGGCTGTGACCCCTGGTTCTGGACACACCCATCATTGGTAACATCTACAATCTATAGTGATTGTACTTCATGATCTTCTGAGACCAGATCCTTTCTCACTATTGTCCTTAAGTCAATCTTTACTCTCAAGGTTACCCTTCCACCTTTGCCATTTTATCTGTCTTTCCAAAATATTGTGTACCCTGTAATATTTGCCAGGAGTATACGAAACAAGGTAGGGGAACTGGCAGCGTGGGTTGGTACCTGGGACTTCGATGTTGTGGCCATTTCGGAGACATGGATAGAGCAGGGACAGGAATGGATGTTGCAGGTTCCGGGGTTTAGGTGTTTTAGTAAGCTCAGAGAAGGAGGCAAAAGAGGGGGAGGTGTGGCGCTGCTAGTCAAGAGCAGTATTACGGTGGCGGAGAGGATGCTAGATGGGGACTCTTCTTCCGAGGTAGTATTGGCTGAAGTTAGAAACAGGAAAGGAGAGGTCACCCTGTTGGGAGTTTTTTATAGGCCTCCTAATAGTTCTAGGGATGTAGAGGAAAGGATGGCGAAGATGATTCTGGATATGAGCGAAAGTAACAGGGTAGTTATTATGGGAGACTTTAACTTTCCAAATATTGACTGGAAAAGATATAGTTCGAGTACAATAGATGGGTCGTTTTTTGTACAGTGTGTGCAGGAGGGTTTCCTGAAACAATATGTTGACAGGCCAACAAGAGGCGAGGCCACGTTGGATTTGGTTTTGGGTAATGAACCAGGCCAGGTGTTGGATTTGGAGGTAGGAGAGCACTTTGGGGACAGTGACCACAATTCGGTGACGTTTACGTTAATGATGGAAAGGGATAAGTATACACCGCAGGGCAAGAGTTATAGCTGGGGGAAGGGCAATTATGATGCCATTAGACGTGACTTGGGGGGGATAAGGTGGAGAAGTAGGCTGCAAGTGTTGGGCACACTGGATAAGTGGGGCTTGTTCAAGGATCAGCTACTGCGTGTTCTTGATAAGTATGTACCGGTCAGACAGGGAGGAAGGCGTCGAGTGAGGGAACCGTGGTTTACCAGGGAAGTGGAATCTCTTGTTAAGAGGAAGAAGGAGGCCTATGTGAAGATGAAGTGTGAAGTTTCGGTTGGGGCGATGGATAGTTACAAGGTAGCGAGGAAGGATCTAAAGAGAGAGCTAAGACGAGCAAGGAGGGGACATGAGAAGTATTTGGCAGGAAGGATCAAGGAAAACCCAAAAGCTTTCTATAGGTATGTCAGGAATAAGCGAATGACTAGGGAAAGAGTAGGACCAGTCAAGGACAGGGATGGGAAATTGTGTGTGGAGTCTGAAGAGATAGGCGAGATACTAAATGAATATTTTTCGTCAGTATTCACTCAGGAAAAAGATAATGTTGTGGAGGAGAATGCTGAGCCCCAGGCTAATAGAATAGATGGCATTGAGGTACGTAGGGAAGAGGTGTTGGCAATTCTGGACAGGCTGAAAATAGATAAGTCCCCGGGACCTGATGGGATTTATCCTAGGATTCTATGGGAGGCCAGGGAAGAGATTGCTGGACCTTTGGCTTTGATTTTTATGTCATCATTGGCTACAGGAATAGTGCCAGAGGACTGGAGGACAGCAAATGTGGTCCCTTTGTTCAAAAAGGGGAGCAGAGACAACCCCGGCAACTATAGACCGGTGAGCCTCACGTCTGTAGTGGGTAAAGTCTTGGAGGGGATTATAAGGGACAAGATTTATAATCATCTAGATAGGGATGGTATGATCAGGGATAGTCAGCATGGCTTTGTGAAGGGTAGGTCATGCCTCACAAACCTTATTGAGTTCTTTGAGAAGGTGACTGAACAGGTAGACGAGGGTAGAGCAGTTGATGTGGTGTATATGGATTTCAGCAAAGCGTTTGATAAGGTTCCCCACGGTAGGCTATTGCAAAAAATACGGAGGCTGGGGATTAAGGGTGATTTAGAGATGTGGATCAGAAATTGGCTAGCTGAAAGAAGACAGAGGGTGGTGGTTGATGGGAAATGTTCAGAATGGAGTACAGTCACAAGTGGAGTACCACAAGGATCTGTTCTGGGGCCGTTGCTGTTTGTCATTTTTATCAATGACCTAGAGGAAGGCACAGAAGGGTGGGTGAGTAAATTTGCAGATGATACTAAAGTCGGTGGTGTTGTCGATAGTGTGGAAGGATGTAGCAGGTTACAGAGGGATATAGATAAGCTGCAGAGCTGGGCTGAGAGGTGGCAAATGGAGTTTAATGTAGAGAAGTGTGAGGTGATTCACTTTGGAAGGAATAACAGGAATGCGGAATATTTGGCTAATGGTAAAGTTCTTGAAAGTGTGGCTGAGCAGAGGGATCTAGGTGTCCATGTACATAGATCCCTGAAAGTTGCCACCCAGGTTGATAGGGTTGTGAAGAAGGCCTATGGAGTGTTGGCCTTTATTGGTAGAGGGATTGAGTTCCGGAGTCAGGAGGTCATGTTGCAGCTGTACAGAACTCTGGTCCGGCCGCATTTGGAGTATTGCGTACAGTTCTGGTCACCGCATTATAGGAAGGACGTGGAGGCTTTGGAGCGGGTGCAGAGGAGATTTACCAGGATGTTGCCTGGTATGGAGGGAAAATCTTATGAGGAAAGGCTGACGGACTTGAGGTTGTTTTCGTTGGAGAGAAGAAGGTTAAGAGGTGACTTAATAGAGGCATACAAAATGATCAGGGGGTTGGATAGGGTGGACAGTGAGAGCCTTCTCCCGCGGATGGATATGGCTGGCACGAGGGGACATAACTTTAAACTGAGGGGTAATAGATATAGGACAGAGGTCAGAGGTAGGTTCTTTACGCAAAGAGTAGTGAGGCCGTGGAATGCCCTACCTGCTACAGTAGTGAACTCGCCAACATTGAGGGCATTTAAAAGTTTATTGGATAAACATATGGATGATAATGGCATAGTGTAGGTTAGATGGCTTTTGTTTCGGTGCAACATCGTGGGCCGAAGGGCCTGTACTGCGCTGTATTGTTCTATGTTCTATGTTCTATTTATTCCCAACCTTAATCACCTTGCAACCATGACTCTGTAATGGTGATTGGATCTAAATCATTTCCCTTCTTGTGCCAGTAGTTCATTTATCTTATTGCAGATGCTTTGTGCATTCAGGTGAGAACTTTATTTTATTTTACTTCTATTCCCAGCGATGACCTTATTCATTGGTGTACAATTATTGTTAAACTCTCTGTTCCTTCTTGTCCCATTCTGCTTGCCTTTACCCACATTACTACATTCCTCCGATGCCTCACCCTCTTCCTCTCCCTAACCTCTGTTAGTTTAAAGCTCTGTCCACAGCCCTGGTTAAGGATTGGCTAGGATACTGCCCACAGTCCAGCTCAAGTATAGCCCATCCCAGTGGAATAGCTCACTCTTCCCCAAGTACTGATACCAGTGCCGAATTAATTGAAACCCCGTCTTCCTTTGAGCCACACGTTTATTTATCTAAACTGCTTGATTCTATGCCAATCGGCTTATGGCTCAGAGATGGTATCATTGCTCGGAACTCCAGGTATAATTTGTTTTAGACAGCCAGATTCTGATAGAGGTGCACATTGGAATTTGTGCTGTATCTTCTTGCAATTTCTCTCCGTATCTTTTCAAAGATGTTTTCTGGTAGAATATAGCTCAACTGATGTCAATAGCACTGCCCAGGTGCCCATCTTTCACTGGACAGCAAGCGTGACCAAACTATGCTACTGCGAGCTTTCAAAACTGAAATTGATTGATCAGGTTTTGTAGGTATAGGTCTCAAAAGAGCAAAAGCATGAAAAGGAAGTTACAGTACGAATCAGCCAGGATCTAATTGAATAGCGGAACAGGCACTAGCCAAATGGCCTGCTCTTGTTCTGAATGTTGTTATCACTCACTAAGTCTTCTACTACTATCCATCCATTTGCATCTTCCAGCAAGACGCAAGGGATGGTCCAATTTAGAAGCTTGGCCTGAATTATTTTCACCCCTATCCACTGCCAGTTTGGGAACGCATTGCTGACATAACCGAGTTAGCACCGATTGGACATTGAGCCATGGGCTTCCTGGTTTCTGGGATGGAAATTATGCCACTGGAGGAACAGCTCGAGAGGTCTTGGAGAAATCGTGGGGGGGAAAAGACCAGCATTGGTCGCAATATTGGTTGTACGTGGATACAAAGCGGCTGAAAGTACTTTACAATTCCGAGGAGGGTGAAATTTGACAGCAAGCAGATCAGCTGATTGCAAGGATTTGTTTATGAGAGCAGCTCTACATATCCGAGTTGCTCACTTTGCTTTGTCTCACTGAACAGATGGGCATGGTGAATAATGTACGAAAAGCACAAATTGTGATTAATGAGCTTTGATTGCTGTGTAGCAGCAAGAGCTATTGCAATTAGAAGGTTTGAGGTGCATTCCACTACTTTGTGGTGATATACAGCGGAGCCCCAATGTGCTGAAGTACCGTACAGCTGTAAGGTCCAATAACCTTCCTGTGTCCAGATGATCTTCAGAGTTCTCCAACGCAAAGGTTTGGAAATAAGGCACATCTGAAACAGAAATAACACTTTGGGTTGAAATCTTTTGTCTGAAGTGGAAAAGGAAGAGACGGAGCTCCTAAATGTTAATCTTTTTTTTCTGTTTACACCAGTATGGTGCCTTTTTTTAAATTTAAAGAGCCCAATTCCTTTTTTTTCCAATGGAGGGGCAATTTAACGTGGCCAACCAGCTACCCTGCACATCTTTTGGGTTGTGGAGGTGAGACCCAGGCAGACACGGGGAGAATGTGCAAACTCCACACAGTATAGCGCCTTTCAGGTGCTTCACAGGAGTGTTAGAAAGCAAAATGCGACACCCAGCCACAAAAGGGGACATCGGGAAAGATGACCAAAATCTTGTTTAAAAGTGAAAAGCACAAAGCAGTCACTACAATTTTAGATTTAGGTAAAGCCGACTTTATTGTGATAGATGGAGGCTGTCCGCGGTAAACTGGGAAAATCTGCTAATGGGTCAAACAACTGAGGAACAGTGGAAGATATTTAAGGAAATATTTAATGCAATACAGAACATTAAAGGGAAAAAGCTCCAGTGCACAAAAAATAGCCACGGATGACTAAAGCGATAAAACTAAAATAAAGGGCTTATAAAAATGCAAAAAACAGCACCGCTCCTACCAAATGGAAAAGATACAAAGACCAGCAAAGGGGCATAAAGCAGCTTCTAAGAGCTACTAAAAGGGATTATGAACAGAAACTTGTAAGGGTCATCCAAATCAATAAGAAATTTTATAAATAGTTACATAAAGGGAAAGAGTGCTCAGGAGTAATGTTGGGCCGCTATAATATAGACCGTAAGTGGAGATTTTGTCAGTGAATGTGGAGACATGTTAAATAATCGCTTCCCGAATCGCACGCCGGAGAATCCTGCTCGGCTGGCGATCGGCAGCACCACCCACAGCTGCAGACTGGCTGGCTGACCTCTCGGAATCTCTCCACCTGGAGAAGATTAAGTACGCCATCCGAGGGTCAGAGGAAGGCTTCCTGGATACTTGGGGGCAGTTTGTCGGCCTGTTCCAAAACCTGTTCGAGGCCAGCAACGAGGAGTAAGCTAATAAGAATTTTTTTTTAAAACACCAAGATAGATGAGGTACCAAAAGACTAAATTTCGAGTACCCAAATCATTTTTTCCAATTAAGGGGCAATTTAGCATAGCCAATCCACCTACCCTGCACATCTTTGGGTTGTGGGGCCGAAACCCACGCAAACACGGGGAGAATGTGCAAACTCCACACGGACAGTGACCCAGAGCCGGGATCGAACCTGGGACCGTGGTGCTGTGAGGCAGTAGTGCTAACCACTGTGCCACCGTGCTGCCCCCCCCACGAGGACATTAATAGCAGATCGGGAACAAGGACTAAATAAAATTAACGTAAGCAAAACATCGATAATTAGGAAATTAATTGAACTGAAGAGTGGCAAATCCCCAGGACCCGAAGGTTTCCATACGAGAGTGTGAAAGGAAGTAGGCGTGCACATCGTAGATACCCTAACTGTAATCTTTCAGAGCTCCCTAGATTTAGAAGTCGACCCTCTGGATTAGAAAATTGCACATGTCACTCTGTGTTTTAAGAGGGCAAAAGAGGAAATCCAGGGAATTACAGGCCAGTTAGCCTAACATCTGTGTTGGGAGTCTATAAACAAAGATAGGGGGTGGGATTCTCCACTCCCACGCCGAAGTGGCCGCGCCGTCGTGAACGCCGTCGAGGTCCACGACGGCGCGAAACGGCCCCGATCCCGACCGATTCAGGCCCTGACAATGGGCCAGGATCGGGGCCGCGTATTCTACACGCGCCAGGCCTTGTCGCGCGCGTCAAGGCGGCGCCGCATAGATGACGCGGCCGGCGCCGCATAACGGGCGGCATCCGCGCATGCATGGTTGCCGTCCTCTCTAAGTCCACCCCGCAAGAAGATGGCGGACGGATCTTGCGAGGCCGCGGAAGGAAGGAGGTCCTCCTTCAGAGAGGATGGCCCGACGATCGGTGGGCACCGATCGCGGGCCACCCCACATTTAAGGTACCCCCCGGTGCAGGATCTCCCCTCCCCCCCCGCCCCTCCCAGGCCACCCCCTCAGCGTTCACGCACCGTTCACGATGGCAGCGGCCAGGTGTGGACGGCGCCGGGGGGGAACCCGCCGTTTTGGCCTGGCCGCTCGGCCCATCCGGGCCTGAGAATAGCAGGGGTGCCGGAGAATCGCCATTTTTGGTGTCTCCGGCGATTCTCCGGCCTGCGGCCCACGGAAATCCACGGGGCCGTTCCTGCCGCTTGGGAGAATCGCGGGAGGGCGTCGGACCGGCGTCCCGGGAAATTTTGGCGGCCCAGGCGATTCTCCCAACCGGCGCGGGAGTGGAGAATCGCGCCCAGGGTAACTGAACACCTCGAAAATTTTCCATTATATCCGCATGAATTCAAGTGTAGGCCATGCCTGACAAATCTCATTGACTTTTTTGAAGAGGTGACTAAGGTAGTGGACAGGCAAATGTCTATGGATGTCGTTTATATGGACTTCCAGAAGGCATTGGATAAAGTCCCATATAAGAGACTGTTAACTAAGGTAGAAGCCCACGGAATTGAAGGCATGTTACTGATGTAGCTGGGAAATTGGTTGAGTGGCAGGCGACGGAAAATAGGGATAATGGGTAGATATTCAAATTGCCTGGATGTGACTAGTGGTGTCCCACAGAGATCAGTGTTAAGGCCTCAACTGCTCACATTATTCATTAACAACTTGGATAATATCATAGAACAGTCAACTTGGAGATGGTCAAGATGCCAGAATTTGAGGAGACCAAGGTACCTTGGAGGGGAAGTGGGCGGGAGGAGATTTCAGGAATAGGAGTGGTGAAGCCGTGGAGGGATTTGAAAAGAATTATCAGAACTATCAAGTAGAGGCATAATTTAATCTGGCATCAATGGACATCAGCAAGCACAAGTGAATGTGACTTGATGTGAGTTAGTTCACAGGCAAAACATGGGCAGCACGGTAGCACAAGTGGATAGCACTGTGGCTTCACAGCGCCAGGGTCCCAGGTTCGATTCCCTGCTGGCTCACTGCCTGTGCGGAGTCTGCACGTTCTCCCCGTGTCTGCATGGGTTTCCTCCGGGTGCTCCGGTTTCCTCTCACAGTCCAAAGACGTGCAGGTTAGGTGGATTGGCCATGATAAATTGCCCTTCGTGACCAAAAGGTTTAGGAGGGGTTATTGGGTTACGGGGATAGGGTGGAAGTGATGGGCCGAATGGCCTCTTTCTGCACTGTTATGTTATATGTAATGGGCCTGCTAACTGCTTTCATTTAAGATTTCCAGAATGTATGCGATTTTAGCCTCTCAGTTTTATATTCGGGTCCATCTGTTCCTGCAACGCAATCATGGAACTGCTCTTAGTGTGTAGATTTCTACCTTGCTGCTTCAGATCCCTGTGCCTATCACACAAATAGAGCTGAAATAACAGCGGACACCCAGTGCAGGGGGAAGCGGACAAATCGGAGGACTTCCTTGTGGGTCTGCTCCTATGCCTGGGCAGGGTGGGGCCATCCACAGATCCAGGTTTGACGCAGGTCATGGGGTGGTCACTCTGGCTGTCTGTCTTCCTTCTGGGGCCATATCGGTGCCCTGCAGACTTTGGAGCTGGAGCCCGCTGTCCCTCCTGGTCGAGGCCTTTGTTACGACACCCTGGGCAATTCCAGCCCCCCTAATCCTGGAGTCACAACACAAGTGAATTAACCACAATTCTTATAAAAAGTATCCAAAGTCTTTGGCCCTTGGCTGCCGAATAATTACAGTCACCAGGTTTGTAAGTTTAAACATAATTACTATTTATTTATATCAAGACCTATCATGGAAAAATTCAGTAAATACAACTGGTTAACTATCACCTAACCCTTGACTCTCACTTTGACTGCCCCACCCACACAAGACAGACACACACAGAGGGGGGAAAGGGGGGGGGATAATAAGGATGAAAGTGAAAAGATAAGAGTCTTTGCTTCAGATAGTAGTTCTTTAGCACACTTTCACCACAGCAAGCATGATGATTAAAGTCTCTGGTATACAGCCAATGGTCTTTGTAGAGTCATTCATTCAGGGTCCCTGTATCTTAGAAAATGCAGTACTCACGCGCAGCAGACTTTCTGGAAAGACACTTTATTTCTCATCAAACTGGACTTTCAGCTTCAGGCTTGCATTCAGGCTTCTATGAGACAAACGGAGAAGAGAGGATAGCAGGTCCCTCCTTGGGGCTGCAAAGACCAAAACCAAAATGAAACTCAACCCTTGGAGCTCTGAAAAACATTCCAGTCGGATCCGATCCAATCACCACCAGTTCACCGGGCAGAACACAGCATTTTGGGTCAATTCTTTACTTTAGAAAAAAAAAGTTAGAGTACCCAATTTTCTTTTTCAATTAAGGGCCGATTTAGCATGGCCAATCCGCCTACCTAGCACATCTTTGGGTTGTGGAGGGTGAGACCCACACAGACACGGGAAGAATGTGAAAACTCCACATTAATGGTGACCTGGGGCTGGGATTGAACCCGGGTCCTCAGCGGTTTTGGGTCAATTCATTGGCCACCAGCAAAATCAATCAAACCAAGTCCCAGACATTGTCTGTCATGGGTGTTGGTCAGTCCACAGCTCCAGTTTGAACCAGCAGGGTGATATCTCCTGCTGTTGAAATTCTCTGCTTGAAGTAAAGGCACAGGCCACTTGCCTTAAAGACACATGTCCATGAATCATCCATGAATCAAAAATGCAACAGCAAAATAAAAGAAAGGGGAAATAAGGGAACAAATAAGAAGGACTCTTAGACGTTCCACAACCAGTGGGCAGTGTGGGACTGGAGTGTCATGTAAACAGCAGTAACAATGTCACTTCATTTCATAAGTTTTCTTTGTTTTTCATCTTTGGTTTGGTTCCTTACTGGTTTTCCCCTCTTAGAAAATGGGCACTTCTGTTTCAAACAAAAATAGAGGATGCTGTAAAATGTCAGCAGGTCAGGCAGCATCTGGAGGGAGAGAAAACAGTTAAATGTTTAGAGTCTGTTTGACTCTTCATCAGAACTAAAGAGGGGGAGGATGTGTTGGATAATAAACTGTAGCTGGGAGAGATTGCAACAAGATGTAGCAACTTTAAGAACAAGAGGCAAATGGCCCGATGCAGGGCAGTGGGGCGGGGGGAGGGGGTCTTTTGCATTGAGGCAATAAATGTATGGGAAATATTAAAAAAGGGGGTGTTTAAGATGTAAGAGAAAGGTCACAGTCTAAAGTTTTATTTTTAAATTTAGAGTACCCAATTCATTTTTTCCAATTAAGGGGCAATTTAGCGTGGCCAATCCACCTAACCTGCACATCTTTGGGTTGTGGGGGTGAAACCCACGCAGACACGGGGAGAATGTGAAAACTCCACACGGACAGTGACCCAGAGCTGGGATCGAACCTGGGACCTCAGCGCCATGAGACTGCAGTGCTACCACTGCGCCACTGAGCTGCCCTGTCACAGTTTAGAGCTGAGTTGATTCCTAAGGGCTGTAACATGCCTCGTCGGAAGATGAGATGCACTTTTGTTTGGTTTGGGGTTTATGATGTATTTTGGGATCAATCAACTAAATAGAAGAACAGAAATTAACTAAATGATAAATTAAAAGGGGCCGCTCCTAAAAAACCAAATGGAGCACAGCCCAAAAATAACAAAGAGGAACGGAAACTTAAAAACATTAAATCAAAATGTGAAAACTGGGGTCGATAAAGCAATCCAACCCCTGCGGTGCCCACCGAGCACGGAAGGTTTCGGGTTTATGACACTGGGGCGACTCAGTGTCTGTTTAGAGGTTTGCTTAGAAAAGGAATACTTTTGAGACCTGAGGAAAAAGAAACCAACATCACTTTGTAATGATTTACTATCTTTCACTTCAAACATTGCCCCCAGCACTTCACACAGGCAAAAGGAAAATGAGCCTTTGAGCCAATGCAGGAAAAAATAGGAGGTCTGACAATTTGGTCAGAAATGAGCCTTGACAGGGGACTGAGTGTGGGAAATGTGGAAGAATACATGGAGGAAATTGCAAAGCGTGAGGCCTAGGCATTAATGACTATTCCCATAGATAGATGTGCTGAGGTTGTTGATCATAAGGAGGAGGTGGTAGCAAGCAATCATTGTGCTGGTGAATATGTGGTCAAACAGGATGCTGAAGTTTGGTTCAACCCGGGATAGTCACCAAGGAGGGGAATTAAGTAGATGATGAGGATAGGGAACTTGCACTGGAGCCTGTGGTGGAAGAAGTTATGTCACATCCAAAAACATTAAATCAAAACTGGATAGGAACATAGGAATTAGAAGCAGAAGTCGGCAATTCAGCCCTTCAAGCCTGTTCCGCCATTCAATCAGATTGTGATTGATCTCTTCTTGGTCTCAAATCCATCTTCCCACCTGTTGCCCATATCCCTTAACCCGTTTATAAATCAAAAACATATCTATTTCTTTCTTGAAACCATTTAATGACTCGGATTCCACCGCATTATTGGGCAGCGAGTTCCACAAATTCACCACCCTCTGCGAGAAGTAGTTCCTCCTCATCTCAGTGCCAAATCTACCGCCTCTCAACCTATATCTGTGACCTCTCGTTCTAATGTCTGACAAGCAGTCTGGGTAGAGCTTGTGTCACATCACTGTACGTGTGAAAGTATAAGAAGAGAAGCCATTGTGAGAGCTTTGACAAAGGGTCACCTGGACTTGAAACATTAGCTCTTTTCTCTCCCGACAGATGCTGCTGAGATTTTCCAGCATTTTCTCTTTTGGTTTCAGATTCCAGCATCCGCAGTAATTTGCTTTTAAGCCATTGTGAGAGATGCTGTGGCTTTGATAGGATAGGTAAGATTAGAATAGAGCGAGGACGGACCCACTGTGCTTGAATTGGGGGCGAGGTGTTAAAGGCTGAATCACTTGCTATGTCAAAGTTGCATTTAAGGATGTTTGTGAAGGGTTTGGGCCATTTCAGTGCTACAGGAGGGCGGAACGTTTCATTTTAGAAGAAGCAAAACAGAATTTCCAGAAACGATAAGCATGAATATTGGAAGTAACATTACTATCATGAAGATCTGTTTTATGCTAAATAATGATTTTTAATCTACCAGCTGGAAACATGAATTGCACTTTTGCAAAATAACATGTTTTAAATAACAATCTAAAGTGGCTTCAACCCAGCCAAGGTGGCTACCAAATTTGCATTGCTGTACATTCCAGTCCTACCCATTGAGATGGAGGCAGCATGTAACTCTGTGAATTAACCATTTTTCCTATTCCATTAGCACAATGACCAAACACTCAACATGAATGAATGCAAACCATTAAGCCTAATTGCTTGAACAATGGGAACCTGGCTAAGAGGAGGCCGGATCAAGTTTGGAGTATACAATCATGCTTAAATTGTTGGCCAGGTGGGGCAGCACGGTGGCGCAGTGGGTAGCATTGCAGCCTCACGGCGCTGAGGTCCCAGGTTCAATCCTGGATCTGGGCCACTGTCCGTGTGGAGTTTGCACATTCTCCCTGTGTTTGCGTGGGTTTCACACCCACAACCCAAAGGTGTGCAGGGTGGGTGGATTGGCCATGCTAAATTGCTCCTTAATTGGAAAAATGAATTGGATACTCTTAATTTTTTTTAAATTACTGTCCAGGTGGAGAGAGTGGTTACCATGACAAGCCAACCCTCTGTGCGTTTTAAGGAAACGTTTTCTGAGCAGAACTGAGGACATGCAGCTGAGGGGTCCTTACTCTGTCTTTTTCTCTCTCTCACTCTCTCTCCTCCAAACATTTGAGCCCTGTCTGTTATTGTTTGACTCTCTCTGCATGTGCAGTAGACTCTAAAGTAATTTAAAGAAAGAACTCAACTCCACAACTGTGTCTCCAGAATAAAGGATCAATCATCTTTATCATTCCCCACTCAGTAAACTGTATCTTTATGTGTGTGCGTGCAAGTGGTGCGTATTTTACTATTTTACTTCAATTGGTTTAAGTATAATTAAGCTGACCTCTTTCTCTGTTCAAGTCAAGAAAGCCTGTTGTATTCGTTATTTTCTAATCACAGTGTGTAAGCAGTTAAATACTCAACTGAATTGGTAAATATCGCCTCTTCAAACTAGATAGCCTCTTGCATTCAAGCGAGAAGAGGGCGGGGGAGGGGGGGGGGGCATGTGGCCCCTCCTCACAAGGTCGTAACAATACATTTAAGGTCCTGGGAGAGGTGGATAGCATGTGAGGAAGGGGGAAAGGAGAGTCAACGTACACACAATTGGATTTTCCATTAAGGATTCAGCCTTGAACTATTTGACTTGCACAATATTACCAGGCTCACTATTTTGTACGTGTCTGTTTATTAAAATTGCTTCACAAAGATTTATTTCACTAGTTCTGTTCTTGTTTTGCGACTGGTGACCGTACCCTGGATTATTTGAGCTGAAATCTGTGATTTATCTTCCTCTCTTCCCGATGTGTCTGCCTTGGATTTTTTGTCATACCTGCTGTGAGTCAAACTGCTTTGCGTAGGCACAGCATCATTCCCACTTGTAATAAAGGGCAGGAGCGAGAATTATTACTGAAATGAAATGAAAATCGCTTATTGTCACAAGTAGGCTTCAATGAAGTTACTGTGAAAAGCCCCTAGTCGCCACATTCCAGCACCTGTTTGGGGAGGCTGTTACGGGGATCGAACCGTGCTGCTGGCCTGCCTTGATCTGCTTTCAATGCCAGCGATTTAGCCCAGTGTGCTAAACAACCCCTTGGGTCTATAAAATGAAGGGGATACATTGGATGGTTCGGGTATAACAACAAAAGATGCCCCCGGTCTGTCAGTGAGCCCAGCCAGCGGTGTTTACCATGTACAAGAAGGCATGGTGGCACAGTGGTTAGCTCTGCTGCCTCACAACGCCGGGGACCCGGGTTCGATTCCGGACTCGGGTGACTGTCTGTGTGGAGTTTGCACGTCTCCCCGTGTGTGCCTGGGTTTCCTCCGGGTGCTCCGGTTTCCTCCCACAGTCCAAAGATGTGCAGGTTAGGTGGATTGGCCGTGATAAATTGCCCCTAATTATCCATCAATGTGCAGGTTAGCTTAAGGACATATTGGGATAGGGCAGCTAAGTGGATTTGGGCAGAGTGCTCTTTCAGAGGGTGGGCGCAGACTCGATGGGCTGAATGGCCTCCTTCTGCACTGTAGGGATTCTATGATTCTAAGATGCATGACACTAACTCATCAAGGATCCTTTGACAGCACTATCCAAACCCACGACCACTACCACCTGGAAGAATGCATGGGAACATCAACACCGGAAAGATCCCCTCCAGGTATCCTGATTTGGTAGTACACTACAGTCTCTGGAACAAAAACCTGGAACTCCCTCCCTAACAGCATCGTGGGAGTACCTACACCACACATATTGAGTGGTTTCAGTCGGCAATTCGTCAGCACTTTCTCAAAGATAAATTGGACCCGACAATAAGTGCTCGCCTCACCAGCGACACTCTGATATCATAGATTATTATAGAATTTACAGTGCAGAAGGAGGCCATTCAGCCCATCGAGTCTGCACCGGCTCTTGGAAAGAGCACCTTACCCAAGGTCAACACCTCCACCCTATCCCCATAACCCAGTAACCCCACCCAACACTAAGGGCAATTTTGGACACTAAGGTCAATTTAGCATGGCCAATCCACCTAACCTGCACATCTTTGGACTGTGGGAGGAAACCGGAGCACCCGGAGGAAACCCACGCACACACGGGGAGGACGTGCAGACTCCGCACAGACAGTGACCCAAGCCAGGAATCGAACCTGGGACCCTGGAGCTGTGAAGCAATTGTGCTATCCACAATGCTACCGTGCCGCCCCTTGATATGAACCTTACAGATCCAAAAGAGGTTGGTTAGAGGTTCGATCTCTGATATTTTATTATGGAGTTTGCAGCATGGGTGATACTATTATAATATTATATACTACAAGATTTTATGCAAGGGAAAAACAAATTCACAAACAGGATATCAGAACTGAAAGGATAAACATGTCAGGGAAACCTGAGACTCTCTACAGTGCAGACGGAGGCCATTCAGCCTATTACGTCTGCACCAACCCTCCAAAAGAGCACCTTATCTAGGCTCACTCCCCACCCCCATCACCCCACCTAACCTACAAATCTTTGGACACTAAGGGGCAATTTAGCATGGTCAATCCATCTAACCAGCACATTGTTGGACTGTGGGAGGAAGCTAGAGCACGCGGAGGAAACCCACGCAGGGACGGGGAAAACATGAAAATTCCACACACACGGGGCGAAATTCTTCGGAAACGGCGCGATGTCCGCCGACTGGCGCCCAAAACGGCGCAAATCAGACGGGCATCGCGCCGCCCCAAAGGTGCGGAATGCTCCGCATCTTTGGGGGCCGAGCCCCAACCTTAAGGGGCTAGATCGGCGCCGAACGAATTTCCGCCCCGCCAGCTGGCGGAAAAGGCCTTTGGTGCCCCGCCAGCTGGCGCGGAAATGACATCTCCGGGCGGCGCATGCGCGGGAGCGTCAGCGGCCGCTGACGGCATTCCCGCACATGCGCAGTGGAGGGAGTCTCTTCTGCCTCCGCCATGGTGGAGACCGTGGCGGAGGCGGAAGGGAAAGAGTGCCGCCACGGCACAGGCCCGCCCGTGGATCGGTGGGCCCCGATCGCGGGCCAGGCCACCGTGGGGGCACCCCCCGGGGCCAGATCGCCCTGTACCCCCCCCCAGGACCCCGGAGCGCCGCCTTGTCCCGCCGGTAAGGTAGGTGGTTTAATTTACGCCGGCGGGACAGGCATTTTAGCGGCGGGACTTCGGCCCATCCGGGCCAGAGAATCGCGCGGGGGGGCCCGCCAACCGGCGCGACGCGATTCCCGCCCCCGCCGAATATCCGGTGCCGGAGACTTCGGCAACTGGCGGGGGCGGGATTCACGCCAGCCCCCGGCGATTCTCCGACCCGGCGGGGGGTTGGAGAATCTCGCCCACGGAGTCACCTGAGGCCGGAATTGAACCCAGGTCCCGAGCGCTGTGAGGCAGCAGTGCTACCCTCTGTGCCATCATGCTCTAGTTAAACGGAGGCTGTGGGGTGACCTGATAGATAGTGTTGTACTTATGAATAGGCTTGATGAGTTGGATGACACAAATTTGACAAAGCAAAATGTTGCAAGGTGCTGAACAAGATTGTTATCAAACAATGACCATCACTAAGGAGAAGGTTCTTGGGAAACTGAAAGGACTGAAGGGGGATAAATCATCTGGACTACACCCCAGGGTTCTGAAGGAGATAGCTGAGGAGATTGTGGAGACATTGGTGGTGATCTTTCAGGAATCACTGGAGGCAGGAAGGGTCGTAGAGGTCTGGAAAGTGGCTAATGTAACACCATTGTTTAAGAAGGGAGGGGGGCAGAAGACGGGAAATTATAGGCCGGTTAGCCTAACTTCGGTCATTGGTAAGATTTTAGAGTCCGTTATTAAAGATGAGATCGCAGAGTACTTGGAAGTGCATGGTAAAATAGGACTGAGTCAGCATGGCTTTGTCAAAGGGTGGTCATGTCTGACAAATCTGATGGAGTTCTTTGAGGAAGTAACAAGGAAGTTAGACAAAGGAGAAGCAGTGGACGTGACTTATTTAGTTTTCCAGAAGGCCTTTGACAAGGTGCCGCACAGGAGACTGTTAAATAACTTCAGAGCCCATGGTGTTAAGAGTAAGATCCTGACATGGATAAAGGATTGGCTGACTGGCAGAAGGCAGAGAGTGGGGATAAAGGGGTCTTTTTCAGGATGGCAGCTGGTGACTAGTGGTGTGCCTCAGGGGTCGGTGATGGGACCACAACTTTTCACAATATACATTAATGGTCTGGAAGAAGGAACTGAAGGCACTGTTGCTAAGTTTGCAGATGATACAAAGATCTGTGGAGGAACAGGTAGTATTGAGGAAGCAGGGGGGCTGCAGAAGGATTCAGACAGGCTAGGAGAGTGGGCAATGAAGTGGCAGATGGAATACAATGTGGAAAATGTGAGGTATTGTACTTTGGACGGTTGAATGGAGGCATAGACTGTTTTCTAACTGGGGAAATGCTTAGGAAATCAGAAGCATGAAGGGACTTGGGAGTCCTTGTTAACGATTCTCTGAAGGTTAATATGCAGGTTCAGTCGGCAGTTAGGAAGGCAAATGCAATGCTGGCATTCATGTCGAGAGGGCTAGAATACGAGAGCAGGGATGTAGTTCTGAAGCTGTATATGGCTCTGGTCAGTCCCTATTTTGAGTATTGTGGGCCCCGTATCTAAGGAAGGATGTGCTGACCTTAGAAAGGGTCCAAAGGAGGTTCACAAGAATGATCCCTGGAATGAAGAGCTTGTCGTATGAGGAACGGTTGAAGACTCTGGGTCTGTACTCGTTGGGCTTTAGAAGGATGAGGGGGGGATCTTATTGAAACTTACAGGATACTGCAAGGCGTGGATAGAGTGGACATGGAGAGGATGTTTCCACTTATAGGAAAAACTAGAAGCAGAGGACACCATCTCAGACTAAGGGGACGATGAGGAGGAACTTTTCAGCCAGAGGGTGGTGAATCTGTGGAACTCTTTGCCGCAGAAGGCTGTGGAGGCCAAATCACTGAGTGTCTTTGAAACAGAGATAGGTAGGTTCTTGATCAATAAGGGGATCAGGGGTTATGGGAAGAAGGCAGGAGAATGGGGATGACAAAAATATCAGCCATGATTGAATGGCGGAGCAGACTCGATGGGTCGAATAGCCTAATTCTGCTCCTGTGTCTTATGGTCTTAAAATGTGACACAGCCACATGTGATGCATAAAAGGCCAGAATTAAAGAAGGGAAGCGATCTCGGACGGTTGTAAAATTGGAGCTGGTCAGAGGAGGGACAAGGCCATGGAAGGACATGAGAGCAAAGTTGGAAACTAGTCGCACTTTGTTCTGTTCCTGAATGGCAATTTCAGAAAGGATAAAAGGAAACAAAAACATTGCCACAAATTTACTAACACCCAAGGTTGCATGATTCATTGCTGAGGTGACCAACAGTGGTATCTAGGGTGTGGTTTCTGGAATGTTAATTGTGAAGACACACTGGCACTGGAGCGGGTCCAGCGGAGATTCACACGGATGATCCCAGGAATGGTAGGCCTAACATACGATGAACGTCTAAGGATCCTGGGATTATATTCATTGGAGTTTAGGAGGTTGAGGGGAGATCTAACAGAAACTTACAAGATAATGAATGGCTTAGATAGGGTGGACGTAGGGAAGTTGTTTCCATTAGCAGGGGAGACTAGGACCCGGGGGCACAGCCTTAGAATAAAAGGGAGTCACTTTAGAACGGAGATGAGGAGAAATTTCTTCAGCCAGAGAGTGGTGGGTCTGTGGAATTCATTGCCACAGAGGGCAGTGGAGGCCGGGACGTTGAGTGTCTTTAAGACAGAAGTTGATGAATTCTTGATTTCTCGAGGAATTAAGGGCTATGGAGAGAGAGCGGGCAAATGGAGTTGAAATCAGCCATGATTGAATGGTGGAGTGGACTCGATGGGCCGAATGGCCTTACTTCCACTCCTATGTCTTATGGTCTTATGGTCTTAAGACAGAAATATTAAATGGTTACTCATTGGCAAATGTGCTAATTAAATATCACTGAACCACAGAATGGTTAAAGCACAAAAGGAGGCCATTCGGCCCATCGTGTCTGCACCAACTCTACAAATGAGCATCGTGACTTAATGCTGTTCCCCTGCCTTTTCCCCGTACTCCTGCACATTATTCCTATTCAAGTAATCATCTATTGTCCTCTTGAATGCCTCAGTTGAACTTCCCTCCGCCACACTTCCAGACTGTGTATTCCAGACCCGAAACATTTGTGATGTCAAAGTTTTTTCTTGCATTACAGTTGCTTCTTTTGCAAATCACTTTAAATCTGCGGCCTCTCGTTCTTGGTCCTTTTACGAGCGGGAACAATTTCTCCCCGTCTACTCTGTCCAGCCTTCTCATGGTTTCAAATATCTCTATCAAATCTCCTCTTGGCCCTCTTCTCTCCAAGGAGAACAGTCCCAACCACTCCAAGCTATCCTCATAACTGAAGTTTCTCATCACTGGAATCAAGGATAGAGGATTGGTTGACTGATAGAAGACTGAGCATTGGGATAAGAAGAGCATTCTCAGGTCGGCAAACTGAAACTAATGGAGTGCCCCAGGGATCTGTGCTGTGGCCGCAATTATTACAATATATATTCATGACTTGGAGGTGGGAAGTGAATGCACTATTGCCAATTCTGCAGATGACACAAAAATAGGTGAGAAGACAAGTGGTGAGGATGACACAATGAGTCTATAGAGGGATAAAGACAGGTTTAGGTGAGGGGGCAAAAAACTTGGCAGATGGAATGTAATGTAGGAAAATGCACTTTGGTAGGAAGAATAAAGGAGCTGAATATTATTTAAATGGAGAAAGACTGCAGAAAGCTGTAGCATAGGAGGATTTGGGTGGGCATGTGCATAAATCACAAAAAGCTAGCATGCAAGTCCGCAAATAATTGGGAAGGCAAATGGAATGTTGGCCTTTATTTCAAAGAGAATGGAATATAAAAATCGAGAAGTCCTGCTAAAAATATACAAGGCACTAGTTAGACCATGCCAGGAATACTGTGAACAGTTTTGGTCCACTTATCTCAGGAAAGATATATTGGGCACAATTCGGCTATTGCCTTGCACCGGGTGCAGAGCCCAGTGTGATGGGTGAATCCGGGAGAGGTTCAAATTGGGCTTTGCACCAGACATTGGGCCGATCACGAGCCACCCGCATTGCTACATCTGCTGTGATCTGGATCACGCCCTCGCTGGGTCCCTCTGCTTCTGCAGCGCTTGAAGAATTTTACGCCTCTCTCCATGTTATTCCCACCAAAATGCATCACCTCACACTTCTCCATATTGAACTTCATCTGCCAAATGAACCATTATGTCCTTTTGAAGTTCTACACTGTCCTCTTCACAGTTTGCAATACTTCCAAGTTTTGTATCATCCGCAAGCTTTGAAACTGTTCCGTGCACACATCTAGATCATTAACATGTATCAGGAAATGCAAGGGTCCCAATACCGATCCTTGGGGAGTACCACTAAAAACCTTCTTCCAGCCCCAAAAATATCCATTGACCATTCCTGTTTCCAATTATTCAGCCAATTTTGTATCCATCTTGCTACTGTCCCTTTTTCCCATGAAGTATAACTTAAATATAGATAATGTACTAACAAAAACGCAATCACAGGATCTTTTTATTGCCAGTTAGTAGCTTAACCACCCGTTAAGTGGGTTAATTGTAAAGGTGGGACTACAGGGGGGTCTCCTAAGGGGGTGTATCATTCTTCTTTCCTAACAGTCCAGTGATTGGGAAAATGACTAGGATGTATTAAAGGGTTTATTTAGTTCTTGCGTCTGACGGTACATGCATCCAATCAACTCAAGGGGAGGAGGAAAGAGAAGCAAATGCAAAGTGAAGCAGAGAGCCCAGTTTGTGGACACCCAGTTGGCTGGGCCAGAGCAGGAATATGCTGCAGTACCCGCGGCGGCCTGCGGCGGGGCAGTAGCCGCCCCCTCTCACCCGGGGCGCGGTGCCTGCCGGGGGTTGTAGTTCCCAGCCGGGGCGCGGCGCCTGCCGGGGGTTGTAGTTCCCAGCCGGGGCGCGGCGCCTGCCGGGGGTTGTAGTTCCCAGCCGGGGCGCGGCGCCTGCCGGGGGTTGTAGGTCCCAGCCGGGGCGCGGCGCCTGCCGGGGGTTGTAGGTCCCAGCCGGGGCGCGGCGCCTGCCGGGGGTTGTAGGTCCCAGCCGGGGCGCGGCGCCTGCCGGGGGTTGTAGTTCCCAGCCGGGGCGCGGTGCCTGCCGTCCGCCGGCTGGCGAACTACGGCCCCCAGGATGCACGGCGCGGCGGGCGTCACGTGCAGCGAGCGCGGCGACGAGTTGACAGCAACGGAGTAGGAGGGCGGGGCGGGGCGGGGGGGGGATTATTACCCCCTCATGTGGAAAACCAGCCGCGTCCATTGATTGTTTATTTGTTTAAGGGGTTGTTGTTGTCGGTGGGCAAGGTTGTTGAGGTGAAGATTGGCGGCTGCTGTGTGGGGGGAGGGGCTGGATGATGCACCGGGCCTGAGGGGGGGATGTTTATGAGGAGGTCCGGATGCGGCACTCCACCTCCCTCAGTCACTCACTCCACCTCCCACCATGGCGAACGACTACCTGTTCAAGGTGCTGGTCATCGGGGACTGCACGGTGGGCAAAACCTCTCTGGTGCAGCGCTATGCCCACGACAGCTTCAGCAAGAACTACAAGTCCACCGTGGGAGGTGAGCAGAGAGCGGCTGCCGGCGGGCGGGATTTATAGCTTTTATTTCTGAAACCTTTGTTTATTTTTCAAGTGAGGTAAAATTCTAAAACCTAGACGGAGGCCATTCAGTCCATTGAGTCAGTGTTTGCTCTTTGAGCTATCTAACTAGTCCCACACCCATCTACTTTTCCTCATAGCCCTGCAAATGTTTCCTTTACACATTTATTTAATGCCCCTTTAAATGTTACCACTAAATCGTTTTCATGACCCATTTAGGTAGAGTATTCCAGATCATTCTAACTCTTTAAAAAGATAAATGTCTTAAATCTCTCTCCTGGTTCTTTTTGCTAGTAAGTTTAAACCTGTCCTCCGATTACTGGCTTGGCCCTCTGACCAACTGCTACTCTTGTCAAAACTGGTCATCACTTTCTTAACCTTGGATTCGCCAATGTTGTATTATAAAGCTGCTGTTCTTTTTTATTTTAAATCTTTAACAATTAATGCCTCCATATTAGCAGAAAAAACATGACTTTTTAGCAATGAAGTTAAGAATTCAAGGTATATCCCAATTATCTTTTACTTTGTCTTGTGACTTAGAATGATTGGCCCCATTTACTATGATGATTTCCCTCTTTATTGCTGGTTCTCTGCTTCGTCAAGAGATCTGGTACAAAATCTTATAAATATGAAAAATGGCCTTATTTTAAACAAAATATTGCACACAAGTCTCCACTCGGTGAATATTTCCTCTCCTGCTTTGTGTTTTTAATTCTAGAGAAATTCCAAATTTTACAATGCTTAGTTTGTTCTGTTTGTTAACCTGTTACTTGTGATTTTCATCAAACGTGTATCATGAGTGTGGAATCAGAGCATCTAATATAGATTTCCGCTGTGAAAACGGACTTGTCTTTATAATAATGTATTTTTTTTAAATTTGAGTTCCCAATTTTTGCTGCCCCTATATGTAAAATATTCTTAACTTTACAATTTTAACCATCATCAAAGTATTAAACCTGTTTAATCATCATTCTGGATTGAAGGGCGAATCGCACAATGAAGCTTGGAATTATCAGTTAATTTTCTTGCTGCATGTAGTGCAATTTGTATACCCATGTTGAGATGAGTGTTTATCGTGAATTGTCAAATTTGAAAGCTTTTTGGGAGCTTGAGAGGAACTTGTGCTATGTAACAGCTGGGTGTGTTTGAAGTTGCTAATGACTGGTATTACACTTTTGCACAATGTGTAGGCTGAACTATGCATGCGGAAATGTTTTGAAAATTCAGTTAGGCCTTCCCAATTTTCACCAAGCTGGGAGAAGGGCAGGCATATAGGAAGTATTGCAAAAGCCCAAGAGATTTGTAATTGTTTTGACTCTTTCTAGCTTTTAAGGGACAACATTCTGCAACCGGTATATTAATCTGTTTACCGCAAATAAGATGGCTATGTTTAGCGTTCTTCGCACAGGCTCCCTTCTTTCCCTTTTGGGAATAGTGGGGAAGTGATGGAAGAATTGCCAAGCTGATTATCAGCCTGTTGAACTGCATTATGGCCCAGATGCCCTACTGTTGGACTCGAACCTAGAGCTTCTGGTCCAGAGGTAGAGTAGGGAAACTACCACTATGCCACGAGACCTCTGAGTATGGTGGTGGGGGCTGGTGGTTGATGGTATAGTTGGTACAGTGAAACCATACCAGAAGTTGAATTGCTTTTGAGGATGTGGTTGACAATCAGTTTCACAAAGTATCACGCAGCTGTCTGATAATTAAGAGTAAGATTTGGCGAAGTAGTCAAATGGATTGAAAACCAGGGGGTTAGAACAAAGAACAAAGAAATGTACAGCACAGGAACAGGCCCTTCGGCCCTCCAAGCCCGTGCCGACCATACTGCCCGACTGAACTACAATCTTCTACACTTCCTGGGTCCGTATCCTTCTATTCCCATCCTATTCATATATTTGTCAATGTCCCTATCGTCCCTGCTTCCACTACCTCCTCCGGTAGTGAGTTCCAGGCACCCACTACCCTCTGCGTAAAAAACTTGCCTCGTACATCTACTCTAAACCTTGCCCCTCTCACCTTAAACCTATGCCCCCTAGTAATTGACCCCTCTACCCTGGGGAAAAGCCTCTGACTATCCACTCTGTCTATGCCCCTCATAATTTTGTATACCTCTATCAGGTCACCCCTCAACCTCCTTCGTTCCAGTGAGTCAACCTCCTTCGTTCCAGTTAATTTGACACTGCATACGATAAGCACAGCAAAAGTTGCTAGTAATTTCATAACATGTGGCGCACGCTGGTTTTATAATCTTTGTTCTGCCTCAAACACCACTGTATGCGCACAGTCCAAGTTTTTGTTCTGTAGGCAGACCTATGATCTAGACTGTAGATCCAAAGAACATTACATTTTGAGGCACACTTCCTTTTTTGCACCCAGAAACCAAAGGGGTTCTAGTTGCACCAGCAGCAAAACAGCATCTTCAAGTCAATTTTTAAAACTGAACAATCACTATTTTTAGGTTATCCTTTATGCTGCTACATATTAAGTTATTGTGTGGTATATAGAGAAAATACTACAGTAAGTAATACTGCTTAATTTGTTGGAATTTTTTGTGCATATGGACAGTATTTTAAAACCATTCCATCTCTATATTTGACATTTCCACCCAAGGAAGACACTTATCTCCATTTTGTACCCTGTGAATGTTCATTGTTCATGTGTAAAGCATGGGCATTGCACAGAACCACAATTAGATGGGTAGGCTTTTGTCACCTGAATGGAAAGAGAACTAGACAGTCTTCTAAAGTGCATGTGCCCTGTCCAATCCTGGTCATTGTGTCCAGATGCTGAAAGTTAAAATATATTAAGTCACGAGCAGTTTCACTTTGGGGGAAATTGGAGATGTTAGTCAAAAGTACAATGGGAATTCCAACCTGCTTCAGTTATTCCAATGATCAGTTTAGCAATCTGATACCTCTTTTGGATCTGAGATGAAACTTCTGTGAATTGAACAAATAATCTTGACTGAAATTTCTTTAGTGCAGCAGTTGGAAACATTGATGCCTTTCAGAACCAAGGACCTGCCAAAAGTGTAAAGGATCCCATGCTACTATTTTCCAGAATAAGGCATTTTCTTGGTGACCAAAGTCTGTCCCACAACAGATGGACCTTCATTTTCTTCTTGTTCATGAGGGGCTTTGCTGTGTGCAAACTGTGGATGCCTTACTTGCCCATACAGGATGGACTTCACTTGAAAAGTAATTCATTAATGTTTTGGAATGTCCTGAGATTTGAAAACTGCTATAGCTGAGGCTCTTCCCCTTTCCTCCAGGTTCCATAATAATTGATAGTAACTAACAGGTGTTTTTTAAAAAGATGTCTGCATTGAAAATGGTCACTGGGCTTTGATCAGTTATTGCTCTTGGAAGTTTTAACACTAATAATGAACCCATGGAACAGGATTTCCATGAACATGTAGCCAAAGATTGGAAGTTTGAAACCTGACTTTTCCTGATCAATAAAAACAATATCAATTGACATCAAATGTAAAAGACAAAGAGGCCAACATAGTAAATATAAAATAGGGCTCTTCCTCTTTTCAAAAATGAATTCTGACCATGGGCATCATCTATGTCGTGTGATGAAAATTGGCAGTGGCGCAATGAAATAAGTCAAAGTACGATAATACACTGGGACTTTCCTCTTGTTCATTTCAGTACTACATAATTCCTCTTTTACAACAAATAAAGTAATTACCAATGCAAAATGGGTACAGTACAGAGCAAGAATTAGTACAAGTGTAGGAATAAACCAGATAGGATAATTTTGAAACAGCGTACTTGAGGAACTAATGCCTCCAGTTCTGATCCTCCATCGCAATTTATAGAGGCACCAAATGTCCACAAAATGGTCCTTTCACAGATGTACTTAAAAAAAGGTCAAGGCAGTAAATGGATTATCGAGTGACTTAACGGAGTCGTCGGATATCACTTTTAGGGTCGCAGGCTAATGTATAACATTCACTCCAGCTGCCTTAAGTTGCCTTCATACTTCATTGAAGCCTGAACACTTCAGCTGAGCCGTTGCCGGCGTCCTGGAAATCTCCTCCGGAGTACCTCATCAATGGGTCCAGAGACTGAAGAGCACCATATTGAAAAGATGGTTCCACCCCTCCCCTCCATCCCCCGTTGAATCTGACTGTGCCCTTTTATCGCTGGACTTCCTGTTTTTGGCATATCACCAATACTAATTTTTCTGAAGTCTTCTAGCAACATAACCTTGAATGTTAGTTTGCAGATTAGGTAAACCGGTACTGGGCAACTACCAATTAGAAAACGAGTGGCGCAGGAGCCCACGGCACAGCTGCTATTCCTGCACCTGCATCCCACAATTCCCCTCTTTAATTAGTGTACAAATACTGCTGGCATCAGTTGGCTCCCTTATGGACATTACAATGGAATGGTTTTATAATTTCATGCAATTCTACAAGGGCTGTTTCAAGATGGGTGCTAACCCATTCTGCCAAGAGTAATACAAGCCTAATTTACTGTGGGCCTACATATCCAGAAAATGATTTTTTTTTCCCCATCAAGAGTAGGAAATTGTAATGTTGTTTTACTGTCAAATGTTTTAACTCTGGTGGACCTGAAGCAGGGTTCAGGGTCATTATTTTTGGAGAACAGTGGGGTAACCTGAGACCAGTGGCAAAGCAATGGTTGTTGCTGCTGATTGTGAAGAAAGATGCTTGCAATGATCAGCGATCTCTTGTGCAGATTTCCCTCTTTTTCTGATAGCGGTTTGAATCTGGCTTCCAGTAGCAATGAAATCCTGTCACCAATCGCATCAGGCAGCAAATCAGAAAATAGCCAATGAATCCCTTCACTTTTATATATTTTTGCAGATAATGGGTGTGTGTGTATATGGGGTAAGTGGAAGATAATATGTAAAACTTTTTGAAAATGGGATAAACCTTTTTTTGAAGGGCCCTTCCTGTAGATTCCCTGTCATTTTTGATCCATGGATGCTTAATGGAGCATATACCTTTTAAGTCGAGCAAGTTACAAAGAGAATGTTGCGCTAACTTTTGAACAGCAAAACTCCTCTGTTTTGGCACCTGAGCGATCCGGTGGGACTTTGGTGGTCAATGAATTGGCCAAAAGGGTGTATTCTGCCCGCATAGGGGATCCTGTCTGAGTGGGTTGATTTTCAGAGAGCGTGGGGAAGAGCAGTTGGGGTCCTGGATGGTCGGAGGAAAGAAGCTGCTCTCTGCTCCCCCCCCCCCCCCCCCCCCCTTGCATTTTCTCCAGAAAAGCTGCATTGATGTACACAGAATCTGCATTAATCTACAATGGAAGTGTCTAACTGAAAACCTAAATTAATTGAAAGGAACTAAGACAATTATCTGAATCAAGACTTTATCCCTTTTACTTTTTTACCCTGTCTTCTCCCTTCTGTGCTTGCCTGTCTTTCGTGCGTGTAGAGGGTGGGATGAACTGAGGGGGGGGGGGGGGGGTTAGGAATTGGATGATGGTTAACCTGTTGTGTTTGCTGCATACTTAATTAGTTACAGTTAAAATTAATTTACCTGTGACTAGTTATTGGGCAGTCAAGAGCCAAAGACTTTGGTATTTTCTTCTCAGAATTATTTATTCATTTCAATTGTGTTGCAACTCTGGGTTAAGTGGGGCTGGAATTGACCGCACACGAGCCCAGGGGATCGTAACGCAATGAACTTTATACATTACAACGGTGTAACTTTCTCCAAGTGTCTTTTTTTTTCCTGGTAAGAGTAATGGCATACAAGGGGAAGTTTTCTTCAATATTCTTGGGGATTATGCTCCTAGGAATGTGCGATTGTAAATACTTGAATATAGAATCACTAATGTCAATTTCTGCACATGAACAGGAGTCTGAAGCTGCTGTCTTTTTTTAATAAACCATTTTAATGAGTTATTTTTTGGCATTGTAAACAGTAGAATTACAGAACGTGAAAACAAAAGTACTGTACAGTAAACAAAGTAGATAGTGCAATTGCCGTAGCCCGTCCCACCCAGATCTGCCTAATTGACCCCCTATACTAGATTCCCATAACCCCCTCCCCCCACAAAGAAGCCAATGAATGGTTGCCACCTCTGGGCAAACCCTAAACAATGACCCTCCCTTTCAAGGCAAACTTGATTTTCTCTAAGCCCAGGAAACCCGCCATGTCTGACAGCCAGGCTTCCGACTTCGGGGGCTTTGAGTCCCTCCAAGCTAGATGCTGTCTGTGTTTTTTTTAATTGATTATGACCATGAACAGTGACAGTTTTGCTATCATTACCACAGTAAAATCCAGGCCTACATCCTATCATCTGACTTTTAATTGAATCTCTGATGAATCTTGTCTCTTCCTATTTTTAATTTTACTATTATATCTTTGTCTCATTACTTTCAGTGGACTTCGCATTGAAAATTATACAGTGGTCTGACACTGAAACAATTCGACTCCAGCTTTGGGACATAGCAGGTAAGTGCTTGTTTTTGTTTGCGCTTGACCAAAAGATACTGATGGTTCACCAGTAAACAAAATTGGGCTGCATTGGAAAAAATGGAACAACGCCCAACATGCTAGCATCATTCTGAATTGTTTTTAAATGACAGCAACAGTCCCCAAAGATGAGCTACTTGGGAAAGAAACATAAGCTTGGTCGAAATTTTTTTTTTTAAACAATATTAAGTACCCAATTTTTTTTTTCTCCATGGGGCAGCTAGCCTGCACATCCTTGGGTTGTGGGGTGAGACCCATGCAAATACGGGAGAATGTGCAAATCCCACACAGATAGTGCCGGGATCAAACCCAGGTCCTCTGCTCCGTAAGGCAGCAGTGCTAACCACTGTGCCACCATGCCGCCCAATATTGTTCAAAAACAAGTTTGAGTTTGAAAAACTAACTATTTGACAGCCGCGAGGCAAGTTTTTCTATCTTGAAAATTGTGTTGGGGAAACTTAAAAAAACACATTACTTCATAAGTAACCAAATAGAATGGGAATACCTTTTATATATTAGACCATAAGACATAGGAGCCGAATTAGGCCACTCGACCCATCGAGTCTGCTCCGCCATTCAATCATGGCTGACATTTTTCTCATCTCCGTTCTCTTCCCATAACCTCTGATCCCCTTATTAAAGTAGGACCTTTTTGTGCGGTTCTTATCTTAGTTTATTTTTTACAATATACTACATTTAAAAAATATACTTTTTAGGGTGTAATGCAGCATAATGTTCTACATTGACCTTATTTTGTGTGAAATTTACTTGTATCGCAATTTGTTTGAAATTCTTGTCAGATTAAATTACACACAAGTATATTTTCCACTATTCCAACAGGTAAAGCAATGGTAGAGCCTCATTTCACAAAATTCTCAATGATTGAACCATTTTCAGGTGGATTGCTAGCTCTAGTGATTAAAATGTTTGAAGTGAGAGCTGCTTCTCATCCCAGCCTTACACTTGGCCCGAGAGTTTTTTATGTTTTTGGCTTGAGGCAAATAGTGGGTTTGGTGGAGAAGAAAGGATTGTTTTAATCACAAAAATGCCCTTGTTGACTGGCCATCTGTTTTGATAGAAAATATAATGTAAACCATTAAGAGCCTTGTAGCTGAGAGATTCTGAAAATAAAGATGTAATTCTAGAAATAAGTGGGAGGAACAGTATAACCACATACTGGCATTGCTGGCAGATAACTGGGCAACCTCTGTTTTCTCCATGTTAGTCCAATTTTTGTTGTAGTGTGGATCATGATTTTATGATTTTCCAAACTGTTCTGATTCAAAATGAGGTCCCTAATTAGTCATCCTAATATTGTGCACTGCAGTTTTAAACATTTTTTTCAGAAGATATGGACTTTGCGAGCAAAGCCACCATTTACTGCCCATCCCTAATTGCCCTTTTAGATGATAGTGGTGAGCTGCCTTCTTGAATTGCTGCAATTAGTGTGGTGCAGTTGCTTGATTTTCTATTGATGGCCTTGACGGAAAAGGATTATCAAATCCTGCCTCTCCCTCACTGTTTGCAAAACATTAATTGTAGAATGGAGCAATAATTTCAACATTGCTCTTCACAAGTTAAATTTCTACCCTGAGTGAAGGAACTTCACTTTGTATACGTGGGTAATAAATTGGCCTTGACAACATAATGTTCCACTTTGTACCTAATGCGCTCAAGTGACTAGTTGCAGCAGGTTTGTCGCTCGGCTTCAACGATATCATGTTTTTAAAAACATGCCTCAGCAAGTTGCCAAAGATAATGTTAGATAAAGTAACAAATGAGATAGCAAATCTGTCTGAAATATTTATGTGGTATTTGCTGCATAATTGCTTTTCTTTCTTCCCAGTCCCTACAATTCTTTTGTCACTTGATTCTGCCAGAAAAAGACTTCCATCATCTCTTGGGTAGTAAAAAGATTCTTGTAAGTCAGCACCCGGCTCATGAATAAATGATTAACTTGCATTCTTAGGCCAAGAGCGCTTCACCTCTATGACCAGACTATACTACAGAGATGCCGGAGCGTGCATTGTCATGTTTGATGTGGCAAATACAGCAACCTTCCGGAATTGCCTTAAGTGGAAGCTAGATTTGGATAGCAAAGTAGCTTTGATGGATGGAAGCCCTGTGCCATGTATCCTCTTAGCAAACAAGGTAAATTTGATGCAGCACTTTGGAACATACATTTTAACCATTTGTTTCTCAACACTGAAGTAACCAGGGCACACTTGTCAAACAGAAATTAGTAATGAAATCTGTGGTAAATGAAAATAATGTTGCCTAACAAAAATTAAAACTTTTATCACTTTTCTTCCATTTGGGTATTATGAAACGTCCTAGCCCTGGGTCACTGTCCATGTGGAGTTTGCACATTCTACCTGTATCTGTGTGGGTCTTGTGCCACAACCCAAAGATGTGCAGGGGTAGGTAGATTGGCCATGCTAAATTGCCCCTTTTGGGGGAAAATAAAATGTTAAGTAAATGAGCAAGGTCAGATTAGATGTTCTGAAATCCTGTCCAATGATTGTTACAACTTTCTTTTTTATTACGGGGCAATTTAGTGTGGCCAATCCACTTACCCAGCAGATCTTTTGGGTTGTGGGGTGAGACCCCCCACACACTGGGAGAACGTGCAAACGCCACACTTACAGTGACCTGGGCTGGGATCGAATTTGGGTCTTTGGCACCGTTAGCACAACATCGAGGGCCGAAGGGCCTGTTCTGTGCTGTACTGTTCTTTTTTTAAAAAAATATATTATTATTAAAGTTTTTTAACACACTTTTTCTCCCTTAGAAACAATAACCCCCCCCCCCCCCGTAACAAAAAAAAACACGAGAAATCACGCAGAGCAAGATATATACATGGCAAAATTATATATTTACACAGCTTTGTGCACTGGCCCTCAGCCCTTCATGTTATCTCTTGCTTACCCACCCTCCCAGGCAGTCTCTTTTCTCCCCCCCCCACCCCCCCCAAGGTTGCTGCTGACTGACCTTCCTCTAACGCTCCGCGAGATAGTCTAGGAACGGTTGCCACCGCCTGTAGAACCCCTGTGCAGACCCTCAAGGCGAACTTAATCCTCTCCAACTTTATGAACCCAGCCATATCATTTATCCAGGCTGGGGGGCTTCGCCTCCTTCCACATTAGCAAGATCCTTCGCCGGGCTACGAGGGACGGAAAGGCCAGAATGCCGGCCTCTTTCACCTCCTGCACTCCCGGTTCGTCCACTACTCCAAATATTGCTAGCCCCCAGCTTGATTTGACCCGGACTTTCACCACCTGAGATATTGCTCCCGCCACTCCTCTCCAGAACCCCTCCAGTGCCGGGCATGACCAAAACATATGGACATGGTTCGCCGGGCTCCCTGAGCACCTTCCACATCTGTCCTCTACCCCAAAGAACCTACTCAACCTCGCCCCTGTCAAGTGCGCTCTGTGGGCCACCTTAAATTGTATCAGGCTGAGCCTGGCACACGAGGAGGAGGAATTAACCCTACCTAGGGCATCAGCCCACAGACCTTCCTCGATCTCCTCCCCCAGCTCTCCCTCCCATTTACCCTTCAACTCTTCTACCAGCGCTTCCCCCTCTTCTTTCAACTCCTGGTGTATTTCTGACACCTTGCCCTCCCCGACCCATACACCCGAGATCACCCTGTCTTGAACTTCTTGTGCCGGGAGCAACGGGAATTCCCTCACCTGTCGCCTCACAAAAGCCCTCACCTGCATATATTTAAAGGCATTTCCCGGGGTAACTCGAACTTCTCCTCCAGTGCCCCTCGACTCTCAAACGTCCCGTCGATGAACAGGTCCCCCATTCTTCCAATCCCCGCCCGATGCCAGCTCTGGAACCCCCCGTCCATCTTCCCTGGGACAAACCGGTGGTTACCCCTGATCGGGGACCACACTGATGCTCCCATTGCACCCCGGTGCCGTCTCCACTGGCCCCAGATCCTTAGCGTTGCCACCACCACCGGGCTCGTAGTATACTTTGTCGGTGAGAGCGGCAGCGGTGCCGTCACCAATGCCGCCAGGCTCGTTCCTTTACAGGACGCCATCTCAATCCTCTTCCATGCCGCCCCCTCTCCCTTCATAACCCACTTGCGGATCATCGCCACATTTGCTGCCCAGTAGTAGCTCCCCAGGTTTGGCAGCGCCAATCCTCCTCGGTCCCTACTGCGTTCAAGGAACCCTCTCCTTACTCTCGGGGTCTTATTCGCCCACACAAACCCCATAATACTCCTGCCTACTCTCTTTATATTATAATTTTAAAAAGGCCTTGGTGATCACGATGGGAAGGCACTGAAACACAAACAGAAACCTCGGAAGGACCACCATTTTGACCGACTGCACTCTACCCGCCAGCGAGAGCGGTAACATGTCCCATCTTTTGAAATCCTCCTCCATTTGCTCCACCAACCTCCGTCAGATTCAGTTTATGTAGGGTCCCCCAACTCCTGGCTATCTGGATCCCCAGATACCGAAAGCTCCCCTCCGCCCTCCTCAGCGGTAGGTCCACTATCCCTCTTTCTTGGTCCCCCGCCTGTAATACATTGAGCTTGTAGCCCGAAAACTCCCCAAACTCCCTGAGTCTGCATGACCTCCACCATCCCCTCCATTGGATCCGCCACGTACAGCAACAGGTCATCTGCATATAGCGATACCCAATCCTCTTCTCCCCCTCGGACCACCCCCCTCCATTTATTAGACTCCCTCAGTGACATGGCCAATGGTTCGATCGCCAATGCGAACAACAGGGGGGACAGGGGGCACCCTTGCCTCGTCCCTCGGTACAGTCGAAAGTACTCCGACCTCCGCCGGTTCGTCACTACACTCGCCATCGGGGCTCTGTAAAGGAGCTTAACCCAATTGATAATCCCTACCCCAAACCTACGCAGCACCTCCCAGAGGTACTCCCACTCTACTCTGTCAAAGGCCTTCTCCACGTCCAAAGCTGCCACTATCTCCGCCTCTCCCTCCTCCGATGGCATCATTATCACGTTTAAGAGCCGCCGCACATTAGTGTTTAATTGCCTGCCCTTTACGAATACCGTCTGGTCTTCGTGGATCACCCCCGGGACACAGTCCTCGATCCTCGTGGCCAGCACGTTTGCCAACAGCTTAGCATCCACATTGAGGAGCGAGATCGGCCTGTACGATCCACATTGCAGTGGGTCCTTGTCCCGCTTTAGGATCAAAGAAATTGTCGCTTCCGACATTGTCGGGGGCAGGGTCCCCTCCTCTCTTGCCTCATTAAAGGTCCTCACTAGTAGCGGGGCCAACAGGTCTACGTGCTTCCTGTAGAACTCCACCGGGAATCCGCCCGGTCCTGGGGCCTTCCCTGCCTGCATGCTCCCCAAACCCTTGCTCAGCTCCTCCAACCCAATTGGTGCCCCCAAACCAGCCACCTCTTGCTCCTCCACCCTCTGGAATCTCAGTTGATCTAGGAATCGTCTCATCCCCTCTTCCCCCGCTGGGTGCTGGGATCTGTACAGCTCTTCATAAAAGGCCTTGAATACCTCGTTTATTTTCGTCGCACTCCGAACCGTGGCTCCCCTTGCATCGTTGACACCCCCTATTTCCCTCGCTGCCATCCTCTAACGGAGCTGGTGTGCCAGCATCCGACTAGCCTTTTCCCCATACTTGTAGGTCGCACCCTGCTCTTTCCTCCACTGTGCCTCCACCTTCCCTGTGGTCAACAGGTCAAACTCCGTCTGGAGCTGTCGTCTTTCCCCAAGTAATCTTTCCTCCGGGGCCTCTGCGTATCTACTGTCAACTCTCAGTCTCCCCCACTAACCTCTCCCTTTCCATCCCCTCTGCCTTCTCCCTATGAGCCCTAATGGAAATTAGCTCTCCCCTGATCACCGCCTTCAACGCCTCCCATACCACCCCCACCTGCACCTCCCCGTTGTCGTTGGCCTCCAAGTACCTTTCGATACACCCCCTCCCCTTCCCCCACACCACCTCGTCCAGCCGCCACAACAGGTGTTGGTCCCTCTCCTCTCCCAGCTCCAGTTCCACCCAGTGCGGGGCATGGTCCGAAACGGCTATAGCCGAATACTCCGTCCCCTCCACCCTCTGGATGAGCGCCCTACCCAGAACAAAAAATCTATCCGGGAGTAGGCTTTGTGCACGTGGGAGAAGAAAGAAAATTCCCTGGCCTGTGGCCTTGCAAACCGCCATGGGTCCACTCCCCCCATCTGATCCATAAACCCCCTAAGTACCTTGGCCGCCGCCAGCCTCTTTCCAGTCCTTGATTTGGAGCAGTCCAGTGCTGGATCCAACACTGCATTGAAGTCCCCTCCCATTATCAGGCCTCCTATCTCCAGGTCCGGAATGCGCCCCAACATGCACTTCATGACTCCTGCATCATCCCAGTTCGGGGCGAATACATTTACCAACACCAGCCACGTCCCTTGCAGCCTACCGCTCACCATTACATATCGCCCTCCATTGTCTGCTGCAATAGTCTTGGCCTCAAATGACACCCGCTTGCCCACCAATATTGCCACCCCTCAATTCTTCGCGTCCAGTCCAGAGTGGAATACCTGTCCTACCCATCCCTTTCTTAGCCTGACCTGGTCCGCCACCTTCAGGTGTGTCTCTTGGAGCATGGCCACGTCCGCCTTCAGTCCCTTTAAGTGCGTGAACACGCGAGCCCTCTTCACTGGCCCATTCAGGCCCCTCCCATTCCACGTTATCAGCCGGATTGGGGGGGCTCTCACCGCCCCCACCCCCCCCCCCCCCCACGCCCCGCTGACTAGCCATCTCCTTTTCTGGGCCAGTCCCGTGTCCACGCCTCCCTCACCCTCTAGTCCCCCAAAGGGGGTCCCCCGTCCCGACCACCTCTTCTGTGTCCCATTCCCTTTCGGCCAGTGCAGCAGCAACCCTTTTTCCCCCACTAGACCCCTGTCTAGCTTTTTTGCTCCCCCCATGTCACTCCCGTAAGTCTGCTGACCCCGGCTTCCCCCGCCGTCCCATTGACCTCCCCGCGTGGGAGTCTCCCAATCCATATGCATTCCTTCGTTCCCCTTCCCGCCTTTCTTCCTGCGCGCGGGAAAACACCCCGCGCTTTCCAAAGCCCGCTGCGCCCCCTCTGGCGCAGCTCCTGTCGCGGCCTTGTCTCTCTTCCCCAGCCCATGTAACATTTCCTGCGCGTGATTGACTCCCTATATACAACAACCATCACATATCAAACCCCAAAACATCTCTTTTCCCCCACCCTCACAAACCCTCAGTTAGAGTCCAACTTTCCGGCTTGTACAAAGGTCCACGCCTCTTCAGGCGTTTCGAAGTAATAGTGTTGGCCCTTGTATGTGACCCACAGTCGCGCTGGCTGCAGCATTCCGAATTTCACTTCTTTCCGGTACAACGCTGCTTTGGCCCGGTTGAAACCCGCTCTCCGCTTTGCAACCTCCGTGCTCCAGTCCGGGTATATTCGGATCTCTGCGTTGTCCCACTTGCTGCTCCGCTCCTTCTTGGCCCATTTCAGGACCCTCTCTGTCCGTAAACCGGTGAAATCTCACCACCATTGCCCTTGGCGGCTCATTTGTCTGGGGCTTCTTCGCCAGCACCCGATGTGCCCCGTCCAACTCCAGCGGCCTCGAAGGGGCCTTCATGCCCATCACCGCTTCGAGCATCGTGTTCGCGTATGCCCCGGCATCAGCCCCCTCCACTCCCTCAGGGAGACCCAGGATTCGCAGATTCTTTCTCCTCGACCTGTTCTCCAGGTCTTCGAGTCTTCCCGCCCACGTCTTGTGTAGCGCCTGGTGCCGCTCCACTCTCACCGCCAGGCCCACGAGCTCGTCCTCGTTCTGACTGACTCTTTTCTGTACCTCCTGGATCTTAGCTTCGTGGGCCTTCTGGTGATCCTGAGTCCTTCAATTGCCAAAAGCATAGGCGCCAACATCTCCTTGCGCATCTCCTCGCGCTGCTCCTCGAAGCAGCGCTTGATGAACTCCTGCAGCTCCCCTTTGTCCCTGGCTGCCGCCATTTTGTTTTCTTTCCCTCGTTGCTCCAGTGCCGCTCCTTTGGCCGTTACACTTCTGGTCTGTTTCATAGAAGTTGGAGGGGGACCCATGGCTGCCACCGGAAGCCTCGTCCCTGCTTCTTCAATGGCCTTGGTAGATATTTTCACAGTTGTTCCCTCTGCTGCTAGAATTCACCTTTGATAGAGTCAAGTCAGATTGCAGCTTTAAGCTTGCTCTTCCCCCGCCTGCATGCTGGAAGAGGCCTTTGTCTATTCCTGCAGCACAAGCCAAATCTTTTACTGTTTCTGCCGGGTCTGGTAGCCAAAAGACATAACATTCCTGGGGGACACTGTCAGGGGAATGCTGCAGTCATCTTCCCACACTGGGAAATGTCAAACAAATGCCGTGGGGGCCCTGTAAAAGAGCCCAAAAGCCCGTTCCAAGCGGGAACTACCGAATATGCGACCTAGCTCTGCAAAGCCGCACCTGGCGTGCTGTACTGTTCATGTTAGGCAGCAGTGCTAACTGCTGTGTTGCCCTGACCCTTTACAACTTTTTAATCCTGTTCTAAGCCAGATATTTTTACATCAGGTTTAAAATGTGATTTAACGTACCACCCTTGGTGAAAATGTTATCTTTGGAAGAAGAACATCTGGTCCTTCTTGCTCCTTGAAGCTTGCTGATGTATCCGCTTGAACTACAGTATTTTAGTTGAGGTTAATTATGAATAAGCACCTTGTGTATATTTTAAATCCATTCACCCTCCATATCCTTTCCTCAAATGAGAATTAAACTGTTAACGTTATAACTTGATCACGCCACCTTTCTTTGAACTCTCTAATGCAGCAATAGCTTTTAACTGCCTTGACTACTTAGTTTTCCATTTTAAAAATAAATTTAGAGTACCCAATTATATTTTTTTCCAATTAAGGGACAATTTAGCGTGGCCAATCCACCTACCTGCACATCTTCTGGGTTGTGGGGGTGAGACCCCCACAGATATGGGGAGAATGTGCAAACTCCACACGGAACAGTGAACCGGGGCCAGGATCGAACCCGGGTCCTTGGCGCTGTGAGGCTAACCACCATGCTGCCCCCGACTACTTAATTTTCCAGTTCTTCGATTTTAGCAATCTTTTGTTGACTGACTATTCCCAGATTAGTGTTCAAATCTTTAATTTTCATCTTTTTCAATGTACGCAAACAAATTGTTTCTGATGTACATAATTTGCATTGCTACACATTAAATTTCATCTGCCATTCCTTAACCCAGCTGTTATAATTTGTTCCGATAATTTTGATTGCAATGAATTTGCTTGTATAGTTTGTAGCATTTTCTGGGGGGTTTTGTTTTTGGTAAGTTGCTTTCACATGGCCCTTTTGTGAGTATTATAAAACAGCAAAAGACCCTGAACAGTACCAACATGCAAATTTGATCCCTCCTTTTACCCCCACCAATTTTTGGTGCAGTTGGGTAACTTGTTGTTGCCTATTTTTAATTATTAGTTTCGAAGTTGTTATTGAGTTGCTTAACAGATGTCGTACACTAATGAACATAACGGCACATGAGTTGGAAGAGATAATTGAGATTCTGATAATTTAATGAGATCTTGGTTTTATAACTTATTTTGGGGCCATCATAACCAACTGCAAAGACTTCAATTATCCAGCCACCATTGGGAATTGATAAATCTTCACAGTTGGAGGTCGTCTTCTATTGCTGGAGATGTTTAGTGGGAGCATAGGAATTGGGAGTAGAAGTAGGCAATTCAGCCCTTCGAGTCTGCTCTGCCATTCAATCAGATCAAGGCTGATCTCTTCTTGGTCTCAAATCACCTCCCCACCTGTTGCCCATATCCCTTAACAGATTTTCTATCAAAAATATATGTATCTCTGAAACCATTATGACTCTGATTCCAGGGGAAGCAAGTTCCACATTCACCACACTGTGAAAAGTAGTTCCTTCTCACCTCTGTTCTAAATCTACTGTCTCTCAACTATATCTGTGACCTCTCTAGGTTCCCCTGCAAGGGGAGAATTTGGTCTACGCTTATGTTATCAATCCCATTTAGTATTTTATACACCTCTATCAGATCGCCCCCTCATCCTTTTGTACGTAATTTATTTTCCAATAAGGGGCAATTTAGCATGGCCAATCCACCTACCCTGGGGGTGAGACCCACGCAGACATTTATATTTTTATACTTCAGTCCTTTTGCAATAAACACTAACATACCATTTGCCTTTGCTGTACCTGCATACTGACTTTCAGATCAAAGACACCCAGATCCCTCTGCCCAGACACATTTTGAATCTGCTTTCCATTTAGATAATTTGCCTTTCTATGTTTTATCTATATTTTTATCTCCACTTCACTATCTGCTTTCCCACCTATTTTTAGTATCATCTGCAAATTTTGCTATATTACACTCTGTCCCTGCTTGCAGATCATTTGTATAAATTGTAAACCGTTGAGGTCTGAGGACTGACCCCTGCAGCACTCCGCTAGTTAGAGTTCGCCAGCCAGAGAAGGACCCAACCCCCTGCTTTCTGTCAGTCAGCCAATCTGCAATCCAATCTAGTACTCTACCCCCAACCCCCTGCGATATTGCCTTCTGGATCCGTCTTTTATGTGGCACCTTCTCAAACGTCTTCTGGAAGTCTAGATATACCACATCCACAGGTTCCCCATTATACACCTTGCTGGTTACGTCCTCAAAAGAACTCTGGTAAGTTTGTCAAGCATGACTTACCCCACAAAAACCATGCTGACAATGATGGATTGAGCTTTGTCTTTCCAAATGGTTCATACGCAGTAAGTGTTTAGCAGAGGGTTAACTGCCTAAACTGGAATTTTATTTAGATAATGCTTTGTATTTTAACAGAATTTTTTTTTTTTCATGTTCACCCTCCTGCCTTCCCACCCCTTGCAAATAGTGTGACTTGTCAGAATGGGCAATTAGCAGAAGTGAGATTGATCTGTTCAGTAAAGAGAACCATTTTGTTGGTTGGATTGAAACTTCTGTGAAAGAAAACCAGAATGTTGCTCAAGCCATGAGGTATGTTGTGGGTGGAACTATTCCAAAGTTTTTGAATTTGTTGCTGTAATAATTTGCATTCATTGCTGTAATAATTTGCAGGGATTTTTCAATATTCTTGTGTATGCAGGTAAGCAAAAGCTGTGTAATTCAAATGTTTTCAGAATTCTGGACATCTTGTTTTGTAGATAACATTAAGTCCCATTTACTTTGCTTTTCAGAGTATTAGTAGAGTGTTTGATGTCGAAGCCTAGTTTGGGATCTCCAGCCCAAAACCAAGGGGATTACATTCAGCTAAGTGACATGCCAAAAAGTCATCGGAATTCAGCATGCTGTTAAAATCATAAACACCATGTGTTGAGGGACTTCATGACCTCCGTGTCTTCTAGTGCATTAAAATGACTAGTTTTCACCAGACTAGTTCCGGGAATAATGAAATGAAATATTGTATGCTTCGCAGTCATGTAAGTTGCTGCCAATTTTTCAAATATTAAATTGATGAGATCTGATCAAAGTTTTTAAAATGGTTGGTGAGCTAATTTGACCAGAGGTTTAGCTCTAGACTGCTGGCTAGAAGTGGAACTTTGTAACTTCGCTACCAGTAATAATTACTCAGGCAGACTTGCCTTAAAACCAAGCAAGGCCTTCAGTGTTATACATTTGTGAACTGTTCCATGTTGGTAGTTTTTTTTTTAAAATTGCTGAACTCCTGTCCTAGCTTTAGAATTTGATCTAGGGTCAGAGAGAAAAAATAAACTGCTCACAGGATTTTTGATCGATGGTGATGAACTCTTCACATCTCTGCATGCCAATGGTGCCAGAATACTGTACAAACAAGATGATGGACGTTCTGTACTAATGCTATTGCACATAATTGTGTTCTGTAATAACTTTTACATTTAAGTAATAACTGTTAACATTGCAGACATGCCTCCACAGGTAGAAATTTGGCAAATCCAAGGGAGCTGCTAAGCCATTTGATTAAAGCGTGCTAATTATTGGTATCTTTACTGCAATTTAATGAGACAGTAAATCATATTATTGAGCTCATTTTTGGGAAGCTTTAAATTAGCAATGGTCTTTAATGGGTGAATATGACAACATGAGGCACAATACAATGGGAGTTTCTTGCAAATCCATTAGTTTTTTAAATAAAATTAACTATATTTGTGTTTGCTGCAGAATTTCGAAGACCAATATTGCTTCAACCAAGTAGCTCCCCGTGCAGTGATGATATTGTCTATATTTAATTAGCCCTGCTAACCTAAATGCAGCTTTTGCAAGAATGATTAACTAACTAATGGTATATGCGCACTGAGAATTTGTGACCATTTATATCTATCATCTATATAAGCCATACTGAAATTATTGTGCACGATATAATTCTTGAGTAGATAACATTTTTGGGAATTTCAGATCTACAAATTAGAGTTTGACTCTTCATTTAAAAAAAATTAATTTGAAAGAATTTGGATTTTCCATTACTGCTGAATTTTGTAACTGTTGCCTTTTATTCACTAACTTGGTGCCTTGAAATATTTTTTTCTTCTGAGTATTTTTGTGAAACTGCAATTGGCAGTACAGAAAGAATTAAATGTGCATTTTAATTGGTTTCTGATGTTAAAATCCACCTTTCCTTACACAGTATCTCAGCCAAGATGGAAATAGGATTGCCTTTTGGAGCCAAGTTCTTAAGATAAATTGGGATTCTATATTATGCTTTTCCCCCCCCCCTATCCAGAAATCTCTACACTTTTTTAATTTATATAAATGGTGACTTTGGGGCAGATTTATGATAATCACATGAACATTTGATCACTTGTAGGATTGTCACTGCTCGTAGGCAATGCTGCAAAAAGAGCCTTCTGCAATAGTTTAAATAATCAACATTTATGGTAGCTTTGGAAGTGATTTGGATATCCCCAGGTTATGAATTATGGGTTGACTTTGGGCACTAATTCATATTGAAATAGTGAATTCCAGTATTGGAAGTTTTTTTGAAAATGTAAATTAGTTAATCTACATGTACAATCTGTAGAAGACAAGGGAAGAACTAATCTTGTATAATAATTGTTATTGTATTTACATAGTGCCCAGCGTAGTACTTCCCTCGTGTTACTCCTTTTTATAGTAAAATCCCAGAATTGCTGCTTTTCACCTCCTGAATTGACCATTAGGTGAAGAAAGACCCCTTCCTCCAGACCTAGCAACATCTGAATAAAATTTGAATTGAGTTTCCTGTTCCTGCTCAATGTGTGGATAAATTGCAGGTTAAGGTTCTAAAATAATGGCTCAGCCCAGGACTATAATTCTGACTGGTGAGCTTTATGAAATGCTCCAACCTTGCAGTTCATGCCATCTCCACCCCAAATCGCATGCTTGTATTTGTGACTAAGAATGCAATCCTGTTGGCTTCCTCTTATATTTTGATACCATTTATAAACTGAAGACTGTATTTTGATACCATTGTGAACTTGTCGAGCACTTGTATAGTAGTTTTTGCATCTTTTTTATGTTATATATATATATATATGTATAATAAAGAATTTATTGTTTTTTAAAACTTGTTCTACTATGTGAACTTTCTGGGAAATTATTTGGATTTTGCAGTGGTCTACCTTATTCCAGGCGGCATAGTGGTTAGCATTGCTGCATCACTGTGCTGAGGACCCGGGTTCAATCCTGGCCCTGGGTCACTATCCATGTGGAGTTTGCACATTCTCCCCGTGTCTGCATGGGTCTCGCCCCCACAACTCAAAAGATGTACAGGGTAGGTGGATTGGATACGCTAAATTGTCTCTTAATTGGGTACTCTAAATTTAGGTAATAAAATAAAACCAATTCCCAAACCTTCCATGATTTAAACAGGAAAAGCAAAATTTAATATGAGTGCAAAGCAAATTTGGAATAAACTCTGCATGATATTTTATGTTGCTGCATGATGAATAAATAGCATGCGCCTTATCTGTTGTCATTGCTTGGAAAATGTAATTCATTTTTTAAAACAATGTATTTTATTACAAACTTGTCAAAACAGGTTACAGCAAATAAACACTCCGGGAAGCATACTTCCCAGCAATCCACTATACAGATTTTTCCCCTTTTTCCTCCGACGAGCAGCTCCTCAATCATGGTCACAAACATCCCCCACTTTTTTTCTCAAACCCACCTGCAGAGCCCCTTAACTCAGACTTTATCTTTTCTTAACTGCAGGAAGTTGTACAGGTCACCCAACCAAACTGCTACCCCCGGTGGCAATGCTAACCGCCACTCCAGTGGAAAATAATAATAATAATTGCCACATTCCGGCGCCTGTTTGGGGAGGCAGGTACCGGAATTGAACCCACGCTGCTGGCCTTCTGCATTACAAGCCAGCTGTTTAGCCTATTGTGCTAAACCAACAGTTGTTGAATGTAGAAAACAAAAGCTTGGCTCAGTTGGTTAAAATTTGCCACCGATTTTTGCAAGTTTGCTGATTTAAGCTCTATTTAATCTTCTGCTTCAGTGCAGTACTAAAGGAGTACGGTGCAGTACTAAAGGAGTACGTTATTGTTAGTTTTAAAAATTCAAAGATGTGGGTGTTTCTGGCAAGGGCAGTATTTATTGCCCATAATTACCCTCGGGAGGCAAGCAGCCTTCCCTGAATTGTTGTGAGGATCCTACTTTTTCTATCATTCTTTTAGTTGAGCTGTTAAATTGAGGCCTGTCTGCATGCTTGGGTGGATGGAAAGGATCCTGTGGCACTCCCTGGCCTATCCCTCAAGCAATTGACAGGACGACAAAGAAATCTGGCCATTAACACTGGGGGCTTGCTGTATGTAAATTGGCTGCTGTGTTTCCCATGTGCTGTGACGTGTCCTGTGCTGAAAGATTCAATGCATTTCTGATTTCCAGCATCTGCAGAATTTGTTTGCTTTTATTTAAACAAGCTAGGGTGGTGGGTGCCTTGGGGATTCCTGCAGGTGAGGTGTTCCCTTTTTGCCTGGATTTGGATTTGTTTATTGTCGCATGTATTGGGATGCAGTGAAAAGTATTGTTCTGCATACAGCTCAGATCATTCCGTACATGAAAAGAAAATACATAGGCAAACATAATACATAGACGTAATACATCGACACGGGCATCGGGTGAAGCATACAGGAGTGTAGTACTGTTCAGTAGAGAAGAAGTGTGACGAGATCAGATCAGTCCATAAGAGGGAATCTGGTAACAGCGGGAAAGAAACTGTTTTTGAATCTGTTAGTGCATGCTCTCAGACATTTGCATGTTCTCAGGCTTTTGTATCTCCTGCCCAATGGAAGAAGTTGAAAGAGGGAGTAAGCCGGGTGGAAGCGGTCTTTGATTGTGCTGCCCTCTTTCCCAAGGCAGCAGGAGGTGTAGACCAGAGTCAATGGATGGGGGAGATGTGCCTGTTCTTGTCTGGAAGTTGCTGTTGAAGCCTTGCCAGGTTGTAGATGGGAACCGCTGGCACAGTGTGCCTGTGATGGAGGGAGTTATTGCTCGAGGTGGTGGTGAATTGAGTGCCAAGCAAACTGGCTGCATTGCTTTGAATGGTGTTGAGTTTCGAGTGCTGTTCAAGCAGCACTCATCCAGGCATGATGCAATACTCTCCACACTTGTGCCTTATGGAGAGGCTTTGGGATGTCAGGAAGGTGAGTTACTCATTGTGTCTGTCAAGAGAAGTTGCACTTTCTCTTGTGAGAGAAATCAATGTGTGCCACTTGTGTGGTGTGAATGTTATTGCCACGCATCAACCTAAACTTGAATGTTCAGATTTTGCTGCATGTGGATATGGACTGCATCAGACCCGAGGAGCTGTGAAAGGTACTGAACACTGCAATCAACAGTGAAATGCTCACTTGACGGGTAGATCAAATTATGCCTACTCTGGATAGGGGTGATGTAGATGCACCCCTGTTGCCATTTGAAGAGGAGCATATTTGAGTATAATTTCTCCCCTGCCAATACTGCTGTCAATTTTTTATGGATTGTGCTATGTACATTTACTGTGAGGTGCTTAAATGCATTGAGGACAAATTTTATTAATTGATTTCATGACGGCGAGGGGAACCCCAACTTTCTGTTGGATCAGGACATAAATTTAGTTCAATGTTTTTTCTTGACATTAATTTATGGCTTACACAGTCCAAATATGTGCGGGTTATGTGGATTGGCCATGCTAAATTGCCCTTGGTGTCCAAGGTTGTGGGATTATGAGGATAGGGTGGAGGCGTGGGCTTGAGTAGGGTGCTCTTTCCAAGGGCCTGTGCTGACTTGATGGACCGAATGGGCTCCCTTCTCTGTAAATTCTCTTTCCAAGGGCTGGTGCAGACTCGATGGGCCGAATGGCCTCCTGCAATGTAAATTCTATGATTGGACCATGTTTGCTAAAAGAAACGTGAAAAATTTCTAGGAACAGTGACAACCAATTGTGATCTGAGATGCACGCTATTAATTGTGTACCTTTTTATGACTGCACCTGTAGAATGTTCCCAATTTAATTTTGCAATAAATTTTATATTGGAAGTAGCTCTGCTCTGGTTCAAAAATTAAATTAGGCCAATTATGCAATGCTTGCAATAGAAGGCTGTTGGGGCAGTGAGGTAGCACAAGTGGATAGCACTGTGGCTTCACAGTGCCAGGGTCCCAGGTGCGATTTCCCGCTGGGTCACTGTCTGTGCGGGGTCTGCACATTCTCCCTGAGTCTGCGTAGGTTTCCTCTGGGTGCTCTGGTTTCCTCCCACAGTCCAAAGATGTGCATGTTAGGTGGATTGGCCATGATAAATTGCCCTTAAGTGACCAAAAAGGTTGGGAGGGATACCAAAAAGGTTAGGAGGGATTATTGGGTTATGGGGATAGGGTGGGAGTGAGGGCTTAAGTGGGTCGGTGCAGAGTTGATGGGCCGAATGGCCTCCTTCTGCACTGTATGTTCTAAATGTCTGACATTACTGACTGGAGTAGCTGGCTTTAATTTGCATGTTTCTTGTCTTAGTGTATTTAATACTAGCAGTGTGTGTTTTGCTTCATTTCTGCAGTTTTGAGGCTCCTAACGTTTGTGGACTCGTGAATGGAGAGATGGAAACTAAAGACAGCGTGTGCCAGAATCTGTACTTGGTTACAATGGTTTTACTTGCAGCCCCAGCTAACTTTGCAAATATTTAGCAGGAAGTCCCAACTCTACCCTTCTTGCCCCCTTTTTTACTATGTCAAATCAATATGTGAATGCCCCATGCAGGCCAGAGAATACTGCCATTGGATCTGTCCGAAGTTAACTAATCTCTCCACTTATTAATCTGGCGACTGGCAGTGAGGTAGGGTGGGAGCTATGCAATGACAACTATCACTGTCACAATTGCAGTATTAGTAGGTTAGTCAGTGCAAGACTATGTTTTGAGGTTCTCCTGAGACCTGCATGAATGTAGATTTTTTTTTAAATTATTTTTTTTAAATTATAATCTTTATCATTGGCACAAGTAGGCTTACATTAACACTGCAATGAAGTTAATGTGAAAATCCCCTAGCCTCACCACACTCTAGCGCCACTTCGGATATCCAATTCGGGTAACGTGTGGGATGTAAGAACCCACACTAAGAAAATATACCATCCGTGATTAGCATTGCTGCCTTACTGGCCGAGGGCAGTTGGATCGAACCTGAGTCCTCAGCACCATAGGCAGTGATTTTTTTTTTTTTTTTAAAAAGGGAAGGTGTGACGATTGGAAGATGTTGGGGGAAAATTAGATTATAAATGTAATCCAATTACATTCTGCGGTTAGAAGGCTTATTTTTTTTTTTAATTGTTCAGTGGTTATGGGGTTTAAAAAAAAAAAAAAGAATTTTGTTTTGCTTCTACAAAACAGCTGGTGAAGTTGACGAGGAATGTGTTTATTAGTCTGGGTAATGCATAGTGGTTTGCCTGGCAAGGTCTGTGGGGAGTTCGTACTTTTGAAGCCTGCAGGGATAATGGGGTGCATTCTCTGCCGGGGGAATTCTCTGTTCCACTGGCAGCGCACACTTGCCTGTGGGTTTCCTGGTGGTGTGGGGTAGCCCTAATGGGAAATCACTTTGGCTGGTGGCGGGAACAAAGAATCCTGCTGCCAGCGACGGTCCCCTGTCGAGGAACACGTGACCGGGGATTCACCCCAATGTGTTTTCAGCTTGGTAAGATGAGGCTATGGCAGGGTGGAGCTCAGAAAAGGCAAAGAACATTGAATTTGGAGAAGCTTTGAGAGTGAGAGGAGCAAGAGCTCTGGTCTGCCTGACACTAGAGTCCACAATTCTTTTCAAGTTGGATAGTCTGGAAAAATGAGTATTTTAAAGCAGAGCAATCTTGTCTGAAGACCAGGAAGAGGCCAAAACCAAGTTGAAGCAGCTATTTGAAGATATTCCGCCACTGTCTGAAGGGGTTCCAACCAGAGCCAAATCTGTTTTATAGAGCAAGCATTACTCTATGCCTTGCTCATTGTAAACTAGATTAAGAGTTTTTTTTCTTGTTTAATGGATGAATGTAAGGGGTAAATCAGGTGAGGTTAAAAGTTTTAATATTGTATCCATAAAGTTTTGTTTTACAAATAAGAGAGCCCTATTTTTGTTTTTCCATACAATCACTCCTGGAGCGACAAATCATTTTTTCCGCACTGTCGATCCAGTATCCAAGTCATTGTTGGTGTGGTCTGGGATCATAATAGTAGGCTAGTTCTACTTGGCCATTGGATCTGGATTTCAATTGCAATTTAAAAGGATATTCAATGAATTGATATTTATTTTCAATTTGTCTCCACTCCCCTTTTCTCACTGGTAAATTACCTAGCTCAACATAAGTCAATTCTTAACTTGGAATCTGTCATTTGGTGTTCATATTTTGTAGTAGCACCTAATCATCCACTCAATGATCTTTTTATTTGACTACACTGATGCAGATCCTGCATCTCAAAATAGAGTTGTGTAATTGCACTACCCAATGAACGCGTAGGTACCCTGTTTGCAGATACAGAGCAGATCAGTGATCAAGTCGTCTCATGCAGACCATTCGCCCTGTACTTGTATCCATAAAACACTGCTAAATGAGGTTTTTGCAATGTTTTTACACTAAAGACCATCTCCAGTCCATTTGGCGCAAGCATCAAACATGTGCAATTGGACTTGGTATGAGCTTCATGTACAATATCAGTGTCAACGAATCCTTGTGATTATTGTAGGGAGCACCTATTGAAGCTTAGTCTTATTTATGTAGCATCTTTTTCTCAACTTGTTTTGGAAGTGGTGCCTTTCTGATCAATATAGGCAGCAGTTTGTGCCAAATATAAGCAAAGTTTAGTAAACCTATATTTGGGTAGGTTGGTTATCAAAAATCATAAATAGTGGCACAGTGGTTAGCACTGTAGCCTCACCACCAGGGATCCAGGTTCAATTCCAGCCTTGGGTGGCTGTGAATTTTGCACTTTCTCCCTTTGTGTGGGTTTCCTCCAGGTGCTCTGGTTTCCTCCCACAAATCCTGAAAGATGTGCAGGTTAGGTGGATTAGGCATGTTAAATTGCCCCTTAGTGACCAAAGATGTACAGGTTGAGTTGGGTTAAGGGGATAGGGGAGTGGGCCTGGATGGGGTGATCTTTCTGAGTTGACGGTATGGGCTGCATAGCCTCTTGCACTGTAGGAATTCTATAAAGGGACAGTTAGTTCCCTTGATGCTTCACTGGGATCAAAACTATCCAACTGCCCCTTAACTTCATATATCTACCATAAAATCAGGAAACCAGAAAATTGGGAATAAGTAAACTTCCTCTACATTGCAACACAATTCCTTGTACATTAACTTTTTAAGGTTTTATTGTTTATCAAAAGAGAAGGCATAAGCCTCCTACCAGAAATGTGGAAAAGCTGCTGAATCCATACTGCCTGGGCAGAATTTTCTGTATTGACGCTGTGGTAAACGCCGTCAATGAAAATGTGGTGAGTATTGGTGTATCTGTCCAATTCGGGCATTTTCGACCAGATCACCTGGAGGTTTTACCTTGGTGTCTTTTTTTAAAAATATACTTTTATTCTCCTCCTCCTTCACATTTTCATCCAAATTTAAACCCATCAACGACCTGGGTGTCTTTAATAGTGGGGAGAACAAAAGGACGAACACACATATGAATTCCAACAATTTTTATTAGACACTAAATTAACCCAAAATATATATACTAGAACACCCAGGATTCGGTTATACTACCTGCAAAGATGGTTCGGGTGAAGGGGTGGTTCTTACTGGCAACTTCTTCCTTCCTTCCTGGTCAGTTCTTTGCTGGTCACGGTCACCTCCCACATAGCGTCTTTGCTGCTGATGTGCCTTGGGTATGTGTTTTTATTCCTCCCGCCCCCATCCCTCCCTTGCGCCCTTTTGCCATTTCCTCTGCCTTTCTGCCAATGACGCCTCGGGAGAGGGTCTCAGCACCCATATGGTCTGGTTGATAACCGTTTGACAGGACACCTGAGCCCACCCCAGGTGTCCCATCTCTGGTGGTGTGGTCTGCCCATAACCTGTTCGCATACAAGGTAACAGCAGAAACTCTGGGTGCCCGTGAGTCTGGCTCAATCTGGGCTACTGACAATAGACCAGCATAAATCAATAGGGTGCGATGATCTGATGCGTGATTGACGGGTGTGTTCCAGATATATTTCTGGCAGGTGATATGTGGGTTGTGTATTTGACTTTGGCCAAGTCTGAATTCCCTACAGCATGCCTGAGGTTTGATTTTAAAGCGTCCAATTCTTTCGTTTAAAATATCCAATTTAATCGGGCTCAAAAGTAGGCCCTGCCCTGTCAGGTTACCACAGTGTACTATCCTGATTTTCAACAGAGGGGCAATAATTGGTTAGAATCACAATCTACAGCACAGAGACAGGCTCTTCGGAATGTTAAAAGCAGATTGATAAAATGTAAGAATTATGGATAGAATAATGATTTTCTGAAACATTCAGCAATGAAATTCAAGGGCCCTTTAAACTCACTTTATGGAATCATTTACATTTAGAAACATTGATATTTATATCAACAGCTATGTTGCGTCGGGTCTGTCGCCATCACCTTCATAATGTTGCCTTTCTCCTCATTTGCCTCAGTCCTTATGCTGTTGAAACCTTCATCCATTGTGACCTTGAGACTTGATTATTGCAGGACTCTCTTGGCCAGCTTCTCGTCTGCCACCTGAATCCTAACTTGCACCACCTCCCCATTCGCCAATCACATTGAGCTCTCTGCCCATTTCCACCATTAGCCCAGCCAACGCCTTTGCGCCGTGACCTGTCCAACCTTTTTTAATAAATTTAGTACCCAATTCATTTTTTCCAATTAAGGGGCAATTTCACGTGGCCAATCCACCTAGCCTGCACATCTTTTTGGGTTGTGGGGGCGAAACCCACGCAAACACGGGGAGAATGTGCAAACTCCACACGGACAGTGACCCAGAGCCTGGATCGAACCTGGGACCTCGGCGCTGTGAGGCAGCAGGGCTAACCCACTGTGCTGCCCTGACCTGTCCAACCTTGGCTCCTGCACCAAGTTCCAGTCCCCCTGCCACTATCAGTTTGTGTGTCCCCAAGTCGAGTATGGCCCCAAACACCTTCTTTGCAAATCCCACATCGTTCCAATTGGGACCGTATACGCTTAACAGCGCCACTAACCTCCCCTCCAGCACCCCTGTCACAATCACATATCTACCCCCCTGATCTGCCACCACCTTCTCCATCTGGAAGCGTACTCTTTTGCTGACCATTACCGCTAGCCCTCGAGCCCTTCCGTCAAATCCAGAGTGAAAGCGAATTTACAGAGCACAAGGGAGGCCACTCGGCCCATTGAGTCAGCACAGGCCCTAGGAAAGAGCACCCTACTCAAGACCACGCCTCCACCCTATCCTCGTAATCTCACAACCTTGGAAACCAAGGGCAATTTACATGGATGTGCAGATGGAGACGGGCCGTGCACAACCCCCTGCATGGAGATTGGACACAGACTTCTTGCCTGCCAGAAAACATCACTAACAACCAGAATTGGGAAGTCTCACCTGCGATGTTCTAGAGGCACTGAAGTCGGTGATTAGGGGAGAGACTATAGCCTAATAGACACACAGCGATAGGGAAGAGAGAGCGTCCAGGCAACAACTGATCGATTCCGACCTGGAGGTCGACAGATACCCCGATCGTGGAGCTTCTGGCCGAAAGGAAAAAGCTACAAATTTTGTTTTTTAAAAACATATTAATATAGCAGATTTGTCAGGTTACAGACTGATGCCAACTCTCTATAACTAGATCAGATGAGTGTATATGTATACATTTTAGAACCCAAATTTAATTTGAAAATGTGATTGTATTACAGCGGATTTGTTTTCTTAAAAATCTTTGGTCTAAGATCAACCTGCAATTTTATAGTTTGCAACACCTATTTAAATCACACCCGAGTTAAGTACAAGAGGAATGGGTTAATGTGTGACAGCATGGGAATCATGTTGCATCTGTGTGTTGCTACACCAAATATGTTGGCATATCCACATAGAAATGTTAATGTTTATGGGGAAAATCAGTGATTTCTGATGAGATTTTCTCACTTAGACCATCGGATCTGGAAACCAAATCTTATCCAACTGCTTAACAGTGCATTAAAACGTTTTTTAATGCATCACTCTGGACTTTGCAGAAACTTTTTTTTACACATGTATACACTGAACAGGTTTTTGACTTGTCAAAAGAAGGTAACCCTAAATTAATAACTAACATGGATTGGTCAGGCATTAATAAAACCTCCCATAATCCAGTCACTAATGTAGAGTAAGGCTTGCATTTCCATGGCACCTTTCACAACTGCAGGGCTATAAGCTAACAACGTATTTTGGAAGCATATAATCACTGTTGTAATTTTGGAGACATAGTAGCCAACTTGTGCTGAGCAAATTCCCATAAACAGCGATGGGATGATGGCCATAGAATCTCTAAAGTGCAGGAGGCCATTCGGCCCACCAAGTCTGCACTGACCCTCTGAACGAGCACCGCACTGAGGCTCACTCCCGCACTGAGGCTCACTCCCCCACCCCAGCCCTGTAACCCCACCTAACCTTTTGGACACCACAGGCAATTTAACATGACCAATCCACCAAACCTGCACATCTTTGGACTGTGGGAGGAAACCGGCGCACCGGGAAGAAACTCCACAGATAATGTTTTATTTGTTATGTTTCTTTTAAAATTTAGAGTACCCAATTCATTTTTTCCAATTAAGGGGCAATTTAGTGTGGCCAATCTACCTACCCTGCACACCTTTGGGTTGTGGGGGGCGAAACGCACGCACACACGGGGAGAATGAGCAAACTCCACACGGTCAGTGACCCAGAGCCGGGATCGAACCTGGGACCTCGGCGCCGTGAGACTGCAGTGCTACCACTGCGCCACCGTGCTGCCCTTTTTATTTGTTATGTTGACAGTGGAATAAATATTGACCTGACTACTTTATATAATCTTTATTGTCACAAGTAGGCTTACATTAACACTGCAATGAAGTTACTGTGAAAAGCCCGTAGTCACCACATTCCGCCACCTGTTCGGGTACAGAGGGAGAATTTAGAATGTCCAATTCACCACACGTCTTTCGGGACTTGTGGGGGGAAACTGGAGCCCCCGGAGGAAACCCACGCAGACACAGGGAGAATGTGCAGACTCCGCACATAGTGACCCAAGCCGGGAATAGAACCTGGCTATTCCAGGTAACAATACTAACCACTGCGCTACCGTGCCACCAATAACGCCACAGGATCATTACAGCTTTCTAAGGGCCTCGGCTTAAGATGGGACAGAAGATTGCCCCTCCGACAAGCTTTTGGGGTCAGTGCCAGCTGAATCCTTGCGCTCAATTCTTTTTGAGGTGGGACCTGAATCCACAACATGATGCCAGGGTGAGGGTGCTACGGACTGAGCCACAACAGCCGCCATGACCACACACCCCTTCCCTCCTCAAAACCTGAGGGGTAACCAGGATTGCCCTGATCAGCCCAGACAATATTGGCCCTCTGCCATTTCCAGTAAGATGACAAACCCAACGTGCTTGACCAGGTTGGCATCCCACAGCCAACTGCAGAACGAGGAGGAGGGGGGGAGACTCCCACTGCCTTAAACTGAATGGGAGGGGGTGCTGCAGTCTGAGGAGGGGGTGGGGGGGCTGCAGTCTGAGGAGGGGGTGGGGGCTGCAGTCTGAGGAGGGGGTGGGGGCTGCAGTCTGAGGAGGGGGGTGGGGGGGGGGGCTGCAGTCTGAGGGAGGGGGGGGCTGCAGTCTGAGGGAGGGGGGGCTGCAGTCTGAGGGAGGGGGGGCTGCAGTCTGAGGGAGGGGGGGCTGCAGTCTGAGGGAGGGGGGGCTGCAGTCTGAGGGAGGGGGGGCTGCCAGTCTGAGGGAGGGGGGCTGCAGTCTGAGGGAGGGGGGGCTGCAGTCTGAGGGAGGGGGGCTGCAGTCTGAGGGGGGGGGGCTGCAGTCTGAGGGAGGGGGGCTGCAGTCTGAGGGAGGGGGGGCTGCAGTCTGAGGGAGGAGGGGGCTGCAGTCTGAGGGAGGGGGGGGCTGCAGTCTGAGGGAGGGGGGGGCTGCAGTCTGAGGGAGGGGGGGGCTGCAGTCTGAGGAGGGGGGGGCTGCAGTCTGAGGGAGGGGGGGGCTGCAGTCTGAGGGAGGGGGGGGCTGCAGTCTGAGGGAGGGGGGGGCTGCAGTCTGAGGGAGGGGGGGGCTGCAGTCTGAGGAGGGGGGGGCTGCAGTCTGAGGGAGGGGGGGGCTGCAGTCTGAGGAGGGGGCTGCAGTCTGAGGGAGGGGGGGCTGCAGTCTGAGGGAGGGGGGGGCTGCAGTCTGAGGGGGGGGGCTGCAGTCTGAGGGAGGGGGGGGGCTGCAGTCTGAGGGAGGGGGGGGCTGCAGTCTGAGGAGGGGGGGGGCTGCAGTCTGAGGGAGGGGGGGGGGGCTGCAGTCTGAGGGAGGGAGGGGGGGGCTGCAGTCTGAGGAGGGGGGGCTGCAGTCTGAGGGAGGGGGGCTGCAGTCTGAGGGAGGGGGGGCTGCAGTCTGAGGGAGGGGGGGGGGCTGCAGTCTGAGGGAGGGGGGGGCTGCAGTCTGAGGAGGGGGGGGCTGCAGTCTGAGGGAGGGGGGCTGCAGTCTGAGGGAGGGGGGGGCTGCAGTCTGAGGGAGGGGGGGCTGCAGTCTGAGGGAGGGGGGGCTGCAGTCTGAGGAGGGGGGCTGCAGTCTGAGGGAGGGGGGGGCTGCAGTCTGAGGGAGGGGGGGGCTGCAGTCTGAGGGAGGGGGGGCTGCAGTCTGAGGAGGGGGGGGCTGCAGTCTGAGGGAGGGGGGGGCTGCAGTCTGAGGGAGGGGGGGGGCTGCAGTCTGAGGGAGGGGGGGGGCTGCAGTCTGAGGGAGGGGGGGGGCTGCAGTCTGAGGGAGGGGGGGGGCTGCAGTCTGAGGGAGGGGGGGGGGCTGCAGTCTGAGGGAGGGGGGGGCTGCAGTCTGAGGGAGGGGGGCTGCAGACTGAGGGAGGGGGGGCTGCAGTCTGAGGGAGGGAGGGGGGGGGCTGCAGTCTGAGGGAGGGGGGGGCTGCAGTCTGAGGGAGGGGGGGGGCTGCAGTCTGAGGGAGGGGGGGGGCTGCAGTCTGAGGGAGGGGGGGGCTGCAGTCTGAGGGAGGGGGGGCTGCAGTCTGAGGGAGGGGGGGCTGCAGTCTGAGGGAGGGGGGGCTGCAGTCTGAGGGAGGGGGGGCTGCAGTCTGAGGGAGGGGGGGCTGCAGTCTGAGGGAGGGGGGGGGCTGCAGTCTGAGGGAGGGGGGGGGGCTGCAGTCTGAGGGAGGGGGGGCTGCAGTCTGAGGGAGGGGGGGCTGCAGTCTGAGGAGGGGGGGGCTGCAGTCTGAGGAGGGGGGGGCTGCAGTCTGAGGGAGGGGGGGGGCTGCAGTCTGAGGGAGGGGGGGGCTGCAGTCTGAGGGAGGGGGGGGCTGCAGTCTGAGGGAGGGGGGGGCTGCAGTCTGAGGGAGGGGGGCTGCAGACTGAGGGAGGGGGGGCTGCAGTCTGAGGGAGGGGGGGGCTGCAGTCTGAGGGAGGGGGGGGCTGCAGTCTGAGGGAGGGGGGTGGCTGCAGTCTGAGGGAGGGGGGGGCTGCAGTCTGAGGGAGGGGGGGGCTGCAGTCTGAGGGAGGGGGGGCTGCAGTCTGAGGGAGGGGGGGCTGCAGTCTGAGGGAGGGGGGGCTGCAGTCTGAGGGAGGGGGGGCTGCAGTCTGAGGGAGGGGGGGGCTGCAGTCTGAGGGAGGGGGGGGGCTGCAGTCTGAGGGAGGGGGGGGCTGCAGTCTGAGGGAGGGGGGGCTGCAGTCTGAGGGAGGGGGGGGCTGCAGTCTGAGGGAGGGGGGCTGCAGTCTGAGGGAGGGGGGGCTGCAGTCTGAGGGAGGGGGGGGCTGCAGTCTGAGGGAGGGGGGGGCTGCAGTCTGAGGGAGGGGGGGGCTGCAGTCTGAGGGGGGGGCTGCAGTCTGAGGGAGGGGGGGGCTGCAGTCTGAGGGAGGGGGGGGCTGCAGTCTGAGGAGGGGGGGCTGCAGTCTGAGGGAGGGGGGGGCTGCAGTCTGAGGGAGGGGGGGCTGCAGTCTGAGGGAGGGGGGCTGCAGTCTGAGGGAGGGGGGGGCTGCAGTCTGAGGGAGGGGGGGGCTGCAGTCTGAGGGAGGGGGGGCTGCAGTCTGAGGGAGGGGGGGCTTGCAGTCTGAGGGAGGGGGGGCTGCAGTCTGAGGTGAGGGGGGGGCTGCAGTCTGAGGGAGGGGGGGCTGCAGTCTGAGGGGGGGGGGCTGCAGTCTGAGGGAGGGGGGGGCTGCAGTCTGAGGGAGGGGGGGGGGCTGCAGTCTGAGGGAGGGGGGGGGCTGCAGTCTGAGGGAGGGGGGGGGCTGCAGTCTGAGGGAGGGGGGGGGCTGCAGTCTGAGGGAGGGGGGGGGCTGCAGTCTGAGGGGGGGGGCTGCAGTCTGAGGGGGGGGGGCTGCAGTCTGAGGGAGGGGGGGGCTGCAGTCTGAGGGAGGGGGGGGGCTGCAGTCTGAGGGAGGGGGGGGGGGCTGCAGTCTGAGGGAGGGGGGGCTGCAGTCTGAGGGAGGGGGGGGGCTGCAGTCTGAGGGAGGGGGGGCTGCAGTCTGAGGGAGGGGGGGGGCTGCAGTCTGAGGAGGGGGGGGGGCTGCAGTCTGAGGGAGGGGGGGGGGCTGCAGTCTGAGGGAGGGGGGGGGGCTGCAGTCTGAGGGAGGGGGGAGGGCTGCAGTCTGAGGGAGGGGGGGGCTGCAGTCTGAGGGAGGGGGGGGGGCTGCAGTCTGAGGGAGGGGGGGGCTGCAGTCTGAGGGAGGGGGGGGGGCTGCAGTCTGAGGGAGGGGGGGGGGGCTGCAGTCTGAGGGAGGGGGGGGCTGCAGTCTGAGGGAGGGGGGGGGGGGCTGCAGTCTGAGGGAGGGGGGGGGGGCTGCAGTCTGAGGGAGGGGGGGGCTGCAGTCTGAGGGAGGGGGGGCTGCAGTCTGAGGGAGGGGGGGGCTGCAGTCTGAGGGGGGGGGGCTGCAGTCTGAGGGAGGGGGGGGGGCTGCAGTCTGAGGGAGGGGGGGGCTGCAGTCTGAGGGAGGGGGGGGCTGCAGTCTGAGGGAGGGGGGGGCTGCAGTCTGAGGGAGGGGGGGGGGCTGCAGTCCTGAGGAGGGGGGGGGCTGCAGTCTGAGGGAGGGGGGGGCTGCAGTCTGAGGGAGGGGGGGGGCTGCAGTCTGAGGGAGGGGGGGCTGCAGTCTGAGGGAGGGGGGGCTGTAGTCTGAGGGGGGGTGGGCTGTAGTCTGAGGGGGGGGGGCTGCAGTCTGAGGGAGGGGGGGGCTGTAGTCTGAGGAGGGGGGGGGGGGCTGCAGTCTGAGGGGGGGGGGCTGCAGTCTGAGGGGGGGGGGCTGCAGTCTGAGGGGGGGGGCTGCAGTCTGAGGGGGGGGCTGCAGTCTGAGGGGGGGGGGGCTGCAGTCTGAGGGGGGGGGCTGCAGTCTGAGGGGGGGGGGGCTGCAGTCTGAGGGGGGGGGGGCTGCAGTCTGAGGGGGGGGGGCTGCAGTCTGAGGGGGGGGGGGGCTGCAGTCTGAGGGGGGGGGGGCTGCAGTCTGAGGGAGGGGGGGGCTGCAGTCTGAGGGAGGGGGGCGGCGGGGCTGGTGGTTAAATTCCGGGGCCGGAAAACCGTCTCGCTAACGGCGGGAGGGTTTTGCCGCCAAAAATAAAAATGAACGAGGCCGCTCTGGAAGGAGCTGCTATGGAGGAGGGGGAAAAGATGGAAAAACGAACATTGCCGCCGTCCGGAGCCCGGTCTGTGAGCGGCCGGAGGCGGGCAGGGCTCGGCGGGAACGAGCGTTTGGGTCGGGGCACGTGGCGAATCTGCCATCGGGAACTCGCAGGTTTCCGCTTGGAAAATCGAGAACGTTCACTTTTTAATCTATCAAAAAATATACACACATATATATATATAAAAATCCTCGTAGAACCTGAGGGAAACCGCGCCGGGACCGGCGTCCTTTTCGTTCAGGTGTTCCCGGGGTTTTGTGCCGAATCGGCAGATGTGGAACGTGGGCTGACTCCGTGTTGGGGAGGTGGGTGGATTCGTTGGCGCGACGCGCGCGCAAGGCGCAACCCCAACGTGCTGCTCCCTCCACCAGGGCCCCGGCCCCGCCCCCCCCTCAGACCCTGACGGACAGGCGGGCCGGCCAACCGGGAGGCGGGTTGTTTTTCAAACGCGCCAATGGGTCGCGGGAGGGCGGGACCGGGGCCTAGGCGGGTGAGGCGGCCCTGGAAGTATTTCCCTCTTTTTCTGATCTCCCGAGTTGTCCATTGACTGAGGGGATTCAGTCACCTCCACTCCCGCTCCTTTAAAAGACATGTAATCTATCTATAATATATATTTTTTTTAAAAAACAACTGGCTGGGGAGGGCGGCTTGGCGCCAAAGGCGGAATTTATTTCCCCTTCCCCGTCGTCTTTATTATTATTTTATTGGAAAATACAGGTTTAAAAAGAGGGGGGGCGGGGGGGAGGAGGGGGGTGAAGCCTGAGGCCTGCGGATTTTTATTATAAATTTTATTTGAAAAAGAAGAAGGAGGGGAGGGGAGGGGGGGTTGGGGAAGGGAAACACCATTACTTGGTTTAATTCTTGGAAAGCCCTCTCGCGTTCCCGCCGAAGAGATGTCGAGACCTGTCAGGTTCGTATGTGGAGCATTTAAACCGATTATTTATTTATTTTGGGGGGGGGGGGCAGCAGCAACGCAAAAAATATATATTTATTTTATTCCTGTTTGAAAATTTTCAACCGGAGTTTGTTTCCGAAAGTGGGTCTGCGCTTCTGAGGGTCCCTCCCCCCACCCCCCCCCCCCCCCCCCCCCCATTTCATCTCCCTCAATCCCCCTTTTAATGGCGGGGAATAGTCCCCACAAAATGTCTGTCTTTTCCCCTTTGGTCAAAAATTATTATTATTTTCCTCTTAAACAGCCTTCATTTTCACCCGTGGATTATACTTCTTATTAAGTCCCGTCCCCCCCCCCCCCCTCCCCTCCCTCTCCCCCAATTCTTTATTGTGCAATTTGTGCTCTGGGTTGACCACCACTGCTTAAAATGTAGTGAGATCCAATTCACCTTTTTATCGTTTTTGAATTCAATCGTTTAGCTTCATTTAACTGATTCCAATGTTTCGTTTCATGTTTTTTTAAAATCCCAACCTGGATTATATGTATATATATATATATATATGTGTAGTGTGAGATGCATTCGACTGGGGGGGGGGGGTTGTCAGATGGTCTTTGCTTTGGGCAACGTTTGTGGAGGGTAGGGGGATTTTATTTTCTCTTAGCGCTCGTTTTATTTCCTCTTCAGGTTTATCAGGCAAAGTCAGCAGCATCTGGGTCTCCATTTTGAGTTGTGCCCTGCGAAAAAAAAAAGACATGTGGTTTCTGGGAAGTTGGGAGGAACAAATGGGCTCATGCTGTGCGCAGATACTGCTGTTCTGAATTCCTGGAGGAGTACATGAAGGAGGCGCGAGTCTTTTTTGAGTCCAGTGGTCACACTTCCTTGTGCACCCCAAGGAGCCATCGTGGCAGACCTTCCGTTTTTAATTCGAAATAAATTAAATTTGTACCTGTCCCTTTAAGCGTGAGTTCTGTGACTGGAAATGAGTGCAAGGGTGTGTTTGTGTTGGAAAGATAGGATGCACAGCTATAATTCCAGCAGCATTCAGCTTCAAAGTGGTTTAGAATGTAAATGGAAATTAATTCTCCCCCCCCCCCCCCCTCAAAATGAGCTACCAGTATAATCTGAAATCTGACCGTATCATTTTAATTTTTTCAGATTTAAAGAAAATGCTGGAAATACTCGCTCTGGCAGCATCTGTGGAGATGAGAACAAAATTAATTCTTCTGATTAATAATTGGAATTTTACAATTTGTAGCATCCACAGTATTTTACCTTTTTGAGGTCCCGTTTTTGGATGTTGCATGCGAATAGAGAGGTTGATGAAAGGACTTTTAAAGTTACACTGACAGTAGTTTATTTAATGTTCTGCACGATATTAATTCCTGGCTACGTGATTTTTGATTCAAACAGGATATATAAGGGCACCAGACTGGTAGTTTTTGTTTTTTATTGAAGTGGTGGCATTTTGGGCAATTAATTTTCAAATTTCTCCACAATTTAGTACTGGTTGAACTTTCAGTAACTACTGCAACTTGTATTTATATAACATCCTTCAATGTAGTAAAACATCCCATGGTGATTCACAGCATTATAAAGCAAAATTAACTATTTTCTATTATTTTTCTCAGGAATAGGAAGGTCATTGACTACTCACAGTTTGAAGACTCTGATGGTATGTACTATGCATGACATCAGGTAATTTTTAAGTAGCTTGTCTTGTGAATTTAAGAAAAAAATCTTTCTTGAGGCTGCTTATTCATATTGTATGTTTTTATGGACCCATGGGCACCATCTATCAAAAACAACTTGCATTTATTTAGCACATGTTTGAATGTGGTTTAAAAAAAACAAGCTTCATAGAATTTACAGTGCAGAAGGAGGCCATTCGGCCCATCAAGTCTGCACCGGCTCTTGGAAAGAGCACCCTACCCAGGTCAACACCGCCACCCTATTCCCATAACCCGGTAACCCCACCCAACACTAAGGGCAATTTTGGACACTCAGGGCAATTTATCATGGCCAATCCACCTAACCTGCACATCTTTGGACTGTGGGAGGAAACCGGAGCACCCAGAGGAAACCCACGCACACACAGGGAGAACGTGCAGACTCCGCACAGACAGTGACCCAAGCCAGAATCGAACCGGGGACCCTGGAGCTGTGAAGCAATTGTGCTATCCACAATGCTACCGTGCTGCCCACAAGCTTCACGAGTGTTATCAATCAAATTTTGACACACAGCCACATGATATTAGGACAAGTGACCAGAAGCTTGGTCAAAGAGGTAGATTCAAAGAATGTATTCATGGACGAGAGAGCGCGACAGATAATTGCAGAGCTTTGGGCCTGAGTTTCTGAAGGTGCTGTTGCCAATGATGGAGCGAATAAGCAGGGATGTAGGGCAGCACGGTGGCGTGGTGGTTAGCACTCCAGCTTCAAGGCGCCACGGTCCCAGATTCAATCCTGGCTCTAGGTCGCTGTCCATGTGGAGTTTGCGCATTTTCCCCGTATTTGCGTGGGTTTTTATCCCCAACCCAAAAATGTGCAGGGTAGGTGAATTGGCCACGCTAAATTGCCCCTTAATTGGAAAAAATGAATTGGGTATTCTAAATTTATATTAAAAAAAGAATAAACAGGGATGTAAATGAGGTCTGAATTAGAGCACAGAATTCTTGGAGGAAGATGGGGAAGGATCAGCCTATGGAGGGCTTTTAAAGCAAGGATGAACATTTTTTTACTTGAGCCATTTCTAGACTGGAAGCCAACTTAAGTCGTTGAGCACAGGGGAAATGGATGAACAGAACTGGTTGAGGGCGCTAATTTGTATTGTATACCTCTGTGATGTTCTCTAGAGTTTTGGGTGAGAAGTTTATGGAGGATGTAAGATGGGAGGCAGGGCAGAATAGCATTGCTATAGTCTAGAGGTTACCCAAGGCATGGATGTGGTTTGCAACAGATGAGTGGAGGCAGGTGTTGAGACAGGAGAAGGAAGTAGGTGGCATTGAAGTGGATGCTTATCTCACGGTAAAGATGACATCAAGGTTGCAAGGTTCAGCCTCAAAGGTGGCCAGGGCTAGAGTTTGCACATTCTCCCTGTGCCTGCGTGGGTCTCGCCCCCACAACTCAAAAAGATGTGCAAGGATGGTGAATTGGCCATGCTAAATTGCTCAGTTGACAAAAAAAAGAATTGGGTACTCAATTTTTAAGAAGTGGCCAGGGTTAGAATTGGTGGGAATGGGATGGGGTTTATGGTGAGGACAAAAGACTAGCTTTGGTTTTTCTGATATTTGGTTGGGACTTCAAGCACTGGATTTCTGCTCATCCAGTGCTTGAAGTCCGACACACTATGTAATGCAAGGGTTGAGAAGGGTAGTCATGTGGTAGAGGTAGATGTTGTCAGCATATGGCCAAGTGCAGACTTGATGGGCCCAATGGCCTCCTCCTGCACTGTAAATTCTATGTGTGGAACCTGATCCGTGATCAATGGGATCGGGCCTAGGATAGATTCTGGGAGCACTCCGGGTGCAATGGTAAGGAGTGAGAAGGTGATTCTCTGGCTACAACTGGAGGGATAAGAATGGATTTGGGAAGATTCAGTAAGGATGATTGTGAATTTTGGAACCAACAACAGGCTCAAAGACTTGTAAGTTTAAAGAGCTTGAAGATGGGCTGGTAACTTGCAATGACGAGCTGAGAGTGCTTCATGAGGAGAGTGGTGATGCAGGCAGCTTTTGAAGGTCAGTAGGACTGTGCCTATGAAGGGGGAATAGATGATAAGTGGGGGATCTGAAAGGAAAGTTGCGCTGTCGGCATTTTAGTGTGAATAAGGCTTAGTGGACGAAGTAAGCTTGATGGGAAGTCTTACAGCTGAGCACAGAAACTTTAGGTCCGCTTAGCTGCTCTTCAGGGCAGGATTCTTGGGTTTTTCAAATTCTTCATGGGACCTGGCCTTTGCTGGCTTGGCAAACACTTATTACCCACCACTAATTGCTCTGGGGAAGGTGGTGATGAGCTGCCTTCCTGAACTATTAATAATAATCTTTATTATTCAAGTAGGCTTACGTTAACACTGCAATTAAATTGGGAAGGGTGCAGAGGAGATTTACCAGAATGTTGCCTGGTATGGAGGGTTGATCTTATGAGGGAAGGCTGAGGGACTTGAGGCTGTTTTTGTTAGAGAGAAGAAGGATAAGAGGTGACTTAATTGAGGCATACAAGATGATCAGAGGATTAGATTAGGTGGACAGTGAGAGCCTTTTTCCTCTGATGGTGATGTCTAGCACGCGGGGACATAGCTTTAAATTGAGGGGAGATAGATATAGGACAGATGTCAGAGGTAGGTTCTTTACTCAGAGAGTAGTAAGGGCGTGGAATGCCCTGCCTGCAACAGTAGTGGACTCGCCAATACTAAGGGCATTCAAATGGTCATTGGATAGACATGGATGATAAGGGAATAGTGTAGATGGGCTTTCGAGTGGTTTCACAGGTCGGCACAACATCGAGGGCCTGTACTGCGCTGTTTCTATGAAGTTACTGTGAAAAGCCTCGAGTCGCACATTCCGGCGCCTGTTCGGGTACACAGAGGGAGAATTCAGAATGTCCAATCGACCTAACTACTGCAGTCCATGCAGCGTAGGTACGCCCACAATGCTGTTAAGAAGGGAATTCTGGGATTTTGACCCAATAACAACAAAGTAACAATATAGTTCCAAACCATGATCGTGTGTGGCTTGGAGGAGATGTTTGAGGTGTTGATGTTCCCCCGCACATGCTGCCCTTGCCCTTTTTTAAAAATATAAATTTAGTGTACCCAATTCATTTTTTCCAATGAAGGGGCAATCTAGCATGGTCAATCCACCTAACCTGCACATCTTTTGGGTTGTGGGGACGAAACCCACGCAAACGTGGGGAGAATCTGCAAACTCCACACGGACAGTGACCCAGAGCCGGGATTGAACATGGGACCTCAGTGGCGTGAGGCAGAAGGGCTAACCCACTGTGCCACCGTGCTGCCCACCCTTGCCCTTGCATCTAGGTGATGTAGGTCACAGGTTTCAAAGATGCTGTTGAGGGAGCCTTGCTGAGTTGCCACTGTGTGCCAGTGGTGGAGGGGGTGAATGTTTAAGGTAGATAGGGGTGCTTGTCAAGTGCTCTACTTTTTCCTGGATAGTGTTGAGCTTCTTATATTATTGAGACTACTATTTAGGCAAGTGAAGAGTATTCCATCACACTTCTAACTTGCGCCTTGTAGATGGTGGACAGATGTTGGGGAGGAGTTCGTCACCACACAATTCCCAGTCTCTGACTTGTTCCTGTAGCCATAATAATTTACGTGGCTATTAAAATGGTGGTCCTCCCAAGGTTTCTTTTTGTATTCCAGTGCCTTCCAATTGTGATCACCAAGGCCTTTTTTAAGAGGGTAGGCAGGAGCATTATGGGTTTTGTGTGGGCGAGTAAGACCCCGAGGGTAAGGAGGGGGGGTTCCTGGAGCGTAGTAGAGATAGAGGAGGGCTGGCGTTGCCGAATCTGGGTGGCTACTACTGGGCAGCCAACGTGGCGATGATCCGTAAGTGGATGATGGAGGGAGAGGGGGCTGCATGGAAGAGGTTGGAGATGGCGTCCTGCAAAGGAACGAGCCTGGGGGCGCTGGTGACGGCACCGCTGCCGCTCTCGCTGACTAGGTACACCACGAGTCCGGTGGTGGCGGCAACGCTAAAGATCTGGGGGCAGTGGAGACGGCACAGGGATGTGATGGGAGCCTCGGTGTGGTCCCCGATCAGAGCTAACCATCGGTTTGTCCCAGGAAGGATGGACGGGGAGTTTCAGAGCTGGCATCGGGCAGGGGTTAGAAGAATGGGGGACCTGTTTATCGATGGGACGTTTGCGAGCATAGGGGCGCTGGAGGAGAAGTTTGGACTACCCCCGGGAAACGCTTTCAGGTACATGCAAGTGAGGGCATTTGTGAGGCGGCAGGTCAGGGAATTCCCGCTGCTCCCGGCACAGGGGATTCAAGACGGGCTTTTTTTGGGCGTATGGGTCGGAGAGGGCAAGGTGTCGGCGATACACCAGGAGATGAAAGAAGAGGGGGAGGCTTTGGTAGAGGAGCTGAAGGGTAAATGGGAAGAGGAGCTGGGGGAGGAGATTGAGGAGGGTCTGTGGGCTGATGCCCTAAGTAGGGTTAATTCCTTTTCCTCGTGTGCCAGGCTTAGCCTGATACAATTTAAGGTTGTTCACAGCGCACATGACGGGGGCGAGGCTGAGTAGGTTCTTTGGGGTGGAGGACAGATGTGGGAGGTGCTCAGGAAGCCTGGTGAACCATGCCCATATGTTTTGGTCGTGCCCGGCACTGGATGGGTTCTGGAGGGGAGTTGCGAGAACTATATCTAAGGTGGTGAAAGTCCAGGTCAAGCCAAGTTGGGGGCTAGCCCTATTTGGAGTAGTGGACGAGCCGGGAGTGCAGGAGGCGAAAGAGGCCGGCATTCTGGCCTTTGAGTCCCTGGTAGCCCGGCGGAGGATCTTGTTAGTGTGGAAGGATGCGAAGCCCCCCAGTGTGGAAGCCTGGATAAATAACATGGCAGGGTTTGTCAAGTTGGAGAGGATAAAGTTTGCCTTGAGAGGGTCTGCGCAGGGGTTCTACAGGCGGTGGCAACCGTTCCTAGACTATCTCGCGGAGCGTTAGATGAAGTTCGGTCAGCAGCAGCAGCAACCCGGGGGGGGGGGGGGTCTATCTTTGGGGGCGGGGGGGGAGGAGAGGGAGGGATGGGGAAGGTTTTTTTTCTGGGGGGCATCTGAGCAAGAAAATATATGTATGATCCGGAAAACTGATATGTACGGGAGGAATCCAATGTACAAAGCTCTGTATCATATTGACTTGCCATGTGTATGTTTTACTATGCAAGCTTTCTTTTCTTTTTGTTACGGGCGGGGTGGGGTTTGTTTGTATGGTTGAAAATTTTGTTTAAAAATTCTTTAAACATATTTTTTAAAAAAATAATAATTTACGTGGCTGATCGGTCCAGTTCAGTTGAGAAATTGAGTGTTAAAGAACACAAAAGGCATACAGGGATAGGTTGATTTTGAATCTGCGAATCCCTGGAGTTTTTAATAAGCAATTATGTACCCACAATCTTTGTGATGTGGTAAGATGTTTATCTGTCCATATTTGTCAAGCGCTCACTTGTGACATTGTGAAGAACAGACTAAAATTCTGCAGCATTCAATTCCCATATAACCAATTGTAAATTTGTATAATGCTTCTCTGGATATCTCAAAATACTTGACAAAACCTCTGGTAACGCACAACAAGGTCCCACAAAGAGCCAGGAGTGCTTGTTTTTAGTGTTCTTTCTTGAGGAATAGATGCTGGTCAGATACCTAAAGAGTTCCACAGCTCTTTTAAGGGTGGCATGGGCTTTTATTTACATACTGCCCGAACAGGTAGCTTACCATTTCCACTGAAAAATAGCATTTGTGGCAATGCAGCACTCCCTCATTACTGTACTGAAGTGTCAGGCTAGGTTATATGCTCGGGTCACTGGGTTTTATTCCACAAAAATAGTGGTGAGACTGCGCCCATGGATCTGAGTAACTATATACTGATCAAAAAAATTAAGAACTACGTTGGCTGGTGGTAATCATATGACTTATTTTTTGAGCCTCCTGTTAATGAATAGCAATCATGATCTTGCCAAATGTGTGTTTCTAAAGCAATCTCTGCATAATAGATATGCTGCTTGACTGAGGTTTACATCAGGGGAACACAAGCAGGCTAAGTAGAATGGAAATGAATGGCAAACCTGGTTTCAAAATGGTACTGGCAAAACAGAATTGGCAGAACCTATTTGTCATGAGTTCAAACAATTTAATGCTAGCTGAGCTGAGGTTGTGTATTTATGGGATCATAGAAGCCTAGAGTTTACAGTGCAGAAGGAGGCTATTCGGCCCACCGTGTCTGCACTGGCCCTTGGAAGGAGCACTCTACCCCTCGACCATATACCAGTAACCCCACCTAACCTTTTTGGAAACTAAGGGGCAATTTAGCATAGCCAATCCACCTAACCTGCACATTTTGGACTGTAGAAGGAAACAGGAGCACCCGGAGGAAACCCATGCAGACCCGGGAAGGAAGTGCAAACTCCACACAGACGGTAACCCGAGGCTGGAATTGAACCTGGGACCCTGGAGCTGTGAGGCAGCAGTGCTAACCACTGTGCCACCCATATGTCAAATGAATTGTCATATTGATCCATATTGCTGTCTTGGGTTGTAACTTTTGTTTTAAAACATGCATGTTTATTTAGATCTGCTTTTATTACTACAGCTTGAGTGTTGCTCACGCGTCTAAATTTCTTATAAGTTTCATGTGATATTGAGTGTTGAATAGAAGACAGTGGTACATCATGGGAATTGGATGGGTTTGACATCTAAACCATTTCTATTGTCTTATATTATGTGTGAATTTCTAATTTGAGCTGCACCAGTAGTTTGCGACAGTAGTATATTACTACCCAGATTTTGCCATCTGGTGAATAAACGGCATTCATTACGCTTGCAGCCGTCCTCTGACTTGTCGTTGGGCTTTTGAGTTGTGACTTAAAATTACTGAAGATTCCTTTCCAGAGCAGCAATTCTCTACAGGGGATCCGTGGAGTATTTGAGCAGGGCAAGTAACAGCATGTCCCTTCAGCCAATCAAATTGAAGAGTCTTCACCGACCCCCTACAGACCAGGAGAATATTTATTTCACTCAGGCCATGTACAGAAAACAATGTAAAGGAAAGAAAGGTGGATTGGTGGAGATAGAATAGAGATGTATTTTTTTTTAAGTGGCACATTTAAATTTTAAAAAATCTCCTGGAAGAATGAGACTGCATACTTGTAAAGTTTAAATTTTCAGTGTCAGAGATTGTTTGGCAGTAATTGCATTGTTTAAAAGATAATTTGCACAAAGTACCAGCCCTAACTTTTCTGATGTAGGTAGTGGGTATGCCCAAAAGCCTTGCACCCTAATATGAACATCCAACGTAGGAGCAGAAGTAGACCATTCTGTCCCTCAAGCCTGCTCTGCTTGATTTGTTTGTGTTCCCAATTCTACACCGTGTAATCTTCAATTCCCTTGCCGTACAAGAATCTATTTACGTCCGCCTTAAAAATATTCAATGGCCCTGCCTTCCAAGGCAGAATTCCAAAGTCGGAGCACCCTCTAAGAGAAAACAATTCTCATTGTCGTCTGCCCTAAAAGAGTGACCGCTAATTTGAAAACAGTGCCCCCTCATTTTGGACTCGCCCACACATTTCTACACCTTCCTTATCGATACCATTCAGGACCTTGTATACTTCAATAAAGTAACCCCTCACTCTTCTGAACTCCAATGTAAACAAGCCCAGTATGTCCAACCCTTCCTTGTAAGACAACCCAGTTATTCCAGATTATCCATCTAGTAAACATCTTCTGAACTGTCTCCAATGCATTTATAGCCTTCATTAAGGAGACCAAAGCTATAGTGTTCGAGATATGGTCTCACCAATGCCCTATAAACTGAAGCATAACATCCTTACTTTTCTGTTCAATTCCTCTTATAATGGAGGATAACATACCATTAGCCGCCTTAATTGTTGTATCGACATACTAACCTTTTGTGACCTTTGCAGTAGAGCATCTAGATCCCTCTGCCCCTCTGAATTCTGCAATCCCCCATCTGCTATGTACTTCTGACAAAAGTGCACAACTCATATTTTCCCATGTTATCCTGCGTCTGCTAGATTTTTGTCCACTCAACCCAACTATATCCTCTTTACAATATATTTAACGACCCATCTTTGTGCCATTGAAAATGTAAATACCATGCCTTCACTCTCCACATCTAAGTTATTGATATAAATTGCAAAAAGTTGAGGCCCCCTCAGAGACTCCTGTTGGACTACACTTGGGGCTGGTTTAGCACACTGGGCTAAATCGCTGGCTTTTAAAGCAGGCCAGCAGCACGGTTCAATTCCCGTACCAGCCTCCCCGAACAGGCGCCGGAATGTGGCGACTAGGTGCTTTTCACAGTAACTTAATTGAAGTCTACTCGTGACAATAAGCGATTTTCATTTCATTTCACTTGTTACATACTGCCATTCAGAAAATGGCCCATTTATGCATTTATACTCGGTGCGAGCAAATCTTCAAATCGCTAGAGTGCAGAAGGAGGCCATTTGGCCCATCAAGTGCACCAACCCTCCTGATGGAGCACTCCAAACCCACTACCCCTATCCCAATTACTCCTTAACCTAACTTACATATCTTTGGATACTAAGGTAGCAGTTTAGCATGGTCAATCCACATCTTTGGATTGTGGGAGGAAACCGGAGCACCAAGAGGAAGCCCAGGCAGACACTGGGAGAATGTGTAAACTCCACACAGTGGAGTTCAAGACTCACTCAAGGCTGCAATTTGATCTTGCCCCCTGGCGCTGTGAAGCAACAGTGCTAACCACTGTGCTGCCCATCTTCGATCATCGTAATATGTTACTCCCTAAACCATGGGCATTTATTTTCTGCAATAACCTTCGATGTGACATCTTATCAGACGCTTCCTGGAAATTAAGTGGCCGATGACCACTATCGCCGATTGTCGTACAAACTCACCTGGTTCACTAATGTCCTTTGGGGAAGGACATTTACCATCCTTATCCAGTCTGACCACCCATGTGCTGTCAGACCCACTGCAATGTGGTTGGCACTTAACTGCCCTCTGAAATAGCTTGACATGCTACTGAGTTCAAGGGCAATAAGGGGTAGGTAACAAATGCTGACTTGCCAGTGATACACTCATCTCCTGAAATAATATTTTAAGAATAAATTTAGTACCCAATTCATTTTTTCCCCCTCCCCAATGAAGGGGCAATTTAGCGTGGCCAATCTACCTACGCTGCACATCTTTGGGTTGTGGTTGAAACCCACTCAAACACTGGGAGAAGGTACAAACTCCACACGGACAGTGACCCAGAGCCGGGATCGAACCTGGGACCTCGTGTCATGAGGCCACAGCGCTAGCCCGTTGCACCACTGCTGCCCTAAGAATGTTTTTAGCGCCAAATCTCTGAAGCAAAACCAGGCAGCAACTTCCAGAGTTTAAAGTTTTACCATATATGTGCAGGCTCTAGCAGTTGTTACAAAAGCACAATATTGCAGGTGCTGGAAATTTGAAATCGAGGCAAAATGTTGAAAACGCTCAGCAGGTCAGGCAGCATCTGTGGAGTCAATGTTTCATATCGATGATCCTTCATTGCAACTGCTTCTGGTGAAGGGTCATTAGCCTGAAATGTTAACTGCCTCTCTCTCCGAATGTACTACCAGTAGTTTCTGTTAACACTAGAAGTTGTATGGACAGCACGGTGGCGCAGTAGTTAGCAATGCTGCCTCACGGAGCCGAGGTCCCAGATTCGATCCTGGCTCTGGGTCACTATCCATGTAGGGTTTCGCCCCCATAACCCAAAGATGTGCAGGGTAGGTGGATTGGCCACACTAAATTGCCCCTTAATTGAGGGGGGAAAATGAATTGGGTACTGTATTTAAAAAAATATATTAAAAAATTTAATGCTAGAAGTTGCTGTTTGATTTACCCCATAATAACGGTGACTGCATTCACCTCACCATTATTTACATTGCAAAATTTGTGCGAGTGATGACTCATTGGCTGACATAGGCCAAGTAGTTCTCTGCTTGGTTTCCTGCTTTTTCTTTTGCCATGTTAGCTGATCTCTACTTGATTTGTACTGATGGGCAACAGTTACCTGCCAGTCTATGGGCGAGGAGGGTAAAATTGACCAGGGCCCATGCTTCTGATTGCTATCCTGACCTTGTTGGGAGTGTGTATATGTGGGTTGTGTAAGAACAGGATCATGTATGGTTTTAGTATCATATAGTGATTGAATAGTCTCCCACCTGACTCTTGCATCAAGTAACAGTCACTTGGTGAGGTTATAAGGGGACTTTCTGCAATGGAACCATACCTGATCAGGAATCTGCTATCAAGGAAGAATTTTTTTTTTTAATTGACCAGGGGGTTGGACAATGTACAGATTCGAGCATCGTTTTATTAAATGGCAAAGTGGCCACAAAGATTAAACGGTCCTTGAAGTTCTATTTATTGTGGTTTAATGTACTCCCATGTATGCTTCTACTAATCCAGTGATATGTTTGATTCAACCTATCATTGTTGACCTGATTTCAGTCTGGTCCCAACTGCTGTCTCCTGAATTTATCTTCATATCTGACCCCCCTCTTATTCGCACATTTATACTAAGCAATCTCAGCCGGTCTGACAGTATGTGTGGAGAGAGAACGGAGCTAACGTTTCGAGTCTAGGTGACCATCCAGACTCGAGGTTAACTCCCTTCTATCCATGGATGCTGTCAGACCAGCTGGGATTGTCCAGCATTTTCAGTGTTTGCTTCAGATTCCAGCATCCACAGTAATTTGCTTTTATCCCCTCTTATTCATAGTCCTTGGGCTGGATTCTCCGTTTCAGGGACTAAACTGTGGTCTTTTACGCCAGTAAAACTGGCGTCAAAAGGCCACAGATTCACCGTCTTGCAGGGGGCTAGCAGGCAGCTGTCGTGCAGCTCTTGGCTCTAGCTGCCAATACGGACCCAGCACGTCCGGGTCAGAGGCCGCGCATGCGCACGGTGCTCCATGGCGGGCTCTGACTGGATCTGGAACCCTGAAATAGTGCCCCCGAGCGGCCGCTCGCCCGACCCGGACCGCCCGCACAATAAAGGCCCAGTCCCGTATGCGGCCCCCCTGCCCTCCGATCGGCCCGCCCCCGACCATGGCGGCCACAGACTGAATCAGCAGCCGCGTCGTGAGTTTCCTGATCGGCTGGGACCATATTAGAAATATCCCGTCGGGACTTAGGCCGGTCGGGGGTGGTGAATAGTGGGGCGGGCCTCAAACAATGGCCGCAGGTGGGGAGCGCACGGCGTACTCCCCGCGAACGGCGCTTTTTGAAGCGTACATGTTGGGTGCGCCGGTCTCGATTACTTGCGTGAAACTAGATCCTCCGTCCTGACGCCGGATGTGATTTCGCCGCTGAGGTGCGGAATCCAGCCCCTTTTGTTTTTTTTTGTCTGAGTGTTTTATGGAACTCTAGCCAGCAGTTTCTCCAAAACTGAGCCATGACTTGTAATAGCTAACACCTCTACGCTCCATTAGACACCTTTAAAATTTAAAGACACCAGGATGCTGTCGCTTTAGTGAATGACTGAAAAAGAAAACAAGCAATGTGACATGCGATCTCACGATAGCCACTTATTACTGCAGCCTGATTATGTTTGCTTTCTATAATAAATAAAATACTATGGGTGCTGGAGTCTGAACCAAAAACACAGAATGCTGGAACAACTCAGCAGGTCTGGCATTATCTCTAGGGAGAGAAAATGAGTCCGTTTGACTCTTCATCAGAAATAAAGAGAGAGAAGATGTTGGATATGTTGGAGTTCAAAGATGTGCAGGGTAGGTGAATTGACGTTGTAAAATTAGTGTCCAAAAGGTTAGGTGGGGTTACGGGGATAGGTGGAGGCATGGACTTAAGTAGGGTGTACTTTCTAAGTGTCGGTGCAGACTCGATGGGCCAAATGGCCTCTTGCACTGCTGATTCTATGATATTAAACTAGCTGTGAGAGATTGAACAAGATATAGCAACTTTGAGAACACTTGAGACAGATGACTGCGGGGTGGTAATTGCATTGAGACAATAAATGTATGGGATATTTATATTAGAAAATAGCAGGTGGTCGTTTAATATGGGTTCAAAAGGTCACGTGTAAAGTTGCTGAGCTCAAAATGTTGAGTCCTGAGGGCTATAATGTGTCTAAACGGAAGATGAGATGTGGTTTCTCCAGCTTACGTTGGGCTTCACTAGAGCGTTGCAGCAATGCAGCAAACCAATGGCGGACATACGAGCAAGGTGCTGAGTTGAAATGACAAGCAACAGGAAGTTTTGGGTACTGTTTGCGGACTGATCAAACGTTCACCCGTTCTGTGTTTAGTCTCCACAATGTAGAGGAGATCATGTTGCGAGCAGCAAATTGACTAGACGAAATTGAAGTCCCAAGTGAAACACTGCTTAACCTGAAAATGAGTGTTTGGGACATTGAATGGGGGAAGGTGCTGCACCTCTGCGATTGCAAGGGAAGGTGACATGGGAAGGGGTTGGGGAGTTGGGCATGATGGAGGAGTGAACCAGGGTATCACAGAAGGAGCGATTCCTGTGAAATGTTGATGGGAATGAAGGAAGATGTGTTTTGTGGTAGCACTATGTTGGAGTTGGAGGAAATGGCGGAGGGTGGTCCTTTGAATGCGGACGCTGGTGGGGTGAAAATTGAAGACGAGGGGGTAATATGGTTCTGGGAATGAGGACAGAGGTGTGGGAAATTGGTCGAACCTGGTTGAGTACCCTGTCAACCACGGGGAAGTGGTGGCAGCGGCAGTGGACACCTTTGGTTAAGGGAGGAGGGGGGGAAGAGAGGCTGACAGATTGAAAGCGCTATTTTCGAAGGTGGCACCAGTGGAACAGATGCAACGGAAAAACTGGGAGAATGGGATGGAGTTCGTCCATGAAGCAGGGTATGAGAAGCTGAAGTCTAGGCAGCTGTGGAGTCGGTGGGTTTGTAATGAATGTTAGTCAGCCTATCACCGAGAATGGAGACGGTCAAGCGAGTGAAGGGTACTGTCAGATCGGGCCATGTATGTGAAGGTGAGAGAGGGGTGGAAATTGGAAGCTAAATTGATCAAATATTTGCAGATCCAGATGAGAGCGTGAAGCAGCACCAATGCAGTCATCAATGTAGCGGAAAAGAAGTTGTGGGAGCAGGCCTGAGTAGGACTTGAACAAGAGTATTCCACATAACCCACAGAAAGACGGACAGGTTTAGATCAAGGACCTGGATCGGCGCAGGCTGAGAGGGCCGAAGGGGCTGTTCCTGTGCTGTAATTTTCTTTGTTTTATAACGGGAACCCATGTGGATACCCATAGACGCACCTTTTTTTACAGGGAGTGAGAAAAGTTAACCAAGAAATTACTTGGTGACAGAATAAGTTCAGCCAGGCGGGAGGAGTGGTGGTGGATGGGGATTTTTCTGGCCTCTGCTAAACCTGGTGGGGTTGGAGGTGTAGAGGGATTGGACATCCATTGTGAAGAGGTGGTTGGGGCCAGGGAATTGAAAATTGTTGATGTGACGTAGGGAATCAGAAGAGTCACAAATGTATGTGGAAAGAGACTGGACAAGGGAAGAGGATGGAGTCAGGATCGGAAGAAACTAGTTCCGTGAGGCAGTAACGGGCTGGTGCAATGGGTCTACCGCAACAGCCCTGTTTGTGGATTTTGGGAAGTAGGTAGAAATAGGCTGTATGGGGTTGGTCGACTGAGGTTGAAGAGAGGTTGAGGTTGAGGTTGAGACTGGAGAGAAGATCTCCAGAGGTGGTGATAAGTTCGCTTTCTGATTACTACGTTTCTATGCATATATTGTCTTGCCATATTTGCTTACTTCTGTGGCATAATTATAAAATATTTTTGGGTTGCATCTGATTGGATGTGAACCTCAATTTTGGTGAAGGCTTACCTGTCGTTGGGGGTTATCTCATGTTTTTGAATCAGGCTTTTCTCCTTTCCCAACCAAAATTTCGTTCTATTTGTCATATTGGCTATAGGGAATTGGTAAAATAGCAAAATTAACCAGAATCTCTATTTGCAGATGAAGCTTATGGACGAGATTCACCCCCTCCTGCTAAGCGAGCACGAGCATCTCCCAGGGAAGGAAAAAACAAACGAAAGTCTGCAAAAAATGCACGAGATGAAAGGTAACATTTATGAGAACTCCTTCAGTGTCTGTCACTTTGGTTTCATAGGATTATCTTTTCGGTTATGTTTGTGGGGGGGTTTGTATTATGTGGGCATAAGTAGTTCGGTATAAAAGACGGACTTTAATTTATTTTCTGGTGTAGAAAGTGGTTTACCGCTATACCAGAGTTGTGGTTTCTTGTTGTGGGGCAGTCGTGCTGTTGGTAAGCAATTGTTTATGCTCTGAGGCATGAGTTTATGTTCACCTCCAGCAAGCCAGATGAAGGAATCAGTATCTTGATTGCCATGTCAGCTGGTCACTCTTGACCTTAATGGCCACAAAAGAGATTATATTCAAGTTGAATGGACAGATGTCATAAACAAGTAATAGTTTTTGGCTTTTGAAACTTCAAGGGTTCATTACCAGAACCAAGCATTTGTTTAGTTGACTGAATGCATCGTTGTCAAAATTGGGGGAAATCATTGCAGCTATTAACATTTATCAGGGCAATTTGTACATAAATCTCTTGTGTTGACATCTGTTCTCATTTGTTTGGCAGCGAGGAATCAGACGACAAGCTGTATGAGAAAGACCTGAAGGCTGCCATTGCCCTGTCAAAGAAGGAGGCACCCCATTCAGCTGGTGGGTTTACATTAAACTGTATGGTACAGGTTAAAGGTCAGACCGAAGCAAGCAACCTAATGTAAGTGTAGTTGTACGTCTCATAGCTCTGCATTTCTAGGTTTTCATTATTCCTGGAGGTGGCATGCCTACATAGGAATTTAATTAGCTGCTGATGAGACTTTGTAGGGTAAAGTCTTTGGCTGATGGGACACTCGCGTATTCAATCAATGGAACAACATTTTCAACTAGAGTAGTCTGGCACCCTTAGTTGATGGTTTACAATAGAAAAACTGAAGGAATTTGAAGCAAAGTAATTAACATTACTAAAAAGCTGGCAATAGAGAGAAAATGAGGCACCACATTTTTAAACAATTGTTCAACGCAATTTCCTGATCTCTACATCATACCAGAACAGAAGTCTAGTGGGTAGTAATACCTAGTTTGTAGAAGATTAGCAATAGAGAAGCATTTTCACTGGAAATCTTGAGAGCAAAAACAAGTTTTACCCCAAAATATAGTAAGTTAAGATGACTGCTTTCTTGTGCCTATAGCAATGTCTGAACTCGTATCCCTCTCTGTACTTCAAATTTAAACAAAGTAAAGCTTAAAAGTGTTCTGTTGCAATTTGTTTGTTATAAGACCAATGGCAAATTGCTGACATTAACTATAAATGTTCATGTCCAAGATCTCCAAATAGGGTACATGTAGTTTTCTGTGCTGGTGGTTGCATTTCTCTTTCGGTCTTGATTATTTTTCCCCCTTTTACGTATATACGCATGTGGCTTGGTTTTTCTTTGTGGATAATTGATTGTATATTTGCATGCTTGCTCTGTTATTATTTTGTGTGTTTTCATACTATTTCTCAAACCTCCTGGAGGTGGAATTTGTGGTTGTGCACACACTCCTGAGTGGTTAACTTGATTATGATATAACAAATGGCAGCAGGACATCTTGGAATGAACAAATGCTCAGTAAACATGTGCAGGGTTTTAATTTCCCTTCCTGCTTGGTTCCAAATCGGCAGCTCGGGGCAGAGGCTGCAGCCATGCTTGGGTTGGAATGACAGCATCGCTGGGGAATGGTATTTCACCTCCTTGTGTCCAAGAAGAAACAGGTTGGCGCATAGATGCAGGCCACTTGCCCAGATTGTCAGTTCTAGTTTGATTAGTTTAGAAATGATTAACTCCTGCCATTGGAAATCATCTGTTGATTGATTGTTCTGTCAATCTTTGCTGTTCCTTCTTCCTCACCTCTCCCTACCACTGAAACAACAAAAAATTATAAATGATCCATACTCATTTAGCAACAAAGGCTGAAGCATTGTCCCAGTTTCAGTGCTGGGAATACCTGATTTAGTGTTCTCTGCCTGACTAGCATAGGACATCTGCCAATGCAGTTCATGAAATTATCAGCAGTCCAGTTTCCTTTTCGTAAGAAGTGTTTTGTAATTTGCCTTCAGACGAGGACATGGGGAGTGAGGAAGATTTGGACCATGGTGACAGCGATTATGAGGCTTCAAAGAAAAAGGGCAAAAAAGGAAAAAAGACTAAAGCAGAGAAGAAGGAGAAAAGGACACCCAAAAAACCCAGAAAAACAGCTGAAGGTAAGTTGCATCTTGTGTTTTAAGCTGTGGAAATAGGTAGTGCTAATAAGATTGAAATTGGCGAAGGTACCTGAGAACTCTTAACATGAGGAGGGAGCTAAAGCCAAAAAGAGTAAAGGACGTCTCAAAGGGCAGCAGGTGGGTTGTGTTATGGAATGTCCATCCGTTGTGGTTATTGTGAAGTGCAGACTGGAATAAGAAGGAGTGCAAGGCATTTGGTGAAAGATGAGGCATTTGCATGATGTTTGGATTTATAGTGCATTTATTTTATACTGCACCGGCAACGGCCTACTATACAAAACAACCAACTTTGTATACAGAGCTAAGTTAGTTGAAAGCTTGGCTCAGATTTGTTTGTTGTAAAAGCTCTGCCCTGACTGTTAACCTTAATCCTGCCCTTACCTGACATGAACATTTTAGTAAGTGCTTACTGTGTAGTTATCAAGAGCAGAACTCTCACTGATTTTTTTTAAAAAAAATTCTATACCTAGTCCTAGGATACCAGCCAAAGTCATTAAACTCCATGCAGATTAAGGGATCCGAGCTGGGATCTACATGGTCTGTAAGGCTCAGTGAGGCAGTACATTTAACCCTGAAAATAAAGAACTACATTTTTTTTTAAACTGATTAATTTTATGTTCTTCCTCTTCACCTTTGCTCAATTACCCATTCCCTTCTATGTGCAGGAGTCAAAAGCCTGCGCGGATCCACCACAGCAAAGTTTTAACATTCTTTGTATCCATACTCGAGCAGTTCTAACAGGAGTCGCTGGACAATCATTAGGAGCAGCAAACTTTTGTCAGCTGCCCCTCAGCGCACCCCACATCTGGAACTTTCTGACCTCTGACTCACTAACACTTTAAGATAAATCTAGAGCTATCAGGTGGTGGGGAGCATGGTGGAGAGTTCCACTATGCAAGGTAGTATGAATATACGGTCATTTATATTAAGCTGTCATAAGGACTATCAAATGGATAGGTGATTTGTTAAAGGACACACATTTTTGTTGACTGTAATTTGATGCGTTGTCCAATTCTTTTTTGTTTCATTTCTTGGCTACATACGTATAACCGTTGGAGTGGTACTCTGACTGTCTTTCTCAGTGCTGCTTTTAACTGGTAGATGGGGCTGTTTGAGAACAGCCTGGTGATGACACTTTTTATTGCTTACCCGTGCACACACTTTGCGTTCTACATTTGATAATGCACCAGGGTTCCTGTGTGTACTCTGGAAATTATGCACACTAGTGTTACTGTGGTTTGCACCACTGCACAGAGCGACCTATTCAAAACTCCTAATAGTCCACAATAATTGAACAATAATGAAGACGTGCAGGGAACAGTTGGCTGTAATTGGGACGGATCCCAGTTTGTCATTTCAGCTTACTGTTCATCCTTCCCAGAGTTATATTGAATCGTCATCTTGCTTTACATTACTAGTTCAGACTATGTTTTGTAACCGTTGAGCGGCGGTATAAACAATTTTCCAAAGGTGGCGATTAGAAACTGACCATAAGGGGTTTCCTTCAGGACAGGTATCCAGGTATAATTGTATTTAAATATAATATTTTCAAAGAAGTTAGACAAATGACAAAAATCATTCATACTCAACTTTGTGTGTGTATAATAATTTTTGGCAATGCGGCATTTTTTTCTTCTTTCTGGGTTCCTGGAATTGCTGCTTAAAGGATAACTCCAGTCTCCAAACAACTTCTATTTTAAAGAAGGTAATTATAGTAAGTACTCCTGAATGGTAAGTACTTACCTGTAGATGTGTCCCAGGTATGTATCTTCCAATTATACAGTGTTCTCTCTCCTCTCCATTTTACCCCACTGTCCCTCAATGCCCTCAACTTTATCTCCTTTTTTGCTCTCCTGTTCTGCAGGTGGTGGCTTGTGCTGGGTACGGTTCCGCTGGTACCGATACGTTAGCTGAGAAATCATTTGCTCAGTTACTGAGCATTGCAGGTTGATTAAGGACATGGCTGATTAAGCATCAGGCTTCACTACAGTGTCCATGTGTGCACTCTCTTGTAATAGTTACTGGATAGTGATTCAAACAGGAGTTTCTCTCTGACTTCATTTTTTCCCCCATGACTCCATTAACTTCCAAGTCCATTGGAACCCAAGCTTATTGTTGTGCTACTATTGGTTGAGAATTAACTCCCCACAAACAAAGGATCAAATCTGGAATCTTTTTCGCTCACATCCTAGCACTCGGCTCCATTTTACAAGTTATTTTTGGAACTTGTAAGCCGTTATGATGAAACGCTGTTTAAAAACTGTAGAAACACTCCTTTTGGTTGACTGCATGTGAAAATATACCCAGTGCTAGAAATGAATGAAAATTGCTTCTTGTCACAAGTAGGCTTCAAATGAAGTTACAGTGAAAAGCCCCTAGTCGCCACATTCCGGCACCTGTTCGGGGAGGCCGGTACGGGAATTGAACTTGCGCTGCTGGCCTGCCTTGGTCTGCTTTAAAAGCCAGTGATTTAGCCCCGTGCTAAACCAGCCCCAGGAAGCAGTGGTGGTTCAGCTTTTCACCCCACATGTGAAGGAGCTCTTCAGAATTGAGTTTTAATTGTGTTTTTATTTCCATAGTGTTTTCAAAAATTGTATACCTGGGACATCATCAGGGTAGTATTTATTATCCAGTAACTAGATCCTAGCATTAATTCCATTTTTATATCTATATGTACATATGCATAGCTTTTTCTAAAAGATTCAATTTGAGTATTTCACTTGGCTAGAAATGGGCATTAATCTGTAGGACACATGATTTGGGTTGTTGATGGATCAAATTCAGAAGTCTTTGTTAATTTTCTTTTCAATGAGTTGTGTTTTGTTAATTTGATTTGGCTAATGGCTGTTTCAAATGTTAATTATGCCAACTAGCATTGATCAGTAATTAATTGTGACTAGTCTGAGCATACCACTTTGAACATTTCCATAGAATTCCTACAGTGCAGAAGGAGGCCATTTGGCCTATTGAGTCTGCACCGACCCTCTGACAGAGCACCCTACCTAGGCCCACTTCCCCGTAAGCCCACCTAATGTACACATTTTGGACTCTTAAGGGGCAATTTAGCATGGGCAATCCACCTAACCTGCACTTTGGACTTGTAGGAAACCGGAGCACCTGGAGGAAACTCACTCATACACGGGGAGTAAACTGCACACAGTCACCCAAGGCTGCAATTGAACCTGGGTCTCTGGCACTGAGGCAGCAGTGTCACCCACTGTGCCAACATGCTGCCCTCTGACACTATGACACTCTTGTCATTGGACCTAAGGAAGTTTAATGTGATTCCTGTGGTAATCTTCCAAACTGACTGGTTCAAGTGAACACTAGGCCATCTCCACTTGTCGGCGACTATTTTTTTAAACCTACAACATTCACTACTATCAATTTGAATTGGAGAATTTTTCAATATTTACGGAATTTAAGAATAGGCACATAATCAACAGGAAAGTTGTGCAATGCATAAAATATAGAAAATACACTTCTTTCTGATTTTCTGTGTGTCTGAGCAGTGTTTCAGGAGATTAGCTTGTTCAAACTGTACAGATCTCTGGCAAGACTTCCAATGCTATGTCTAGATCTCTTCACCAAAGCACGGGCGAGTCATTTAGGTACTGGTGTAGTGGAGGACATCTACTTAGACTGATTCTTGGCATCGGGGAATTGTGTTTTGAGGAAAGACCAGGAAAAACCTGTGTTTTATTTTCAAAGGAACGGACAGAAAGGGACTCGGGACTTTATATGACAGTGTAAGATGTGGAACAGGTAAACCTGGGATATTGTTTCAAATTAAATTTAACCTCCGCTCTTGCTTTTTAATTTAGGGATTTAAAACTAACATCAGGAAATTCCTAGCACACAGTGGGCAACACTTAGAATGGACTTCTGGGCAGGTGTGGAGATAGAAAAAAACAGACATATATTTAAGAAACACTGTTTGAGGAGGGAGGCTGCTGTTTTTGGGACAGATGAGCTGGAATGTACTTGTATTGAGCGATTTTTATATACATACTTTTCATTCTGGATATATTGTTAACACTTTCTTTAGAAATCGCAGTTTTAACAAAAGTTGTGTTTTCACTTCAGACACTTGTATCTCTTTCCTCCTGTTCCCACTTTCTGCTAATCACCTTTTCACCTCTCCCCTTTTGAAGCATTAACACTTTACCAGGTATTTACTCCGTTTGAGGGTGGCGCAGTGGGTTAGCACTGCAGCTTCAAGGCGTTGAGGTCCCAGGTTCGATCCCGGCTCTGGGTCACTGTCCATGTGGAGTTTGCACATTCTCCCCGTGTTTGCGTGAGTTTCGCCCCCACAACCCAAAAATATGCAAGCTAGGTGGATTGGCCATGCTAAATTGCCCCTTAATTGGGAAAAAATGAATTGGGTACTCTAATTTTTTTAAAAACTCCGTTTGTTCAAGCCTTTTCTTCAGTCCTCTGCCAACAGGGGTCGCTGTTTCATAATTGGTATGACCCCCATCTTTGCTCCTCATCCCAGATGCTACTTTTTACATTCGATGTGATGAGCTAATTCAGCACCGGCTGGGAATAGAACCTGAGTTTTCTGGTCTGTTGTTCAACTATTTTCCTCCAATTTTATTTCTCTTGCTAAATTAGCTTTCTAGCTGGGTTAAATTCTACGGATGCCACTCCACAAGTGCCAATCGCATTCAAATAATCTTTTATTTGTGCGTCAGTCTTAATGAGTGGTGTCAGGGTACTGACTCTTGAGGATATGCTACTGTGCCTGATGCTGTCCTCACTTGCCTTGGCTTGGTTTCTTCCAGGAAGAATTGACATAGAACATTAAGGAGCAGAGACGTGGCACATTTTCCCTTTCCTAATCCAGGGGATATGCATCTTACTGCCATGCCTTTGCTGCTGTGAAAGCTCTGTATAGAAAAAAAAGATTAGTTACTGATCTTTATGGTTTGCTGTGACTGAGTAGTAGCTGGGTGACCCATTCCTGGGCTCCCATGAATGTGATGTAAAACAGGAGCTAGGAGGTGTACATATGCATCCAGTTATGATCCTGTTGATGCCAATAACTTTTTTAAATGATGAATTTCCCAGTGACTGAAAAAGAATGAGGACAATATTCCACATGCTAAAATGAACATAGTTAACCAACACATCAAAGTAACAAAATGGTACAGGAAAGTAAGTTATCAAGCGGAGGCAGTGTCTGCAAAGGGATATAGACAGGGTAAGTGAGATGGAGTATAACGTGAGTAAATTAAATTCTTCACTTTGGCAGGAAGAATAGAAAAGCAGTATTCCATTTAAATGGAGAAAGATTGCAGAACTCTGGAATATATTGGGTGTCCTAGTATATGTATCGCAAAATGTTAGTGTGCAGGTACAGCAAATGATCGGAAGGCAAATGGAATGTTGGCCTTTATTGCAAGAAGAATGGAATGTAAAAGTGGGGAGGTTTTGCTGCAGCTGAATAGGGCCTTGGTCTTGGGGCCGATTTAGCTCAGGTGGTTGGACAGCTGGTTTGTGATATGAAGCAAGGCCAACAGCGTGAGTTCAGTCCCTGTACCGGCCGAGGTTGTTCATGAAGGCCCGTCTGCGCAACCTTTTCCCTCGCCCAAGTTGTGGTGATCCTCTTGTTGTAGTGGTTAGCACTGCTGCCTCATGGCGCTGAGGACCCGGGTTCAATCCTGGCCCCAGGTCACTGTGGAGTTTGCACATTCTCCCCGTGTTTGTGAGGGTCTTACCCCACAACCCAAAGATATGCAGGGGAGGTGGATTGGCCACGCTAAATTGCCCCTTAATTGAAGAAAATTAGGAACTCTAAATTTAAAAAAATAAATAAACAGTTCTCCCTGCTTTTCAAAGTAGCTGCTGTTTCCCCATGCAGCAGTTATTTATTTCTGTCTCATCTTTATTGTGTCTAAAATAAACATCCGTCTCTTTTTGTGTTAAGGTATAAAAACTGTCACTTGATAAATTTTGGTTTGCATTTCTTACCCCATGACAACTAAATCACACGAACCTGTCTCATGGGATTCTTAGTCCAGGATTCTCTAACGGTAAACTTGCAGGTTGAGTCCGTAATTAAGAAAGCAAATGCAATGTTGTCATTTATCTCAAGAGGCTTGGAATATAAAAGCAGGGATGTACTTCTGAAGCTTTATAAAGCATTAGTTAGGCCCCATTTAGAATATTGTGAGCAATTTTGGGCCCCACACCTCGGGAAGGACACACTGGCACTGGAGCGGGTCCAGCGGAGATTCACACGGATGATCCCAGGAATGGTAGGCCTAACATACGATGAAAGTCTGAGGATCCTGGGATTATATTCATTGGAGTTTAGGAGGTTGAGGGAAGATCTAATAGAAAATTACAAGATAATGAATGGCTTAGATAGGGTGGACGTAGGGAATTTGTTTCCATTAGCAGGAGAGACTAGGACCCGGGGGCACAGCCTTAGAATAAAAGGAAGTCACTTTAGAACAGAGATGAGGAGAAATTTCTTCAGCCAGAGAGTGGTGGGTCTGTGGAATTCATTGCCTCAGAGGTCGGTGGAGGCCGGGACGTTGAGTGTCTTTAAGACAGAAGTTGATAAATTCTTGATTTCTCGAGGAATTAAGGGCTATGGAGAGAGAGCGGGTAAATGGAGTTGAAATCAGCCATGATTGAATGGTGGAGTGGACTCGATGGGCCGAATGGCCTTCCGCTCCTATGTCTTATGGTCTCATGCCAGTTAGTATGGTCACCACCTCTCATTTAGAATAATGTTTCCTTAAGTTAGAAGAGACATAACTGTCTTGAAAGATCAATGTTCGGAACAATCTCAACATGGTTGATGTCTGAAACTTCCAATATGGAGAATTAAATCTCTGGTATCAGTGAGTGTTGAAACTTTATCACCTCACCAATCTGGAAGTAGTCATATAAAGTACATAGATATAATGTTGGCGAGGGGCTTTACGTGCTTGGTTTATGGGGCATATTTAAGTTTGGTGGTGTGCACTGTTATTTTTAGGGTTCAGATGATTCCTGCTCAACATTTAAGGGCAAGTGAGATTCCCTTTGTATTTCCTTGGGAAGAAGTAATCACTGATGATTCCATACTTTATGGTTGGATGGATTTAGAGGATGGAGATTAGAAACGATTAGCTTATAATGAAAGAAAAGGAAACCAGATATCCTCCACATGGATGTTTTAATGTAACCCTTCTATTAAAAGTGTTTTGCCTGTCCACCCTGTTTAGCCTTTTGACAATTTTGTTCACAGAACAGTTTTCTTCAGAATAGCTTTTGCTGTATCATGCACCTTATTGTTCAACTAGTTTTTGCTAAAAATGTTTACATGCTGTTGAAGCCTTTTGAGTCTGCACTGATGGTGATATTTGCTCAGCACAAAGAGGGTACAGGGTATTAACATGTAAATTAATTTTTGGGATCCCATCAATTGAGCATAAAAAATACAGTTTGTTGTCATCTGACCCTTCAGATGCTGCTTATTTGAAAGACCGATGGCTGAAATGTTTCTAATATGAGTGGGAAGATCAGTCCTCTATCTAGGACTAAACTTGCATCTCTGTCTTAATTTCTCTCCTATCTCCTCATATGTCCATTCTGAAATCATCTTGCCTATGAGACCCACCTCGGGCCCCTTGACCCTAATCCCACTAAACTGCTGATGACAACTTTCCCTCTTGCTCCCGAGAGAGAGATTTTTGTTGAGCAAAGATATTAAGGGATATGGATCAAAGGCAGGTATGTGGAGTTAGGTCACAGATCAGCCATGATCTCATTAAATGGCGGGACCAGCTGGAGGGGTCTTTGCAAACTGCCATCCCCCTTTCCCATCCAAAGTCCTTGAACGTGTTTCCACCTTCCAAATCCATGTCAATTTTTCCTGGAAATTTTATTTTAAATCCTCCACTGTTTTCTGTCTTTGCCACAGTGCTGAAATGGTTCTTGACAGTGCAAATGGCACCCTGTGCGATTTCAATGAAGGTAAACTACCTCTCCTCGACTTGTCTGCAATCTTAATCACACCATCTTCCAAAGTTTCCTGCTGTTGTCCAGACTGCTCTTTCTTGCCTAATTATAGCCAAGGATCATTTGCACGACTTCTCGTACCTCTGGCCTCACATAAGAATCTATCCTCTGGGATTGTAACAGGGTCTTGGTATTAGTTAGGATGTGGTCAGCAAAAGTATGGGGGGGGGTTAGAATCTGAGGCCAGCAAGGAGTCCAGAGGTAACAAAGGTATGAGTGTGGGTTTCAGATGTGCAATGTTACAGAAGTGAAAATAGGCAGTTAGCAGAAACATGTCCCTGGGAGCTCACCAACTTTTTCATACCTACATGCAGCCCCTTGGCAACATCATCTGAAAGCTGTTTGTTTTCAAATATGCAATGGCAAAACCCAACTCTATAAACTCCGCACTGGCATGAGCAGTAACGTTTTTCAATGAACTGTTAGGAAGACTGAAGCCATTGTTTTCGTCTCCTGCTCCAAACTTTGTTCCTTAGTGATAACTCCCTCCTTCGCCCTGGAAACTGAGATTAAACCAGACTGTTTACAATCATAATTCAGAATGAAATAGCGGGCAGGATTCTCCCTTCCCTGACACCGATTTTGTAATCGTTGATTGGGTGGAGAATCCAGTTTGACGGTGAAATTGGGGGCGCCGCCTGTTTGCCGCAGGTTTCATATGCTCCGCCCCCTCCAAAACGGCATCATCACGGCGCACCCCGTTGGGACGGCCTGAGCGCGTCACCCGAAGTCCCTCCCCCAGTGGGCTGAGTTCCCGACGTCGCGGTTCACTTATGGTCTCAGCCGTGCGGGAACCCGGCGTGGCGGCTGTGGACTGTGTCCAGCACCGTCACAGTCGGGCAGGAGCTGTGCTGCCGGTGTGGTGTGGGGGGGGGGGGGGGGGGGGGCAAAGGGGCACTTTGGCAGCTCGGGTTTGCGCACGGCCGACGCCATGGACCCGGCCATTCTCTGGCCGTTTATTTTGTGGAGGCAGGAAGTTGTACATGGCACGGCTGCTAGCCCATCACCAGTCGCAGGATCGGTGAGGGGACGTCGCTGATTTTTTTCCCATGTAAAAAGCCACAGATCTTCCACACCTAACCTCAGAAACGGTGAATCTGGCCCCAAATCTGTTTTTTTTTTCTACGCTCGTCTCAGCTTCTTCTGTTGGCTGGTAAACTTGCCTGTGTGGGGAATGTTTTCATTTGGCTTTTTATTCAAATGTTTTCTTCACATAAACCTTTGTTTGGATATTTCTGTTACTAGCATGTGAGCATGCTATTCCAATCGCCCTGTTTGCTTGGTCTCTGGAAATTTTAATAATTTCTATTGTTCAAGAAATATTTCGCTTTTCTTTATCGGCAACTTGAGTACTTTGTTTCGGTTCTGAGTTAAGCTGGAGAATTCAAACCATCCTCTGTATCGCAAAAGTTCTAACTCAGTATTTTTGTGATTTTGAATATGTGCCTTCTATTTACTGTCTTGCCATGATGTGTTTGACTTTTTTTTTTAAATAATATTTTATTGAAAATTTTTGGTCAACCAACACAGTACATTGTGCATCCTTTACACAACATTATAACAATACAGATAATAATGACCTTTTTTATTTAAACAAGAACAAAAGAAAACAACAACAAATAAATAAATATTAAATAACAAAAAATAAAAACTAGCCCTAATTGGCAACTGCCTTGTCTCAGGCCACCCCCCCCCCCCCCACCCCACACCCCAAGTCCTGGGCTGCTGCTGCTGCCTTCTTTGTTCTCCCCTATCTATCTTTCCGCAAGATATTCGACGAACGGTTGCCACCGCCTAGTAAACCCTTGAGCCGACCCCCTTAGGACGAACTTAATCCGCTCTAACTTTATGAACCCCGCCATATCATTTATCCAGGTCTCCACCCCCGGGGGCTTGGCTTCTTTCCACATTAGCAATATTCTGCGCCGGGCTACTAGGGACGCAAAGGCCAAAACATCGGCCTCTTTCGCCTCCTGCACTCCCGGCTCTTGTGCAACCCCAAATATAGCCAACCCCCAGCTTGGTTCGACCCGGACTCCTACTACTTTCGAAAGCACCTTTGTCACCCCCATCCAAAACCCCTGTAGTGCCGGGCATGACCAAAACATATGGGTATGATTCGCTGGGCTTCTCGAGCACCTCGCACACCTATCCTCCACCCCAAAAAATTTACTGAGCCGTGTTCCAGTCATATGTGCCCTGTGTAATACCTTAAACTGAATCAGGCTTAGCCTGGCGCACGAGGACGACGAGTTTACCCTGTTTAGGGCATCTGCCCACATCCCCTCCTCAATCTCCTCCCCTAGCTCTTCTTCCCATTTCCCTTTTAGTTCGTCCATCATAGTCTCCCCTTCGTCTCTCATTTCCCTATATATATCCGACACCTTACCGTCCCCCACCCATTTCTTTGAGATGACTCTGTCCTGCACCTCTTGTGTCGGGAGCTGCGGGAATTCCCTCGCCTGCTGCCTCGCAAAAGCCCTCAATTGCATGTACCTGAATGCATTCCCTTGGGGCAACCCATATTTCTCGGTCAGCGCTCCCAGACTTGCAAACTTCCCATCCACAAATAGATCTTTCAATTGCGTTATACCTGCTCTTTGCCACATTCCATATCCCCCATCCATTCCCCCCGGGGCAAACCTATGGTTGTTTCTTATCGGGGACCCCCCCAGTGCTCCGGTCTTTCCCCTATGTCATCTCCACTGTCCCCAAATCTTCAGTGTAGCTACCACCACCGGACTCGTGGTATAGTTCCTTGGTGAGAACGGCAATGGGGCTGTCACCATAGCCTGCAGGCTGGTCCCCCTACAGGACGCCCTCTCTAATCTCTTCCACGCCGCTCCTTCCTCCACTCCCATCCACTTACTCACCATTGAAATATTAGCGGCCCAATAATACTCACTTAGGCTCGGTAGTGCCAGCCCCCCCCTATCCCTACTACGCTGTAAGAATCCCTTCCTCACTCTCGGAGTCTTCCCGGCCCAAACAAAACCCATAATACTCTTTTCTATCCTTTTGAAAAAAGCCTTCGCGATCACCACCGGGAGACACTGAAACACAAAAAGGAATCTCGGGAGGACCACCATCTTAACTGCCTGCACCCTCCCTGCCATTGACAATGCTACCATGTCCCATCTCTTGAAATCTTCCTCCATCTGTTCCACCAACCGCGTCAAATTTAGCCTGTGCAATGTGCCCCAATTCTTAGCTATCTGGATCCCCAGGTAACGAAAGTCTCTTGTTACCTTCCTCAACGGTAGGTCTTCTATTTCTCTACTCTGCTCCCCTGGATGCACCACAAACAGCTCACTCTTTCCCATGTTCAATTTATACCCTGAAAAATCCCCAAACTCCCCAAGTATCCGCATTATTTCTGGCATCCCCTCCGCTGGATCCGCCACATATAGTAGCAGATCATCCGCATATAAAGATACCCGGTGTTCTTCTCCTCCCCTAAGTATTCCCCTCCATCCCTTGGAACCTCTCAGCGCTATCGCCAGGGGCTCAATCGCCAGTGCAAACAGTAATGGGGACAGAGGACATCCCTGTCTTGTCCCTCTATGGAGCCGAAAATATGCCGATCCCCGTCCATTCGTGACCACACTCGCCACTGGGGCCCTATACAACAGCTGCACCCATCTAACATACCCCTCTCCGAACCCAAATCTCCTCAACACCTCCCACAGATAATCCCACTCCACTCTATCAAATGCTTTCTCGGCATCCATCGCCACTACTATCTCCGTTTCACCCTCTGGTGGGGCCATCATCATTACCCCTAACAACCTCCGTATGTTCGTGTTCAGCTGTCTCCCCTTCACAAACCCAGTTTGGTCCTCATGAACCACCCCCGGGACACATTCCTCTATTCTCATTGCCATTACCTTGGCCAAGACCTTGGCATCTACATTGAGGAGGGAGATTGGTCTGTAGGACCCGCATTGTAGCGGATCCTTTTCCTTCTTTAAAAGAAGCGATATCGTTGCTTCTGACATAGTCGGGGGCAGTTGTCCCCTTTCCTTTGCCTCGTTGAAGGTCCTCGTCAGTAGCGGGGCGAGCAAGTCCAAATATTTTCTGTAAAATTCAACTGGGAATCCGTCCGGTCCCGGGGCCTTTCCCGTCTGCATGTTCCTAATTCCTTTCACCACTTCTTCTACCGTGATCTGTGCTCCCAATCCCATCCTTTCCTGCTCTTCCACCTTGGGAATTTCCAGCCGATCCAAAAACTCCATCATTCTCTCCCTCCCATCCGGGGGTTGAGCTTCATACAATTTTTTATAAAATGTCTTAAACACTTCATTCACTCTCTCCGCTCCCCGCTCCGTCTCTCCATCTTCGTCTCTCACCCCCCCTATTTCCCTCGCTGCTCCCCTTTTCCTCAATTGGTGTGCCAGCAACCTGCTCGCCTTCTCTCCATATTCATACTGTACACCCTGCGCCTTCCTCCATTGTGCCTCTGCAGTGCCTGTGGTCAGCAAGTCAAATTCCACATGCAGCCTTTGCCTTTCCCTATACAGTCCCTCCTCCGGTGCTTCCGCATACTGTCTGTCCACCCTCAAAAGTTCTTGCAACAACCGCTCCCGTTCCTTACTCTCCTGCTTCCCTTTATGTGTCCTTATTGATATCAGCTCCCCCCTAACCACCGCCTTCAACGCCTCCCAGACCACTCCCACCTGAACCTCCCCATTGTCATTGAGTTCCAAGTACTTTTCAATGCATCCCCTCACCCTTAAGCACACCCCCTCATCCGCCATTAGTCCCATATCCATTCTCCAGGGTGGACGCCCTCTTGTTTCCTCCCCTATCTCCAAGTCTACCCAGTGTGGGGCATGATCCGAAATGGCTATAGCCGTATATTCCGTTCCCCTCACCCTCGGGATCAATGCCCTACCCAACACAAAAAAGTCTATGCGTGAATAGACTTTATGGACATAGGAGAAAAACGAGAACTCCTTACTCCTAGGTCTACTGAATCTCCACGGGTCCACCCCTCCCATCTGCTCCATAAAATCCTTAAGCACCTTGGCTGCTGCCGGCCTCCTACCAGTCCTGGACTTTGACCTATCCAGCCTTGGTTCCAACACCGTGTTAAAGTTTCCCCCCATTATCAGCTTTCCGGTCTCTAGGTCTGGGATGCGTCCTAGCATTCGCCTCATAAAATTGGCATCGTCCCAATTCGGGGCATACACGTTTACCAACACCACCATCTCTCCCTGTAATTTGCCACTCACCATCACGTATCTGCCCCCGTTATCCGCCACTATAGTCTTTGCCTCGAACATTACCCGCTTCCCCACTAATATAGCCACCCCCCTGTTTTTCGCATCCAGCCCCGAATGGAACACCTGCCCTACCCATCCTTTGCGCAACCCAACCTGATCTATCAGTTTCAGGTGCGTTTCCTGTAACATGACCACATCTGCTTTAAGTTTCTTAAGGTGTGCGAGTACTCGTGCCCTCTTTATCGGCCCGTTAAGCCCCCTCACGTTCCACGTGATCAGCCGAGTTGGGGGGCTTCCCACCCCCCCCCCCCCTTGCCGGTTAGCCATCATCTTTTTCCAGCTTCTCGCCCCGTTCCCACGCGGCTGTATTTCTCCCAGACGGTGCCCCCCCGCCCATCCTTTCCCGCACCCACTCCCCCCTTTCCCCAGCAGCAGCAACCCAGTAATTCCCCCCTCCCCCCGCTAGACCCCCCGCTAGCGTAATTACTCCCCCCATGTTGCTCCCAGAAGTCAGCAAACTCTGGCTGACCTCGGCTTCCCCCCGTGATCACGGCTCGCCCCGTGCGGCGCCCCCTCCTTCCTGCTTCTCTATTCCCGCCATAATTATCATAGCGCGGGAACCAAGCCCGCGCCTCTCCCTCGGCCCCGCCTCCCATGGCCAACGCCCCATCTCCTCTCCCTCCCCACCTCCCCCCATCACCACCTGTGGGAGAAAGAAAAGTTACCATACCGCAGGATTAATCATACAATCCCTCTTCGCCCCCCCCCCCCACTCGTCCCACCACTTTGTCCAAACGTTCATTTTCGTAGTCCAATCATTCCAATTTTTCTTCTACAATAAAAGTCCACGCTTCATCCGCCGTCTCAAAGTAGTGGTGCCTCCCTTGATATGTGACCCACAGTCTTGCCGGTTGCAGCATTCCAAACTTTATCTTTTTTTTGTGAAGTACCGCTTTGGCCCGATTAAAGCTCGCCCTCCTTCTCGCCACCTCCGCACTCCAATCTTGATAGACGCGGATCACCGCGTTCTCCCATTTACTACACCGAGTTTTCTTCGCCCATCTAAGGACCATTTCTCTACCCTTAAAACGGAGAAATCTCACCACTATGGCTCTGGGAGCTTCTCCTGCTCTCGGTCCTCGCACCATAACTCGGTATGCTCCCTCCACCTCCAACGGACCCGTCGGGGTCTCCACTCCCATTAACGAGTGCAGCATCGTGCTCACATATGCCCCGACGTCCGCCCCCTCCACACCTTCAGGAAGGCCAAGAATCCTCAAGTTGTTCCTCCTTGCGTTATTTTCCAGTGCCTCCAACCTCTCCACAGATCGTTTCTGGTGTGCCTCCTGTATCTCCGACTTCACCACCAGGCCCTGTATGTCGTTTTCATTCTCTGCTGCTTTCGCCTTCACGACCCGAAGCTCCTGCTCCTGGGTCTTTTGTTCCTCTTTCAGCCCTTCAATCGCCTGTAATATCGGGGCCAACAACTCTTTCTTCATTTCCTTTTTTATCTCCTCCACGCAGCGTTTCAAGAACTCTTGTTGTTCAGGGCCCCATATGAAACTGCCACCTTCCGACGCCATCTTGGTTTCTGCTTGCCTTCCTTGCCGTTGTTCCAAAGGATCCGCTGCAATCCGGCCACTTTCCTCTCCTTTTTCCATCCGTGTCCAGGGGGAACACCCTTCTGGTTTACCGCACGGTGTTTTCAGCCGTTAAAATTGCCGTTGGGGCTCCTATCAAGAGCCCAAAAGTCCGTTTCACAGGGAGCTGCCGAAACGTGCGACTCAGCTGGTCATCGCCGCACCCGGAAGTCCATGTGTTTGACTTTTATTGGCCTTGTTTACTTGCGCTGATACCTTTTTATAATGACCTGTGTATCGATAGACCTTGATAGGTTTCATTTTCAGAGTGAAACAGAATTATTTGTGCTGTTTTGTGCACAATTATTACTGCGCTGAAATTCCATCAGTTGCTGTGGTGGGATTTGAGGCCCCATCCCCAGCGCATTAGCCCAGGCCACTGTGTTACTCACCCAGTTACATTGCCGCTATGCTGCCATCTCCTCACAAATTAGAGGATGTCCGTTATTTATTTTCTGTTGTCTGTTTCTAAGAGTTGCGATAGAATCGCAACAGATCCATTACTTGGCTTCCACTCTGGGGAGGAAGGAGGATGTGCATTGAAAAGAACTGCCTCTTTTTAGAAACCGATTGAGCAATTAGCCTGTAATCTACCACATTATTTGCTTATTTCAAACTCCTTTGTGTGCCGACATTAAAGGGATATGTCAAATTAGAGACCACTCCACTTCAAGTAAACATGGCTCATAGGTAGGTTGAGGTACAGAGTATGATCGCAATGACATGGGTAAATTATTGTTTCAAGGAATAAAGATTTTTTTTAAACCTTCACTAATGGCTTGCTCTCTTCACCTTTATGATTTTTCTGCAGTTGATTTTTGAAACATTGCTTCTTTGCAGAAATTTGGCTCCCTCTTATATTTTTACTTCTTGATTTTCGTTATCTGGTTTGGATGTCCTTAATCTTGAAATTTTGTTTTATCTGGTTTCCAGCAAAATATTTTGTTACCTAGTGATTTCCTGTGTTGTTTGCCACGCATTTCTAAGTCATTTGGGAAGCTCGAACAAGGTGTGAGGTTGCCTTTACTGAACTCTTAGCCACACAGCTTTTGTAGAATTTAAGATCTAAATTGGTTTAATTCAACATAGTTTCCCTTCCCGTGACTGATCAACGTGATACTACCTAGCGACAAAACGCTTGTTTATCTCTGAAAAATGATTTGTGTGTCTTTTTGAGAAGAAAAATACCAAATTGTAACTGGGCAATATACAAAAGATGAGTAAATTGGTGCTAAGACCTGGGTACTACCTTTTGAGGAGTGCTCTGTAAAGTTAAGGTTGTTATCCAAACCTATTTACCTCTGCGAAAAATATGCCACACTTCCTGAAAACAGTAGTACACCGTTGATGTTTAATGTTAAATGGTGGAACACATGATTAAACAATGAAATGAGAATATATTGAGAGATGATCAGGAATGAAGTCTTTCTGCAGCCTCTAACAACTCAATGCATTGGTTTACTTTAGCAGTTCTTGTTTAAGTTGCATGAAAAAGCTGTACAAAAGAACCTTTGAGTGAATGATATGAAGTACTTTTAAAAAATATCATTACTCTGGGTATTAAATAAATAACATTTTGCCCAATATCATACCGAACCTGTTTTCATTGCCTGCTTTTTTTGTGATTGTCAAATTTAGAACATTATCACGATTAACAAACGGGATGAAGGTCTATCAATATTGCTAATTTTAACAATCCTGAAAATAAATAATCTGTTCTGATCAATTTCTTAAATTTATTTTGGCCGCAGAAACAGTACACTCATAAAATCAATTTTTGTTTGCACTTGCCCCTTGAGTGTCAGCATATCATGGGCGCCAGTGCTATTTGATGGATACGGCCACTTGAGAAACTGATTTGTGAATTTATTGTTTGCACTTTGACCAGTTTCATTTCTCAATAACTTCACTGCCAACGGCTTTTCTCTATTGTAGCCAGTGATGTTTAAAATGTAAGGATTCTAATGGCCACTGCCACCAAAAGGGATTGTGGTGATGAGGCTGTTGGGTACCTTATGGAAAAAGAAAATGCAAACTGGAAACTGGTGCTTCTGAGCTCACTGTGGTAGATTTGCTGACCTGAAAACCCTGATAACTTAAAGCATAAATGCCAGACTGGACTGGTTCAGCCAAATAGCCTGTTGCTGTGTCATAATCTTGTGTAAATCATCACATGATGCAAACAACACCACCATTTGCCGAGTAAAGGTTTGTCAACCATGTGAACATCAGGTCATGTAGAACGTAGCTACTAGAACAGTCCTTTTATTCTGCAGTTGGGTCACATACATAGGGCAGAGTAGCACTCGCAGTTGAATTTGTGGAATTTTTCCCCCCATCCCGTCCACCAACCATCCCCACAGCATCTGAGTGAGATTACCGTCATGATTTTGGAAGCTGTAAACACGCTAAGCTTCGCAGGTGTCCATAATGTGCATGTGCAAGCACTGGATTTAAGTGATTTTAAAATTAAATCCAGTTTCTGTTTGCATCAATTAGCAGGCGATGAAGAGAGTGAAGACGAAAAAGGCCAAAAAGATGGTCGCCAGAAAAGGCAAGCTGCGTCTAAAGCTGCAAGCAAACAGAGAGAGATTCTGCTGGATGATGGAGGAAGTGAGGAGGAGCATGAAGATGATGAAGAGGCTGTTCAAGAAAGTGAGTGGTTTTATTTGTGCCAACGGCTTCAATAGTAATTCTGTGCACAGTAAAATTGAAATTGGTGGGTACAATGTGGGCACCACCGAGACGTGGGGGATCAGGGCTGCGATCTAAATATCCAAGGATGTGTGTCCATAAGACATAAGAGCAGAATTAGGCCATTCGTCCATCGAGTCTGCTCCGTCACTCAATCATGGCTGATATATCTCTCATCCCCATTCTTCTGCCTTCTCCCCATAACTCCTGATCCCCATATTAATCAAGAACCGATCTATCTCTGTCTTAAAGACACTCAAGTGATTTTTGCCTCCACAGCCTTCTACGGCAAAGAGTTCCACAGATTCACCACCATCTGATTGACAAAATTCCTCGTCTCTGTTTTAAAGGATCATCCCTTCAGTATGAGGCTGTGTCCTCCGATTCTAGTTTTTCCTACAAGTGGAAACATCCTCTCCACGTCCACTCTATCCAGGCTTCTCCATATCCTGTAAGTTTCAATAAGATCCCCTCATCCTTCCTTCTAAACTCCAACGAGTACAGACACAGAGTCCTCGACCGCTCCACATATGACAAGCTCTTCGTCCCAGGGATCATTCTTGTGAACCTCTTCTGGACCCTTTCAAAGGCCAGAACTTCAAGAGAGTTGGAGCAGAGGTGAGTGTAGTTGCCATCATGAAGGAGAAAATGCTGGGGAAGCTGAAAGGTCTGAAGGTAGAGAAATCACCCAGACTGGATGGACTACACCCAGAGCTCTGAGGAAGATACCTGAGGAGATTGTGGAGGCATTGGTGGTGGTCTTTCAGGAATCACGAGTCGGTGAGGATCCCAGAGGACTGAAAAATGGCTAATGTAACACCCCTGTTTAAGAAGGGAGGGAGGTAGGAGACGGAAAATTATAGGCTGGTTAGCCTGATGTTGGTCGTTGGTAAGATTTTGGAGTCCGTTAGTAAGGATGAAATTGTGGAGTACTTGGAAGTGCATAGTAAAATAGGGCTGTGACAGCACGGCTTTGATCAAGGGGTGATCATGCATGACAAATCTGTTGAATTCTTTGCAGAAGTAATGAGTTAGACTAAGGAGAGCCTGTGGACCTGATCTATTTGGTGTTCCAGAAGACCTTTGACATGGTGCTGTACAGCAGGCTGCTAACACCCATGGTGTTGGGGAAAAGGTACTGGCATGGGTAGAGGATTGGCTGACTGGCAGAAGGCAGAGAGTGGGGATAAAGGGGTCTTTTTCAGGGTGGCAGCGGTGATTAGTGGTGCTCCGCAGGGGGTCCGTGTTGGGACAACAACTATTCACTATATACATTAGCAACTTGAAGGACTGAACTGAGGGCATTGTTGCTAAGTTTGCAGATGATACAAAGATATGTAGAGGGACACGTAGTGTTGAGGAAGCAGGGAGGCTGCAGAAGGACTTGGACAGGCTAGGAAAGTTGGCAAAGAAGTGGCAGATGGAATACAAAGAAATGGCAGATGGAATACAATGTGGAAAAGTGTGAGGTTATGCATTTTGGAAGGACAAATAGAGGCATAGACTAATTTCTAAATAGTGAACGGCTTTGAAAATCTGAAAAGCAAAGGGACTTGATTTTTAAGGTTAACAAGCAGGTTCCATTGGCAGGTAGGAAGGCTAATGCTTTGTTAGTGTTCATTTTGAAAGGGCTGTACAGCTGAGGCTGTTTAAGGCTCTGGTCAGACCCCATTTGGAGTATTGTGAGCAGTTTTGGGCCCCGTAACTAAGGAACGGTCTGCTGGCCTTGGAGGCAGTTCAGAGGAGGTTCACAAGATTGATCCCAGGAATGAAGGGCTTGTCATAGGAGTGGTTGAGGACTCTGGGTACGTACTCTATGGAGTTCATAAGGATATGGGGGGGTCTCATTGAAACTTAATACTGAGTGGCCTAGATAAGAGTGGGCGTGGAGATGTTTCCACTGGTAGGAGAAACTAGAACCGAAGCGTTCAGCCTCAAACTGAAGGGACGGTCCTGTAAAACTGAGATGAGGAATTTCTTCAGGCAGAAGGTGGTGAATCTGTGGAACTCATTGCTGTAGAAGGCTGTGGAGGGCAAGGCACGGAGTGTCTTTAAGACAGATAGGTTCTTGATTTAATAAGGGGAGAGGGCAGGAGAATGGGGATGAGTACCTATCAGCTAGCACAGTGGTTAGCACTGTTGCTTCACAGCACCAGGGTCCCAGGTTTGATACCTGAAAGACGTGCTGTTAGGTAATTTGGACATTCTGAATTCTCCCTCCGTGTGCTCGAGCAGGCATCAGAATGTGGCTACCAGGGGCTTTTCACAGTCACTTCATTGCCGTGTTAATGTAAGCCTACTTGTGACAAAGATTATTATAATTGAATGGCGAAGCAGACTCAAAGGGCTGAGTGGCCTAATTCTGCTCCAACATTCACCCCGTGTCTGCATGGGTCTCACTCCCACAACCCAAAAAGATGTGCAGGGTAGATGAATTGGCCATGCTAAATTGCTGCTTAATTGCCGGGGGGAAATGAATTAGGTACTCTAAAAAATAAATTTAAATTCTGCTATATCTTAGTGGTCTTGAAAGGTTAATTGAAAGGTCCGCTAATTAAATATTCTTTATCCAAAACCTGTATCCAATTGCGTATTGATAATCAGATTTTACCGTTTTCTGATGAGATATAGTTATTGTTCATGTCGTAGGCCTACTTGCATTGCACTAGCTTAAGCCTATCTACAGTCTACAAATAATAGATTGTTTCTCCATTTGCCAACATTCTCATTCTACTTCTCACTTGTTAATATTATTGCACCTGCGATATAATATTACATTGTTTTATTAATCAATCCGTACTCTTCACTTAATTACCTCATAGACGCAGCACAGTCAAACTTCTGCAACAACTCCGCTTTTAGTTACAAATTGATATTTCCGTTTCTTTTTCTCACTGTTACCTAGAAGGACATCTGAAGTGTCTTTTTGACCTGTTCTTAGTGGATTGAAAGCACTAAATTGCCACAAAAATCATGAGTGCATGACTAAACTGCAGGAAAGCAACTGACTTTCCCTGCTAAGTTGGGTATGGTTGGCAATGTTCGTGTCAGCTCACATTGGGGTCCGTTCAAAAAAAAAAAAAATGAAAATGGTTCAGTTTTCAGATGTATGGATAAAAGGATATTCAACTGTATAATATCCGAAGAGGATGTTGTCTCAGACCAGGAAGTCCAGAGTCTCCGTTAGCTGACCATGGCAGTTGGGTGCTTGGTGGAAAGATTAGCTGGTGTGTTAGTGACAGTAGGACTGAGCTTAGCCTTGGTTCCATCCATAGGCTGCAAAATGTGTCTCACATGGAGTGGGCATTTGGCTGAGGAGTGGGATTATTACATACGCAGAAGGGACGATAACTGGGATCCGTGAGGGGGGAGAAAAGTTCCATTAAATTACCTGACCTTCTGGCTTACTTTGTTTTCTATTAACTCCTATTTGAAATGAATAGATCTCACGATCATATATTTGGTTCAATTTGGAGCCATTTCTTTTAAAGGTAAAGTTGCATTTAATGAATTGTACAGCATATACATGGTAAATATAATGAAGTGAAATGCATATGTGCAGTAATTGGACATTGCTTTGAGATGGGATGAAAATCCTGAACAGTACATAAACTCAAGTCTATTAAATGAAATGTGTTGAAGAGTCAAAATTGCTTTATGTGTAATTAAGGTAGAGGCATTTTACTCGTACCTTGTGGTTTTATTCATATGTAATCCTATATTCTGCATTAGAAACTCTCAGAAAATCATTCTGGTTGGAAGTAATGCTGTGTGGTTGCATAATAATATCAATAAATAGTTCTGAGATACTGCCAGAGTTCCCATGTAGTGCCAGTCCTGCTTAAGGAGTGGTTTCCATGGTGCCTGGAGAATAAAAATATTGTACATTATGACTGGGCAAGTTATCGCAAACCAGCCAGGGGAAAACTGCACGCTAGACCTACTATCGTTGGTGGCTGAGCCTTTTAAAGCAGTTTGCTGCTGGTGAAGTAAGTACTGTTGCTGGTTCAGTTGATAGTTTTAATATGTGCTTATTTAGGGCTTGAGTTTAAAATTATCGCTTTCCTGTGAGCATACATCCTTACATTGGTATTGTTTTTCAGTCTTAAGATGTTCTTCAAAACATGTGTTTTATTCTATCTCGTTTGTCGTGGTAAAGTGACTTGATTTTTGTTTTTAACTTGATGGATGACAGACACGATAGTTTCAAGTATGCATTTATTTCTCTGTCGGGAAATGGTTAAAAGACATGAGGGCCCGTTGTGACTTGATTGTAAGAAGGGTACACATTTGTTGCAAGATATTAAAGGTAACATTTGGGACCTCCTTTTATCTGCAGTCCAAACAGCTTCATTTATTGTAAATTTAAGTAGTCCTGATGGTGCATTTGGAGGTGGCTAAGATAAATGTGGATTATTTTTTCTTTATGAATCTAGCTGGTTCTCATTTGAGAATCATATGCATTGGCCAAATAGGCTTGACCTGGACTCCATTGGCTTTTGAAGGCAAACATTCAGGAAATTTCACAATGATGATTTTATAATTTTTTTAAAAAGAAAAATGGCTAACATTACTTTCCATAAATGCTTGTAAACAAACGTTGACTTGTAACCTCTTGCATAGATTGCCTTAATCTTCAATTTGCTCACTGGCAGCTGAGGTTCCAGTTTGAAAGTAATGCCTCTGGCTGAAAGCGCATGTCCTGTTTTGGAATGTGATCACTCTCCTGTTTATCCCTTCTTGACTGCATGGAAGATGCAAGGATGAGTAGCAAAACATTTATTTTAATTACATTCATTTTGAGCACTCCTTAACAGGAAAGCTCTAAACGGTACAGAAGACTGCACCATCCATTTACTGGAATGTTACCAGAAATGAGGAGCTTTAATTTTGAAGTGCCACTTGAGAAGGAAAATCTTTTAAAGTCAGGGCTAAGATTAATTAAGTTTATTTGGATGATGTTTCTTGAGAGATTTGACTTGTGTAAAGGGGTTCCAGGGTGTTCTGTTATGTCTCAAGTTGGAAGCTGTACAATGGATCTGTTTGATTTTAAATGCCATGGACAATTGGCTTTCAGGTTTATTGACAAATGATAGGGAACCTTTCGCTCTATTTTTGTCCAGATTTTGCCAGGAGTATTAATCAGTGGAAGCTTCTCAGCTGAGGCACCTTCTTTATTTGTTCTCGTCATGTGGGTGATGCTGGCATTTGTTGCTGTTGCTCCTTGCCTTGACAGCAGTCGGGTGGGTAGTTGGAGCAGGTAGCTGTGGCAGGTTCCCGTTAATTATTCTCCCGATCAGAATTTTACTGGAATTCAGTTTTGCAACTTGTCATGGTGGGCCTTGAATTCACAATTTGTGGTTTCCAGTCCAGAACTCTCACTTCTCCATCACCATGTAATATATTGTGCCTCTGTGTATGTGCTTGCTTAATAAGCATCAGCACCGATTTCATATTGGTGTTTATGATGGACAAAATATTTTCAAAATCCTTAATTTAAATGGTTTATTTAAATCCTGAATAATGTTTAGTGGGACCAACATGAAAAGAAATGATGCTTGTGTGGCTGAATTTCACAATTATTCAATATTATTATAGAAAGGGATTCTGGAAGTGATGCAGACTTTTATGTGGAAGATGATGATGACAGTGACTACGAGAGCTCTTTGAAGAAAAGCAAAAAGGGAAGGAAGACTAAAACAGTACCTGAGAAAAAAGAAAAGAAGACGCCCAAACCCAGACTTAGCGCAACAGGTAAGCTGTGTACTTCCGTTAACGGAAAGGTTACTGTGCAGGGGATTATCTCAAGTTCGTTTTTCATAAATCAAGCTTATAAAGGCAAAGGACCATAGGGTTGTTTGCAATCATTGGTGTGGAAGAGAGCACTGGGACACGGGAAATGAAGTACTTAGCTTTTTAAAAAATGACGGTTAAAGAAAGGAGGGGCATGAAATTCCACTGTTTCCAGGTTCATGGGGAAAACTGAGCTGAAGTAGAATCTACATGCATACGATGGTGTATTTAGAGCCAGACGTGAAGCGCACCGACTGCCATAGTTTGCGACATGGATTAGTTGGAAAGGTATGGTTCGAACAAGAATTGTTTGGAAGTTAATTCAGATGTGCTGGGGAAGAATTCCCATGATTTGCCAGCTTGCTGCTTGTTGCAAAAATGATTTGCTGGTTTTGCTTCCATTTTCTGTTATTTTTACATTCCTGTAGTTCTGGGCACTCAGGAAATCAAAGAATGTTGGGTTAAGTTGGAAAGTAGAGTTGAGATTTTTTTTTAAAAATCTGCCATTATCTTGTTGAATGGCAAAGCAGACTCCAGGGGTGCACCTACTCCTGATTCTATTTCTTCCTATTAATTTTCAGCAGTTTGCACTGCTGCCAAGCTTTAGAATATCTTGACTAATAGGTAGTTAAGCTACAAAACCTAAACTTGGGAAAGGAAAATCAATTCTGGGATGATTTCTCATGTGACTCCATGCATGCTCAAGTGTGTTTAATAGTTTTAAGCTTTTGTGAAATATATTGATTTGTGTCCAAAAGCTTACAGTTATAAAGTTTCCGTTTCCTCGATTCTGCTAGATTGAAATTTGGGTGGATTTGCAGTAATATGTCGAACCAGTATAGGGGTAATACTAAAATCTTTCTTGGTACTGTTTCTCCAGAATTTAATCCTTGGAAAAATAGTTGCACGCAATAATGTGCAACTGTGCTGATGCATGGCCAGGAATTATCAGGGCTCCTTGGTATTTGGGACACTATTATTACACTTATTTTTGAAAAATTATCACTTATGATTTTTGAACTACATTTAATGAGCTTATGAAAACATTGAACAAAGTTCCCTTGAACTATTTTTGGTTCTTTTCAACATTGAGTAAGTTACTCAGCTGTGCATATTTATACATTTTAAAGAAATTAGTAAGCATCAAATTTTAGCAAAGCTATGTTTTTATGAAATAATAATTGTGTGCTGTTGGCTTTTTCTTTTTTCAACTTCTAAATATAAATAATTGGCACTGTCAATCTAGATGAATGGAAAACCCTGGGGACACTTTCTTTGGGTTATCGCAAAATATGTGGTCTTCTTTCATTCCTGATTTTGGTCTTATTCTGGAGGCACGTTACTGTTAGCACAGGGGAAAAATTCATCTTCATGCCAAGTGATCATCACAGCTGATTTGTAGGTTGCAGGCAGCCATTGATTTGGGTTTAAGCCCAACCCATTGTTTGGGTTGGGCTTAAAATCAGTCTGTCTACAAAGTTTATACTAAACGTTTGAGCTTACTGTCTTGGGGAACCTGCTGCAATAGTTATTTCAACTATGTGCTTCCTCCCAGAAAGGAAGTGCCATTTTGTTCTGTGTTGCAGTTCTATAGAGCTATGACCAGAGTCTCTTGATGGATCAAACCAGTGATTTTATATTGCCCAGCTCTAAACTGACGTTGTATCGCTGAGCTTCATACTTCGTTTTAACATGTTGTCATATTGGTGGTTTAATAAATGGGGTTGGTTTTCTAATAAATCATTTACTGCAATTCTGATTATGCTTCCTCGATGAATGTAGTTCAACTGTAGAAGTATAAACCTCAGTCCCTACTTATGTTTCTCTCTGTCCCTAGCACAAGTGAAGCATCCTGTTTTGTAAATGATCTCTGCTGCAACGAGCTCTGCATTCATCAGCAATTTAATCTCAAATTTCATTCTCTCCCATTTGACTGCTTATTCAATCAAATGTGGGTGTTGAATTTATGAACTTGTGTTCAGTATGCTGCTTACTATATCTAATGGGGTGTCTCACCTGTCGCACGCTTTCTGAAAAATTTTCTTTAAAAAAAAAAAAACCACATGATTTCCAATGCTGTCATTATGCAATGTTTAAGTGGTGTAATCCTTTTACAGCTGTACTTAAAATATTTCATGCTTTTTTACTTGTACGGTTTGAATCTGAATTTACTAGTTTCAATGGCATGGTGCAATTCTGAAGTAGATTGAAATATAATTATCTATTTTGTGTGCTTTTCCTTACAAGTCACCCCTGCAACTCCTAGTCCGGTAAAAGGCAAAGGAAAGGGGCGGGTTGCGACCACAAAGGCATCACCACCTTCAAAGGGGCAGCCACCTGAAAACCCTGCGAAAGAGTCAAAGAAGGAGAAGAGTCCTCCACCTGAAACAAATGAGGAAGAGCCAGAAGATGAGGAGGAAGAAGATGAGGAGGAAGAAGATGAGGAAGAGGAGGAAGAGGAAGAAGTTAATTCTGGCGATGACTGAAAAATGCAAGGGGATATTTTTTTATATAAGTAGGGATAGAAAATGACTTCACTGACAGCTTGGTTCACAAGGTTTAGACACAAGACTTGTTATGTTTTTTCAAGAGACTGTCCCTTTGTGTGTCCTGCAGACCACTAATAGAATCAAATCATTTAAATTTGGCTTGGCATTTTATGGGAGTTGCTTTGATCTTTTCAAAATTAGGAACTGTAAGCCCAGCACGATGTCTCGTATTTTTGTCAAATCAACTCTTTTTTTTGTAATGGCAATATCAAGTAAAGTTGTGAATCTGACCGCACCATAAAAGTTTTGCCACAAAACTCAGATGAAGGTAAACTCTTTTGATCTTTTCATTTAAGAAACCTAAGTTTACAGTATCTAATTCTTGTGTACAAAAGGGCAAACCAGTTGCAAACTTGTAATGTACAAGTACATTTATACAACAAGCAGATAGTTCATTTTTTTGAACGCTAGCAAAAAAAAACGCTGCGCATCATTTTCTTTGTCTCCAATGTATTATCTGTCCTTCCTGGGGATTTCTTTATCTGAAATGTTTCACGGCAAAGTTTTTTTTGAAACCGAGAACAAGATCAAAGACTCCTGTAAATATAACATCAGCTTAATTATCTCAACCTTGTAAAATGTAGGTGTTGTACATACATGTAGCCAAACGACAAAAAAGTTTTGATGTAGCTTCATTTTAAAAATAGGTGTAGATTTTGCTTACGGCCATTTTACCTTAACAGAGTAAATAAGTGTTTCTGGTGACTGAAAGAAAAGTGTCTGCCAACAATGTTAACTGATTATCACCTCTCCCAGTTCATTATCTAACTTTCTAAAAATCTGTCTCAATAGCATTGTTTTTCACGTGCAAATCATGAGTCAGTCAAGTTAATCAAACTTAAGTTGTCTTAAGACTATTCCATCCATTTTAATTGAAAATGTGAACCCCTGTTGTATCTCTCCAGCATAACTAAGTATCAAAGTGTCACAAATGAATAGTTCCTTGTCTATTTAGTCCCAACTGTACAATTTATTTGGGTACTTTTTCAACTAAGCTAGTGTCATAAGATTATTTTTAAGAAACCTGAATATTGTATTTTGAAGGTGTCTTAAGCTTTATGGGTCTGCCTAGATTTTTTTTATATAAAAATACACGTTTTTGGATCTAAAAGGACACCATCTTTTATAGTTCAAATCTAACCAGTTCATAACGTGGGCAATATTGCATTGTAAGCAATGAATGTAATCCTGAGAAGCTATCACAAATATGTCAATGCCAGTTGACCTTCCCTGTAAGAAGCCAGAAAAAAAAAAGCTGCACACCACCACCACCAAAAATCACCCGAGTCGACAGGTCTGATCTTGTGAACTAAATTGTATTTTTTTTTTTTTTTTTTTTTTTGCAGATTGAAATGTTTAAAAATGAATGTGATTGAATCCTGAAAAACTGCGCAGTTGTTTGTCTGTATCAGCATTTTGTTAAAGCAGCCATATCTTTGTAAGTTACAAAAGAAAAGAACTTGTACAGCCAATTCTTATGATGTTAACATCTAATTCACATGGGCTTTCAATTTCTTTGGTTTTTATTTTCGCTACAGAACATTAAATGTCTGCTGGTGTAAAATGGTTTCTTCGAGCAATTATTTTGGAGGTTGCGAAAAGGATTAGCTAGAGGAGTTGGGGAAACGGGAGCTTTTTTGAAACATTCGTTTGCTTCAAGCAGTGTATCTAAATGTAATTGTATTTTGCATCAGCTTATAGAAATCTTTATGCATGCTCAAAATCTATTTGCTATAACAATGGTTCTCAAACTTTTTATGTTTGCAGGGTATCTTTTTGAGTGAATTAGTAATCACGGGCCCAGTCTAAATTATAACAAATAATACGAAAGTGCCACACACAAAGAATAATTCAGCAATGCTTTTGAGCAAACAGGTGTTTATTGCAGATATTTGTGAGATTGATGTGCCTATTTCTTACTGTGAATTCATAGGCTCAGCAGAGGCCTCTCCGCACAGCAGGACCGGAATAAATTACTTGGCTTAGGAGTTTGCATTTGCAAAATAAATAAACTGTGAATTTATCTTTGGGGTTCCCATGGTAGGGGTTCTGCGTAATACGTGTGGCAGCCGGATTCTACTCCCAGCTTGCACAAAAACCGGCCTCTGACTGCCACTTGTTCACCTACTCTTTTTTTTTTTTAAAGTTAAAGTATAAATTTAGAGTACCCAATTCATTTTTTCCAATTAAGGGGCAATTTAGTGTGGCCAATCTACCTAACCTGCACATCTTTGGGTTGTGGGGGTGAAACCCACGCAAACACGGGGAGAATGTGCAAACTCCACACAGACCCAGAGCCAGGATCGAACCTGGGACCTCAGCGCCGTGAGGCTGCAGGGCTAACCCACTGCGCCACCGTGATGCCCGTTCACCTACTCTTGACCATTGCACCCTCCTGGCCACTGTGTCCGCCTATGAGGTCAGCCCTCCCAGTGAGCACTTCCGCATTTTTGTGTGGATCCCAAAGGTTGACAGATCCCGGTTTGAGAACCACTGCGTTTGAATGTCTGATGATCACCAAGTTTAAATACATATCATCCCTGTAATACTGTTTTGAGCTGTTTGGTGTTTAACATGGGTACAGATTACAAAATATCACCCTCATATGATCTCTGAAATGATTTTTTTCAGCAAGGGCTACGTTTCTGCAAATTAAAACACATACTGACGGGGGAGGCTGTTGCAGTTATCACTTTTTTTAATATAAAAAATTCATTCTAACCTCGTGCTAGTGTTAACTCAACGTTATATTCTGTTTGGTTGACTAGATTTTTAAAGAGAACTTTTGCAGTTTAGATGAATACAGTAATAAATCTCTGCTCTTGGATGTTGTGAAATATTATTGATTGTGAGCAGCTAAACAGTTGCATCATGCTTAAAAAGTAGTGCAATTGGAGAAATGTATCATTGCCCATCTTATTGGGGAATGTACTTTTGAAACATTCTCATGGAGGTGAGAATTTTAGCAAGGGCATTATATGTTGATTTGGAGGAGACCAAATGTACTCCTTTAATAGTGACCTGGATGAAGGACATGCTTCTCATTCCTATAGTTTAAGTGAAACCATGCAATTGCTGTAATAGTGCACTCCAGGGAGCTTCTGTACAGGTGAACTTCAGGTGGGTTCCATGATTTGGGTAATTCCCTTTTCTCCCTTGATTTTTATTGTGCAAGTTTAAATTAACCGTTTACTTGCATGTGACAACAAGCCAGAAGAACTGTACTATTATCAAGAAAATACCCAAAACTTAATCCCTTGGAAATTTTGAGACATGCAAATTCCCTAGCACCAGAAAGATAAACCGGAAATAGCAAACGCCTACGGTTGAATTCAACTGTATTTCATTATAGTCTCCTGCCTGTGGCACTGCCAGAAACTATTAAATATCAAAATTAAGTCAAATACAATGCAAGTTGTGTTTGTTGAAACAGTAGGCATTTGAGTGACTCTTATCTTTGCCCTTGTAGAACAATGGAGACAAAATCAACCCAAGTTAAAGTTTGTGTATGGTTCACTATAATTCGATGGTTTTCAAGCACAGTGGAAATAATTGGCTGTACGTTTTGAAAGAGAAAATGAACAGTATATGTAATTTCAACCTTCTGTAATCTAAATGTTACTGGCTCAAGCCTTTGAATTAAAAGAAAAAAGCCTCGGGTCTACCTAGTTGGAAAAACATCTGGACTATTTTCCCCTGATGCCAATTGCAGAAAGATACAGGTGCCAGGGAACTTGGACTTTCTGAGACCCTTGTGGAGCAGGTTTTGCATCTGTCAGCAACCCATGTTGATTTGCACAGTTCTTCCCAAACCTTCCCCCCCCCCCCCCCCCCCATGCAAACCTCCATTTCACTGCCTCCGACTTTATGTGGCCCCATGGGGAGAGGGGTGCAAGCTTCAACTGCTGAGCATGGGTGAGGGGGCAACTAGGGGAGAAGTTCAGTGTGATGGGAATTGTATAAAATGTACAAACGCCTACCTTTTCACAGGCTTTTTTGTTTTGCAGCAACGATCAGGCCTCACAATTTGGCCACCCCAACCAACAGGAGAAAATGATTTAATGGGGCTCCACCGCTCTTGGTATTCAGTCTGAGCTCCATGGCAGCCATTGCTTCCTTGGAGCCCGTGGCCACAAAATCTCTCCCATTTGCAACGAACCTTTAGTACCCCACACAGTTTATGTCGGATAATTCATGTGTGTGAATGCATTGGCACAGTTTCAGATAATGAACTTGCCTATTATGAAGTGGATACAGTCCCAACATGTACTTTGCTAAACACACAAAATGTAGGAGGATGGTTTCATTCCATTTTCATGATCTTTTGTGGCGTTCGTGAAAAGTGGCTAGATTCCGTTTATGCATGCTTTCAACTGAAATGCTCTTGTACAATGCACTATTGGGTCTAATTTCACTGAGTATTATAGAACCGTAATGTCCCCCATGTGCATTAGAATTGAAACATTGTGTCTGTAGATGAATGTCAACTTGTTTTTTGGGTGAAATAATGGAAGAAATGGTTCTTGAGCCTGCAACACGGGTCAATCCATTATTGACTTGGGTACCTTATGTAATTGAAATATAAACAGTTAGGCTTTCTAACAAAAGTAATTAGTGTGATCCCTTGTTCGGAGGGATGATTGTTTTTCCTAAGTAAATAAATGGATGAAAAGTAACTTTTTAAAAAAAGGATATCGAGAACTCTACATGGTCTGGCAGAAACGTAACACACTTTAAGAGTACCCAATTCATTTTATCCAATTAAGGGGCAATTTAGCGTGGCCTATCCAACTACTCTGCACATCTTTTGGATTATGGGGACGAAACCCATGCAAACACCGGGCGAATGTGCAAACTCCACACAAACAGTGACCCAGAGCCGGGATCAAACCTGGGGCCTCGGTGCCATGAGGCAGCAGTGCTAACCACTGCGCCACCGTGCTGCCCTGAAAACCAGTTATTTCTAAGGTGCTCCACATGTACGTTGCTGCTGTTTCCTGAGTGGAACATTTGGATGAAGGGGATGCTCCTATTAAAAATCTTGTCATTGTGGATGCTGTAGCTTTAAGAAAACCACTCCACAGAACTGGATCGTCAGTGACAGCCATGCACAACTTAATTTTTGTGTTGTACCAGTTAGTTACCATCGGCTGCTGGCGTGCAGGGCTGCAGGAGAGCAAACCCTCTTACAAATGGGATGTGACCTGCTAAAAGGGAAAGGAAAATGTATGCACCAGGACAAAATTAAAGTGATTCAATTGTATATAGGCTTCGCTACTGGACATATGAGTGACAATTGCTGACTGAAAGGTAGCTGATGCCATTTAATTGGCACTAGGTGAATGAAAGCATTTGTTGGGAGTATCGGGTAAGTTTAAATGTAGGTACTCCTGTGAGCCTATTTTCACAAAGGATGGTTCAAATATAATTTTAACACTTGTGCTATGCATATCGGTGTGTAGAGCCATTACTTAAAGCTGAAAAAGTGATTTATTGAAATAACTATGTTTTAATGGGCAGTGTACCCAGGAATGATGGAGTGCGTATACAGCCTACAACGCCGCGGTCATCCATTTGCTGTCTGCTGAGTAATGTTTATGACGCAGCCTTACGGAGGAAGGAATTGTGTACTCTTTTTATTGCCTTAAATTAACATGAAACCCTAAGCAGCCTATTTGCCCTGATTTTTCATAGAAGTGGATGATACGAGGGAATATCACTATATAGAAATGTGGACATTTTGCTAACTACCCCTGAATATAATCGCCTATTAAACATGGCCGCATTTTATTTTCAGCAGTTGAGGAAAAGGTGCGTGTCCTTGGGGTTTGCACACCCAGGTGTTCTTCATTGGGTTAAAGCAGGTTGTTTTCACTTAAAGGCTTAAGTTGAAACAGATACGTGACGTTTTGTTTTTATTTTTGTACTTTACAATCTGAATTTACTCAGTACATTGAACTTGTGCTGGGGTTTACTTTGTGCAATCGTCCCATTTACCTTATTAGTTAAAAGATTTTTTTTTCTCCCTGCGGTTTGAATTACATTTTGTTAATTCCATTTCATTAGTACATACTTTTGTTTATGCTTGGTGCTGAATTGCGAGGTTAGAACTTCCTAATTAACACCTGTCACTTAAAAGCACGCGTTACATAACAAATGGGCTATGGTCCAGAATGCATTTGACTTGTTTTCAAATCCCTCCATGCTCTTGCCTTTATCTTCTGCTGCCCTGCGCCCTCCGTGATTGCCGCACGCCAATTCTGGCCTCTTGTGTTTCCAGTTTTAATCACATCACAGCCAACAACCATTCCTTCTACTGCCACGGCCCAAGTCTTTGAAATTCTCTGCCAAAACCATTCCATCTTTCTATCCTTTTAGAGGCTCCTCAATTTTGATCATCTGTCCAAATGTCTCCATATGTGACTTGGTGTCAAATCATGTTTGGTAATGCTCTATGAAGGGCCATGGATTAGTGAAAATGCTATAAAAATAGGAGCTGTTCATTTCACTTGCCAAAGCTGAGTAACAACTTCTGTGTTAATTGTCGGCACTACTGAAGACGTGTTTATGCTGCACATAAAGGGGTGGCACAGTGGTTAGCACTGCTGCCTCAGCTCCAGGGTCCCAGGTTCAATTCTGGCCTCGGGTTACTGTCTGTGTGTTTGAGCATTCTCCCCGTGTCTGCGTGGGTTTCCTCTGTATGCTCCAGTTTCCTCCCACTGTCCAAAGAAGTGTAGGTTAGGTGGATTGGCATACTAAATTGCCCGTAGTTTCCAAAAGGTTAGGTGGGGTTACAGGGATAGGATGGGGGTGTGGGCTGAAGTAGAGTGCTCTTTCCAAGGGCGGGTGCTGCCGCGATGCGCCATATGGTCTCCTGTACTGTAAATTCTATGATAAGTAGAGATCAAAATCAAGAAACATTGAGAAATTAGCAAAAGAATGAAATGCAACAAATTCAACGTTCATCGGGAAAGATGTGAAAGAAACCGTACGATTAGAGAAAAGTGAATGCAAGAACTGGATCTATTTAATTCTAGTCCTAACATCCTCTCCTTTATCAATCTGCCCCATTGTAGTTTCTACAGACCTAACACAATGAAAACACCTCAGACTGGAAAGGAAATTTCAGCTTTTAAAACTTTGCACCCACCAGCGAAGTAGCAATTTAATATTGTGACTTGGTGTGAAATAAACTTGCGCAACCAGCTGGCCCAGATACTTGGGTGTTGGAGTGAGGCTGAAGAAATAGCTGTGGGGCAGCTGCTTGTACCACAATTCATTTGATTTGGCATTGTAAATGCGCAGCAATTAAGAATTTTCAGTGCCAAGCATTTGCCCTACACGTTTTAATCCACAGAATTATTTAATAGGAATCCTTTCTGGAGTTCAAGTGCTTGATGATAGAGAAATCAAATTTATTTGTTTTTATACATGTGTTTAGGATAAAGTTAGATTAATATCCATGCATAAAGACATGGATCACTTAAAACATCCAATTGTTTCCTCCCACCAGCTCTCTTGGGGTGAATTAGGGGACACAGCTTAAGAATGAGGTGGTCAGGGTGGCATGGTGACGCAGTGGTTAACCCTGCTGTCTCACGACGCCAAGGTCCCAGGTTCGATCCCGGCTCTGGATCACGGTCTGTGTGGAATTTGCACATTCTCCCCATGTTTGTGTGGGTTTCGCCCCCACAACACCATAGATGTGCAAGGTAGATGGATTGGAAATACTAAATTGCCCCTTAATTGGAAAAAATGAATTGGGTACTCGTAATTTATAGGGGGAAAAAAATAAAAAATGAGGTGGTCTCTCATTTAAGACAAATGTGAAGAAATTTTTTCTGAGGGGTGTTTGTGGAATTCTCTTTCCCAGGGAGAAGTGGGGGTGGGATCGTTGAATATGCTCATCCTGGGGTTCGATGACCACCTCCTAATTTTTACGTTCTCAGCTCCTTTATCTCTATTCCTTTTAAGACACTCCTCAAAAACTACTTTGCCAAAGTTTTTGATCATCTGACTATCACCTGATGTGGTGTGGGGGCACGCTCTGTTATATAATGCTCCTGAGGCACCTTGGGCTGTTCGTTACATTCAAGGCACTATCTGAATATAAATTGTTTTGAGTTCCACAATTACTTTCGCTATGTTTTGTCTTGTGCACTGGTATCCTTTTTTTTCAGGATTTTTAATAAAAGTGCCTAAAATTACAACCAGCAGTCCTGTAATGGCCAGCGTTGTTTCAAAGTAACCTGTTTTGGTGTTTAATTGATTTTCTTTGGATGCATTCGAGAGGTCTCTTTTTAAAATTCATTTTTTCCAATTTAGTGTGGCCAATCTACCTATCCAGCACATCTTGTGGGGGTGAAACCCGGGAAGAATGCAAACTCCACACGGACAGTGACCCAGAGCCGGTATCGAACCTGGGACCTCGGCGCCGTGAGGTTGCAGTGCTAACAACTGTGCCACCGTGCTGCCCTCACGTAATGTGAAATGAGTGGTTAATTGTTGCAACATTCTCTTTTATTGCCACTTGGATTCAACATTTGTGTACATTTTTACTCCATTCAGCTGCATTTTGAAGACTACTTCTGTTTTAAATTAGCCAAGTAAGTGAATGTCAGGAGAAGCATGCTTCTCATCACTCAAGAGGCCAGAAGGGGCGGCACAGTGGTTAGCACTGTTGCCTCGACGCCAAGGACGCTGGTTCGATTCTCGCCTTGGGCGACTGGAGTTTGCACTTTCTCCCCGTGTCTGCGTGGGGTCCTCCAGGTGCTCCGATCTACAGTCCAAAAAGGTGTGCAGGGACCTCGGCGCCGTGAGGCAGCAGTGCTAACCCACTGCGGCACGCATCCTTTGAATTTTTCAGAACTAATGATGATTTTGTCACTGCTGTAGCAATTCCTTGTATATTCCTTTGATGCTTTCTGCCTCGTGTGGCTCAACTATTGATGAAATAAGTATAATTCCCTTTCATTTAAACCCCAGCACTCTGAATTGCCCACTCTACCTGTGCTGTGCCCTTGGGCACAAAAGTATAGCATCCTAAGTAATGAGGCCAAGTTAAAATTTGTTCTGAAATACTAACTTGCATCAGGATTGGAAGTGGACCCTGGCAAGTTGAAGATGGATTGAGTGAACTCTACTCGGGTCGTGACAACTGAGGAAGCACAGTCAATACTCATTGTGGGATTGTGTGATCTTACTGGTTGTTTATCTGCAGATTTATTAAGACTAACTATGTTACTCAAATGCACACATTTATGAAAAGATTAGTAAAGAGATTCAACATTTATGTAGTGCATGCTACGCTCAAGATTGTAAGGATAAGCAATTACTGCTCCCTACTGGTGAGTTTGTAATATTGTAAAGAGGAAGACAAACAAGATGCCTAATGCAAATGGGGCAAAAGAGTTAAATCTGGTTCCGCACTGCCATAAATATAGTTTTCAAAAGTTTCTGTAACTGGTACTGTACTTGCCTCAATGAATTGGTTACAGTAGGTCTTCTTGGACCAGCATAGGAATTGTTGGTCTTAATTATAATCACGGCCATTAAACTTCATCCTATAATCCCATGAGTTTGTCCAGGTGACCTATTAAATAACAAACCTCCGAGCTATAATTCATCAGAACATTCATTGCTGAAGTAAGCCTCGACCCTGGCTTTTACGAGAACAGTTCAAATACCTGCATCTCTAATTGGCAGTCTAAGGCAGATGCTGGTAATTACATTTTGCAACAATCTGTAGCAGACTGCAGGCTTATGTGGAGAATGAGCATCTGCATTGACCGGTTGTACGTAATGGCTGATTCCATAAGACATAGGAGCAGAATTAGGTTGTTGCCCCTTCCCCCCCCCCCTCCCCCATTCGCTCATGGCTGATACATTTCTCATCCCCATTCACCTGCCTTCTCCCCTGATCCCCTTATTAACCAAGAACCTATCTATCTCTGTCAAAGGCACTCAAGTGACTTGGCCTCCACCGCCTTTTGCGGCTCTGACTCTCTGCACCCACTCTTTTTAAATCTCCGTTCTGACTCGGCTCCCGCTCTTTTTAAATCTCCGCTCGTTTTAAATCTCCACTCTGACTCTGCTCCGCTCCTTTTAAATCTCTGCGCTGTCTCTCGGCTCCCGCACTTTTTAAATCTCTGCTCTTTTTAAATATCTGCTCTTTTTAAACCCTCAATTGCCAATGAGCTGTGTGGTGTGAAAATACAGTGATGAACCGGTTTATTTGGAAAAATCAATTAACTTGAGGAATGATTACAATGTATCTTCTTTGGTCATTTGTTAGCGTTTATATTTTTTTAACATAAATTTAGAGACAGCAGTGCTAACCACTGCGCGGCCCTTATTAGAAGTGTTTTTAACGCTGCCGGTGAGAACAGTGACCAATACTGCAAGACTTATTAAATGCAACAGTATGAGTGAACACCTTTTATTTTGTGGTTGGTTCTTTGTATGAAGCTGCATTTGTAAAATATTGAGTGTTGTAAACATTTCCACGGCTCCCGAATGTCTCACTGGATAACCAAGCCAGTAGTGGATTGTCACTTATCTAAAATACCTGTGTGACCCTTGTGGTCATGAAGTCTGCTGAAAGAACAATGGTAGTAACATGCCATGATCAACAGTACAAGATCCTGCATCCTGTCTGTAATGTTAAATCAAATGTAAATATGGCCAAACAAACTGGCATCTGGTTAATGGCCAACTGTTAAAAGTATGTTTCGGGGGGGGGGGGGGTGCTGGTCTTTTAAAATGTTTTTTCGGGTTGTCGGGGTGAGACCCACGCAAACACGGGGGGGGGGGGGGGGGAGAGAAAATGTGCAAACGCCACACGGACAGTGACCCAGAGCTGGGATCGAACCTGGTCCTCGGCGCTCTCGGCATTCTTAATGACACAGAGAAAAGCAATGGTTTTATCGTTGGACAATTGTGTAAAACGTGCAATATGGAATGATTGTGCCATATGGGCGCCGTGAGGCAGCAATGATCACCACTGCGCCACCGTGCTGCCCTCAAGTGAAGTTTGAGGTGAGAAAAAGTACATTTTTAAAAAATAATAATTAATTCAGAGTACCCAATTCTTTTTTTCTCCAATTAAGGTGTAATTTAGAATCATAGAATTTACAGTGCAGAAGGAGGCCATTCGGCCCATCGAGTCTGCACCGGCTCTTTGAAAGAGCACCCTACCCAAGCCCAACTGTGCACCTTGACTGATTGTCCTGGATACTAGTCAGCGAAAGGGAAAAAGAAGCAGCAACTAAGAGCAAAACCAATTCGATATTGGCCATTTAACGCTACCAGCGAAAGTCCAAATCACACCCCAACCCCTGACGGTCAGGGTTTCAGTTCAAGAAGAATCAAAAACATTGCTCAAAGATAAAAACCTGTCCAAGGTTTCTCTAAAGTGATGTAAAACTTTACTGCGGAGATTAAATTAAACATGAAGTTCTGCTGGGTTTGGAGATATTACAAGAATGATATTGAATTTTAACACAAGCTGTTAATTATTGAATTTTAGGAGAAAAAGAGGGAGTTGGGTTCTCTTAATTCAAACAAGGAAAGAAAAAAGTAGTGTGCATTTTGGGCAGCACAGTGGCTAGCACTGCTGCCTCACGGCACCGAGGACCCAGGTTTGATTCCAGCCCCGCTGTCCATGTAGAGTTTGCACGTTTCCACCCCCTCCCTCCGTCCCCGTCTCGCCCCCACAACCCAAAGATGTGCAGCGTTGGAGGATTGACCACGCTAAACTGAATGGGCAGCACAGTGATTAGCACAATTGCTTCACAGCTCCAGGGTCCCAGGTTCGATTCCCGGCTTGGGCCACTGTCTGTGCGGAGTCTGCACATTCTCCCCGTGTGTGCGTGGGTTTCCTCCGGGTGCACCAGTTTCCTCCCACAGTCCAAAGATGCGCAGGTTAGGTGGATTGGCTGCGCTAAATTGCCCTTAGTGTCTAAAATTACCCTTAGTGTTGGGTGGGGTTACTGGGTTATGGGGATAGGGTGGAGGTTGGGCTTGGGTAGCGTGCTCTTTCAAAGAGCCGGTGCAGACTCGATGGGCCGAATGGCCTCCTTCTGCACTGTAAATTCTATGATTCTAAATTGCGCCTTATTTGGAGAAAAAAAGAATTGGGTACTCTGAATTAATTTTTTTTTTAAATGTATTTTTTTCTCACCTCAAACTTCACTTGAGGGCAGCACGGTGGCGCAGTGGTGATCATTGCTGCCTGACGGCGCCGAAACCCAGGTTCGATCCCGGCTCTGGGTCACTGTCCGTGTGGAGTTTGCACATTCTCCCCGTGTTTGCCCCCACAACCCAAAGATGTGCAGGATAGGTGAATTGGCCACGCTAAATTGCCCCTTAATTGGAAAAAAATGAATTGGGTACTCTAAATTTTTATTTTTTTAAAACTTCACTTGTGCTCCATCACTGATGAAACACCTACTTAACAATCTAATTATAGCGCAGGTACCAGTGTGAGAACAGTGCCTGCTTTACAGCAACAAGCAACTTCAACTACCAGTTCTGCCTCAATCTATAGTTGGTGAGGTTGAGCTGCTTACAATTCCTCCATGTCAATTAAATTTTAAAAGCAGCAATGGGTTTGTGGAATGTAGACTTCTTCAATAGAAAAATGCAGATTAAAAGTTTCCAGATGGACTGCCCGACTATGTTAAAATTTCACTTTGTTACAGCTCTTGAATGCTGTATCTTCAATGTAGCGGAGGGAAATGCAGTAGCCATTTTGTGCACAGTAAGGTTCTGTGAATAACTGAGACAAATCAGCAAGTTTTAAGCACGGTGGGGTTTGCACTGCTGCCTCACGGCGCCGAGGTCCCAGGTTCGATCCCGGCTCTGGGTCACTGTCCGTGTGGAGTTTGCACATTCTTCCTGTGTTTGCGTGGGTTTCACCTCCACAACACAAAGATGTGCAGGGTAGGTGGATTGGCCACGCTAAATTGCCCCTTACTTGGAAAAAAATGAATTGGGTACTCTAAATTTATTTTCAAAAACTAATTTATCTTGCAAACTTGAGAAAGAAAAGAATGGCAGGAGCTCCATTATCAAAATAGTGCCATGGAATTGGTCGGCACAACATCGTGGGCCGAAGGGCCTGTACTGTTCTATGTTTTACGAATCTAACGTTCACCTGAGAGGGTAGGTAATGCCTTGGATTAGGGTCTCGTCAAAGGATGGTACCTCGTGACAGTGCAGCACTCCCTCTGCTGCGGTGTGTCAGCTTGGGTCAAGTACAGAAGACTCTGGAAGAGGGCTCAATCTTCTGACCTTTTGACTGCGAAACGAGAATGCAACCACTGAGCCCAGACCAACTGTTCTAGATGTGGGAATATGGAAAGAGTCACCTTCATACTTGGTATTGTTGAAGTCAAAGATAAATCTCCGGTTTGCATAACAGGTACAGATCTATCGAGGACAAATTCCACAATCCTACCTCGTGAGAGCCCCAGATGCTTGTTACTATTCCAGCAATGTTCACTTCATTGCCTGGAAGTTTATTAAGAGTATTGATCGTTGTGTACTCAGAATTTGATCACATAATTTTCAGTTGCCGTTGTCTGACTTGGTTATTCTCATGGCGCTGCTGCAGTGATGTTATTTGAAGCAGTATTCCTTTACTTTCCTAAACTCTACTCAGAGGTACATCTCAAAGGGGACTGTCAGTTTTTCTTTCATTGAAGGCTGAAGCACCCAAACCTTATCCAGCTTTTGCCTTTAACTCATTCCCATGATTATCATAGATTATCATAGAATTTACAGTGCAGAAGGAGGCCATTCGGCCCATCGAGTCTGCACCGGCTCTTGGAAAGAGCACCCTACCCAAGATCAACACCTCCACCCTATCCCCATAACCCAGTAACCCCACCCAACACTAAGGGCAATTTTGGACACTAAGGGCAATTTATCATTGCCAATTCACCTAACCTGCACATCTTTGGACTGTGGGAGGAAACTCAGCACCCGGAAGAAACCCACGCACACACGGGGAGGATGTGCAGACTCCGCACAGACAGTGACCCAAGCCGGAATCGAACCTGTGACCCTGGAGCTGTGAAGCAATTGTGCTAACCACTATGCTACCGTGCTGCCCGATAACAGTAACCAAACTTGCAGTGATTCCTGGGCTATGGGCATCGCAGGCCAGGCCAGCATTTATTGTCCATTCCTAATTGCCCTTGCAAAGATAGTGGCAAGCCACCAGTTATATATTAGTTAGGTCAGTTGTGTTTTGAGACTGCAGCGACGTCTCTGTTGTCAGGGTGGTTTAAAAGGTTCTAGCCTCAGATTTATAGAATCTTTACAGCACCGAAGGAGACCATTTGGGCCATTAGATCCTTGTTGGCTGTCAAAGCGCCACCTGGCTAGTCTCACTTGCCTTTTTCCCCGTAGCCTTGCAGTTTTTTTTTCTTCAGATAATTGTCTAATTTCCATTTAACAGCCGCAGTTGAATCTGTCTCCATCATGCACTCAGGCAGTGCATTCCAGATTGTCGAGGGGGAGAATATTTCTTTCTCGTGTCGCCATTTCCTCTTTGGCTGTTCACCTTAAATTGGTGGTCTTTGATCCTTCTGCCAATAGATGGGTTTTTCCCCCATCTACTCTACCCTGATGCCCATAGCCCTGAATGGAGTTTGCACATTCTCCCCGTGTCCATGTGGGTTTCCTCCGGGTGCTCCGGTTTCCTCCCACAGTCCAAAGATGTACAGATTAGGTGGATTGGGCATGATTAAATTGCCCCTCAGTCTCCAAAGGTTAGGTGGGGTTGCGGGGATAAGGCAGCGGAGTTAGCCTAGGTGGGATGCTCCTTTCGAGGATCGGTGCATACTTTGATGGACTGAATGGTGGCCTCCTGCACTGCAGGGATTTTGTGATGATTCTCTGCCTCATTAGTTTGAACATCTTTATTAAATTTTCTCTTGCTCATGTGTTCTCCAAGGAAATCAAGCCCAACTTCTCCAACCGATCCACATAACTGATGTTTCTCACTCCTTGACACTCTTCTTTCTTTGACCCATTGGTTTCGTTGACTCTTGTCTGCACGTAGTAATGTTTCATATGTGAATGTCAGATTTCCCAGGGTGATGGAGACTTGAACAAACAGTCCTCTAGGTCAGTTAGCGTATGTCCTGCCGAGTTATTGCTGAGCACGAGAAAATTGCATTTTAAACCAGCAACGGCGAATGATTTGTGGCCTAACTGCTCATGAACAACACACAAGCAAGCATGAGGTATGGGCTGACTCATGAGTTAGTTTGTCCCAGTAAATCATCAGACACTTTTTACTGACCACAGAGATCATTCGTATCAAAATTTTGTTTGATTACATCCTTGGGAAAATCCTTTGGGACAATTTATTATGTTAAAGATGCTTTATAAATGGCAGATAAATTGTATTTTGCAGCAGGTATATTGTAAAAATCTAGAACTTGAATCTTGCCATGCTAAAATTGCCCCTTGTCCATGGATGTGCAGGTTAAGTGGGGTTACAAGGTTAGGGGAGTGGGCCTAGGTAGGATGCTCTTTCAGAGGATCGATGCTTATTTTTATATTTATTTTTATTTTTTTACAAATTTAGAGTACCCAATTATTATTTTTTTTTCCAATTAAGAGGCAATTTAGCGTGGCCAATCCACCTAACCTGCGCATCTTTGGGTTGTGGGGGTGAAATCCACGCAGACACGGGGAGAATGTGCAAACTCCACACGGACAGTGACCCAGGGCCGGGATTCGAACCCGGGTCCTCAACGCCGTAGGCACGTGCCGCCCCGGGGTCGATGCATACTTGATGGGTCGAATGGTCTCCTGCACTGTAGGGATGCTATGAAACCAGACTCCTCTGCACCAAGTGGATCTAAGGAACCAGTTTAGAGGAAGTTAGTTTGAATGGTTTTCTGGCAATTGATGAGTTGGCATGGGACAATGTTCTACCTGACGACAGTTAGTGATTGGCTGCAGTGTGATGCTTTATGAAAGAACCTGGTAGAAGTTCAGATCTTGAAAGTGAAAGGATCTCTCTTTTTTTTTCTTTAAATTGCCATTTCTCATATTTATATACAATTGTGTATAGACACATCACATTTTTCTTACCCGCATTAATTTACTTTGTTGTACAGAGAAGGTTATTTTGTCTTTCATTTAATTGACCCTGTATACATTTTGCCGCCCTGTGGATCAGTCTGAAAGGATCTCTCTCGCTCTCAACCTCTCGCGGCGGGTTAAGAAGGGAGTGTTGGGAAAGAGGCAGTAGATAGTCAGTTACACTCTGTTTAATTATAGTACGATACATAATAAAAGGTTACTTGCGTTAAAGTTACAAACCTGGTGACTAGATTATTGGGTTCAACCACTGACCTCGGGTATTTTAAGTAAAATCTAATTTCACTTGTGTTATGACTCCGGGTCAAGTGGGGCTGGAGCTGAACGCACATTAGCCCACGGTGCTGTGACAATCAACAGTTGAGCTTGTAATGTTAATTTGCGTTTGCTGGAAGCAACATACATTCATTTGTACGCAGGTGGTCTCTGCAAATTAAAGGAATATGATCAAACCTTGTGCCTGTTTTGAATTGCCAAGAAACATTAAAAGCCGTTAGTTCCCTGTCAAAATTAACCAATCATCTCTCTTTCCCTGCATTTTTTAAGACCTTCTTTTCGTCCTGTCGTATAAATGGTTGTGATTGTTTGAAATTTGACATTCTTGAATTTGTCCTGATAAGTTCAAAGTAAAAAAGCTTTGGCAACATGTCTCTTTCCAGCAATATTCAAGAGTGCTTTAGTTAACTTGATATCAAGTTTTATTTTTAATTGGAGTTCCTTGAAAGTAGAGCTTCCGATTGGAGCATCTACATGATTCCAAATGGGTAACTAATGAACATGTTGCTGTTTTGTGCAGTAATAGAGTCCAGGGATATTTCTTACAGCTTCGTGATTCAACTTAACACCACACAGTGGAGCTGCTGAACAGCAGTTGATTAAGTTTGGCGATTTGGTTATTGGAATGGAATGTAGTGGACCGCCAAATACAGAAAATACGGGTCTCTTCGAAAGGAAGCATTTTGGATGCGATGGCTAAATTTTAACTTTGTGGGGGGTGTGAAATGGTTGACAATGGATCAGCTGCCTCATATTCAGCTGAGTGAAAGCGTTCTACCTTCTCTAAATCACAGGGCTGCCGAATTCAACTCCCATTCTAGAGGGAGCGACTGATGAGACATTAAACCGAGGCCCCCCGCATGCAACCCCCCCCCCCCCACCCCCTCCCGGGTGGATACAGGAGATCTCATGCCGTTACTTTGAAGAAGAGCAGAGAAAGGCTCCCCGGGGTCCTGCCCAAGATTTATTTGTTCAATGAAGACCGCTGGAACCAATGATCTTTCATTATCTCATTGTGGGATCTTGCTGTGTTCAAAGTAGCCACAGGACGTTTCCCAAGATCGATGTACAGCCAATCCGTTGCTGCCCAGTTTTGCACTCCCTTATGTCACCTCCGCAACTTCAAATGTCCTTGATCGGATATGGTTCGTGGGAGAACCTAGATTCACGTAAACTTGCTCTGTTCTGATGCACAGTCCATACCAATGCAGACCTATCTCAGCATTTATATTGTGGTTGGTCTCAAATGACATTAAATATATCTTCACAAGTATGATAAATAATCTTGGTGATTACTGTAGGTGTAAAAACCTTCGCTGAGGGGTGTCTGTGGCCAGGTGCCACCATCTACGGCTTAATTATTGTTTTTACGATATTATTTCATGGAACACAGTGATGTTAGCACTTTTGTCTATCCTCAAATGTTTGACGAGACCTCTCTGTTCTGTTCTGAACGGAGCTGGTGCACAAGAGGTTTTGGGCCCAAAGTCCCTGGAGTCAACCGTTCCTTCATCTGAGCCTGCTGCCATCACAGGGCTGGGGTCATTTTCAGAAATGGACGGGCTCCCATATTATTCCTGGAGTTTCCTTGTTGCCCATTTCCAGGGTCTAGATATTTTGGACGCTATTCGCTTCATTGGCAGGAAGAAAGTCATTGGATATGAAAATTCCCAAAGTCTTTGGCCCTTGGCTGCCCTCTAGGTACATTCACCAGGTTTGTAAGTTGAAACACAATTTATTTATAACGAGAATAATGATGAAATATGCAGTAAACACAACTGAATAACAACAAGCTAACCCACTGACCCCTTTAACTGTTGCACCGTCTACCCACACACACAAGACAGACAAACACAAAGGGGGGGAAAGAGTGAAAATAATAAGGATGAAGATCAAAAGATCTTTGCTTCCAATGGAGGTTCTTTAGCACATTGTTCTCGCAGTTACTCGCTGATTAAAGTCTCTGGTCTGCAGCTGGTAATGGTCTTCTTTGCAGAGTAATTCATTCCGGTTAGAAAATCTAGTACTTACCTGCAGCAGGCATTCTGGCGAGATGCTTTCTTTCTTATCAAACTTGACCTTCAGCTTGAGGTTCACATTCGGGCCTATATCTTTCGGTATAGACACTTTATTCAACATCAAACCTTGCTTCCAACTCGTGGTTTGACTTCAAGCCTTTGCAATCTCAAGAGAATGACATCCGGTCTTGCTCGAGAGAGTCAGCCCTCAAGATGGCCTTCTGAAGAGAGTTTAGCTGGATCATTTTGGGGGAGAGTTTGCTGGAGCCCTCCATCCAGGCTGCAGAATCAAAATTGAACCAAACTGGAACCACGAGACTCTAAAACCGTTCCAGTGGGATCCGATGTCTTCACCACTTGATACTGGGCAGAGCACAGCCCTTTGGGCCAATTCATTGGCCACCAGCTAAATCAATCAAACCAAGTCATCACTGATGTTGGCCTGTCTGCAATCATCAGCCTAAAACAGCGCAGCCTTCTGGTTCCTTCTGTTTGAATCAAAGATACAGACTGCTTACAGGCTGCTATGCCTTAAAGTCACAGGTCCATTAAACATCAATGGATGAAAAATGCAACAGCAAGAATAAAAGAAATGGAAAATGCAAGAATACACAGGAACAAACAGGAAGGACCATTAAATAACCCCCCCCCCTCCCCCCCCCCCCCCCCCCCCCCCCCCCCCACCCCACTCCCCAAACCAAAAGAAATGAACTTTAGTGCACAGACCTTTCATTATGAGGTATGCAAGACATTAATCACAAACACCCAAACATCAAATCACAATCTCCCAAACTCAACTTGGCATTCTGGGGACCACGGGTTTTCGCCTGTTTCTGCAATATTCCAACATGCATTGTATTTCAGTCTTTAGCTGAGTTAGTTTCCATGATTTTAGCTGAGATGGATTTGGCTTGATCAGTTCAGAGTTTCTAACGTCCACACCATGACTAGCCAACAGAGTGTCCCCTGGTGTTTCCCTACAAGTCTGTCTATACTCTTTCTGTCTCTCGTGTAATGCAGTCAGTCTTTTCTGACTGTCCAATGAATATTCAACCAAAGTTTGAAGATCTCCTGCAAGTAAACCGCATGTCGAGGCAATGTCCAAGGTGGTAGGGGTAAGGGTGGAGCCGTGCCCGAGAGTGGCAGTCTTTGGGGTATTGTGCCAGCCAGAACTATTCATGGAGAAGGGGGCTGACACCCTTGCCTTTGCTTCTCTAATTGCACGCCGGAGAATCCTGCTCGGCTGGCGATCAGCAGCACCACCCAGAGCTGTAGACTGGCTGGCAGACCTGTCGGAATTTCTCCACCTGGAGGAGATCAAATTTGCTATCCGAGAGTGGGAGGAGGGTTTCCACAGAGTGTGGAGGCCATTCACCAACTTGTTCCAGTACCTGTTCGAGGCCAACAGCCAATAGAGAGGGGGGAGGGTGCTCACGGGAGTCAATGGGACCGGAGAGGACAGGGAAGGGAGGGGAGGAGCGGGGGGGGGGGGGGGGGAGGGGGGGGGGCGAGGGGGGGGCAGAGAAAAGGAGGGGGAGGCTGGAAAGTGGCCGATACAGAGATCAGGGGGCCTAGAACAAGGCCACAAGAAATGGAACCCCCCCAAAAATGCTGAAAATGGGACGGGGGTTGGAAGGGAAAGATACCACACACATGTAAATAGCAGATACCTATGTACAGGAAGTAACCCAGGAAAAGACCCTGAACCAACAAATGGAGGGGGTGGAGGCCAGGGCGGGGTGGGGGGTGGGGGGGGGGGGGGGTTGGTACTGAGGAAAATGACTTGTATGTTGTAACCGATGCATATATCCTTACCAAATGTCCAGTGTATAAAATGTAAAATCTTCAATAAAAACATTTCAACGTGTTTTCATTATTTAAAAAATATATATTTTATTAAGGCATTTCTAAATTTTTAACAACAAAGCAAATAACACCCACCAAACCAACAACCACACCCAACTAACATGGCTTACAGCCACAATTCCCTAGTCCTCTTCCCCCACTAACTAATCCCGCTTCAACCAAACCCCCCTTACCTCCCTCCCTCCCTTACCCCCACCCTTTTGTATCTGCTGTCAGCTTAATTTTCCCCAAAGGAGTTGATAAACGGCTGCCAACTCCGGGCGAACCCTAACATCGATCCTCTCAGGACGAACTTGATCTTCTCAAGCCTGAGAAACCCGGCCATGTCACTAACCCTAGCCCTGATTTCAGGGGCTCCGAGTCCCTCCACGCCAATAAGATCCGTCTCTGGGCTCCGAGGAAGGCAAAGGCCAAAACATCAGCCTCTCTCGCCCCCTGGTCTCCCAGGTCTTCCGACAAACCAAAACCGCCACCTCTGGACTCAGCACCACCTGTACCTTCAATACCGTGGACATAACAAATCCTTGCCAGGATCCCCTAAGCATTGGACATGCCCAAAACATTTGGACATGATTTACGGGCCCTCCCGCACACCGCCCACACCTATCCTCCACCCCTTCAAAGAACCTGCTCATTCGGGCCACAGTCATATGCGCCCTGTGGACCACCTTGAATTGTATCAGGCTAAGCTTGGCACACGATGAGGATGTGTTCTTATTATTCGAGGTAGGGAATTCTTAAATTCCTCTAAGAGAATGACCTCTCTTAGAGCCTCAAAGGCAGTTTCAACTCCAATGCCATGACTCAATGAAAAATCTAATGATGACCATGAAATGATTGTGGTAAAAACCCATCTGGTTCCCTATGTCTTTCGGGAAGGAAATCTGTTATCTGTGGAACTCTTTGCTGAGAAGACTATGGAGGCCAAATCACTGAGTGTCTTTAAGACAGAGATAGATAGGTTTTTGATCAATCAGGGGTTAAGGGGAGAAGGCAAGAGAATGGGGGTGAGAAAATATCAGCCATGATTGAATGGCGGAGCAGACCCGATGGGCCGAGTGGCCTAATTCTGCTCCTGTGTCTTATGGTCTTATGTCCTGACCTGGTCTGACCTACTTGTGACTCCAGATACACACTCTTGGTTGACTCTTAAAACGCCCCTTCAAGGGCAACTGGGGATTGGCAGTAAATGCTGCCAGTCAGCATTGCCCATCTCTCACAAAAGAATTTTTGAAAATGCAAGTTGCTTCTAATTTTTATCAATGGAAACTCACATTGGGTAAATGGACAGGAAACGTGAAAAGTTCAGTGAGAGCAATTTTTACGTGGCTGCTTCTATACGCGGGGGAGGAGGTTCCTTTTCAAGAGGTGACAAGATCAGATTTGACCTTCTGCTAAAGAAACGCCAGCCACAATGATTCCATAGAAACACATATGCCCACTTGCAATCATCTCGAACCCAAAAAGGTTTCCGATCAACCAAACCTCAGGCCACAAACAGGTTAGCTGTCCAACAGCATCACTTGTGTGTGTAAAAATACATTATAGTTGTTCAGGAGGGACTATTGCTAGAAAGAATGCTGTATCTGGTAAAACCTGTGATGTACAACAACCCTTGTCTGCTGCACAGAGTCATTCTTACAACTCAATGGTCATGAAGGGTGAGGGAAAACGCTTTCGTCCTACACATAACCACAAAATATTTAAGGTATTTAAGGAGCTGTAAGGGATACGTTTCTGGTTTAAATTGATTGTATTGTAGATTTTTAAAGATCATATGGTTATCCCAAAGAAACCCATATTGCCCATTGCTTAGAAACCAAGCTGGGAAATATGAGGATCACCCCTCTCCGTCTCCAAAATCAGCTCGCGGAGCAGTGGTAACATCTGTATTTCTGAGCAAATTGAGCAATGTGATTTTTGTTTTTTTTTAAAAATCTGCTTAACTCTTTAAATTTAGGGGCGGCCCGGTGGCGCAGTGGTTAGCACAGCTGCCTCACGGCACCGAGGACCCGCATTCAATCCTGACCCCGGGTCACTGTCCGCGTGCAGTTTGCACATTCTCCCCGTGTCTGCGTGGGTCTCGCCCCCACAACACAAACATGTTCTGGGTAGGTGGATTGGCCGCGCTAAATTGCCCCTTGAATGGAAAAACAATAATTGGGTACTCTAAATTTAAAAAAAAAAAACTCTCAATCTCCCCCCTTCTCACAGTTTGGAAAGGTTACGCTGCAGTGGAATTTTCAAATCCACTGCTCCCAGTATCTTAAACCCTGCGGACTGTTTCAAGTCAGCGAGTTTCGAAATCTTTCAGCGAGTGAGATTTGGTAAATAACAAATATCCTGCTGAAGTGACTGCCAGTGTCCATGGACCAATATGCAGACCCAGTGAGAGAAACGCGACCTCGGTTAGACATCATCCTCGAACTGAGGAACACCCGATACCTCAGCGACTAATGCAGTCTCCTGGACAACTCCTCCCAGAACATCTAACTGCCTCTTGAATTTACATAAATCCAGCTTTGACAAAAGGTCATCTGGACTCGAAACGTTAGCTCTTTTCTCTCCCTACTGATGCTGCCAGACCTGCTGAGATTTTCCAGTATTTTCACTTTGGTTTAACACTGCTGCCTTGACTACCCTGCTCAAACCATTACAATCATGGGCGGCACGGTGGCGCAGTGGTTGGCACTGCTGCCTCACGACACCGAGGTCCCAGGTTCGATCCCGGCCCCGAGTCACTGTCCGTGTGGAGTTTGCACACTCTCCCCGTGTCTGCGCAAGTCTCACACCCACAACCCAAGGATGTGCAGGGTAGGCGGATTGGCGATGCTAAATTACTCCTTAATTGGGAAAAAAAGAATTGGGTGCTCTAAAAAAAATGTTTTCATTAATCGAGAAAGACATGCTTCTGGCATTAAACCTAAACTAGGTCTCATCTGTACTGCTGTGATAGTTGTCAACTTAATGAATCAGCAAAATGATTACAGTTTGCATCATTTGCGTATCACTTTGCTACTTGATCTTTAATCTTTTTTAAAGATCTGTAAACTCCATTTATCCTCAATGTAGATTGTCTGGGATAACCTACCTTGCCTCCATTTATCCTCAATATGGGTGGAAGGGAGGCTTAAGCTACCTTATCTATATATCTGTATTCTTGTAGACCTCAGTACACCTGTATTCTTGTACACCACATCACATCTCCCCTCAACCTCCTCTCCTCCAAGGCGAACTCCCCCAAGTTCTGCAACTTAACCTTGTATCTATATTTCCACACTCCTGGAACAATTTTGGTAAATCTCAGCCTGCGTAAAGTGTGGTGGCCAGAACTGGGTGCAATAACCTGATTGCGGCTTTATAATGGTTCAATGTCACCTCCCTGCTTTTGTTTTCAATATTTCTATTTATGAAGCTCAAGATTCCATGTTTTGCTAACCACTCTCTCTGTGTCCTGCCACCTTCAAAGATCTATGCACATGAACTCCGAAGATCCTTGCACATGCATTGGAATTGTGCTATTCAGGGCGGAATTTAGCAGAAACATTTTTCATTTGTGGCAGGCTTTACAGGGAGTTTCCTACCAGCCCTGCCGGCGAGTTCCCCACCGCTATCGAACGACACCTAGTGTGCGGTTTTGCTTCCTCGCGGTGCCCGAAAAGCAGCTTGCCATGGCACGGCATGGGCGATAGAAGCTGGGAGACTTTGCTCCCAGGATCTACCCGGCTTACGACACCTCGTGAGGTCTAACGCGATCTCGCGAGACGGTGCGATGTAAAACCCGCCTATTTGGGGCGGGATCACGGTTTAGCAAACCTGCATATTAAAGCGAGACAGTTAGTCTCACTCTAATATGCAGATTCACGAGGCACCCCAGGCATTGGGATCTATCTCCTTGGCCTCAGAAATCCCGGTCGAGTGCCCTTCAGTGTTGGTCTCCAAAAATGGGGACCAGATTGAACGGCACTCTTGGAGGTCTCCCAGGGGATCAGAGACCCTCAGGTGCATGCCATTTGGGCATGGTGGTACCCTGGCACTGCCAAGGTGCCCAGGTTGGCAGTGCCAAGCTGGCATTTGTTTTGCGCGGTGGCGTTCTGGTCTGCGGTGCCCTGCGTGAGGGTGGGGGGGGTGGGGGGAGGTGCACGGGATCCTCCCATAGTGAGTTGGGGCTGGGACGGGGATCGGGGGTAATTTCAGGGGCTCCAGAGATTGGGATGACATTTAAAAATGGCGCCCTGATCTCTCGCGCTACACTGAGGAGTCCCGGCAACTGTTGGTGCACATTTCAGCAGGCGGTGTAATGCCATATAAAGGGAAGAAGTGATGTAGAATTACATCTGATGGACCTTATCTAGTGGCCTGAAGAGTCTAACCCTGATATAAGAATTAACATATCCTGAGATCAACTTGTTTCAATATTTCCGTTCTTGAGGAATTTTTATGTGGGTTGCACATGTTAATCATACCTTAATTATATTGCAAAGATACGCAGGTGGAGGACATTGTTTAAGGAAGTACTTTGATTACGTATAAACGGGAGATCGTGTTTGTGGCTGGGTTCCCGTGGAGAGGGAGAACGCAGTGTCCACCGACACGCTCAGGCCTTGCCTGACCACGGGGCAACACAGGGACCGGGGGTGAATCATCAGCCTCTCCAAAATGACACTTTCATTTTATAAATTATGTAAATTCATCAATATTTTAAATTGGTTAATTTGTTGATTTGCTAAGTCGGTGCTCAGAAGGGTATAAATAGGGGACTGTGTGCAGTTCTGGTCTCCTTATTTAATGAAAGACGGAAATGCACTGGAGGAGGTTCAGATGCGGTTTACTAGACTAATACCTGGAATGAATGGGTAGAGACGGGGGTCATTGGATATTTTTGAGAGAGATAGATAGATTTTTATTCGGCAAGGGAATCCAGGGTTATCTGGGGTAGAAGGGAATGATGATGCTAAACACACACAGATCAGGGCAGCACGGTAGCATTGTGGATAGCACAATTGCTTCACAGCTCCAGGGTCCCAGGTTCGATTCCGGCTTGGGTCACTGTCTGTGCAGAGTCTGCACATCCTCCACGTGTCTGCGTGGGTTTCCTCCGGGTGCTCCGGTTTCCTCCCACAGTCCAAAGATGTGCAGGTTAGGTGGATTGGCCATGATAAATTGCCCTTAGTGTCCAAAATTGCCCTTAGTGTTGGGTGGGGTTACTGGGTTATGGGGATAGGGTGGCGGTGTTGACCTTGGGCAGGGTGCTCTTTCCAAGAGCCGGTGCAGACTTGATGGGCCGAATGGCCTCCTTCTGCACTGTAAATTCTATGATAATGATCTATGAGGGTGATCTTATTGAATGGCAGAGCAGGCTCGAGGGGCCGAATGGACTACTTCTCCTATTTCACGTGTTCATATGAGAGCTGATACACTGGGGAAGAGGAAAGATATGAAACGCAACAAAGTCAATAAACTCTCTTGGTGAAGAAAAGTTCTGTGTCTTGGTTTTGACTTCACCCAACTGTCCTGGGTTCTGTTAACAGTTCGACTCTGTCACTTAGCATCTGCCATGTTTAAGGCCTGCAGTGCAAAGCAGAATTTTGCTCATGGCTTTTGTACCACAGAATTGAAGGAGGGGTATTAGCCATTGACAGGGAGAATATTCTGAATTGTCTCAGTTACAGAACATTTCGCTTGTTTTCCATGAAGTCACCCCGACCTCACCACCTTATTTCGGGGCAGAGCCGTGCTATTTATAGGTGTCAGATTTTAATGTCGAAACTTGGTGCTTTGCAACTCTGCAAGAAATTGCGGAAGGCCCCCAGAGATCTCAGGTTTCCACCCCTGAGGAATGTTACAGTGAAAGGCTCACATTGAACAAGCTTGAATTTGAATGGTGCATTTCGACCTCAGAATGTCTGAAAGTATGAAAGTGCATCTCAGCCAATTACGTGCTGCGTATCATCACCATTTGTACTCCAGTAAATTTGCACAAAGCAAGATTCCACAATCAGCAATAAGATATTTGATTGTCCATTTTAGTGAAGGATAAATATGGGCCATCGTGTTTGTCCTGCTTCACCGGACTTCTCCATCTGCCTGAAAAGGAAGACGCAACTCTGGTATAACTTCTGAAAAGTGGCTCCTTTGCCGAATTCCATCAGCTCAATCAATTCAATCCTTTGACTGAAAAGTAAGGCCATGTTTTCATGAAGAGATGCTGATTGTCTGCTTGACGCATGTTCAGCAAACACACAAGAAACTTCAAAATCAGAAGGTTTCTTCTTGATTTTCAACTCTCTTCTCCCTGAAGTTGGTGATGTTTGCCACTGGTCCTCTGTTTCATCACCAAAGTGACCAGATATGAATACGGGTGCAGTAAACTATCCACAATGGTTCTGAAATAGTAATCCTGAAGCTGTGGGTTCAAATCCCACCATTACAAAGTGGGAAATTGAATTCAAGAAACAGTACATTGGTGAACTATCCCTGGATGAAATAGCCAGAAACAAAACACTGCTGAAGTGTTGTAAAAACCCAACTGGTTCACTAGCATCTTTCAGGGAATGGAACCTGCCACCTCTAGATTATGTGTGACTCTGCTACCACACTGCATGGGTTGACCATGCTGCTGGTGGGAGATTGAAGGAGATTCCTGGCTTGGGTGACTGTCTGTGTAGAGTCTGCAAGTTCTCCCCGTGTCTGCGTGGGTTTCCTCCGGTTTCCTCCCACAGTCCAAAGGTGTGCAGGTTAGGTGGATTGGCCATGCTAAATTGCCCTTAGTGTCCAAAAAGGTTAGGTGGGGTTACGGGGATAGGGTGTCTTAAGTAGGGTGCTCTTTCCAAGTGTTGGTGCAGACCCGGTGAGCCGAATGGCCTCCTTCCGCACGGTAAATTCTATGATCTATGAGAGACATTCCAAGCCACATTCATCTTGGACGGTGTTGCATGGGTCCCACCTGAGATTCAGATCCCTGCTTTTCCAATTCCAATTCTCTTCAGTGATGTGCTAAGGCCGCCTTCTGTCTGTTTTCATAGCAAATAATTCCTGGAACAGGTCGCTAGTCTGTTGCCAGGGGCTTATAGCTTGAGGGGAGCCGCTCCACATCAAGCGTGGCTGACCAGCGATCTCTGCCACTCTTACCGCCAGCTATTAGCATGTTGGAACATTTTCCGGGTTGATACGCCCAACCTGCCTGGTCGCGTTAGGAATGCCCCTTCCTTGGCCATCAAGTCCTGGGGTGGGGCTCGCCCCGGGAGAGTCTGTCTCAGAGGCAGGGGGGCTAACCCCACTGCGTACGAGATCTTCTACCCTGCTTTAGGGGACCAATTCCAACATCAGCAGCTTCTTAGAGAGGCCATAGAGGAAGATGGTCAGACCCGGATTAGGGTTAGGAACTTGGGTAAGCGGAAATGGGAGAAGCTGGGATTGTTCTCGTGGAGCACAGGCTGTTAAGGGGAGATTAAATAGAAGTGTTTGAAATGAGGACGGATTTTGATGGAGTAAACTGAATTTACTGGCAAGAGGATCAGTAACCAGAGGACACAGATTGATGATAATTGGCAGAAGAACCAGAGGGGAAATGCAATATTTCTTTAACATGGTGAGTTGTTACGATCTGGAATGCGGTACCAGTAAGATGGTTGTAGTACCGTCAATAACGACGTTAGAGAGTAAAACGGTAAAGAAGGCTTTAATAAGCTAAGAACTAGCCTGGTGCCGAGATGGGTGCTTATTGGGTGCTGCCTGCAAGGCGGACCCTTATATACGACTCCCAGGTGGGCGGAGCCGGAGGCGGAGTCCCCAGGGTTCCAAGCCCGGTCTTAAAGGGGACATCACCTTACATGATGATAAGGGTACAGTAATACATTAACCGTTCATCACAATGGTGGAAGCCGACTCAATTGTAACTTTTGAAAAGGGTATTAGATATTCACTTGAAAAGAGGAAATTGCAGGACCACGGAGAAAGAGGGGAGTGGAATAAATTTTTCAAAGAGCTAACAAATGTGAAGGTGTTCCTTCTCTGACATGGTTCTACGATTCTTGAAACTAATTTGGCACTTCATGCAGTGAGCCAGAACACCCCTCAACATGAGCGGCACAATTTATAATATCCACCATGACCCTTTGCTGAAGATTCACTGGTATGAGTTGCATGATTTCATTCAATGGATTTAATACAAATTGAGGGATAGAACCAACTTGCTGTGGGCTTGGAGTTGGATGGGCCTGGAATCATTCAAGACGCAGCAAAGTTGGGCAGCACGGTGGCGCAGTGGTTAGCACTGCTGCCTCACTGCGCCGAGGACCCGGGTTCAGATCCCGGCCCTGGGTCACAGTCCGTGTGGAGTTTGCACGCTCTTCCCGTGTCTGCGTGGGTCTCCAAATGTGCAGGGTAGGTGGGTTGGCCACACTAAATTGCCCCTTAATTGGAAAAAAGAATTGGATATTCTAAATTTATTTTAAAAGAAGATACAGCGAAGCCGAGGTTGTGAACTGAGAGCGAATAATTCGCCCTCGTGATCTGAGGTGTTTCTCTGTGAGGAAAGCAGATTTGGAAACTGATGTAGTTCGTCAGCAATTTGTCCAACCACAAACATTACATTGGAATTAGAAGCAGATTTTGGCTCGTGCGTGTGATACACACATCCTGTTTTCTCAAAATTCAGTATCACTTTCAGAGAATTCTGCAGTCAAATGGCTCCATTTTTAATTAGACAAGTCATTAAGTGTAAACGCTGCATTTAGTCCCTGCGACCCCCATTTTACATTTAGCCATCAAATCTCCCGGTGTCTGTGCTGCCGGTGTTGGGGGGGTCTGCCAAATGTATTACAAAGTTTACAAAGGTATAAAATTGCCAGGAAATTGCAACAACAAAGACACCAACCATTTTTAAAGTCCCCTTCGCCTAGTCCTCTGCCATTCTTGAAAAATAACAGCCCAGGGAAATTATCCCGTAATATCCTCAGGATATCACCGGCGGATTGCAGCTCCGGAGGGATTTACCTTCGCAGGAGTTGCAAAGCCCCGTCTCACCCGACATTCCTCACTCAGGCTGGGTGAAACAGGAACAACAGAGTCGCCCCCCGATACAGCAGCAAGGCGTAAATGGAGCGCAGGGAAGGATGGAGGGCAACACAAACTGCCCTAAACAGGCGTTTAAAGGAACTATTCAAAGGGAGAAGGTAAGTTTCGAAGGTACATGGGGGGGGGTTCAGACATCGAACTGGGGAGGGGGGAGGGGAGAACAGAGTCAGACAGGGGTAGAATCGGACTGGGGGTGGCAGACACTGACTAGGACGGTGCGTGGGGAATCGGATGCGGGGGGGCGGGGTCGAACTGGAGGTTGGGGGGTTGAACAATGTGTGTGTGGGGGGGGGGGGTGGGGGGGTGGGGGGGGGGGGGTGTCCAACCAGGAGTGTCCGGCGAGGGTGGGGGTTGGTGTCTGGTGTCAGGTCAGCAGCCTGGGTCGGATCGGGCAGGAAGGTTGGACCTGGGGGGGGGGGGGGGGGGGGGTCCATGTTGGTTCCGTGATGGGTGGGGTGGAGGTGGCATTTGGGGGATTCTCTTGGGGGTTGTGTGTGTGTGGGGGGGGGGGGGGGTATCCCACAGGGTGGCTCGGTCTGGGTGTTTAAAATAGTTACTCTGAAGTAAGAGGTGCTTTTTTTTCCTTCTAACTCTTCCAGAGAGTTAGAACCATCTGAAGTTCGTGATTTAAATTGTTTCTCTTGGAGGGTTCCCAGCCCAGCACAATTGTCCAGAGGAATTTAGCACTTTGAGGCAATTGCCGGGTGACCCTTACCTGGGAACTTCTGAGAGGGATTCCCCAGCACATGGGGTACCCCCCAAATCCAACGCTGGGAGACAGGAAGTTATGGACCTATATTATTTTTCATTTAATTATTTGTCCACCATCCCCTCCCCACCATCGCTCCTTCCACTCATAATTGGCGTTGTATTAAAGGTGCTGCCTAATGTAGAGCTGAGCCATACCGATTAGGAAGGTCACGGTTAACGGAATCAGACAGAGCATGGAATCACTGACCAGTCACAGCTTTGGACCATCGTGCCTGTGCTCACTTCCTGAAAGAGATATCCAATCAGAAGTGACGTGATCTACTGTTTCCCCAGGAACTACAAGTCTTTCCATCCTCAGGTATCCGTCCTGTAGACCGGGTGGCCACTTGGAAGCTGGGGTGACGCGGGTGTCATGCTATACATCAGCATATCATGGTGCAATCACACACACACTGACACACTGATGGACATGCAGTGGGACCAACCAGCATACACAACATCGCAGCCAATCACCAGTGAGAGCACACGCACACTCAAGACAGGGGACTGGAGAGTTCCCGCTCATTCTAGCAGCAGCCAGCTCAGAGCACAGAGCTCACAGCCTGCATCACAGACATTCACCATGTGCTGAGTGCCTCACCTAGATAGTGATAGGACAGGGTCCACAGATAAGCTGGTAATGCACGTACCCAAGTTTACAATATGTTATTACAGTTGAGTTGTTAATAAAATAGAGTTACACCATCTCCAGCCGTGTTGACCTCTTTGTGGACCAGAACACCCAACACGACATGGTTCCAGGAGTGGAAGCCTACCAGCCCCTGTGAGACCCACCTGCAACTTATCAGCAATCCGCCATCCTGCAGCATGGAGAACAACCTGTTTCAGCAGCGCCTGCAGGGCAAGGACGAGCCCTTCCAGTCTTGTTTAACGCACCTCCGCATCCTCGCGCAGTCCTGCGGCTATGGGCCCACCTCTGACTCCATGATACGCGACCAGATAGTTTTTGGGGTCACGTCGGACACCCTGCGCCAGTAGCTCCTTAAAATCAGGCAACTCACCCTAGCGACGGCCATCGAGACCTGCGTCCTGCATGAGAACTCCACCAGCCGGTACTCACACATCCAGGCGGCTAAAATGGATGCAGTGGCCCCACGAGGCGGAGCGGGTCCAGACGATCGAGTACCTCCCGGTCCGCGGCCCGGAGGAGGGCAGCCATTTCGCGCGCTTTCTGAGGCCTCCCGCGCTTGCACACGCCAAAAGAGGGGACGTTGACGCGGAGGAACACGATACGCAGGCACGCACTACGCAAGACCGCATCGCGCATACGCGGTGGCGCAACAAACGCACTAACGTCATGACATGCGGCAACTGTGGCTCCGCCCATTTTAAGCGGCAATGTCCGGCCAAAGCGCGACAATGCCTACGCTGTGGCAGGCTTGGCCACTATGCTGCCTGCTGTCGAGCACCTCAGTCTGCCAACTCGCAACAGTTTAACCAGCCTCGCAGAAATGTTCGGGCAATTCTACCCACGTTCACCGAGTCCGATCCTGACATCATACAGACCAGTGACACTGAGGACAGGGAGCCTTTCCGCATTGCTGTCATCAACAATAACAAGCTGTCCCCGAGTCAAACGCACCAGCCGCTGTTGGTGGACAGCATTGATCCGGACGACGAGTGGTGTGCCACCCTGACGGTCAACCGATCCCAGATCACATTCCGCCTGGACACTGGTGCTTCCGCCAATCTCCTCGCATGGTCAGCACTTCAAACCCTGAGGGTCAAGCCAGCAATTCTTCCATCCATCTGTCAACTGGTCGACTATAATGGCAACGTCAACCCCGCCACGGGGTCGTGCCAACTCGAAGTGACGCACAACTCGCGTAAAGCCATCCTACCCTTCGAGATCGTGGGCTCTTCAAAGGACTCTCTGCTAGGCGCACAGGCGTGCAAACTCCTCCACCTCGTTCAGCGAGTACACTCTCTCTCTCCAGACGGCACGTCTGATTTCCAAGATGCGGAATTTAGGGCGCAACTAAACTCAATCCTCTCTCACAACCAGGATGCTTTCGAGGGCATGGGTTCACTGCCCTACACATACAAAATCCTGCTCAAACAGGATGCCACCCCGGTAGTTCATGCACCTCGCAGAGTCCCAGCGCCCCTCAGGATCGCCTCAAGCAGCAGCTGCAGGACCTTCAGGACCAAGGAGTGCTTTCCCGGGTCACGGAGCCAACTGCATGGGTCAGCTCCATGGTGTGCGTCAAGAAGCCTTCCGGCGAGCTCCGGATCTGTATTGACCCGAAAGACTGAAATCATAATATAATGAGGGAACATTACCCTATACCCAAACGTGAGGAGATCACGTGCAAGATGGCTCGGGCAAAAATATTCACCAAGCTGGATGCCTCAAAGGGCTTCTGGCAGATTCAATTGGATCAGTCCAGCAGGAAGCTGTGCACTTTCAACACTCCATTTGGCAGATACTGCTACAATAGGATGCCATTTGGAATCATATCGGCCTCTGAAGTTTTCCATCGCATCATGGAACAGATGATGGAGGGCATCGAGGGCGTGCGCGTCTATGTGGACGATATCATTATTTGGTCTACCACACCGCAGGAGCACATCAGTCGCCTCCAACGCGTCTTTCAACGGATACGGGATCAGGGCCTGCGCCTTAACAGAGCCAAATGTTCCTTTGGCCAAACCGAGCTCAAGTTCTTGCGAGACCACATCTCCCGGTTGGGTGTGCGGACGGATGCCGACAAGGTGGCAGCCATCACGGCCATGCAGAAGCCGACAGACAAGAAGGCGGTGCTACGCTTTCTAGGAATGGTCAACTTCCTGGGAAAATTCATCCCGAACCTCGCTTCCCACACCACAGCTCTCCGGCACCTTGTCAGGAAGACAACTGAATTCCAGTGGCTTCCCACCCACCAGCGTGAATGGGAGGAACTCAAGGTCAAGCTCACCACCGCCCCGGTACTGGCATTCTTCGATCCTGCAAGGGAGACAAAGGTCTCGACTGACGCCAGCCAATCCGGCCTTTGGGGCGGTCCTCCTGCAACGAGATGACGCCTCATCATGGGCCGCTGTCGCCTAGCCGTCACGTGCCATGACCCCCACAGAGCAGCGCTATGCGCAAATTGAGAAGGAGTGCCTAGGCCTGTTGACTGGTGTTGACAAGTTCCACGACTATGTGTATGGCCTTCCCCAGTTCACCGTGGAGACCGACCATCGCCTGCTGGCTGGCATCATTCAAAAGGACCTTAATGACATGACCCCTCGCCTCCAGCGCATTCTGCTCAAACTCCGGAGGTACGACTTCCAACTTGTGTACAGCCCGGGTAAGGACCTGATCATAGCAGACGCTCTGCCCAGGGAAGTCGACACTCCGTCCGACTCGGAGCGGTTCGTTTGCCAAGTCGACGCACATGTAGCCTTCACTTCTGCCAATCTGCCGGCCACTGACGAATGCCTTGCCCACATTCGCCGTGAGACTGCGGCTGACCCCCTTCTGCAATGTGTGATGCGCCACATGACGGACGGGTGGCTCAAGGGACAATGCCCACAGTTTTACTACATTCGGGACAACTTGGCAGTCGTGGATCGTGTCCTCCTGAAGCTGAACCGCATCGTGATCCCACACAGCATGCACCGGCTTGTCTTAGAACAGCTGCACAAAGGCCATCTCGGGGGTTGAGAAGTGCCGACAGAGAGCCCGAGAGGCTGTATACTGGCCGGGAATAAATGAGGACATTGCCAACACTGTGCTCAATTGCCCCACCTGTCAGCGCTTCCAGCCGGCACAACCACGGGAGACCCTTCAGCCCCATGAGTTGGTCGAAGGTGGGCGTGGACCTGTTCCATGCGCTCGGCAGGGACTACATCATCATCATAGACTACTTTTCCAGCTATCCAGAGGTCATACGCCTGCACGTCACCATGTCATCGGCTGTTATCTGGGCCTGTAAGGAGACCTTTCCTCGCCACGGCATTCCGCTCACCGTGATGTCAGACAATGTCCCCTGCTTCGCGAGTCAGGAATGGTCTTCCTTCGCTAGTGCATACAACTTTGCACACGTGACGTCCAGTCCTCTGCACCCTCAGTCAAATGGCAAAGCAGAGAAGGGCGTCCACATTGTAAAAAGGCTCCTCTGCAAGGCTGCTGATGCAGGATGTGACTTCTGCCTCGCCTTGCTGGCCTATCGCTCGGCCCCACTGTCCACGGGCCTATCGCCGGCCCAGTTGCTTATGGGTCGCACCCTCAGGACCACTGTGCCGTCCATTCACGTCCCAGACTCGACCATGCTCCGGTACTTCGGCGGATGCAACAAGAGCGTGAGCAACACAAGGCGGCTCATGATGCTCGGGCGACTGATCTTCCTGCCCTGTTGCCTGGAGATCATGTCCGCATACATCTTCCAGAGGATGGCTGGTCGGCAACCGCTGAGGTTCTTAGACAGGTGGCTCCCCGCTTGTTTCTGGTTCGTCTGCCTGATGGCTCCATTCGCCGCCGCAATCGGCACGCCCTTCGTCTGGCTCCACGCTCGCTACAAAATTCTGCACCGGTGCCACGCCCTCCTGTTGTCCCTGACATGGACTTTGTTGAGCTTCCGGATACCCTGCCTCCTCCTCACTCGACCGTGGCCCGGCCCATTCCTCAGCCGGTGGATCCTGAACCACCCTTGAGGCGGTCAACCCGAATTCGTCGCCCACCCCAAAGACTTGATTTATAAACCTTGCACTATTGGACTCACTGACTTGTTCTGCCGCACTGTTTAAGAGTTTTTCATCGTTTATTAATAGTATTTGTTTCGTTCTTGGTGTAACATAGTTTTCCTCTGCACCTGGCACCTTCCCGTGTATATAGCATAGCCACATGTACATATTGATGTAAATAATGCACACACATGATTAGACACACTCACTACACTTTATTTATTCTCATGTAGGCACATATTCTTTGTGAAAAGGGGGGGATGTCATGATATACATCAGCATATCATGGTGCAATCACACACACACTGACACACTGATGGACATACAGTCGGACCAACCAGCATACACAACATCGCAGCCAATCACCAGTGAGAGCACATGCACTATAAAGACAGGGGACAGGAGAGTTCCCGCTCATTCTAGCAGCAGCCAGCTCAGAGCACAGAGCTCACAGCCTGCAACACAGACATTCACCATGTGCTGAGTGCCTCACCTAGATAGTGATAGGACAGGGTCCACAGATAAGCTGGTAATGCACGTACCCAAGTTTACAATATGTTATTACAGTTGAGTTGTTAATAAAATAGAGTCACACCATCTCCAACCGTGTAGACCAGAACACCCAACACGACAGTGGGTATAAAAGGTGCCACTGGTCGGGAACGTGGGAGTTCCTTCCCCGGGGCGCGCGGGTACACGCACAGCATGTAAGAACTGCTCAGTATTATCACTAAACCTTCATTCTTGTTCGTCCCTGCTCACCAGTTATTGCAGCCCAATATTTCCACATGGTGTCAGGAGCCGGCAGAATGACACAGGGAGTTTGCCGTATCGATCCGCTGGGGTTTGACAAAAGCCCCGTAGCTGTGAGGCAGGGAGTATATGATGAGCTTGACCGGATGACAATACTGAGTGTCAGAGCTCCCATAGGCCTGGCCACAGAGTGGGTTTCAGCAATGGTGGATGCAGCACGGTCAGGATCTTTATTGATCCAGTCCACCTGAACCAGGCACTGCTCACACCTCATCGCCCTTTGAAGACGGCTGAACAGGTTATAGCTGACATGCCCAATGCCAAGGTTTTCGGCATCTTAGATGCAATGTGCACACAGCTGATAGTGTGAAGCCAAATCCAGATGAAACAATGGCTCTATGACAGATGTCCATTCCGAGGACAAGTACACTTTGCAGCGCTTCCTTGCTACAGTGAGGTTACCTTTGTCAGCTCCTCCACCAAGGTGCCGAATGGTGTTGGCAGGAGCATCATACAGCTCCGTTCAACAAACTCAAGCGGCCACTCTCAATCCCTCCGGTGCTACAGTATTACGTCGTTGGAGCGCCTCTGCTCCTATCCGCAAATGCCTCCCAGCACATGCTTGGCGCAGTCTGCATCCAGAATGTCAGATAAAACCAAATTACTGTGGATGCTGGAATCTGAAACCAAAGAGAAAATGCTGGAAAATCTCAGCAGGTCTGGCAGCATCTGTAGGGAGAGAAAAGAGCTAACGTTTCGAGTCAGATGACTCTTTGTCAAAGCTTGGACAAAGAGTCACCTGGACTCGAAACGTTAGCACATTTGTCTCCCTAATTTGCTACCAGACTTGCTGAGATTTTCCAGCATTTTTTCTTTGGTTCCAGAATATCAGACCTGGAGCCTTCACATGAAGGGCCCTCAATGACCCTGAGACTCGCTATGCCCCAAATCAAGAAGTGGAGATGCCGGCGTTGGACTGGGGTGAGCACAGTACGAAGTCTTACAACACCAGGTTAAAGTCCGAACAGGCAACAAGTGACATCGAAACAAACCTGTTGGACTGTAACCTGGTGTTGTAAGACTTCGTACTGTACCCAAATCAAGAAAGAACTCCTTGCCCTCGTCTTCACGTGTCAGGAATTTCATGAATGTCTATAGGGTCATACCGTAAGTGTTGAAACTTAAAAACCCGATTACAGCACATGATGTTAAAGCTACAGAGCTACAGCCTCAGTGTCATCTCCAAACATGGCCGATATCTTCAAACGGAACAGTAGACACCACTTGGTTGACTCGTACTCCGGTTGGTTCAAAATCGAGCACCTGCCAGAAATGAAGAGTAACGCGGTCATAAACAAGCTAGAAAGACACTTCACCACGCACGGCATCCCTCAGGGGACAATGACAGACAATGCTCGCAAGTACTCGCAGTCCAACAACCTGGCACAATGGGCACCATGCTCAGCCAGACACCTACTTGAGAAATGTGCCCGAGATCACCCAGATTTCTGTGCTTCGCACCTCAGCCTGTGAAAGGTGCTGAGACACGGTCTGAGCTGGTCAGCACAGCGAATGTTCTCCAGGTGCTCAAACCACGATCTCCATTACTGAGGCCCTTTTGCCCCCCCCCCCCAAAGTTGAAACCAACGAGAGTGGTGTCCTCATGAAGGGGCGACAAAGGGGTAAGAGGTGTTACGATCCAAATGCTCGCACACACTGCCCTTCAGAACCTGGTCAAACGGTCAGGATCTAGGCCACACATGGCCATGACAAACTGGCGGTGGTCTACAGACATACCTCACAGCCAAAGAGTTATGTGGTTGCCTCGCACGGTGCTCATTATGTATGAAACCGTCTACTCTGGTATCTGAACCTCAACCGTCGACCACCGCAGTACCCCATGCCTGCAATCCAGGCCAATGGAAATGGCAGATCCTCCAGAGGCCAACGCAGCAAGCTCTGTGGCCACTGGGTTCATCGCAAGGACTCCTGATACCATCCACACTGAGGGGGCCAACATGAGGCCCTCCCCAGCACAACCAACTGGCACAGTCATACACTCAGGGTGCCTGAATAAACCAAATACAAGGTTCAAGGACTATGTGATTAACTAGTCTCCAAATGGACTTTGCTTTTTAAAAGGGGGGAGTGGACGAGACATGATGGGCTATGCACAAGCTGCAGCAGCCCAATCAGTGTTTTGCACTATGCAAATAGCTATACTTTGTTAGTCCTGTTCAAAGAACAAAGATAAAAGAACAACACAGCACAGGAACAGGCCCTTCGGCCCTCCAAGCCTGTACCGGTCATGATACCAACCTTGGCCAAAACCCTCAGCACTTCCTTGTGCCGTATCCCTCTATACCCATCCTATCCATGTGTTTGTCAAGATGCCTTTTGAACGCCGTTAATGTATGTTCAACTTTGTGTGCTGTAAATAGTTCACACCTTGTGTCTGTCTCCTTACACTTGTTACACCCCAGTACAGCCCGTTGTCCAAAATTAAACGGGGAAGATACAGACTGGACGGTCACGTGAACGCTGGGATGATGTAGGTACAAAAGGGATCATGGGCAGCATGGTGGTGCAGTGGGTTAGCACTGCTGCCTCACGGCGCCGAGGTCCCAGGTTCGATCCCGGCTCTGGGTCACTGTCCGTGTGGAGTTTGCACATTCTCCCCGTGCCTGCGCGGGTTTCACCCCCACAACCCAAAGATGTGCCGGGTAGGTGGATTGGCCACGCTAAAATTGCCCTTAATTGGAAAAAATGAATTGGGTACCCTAAATTTTTTTATAAAATACAAAAAGGGATCATGGGCGGGATTACGCGCATGCGCTGGTATGAACCCCCTTCGGCGCTGGTTGGCGTGGCGCCAAGCCCCTTCCCTGCCGGCCGGGGCGGCGCAAACCCCTCCGGCGCCAGCCTAGTCCCTACAGGTGCGGAGGACTCCGCACCTTCAGGTCGGCCCGATGCCGGAGTGGTTCACGCCTCTCCTTCCCGCCGGAGTTGCCTTCCCCGCTGGTTCGCGGAGAATCCCGCCCCATGTGTTGGGAGTGTGTGAGTTCTGTTCTGGCTGTGGACAGACACACAGCATGAAAGAGCTGCTCAATATTTTCAATAAACAGTTTATTGGTCCTGGTCACCAGTTATTGAAACCCAGAACTTCTGCATATCTTAATTCCTTTTGAAAATTGCAGTTAAATATGCTTCCCTCATGCCTTTTAGGCAAAGCATTCCAGATCATCATAACAGAGTGCAATATCCATCCACCCGCTAACCTTTTTGCTCATTATTTATTTAGCTGTCTTTACTGAGGTAGTTGTGATAACATTACAACTGACCTTTCTTAGCTTAGCGAGGAGAATCTCAGCCAAGATTTTCCTTCGGGAGGGGCAGGTTTGTGGATGTCAGCGGAAGGCAGCTTCCGATTTGTGAATGTTTATCATGGTTGACAATATCTAAACTCAAGAGGTTTTGATACTGGAGGATGACTGACCCTCATGGAATGTAAATATAGCAAATCTCTTCCGAACAGTAGGTGCCATCCTCTCCAACCAATGAGATTGGGAAACCAGATGTCAGATTTGAAGTGTTTTTCGAGGCGATTAATCTAATTAATTATCTACATTTTCAATCCATTCTCAGTGGCGAACATTCTCAGCACAGGTTGGGACTTGAAGCTCAACCTAATAAACACTATCAGGTTACTTCTATTTTTCTACACCAGCTTTATTTATGCCAGTTTGGGCTGTTGCACCCAATGAGCAATGGGAGTCACAGAATGTGGCACCATTGACATCTTGGGGGCGATTCTCTGAGCCCCGGGCCGGGCCGGAGAATCGCCGCAACTGCGCCACGACTCCCCGACGCCGGCGCGCGATTCTCCGGCCGACCGGCCGCGCGGTCACAACAGAGTCCTGCCTGCTGGCGGGAACCCTGCGCAAACGGTCGGGGGGGGGGGCTCCTTCACCGGGGGGGGGGGGGCCTCCGATGGGGTCTGGCCCGCGGCGGGCCGGCCTCTCCCCCCCCCCGTGCGGCTGGCCCCAGAACACCGACACCTTGTTGAGTCGGGGCCGGCGCGCTAAAGAAGTCCCCCGCTCATTCGCAGGTTGGCGCGGCCCAACTGCGCGTGCGCGGGTTGGCGCGGCGCCCATTTGGCACCTGGAAAAGAGGCTGGAGCAGTGTGAACCGCTCGAGCGCCGTGCTGGCCCCCTGTGGTGGACAGAATCGGTCATCCCCGTGCCTGTTTCGCGCCATCGTAAAACGCGACGGCGTTCACAACGCCGCGGGCACTTGGGCTCCATGTTGGAGAACTGCCCCCATTAGGTGCAAAGAGGCTGTTTGTGGGGAAACCAAAGATTAGAGATCCAGGAATTAAACAGTGGGGTTGATCTGTGAGAAAGGGTGAGCACGTTTGTTAAAATGCATTTTTTTCCTGTTCCTAACTGTATTTATATTATGAAAATGAAATGGTAGCCAACAGTTTGTGCAGTATTGCAGACAAGTTGATTCAGAAATAACAGTAAAGTGCTCCCATGCTGATCCAGTGGGGAGTTTATCAATCATGGAGTAACAAAGAAAGTCGATATCCAGCGGAAGAGCAAACTAAATATTTTAATGAGGATTTGGCATCGATACGGAAACACCGGTAGATTCGGTCTGTGGTCAGTATCATGCTTTTTCCCCCTCGGAGAATTTGTGGTTTCACATTGATCAGCAGTCTTAGCGAATTCTCTGTCAGTCAGATGTGTTAGCCTGGCGTTGCCATGGGAGCTGTGTCATGTTTATTTTAGACAGCTCACTGTAAAAATGCATTTTAACAAATGTGCTCATGGTTCTTTCACAGGTCAACTCCACTTATTAATTCTTTAACCTCTTGTTTCCCCCGAAACAACTCGAGATGCTCATTGAGCCTATTTGCAGCTAATTTGTCAATGGCCATCACCAGTACCACATTCTGTAACTCCAATACTCTTTGGGGACAACACTATCGGAAGGATGTGATTGTATTGGGGAGGGTGTGAGAGGAGAGTCACCAGGTTGCTGCCTGGGCTGGAGCGTTTCAACTATCAAGAGAGATTGGAGAGGCTGAGGTTGTTTTCATTGAAGCAGAGAAGGCTAAGAGGGGACCTGATTGAGGAGTATAAAATTATGAGGGACGTTGGTCGGAAGAAACGTTCCCCCTTTAGCAGGGAGGGCACTAACCAGTGGGCATGGATTTCAGGTAAGGGGCTGGATATTTAGAGGGGGTTTGAGGTAAAAGCTTTTTCACCCAAAGACTGGTGAAAATCTGGATGTCGTGATCTCATTGAATGTCAGAGCAGACTCGATGGGCCAAGTGGGCGAGTTACGTTCCTACATCTTAAGATCTTACCAACATTGTTACTTCAACCAGTACTTAAAAGCTGATTATCTGGTTCTTATCAAATTACTAGTTCAGGGGATCTTGCTTTGTCTAATACTGTGTTTCCTTTATTACAACAATGACAAAGGTCAAGCAACGTATTTCATTATCTGAAAAAAACAGGATCACAGTAAATATCTCCAAAAATCCCTCGGAGGTTGTGAATTAAATGGGGAACACTGAGTAAATTGCAATCTTAATTGACTCTTAACGCTTCACCTCGTTATGATTATCTGTTAGCCGGAGGCAGCGGCAAACAGATATTGGATAATTCCAAAGACAAAATCCTGAGAATGTTGGCAGTCTGGAAAATATAAACCGAAATGCTGGATGTACTCAGCATCTGTGGAAAGAGAAACAAGAGTCAAAATGACCTTATCATTCCCCCCCCCCCCCCCCCCACCTCCCCCTCCTCCCACCCCCTGCCACCCTGGCAATGACATCATGAATGGAGACAGAGGGTTGTGAGTAATGCTCCGCCTCCATTCATGATGTCACTGGGTGATAGTTCACGAGGTAACTAGACAGATAATTCCACATAAAATACCTGTTGCCACAGGTTGTCCCTGACTAGGATCTTGCAGATACAGAGAAGCAGGTATCACAGAGACAGTGGTAAGAGTGCCGATACATTTATTTTAACGTCCTGCACGCGCTTGTGTAAAAGTCAGTCTCATGTGAAAGTCAACCCCATGGTTTTTGGCCTCAAAAACATAATTTTTCACATAGATACATAGATCCATAGAAGATAGGAGCCTTACCATATTACTTCTCATATAAGTCATACATACAAACAGTGGTGACTACCACAGAGGCCTTCGAGCCACGTTTATGGCTGATCATCCAACTCAATAGCCTAATCCTGCTTTCTCCCCATAGCCTTTGTTCCCATTCGCCTCAAGTGCTATATAAGTGCTACATATAACCATGTAAAAGCTGGCCCCAGTTTTACAAGGGTCAGAACCGAAGTATCGCTTCTCGGCCTTTTGGCTCTGATCAAGTGTAGGATCAAGTCTGAGATCAGGTAAGTAATGCCTGTTCTTGTCAGCTTGGCATGGTCAGTGGGGACCATGAATTGGATTGAATTTGAATTGGTTTTCGGAGCAAGTCGGGAGATGGACTAAGGGCTCGCCCAGTCCACTTTTCACATTGGCTTTGTAACTCTGAGGAAAGAAATAACCAGAGATAATTTCTCCAACTCCACCAAAAACCTCAATTCAATTTCCTTCGACAGAGTTCCATTTAGTGCATTTCCTCCAATTCCTACAAGTCAGTTAAGGGTGTGGGTCGATTATGATTGTTTTGCAGGGGGAGACATTGATAGAGCGGAGAAGGGAAATAAACAGTACACATGGAACCAGGATGCAGCGGCTGGCTTCCAGAGTGAACATCAAATAAATGATGCCCTCAACCATCAACCTCAGTCTTCCTGAGGAGGAGAAGGCATGCCCAGGCCTTTGCCAATCTGGGCCCTTGCTAGTGCTGACTCAATGCATCCCGTCTGCATAAGGCCTAGGTCAAGGGTCAGGAGCCATCAGCCTGACATTTTATAACATCACCAACCTTCCCTTCCCCCGCCACCAAGCAACATTGAAACTTATAGGGACGGCTTTCGCCACTGCTTCCTCTCCTGGGGTGCGGTGGAGGAAGGGGACATACTTGCTTTGGAGGTGGTACAGCTAAGGTTCACTAGATCGGCCTCGGGAATGAGGGGTTGAGGTAAATTGCCCAGTATTCTCTGCGGTGCAGAAGAATGAGTGGCGATCCCATTAAAACATACAGAATTCTGAAGGAGTTTGATAGGGGAGACACTGAGAAGTTGTTTCCAGTGATCGGGCAATCTAAAATGTGGAGAGGTCGGGAAGGGGCTGATCATTTAGGAGTGAGGTGAGGAGAAATTACTTCTGTGGAAGGGTTGTGAACCTTTGGAATTCTCGACCCGAGGGGGTTGTGGATGTTCCCATCGTTGAGCACATATGGCCAGGGGTGACAGATATTTGGACCCTCTGGGAATCAAGAGATGTGGGGAGTGGGCAGGAAGGTGGAGTTGATGGAGAGGGCAGCACGGTAGCATTGTGGATAGCATAATTGCTTCACAGCTCCATGGGTCCCAGGTTCGATTCCAGCTTGGGTCACTGTCTGTGCGGAGTCCTCCCCGTGTGTGCGTGGGTTTCCTCCGGGTGCTCCGGTTTCCTCACACAGTCCAAAGATGTGCGGGTTAGGTGTATTGGCCATGATTAATTGCCCTTAGTGTCCAAAATTGCCCTTAATATTGGGTGGGGTTACTGGGTTATGGGGATAGGGTGGAGATGTGGACCTTGTGTAGGGTGCTCTTTCCAAGAGCAGGTGCAGACTCGATGGGCCGAATGGCCTCCTTCTGCACTGTAAATTCTAATTCTATGATGCCCATGTTCAGCCATGATGCCATTGAATAGCGGAGGAGGCACGAAGAGGGGGCAACACGGTGGCGCAGTAGGTTAGCCCTGTTGCCTCACGGCGCTGAGGTCCCAGGTTCAATCCTGGCTCTGGGTCACTGTCCGTGTGGAGTTTGCACATTCTCCCCGTGTTTGCGTGGGTTTCGCCCCCACAACCCAAAGACTTGGTGTTTGATGAGGACTCGTCTACTGAGGTAGTAAGGGCTGAGGTTAGAAACAGGAAAGGAGAGATCACCCTGTTGGGAGTTTTCTATAGGCCTCCGAAAAGTTCCAGAGGAAAGGATTGCAAAGATGATTCTGGATAGGAGCGAAAGCAACAGGGTAGTTGTTATGGGGGACTTTAACTTTCCAAATATTGACTGGAAACGCTATAGTTCGAGTACTTTAGATGGGTCCGTTTTTGTCCAATGTTTGCAGGAGGGTTTCCTGACATGGCATGTAGATAGGCCAACGAGAGGCGAGGCCATATTGGATTTGGTACTGAGTAATGAACCAGGACAGGTGTTAGATTTGGAGGTACGTGAGCACTTTGGTGATAGTGACCACAATTCGATTACGTTTACTTTAGTGATGAAAAGGGATAGGTATATACCGCAGGACAAGAGTTCTATCTAGGGGAAAGGCAATTATGATGCGATGAGGCAAGACTTAGGATGCATCGGATGGAGAGGAAAACTGCAGGGGATGGGCACAATGGAAATGTGGAGCTTGTTCAAGGAACAGCTACTGCGTGTCCTTGATAAGTATGTACCTGTAAGGAAGGGAGGAAGTGGTCAAGCAAGGGAACCGTGGTTTACTAAAGCAGTCGAACCACTTGTCAAGAGGAAGAAGGAGGCTTATGTAAATATGAGACATGAAGGTTCAGTTAGGGTGCTCGAGAGTTACAAGTTAGCTAGGAAGGACCTAAAGAGAGAGCTAAGAAGAGCCAGGAGGGGACATGAGAAGTCTTTGGCAGGTAGGATCAAGGATAACCCTAAAGCTTTCTATAGATATGTCAGGAATAAACGAATGACTAGGGTAAGAGTAGGGCCAGTCAAGGACAGTAGTGAGAAGTTGTGCGTGGAGTCCGAGGAGATACGAGAGGTGCTAAATGAATATTTTTCGTCAGTATTCACACAGGAAAAAGACAATGTTGTTGAGGACTGAGATTCAGGCTACTAGACTAGAAGGGCTTGAGGTTCGTAAGGAGGAGGTGTTAGCAATTCTGGAAAGTGTGAAAATAGATAAGTCCCCTGCGCCGGATGGGATTTATCCTAGTATTCTCTGGGAAGCTAGGGAGGAGATTGCTGAGCCTTTGGCTTTGATCTTTAAATCATCTTTGTCTACAGGAATATTGCCAGAAGACTGGAGGATAGCAAATGTTGTCCCCTTGTTCAAGAAGGGGAGTAGAGACAACTCCGGTAACTATAGACCAGTGAGGCTTACTTCTGTTGTGGGCAAAATCTTGGAAAGGTTTATAAGAGATAGGATGTATAATCATCTGGAAAGGAATAATTTGATTTGAGATAGTCAACACGGTTTTGTGAAGGGTAGGTCGTGCCTCACAAACCTTATTGAGTTCTTTGAGAAAGTGACCAAACTGGTAGATGAGGGTAAAGCAGTTGATGTGGTGTATATGGATTTCAGTAAAGCGTTTGATAAGGTTCCCCACAGTAGGCTACTGCAGAAAATACGGAGGCATGGGATTCAGGGTGATTTAGCAGTTTGGATCAGAAATTGGCTAGCTGGAAGAAGACAAAGGGTGGTGGTTGATGGGAAATGTTCAGACTGGAGTCCAGTTACTAGTGGTGTACCACAAGGATCTATTTTGGGGCCAGTGCTGTTTGTCATTTTTATGAATGACCTGGAGGAGCACGTAGAAGGATGGGTGAGTAAATTTGCAGATGACACTAAAGTCGGTGGAGTGTGGACAGTGCGGAAGGATGTTACAAGTTACAGAGGGACATAGATAAGCTGCAGCGCTGGGCTCAGAGGTGGCAAATGGAGTTTAATGCAGAAAAGTGTGAGGTGATTCATTTTGGAAGGAATAACAGGAAGACAGAGTACTGGGCTAATGGTAAGATTCTTGGCAGTGTGGATGAGCAGAAAGATCTCGGTGTCCATGTACATAGATCCCTGAAAGTTGCCACCCAGGTTGAGAGGGTTGTTAAGAAGGCGTACGGTGTGTTAGTTTCTATTGGTAGAGGGATTGAGTTTCGGAGCAATGAGGTCATGTTGCAGCTGTACAAAACTCTGGTGCGGCCGCATTTGGAGTATTGCGTGCAATTCTGGTCGCCGCATTATAGGAAGGATGTAGAAGCATTGGAAAGGGTGCAGAGGAAATTTACCAGAATGTTGCCTGGTATGGAGGGAAGATCTTATGAGGGAAGGCTGAGGGACTTGAGGCTGTTTTCGTTAGAGAGAAGAAGGTTAAGAGGTGACTTAATTGAGGCATACAAGATGATCAGAGAATTAGATATGGTGGACAGTGATAGTCTTTTTCCTCGGATGGTGATGTCTAGCACGAGGAGACATAACTTTAAATTGAGGGGAGATAAATATAAGACAGATGTCAGAGGTAGGTTTTTTACTCAGAGAGTAGTAAGGGCGTGGAATGCCCTGCCTGCAACAGTAGTGGACTCGCCAACACTAAGGGTATTCAATTGGTCATTGGATAGACATATGGACGATAAGGGAATAGTGTAGATGGGCTTTAGATTGGTTTTGCAGGTAGGCGCAACATCGAGGGCCGAAGGGCCTGTACTGCGCTGTACTGCTCTATGTCCTATGTTCTATGTTCTATGTGCAGGCTAGGTGGATTGGCCACGCTAAATTGCCCCTTAATTGGAAAAAATGAATTGGGCACTCTAAATTTACATATTTTTAAAAGAAAGAAGAAAAAAAAACAGAGAGGGAGTGAGAGAGAGAATAAATGACTGGTGGGTACGTTGGTCCCCCAATTACCTTGTGGATTCTTTTGAGATCCATGTTAGTTGTATCAGCTGGCTATGGTGTAGTAAACCCGATTTAAAATATTGCCCATGTCAAGATTGACCTCTAACCTTCTGCCTAAAAATTTGGTCCCAGAAATTTGACTGCTGCATGGATATTATGGTACTTTTAGATTGTATGTCATCTCTCATGAAATATCTTCTGTTTGGACACTATCTGGCTTCATTTTTGAGGAAGATGTCACATGTTGGTTTTTGAGTTCCATGAAGTGTTTGTTCATCATCCCAAAGGTGGTGAGTGCACGAGCTCTGAATTAATGAACTCTCTGGAACACTCCTGGTGCAAAGATTCACAATAGCTTCTCAACGACCTCAGCTTTACCTGGAGCGACAACAGTCTAGGTCAGGAAGGTGTTCGGTTTGACCCCTTCGCCTGATGCTGAACCAACCTTATCTTAGCTGAAATAGCACAAAGAAAAATAAGGTACACTCCTACACCCATGGATAGTGACACGGTAGCACAGGGGTTAGCATTGTTGCTTCACAGCGCCAGGGTCCCAGGTTCGAATCCCGGCTTGGGTCACTGTCTGTGCAGAGTCTGCACGTTCTCCCCCTGCGTCTGCGTGGATTTCCTCCGGGCTCTCCGGTTTCCTCCCACAGTCCAAAAAGACGTGCTGTTAGGTGAATTGGACATTCTGAATTCTCCCTCTGTGTACCCGAACAGGCGTCGGAGTGTGGCGACGCGGGGATTTTCACAGTAACTTCATTGCAGTGTTAATGTAAGCCTACTTGTGACAATAAAGATTATTATTGTAGTGTTACCAACCCTCCAGGATTACTCTGGAGTCTCCAGGAATGACAGTTTAATCTTCCTGAGGAGGTTACCAGGAATCCATCCAACCAGAGTTGGCGACCCTACCAGTGGATATTGGGAGGGTTTAGCTAATTTGCTTCCGATTGCAGTCTACTCAACCCAATGGCAAAGGGTACAGCAAGAGGCTTCAGGTTAGGACTGTGGCAGGTTTGGATTTACCATGCCCTCCGATCAAATAGCCTCCTGACACTCACCTCAATTTTAACTCAAGGCAGAATCGCTGCGTGAAGGTGTAGGTCCGGAGAAGTGGACGGCAACCTTGAGAGATGTGGACTCTCACACCTCATTTGAATATTAAAGTTCAGACTCCTGCCCATTGTTGACAGGATTAGATGATGCAAGCAGGATTACGGGCAACAGAATTCATATTCAGACTCATAAGAAAAAGATTTTAAGTGCTATTGCTTAGTCCACATATGCCAGCCTGGCATCAAGAAGGCTGGTCGCATACTTATACTCCTGGTTCATAAAGAAAGGGAGACTTGAATTTATATAGCAATCTCAGAATGTTCCAAATGTGATGAATGTAAAGACTGTGTATATATTGCATTTGATATCTGTTGCAGTAATGGGTTTAAAAGTTTGGGCTGCGATATATATTTGTTGCAGTATCCAGACTGTGTTTCTATTAAAGTTGTAATTAAGAAGTCGTAAAAGGTGAGGTCATGATTGATTTTAACCATTTACTTGTTTACATATAAAGGGCTAATGGAACATAGTTATGATTGTTGGAGATTCCCTGGAGAGTAGGTAATTTTTGGGTGGTGTTTAGTCCTAGCTAAGCAGGCCATGGAACTTAGTGGGTTACAGATTATATATTAATGGGAGGTATCAGGTCTGTAGTTTTGCAGTTTGCTATGGGATTTGAGTCTGACAAGACAGAAGGAATTTAAGTGAACAGCAGTTTTGCCAAATGCTGCTCAGTTGAGTAGAAGTGTACTGATTCTGCTCCTGAAAGGGTCTCTCTCTCCCAAAGTATCTATACAACTAAACAAGTACTGTAAGGGTCCTTCCTGTTTATTCCCTCATTTCCCCTCTCTTTTATTTTGCTATTCTTATTTTGATCCATGGATGATTAATGGACATGTATCTTTAAGGCAAGCAACCTGTATCTTTAATTCAAGCAGAAGAATCCAGAAGTTACAAGAGAGATCGCTTTGTTCTTCTGTGCTGGTTTGATCAGGAGACCACAGACTTGTCGGAATCAGTGAGAGAGATGGGTTAGGACTCAGTTTGATTGATTGGCTGGTGGCCAATGAATTGGCCCAAAAGGTCTTACTCTGCCTGGTAACAGATGGCAATTGGAGTATCCCCCAGTGGAATGCTTTTCTGAGTTTCAAGGCTTTTCAGTTTTGATTCTGCCAGCCCAGGGGAAAGAACCTGTGAACTCTCCCCAGAAAAGCTGCGGTGAGTGCTATCTCTCTCTCTAGAAACCCTGTTGTGAGTGCTGTATTCCTGAAGCTACAGAGGCCTGAATACAAACCACGAACCAACAGCAAGGTTTGAAGAGAAGTAAGGTGTCTCTCCAGAAAAGTTACCAGCACTGCATTTCTAAACTACAGAGAACCTGAATGAATGAATTATTCTACAGGGAGGACCGGTACAGGCTGAAAACAGAGACTTTAACCTGCAAGCTTGCTGTGAAGATAAAACATCATCTGAAACAAAGACTCTTTTTCCTTACACTTAAGGTGTTTACCCCTTTCCACCCCTCTGTATTTGTCTGCCGTGTATGTGTGTGTAGAGGGTGTGTAGAAGGTGGGGCAAGTTAAAGTTTGAATTAGGTATTAATTAATAGTTAACCATTTATATTTGCTGCATGTTTCATTATCTTTATTGTTATAAATAAACAGTAATAGTGTTTAAACCTGGTGACTATAATTATTGGGCAGCCAAGGGCCAAAGACTTCAGGCATTTTTATAAGAATTATTGGTTAATTCACTTGTGCTGTGACTCCGGGACCAGTGGGGCTGGAATTGACCGCGCACTTGCCCAGGATGTCGTAATAATAATAATAACCTTTTATTGTCACAAGTATGAAGTTACTGTGAAAAGCCCCTCGTCGCCACATTCCGGCACCTGTTCAGGTAAGCTAGTAACAGTAATCTGTTTGTTAACTTTATTTATAAGTGCCATTTGAACCATATTTGGTTGCTTAATTAGTAGCAAGTATAGATTGTAAGTTTAAGTTTTTCCTTGTGTTTAAGAACTGTCTAATTGACCATTGTAAAGCTATTTTCTTTGATGTTGATGTGGTTAATTCTGTGTTTAAATTAAAGTTTGTTTTAACATAAAAGATATCTATTGGTCAGAGTCCATCGCCCCTGGGGTGAAATATCTTTTCTCACAATGTTGCAAATTAAAAAGAATTGCTTGGTGTCCTTGTCCAGCATCCTAACACAAAGAGGTTCTATAGCCAATGCAGTACTTGTGGTTTTAAAAAATATATTACTTGTGATAAACATGTACTTTCTTATTTGCTGCATTGGAGGATAAGGCTAATGTCTGGCATTTGAAAAAAAAAAACCAAATGCGACACAATCCACATTGTGGGCTTATATTCTTTGCTTTTGTTGCTTATGTGTTAATAGTTTTGCAAGCAGTAGCAATCGGCCTCTTGTGATGATAATGAGAGGAACCAAGGTCTGTGTGAGGGGGTGTGCGCAGCAGTGAGGTCACCCTTTCTCCCTATATTTGTAAAGGGAACGTGTTATAGGGGATGATGTACGAGCCAAATGTTTCTGATGTAACCACTCCTGAATCTGCAGTCTACATCCTTGCCAATAAAAATACAACTTTTCCCTTTATCCCTCCCATGTATTAGCAGTCCCATCTCCACTTCACTGCTCGCTATCCCTTCTAGTGGGACGTGTAAGAATAACACAGACAATATTACCACTGTTTGAAATCACAATTCACAAAAGACTCTTGTCTTCAGCAGCTGTCCCACAACATTCTGGGCAGTGTTCCAGCAGTATACCACTGATCCATATGGATGAAAGTGTGTTTGTATGTTGCTATAAATAGAGTGGTATGTTTTGTTTCATACAGTGCATGCCTTCTCTAATTATAACTGATTTTCCACAATCTTTAATGAAATATATACTTAATAGCCAACAACACGGCAACACACATTTGGATTTATTTTGCATTTGAGCTTTAGGGTGTCTCTAAATTCCTGCTTTTCTTGGGCCATGTGCAAGAAGTCCTCCATAGGCATCAGTCAATGTCACCTCTGATACAGCAACTGGAGGATGCGCAGGAGAAATATTGCTGTGTCCCTGGGAATAATACCCATTAGAAAGGTTCGACAGAATTTTACGCTTTTTTTTCTTTTAAGTGTCGGACGAGCTGGGAAAAATGGTGTGCAGCACAGCCGGCCTCTCTCACCATAGTGTCCAGCATTTAGAAGAAAGATTCCTGGATGCGTGCGCTGTGCTGCCACGCTGGCGGGGCAGAGCCTGGAAAGGCCGGCAACGTCGAGTTTCCAGAGATCGGGGCACCGTTTTTACGGGGCGATCCGATCACTGGGTAAGACAATGAAGATCCGCCTCGCCCTCAGACATGGAGACCTCCCCCTGCACGCACGTACATGGGAACCCCACCACTACCACCACCATGGGGATACTCCCTCATGTACACTGGTCATGACCCCCATGTACACAGGAACACCCCACCCCCACTCCCAATAGCAGTTTCCCAGAGGATCTCCCCGCCCCCTAGGCACTGCCCTTTGGCACTTCCCCCGGCCATGTCCCGTTCCCACCTGGGAGCTTTACTTAATCGTGTGCTCCAGGCACGGTCTCTTCGCCTGGTTTGCTCCAGAACTGTTGCAAACCCGGCCAGTGGGGAAATCCAACTGTGGGAGAACGATACCACAGGGAATCCCGCTAATGAGGTGATGATGTATTTAAATGAAGTTCCCGATTCCTCTTCCTTGTTTGCTACCTGGGCCTTTTGAAGCAGTAAGGCTGAGATTGGGAAATTAACACTGTAAATAACTGATATATCAGCACCCTGTGGAGTGAAACCAGAGACAGCTTCTTAAAATGGTCTCTTTTCTATTTATACAAACTTTTATGCACAGTTTCTCTCCTCTTCGCCTCTCCTGTACTGGGTCTGTTTCCAGAAGCAGCGAAAAAGAAATACTTCCTTTTACTTCATTCACATTCCTTTCCTCTGGAATCAAATGGCAGCTCGAAATCTAAAGTACACCTTCACCTGCATTCCTGTGTCAAATGTCTTGTAACTTAATGAGCAGCCGTGAAACAATTATAGACCATAGAACCTTACAAAAGGGGATTGCTCGGGCAGTCATGTCTCTGACAGCTCGAGCCAAGCAAAACGTATCCAACTCTCCAGCATCTTTCCAATGGTCCTCGTCCTCTGCAGCACTTTTCTCTTCAAGGAGGCAATGTCCTCCTGCTCAACCATTCCTTGTGGTAAAGTATTTAATTCTTCAATAATTTTCCAGCAAGATAATCCATCTTGACATCGATGGTGCCCATTATAATTGTTGTGTGCATTTTCCTGTACATTGACAGTGATTTGGGTCAGATAACCCTCACTCATTGATTTCAATGCTTAACATTGATAGTTACCAATTACTTCAGCAGCAACTTGATATTCAGAACAGTCACAATGAGTCTTTCCAATCCCTCTCAACTAGGAGCAGGAGTAGGCAATTCAGCCGCTCGAGCCTGTTCCGCCCTCAAGTCAATTTCTCCCTCAGTACTCCCACGGCAAAGAGATCATTTTTAAAGAATTCATTTATAGGATGTGGGCGTCGCTGGTTGGGCCCAGCATTTATTGCCCATCCCTAGTTGCCCTTCAGAAGGTGGTGGTGAGTTGCCTTCTTGAACCCGCTGCAGTCCCTGAGGTGTAGGTACATCCACTGTGCTGTTAGGGAGGGAGTTCCAGTATATTGCCCCAGCGACAGTGAAGGAACGCCGATATATTTCAAAGTCCTGGTGAGTGACTTGGAGGGGAACCTCCAGGTGGTGGGGTTCCCAGGTTTCTGCTGCTCTTGTCCTTCTAGATGGGAGTGGTCGTGGGTTTGGAAGGTGCTGCCTGAGGAACCTTGGTGAGTTATTGCAGTGCAGTGCAGTGTGGATGGTACACACGGCTGCCACTGTTCGTCAGTGATGGAGGGTTTGAATGTTTGTGGAAGGGGGAGCAATCAAGTGGGCTATTTGTCCTGGATGGTGTTGAGCTGCTTGAGTGTTGTTGGAATGGCACTCATCCAGACAAGTGGATAGTACTCCATTACACTCCTGACTTGTGCCTTGTAGATGGTTGACAGGCTTTGGGGGGTCAGGAGGTGAGTTACTCGTCGTAGGATTCCTAGCCTTTGACCTGCCCTGGTAGCCACAGTATTACTATGGCTAGTCCAGATTATTTTCTCTTTGCAGTTGGCCTGAAGTCCAATGAGTGTGGAACGGGATCTGGAGGTGTGTGAACCGGATTGGTGATCGCTTCCGGAGGGAATGCCGAAGGGTTATTGGTGCAGATCCCCCCTCGGTGTTTTCTACCGACGCAACACCTGATATCTCTACTTCCATCTCGGAATCGCAGTCCACATCATCGGGGAGATGGACACAGGGTTCTTTACAGGCGGACGGTATTGAGGCCAATATGTGGACGGACTCTCTACTTTTCAGGTGGTCCAGGTGTATCCTCAAGATCTTGGGCGGGATTCTCCGACGCCCCGCCGAGTCGGAGAATCGCCGGGGGCCGGCGTGAATCCCGCCCCCTGCCGGCCGCCGAATTATCCGGCACCGAAAATTTGGCCGGGGTGGGAATCGAACCGCGCCGGTCAGCAGGCACACTTCCCGCAATGGACCAAAGTCCCTCTGCTGGAATGCCAGTCCCGCCGGCATGAATCAAACCACCTCTCTTACCGGCGGGACTGGTGGCGCGGGCAGGCTCCGGATTCCGGGGGGGGGGCGCGGGGCGATCTGGCCCCGGGGGGTGCCCCCACGGTGGCCTGGCCGGCGATCAGGGCCCACCAATCCGCAGGTGGGCCTGTGCCATGGGGGCACTCTTTTCCTTCCGCCTCGGCCATAGCCTCCGCGATGGCCGATGCGGAAGTGACCCCCCCCCCCCCGCGCATGCGCGGGGATGACGTCAGCAGCCGCTGACGCTCCCGTGCATGCGCAGACATCCGCCGGCCGGCGGAATCCCTTCGGCCGCGGCTGGGGTGGCACCAAAGGCCTTTCCCGCCGGCTGGCGGCGCGCCAATCGCTCCGACGCGGGCCTAGCCCCTCAAGGTGAGGACTTGGCCCCTAAAGGTGCGGTGAAATCCGCAGCTTTGGGGCGGCCCGGCGCCGGAGTGGTTCCCGCCACTCCATCCCGCCGGGACCCCCCGCCCCGCCGGGTAGGGGAGAATCCTGGCCCTTATCCTGGACCTTTACTTTGTAGGATACGACTCCTGTTTTCTCAAGTATGACTTCGGGGGTCCAATGGACCCATCTCCGATGTTCCTTGCATATAAACTAGCTCGTCTGTCTTGAATACTCTTTCCATTCTCACAGAATCATAGTTTCTTTTCTGGTTCTTTTGCTGGGATTCCACCCTCTCTGCCAGGTTTGGGAATCTTAATCTTGTGCAAAGCATGCCATCCCATTAACGGTCCTGCTGGGGCGATACCTGTTGTAGTATGAGCAGTGGTCCTGCAAACAAATAAAAACCGTGCCAACTTAGTCTTCGTGAACGCTGCCGTTTGCTTTTTCGCGACAGTTTTGAAGATCCGTACTGCCCGTTCTGATAGTCCATTGGACAACAGGTGATACGGTGTTGCTCTAATGTGCCTGATGTCATTTGACATCAAGAAGGCCTGGAACTCGGGCAGCACGGTGGTGCAGTGAGTAGCACTGCAGTCTCACGGCGCCGAGGTCCCAGGTTCGATCCCGGCTCTCGGTCACTGTCCGTGTGGAGTTAGCACATTCTCCCCGTGTTTGCGTGGGTTTTGCCCCCACAGCCCAAAGATGTACAGGGTAGGTAGACTGAACACACTAAATTGCCCCTTATTGGAAAAAATGAATTGGGTACTCAAAATTTTTTTTTTTAAAAAAGGCCTGGAACTCCAGACTAAGGCAGTGCCATTGCCAGAAACCAGGGGTTTGGTATGCACGTGTGCAAAAACTCTGTTGTAGTTTCTCCACCGTAACGTGGGAGGTTGTGGAGCCCATGTGGTGTATCTTGAACCATTTAGAGTGTGCATCTACCAGGATCAAAAAACATAGAACCCAGAAGAGGCTCGACAAAGCCCATGTGCGCTCATGCCCACGGCCTCCCTGGCCATTACCATGGGAAGCTGGAGGAAGGAGTTTCTGATTCTCCTGGCATGTCCGTGCAATCTGAGTTGATACCAGACGTAACTCCTGGTGAGCATTTTCAGGACTGGGCGTCGCCCAGGGTGGGGTACTACTACATGGGACTCCAAAGAATGACACCGCCCTCAACACTAAGTTAATCTTTCTTGGTCAGTTAAGGTTTTGTGTCATCGCAGTGTTGTCCTCGCAATCATGCTTCAATTTAAACAGTGTTGGATCCTTGTGTGTCCAGGTTTGATTTGCTTTGCGGTCACTGGCAACGTCTCTAAAACATTCAGGGTCATCGTGACCCCTTCCAATGCCGGCAAGTTAGCCGGGCAACGGCAGGCAACTCGAGGCATCAGCGGTAGCTATTCAGGTTCCAGGGCAGTGCTCTGAGATATTAATCAGCTGCAGGAAACATGGCCCACGCTGTATCCGGCCAGAAGCAATAGAAGGGATTGCTTTATCCTCCTTAAACAGTCCCAATAAGGGGCTTGTGGTTGGTCACTATCACAAACCTCCTACCATAGACGTACAGGTGGATTTCTTTTACGCCAAACACAACCGGCAAGTCATCCTTCGCGATTTGAGAATACCTCTGCTCGGTATCCGAGAGAGTCCAGGATGCTCGGCAATGGGTCTTTCTATTCCATCGTTCTAGCGGGGTGAGAGTAACCCTCCAATCCCATGAGGAGAAGCATCACCTGTCAGGATGTGTTCCTTCTTGGGACCGGAATTGGCCAGTAGATTGGACGACGGCAGCTGCCGTTTTACTTTTTCAAAGGCCTCCACCTGTGGCTCCTCCCAAGACCATTTCTGGTACTTTTGCAGTGCTATGTGTAGCGGAGACAGCAAGCAGGTCAAGTTCGAGATAAACTTTCCACAATAATTAACTATCCCAGGAAGTATTTCAATTCCGTGTGTTTCTTGGAGTTGGAGCTTCCTTAATGGCCTTGAACCTGACCTCCAATGGATGAAACCCTTTTTTATCCACCCGTTAGCCCAAATAGGTCACTTTTCTTGCTTGGAAAACATACCTTTCCCTTTTGAGAGGTACCCCTGCTTTAGCAAATCATGATCTCCTCCAGGTTTTCCAGATGCTCTTGTTCTGAAGTCCCTGTGATCGGAACGTTGTCCAAGTACACCGCCACTTTGGGTAACCCTTGGATTATATTCTCCATGACCCGTTGGAATATGGCGCACGCTGACGAGACCCCGGGTATACTCATATAGATCCTTATAAATGTTGATCGTAATCGATTTGCGAGAAGGCTCATCTAATTCAAAGTGAAGATAGGTGTGACTTATATCTAACTTAATGAACATCTGACGACCTGCTAGTTTGGCATATAGGTTTTCTATTCATGGCATGGGATACCCTATCTGATTTGGAAACCCAATTGACCGTAAGCTTATAATTTTGTCCAGTTTAAGGACGGGGACAATAGGTGCTGCCCACTCTGGGAATTGCACAGGTCTTATTATACCTAGACTTTCCAGGTACCCACGTTTGGCCTCCACCTTCTTCAACAGGGAATAACGAACCGGTGTTGCAGTGAAATATTTAGGCTCAAGCCCTCTTGGAAGACTTCAGGGTGTTTGCTGATAACTTCATACAGTCCTCCAACGGCCAGTCTGAAAATCTCTAGCCAATCCAGCATGATTCGCTGGAGCTAATCACTCTCCATAAGACTTGGTTCCCGTCGATGAGTGGAGACTGGGAAGACTGCTGCCTGTAAGTCACTGGGGGCATTGTAGTACCTTTTAATCCATAAAGGTTCCCCCACGTAGGTAGCTAATCTGGCTCTGGTGTGTTCCAAACCCGAGGATTGGAGACCAGTTTGGAGGTGATCAAATGTCTGTTCCCCAATGACGGAGACAGCAGTCCCATGTCCACTTCCAGCTCCAATTGATGACCATTTACTAGTAGCTTTATCATTATTGGGGCGACCTTGGTCATGATGATGCAGTTTTAATTGCATTGTCTCTTTGTTTTGGAGTGGGCAGACCTGCATGGTGCGAGCCTGGTCTGGCCTTGGCTTCTTCCCTGAATAGCACGAGTATTGATGATTTCTATAACCTTGCCTTAGTTGTGCCCTTTTACAGTGCTTAAATCATCTGGCATCTGCAATCTTCCAGAGCGGATTTACTGGCATCCTTCGGATTGTCATAAAATTTCCTAGACTGCATGGGGACACCAACTCCGATTTGGTGATGGACGATTCACATAGGCACCTTCAACTGAGGAATCGGCTCCTCCCCTGATTTGATTTGATTTATTGTCACATGTACCAAAGTACAGTGAAAAGTATTTTTCTGCGGCAGAGGGAACGTACACAGTACGTACACAGTAGACAAAAAGAATAATCAACAGAGAACATTGACAAATGGTACATCGACAAACAGTGATTGGTTACAGTGCGGAACAAGGGGCCAAACAAAGCAAATACATGAGCAAGAGCAGCATAGGGCGTCGCGAATAGTGTTCTTACAGGGAACAGATCAGTCCGAGAGGGGGGTCGTTGAGAGGTCTTGTACCTGTGGGGAAGAAGCTGTTTCTATGTCTGGATGTGCGGGTCTTCAGACTTCTGTACCTAACCAGAAGACATTACTATCAGGTATTCTCTATATCTCCTGGGCCCCATTTTCTGTGTTCTCCAGAGATAGATCCTGACTGGGCTCTACTGGTCATTTTTTTGGAGTTGTGACATTGTTTATTCCGCACACCAATCTGTCTCGCAACATCTCGGTCAGGGATGTGCCAAATTCACAACATTCTGCCAGTTTCCACAACCAGGTTAAAAATTCAGGGACCTCTCCCCCCCGCTCGGCCCGGATCCTCCCTGATGTATTAAAGCGGTATTTTTAAAAAATATATATTTTTTTATTCTCCTCCTTTTTCACATTTTCACCCAAATTTACACCCACCAACAATAAACAATAATCAGTAACAAATATTTCGATCCACATATCAATAACAACGATCCCATCGTCCCACCAAACCCCAAACATTAGCCCGCATTTTCACACAAACAAATGACAAAAAGGAATCAGGAATCACCCATAGTCGCCAATAACACACACAGTTCCCCTTCCCCCAACCCTCCCACCCGCCCCCCCCCCCAACTAATGTTCGATGTTATCCAGTTCTTGAACGTGCATAATGAATAATGCCCATGAATTGTAGAACCCCTCCATCCTTCCCCTCAGTTAAAACTTAACCTTCTCAAGAGTTAAGAATTCCAGCAGGTCCCCCCGCCACGCCAGGGCACAGGGTGGAGAGGCTGCTCTCCAACCCATCAGAATCCACCTTCGGGCGATCAATGAGGCTAAGGCTGCAACATCTGCCTCCACACCCGTTTCCAACCCTCGCTGGTCCGACACCCCGAATATGGCCTCCCGAGGGCCCGGGTCCAGTTTCATGTGGAGCACTTCAGAAATTACCCTAAAAACCTCCTTCCAGTAATCCTCTAGCTTTGGACAAGACCAAAATATATGAACATGATTAGCGGGGCCCCCTCCGCAACGTTCACACACATCTTCTACTCCTTCAAAGAATCGGCTCATGCTCGCCCTCGTGAGGTGTGCTCTGTATCAGCCCCAACCTCGCGCACGAGGTGGAGGAATTCACTCTCCGGAGCACCTCACACCAGAACCCCCTCCTCCATATCCTCTCCCAACTCTTCCTCCCACTTTAGAACATAGAACATAGAACGATACAGTGCAGTACAGGCCCTTCGACCCACGATGTTGCACCGACATGGGAAGTCAAAAAACAAGAGCCATCTAACCTACACTATGCCATTATCATCCATATGCTTATCCAATAAACTTTTAAATGCCCTCAATGTTGGCGAGTTCACTACTGTTGCAGGTAGGGCATTCCACGGCCTCACCACTCTTTGCGTAAAGAACCTACCTCTGACCTCTGTCCTATATCTATTACCCCTCAGTTTAAAGCTATGTCCCCTCGTGCTCGCCATTTCCATCCGCGGGAGAAGGCTCTTACTGTCCACCCTATCTAACCCCCTGATCATTTTGTATGCCTCTATTGAGTCTCCTCTTAACCTTCTTCTCTCTAACGAAAACAACCTCAAGTCCATCAGTCTTTCCTCATAAGATTTTCCCTCCATACCAGGCAACATCCTGATAAATCTCCTCTGCACCCGTTCCAAAGCTTCCACGTTCTTCCTACAATGAGGTGACCAGAACTGTACGCAATACTCCAAATGCGGCCGTACCAGTGTTTTGTACAGCTGCAACATGACCTCATGACTCCGGAACTCAATCCCTCTACCAATAAAGGCCAATACTCCATACGCCTTCTTCACAACCCTATCAACCTGGGTGGCAACTTTCAGGGATCTATGTACATGGACACCGAGATCCCTCTGCTCATCCACACTTCCAAGAATTTTACCATTAGCCAAATATTCCGCATTCCTGTTATTCCTTCCAAAGTGAATCACCTCACACTTCTCTACATTAAACTCCATTTGCCACCTCTCAGCCCAGCTCTGCAGCTTATCTATGTCCCTCTGTAACCTGCAACATCCTTCCGCACTGTCGACAACACCACCGACTTTAGTGTCGTCTGCAAATTTACTCACCCACCCTTCTGCGCCCTCCTCTAGGTCATTTATAAAAATGACAAACAGCAACGGCCCCAGAACAGATCCTTGTGGTATGCCACTTGTAACTGAACTCCATTCTGAACATTTCCCATCAACCACCACCCTCTGTCTTCTTTCAGCTAGCCAATTTCTGATCCATATCTCTAAATCACCCTCAATCCCCAGCCTCCGTATTTTCTGCAATAGCCTACCATGGGGAACCTTATCAAACGCTTTGCTGAAATCCATATACACCACATCAACTGCTCTACCCTCGTCTACCTGTTCAGTCACCTTCTCAAAGAACTCGATAAGGTTTGTGAGGCATGCCCTACCCTTCACAAAGCCATGCTGACTATCCCTAATCATATTATTCCTATCTAGATGATTATAAATCTTGTCTCTTATAATCCCCTCCAAGACTTTACCCACAACAGATGTGAGGCTCACCGGTCTATAGCTGCCGGGGTTGTCTCTACTCCCCTTCTTGAACAAAGGGACCACATTTGCTGTCCTCCAGTCCTCTGGCACTATTCCTGTAGCCAATGATGAAATAAAAATCAAAGCCAAAGGCTCAGCAATCTCTTCCCTGGCTTCCCAGAGAATCCTAGGATAAATCCCATCGGGCCCCGGGGACTTATCTATTTTCAGCCTGTCCAGAATTGCCAACACCTCTTCCCTCCGTACCTCAATGCCATCTATTCTAATAGCCTGGGTCTCAGCATTCTCCTCCACAACATTCTCTTTTTCCTGAGTGAATACTGACGAAAAATATTCATTTAGTATCTCGCCTATCTCTTCAGACTCCACACACAACTTCCAATCCCTGTCCTTGTCATATGCCCATCCCTTACCCTAGTCATTCTTTTATTCCTGACATACCTATAGAAAGCTTTTGGGTTTTCCTTGATCCTACCTGCCAAATACTTCTCATGTCCCCTCCTTGCTCGTCTTAGCTCTCTCTTTAGATCCTTCCTCACTACCTTGTAACTATCAAGCGCCCCAACTGAAACTTCACACCTCATCTTCACATAGGCCTCCTTCTTCCTCTTAACAAGAGATTCCACTTCTTTGGTAAACCACGGTTCCCTCGCTCGACGCCTTCCTCCCTGCCTGACCGGTACGTACTTATCAAGAACACGCAGTAGCAGTTCCTTGAACAAGCTCCACATATCCAGTGTGCCCAACACTTGCAGCCTACTTCTCCAACCTACCCCTCCCAAGTCATGTCTAATGGCATCATAATTGCCCTTCCCCCAGCTATAACTCTTGCCCTGCGGGGTATACTTATCCCTTTCCATCACTAACGTAAATGTCACCGAATTGTGGTCACTGTCCTCAAAGTGCTTACCTACCTCCAAATCTAACACCTGGCCTGGTTCATTACCCAAAACCAAATCCAATGTGGCCTCGCCCCTTGTTGGCCTGTCAACATATTGTGTCAGGAAACCCTCCTGCACACATTGTACAAAAAACGACCCATCTAATGTACTCGAACTATATCTTTTCCAGTCAATATTTGGAAAGTTAAAGTCTCCCATAATAACTACCCTGTTACTTTCGCTCTTATCCAGAATCATCTTCGCCATCCTTTCCTCTACATCCCTAGAACTATTTGGAGGCCTATAGAAAACTCCCAACAGGGTGACCTCTCCTTTCCTGTTTCTAACCTCAGCCCATACTACCTCAGAAGAAGAGTCCCCATCTAGCATCCTCTCCACCACCGTAATACTGTTCTTGACCAGCAGCGCCACACCTCCCCCTCTTTTGCCTCCTTCTCTGAGCTTACTAAAACACCTAAACCCCGGAACCTGCAACAACCATTCCTGTCCCTGCTCTACCATGTCTCCAAAATGGCCACAACATCGAAGTCCCAGGTACCAACCCATGCTGCCAGTTCCCCTACCTTATTTCGTATACTCCTGGCATTGAAGTAGACACACTTCAAACCACCTACCTGAACTTTGCTTTGATCCCTTCCAGTGGTGCTTTCTCCTCTTCCAAAATAGCTCTGTAAACCGCTGACACTACCCCCTTCTCCAGTCCCCCTGTTGTCAGCACCTCCTCCAGCAATGTGGAGGCCGGCTCCTCCGGGAAGCTCTGTATCTCCTTTCTGGCAAAATCTCGAACCTGCATGTATCTAAACATTTCCCCTTGCTCCAGCCCATACTTCACTTCCAGCTCCTTCAATCCTGCAAACCGACCCCTAAGAAACAAATCTTTCAGTGTCTTAATCCCCTTCTCCTCCCATTTCCGAAAATTTCCATCCCACCTCCCTGGCTCAAATCTGTGGTTCCCCCGAATCGGCATTTCCCTTGACCCTGCCCCCAACCCGAAGTGTTGGTGAAACTGCCTCCAAATTCTCAATGAAGCTATTATTATCGGACTCCCTGAGTATTTCCCCGGAGCTATCGGGAGCGGCGCTGTTGCTAGTGCTTTCAATCCCGACCCCCTGCACAAACTCTCCTCCATTCTGACCCACTGGGAATCAACTCCTCTTACCCAGCTCCGCACCTTCTCCACATTCGCCGCCCAGTAGTAATACATCAGGTTCGGAAGACCCAAACCCCCTGCCTGCCTTCCCCCCTGTAGCAGCACAGAGGGAGACCATCCCACCTTGCCAGATCAGCTTTCACTCTCCCCACCAAACTAGAAATGTTGTACCTGCGGAGCCCCCCCCCCCCCCCCCCCCCACCAACATCTGGGCAACCCCAGGTATCTAATGTGAGTCCCTGCCCTACGGAATGGCAGCCCCCCCCCCACCCCTGCCCCCACCCCCGGCCGAGACTCACTCTTATCTAGATTTAGTTTGTACCCCGAGAAAGACCCAAACACTCGAAGCAGCTCCAATATTCCCCCTTTCGACACACTCGGTTCCGACACATATAACAGCAAGTCATCAGCATATAAGGATACCCTATGCTCTATCCCCCCTCCGCACTATTCCTTTCCATACCCCCGAACTTCTTAATGCGATGACCAATGGCTCAATCGCGAGTGCAAACAGCAGGGGGGACATAGGACATCCCTGCTTCGCCCCACGGTGGAGAGAAAAGTATCTCGAGCTGATGTTGTTTGTGCCGACACTCGTCCTCGGCTCCTTATATAGTAGCTTTACCCAGTTCACAAATCTTGGTCCAATCCCAAACCGCTCCAGAACTGCCATCAAGTACCCCCATTCTACCCGGTCAAACACCTTCTCAGCGTCCAATGCCACAACCACCTCTGTTTCCTTCCCCTCTGCCGGTGCCATAACCACGTTCAATACCCTTCTAACGTTTGAAAAGAACTGCCTGCCTCTCACGAACCCCGTCTGATCTTCATCTATCACCTTCGGGAGGCACTCCTCCAGCCTACCTGCCAGTATCTTCGCCAATACTTTTGCGTCCACATTCAGAAGTGATATGGGCCTATACAACCCACACTCCGTTGGATCCTTATCTTTTTTTAGCAACAGGGAAATCGATGCCTGCCCCAAAGTTTGTGGCAACACCCCCTTCCCTATCGCCTCTTCAAACATCCCCATCATCAGCTTATCCTTGAATTTTTTATAATATTCCACCGGAAACCCATCCGGCCCTGCCACCTTCCCCGACTGCATCATCCCAATCGCATCCTTTATCTCCTGCTCCACTATCGCTCCTTCTAATGTACCCTGTCACCCTCCCCTAACCTCAGGTACTCCAACCCATCTAGAAATTCCTGCATCTCACGGTCTCGCCCAGGTGGCTCTGACCTGTACAACCTCTCATACAATTCCTCAAAAACCTTGTAAATCAGATCCAGAGCCACCACCAACTTTCCTGCCCTATCCCGCACCTGAACAATTTCCCTTGCCGCTGCTTCCCTCCAGAACTGACCTGCTAACATATTTATCTCCATGTTCGTAAACTGCACCCCTTGCTCGTCTCAGTTGGCGCACCGCCTTCCTGGTAGATAGTCGGTCAAAGCTCGCCTGTAGTTCCTTCCTCTTTTCCAGCTTCGCTGGGTCCCCATCCTCTGCATAACTCCTAGCTACCTCCAACATGATGTGGAGATTCCGGCGTTGGACTGGGGTGAGCACAGTAAGAAGTCTTACAACACCAGGTTAAAGTCCAACAGGTTTGTTTCGATGTCACTAGCTTTCGGAGCGCTGCTCCTTCCTCAGGTGAATGAAGAGGTATGTTCCAGGAACATATATATAGACAGATTCAAAGATGCCAGACAATGCTTGGAATGTGAGCATTAGCAGGTGATTAAATCTTTACAGATCCAGAGATGGGGTAACCCCAGGTTAAAGAGGTGTGAATTGTCTCAAGCCAGGACAGTTGGTAGGATTTTGCAGGCCAGATGGTGGGGGATGAATGTAATGTGACATGAATCCCAGGTCCCGGTTGAGGCCGCACTCATGGGTGCGGAACTTGGCTATAAGTTTCTGCTTGGCGATTCTGCGTTGTTGCGCGTCCTGAAGGCCGCCTTAGAGATTCACACCTCTTTAACCTGGGGTTACCCTTATCTCTAGATCTGTAAACACTTCATTAACTGCAAATGCTCGCATTCTAAGCATTATCTTGCACCTCCAACATCTCATCTATTACCCTCTACCACTCCAACCTCTCCTCTTTGTGCACCCTGGCCTTAAACAAAATCACCTCACCCCTCACCACATTAAAGCGGTATTTCTGTAAGATTGTAGAGGGCTTCAGTTCATAATCATTTCGTACTAGGTCTACGAGCTTGTCAAAAGTTTTCAAGTCAGAGAACCTGGGTATGTCAGGCTTTTTATTACACTGAATGTCGGGGTCCCACATGCTGTCAACAGAGTCACTTTCTACTTCTCACCTCCCACAATGTTATTAGCCTGGAAGAAGTAACGCATGCACTCTGTGTATAAGGCCCACTCTTCTCCATTAACATCATGAAATGAAAATGAAATGAAAATCGCTTATTGTCACAAGTAGGCTTCAATGAAGTTACTGTGAAAAGCCCCTAGTCACCACATTCCGGCACCTGTTCGGGGAGGCTGGTACAGGAATTGAACCATGCTGCTGGCCTACCTTGGTCTGCTTTAAAAGCCAGCGATTTAGCCCAGTGTGCTGAACCAACCCCATACAGTTCGAGTTTATCAAAGAGGGTAATTTTATTTCTTGCCAGAGAAGCTGCTTGTTTCCAACTTGAAGGCAGCTTGGAAAATCGTGTTTTTACCTCTCATCGCCAATGTAATAACTTTGCCAAGGCTGATTTTCTAACAGTGACTTCCCTTATTAAAGTGACAAAAAGGGCTACAGTCGCGGCAACGACCCTTGCACCCCAGCCCGGGGACCAATGGAGATTCCAGTCCGGCTGGGAACTGCAAGTTTTTAACTCCCGCCGTCCATCTCCTATTGGGTGAGCTTCCACCCACTCAGTAGGGGAATTCATATTCCACGAAGCCCAGGGGGAGATCTATTGACGAAGCATCCTTGTCCTTTGTGGTCACCATAACATCTGCCATGTAAAATAGTGTACCAATATCCATTACCAGGTTCAATGATGAAGACTTGACCACCTGCCTAAAGTACTAGAGGCCCATTGGCCCCACTTGAATCGTCTTCCGACACGGTAGCACAATTAGATAGCACTGTGGCTTCACAGCGCCAGGGTCCCAGGTTCGATTCCCCGCTGGGTCGCTGTCTGTGTGGAGTCTGCACGTTCTCCCCGTGTCTGCGTGGGTTTCCTCCGGGTGCTCCGGTTTCCTCCCATAGTCCAAAGACGTGCAGGTTAGGTGGATTGGCCATGCTAAATTGCCCTTAGTGTCCAAAAAAAAAAGGTTAGGAGGGGTTAGGTTACGGGGATAGGGTGGAAGTGAGGGCTTAAGTGGGTCGGTGCAGACTCGATGGGCCGAATGGCCTCCTTCTGCACTGTATGTTCTATGTCTATGCTATGAAAGACACAAAGGAAAAAAAGAAAAATTCCAGTAAGGAAAATGTCAAAGGAAGACAACATGGGGACAACATGGGGCACTTAAACTGTATGAAATGAAACAAAACACGCCTATTCTGTCAATCGGCTGACAAACCTGTTGCTGCAGGCCACAAACCTGGTGGGATGCCTACAAATACAAGAATATCTAAAAGGGCACAGGGCCTCCTTCTCATTTGTTTCATTCGAGGCATCAGGCCATAAACATCCTGTTATTGGTATCAAATTCCAATTACCAGTCAACTTCTTTTCGCTCTGTTTCTCTCGCTCAACCGATGTTTTGCAATCAAGAAGCAATTTGCCAGAATTGCAAGGCACATCGACTTGTACGAACAGGTACCACTAATCGCTGTATTTACAACTTCACAAAACGCAATCTTTTTTTTTCTCCCCAAGGGTGGACTTACTTTCAGTGAAGGAGAGATGAGGAAAACTGAAAACTTTAAAGTCCAGACTTGACAACAGTTTACAGAATTATCAATCTTCCATAGCTGAGGTGCTGACTTGATTTTTCTTTTCTTGAATTATCTGCTCTTCCTGTGCATTGTTGGAAATTCTTTCTCGGGAATGTGGGCGACATTGGCAAGGCCAGCGTTTGTTGCCCATCCCTTATTGCCCTTGAACCGAGTGCCTCGCTCGGCTATTCCAGAGAGCAGTTAAAAGTCAACCACATTGCTGTGGGTCCGGAATCACGTGAAGGCCAGACCAGGTAAGGAGGGCAGATTTCCTTTGCTAAAGGACATGAATGAACCAGATGTTTTTTTTACGGAAACATTGTCAATTCTGCAAAAAAACCACCTGATTTCTTAACGACCTTGAGGCAAGGAAATCTGCAATCCTTACCTGGTCTGGCCTCCATGTTCAGCGAGGCTCCCTTGCTTATCAATGTACGAAGTCTTACAACACCAGGTTAAAGTCCAACAGGTTTGTTTCGATGTGACATCGAAACAAACCTGTTGGACTTTAACCTGGTGTTGTAAGACTTCGTACTGTGCTCACCCCAGTCCAACGCCGGCATCTCCACATCATTGCTTATCAATGAGGAAGGCAGAAACGTCACCCCATGGCAGGATATTATGGTGTGGGTTTAGATGTTCAATATTAGCAATTGTCTTTCTAATTTCACATGTGCATGATGTCAACTCTGTGAGGTGTGGCTAGAGGGAGCATGGCAAGGCAGGGCCCATTGGCGAGACAGTATTGGAATATCTTTCAAAGCCCAACACAAGAGTGACTCATAGCAACATAGGACATAGGAACAGGAGTAGACCATTCAGCCCCTCGACTCTGCTCCATCATTCAATGAGATCATGGCTGATCTGTGACCTGACTCCATATACTTTGGTCCGTATGCCTCAATACCTTTGCTCAACAAAAAACTATCTCAGATTTAAAATTAAGAACTGATCAAGCATCAATTGCTATTTGTGGAAGAGAGTTCCAAACTTCTACCACCCTTTGATTGTAGAAGTGCTTCCTAACATTGCTCCTGAATGGTCTGGCCCTAATCTTTAGACTATACCCCCTTGTTCTAGAATCTCCAACCAGTGGAAATCTTTATCTACCTTGTCTTTTCCCATTAATATCTTGAAGACTTTGATCAGATCGCCCTCAGCTTTCTAAATTCTAGAGAAAACCAGCTTAATTTGTATAATCTCTCCTCATAACTTAACCCCTGGAGTCCAGGTTTCATCCTTGTAAACCCACGTTGCACTCCCTCCAAGCCCAAAATATCCTTTCTGAGGTGTGTTGCTCAGGTCTGCTCTCCGCACTCTCAAAGTGGTGTCTAACGAGGGTTTTGTAAAGATGCAGTGTAATTTCTGTGTCTTTGTACTCCAGTCCTCTAGATATAAAGGCCAGCATTCCATTAGTCTTCTTGTTACTTTTTACATTTGTTGATGGCATTTTAAAGATCTATTCACCTGAAACCTCAGATCTCTTTGGCCATCCACTGAATTAGCTACACACCATCTGGAAAATAGCCCGAACTATCCTTTTTTGGTCCAACATGGATAACCTCACACTTGCTTACATTGAAGTCCATCTGACACAGCTTTAGCTATTCACCTAGTCTATCAATATCCCTGTGTAATTTTATGCTGTCATCTACACTGTCTGCAATGCCACCGAACGTATGTGTCATCAGTGGATTTGGATATATGATTTTTTATGCCATTATCCAAGTTGTCAATGAATGATGTGAGCAATTGAGACCCTAACACAGATCCCTGTGGGACACCACTAGTCAGTCACATCCTGCCAATTTGAGTATCTACCCAGTATCCCTACTTTCTGTTGCCTGCCACTCAACCTATTTCCCAAAATCTAATCTAGGCAAGCGGGATTCCTTTAAGCATACGTCAATACCCATTAAACCATTAGAAACAATTATCAAAACCTGTCAGTCCCAATAATGCTACTGTGTTCTTCTGCCCTGCTTGTGAATTTCCAAATGACCCTGCACTAGTCTCTCTGTTGCTTCAGTGGCCTCTGACATATGCCAAAAGAAACGCTGGATGAACTCCATGTTCCATGTTAGAGTCAAAACACTTCGACTTATTCCAGCTGACCAATATCCTCCCTGGCAATCACAGCCTTTCTACTAATAAATCTAGTTTTGCGACCAAACCTACCTTTAGGGAATACTGTGCCCCTTTCAACTGCTTTTCAAACCCGTTACTGCGATGTACCCAGCTTCCAGAGAGATGGCCATTGGCGGAAATATATAAAGACAGTATTGGAAAGGGAGATCTGGGCGGGGCTTCTCCCCTACCCGGCGGGGCGGGGGGTCCCGGCAGGGTGGAGTGGCGTGAACCACTCTGGCGTCGGGCCGCCCCAAAGGTGCGGAATTCTCCGCACTTTTAAGACCATAAGACATAGGAGCGGAAGTAAGGCCATTCGGCCCATCAAGTCCACTCCACCATTCAATCATGGCTGATTTCAACTCCATTTACCCGCTCTCTCTCCATAGCCCTTAATTCCTCGAGAACTTTTAGGGGCCAAGCCCTCACCTTGAGGGACTAGGCCCCCGCCGGAGTGATTTCCGCCCCGCCGGCTGGCGGGAAAGGCCTTTGGCGCCACGCCAGCCGGTGCCGAAAGGACTTCGCCGGGCAACGCATGCGCGGGAGCGTCAGTGGCCACTCATGGAATCCCCGCGCATGCGCAGTGGAGGGAGTCTCTTCCGCCTCCGCCGTAGTGAAGACCATGGCGAAGGCGGAAGAAAAAGAGTGCTCCCACGGCACAGGCCCGCCCGCCGATCGGTGGGCCCTGATCGCGGACCAGGCCATCGTGGGGGCACCCCCCGGGGCCAGATCGCCCCGCGCCCCCCCCCCCCCAGGACCCCGGAGCCCGCCCGCGCCGTCTGCTCCCGCCAGTAAGGTAGGTGGTTCAATCCACGCCGACTGGCGAGGGTTGACAGCGGCGGGACTTTGGCCCATCGCGGGCCGGAGAATCACCGGGGGGAGCCCACTGACCAGCGTGGCGCGATTCCCGCCCCACCGATACTCTGGTAGTGGAGAATTCGGGACACGGCGGGGGCGAGATTCACGCCAGCCCCCGGCGATTCTCCGACCCGGCAGGGGGTCGGAGAATCGCTCCCCTGAACATGACTTTAATATGAGAATAATAGAAGGGAACCCAGGTGGAACTAGGTCGAGGAGAACTGAGGACTGACTTCGGAAGGAATTTCCTGACACAACTTCCAGCTTTGAAAATTAACTCTTGGACTGTGTCATTCTGGAAACCATTGGATTCTGTGATGAGAGGGATGGGAGATGGAGATGTTGTAGGGTTTTTGGTTTGGTGGATGGATGAGCTGAAGTGTATTTAATTTGGACTGAGGTCAAACAGATTCTGGAAAAACAAGGCATTTTTACTGTTTTCTTTTTCACTGTTCAACATTTCCAACTAATGTAGATTTCCAATATGTTGGCTTTCCCTTCAGAGTCGAACACGAGTAAATACAAGATTATATCGATTTTAGTTTATTTTTTATTAAATACATATATACCTGGGGCAAAGTATTGTGTGCAGTTCTGGTCACCTCACTATAGGAAGGATGTGGAAGCATTGGAAAGGGTGCAAAGGAGATTTACCAGGATGCTGCCTGGTTTGCAGGATAGGTCTTATGAGGAAAGGTTGAGGGAGCTAGGGCTTTTCTCTTTGGAGCGGAGGAGGATGAGAGGCGACTTAATAGAGGTTTATAAGATGATGAGGGGGATAGATAGAGTGGACGTTCAGAGACTATTTCCTCGGGTGGATGTAGCTGTTACAAGGGGGCATAACTATAAGGTTCAGGGTGGGAGATATAGGAGGGATGTCAGGGGCGTCATTCTCCGACCCCCCTCCGGGTCGGAGAATGGCCGTTGGCCGCCGTGAATCCCGCTCCCGCCCCCGCCGAAGTCTCCGCTCCCGGAGATTGGGTGGGGGCGGGAATCCGGCCGCGCCGGTTGGCGGGACCCCCCGCTGGATTCTCCGGCCCGGATGGGCCGAAGTCCCGCCCAGGAATTGCCTGTCCCGCCGACGTAAATCAAACCTGGTATTTACCGGCGGGACCAGGCGGCGTGGGCGGGCTCCGGGGTCCTGAAGGGGCGCGCGGGGCGATCTGACCCCGGGGGGTGCCCCCACGGTGGCCTGGCCCGCGATCGGGGCCTACCGATCCGCGGGCGGGCCTGTGCCGTGGGGGCACTCTTTCCCTTCCGCCTCCGCTACGGCCTCCACCATGGCGGAGGCGGAAGAGACTCTCCCCACTGCGCATGCGCGGGAAACTGACAGCGGCCGCTGACGCTCCCGCGCATGCGCTGGGAAACTGACAGCGGCCGCTGACGCTCCCGCGCATGCGCCGCATTTCCGCGCCAGCTGGCGGGGCAACAAACGCCATTTCCGCCAGCTGGCGGGGCGGAAATCCCTCCGGCGTCGGCCTAGCCCCTCAATGTTGGGGCTAGGCCGCCAAAGATGCGGAGACTTCCGCACCTTTTTGCCGGCGCGATGCCCGTCTGATTGGCGCCGGCTTTGGCGCCAGTCGGTGGGCATCCCGCCGTTGGGGGAGAATTTCGCCCCTGAGGTAGGTTCTTTACTCAGAGAGTGGTTAGGGTGTGGAATGGACTGCCTGCTGTGATAGTGGAGTCGGACACTTTAGGAACTTTCAAGCGGTTATTGGATAGGCACATGGAGCACACCAGAATGACAGGGAGTGGAATAGCTTGATCTTGGTTTCGGACAAGGCTCGGCACAACATTGAGGGCCGAAGGGCCTGTTCTGTGCTGTACGGTTCTATGTTCTATGGGGCGGCATTCTCCGCCCCACCGCGCTACATTTCTGCCCCAACCTGCCGGCGGGATTCTCCATTACGTCGGCCGGTTAATGGGGTTTCCCATTGTGGGGCAGCCCCATAAGACCATCAGACACAGGAGCAGAATTAGGCCACTCGGCCCATCGAGTTGCTCCGCCATTCGATCATGGCTGATATTTTCTCATCCCCATTCTCCTGCCTTCTCCCCATAACCCCTGATCCCCTTATCAAATATAAAATGATCCATTTTGCCGTCGTGAAACCCCCAGTCCCCAGCGAAATGGAGAATCACGCCGCCGGAGAAACCTGCCCCTGGTTTCCCCGATTCCATCCTAAATGCACTGAAGTTGATCTTCATCAACATCACAAATGGGGTTGACTGCCTGCCTTGGGCTGTAGCTCTTGCTTTGGCCAATTCCAACCTGTTTTTTCCTTCGTTGGGACGTTAGTGTACACTGGGCTCCAGGATATCACCAGGATCTAACTCCATACTTCAACCAAAATTTAAACCCTTCACTCAACAGAGAATTACTGAAACCCATGCTCAGGGCGGCACGGTAGCACAGTGGGTAGCACAGTTGCTTCACATCTCCAGGGTCCCAGGTTTGATTCCCGGCTTGGGTCACTGTCTGTGCGGAGTCTGCACATCCTCCCCGTGTGTGCGTGGGTTTCCTCCTGGTGCTCCGGTTTCCTCCCACAGTCCAAAGATGTGCAGTTTAGGTAGATTGGCCATGCTAAATTGCCCTTAGTGTCCAAAAAGGGTAGGTGGGATTACTGGTTTACAGGGATAGGGTGGAGGCGTGGGCTTAAGGAGGATACTCTTTCCAAGGGCCGGTGCAGACCCGATGGGCTGAATGGCCTCCTTCTGCACTGTGCATTCTATGAAATCTATGAAATTGGATTCAATATTTAATTGGATATGTGCTAGAGGCAGATTCAATCAGGGTCTTCAAAAGGGAATTGGATAAGTGCCTGAATAGAGCAAACTTACAGAGCTTACAGGGAAAAGGGTGGGGATTCATGAAATTGTCTTTGCAGAGAGCCAATATCAGCTCAGTGGGCCAAATGGCCTCGTCCTGTGCTGTAATCATTCTATTATTAGACATGTCTGGGCTTGTGCCTATCTCACATACTTACCATTCCGTACTTTCTTGTTGAAACGAAACAGCCCTAACAAAAACAGATGAGATGGTGTGATCTACAACCTCGGGCCAGGGAGCGCTCGGTTAAGAATTTATATTGTGATTTCTCCCACTTTTGGTGGTCACGCCTTCAGTTATCCAGGTCCTACGCTCTGGAATTCTCCCCTCAAACTACTCCCCTCTCTACTGGTGCTTCAAGATGCTGTTTAATGCCTAAGTGGTTTGACCAAGCTTCAGATCACCTATCCTAATATGTGATTTGCTCTTGTTAAGTGCCTTGAGATCAAGGCACTCTCTTCGGGTGTACGGGTGATTTGTTTAAGAGCGTGGCCACTTTAAATATTTTCGCGCGGCTGTGTGTCGATTGCACATGGTTTGCAGAGGAACTCCCAAGTTGCTGTGCAGCGGCGCAACATGGAGGATACATTGCTTGGGGTGCATTACTCCTTAAAGGTACTATATAAATGCAAATTGTTGTGTCATTGTTGCTAAACTCCAGATCCTGTTTGTAAGGCTGGCAACTTTATACAATGCATTTCCCAACAGCGGAAATGTAGAATGGGTCAGCACAGAAGGAGACCATTCGGCCCATTGTGTCTTTCCTGCCCCTTTGAAACTATGAAGTCACAGTACAAGCCTTTGGCAGTTAAAAGGGAAAGCAAAAAAAAAGTTTGTGTTCTAGTCAAACACCAAACATCGATTCGGGATCCCTGTGGGCCTGACGAAGGTTATTACAGAAACATCATGCAATTAGTCCCACTCTTTGCCAAAATTCCTGGGTTTCAACAAGAAAGTACGGAATGGTAAGTATGTGAGATAGGCACAAGCCCAGACATGTCTAATAATAGAATGATTACAGCACAGGACGAGGCCATTTGGCCCACTGAGCTGATATTGGCTCTCTGCAAATTATTTCCCTTTTCAAGTATATATCCAATTCCCCTTGAACTGAAGAGGAACATTAAATGGTAAGTTAAAGAATGCAGCATGTGAGAACACAAGAAATAAGGAGCAGGGCCATTTGGCCCGTCGAGTGTGCCCCACCAATCCATTAGATCAATGGCATAAGTGCTTGCGGCTTTAATTCCACTTTCCCAGCTGCCCTCCCCGGCACCTTGGTTCCTGGTGGAGCAAAATCTGCCTACCTTGAAAATATTCAATGACCCAACTCAAAAGCCTTTCAGTGAAACCACCTCATCATTAGGGGGTTGGAGGAATGCATTCCAAAAAGCTGCCTTTGTCAATACTCGGCAGAGATTTAAGAATCTCTCCTCTAACGAGGGAGGGCGTAGGCACTGATTTAGAAAATTTGGCAGAGGGTGGAGTGGATCCGTGTGCCTTTCCTGTCTCTCTCTCGCTCTCTCTCTCTCAATTAACACTGCAGAAAATCAGTATAAAACGCGACATGCAACTAGAGACATGAGAGCAAATAAAAAAGGTTTCTTAAAACGGAATTGAGTTATAACCGGGAAAGCGCCAGGGAAATGAAAATTGCTTATTGTCACAAGTAGGCTTCAAATGAAGTTACTGTGAAAAGCCCCTAGTCGCCACATTCCGGCGCCTGTTTGGGGAGGCTGGTACGGGATGGGCATTTCTTAAGGACACATGTGCAATGATTAGACATTAAGGTTATCGTGCTAAATGGGTAGGTTCATAATGTAAATAGAAAGTCTCGCCAAATGAGCCTTCTCCCATAGAACATAGAGTGCAGAAGGAGGTGATTCGGCCCATCGAGTCTGCACCGACCCACATAAGCCCTCACTTCCACCCTATCCCCGTAACCCAATAGCCCCTCCTAACCTTTTTGCACACTAAGGGCAATTTAGCATGGCCAATCCACCTAACCTGCTCATCTTTGGACTGTGGGAGGAAACCGGAGCGCCCAGAGGAAACCTACGCAGACACGGGGAGAACATGCAGATTCCGCACTGACAGTGACCCAGCGGGGAATCGAACCTGGGACCCTGGCGCTGTGAAGCCACAGTGCTAGCCACTTGTGCTACCGTGCTGCCCATGTGTGGCTGGGGTGTGCGATAGCCTAAATGTCTTTTGAACGAGCAAACAAACTCTCAGTGGATATTGCCACTGCGCAGCCATCACAGATATGAACGCACATGAAACGCCTCAAGTTAAATACAGAAGGCTAAGCTCATTTTCCTTTATCGAAACTCTCCCCCTCCTCTCAGTGACATTTCCAAATCAATTGCAAAAACAGAGCTGGGCCTGCGGTCAGCAGCAGAAAGACCATCAAATGTTCAATGTTCAATTAAAAAAGCAGAATTAGCACTTGGATCCTATTCTGAGTGAGTAGAACTGTTCTTGTGAAGCTGGCAGTTTCTTTGTTGCCGAAACTTTGATTTGTGTGTGTTCTCTAGAAAGAAATTATTAACCATCAGCATGCAATTGATATTCCACCGGCAAGTTTTGAATTCAGAAATAATTAATGAGGATGTCTCATCAAACCTTCGATTGGATTTGTTTATTGTCACGTGTACCGAGGTACAGTGAAAAGCATTTTTCTGCGAGCAGCTCAACAGATCATTAAGTACATGGGAAGAAAAGGGAATAAAAGAAAATACATAGTACATAATAGGGCGATTTAAAACGATAACATTTATCGATACACTTCCATTTGTGTCAGCTGCAGTTCATTTAGGAGGTTGTGGGCTCAAAATCCTACTTCATGGAGTTAAGCAGAAAATCTAGGTTGATATCGAGTGCAGTACCGACGGATCACTGCACTTTCAGAGGTGCCAACCTTCAGGTGAGAGTTTAAAGCAAGGCTCGCTCATGTGACAATATTAATGGCAATTACGTTGTTAGGTGAATTGGACATTCTGAATTCTCCCTCAGTGTACCTGAACAGATGCCGGAATGTGGCGACGAGGGGCTTTTCACAGTAACTTCATTGCAGTGTTAATGTAAGCCTGCTTGTGACACTGATAAAGATTATTATTATTATTGTTAAACAGGGGATGGGTAATTGTGCACCCATTAATGGGGCTAGCTGGGACACTGGTGGGGTTGCAAGCGTGTTAACTCTATACTAAGTCAGTGAACTCTCTCTGCAAAGAAAGACTGTCTCAGTTTTGACTTCACCGACGGGCTTGGGCCCATGTAACAACGTGGATGTTAAACAGCCCATGACACCATTGCAAAGACGAGCCAGGGAGTTATCCCCTGTGTCTTCGCCAATATTCACCTTCCTGTTAGCTTTTAACAAAATCCAGATTTTTTTTGTTTTTTTTAATCACACTGCTATTTGCGGGGATTGGCTGTGTGCAGATTGGCTGCAATGTTTCCCAGATTTCAACAGTGACTACACTTCAGAAGTACTTCATTGCTGCAAAGCACGTTGGGATGTCGTGAGGTCGGGAAATGCAAGTCTTTCTTCCTTCACAGGAGACATCTGAAACTCACAAATGAGTTATCACCCAGTGGCGGATTTCGACAGGAAAACAACCTCAGTAAGCCAGATCTTAATTTTTTTTGATTGATTGATTTATATATTGCCACATGTACTGAAGTACAGTGAAAAGTATTTTTCTGCAGCCAAGGGAACGTACACAGTACATACATAGTGGGCACAAGAATAATCAACAGAGAACATTGACAAATGGCACATCGACAAACAGTGATTGGTTACAGTGCGGAACAAGGGGCCAAACAAACAATACATGAACAAGAGAAGCATAGGGCGTCGTGAATAGTGTTCTTACAGGGAACAGATCAGTCCGAGGGGGAGTCGTTGAGGAGTCTAGTAACTGTGGGGAAGAAGCTATTCCTATGTCTGGATATGCCGGTCTTCAGACTTCTGTATCGAACAGGATATGTCAAAGAAGAAGAGATTATTTTTGGGACGGTGTATTGAAGAAATCTCTTGAAGAGTAAAATTTGTTTCTATTTAGTTCAGCACGGAGCAGAGCGAACTTAATTTGTAGAAATATCTGTCTACAGCCACACGCATACACACACACAAACACAGAACAGATAATGGGGCCTGTTGCTTTTCCCAGGTTCCGTGGATAGGTTTCTGACGGGCAGCACTACCTGGAAGCTACAACAATACACTTTGCACATGGTTACATATTTAGCTACTTTCAATTTTCTGGACTGGGATGAAGTCCAGGGCTTTGTCGCTCCAGGTCTGTGTTGACCTTGGCTTGGGATTGGTTGTCTCGGCCTCCTGTTGACAGTAATCCATTTGTCTTCCTTTGGCCTTCTACCCAACTGCCAACGTATCCACTTCTACTCTCTGCATCGTCCACAGATGCAGCTGCTGGCAAAAAAAGAATGCATGAACTCCTGACCAGGTTATTTTTTAAAAATAAATTTAGTGCACCCAATTCATTTTTTTCCAATTAAGGGGCAATTTAGCGTGGCCAATCCACCTAAGCTGCACATCTTTGGGTTGTGGGGGCGAAACCCACGCTAACACGGAGAGAATGTGCAAACTCCACACGGATAGTGACCCAGAGCTGGGATTGAACCTGGGACCTTGGCGCCGTGAGGCAGCAATGCTAACCCACTGCGCCATCGTGCTGCCTCCTCCTGACCAGATTCAGCGCTGGAACACGGTTTCAATCCTTTTGTCTTTCTATGGCAATATGGACCGCTACAGTAAAATACATCAACCACTGTGGAAATATTCCTCGCTTTCCTCCAAAGGACATGAAATATCCTCAGCTGCTCTTGACAGAGTGAGTCCATAATAGATTCTTCTCTGCTAACAATATTTGTTGCGCTCAAGTGAAGAAATGTCAGTGGGGAAGAAAATAATCTCCTAATTCCTCAATAATACCGTGTCAATTAAGCATCATCTTCAAAGCAGCTTCAATGAATTTAATTGGGCAGCAGGAGTTTTCTGAAAACGAAAGATGGGGCCCAACATGATTTATTTGATTGATGCAATGGCTATGTCACACTAGCGGGAAGGTCCAGGTCTAATCCTTAGTCCGAGATGAAGGATCTCCGAGTGCGCACTGTTAAATACGCTACAACGTGCCTTGGACTAACATCCCTGCCATTGCTGGGGGACTAAAGGATGAAGAAGTAGCCAACTGAAGCTGACACAAATCAATGTATAGAATTTGAACTTCTGGGGGGGTGCGGCGGGTGAGGGGGGAGTTAAATCTCCCCCAAAAATCTGGTATGCCAGAAATCCAACATTACGGTGTTCATTTCCATCTTCTACCGCGGCACATTTGTAGGATATTTGCAAATCCCAATGGAGCTGCGGAGCCTGTGGATCTCTGGAATTGTCTGGGCTGGGATTCTCCGATCCCGCGGCCAAATTCTGACACCGGTGTCAAAAGCGGCGCGAACCACTCCGGCGTCAACGGGCCTCCAGGTCCAGGTATCCACCCCTTCCTAGGGGGCTAGTACGGCGCTGGAGTGGTGTCCGCTGCTCCGCCGCTCGAAAGCCGGCGCGGGTCCGCGCATACACGTGGGTTCCCGTCTCCGCGCCGGCCCCTGGACAATATGGCGGAGCCCTACAGGGGCCTGGCGCGGAGGAACATAGGCCCCTCGCGGAACTAGCCTGCCCGCCGATCGGTAGGCCCCGTTGAGGCCCCCCCCCCCCCCCGAGTCGGATCCCCCCTGCCCCCCCCCAGCAGGATAGCCCCTGCAGCCAGAACTCCGAGGTACCGCCGGGTGGGACCATTCTGAATTCTCCCTCTGTGTACCCAAACGGGCGCCGGAGTGGATTTTCACAGTAACCTCATCGTAAGCCTACTTGTGACAATAATAAAGACTATTATTATTAATTATGGCCACAATATTTGTAAGACATTTAAAGAAATGCAAAATATTTAATTGAAAATCTAAAAACATCTCATCAGAAAATGAACTGTTTTGTTGACGAACAAAATGATTTTCTCTAAGGGCTGTAACTGGAGATTTAAATCAATAATTTTTCCTTTAATTTACACACAGAGAAGATACAGCTGCCCATGGACTGTGCATGCAGTGCTAAGTGTTCAGTTGGTTGGGTTTACAGTGTACATTCTTGAGGTTACTGTGACCCACAGCAGGAACAGCATTGGCATGCACTCCTTTCACTTCTATTTACAACAGGAAAAAACAATGTTAGAATCCCCTGTGCTAAGAAAACTAATATCTGCAGTTTTAAGTTTTGTTTTCAGTCCACTACCCATTTTTAAAATGATCTCCGTGCTTCGCGATGATCAAATTTGCAGATGACACCAAACTGGATCCTCCACAATTACAGAGTGTGTTGGGAAGAATTTGCGAGTGGGCACAGCAGATGAAATTTGAGGACAACTGCACATAGGAAGGAAAATAGGCAACACACGTACTCTGTGAAAGGTGTTCGATTAGGATGAAGTTAAAAGATAGAGGAGTGGTACTGATGCTGAATGTATCTAACCCATACAGAACAGCAATCAACAAAACCAGTACCATATGGACCTGCACAGATACAAAAATAGAATGTAAATGATCAGAAATCATGATCAAGCTGTGCAGTCCTCTGGTCAGGTCACACCTTGGGTACTGCGTCCAATATTGCCTTGTCACCACAGGGAAATCACATGGGAGACCCCCCTTCAGTTTCCATTACGACTCGTCCACATTCGTGTGCATACTGAACGGCGCGCTGGCGAGCTCTCCCAGGAGCGGCCAGTGGGTCCGGGGAGCCGGGTGAATCCGGCATCCGGTATTTAAATGAGCCGTAAGGCCCATTTAAATATTCAGATCTGGAACACCCCGGGCGGAGCAAGTTGGGTGACTCGCGTGAGGTATCACGCCCGGCGCAGAGCCCAATTTGGGGCTCATGCGCGATTCACCCATTGCGCTGGGATCCACGAAGGGTGCAATGACAGAATTGCGCCCGCAGACTTTTCCAAACTCTGGAAACTTTGTTCCAAGACAACTATTTTACTAGTTAAAAACATAAGAAATGGGATGTTATAATGGATATTCTGTTAGTTAAGGTCAGTTATTTTGAAATGAAATGAAAAATGAAATGAAAATCGCTTATTGTCACAAGTAGGCTTCAAATGAAGTTACTGTGAAAAGCCCCTAGTCGCCACATTCCGGCACCTGTTCGGGGAGGCTGTTACGGGAATCGAACTGTGCTGCTGGCCTGCCTTGGTCTGCTTTCAAAGCCAGCGATTTAGCCCTGTGCTAAACAGCCCCAGCTAAACAGGTCCCAGGTTCGATCCCGGCTCTGGGTCACTGTCCGTGTGGAGTTTGCACATTCTCCCCGTGTTTGCGTGGGTTTCGCCCCCACAACCCAAAGATGTGCCGGGTAGGTGGATTGGCCATGCTTAAATTGCCCCTTAATTGGAAAAAATGAATTGGGTATGCTAAAGGGCTGGATTTTCCTCCCCGCTGCGTCACATTTCCGTTTCACCCCGCCGGCGGGATTCTCCGTAACGCCGGCCGGTCAATGGGGTTTCCCATTGTGGGGCAGCCCCACGCCGTCGGGAACCCCCGGGCTGCCGGCAAAACGGAGCACCCCGCCGGCGGAGAATCCCGCCCCAAAAGTTGAGGAGTTGGATTTTCCCACTTTGTTTCATAATCCTAAACAACCAGGCTTGTTTTCAGATCATGGTTTAAGGCCTGTAAACCAAAAAGCCATTTGGCTTCCAACGTCGCCTTAAAAAAGGAGGTAGCTGCTGGGTGAAATGGTGATTCATTCAATTGGGGCTGACGGCAGTTCTATTCCACGTGCTCTTTTATTTCCTTTGCACATTTTGCAAGCATTTTAAAGCTCTACTGTGTCAACATGACCATTGAGCTCTGTTGTCAGCTTGCCATTTCTTGTTAGTGGTCCTGCCAGTACAAATACAACTTGGGGCTATTTCCAGGAAACTTTGCTGGTTAATTTGATATTTGTATCAACTACTCTGCTTCTTGTATATCGTTGACCTGACTGCCCACCTCTGTAGCTGAACTTTACTTGACGTCGATGCAGTCTTGTTTCACACAGTCCATCTGATACCCCTAACAACATTCATTAATATCATTGCTTTACTTAATCGAAGCACAGGCAACATTTTGACTGTAAAGAGGGCAGGGCCCCACCATCTCGATGAATATCATTCCCAATGAGGCATTAACGTGTTGTCCACAAGGATATTCTGTTGCTCAAAATGGTTTGGTGACACTATAATATTGACCCAATAGTGAGAATCTCACCTCTGAGTTAGCAAGTCATGGGTACAACCTCCCTGCCCAGGGCTTGAGCGTGTTTGTGCTAAATGCTGAACGTTCGTGGGGCTGCGTTGTTGGATCAGGCACTGAATCAACCTAGATACAAAAAATCCCACGGCACTGTTTGAAGAGGAGGAGAGGAACTCCTTTCGGGTCCTGGCCAAAGGTATGTTTTTCATAGATTTAGAGTGAATTATAAATTAAGGGGCAATTTAGCGTGGCCAATCCACCTGCCTTGCACATCTTTGGGTTGTGGAGGTGAGACGCAGGCAGACACGGGGAGAATGTGCAAACTCCACACGGACAGCGACCCAGGGTCGGGATCGAACCCGGGTCCTCGGCACCGTGAGGCAGCAGTGCTAAGCACTGCGCCACCGTGCCGCCCTGCGTCCTGGCCAAAGTTAATCTCTAAGATTAGTTGATCATTTATTTGTTATGTGTGGGAATTTGCTGCACATAAATTAGCTGCCACATTTACCAAAGATTACATTTAAGCAGTAATTAATAGGCTGTGAAGGTTTCTGGAGGCACAGAGAACACTTTTATAAATTCAAGTTCCTAACTGAACACACTGACTTGATTAAAAGTTTCAGTGGGGGAGGAGTAGGGCGACAGGAATTATTGAAAATTGTAACACAGGTTTAGAAAAAACCTTGAGGGTGGGGTCCACCAGCCACGTTGCACCTGAAAGTCAGCATGCTGCCTCGCAACCTGGCTGGTTGGCACTGGGAGACCTCGCTCCCGCAATCAACTTGACTCGTTACACCTCACGTGATCTAACGTGATCTCGTGAGATGCCGCGAGATGCATCCTGCCCATTATTGCAGCACTGCATATTAGAGCGAGGCAGTTAGTCTCACTGTAATATGCAGTTCCCTGAGGTACCAAGGCATTGGTATCTATTCCCTTTGCCTCGGAGACCACGGACGAGTGCCGTTCAGTGCTGGTCCCCGGCAGAATGGGACCCGTGGGGGTTTCCCAGAGGCTTGGAGGTCCCCAGCTGCTGGCCACCTGGACAGGATGGCACCCTGGCACTGCTGGCCTGATACCCCAGGATTGCCACCTGGGTGCCAGCCTGGCACTGTCAGCTGGCAAGGGTTCTGCCAGGGTGCCAGGTTGGTATTGCCAAGGTGCCAAGTTGGCTTTTTTTTCACTGACCGGGATTGGACCTGGGAGTGCCACATGCACGTGAGGTAGGTGTGGGGTACCCGAGGAACCCCTTATAGGTGAGTTGGGGCAGTTTGGGGGTCTGGTCCAATTCACCTAACAAGCATGTCTTTCGGGACTTGTGGGAGGAAACCGGAGCCCCCGGAGGAAACCCACGCAGACACGGGGAGAACATGCAGACTCCGCACAGACAGTGGCCCAAACCGGGAATCGAACCTGGGACCCTGGCGCTGTGAAGCAACAGTGCTAACCACTGTGCTATCCATTTTTTATGTAAAAGTCCAGCAAATTGTTTGGATGTTATTTTACACTGCTGTTTGCAGTTAGTTACGTATTCCATCAACACATTCCAAACCCCTTTACTGCAGAGCTGTGCGGTAGCAGCCTCTGGGCTCTGTGCTGACAGAGGAGAATGAGAGAACCAGAAACAGTCTGAAGACAGCCTTTACTATCTTCAACTTCAGCAGGTCCATGACCACTACCAGATGGACAGGGGCAACAGACAGATACCTGGGAACCCGACCACCTGCAGGTTCCCCTCCGAGCCACTCGCCATCTTGACTTGGAAATATATCGGCCGCTCCTTCACTGTCGCTGGTCAAAATCCTGGAACTCCCTCTCTCAGCACCGTGGGTGTACCTAAACACCAGGGACTGCAGCGGTTCAAGAAGGCATCTCACCACCACCTTCTCAAAGGGCAAAAAGGGATCGGTAATAAGTGTTGGTCAGGCTAGCGATGCCCACATCCCATAAATGAATTTTTAAAAACACATTACATTGCTTTCCTCCCACTCTCTATTATAAAATACTTTCTGAATCGTCTTAGCCTAAAGCATTCATCTGATGGTAATGTGGAACTTTTTGCTTTTTTGCTAAATGTCAATTTGGATATTTTGTTCATGGGATTTGAATGTCAATTGGCAAAAGCCCATGCTAATTGCCCTTGAGAAGGTGGTGTTGAGCCAGCTCCTTGAATCACTGCCATCCACGTGGTGTAGGTACACCCACAGTGCTGTTAGGGTGGGGAGTTCACGGATTTTGACCCAGCAACAATGAAGGAACCGTGAGATCTATTTTGAAGTCAGGAAACTATGCATCTTAGAGGGGAATTTGCAAGTGTTCTGTGCACTTACTGTCCTTGTTCTTCGAGGTGGCAGAAAGGGGCTATTGAAGGAACTTTTGCAAGATCATGTTGTGCATCCTGTGGGTGGTACGCGCTGCAAACACCGTGAGACATTGCTGAAGGAAGTGAATGTTTAAGGTGGTGGGTGGCTTGGCAAACAAACAGCCTGGATGGCATTAAGCTTCTTGTGTTTTGATGGAGCTGCACCTATCCAGGCAAGGGGAGAGTATTCCATCACACTCCTGACTTGTGCCTTGTAGATTGTGTACAGGCTTTGGGGAGTCAGGAGGTGAGTTACTCACCGCAGAATTCCCAGCATCTGACTTGTTCTTGCAGCCACTGCATTTACCTGACTTCTCCAGTTAGGTTTCTGGTTAATCCTAACGCCCCCCAGGATGTTAGCGGGGAGGAATTAAGATATTGTACTGTTGAAAGTCGAGGGGAAATGGTTGTTCGACTCTTTTTCTGGAGATGGTTGTTACCTAATACTTCTGTGGTGCAAATATTGATAGAAACAATGTTGATTAGAAAGCAATCTGTGGGGGACTTCCGGGTGCGGCGATGACCAGCTAAGTCGCACGTTTCGGCAGCTCCCGGTGGAACGGACTTTTGGGCTCTTGACAGGAGCCCCAACGGCAATTTTAACGGCAAAAAACACTGTGCAGTAATCCAGAAGGGAATCCCCCCTGGACACGGATGGAAAAAAGAGAGGAAAGTGGCCGGATTGCGGTGGATCCTCTAGAGCAGTGGCCAGGAAGGCAGGCACAAAGCAAGATGGCGTCGGAAGGAGGCAGTTTAATATGGGGCCCTGACCAACAAGAGTTCCTGCGGCGTTGCGTGGAAGAACTCAAAAAGGAGATGAAGAAGGAGCTGTTGGCCCCGATATTACAAGCGATTGAGGGGCTAAAGGAGGAGCAAAAGACCCAGGAACAGGAGCTTCGGGTCGTGAAGGCAAAGGCTGCTGAGAATGAGGACGACATACAGGGCCTGGTGGTGAAAACGGAGATGCACGAGGCACAACACAAAAGGTGTGTGAAAAGGCTGGAGGTGCTGGAGAATAATGCGAGGAGGAAGAATCTTTAAGGATTCTTGGTCTTCCCGAAGGTGTAGAAGGGGCGGACGTCGGGGCATATGTGAGCACGATGCTGCACTTGTTAATGGGATCGGAGGCCCCGACGGGTCCGCTGGAGGTGGAGGGAGCCTATCGAGTGATGGCGCGAAGACCGAGGGCTGGAGAAATTCCTCGAGCCACAGTGGTGAGATTTCTCCGACATAAGGACAGAGAGATGGTCCTCAGATGGGCAAAGAAAACTCGGAGCAGTAGGTGGGAGAACGCGGTGATCCGCGTATATCAAGATTGGAGTGCGGAGGTGGCGAGAAGGAGGGCAAGCTTTAATCGGGCCAAGGCGGTGCTGCACAAACGGAAGATTACATTTGGAATGCTGCAACCGGCAAGACTGTGGGTCACACATCAAGGGAAACACCACTACTTCGAAACGGCAGATGAGGCGTGGACATTTATTGTCGAGGAGAAACTGGAGTGAGCGGGCCAAAAAAAGAACGTTTGGGACAAAGTGGGGGGGTGAATATGTGGGATGAAGGGGGGTGGAAAGAGGGAAGAGATGACTTCCCAAGTTGTTAATCCTGCGACCCTGTAACTTTTCTCTCTTCCCCAAGTCGTGGGGGAGGGGGGGAGGGAGGATGAGGAGCTGAGGGTGCCGGCCATTGGGGGCGGGGCCAAAAGGGAAGCGCGGGCTTTGTTCCCGCGCTATGGTAATCACGGCAGGAACAGGGAAGCAGGAAGGAGGGGGCCTCGCACAGTGTGAGCCGAGGTCACGGGGGGAAGCCGAGGTCGGCCAGAGTTTGCTGACTTCTGGGAGCAACATGGGGGGTGCAATTACGCTAGTTTGGGATCTAGCGGGGGGGGGGGTTAACTGGGTTGCTGCTGCTGGGGAGAAGGGGGAGCTGGTATGGGGGGGGGTCGGTCGGGGCGGGGGGGGGCGCCGCTTGGGGGAGATACGGCTATGTGGGAACTGGGTGAGGAGCTGGATTGAAAAAGGAGATGGCTAGTCATCAAGGGGGGGGTGGGTAAAGAGCCCCCCAACCCGGTTGATCACGTAGAATGTGAGAGGGCTGAACGGGCCGATTAAGAGGGCACGGGTACTCGCACACCTAAAGAAACTTAAGGCAGATGTGGTTATGCTTCAGAAGACACATCTGAAGCTGATAGACCAGGTCAGACTACGCAAAGGATGGGTGGGGCAGGTGTTTCATTCGGGGCTAGACGCAAAAAACAGGGGGGTGGCCATACTAGTGGGGAAGTGGGTAATGTTTGAGGCAAAGACTATAGTGGCGGATAGTGGGGGCAGATACGTGATGGTGAGTGGTAAATTACAAGGGGAGGCGGTGGTATTAGTGAACGTGTATGCCCCGAACTGGGATGATGCCAACTTTATGAGGCGTATGTTAGGACGAATCCCGGACCTAGAAGTGGGGAAGTTGGCAATGGGTGGAGATTTTAATACGGTGCTGGACCCAGGGCTGGACAGATCGAGGTCCAGGACCGGAAGGAGGCCGGCTGCAGCTAGGGTGCTTAAGGACTTTATGGAGCAGATGGGGGGAGTAGACCCCTGGAGATTTAGTAGACCGAGGAGTAAGGAGTTTTCGTTTTTCTCCTATGTCCACAAAGTTTATTCACAAATAGATTTTTTTGTTTTGGGAAGGGCACTGATCCCAAAGGTGACGGGGACGGAGTACACGGCTATAGCCATTTCGGATCATGCTCCACATTGGGTGGACCTGGAGATAGGGGAAGAAAAACAACAGCGTCCACCCTGGAGAATGGACATGGGATTATTGGCAGAGGAGGGTGTGTGTTTAAGGGTGAGGAGGTGTATTGAAAGGTACTTGGAACTCAATGATAATGGGGAGGTACAGGTGGGAGTGGTCTGGGAGGCGCTGAAGGCAGTGGTTAGAGGGGAGCTGATATCTATTAGGGCACATAAAGGAAAGCAGGAGGGTAGGGAAAGGGAGCGGTTGTTGAAAGAACTTCTGAGGGTGGACAGGCAATATGCGGAGGCACCGGAGGAGGGACTGTACAGGGAAAGGCAAAGGCTACATGTAGAATTTGACTTGTTGACTCCGGGTAATGCAGAGGCACAATGGAGGAAGGCGCAGGGTGTACAGTACGAATACGGGGAGAAGGCGAGCAGGTTGCTGGCCCACCAACTGAGGAAAAGGGGAGCAGCGAGGGAGATAGGGGGGGTGAGAGATGAGGAGGGAGAGATGGAGCGGGGAACGGAGAGAGTGAATGGAGTGTTCAAGGTATTTTACGAAAGATTATATGAAGCTCAGCCCCCGGATGGGAAGGAGAGAATGATGTGCTTTCTGGATCAGCTGGAATTTCCTAAGGTGGAGGAGCAGGAGAGGGTGGGACTGGGAGCACAGATTGAGACGGAGGAAGTAGTGAAAGGGATTGGGAGCATGCAGGCGGGGAAGGCCCCGGGACCAGACGGATTCCCAGTGGAATTTTATAGGAAATATATGGACTTGCTGGCCCCGCTACTGATGAGAACCTTTAATGAGGCGAGGGAAAGGGGGCAGCGGCCCCCGACTATGTCAGAGGCGACGATATCGCTCCTCCTAAAGAAGGAAAAAGACCCGCTGCAATGCGGGTCCTACAGGCCCATTTCCCTCCTGAATGTGGACGCTAAGATTCTGGCCAAGGTAATGGCAATGAGGATAGAGGATTGTGTCCCGGGGGTGGTTCATGAGGACCAAACTGGGTTTGTGAAGGGGAGACAGCTGAATACAAATATACGGAGGCTGCTAGGGGTAATGATGATGCCCCCACCAGAGGGGGAAGCGGAGATAGTGGTGGCGATGGATGCCGAGAAAGCATTTGATAGAGTGGAGTGGGATTATTTGTGGGAGGTGCTGAGGAGATTTGGCTTTGGGGATGGGTATATCAGGTGGGTACAGTTGCTGTATAGGGCCCCGATGGTGAGCGTGGTCACGAATGGACGGGGGTCTGACTATTTTCAGCTCCATAGAGGGACGAGGCAGGGATGTCCTCTGTCCCCGTTATTGTTTGCACTGGCGATTGAACCCCTGGCCATAGCATTGAGGGGTTCCAGGAAGTGGAGGGGAGTACTCAGGGGGGGAGAAGAACACCGGGTATCTCTGTATGCGGATGATTTGTTGCTATATGTGGCGGACCCGGCGGAGGGGATGCCAGAGATAATGCGGATACTTGGGGAGTTTGGGGATTTTTCAGGGTATAAACTGAACATGGGGAAAAGTGAGTTGTTTGTGGTGCATCCAGGGGAGCAGAGCAGAGAGATAGAGGATTTACCGTTGAGGAAGGTAACAAGGGACATCCGGTACTTGGGGATCCAGATAGCCAAGAATTGGGGTACATTACACAGGCTTAATTTAACGTGGTTGGTGGAACAGATGGAGGAGGACTTTAAGAGATGGGACATGGTGTCCCTGTCATTGGCAGGTAGGGTGCAGGCGGTTAAAATGGTGGTCCTCCCGAGATTCCTTTTTGTGTTTCAGTGCCTCCCGGTGGTGATCACGAAGGCTTTTTTCAAAAGAATCGAGAAGAATATTATGAGTTTTGTGTGGACTGGGAAGACCCCGAGAGTGAGGAGGGGATTCTTGCAGCGTAGTAGGGACAGGGGGGGGGGCTGGCACTACCGAGCCTAAGTGAGTACCACTGGGCCGCCAATGTTTCAATGGTGTGTAAGTGGATGGGAGAAGGGGAGGGAGCGGTGTGGAAGAGATTGGAGAGGGCGTCCTGCAGGGGGGCTAGCCTACAAGCAATGGTGACGGCACCGTTGCCGTTCTCACCAAAGAAATACACCACAAGCCCGGTGGTGGTGGCTACATTGAAAATTTGGGGGCAGTGGAGACGGCATAGGGGAAGGACGGGAGCTTTGGTGCGGTCCCCGATAAGAAATAATCATAGGTTCGTTCCGGGGAGAATGGATGGGGGATTTGGAGCATGGTAAAGAGCTGGGGTAGTACAACTGAGAGATCTGTTTGTAGATGGGACGTTTGCGAGTCTGGGAGCGCTGATGGAAAAATATGGGTTGCCCCAAGGGAATGCATTTTGGTACATGCAATTGAGGGCTTTTGCGAGGCAACAGGTGAGGGAATTCCCGCAGCTCCCGACGCAGGAGGTGCAGGATAGAGTGATCTCAGAGACATGGGTGGGGGATGGTAAGGTGTCGGACATATACAGGGAAATGAGGGACGAGGGGGAGATCATGGTAGATGAGCTGAAAGGGAAATGGGAAGAAGAACTGGGGGAGGAGATTGAGGAGGGGCTGTGGGCTGATGCCCTACGTAGGGTAAACTCATCGTCCTCGTGTGCCAGGCTAAGCCTGATACAATTTAAGGTGTTACACAGGGTGCATATGACTGGAGTACGGCTTAGTAAATTTTTTTGGGTAGAGGATAGGTGTGCGAGATGCTCGAGAGGCCCAGCGAATCTCACCCACATGTTCTGGTCATGACCGGCACTACAGGGGTTCTGGGTGGGGGTGGCAAAGGTGCTTTCGAAGGTGGTGGGGGTCCGGGTCGAACCAAGCTGGGGGTTGGCTATATTCGGGGTTGCAGAAGAGCCGGGAGTGCAGGAGGCGAGAGAGGCTGACGTGTTGGCCTTTGCGTCCCTAGTAGCCTGGCGCAGGATATTGTTAATGTGGAAGGAAGCCAAACCCCCGGGTGTGGAGACCTGGATAAACGACATGGCAGGGTTTATAAAGTTAGAACGGATTAAGTTCGTGTTAAGGGGTTCGGCTCAGGGGTTCACCAGGCGGTGGCAACCGTTCGTCGATTACCTCACAGAAAGATAGAGGGAATGGAGAAGAAGTAGACAACAGCAACAACCCGAAAGGGGGGGGGAGAGGAATCGGACGGACTCTCAGGGATGTTATTGTATATGTATAATATGTATAGGTATTTGTTATAGGTAATTGTATATCGGATTGTTGGATTGTATTTTTGGAGCGTATTTATTTTGGACAAGGCAGTTGCCATTCAGTTTTGTGTTTGTTTATATATTATTTATTTATTTGTTTAAAACTGGCCACTGTTATTTATATTGCTTTATTGTTGTGTAAAAGAAACACTACGTACTGTTATGTTTGGCCAAAGATCTTGAATAAAATATATTTTTAAAAAAAGAAATCAATCTGTGTGCGTACTGCCCTTGCAACTCACCGGGATGGGATACTCATTGAGAACTGAGTAAGTCACAGAGGATTTTGTTTTCTGGAAAATCGTCAGTTCTGGTATTGAGGATTGTCAATATCCAGCAGCAAATAAAATTATTGACCTTATTTATTAAGCATCTTGAGTGTTATATTGGAGCGAAGGAAATTTTGCACTAATTAATAACATACTCCCTTCTCCAATAAATCACTCATTGTCAGTGATCACTAACTTCTGTTCTGCTGCTGGTTTTCTATCCCATGTAGTTTAAAATGATAGTGCAATAATGATATTACCAGGCTGCTTTAAGCAATGTAAAATTTGATTAAAGGCTGGAAGGCTCGCATTCCCAAAGCACCTTATCATGCCTCAGAACTCACCCAAAGTGCTTTAGATAGAATGAATTACTTGGAAGTGCAGTGACTGTTAAAATATGGTCAAAGACAGTAATGATTCCGCAGACAGAGAAAATGCCACAAACTGATGCAGATGTCTAGCTAATCTTGGCATTGGTTGACGAAGAAATGGTGGCTAGGGGAAAGGATTCTACCTTGAATAGTGCCACAATCATAAACTCGTGGAAGCCTGATGAGTTACAATTTTAATTAATAAAAAACATCCAAGGTAATTGCTGATAAGGTTACAAGAAAATGAATTTATTAAGGATTGAGCGGACTAGTCTTCTTCCATCCTTTTTTAAATAAATTTAAGAGTACCCAATTCTTTTTTATTCCAATTAAGGGGCAATTTAGAGTGGCTGACCTACCCTGCACATCTTTGGGTTTGTGGGAGTGAGACCCACGCAGACATGGGGAGAATGTGCAAACTCCACATGGACAGTGACCCGGGGTGGGCGCCATTAGGCAGCAGTGCTAACCACTGCGCCACCGTGCCACCCTCCCGAATGGTCTACTTCTGCTCCCTCGTCTTATGATCCTATAGTCATAAAAATCCCGATTTCAGACCAGAAAAACCAGAATGGATTTTTCCTGCAAATAGTTCCTTCAAAGTTTCCCTTTGTAACTTCAATTCTTCCCAACACATCAGGATGACTAAACTTTTGTTCTGCTGCCTGGACTTTGTCATGTTTCTGAGATGTGGATTCTGCACCGACATTGAGAGGTTAACAGGTCAGATCGTCTTCAGCTTTCCATAGGTGGACTTCCGGTTGTGGCTATGCCTAGGTAGGTCGCACGTTCGGCAGCTCCCGCCAGGAACGGAATTTTGGGCTCTCTAAAGGGGCCCCAACGGCAATTGTTCGACAGCCTCCAGTGTGGGAAGGTGACAGCAAGGTCCCCCCGACACTATATGGATTGGACCAGGAGTGGAGCGGTGAAAAAAGTGATCTTGGAGCAGCGAAAAGTGCGAGGGAGGAAAAGCAAGATGGCGGCGGGTGGAGACCAAGCAGCGTGGGCGCAGTGGTCGCAGGAGCAGCAGGGGTTTCTTAAACGCTGCTTTGAGGAGCTGAAAACCGAAATGCTGGCGCCAATGAAGGCGGCGATTGAGAAGCTAGTGGAGACCCAGAAGGCCCAAGGGGCGGCGATCCGGGAGGTGTAGCAAAAAGCCTCGGAGAATGAGGAAGTGATCTTGGGCCTGGCGGTGAAGGTGGAGGCGCATGAGGTGCTGCGCAAGAGGTGGGTGGAAAGATTTGAGGACCTGGTCGAGGAGGAAGTATCTTCGGATTCTGGGTCTCCCTGAAGGAGTGGAGGGGCCCGATGCTGGGGCAAATGTGAGCACAATGCTCAATTCGCTGATGGGCGCGGGAGCTTTCCCGAGGCCTCTGGAGCTGGATGAGGCTCACCGGGTCCTGGCAAGGAGACCCAAAGCCAACGAGCCGCCAAGGGCTGTAGTGGTGAGGTTCCACCGCTTTATGAACAGAGAGTGTGTCCTGAGATGGGCCAAGAAAGAGCGGAGCAGTAGGTGGGAGAACATGGAGATCTGAATCTACCAGGACTGGAGTGCGGAGGTGGCTAAGAAGAGAGCTGGTTTCAATCGGGCTAAGGCGGTGCTCCATTGGAAGGGGGTGAAGTTCGGTATGCTGCAGCCAGAGCGATTGTGGGTCACGTTCCAGGATCGGCACCACTATTTCGAAACGCCTGATGAAGCATGGAGCTTTATACGGGCTGAAAAGTTGGACTCAAATTGAGGTTTTGTTGTGGGGGGATGTTTACTGTGTATATGGTTTTTATTACGTTTAGGGAATGTTCCTTTGGTTTGAGTGCTGGATGGGGATGGGTGAATGGATTTGAGGGGGAAACTGTGGGAGAGTGTGGGCGTCGGTGTTGGAGGCTGGGGAAGGATGGGGGTGGGGGCCGGTGGGGGGATGGGCGGTGCTGGATAGGAGCGCACACTGACTGCCGGGGGGGAGGGGGGATTCGCACACTGGGGGGGGGGTCGATGGAATGGCGGGAGAGGCCGGGGTCAGCAGGAGTCAGCTGACGTACGGGAGTGTTATGGGGGGAGCAAAAGGCCTAGATGTGGATCTAGCAAGGGGCGGGGGGTGATAGGGGGGTATAGGGTTGCTGCTGCATTGGCCAAAGGGGAGCTGGAAGTAGGAGAGGTGGTCGGGGCGGGGGTCCGCCGTCTGGGGGACTGGAGGGTGCGGGAGGCGCGGGCACGTGGCTGGCCTAGAAAAGGAGATGGCTAGTCGGCAAGGGGGGGGGGGTGAGCAGCCCCCCAATCCGGCTGATAACTTGGAATGTGAGGGGCCTGAACGGGCCGGTCAAGAGGGCCCGGGTGTTCGCGCACTTAAAGGGACTGAAGGCAGACGTGGTTATGCTCCAGGAGACACATCTGAAGGTGGCAGATCAGGTTAGGCTGAGAAAGGGATGGGTAGGGCAGGTCTTTCATTCAGGGCTGGATGCGAAGAACAGAGGGGTTGCAATACTGGTGGGGAAGCGGGTGTCGTTTGAGGCAATGAATATTGTAGTGGATAATGGAGGTCGATATGTGATGGTGAGCGGTAGGTTGCAGGGGGTGCGGGTGGTACTGGTGAACGTATATGCCCCGAATTGGGATGATGCTGGATTTATGAAACGCATGCTGGGTTGAATTCCGGATCTGGAGGTAGGAAGCTTGATAATGGGGGGGGGATTTCAACACGGTGCTGGACCCAGCACTGGATCGCTCTAGGTCCAGGACGGGTAAGAGGCCGGCTGCGGCCAAGGTGCTCAGGGGGTTTATGGACCAGATGGGGGGAGTGGATCCATGGAAGTTTGTCAGGCCCCTGGCCAGGGAATTTTCATTCTTTTCCCACGTCCATAGCGCCTACTTCCGGATAGATTTCTTTATTTTGAGTAGGGCGCTAATCCCGAAAGTGGAGGGAACGGATTATTCGGCCATAGCCATCTCAGACCACGCACCGCACTGGGTGGAGCTGGAGTTAGGAGAGGAGAGGGACCAGCGCCCGCTGTGGCATCTTGATGTGGGATTATTGGCGGATGAGGAGGTGTGCGGGCGGGTGCGGGGGTGCATTGAAAGATATTTGGAGGCCAACGACAACGGGGAGGTGCAGGTGGGGTTAGTCTGGGAGACGCTGAAGGCGGTGGTCAGGGGAGAGTTAATCTCCATCAGGGCCCACAGGGAGAAGAGAGAGGACAGGGAGAGGGAGAGGTTGGTGGGGGAGATCTTAAGGGTGGACAGGAGATATGCAGAGGCCCCCGAGGAGGGACTACTCACGGAGCAGTGGAACCTCCAGACGGAGTTCGACCTGTTGACCACACGGAAAGCAGAGGCACAGTGGAGGAAAGCGCAGGGGGCGACATATGAGTATGGGGAGAAGGCGAGTCGGATGCTGGCACACCAGCTTCGTAAGAGAGAGTCAGCGAGGGAGATAGGTGGAGTTAAGGATAGCAGGGGGAATACGGTGCGGAGTGCGGTGAGAATAAACGAGGTATTTAGGGACTTCTATGGGGATCTGTACAGATCTGAGCCCCCAGCGGGGGACGAGGGGATGCGACGATTTTTGGATCAGCTGAGGTTCCAGAGGGTGGAGGAGCAGGAGGTGGCTGGTTTAGGGGCGCCAATTGGGCTGGAGGAGCTAGTTAAAGGATTGGGGAGCATGCAGACGGGGAAGGCCACGGGGCCAGATGGGTTCCCGGTCGCGTGTTACAGGAAATACGTAGACCTGCTGGGCCCGTTGCTAGTGAGGACTTTCAATAAGGCAAGGGAGGGGGGGACCTTGCCCCCGACAATGTCCGGGGCGCTGATCTCTCTGATCCTGAAGCGGGACAAGGACCCACTGCAATGTGGGTCGTATAGACCGATTTTGCTCCTCAATGTGGATGCTAAGTTGCTGGCAAAAGTGCTGGCTACGAGAATTGAGGACTGTGTCCCGGGGGTGATTCATGAGGACCAGATGGGATTTGTAAAGGGCAGGCAGCTAAACACTAATGTGCGGAGGCTCCTCAATGTGATCATGATGCCCTCGGTGGAGGGAGAAGCGGAGGTAGTGGCAGCTATGGACACGGAGAAGGCCTTCGACTGGGTGGAGTGGGAGTATCTTTGGGAAGTGCTGCGGAGGTTTGGGTTCGGGGATGGGTTCATCAGCTGGGTCAGGTTGCTATATAGAGCCCCGGTGGCGAGAATGGCTACGAATCGGCGGAGGTCGGGGTACTTTCGGCTGTATCGAGGGACGAGACAGGGGTGCCCCCTGTCCCCCTTGTTGTTTGCATTGGCAATTGAGCCTCTGGCCATGGCACTAAGGGAATCAGGAAATGGAGGGGACTGGTCCGAGGGGGAGAGGAACATCAGGTGTCGCTGTATGCGGACGACCTGTTGCTGTATGTGGCAGAACCAGTGGAGGGGATGGCGAAGGTCATGCGGATCCTAAGGGAGTTTGGGGACTTCTCGGGCTATAAACTCAACGTGGGGAAAAGTGAGCTCTTTGTGGTGCATCCAGGGGACCAGGGAAAGGGGATAGACGACCTACCATTGAAGAGGGCGGAGAGGAGCTTTCGGTACCTAGGGATCCAAGTAGCTGGGAGTTGGGGGGCCCTGCACAAGCTCAATTTGACGCGGTTGGTGGAGCAGGTGGAGGAGGATTTCAAAAATGGGATGTGCTGCCACTCTCGCTAGCGAGTAGGCTGCAGTCGGTCAAAATGACGGTCCTCCTGAGGTTTCTCTTTGTGTTCCAGTGCCTTCCCATTGTGATTCCCAAGGCCTTTTTCAAACGGGTAAGCAGGAGCATCATGGGTTTTGTGTGGGCAAATAAGACCCCGAGGGTGAAGAGAGTGTTTCTGGAGCGTAGCAGGGACAGTGGGGGCCTGGCGCTGCCGAATTTGTGCAGCTATTATTGGGTTGCCAATGTGGCGATGATCCGTAAGTGGGTGATGGAGGGAGAGGGGGCGGTGTGGAAGAGGTTGGAGATGGCGTCCTGTGTGGGCACGAGCCTGAGGGCGCTGGCGACGGCACCGCTGCCGCTCTCGCCGACAAGGTGCACCACGAGTCCGGTGGTGGCGGCGACGCTGAAGATCTGGGGGCAGTGGAGACGACACAGGGGCGAGGTGGGAGCTTCGGTTTGGTCCCCGATTCGGGAGAACCATCGGTTCGTCCCGGGAAGGATGGATGGGCGGTTTCGGAGCTGGCATCAGGCAGGGATTAGAAGAATGGGGGACCTGTTTATAGATGGGACGTTTGCGAGCCTAGGGGCGCTGGAGGAGAAGTTTGGGTTACCCCCGGGAAATGCTTTCAGGTACATGCAAGTGAGGGCATTTGTGAGGCGGCAGGTGAGGGAATTCCCGCTGCTCCCGGCACAGGGGATTCAGGACAGGGTGATTTTGGGTGTATGGGTTGGAGAAGGCAAGGTTTTGGCGATCTACCAGGAGCTGAAAGAAGAGGAGGAAGACTCGGTAGAGGAGTTAAAGGGCAAGTGGGAGGAGGAGCTTGGGGAGGAGATAGATGAGGGTCTGTGGGCTGATGCCCTGAGTAGGGTTAATTCTTCCACCTCTTGCGCCAGGCTCAGCCTAATACAATTCAAGGTTACTCACAGAGCGCATATGACAGGGGCGAGGCTGAGTAGGTTCTTTGGGGTGGAGGACAAATGTGGGAGGTGCTCGGGAAGCCCGGCGAATCACGTCCACATGTTCTGGTCGTGCCCGGCACTGGATGGGTTTTGGAGGGGTTTCACGAGCACTATGTCCAAGGTGGTGAAAGTCCAGGTCACGCCGAGCTGGGGGCTGGCACTATTTGGGGTAACGGACGAGCCGGGTGTGCAGGAGGCGAAAGAGGCTGGTATCCTGGCCTTTGCGTCCCTGGTAGCCCGGCGGAGGATCTTGCTATTATGGAAGGACGCGAAGCCCCCCAGTGTAGAAGCTTGGATCAATGACATGGCAGGGTTCATTAAGCTGGAGAGGATAAAGTTTGCCTTACGAGGGTCTGCGCAGGGGTTCTTCAGGCGGTGGCAACCGTTCCAAGACTATCTCGCGGAGCGTTAGGAGGAGGTCAGCAGCAGCAGCAACCCAAGGGGGGGGAGGGGGGTCTCTTTCGGGAGGGGAATTCGGGTGGGTGGGGGGGGGCTTCCCTATGGGTACCTTTGAATGTCATCTGGAGGGTTACTGTATATGGGGGAAACCCAATGTATAAGTTTTGTATAATTTTTGACTGTTGTGTTTGTGTTTCTTTCTTTTTGTTATGGAGGGGGGGGGGTTTGTTAAAAATTCTGTTGGAAAATTTGAATAAACATATATTTTTTTTAAAGAAGCTTTCCATAGGTGTCCGGTTCACGTCAACTGCTGGCGTTCTGTTGAGGGAGTTGGTTCTCTGGGTGCCCTGTGTACACATCAAAGTGTTTCAATGAGAGAGTCTGCGGGGGTTGGGGTGGGGTCAGGATGTGTAATTTTAACTTCTAAGGGATGGTCTAATATAGAAATATCAAATCAGTTGCGCATCAAACATCACACTAAATTCTTATTTTCATTGATGTCAGTAATGGAGAAAAATCAGGCTGGGTTTATAATGTGCACCAACCATTTCAACATTGCCGCATATTACACAAACGACTTTATAAAAAACATCCATTATGAGTTGGGCCTAAAATTGGCTCAGAGGCAGGAAGCAACGGACATTGGTTGTTGGGTAATTTTTGTGACTGGAATGTCCCTTGCTTTCCCAGTGTCATGAGCAGAATTAGTGTTTAATTGTTGTCCATGATCGAAACATCTGTGTGTGAAGTTAGTGTGCTTTTCGAGTGGCTTGTTCCAATTTTTAAAAATTGCAGCAGCAAGTTTTTGTGAATTTAAAAATAAAGATTATTTATGGTCATACATCGGCCCTGGAGGTTTAAAAGCAATATCTCCTACACATGAAGACTAGATACAAATGAAGGAAAAAAGCAATCTGATTGCAAGCTGAAATTATTTCAGTCTCTTACATAGCATGCCCTGCAGTTTCTTAGATGAATTGATGCTTCAGCTAGAGCGAAAGTCTTGTAAAAGCAGATGATTCTCTTTAAACTTTTTGTAGTTGAATTACCAGAATGTCCACTCTCAGGTAAACATGAAGTTAGAATTTTGGGGCAAGTTTTTCTCCTGCTTTCAAGGTATATTTGTATTACTTGGCTGTGCTGTTGTCTTTCAGCTGTTTTAATAGTTGTCTTTGTATCTGATTGTATCTGTTTCAGAACAGCTTCTGCTTTTATATTTTAAAAGCAGGTAACAAAGCACACTAACAGGGCAGCACGGTAGCATAGTGGTTAGCACTACGGCTTCACAGCACCAGGGTCCCAGGTTTGATTCCCGCTTGGGTCACTGGCTGTGTGGAGTCTGCAAGTTCTCCCCTTGTCTGCATGGGTTTTCTCCGGGTGCTCCGATTTCCTTGCACAGTCCAAAGGTGTGCAGGTTAGGTGGATTGGCCATGCTAACTTGCCCTTAGGCTAGATGGGGTTGCAGAGTTACGGGGATAGGGTGGAGGTATGGGGTTAAGTAGGGTGCTCTTTTCAAGAGCTGGTGCAGACTCGATGGGCCGAATGGCCTCCTTCTGCACTGTAAATTCCATGATATCTATGATGATGGATGTCTCGCCCATATGGCCTGTTAAAAGTCCAATGTTCTTTTCCAAATAAGGTCATGTGTAAATATCCTGAGTTGCGGCTTTTCACACCCAGAGAGCTTCAGACAGCCAAAGTCTTTGCGTTTGCATTGAGGAGCCATCACAATGCCCAACATCAATGAGATCCCTTTCATATTTGTCTAACACCCTCTATTGTCTATAATGAAGCAGAAAGATAGTCAGCTGCTACACTATAAACCTTTCTGTTGACTTTGCGTCCTTAACAATGGGCTGAGTATATTTCACAGGTGATTGTCCATGCTTTAATGAGGTATTTGCTTATGTTTCTGGACTACCTGGAGCTAAGTGTGGCCAAGTGACATGATACGGTACCATCATCTTAAAAAGCTTTTAGAAACTACAGCTTTAACATTTGTACGAGCTACACGCCTATTCCGGTCATTATACTGGTATATTTCAAGATTTGGACTTGAACGCAATGGCTCTGAAAAACGTTTACAGGAGATACAAACATTGGCTGTAAAGTGTTAAAAAGGGAAGTGGTAGACGAGAGGAAGATATCAACGTTGGGCAGAGCAGTGCTAGATGGAGCTCAATGTGGAGACGTATGCGGTAATATATTTGCAGAGGACAGACAAGGCAAGCACAATGTAAGGGCAGCACGGTGGCGCAGTGGTTAGCACTGCTCCCTCATGGCACCGAGGACCCGGGCTTGATCCTGGCCCTGGGTCACTGTCCGTGTGGAGTTTGCACATTCTCCCCGTGTCTGCATGGGTCTCACCCCCACAACCCAAAGATGTGCAGGGTAGGTGAGTTGGCCAAGCACAATTGCCCCTTAATTGGGAAAAAAATAATTGGGTACTCTAAAGTTTTTTTAAAAAAGAAGGCAGACGAGATACTTGCCTTCAGTAGCCAAGGTGTAGAATGTGACAGCTGGGGGGTTATACTGGAACTGTATAAAATACTTGTTCCATAGCTGGAGTGATTGCAGTTCTGACAACCGCACTATAGGAAAGATCCACTATCAATATATTTCTCAAAGAAAGGAAAGGTATTTTCTTATGTATAATCTTCCGGCCCAGTGTCTTCCGATGATTCTGCTTGTAGCTACCTAACAAGGTAAAGAGGTTGGTGTAAACCCATTATGGAGACTAAACAGCTGGCTTGTAAAGCAGAACAAGGCCAGCAGTGCGGGTTCAATTCCTATACCAGCCTCCCCAAACAGGCGCCGGAATGTGGCGACTAGGGGCTTTTCACAGTAACTTCACTTGAAGCCTACTTGTGACAATAAGCGATTTTCATTTCATTTCATTCCCCCCCCCCCCCCCCCGCTCTGGTGAGGCCAATTGGAGTTGTTGACGCTATGTATTTAGGTACCTGCATCTCCGGGATTTTGGCAGGAAGGAGGTTCGGAGCTTCCCGATGGTGCAGGTCCCTACGTTGTTGGAAGAGGTATTGACAGCAGGGGGAATGGAGAAGGGGGTGGTGTTGCGATCTATGGGAGGATTTTGGGGGAGGGTAAGGAATCCTTGGAGGGGATTAAAGCCAAGTGGGAGGAAGAGTTGGGGGAGGATGGTCTGTGATGTGAGGTGCTCCGGAGGGTAAATGCCTCAACCTCATGCGTGAGGTTGGAGCTGATACAGCTGAAGGTCGTGTATAGGGCGCACCTCACGAGGGCGAGGATGAGCCGACTCTTTGAGGGGGTGGAGGATGTGTGTGAGCGCTGTGGGAGGAGCCCCGCAAATCATGTTCACATGTTTTGGTCCTGCCCGAAGCTGGAGGGGGTATTGGAGGGAGGTTTTTAAGGTCATCTCGGGAGTAGTACATGTGAGTTTGGAGCCAGAGCCCCTAGAAACCATTTTTGAGTGTCGGACCGGCCTTGACTGCAGGTGGGTGCAGGGACAGATGTTTTAGCCTTCGCCTCGCTGATTGTCCGGAGGCAGGTCCTGCTGGGGTGGAGGTCAGCTTCTCCGCCTTGTGCCCTAGCAGGGGGGGGGGGACCTGGTAGAATTTTTGACGCTGAAGAAGGTGAAGTTTAAGTTGGGGGGGGGAGGATGGAAGGGTTCTACAATTCGTGGGCATTGTTTATCCTGCACTTTCAAGAATTGGATGCCATCGAACATTGGAGGGGAGGGGGCTATGGGGGGTGGGGGGGGAGCACAGTGTTTATGGGATGATTGTTGATTCTCTTTTGGTCTTTTTGTTTCGTTGTATTTGGAATATATGAACAACGAACAAAGAACAAAGAAAAGTACAGCACAGGAACAGGCCTTTCGGCCCTCCAAGCCCGTGCCGACCATGCTGCCCGTCTAAACTACAATCTTCTAAAAGAAGTATGGGTGATGTTTGGGTTTGTATGTTGTAGGGGATGCAGTTTGGGGGATTGATACTGTGTTTGTTATTGTTGGTTATCTTTTGCTGTGTACTTGACGAAAATGTGGAAAATGAGGAGAATAAGAAAAGATTTTTTAAAAAGGAGTTGCTGACGTTGAACATGAACGCACATTGAGGAAGGTTCCCAAATCGGTGTATGCAGGATCCACTCTGTTGATGCTCACTCCGCTCAAACGTTGGTCTCATCGCATTAAAACAATGACTGAAGAAAATGAGATTTTATTTTGGCTTTCCTCATTGGTGTCACAGAAAGTATGAGTGATCAACCAATAACAAAAAGCATTGGCAGAATTTATTAATTTCCTCCTCAATGCGTCAATTTCCTGATCAGCAATTTGTGTGCGTACCACAAGTATTTATTTAAGCTGTGTGAAGCTGTCTTTGTACTAAAGCCCTCATCCTGCTGCTTGGCTCTTCAAATGCATGAGGTTGGCCATAGAAACCGCTCTGGCCCCCGTCAAAGAGGCGTTGGAAAGAACGGAGCGGGGACGGGAGTCCCAGGAATGGGACCTGGAGTAAGTGGCCACCGATCAGAGCGGTCGGGTCACCTCGCTCGAGGCCGAGGTGGCAAGGTTGGTAACAAGAAAGATCAGGAAAACAGGTCTAGCCACCAGAAGCTAAGGCAACCAAGGACACAGAGGGCAGAAACCCAACAGAGTATGTCGCGAGGATGCTGGTCGGAAGGGAAGGCTTCACCAAACCCTCAGAGGCGGACCCGGCCCACGGGTCGCTCCGGCAAAGGCCCGAATCAGGAGAACCACCGCGAGCGATAATAGCCAAGCTCCATAAGTTTCAAGATAAAGAGAAGGTGCTGAACTGGGCGAGGAGCACGTGGCCGTGTAGATGGGAGGGACATCCAATCAGCATCTACCAGGACATTGGAACCACCCTGGCCAATTGCAGAGTTCGATGGCGGCTTTGTTTAAAAACGAGGTTCAGTTTGGCATACGGGGAGGGGGGCGGGGATGGGGAAAGCAGAGGTACACTGAAACAAGAAGGGGGGAAGACAAAAACTGGCAGAGGGCAGCAGGAGCTGCTCCCAGGGGGTGCCACTAACCTGGCGTGTATGCTGGTGCATGGTGGCAAGAGGAAGGGGGGCTGTGACACAGCTCCCAAAAGGGAGGAAGCATCTGGCAGACGGGGGACAAGACAACAAAATGGGGAGACGAAAGGTAATGGGGGGAGAGGCAACAGGGATACAGGGTAAAGGAAGAAGAGACAGTAAGGGTAGATGGGCTCCGTGGGGAGGTGGGGGGGGGGGGGGGTCGGGGATTAGATGGGGCAGGAGGAGGGCAGAGCCCTGGTCACAACAGGCCACATGTTGGGACGACTGGTACAAAGAGGAAAACGGTGGCCATCTTTTCTGGCCCATAGAGGTTCATCCGAGGGAGAATGAATTCTCCTTCTTCTCCCAAGTCCACAATGTATATTCCTGTATCGATCTTTTCGTAATTGGTAAACCGCTGCTTCCAGGGGTAATAGGAGCAGAATACTCCACAATAGCGATCTCCGACCACGCACAACACAATGTGGATGTGAGGTTGGAGAAGGTCCGGGTCAGTGTCCCCATGGAGGCTGGACACAGCCCTCTTTGTCGACAAGGCGTTCTGCGAAAGAATGTCACAAACCATCGACTCCTGGGGGAGTCTGCTTATTACAGTGGCCCCTGGGGGAGTCTCTTTATTACAGGGGCCCCTGGGGAGGGTTGTGGGGGGAGGGATTCTGGTAGAGAAGGCGTGGGCAGGCAGTGCATTGTTGTGGGGGGTGGTCCTCAGATGGGTTTGGATAGTCTCTGCCAGCATAGCCCTGGTGTGGTGGACCTTGCAGTGGGCCAAGGGGGCTTGGGCCACCGCAAGGCCCACCACGCCAGGGCCACGCTGATAGAAACCATAAGTGATTCTGATCAGCAATTTGAGTACTTGCTACAACAATTTATTTAAGCTGTGTGAAGCTTTCTTTGTACTAAAACCCTCACCCTGCTGCTTGGCTCTTCAAATGCGTGAGGCCATAGAAACCGCTCTCGCCCCCATCAAAGAGGCGTTGGAAAGAACGGAGTCTGTTCGTCAAGTGCGCCATCATCTGGCACAGATGTTGCACGTTCTCCCTGGTTAGCCGGAGTCTTCGGTGACACTCTCGATCCAGCAGGTCCTCGAAGGACAGGCACCGAGGGTATAAATGTGGCTTTAATGTCCCACGAGATCATGTTAGATCTCGCGAGGCGTGGTGAGCCAGGTTGTTCCCGGAAGAGGGATCTCCCAGCATCTACTGACCACGCCACGCTGCCTTTCAGGCGCAACGTGGCTGGTAGATCTCGCCCGTTAACTCTGTTGTTGCCAGGCCTGCTGAGTTTATCCACATTCCCAGCTTTTATTTCATATTTCCAGCATCCGCAGTATTTTGCTTGCATATACATAGACAGGTTGTTCTCTTATAAAAACAGCTGAGTCTAGGGCAGCACGGTGGGGCAGTGGGTTAGCACTGCAGCTTCACAGCACCGAGGTCCCAGGTTCAATCCTGGCTCTGGGTCACTGTCCGTGTGGAGTTTGCCCATTCTCCCCGTGCCTGTGTGGGTTTTGCCCCCACAACTCAAAGATGTGCGTGCGGGGTAGGTGGATTGGCCACGCTAAATTGCCCCTTAATTGGAAAAAATGAATTGGGTGCTCTAAATTTATTTTTTTTAAACGGGAAAAAAACAGCTGAATCTGCCTCTGTAATTAGTGACCTGCTAAAATACGCGATGAGAATGGTTTGTGAGAATGTCATTTCATTAATAGCTTGACAACTGCAGAGAAATACAGAAACCTGCAACTTTGTTCTTCTGTGGCCAGAGGAAAGAGTTAATCCTGTTGGAGAAAAGTTGTTTGTTCTATTGCACGAGGTTTTATGCGGATAAATATTCCAACAATCGTAAAGCATTTCTGCTCCCTATTTTCTCAACACCTAGTTGTTAAAATCAAATAGGCAGAAACCGCCCTAGTCTCCTGTTTCCCACAAATGCTCCCAACTTGTCTAGTCTCCCGATTCACACAATGGCTGATGTGTTTAGTCTAACTCCTTCTTAGAAAAGATGCCTTTCCATAAAACGGTGCATTTAACGGGTTATAGTTTATTGGAGGGGGTGGGGGGGCTGTAATGAGCGTGTAGAAAATCAACAGAAAGCAAAGTTTGTGGCCTTTATCGGTTGACCTGGGATTGAGTGGCTTTGATGCAATGGAAATGAGTGATTGTGCATATCTGATTGAACTGCAGGGCCTCCCTCCATGTGGGGGCAGCACTGGGTCCGTGTGGCTCAGTGGCTAAGTGCACCAGAACAAAAGCTAAAATACCGGGGATGCTGGAAATCTGAAATAAAAAACAGAACACGTTGAAAACATTCATCAGGGCAGGTAGCGATGGTGGAAAGAGAGAAAAAGAGTTAGCATTCAGATTGCTGAATTTACATCAGAAGTGGCAGCAGAGTTAACAGTCTGTAAGCAGCTGCAGTACCAGGAGAAACAGAGCGGGGAATTGGGGCGGGGGGGGGAAGAATGAATGAACAAAGAGGACATTTTGTGATGGATGCAACATGTGGTGCGGTGTGAAAGCACACCGAATAGAGATGCCCCAGATTCAAACCCTACCAGGTAGGGAGCTAGTTGACCTTGAACAGAATAGTCATGTTGAGGATGCAAACGTTTATTGGCCGCAAAATCACCAGATTTAGGGAACAAAAAATATTGATGGTGGCTTCATTCTCCAGAGCTTGAGATTCGTTGAAAAAGAGAGACGGGACAGCACAGTGGCACAGTGGGTTAGCCCTGCTGCCTCACGGCGCCGAGGTCCCTGGTTCGGTCCCGGTTCTGTGTCACTATCCATGTGGAGTTTGCACATTCTCCCCGTGTTTGCGTGGGCTTCACCCCCACAACCCAAAGATGTGCAGGCTAGGTGGATTGGCCACGCTAAATTGCCCCTTAATTGGAAAAAATGAATTGGGCACTCTAATAAATTTACCTAAAGAAAGAAAAAGGTTACTAAAGTTTTACTTCTTACACTCATCAGGCCAAACACAAGAATCTCAAATTTCAAACAATCACAATTTATACTAGGGGGAAATAGGTGCAGCAACGAGTAAATGTAGGCTCCCCAGGCTCCCAGCTGATTAAAAAAATTACACAAGGCCGGGATATATTCCTTTTGTTTGCAGAGGGTGGGGCCCTATGTTTAAATATTGACCATGCTTCCAGCTTCTGAGTACACATCCAGCGGGAAGTCAGGAATTTGTGACCAACCGGCTATCAAGCCAAGTGGCTACTTGGGCGAGATACCAAAGAGGCATTGGACAGTTGAGGATGAAAATTCCATTTTACAAAGAAATCTGCGGAATCTCATCACTTAACAGCAAGGATGGGTCATCATCCAGATTCTGAATTACTCTGTTCCCCATTTCCAACAATTCCAGTATCTACAGCACAGAAACAGGCCACTTGGCCAGAGTTTATGCTCTATATGGTCCGCTTCCCACCCATTATCATCTCAGTTCATCAGAATATGCCTTACTCACTCTCTCTTGATGGAGCACATGCAGCAAATTAGTTCTGGACAGAAGCGTGAACCACAGGTTTTGGGCCCTGCCCCTCCCCACCTGGGTGCCCTCTCCCTCACTTACCTGGGTGCCCTCTCCCTCACTTACCTGGGTGCCCTCTCCCTCACTTACCTGGGTGCCCTCTCCCTCACTTACCTGGGTGCCCTCTCCCTCACTTACCTTGAATGACATCCTCCTGTTGCTTGGAGGCCGGAGAGCCCCCTATTGACCCTCGAGCTTCAAGAATTTCCCTGCCGTCCTTTACTGAGCAATGGACCCGCACTTTGGACAATTAATTGGCCAATTCAGGGAAAATCACAGGTGTGTGACTGCTTCTCACGGAGTGCAAGGCTCCTGACCCCCATCTGAGCCTGGAGGCGAGAATCAGTAGAATGCAGGGAAATCCCTTTTTTTCTAAATTTGAAGTGCCTAATTCTTTTTTTCCGATTAAGGGGCAATTTAGCGCGGCCAATCCACCTACCCTGCACATCTTTGGGTTGTGGGGGAGAATGTGCAAACTCCACACGGACAGTGGCCCGGGGCCGGGATCGAACCCGGGTCCTTGGCGCCCGCGAGGCGGCGATGCTAACCACTGCGTCCCTGCGCCACCCTTGCCTGCGGGGGGGATTCCTGTCCATTAAGTACACGACAAGAGTTTAGACAGTGGGTATATTTAGAGAAAGACTGACACCAGGACAAGCAGAGCAAGCAAAACAATCGAGAAGGAATAACCCAGTGGTAAACAAAAGGAGAATTGTGATGGAAAATAACAGGTTGAGAGTCAAGGCACCTGGATGAGGAACAAGAGAACAGGCAAAATGAGAGCAACAGGGGGAGTCACAAAAATAGTGAAGAGAGGCCTGTAGGAGGTGGAGGCCATTCGGCCCATCGAGCCTGCTCTGTGATTCAATAAGATCATGGCTGAACTGGTTGTGGCCTCAATTCCAACTTCCTATCCCCGAATTCCACAGACTAACCACCCTCAGAGAAAAGATGGCCGGAATTCACCAGTTGTCAGGGTTCATTTTTCCCTGCCGAGGTTCCCGGCAGCATGGGGTGGTTTAAATGGGAAATCCCCTTGACAAGCGGCGGGTGGATAGAATTCCAGCCAATGACACCCGGCCGCGAAACCCGGCGGATGGGAAACCGGAGAATCCCGCCCGATGTTTCTCCATCTCCGTCTTAAAAGGGAGATCCCTTCTTTTTAAGTTGTTGGCCCCGCGTTCTAGTCTCCCCGACGAGTGGGAAGATCCTGGTGGTAGCCACCGTACTGCGGCCCCTCAGGGTCTTGTCTGTTTCAAGAAGATCAGCTCTCATTCTTCTAAACTCCAACGGGTATAAAGTCCTGCCTGCCCAGCCATTCTTCGCGAGGGAAGCACTTCATCCCAGGAATGAGAGTCGAGCGGACCTTCTCTGAGCCACTCCCACCGCAATTCTATCCTGATTCAAATAAGGCACGGTAGCACAGTGGTTAGCACTGTTTCTTCACAGCGCCAGGGTCCCAGGTTCGATTCCCGGCTTGGGTCACTGTCTGTGCGGAGTCTGCACGTTCTCCCCCTGTCTGCGTGGGTTTCCTCCGGGTGCTCCGGTTTCTTCCCACAGTCCCGAAAGACATGCTGTTAGGTGATTTGGACATTCTGAATTCTCCCTCCGTGTACCCGAACAGGCACCGGCATGTGGCGACTAGGGGCTTTTCACAGTAACTTCATTGCAGTGTTAATGTAAGCCTACTTGTGACAATAAAGATTATTATTATGAGACCAGAACTGTACACAGTATTCCAGATGTGGTCTCACCAAGGCCTTGTACATCTGCAGTAAAACACCCTATTTTTATATTCCATTATCCTTGCAATAAACGCCAGCATTTCACTTGCCTTCCTGATCACTGGTTGCACCTACAGCCTAACAATACATCCAAACAAACAGGACTATGGAGAATAATACATTTACTGAGAGAAACGGCTGGTGAAAGCATCTGGTGCAATGGAGGAAGTGAATGCATTTATTTTTTATAAGTAATATTTGATATGAAATATGGGTCATAAAATATACTTAGTATATATTTAACATTAAATATCGGTTATAAAACGGGCTAATATGCTGGAGGAGCAAAACAAGTCTTTGAGATTGGATAATCACAGTTTTGCTTTGTTTAATGTTTGGTTGATTGATACTTAAGAGAAACAGTCATTAATCGAAGATTTTAAAAAGTACAAAAGTGGATTAGGAGTTGAAATAGGGGTTTGGCACAAAGGATTCGATACAATAGCGATTTGGGCACAAAAAAATCAGTGACTAACGTTAAAGTGCAGAGGGATTAACAGAGGAATTTCATACAAAGGGGGTCCCTACAAACCCGTTTCAATGGGCCATTTCTAAACAACAGAGACATTTCAGGAGAGTAAAGGGAGATTTTGGATCATTTAGAGTTCTGTCAGATTAAACGAGCGATACACTAGTTGTGAGAGGAGGTGTGGAGGAAAGGATGTGTTGAGGGAAGGGAATGTGTGGATCAGGGAAAGGAGGGGTTGGGGATGTGCCTCAGCTATTGTAAAGCACCTTGGGGGTTAAAACCACTATTTAAATGTAAATTGCTGTTAATGCCTCTTTGCCAAACGATAGTTAAATGCCAGCTAGCCTGGAGGTAGCAGACTAGAATATAGAGATAAAACCGGCACTTTATATAAATGCATGTTTTTTTTAGTAAGGTTGAACATTCTAAATATATCTGTCTTGTCCCTCTGCTTATCCTCTCTCATTTAAAGTTCAAACTACTCATCTGTCAGGTCTAATTGCAATGATTCCCTTGTAGGCGATGCATTTTCTTTTGGCAGAAAGTATTTCTTATGCTTCTGGTCTTTCCCTTTCCCTGTCTCAGTTCTTTCAGGAGCTGAATAACCCTAAGATCTCAGAGCGTACCCACCGAACCAGGCAAATGAGAGTCACGGACAGTGTATCCGAGAGAAATTCTCCACTAGCAGAAACCAGGGAAAGACAAAACTCACACACGTGCACACAGTAGGGAAAGTATTGCACTGCTGCCTCACAGGGCGGCAGGGTGGTGCAGTGGTTAGCACTGCTGCCTCACGGCGCCGCAAACCCGGGTTCGATCCCAGCCTCGGGTCACTGACTGTGGAGTTTTCACATTCTCCCCGTGTCTGCGTGAGCCTCACCCCCACAAGCTAACTATGTGCAGGTTAGGTGAATTAGCCATGATACATTACCCCGATGTCCAGAGGTGTGCAGGTTAGGTGGGGTTATGGGGATAGGGTGAAGGGTTGGGCCTAGGTAGGGTGCTCTTTCAGAGGGCCGGGACAGACTCAATGGGCTGATTGGCCTCCTTATACACTGTAGGGATTCTATGATTCAGTCTTTTACAAAAGAATATGAGATTTCATTGGAATCTCGAATTAACTACACATGACATTATGTTACAAAAAGGAACAACTTTTATTTTGTTTCAAATCTTCTCTTTCCCCTCTTGTTCTGAAAACAGGGGTGTATTCTAATGGGGTGGGAAAGAGGCAAGGAGAGTCCAACAAATGAATGTCACCAACCAGAGAGGCGACGAGAAGATTTATTTAGTTATGATCTGAAATGCGCTGTTTGAAAGGATGTAGGAAGCAGATTCAGTGAGTGATTTGGCTAAAGGCTAAATCAACAGTGATTTGGCTAAGGGCGCCGCACTATGTGGTTGGGGTAGGAGAGTGGAATTGATATTAAATGGCTAGCACAGACATGAAACAAAATGAAATGAAAATCGCTTATTGTCGCAAGTGGGCTTCAAATGAAGTTACTGTGAAGAGCCCCTAGTCGCCACATTCCGGCGCCTGTTCGGGGAGGCTGGTACGGGAATTGAACCCGCGCTGCTGGCCTTGGTCTGCTTTACAAGCCAGCTCTTTAGCCCACTGTGCTAAACCAGCCCTTGATGAAGGGCCAAATGACCTCCTGGGCTGGCCGACTCTATGGGGGTGAATCTTAACCCAAAAGAATAGAGGAATTTGGATCAGGTGAGACCTTAAACTGTTAAAGATCTGAATTTGGATACTAACCTGCCTCCAGTCCACCACTTCCAGTTTTAACCCTCTACTGACTGGTTCCAAGAAAGCCAGTCGACAAGTGAACCTCGATGTTAATCAACATTTAGAATCTGACTGTGGAGGGTTTCTGGAGCCTCGGGAACCCAGCGGATAAACCCAGGCAAATCCCAGGAGGGAAGTGCCTCTGCCTTTCCAATCACTTGCTTGATCCAACATACCTGCCTGGAAATCCCCCCACAATCGGACACTCACCTCCGCGACCCTTCCAATTTACCCCCAACCTTCCCATGAGGGCACAGGCCTCCCCCACCCCCCACCCTCCTTCCTGACTGCACAGCCACACAAACCCTGACCTCTAGGTTCCCTGTGTACTCTATCAAAATCTCTGGGCTAGGACTTCTTAGGAATGCTCCGTATCGGAAAAACGGGGTTAATGGTCAGGGTGAAGGGAGGGAATGCGGCCTCTACACCCAGTTTAGATAAAGGCAAGATTGACTTAGAGAGAGAGACCTTCAAATACTTATGTACTTACAGCAATTCCACAAACAGGGGCTTCCAGCTGCCCCGTATTCATCAGAATCCTCTTTATAAAATCAAACTATGTGCTCCAAATAAAAGGAAATAAGACATGATGATGAATGGGTAACCCACACTGGTTAGTGGAAAAAGTACAGTAAATAAATTATGATAATATGTGGCACTGATGGAGAATGCTTTGTGATGTTAAGTAAGAGATGAAAGCAATATACGTTCACTTTGTATGACAATGCACAGCTTAATTAAGATAAGGAAGCAGCAGCTCCTTCTAATGTAAGCAGTGCGTTGCCCGGAAACGTGTCCACCAGGCCAACGGGTAAACTGTGCAAAACAACGAAACAAATCAGTAAACCTACACAGGCTTTTGTTAATAAAGCACTCTGCAAATAAAACCGGGAGAGGGTTTGAGAAGAGGCGGAAGAGCTGTCAGAGTGTAACACCCTCGTACACGGTATGGTCGTGAGTGAGGCAACACTGGTCAACAACACCCCAGTTTATGCTAAATTTGTTTACGTTTTGCTAAACTTTCACAGAAACCTTAGCAAGTCCACACTTGGAGTACTCCATAGAAAATGGGTACAGAGGAAGTGAAGAAGGTGCAGAAAGCTGGTAGCACAGTGGTTAGCACTGTTGCTTCACAGCACCAGGGACCTGGGTTCGATTCCCAGCTTGGGTCACTGTCTGTGCGGAGTCTGCACATTCTCCCTGCGTCTGCGTGGGTTTCCTCCGGGTGCTCCGGTTTCCTCCCACAAGTCCCGAAAGACGTGCTGTTGGGTGAATTGGGTATTCTAAATTCTCCCTCCGTGTACCCGAACTGGTGCCGGAATGTGGCGACTAGGGGCTTTTCACAGTAACTTCATTGCAGTGTTAATGTAAGCCTACTTGTGACAATAAAGATTATTATTATTAAGAAGAATTAATGTTAATGCCTGAACTAAGAGGTTAAATATCAGACATGAACAGGCTGGGTCTCTTTTGAAAAACGACAAAGGGGTGCTCATCAAGGTAATGAAACAGTTCCTACGTTCCTAGACTCTGCAGCTTTAGTTACATTTAGTTGGATCTGCTGCATCCATCGCTATTGCTGCAGTTACAGCTTATAGAACTGATCAATAACTATTGCAATTTTACCTAGTTTATTACAGATATTGTAGGCACTTACCTGTATACTGGTCTCTATTATAGCTTCATTTGTGTATCATCCACACCAGCCCCCCGGCAACAACCCAATACACATGCAACCAAACCCAATTCTATTGATTTGACAATTTTAAAAACAAATTTAGAGTGCCCAATTCTTTTTTTCCAATTTAGGGTCAATTTAGCGTGGCCAATCTACCTAACATGCACATCCTTGGGTTGTGCGGGTGAAACCCACGGGAGAATGTGCAAACTCCACATGGACAGTGGTTCCAGGGCCTGGATCGAACCCGCGTCCTCAGCGCCGTAGGCAGCTGTGCTAACCACTGCACCACCGTGCTGCCCAATGATTTGACATTTTGTGAATAACATTTGAAACAGACACAATGAAAGGATAGTCAAAACAAGATTACAACAAAGATAAAATCAGGTGAATCTATTTTGTATCAATATCACTGCCATTTTTATCGCATTATGAATGTTTTACAATTATCCCATTGAGGATTATATTAACAATTTTATATTACATTAACAATTTTATGATATGATTAAAGATGTATTTCAGTCCCTCTTCATAAAATGAAAAGTGTAAACTCTGATAATTTTGTAATTCTATCTTTTAATGACCAACACTCGAAAATCAAAATCAAATCTAAATCTCCGTTCCCCTGCTGTAAGCATTTAAAATGCACTTCTTTTGATTCTCCACACAGTTCTGGTTAATTATGCAGCCTATTTGCAATGCCGAACAGCTTCAAGATGTGGTTCAGAAATATTACCTCAAAGTCTTGGTGCTATGGAAACCACTTTACTATCGATGGCCATACCGTGGGGCAAATTCTACAACGCAGGCACAGCAGTTAATAATAATAACCTTGGGCGGGTTTCTCCGTCCCACCATGCCAGATTTCGGGGGCGGGATTCTCCGACCCCCCCGCCGGGTCGGAGAATCGCCGGGGGCTGGCGTGAATCCCGCCCCCGCCGGTTGCCGAATTCTCCGGCACCAGATATTCGGTGGGGGCGGGAATCGCGCCGCGCCGGTTGGCGGCACCCCCCCCGGCGATTCTCCGGCCCGGATGGGCCGAAGTCCCGCTGCTGGAATGCCTGTCCCACCGGTGTGGGTTAAACCACCTCTCTTACCGGCGGGACAAGGCGGCGCGGGCGGGCTCCGGGGTCCTGGGGGGGGGCGCGGGGCGATCTGTCCCCGGGGGGTCCCCCACGGTGGCCTGGCCCGCGATCGGGGCCCACCGATCCGCGGGCGGACCTGTGCCGTGGGGGCACTCTTTTCCTTCCACCTCCGCCACTGTCTCCACCATGGCAGAGGCGGAAGAGACCCCCTCCACTGCGCATGCGCGGGGATGCGCCTCCCGGCAAAGTCATTACCGCGCCAGCTGGCGGGGCACCAAAGGCCTTTCCCGCCAGCTGGCAGGGCGGAAATCAGTCCAGCACGGGCCTAGCCCCTCAAGGTTAGGGCTCGACCCCTCAAGAGGCGGAGGATTCCGCACCTTTGGGGCGGTGCGATGCCGGACTGATTCGCGTCGTTTTTGGCGCCGGTCGGCGGACATCGCGCCGATTGCGGAGAATTCCGCCCCGGGTTCAGCACGCCGTCGAGATTCTCTGTTACACCGGCTGGTCAATGGTGTTTCCCATTGTGGGGCAGCCCCACGCCGTCGGGAAACCCCCGGCTGCTGGCAAAATGGAGAATCCCGCCGGTGGAGAATTCAGCCCCGACACTTTTGTCACAAGTAGGCTTACATTAACACTGCAATGAAGTTACTGTGAAAAGCCCCTCGTCGCCACATTCCGGCGCCTGTTCGGGTACACGGAGGGAGAATTCAGAATGTCCAATCCACCTAACAGCACGTTTTTCGGGACTTGTGGAAGGAAACCGGAGCACCCGGAGGAAACCCACACAGAGAACGTGCAGACTCTGCACAGACAGTGACCCAAGACGGGAATCGAACTCGGCTCCCTGGCACTATGAGGCAACAGTGCTGACCAGTGCTACTGTTGTTACAAAGTGAGACTTTATTTCATCTTAAACTAATGGAAACATTTGAAAACATAACCATCTCATAGAGTGGCCTGACTGGGGGAAGGGGGTTGTGATGCTCATACTAACCTCTGCCTGGAGACAGACCCATGTGATCTGTAACCAAAACCTATTGAAAATCAAAGTACAGGTTTCACAACTTGACACAAAAGATGTTTTTCTGCTGGTTTTCTGCACACAGAGACACGCAGAGAGGGAGACAGAAACAATTGATGCTGTGCGAAGCAGAGGAAAAAATGTTTTGTGTGTTAGCCATCAAACAGCAAGCTGGTGAGAACTGGAGTGGACTTGTGGAGATTTAAGGAACAAGGAATCAACGGACTGGGCTGGAGGGTGGTTCGGAGATACTCAGAAGACTGATTATGACGACATTCAAAGGACACCGGGAGACACGCCCTGGCATGACAGGGCGACGTAAAGATGCTGAAAAGCCAAGAGGAGCTTGGAACTTAATCTTCAAGGCTACATATCTGCTTGGAGCATTGCATAAAGTAAAAATGTGTCATAAGATAGTTTGGTTGCGTTGGCTAATGGGGAAGTAGCTTTTCATTAGTTTGGTGTATTAGTTGCCTGTTAAGCAATGCTTAGTCTGTGTTGACTTTAGTCTGTTACAGTAAAAGTCTTAAAATGTGAAATCAGGCCCTGTGATCCTTTCCGTCAGTCACAGGGAAATATGTCTCACTTTTAAAAAGTTATTGGTCTCTACAGGGATCGTAGCACAGTTAAGCATTCTAACAATTACAACTTCAAGTGATTTGTAATGTCCACTTGTCATGATAGGTGTTATAAGGGACAGCATGTGGTGCAGTGGTTAGCACTGGGACTACGGCGTTGAGGACCCGGGTTCGAATCCAGGCGCTTGGTCATTGCCCGTGTGGAGTTTGCACGTTCTCCCCGTGTCTGCGTGGGTCTCACCCCCACAACCCGAAGATGTGCAGGGGAGGTGGATTGGCCACGCTAAATCGCCCCTCAATTGGAAAAAAAGGAATTGGATCATTTAAATTTACATTTTTTAAAAACATGGTCAAGAGTGTCACGATGCCAACATTCCAGGGCTCATGTTCAACAAAATAGAAATTAAATCGCTGGAGAAGAGGGGAAAGTAAGCAGCGCTCCGAAAGCTAGTGACATCGAAACAAACCTGTTGGACTTTAACCTGGTGCTGTAAGACTTCTCACTCTGCTCACCCCAGTCCAACGCCGGCATCTCCACAACAAGAAGTATAGCATTGGGTTTCAAATAGTTCTGAGTGGATGTAAACTTTATCCCGGGCACTTGATTGGTTCAGTAGATGCATTGTGTTCCAGTAAATTGGGAACATTATGATGGAATGGTTCCTGAAAACTTACAAAGCAAGATGCAATGGCTAAGCATTGGAGAGTGGAGCTAAACAGCTCTCAATGCCTTCAAACTGATTCCAAACTCCCACCTCGGGAGGCATATAAGTGAGCTGGAAACACTTGGCAGAGCATTTTTCCTTGGGCTGAATCAAATGTCACTCAAGTTCAAAATTATCTGCTGTATTTTGCTGATTATATTGTAGAATTGGCTTTTGTCTTTCTTCAGCCGCTAAAACATTGCATAAAATCTTTCCTACCCACGACAAGGTAGACTCCCTATCTCCTGTTATAACCTTCATCGTTAGTCAATTGGTGCACACGTTGGAATGTGTTATCATCATTCCCCTAACTATCATCTTTATGGTCAACAGGTTGCATTTTACTATAGAAACATTACTGTAAGATGCTTTATGGATAAAATGTTATGGATGACATGCCATGGTAGGAGGGTTAGAGAAGATGATCAAAGTTGAGTTTAAGATGGATTTTAAGAAGGCTTTTAAAATTGCAGAGGATAACTACCCCCCCCGCCCCACACCCCTTGCTAGAGTATTGCAAGTGTCAGCGTGACTCACGGAGCACTCTTACCTCTCAGGCAAAAGGTCACGGGTTCAAGTTCCTCTCCGGGACTTAGCCACATAATCTAAGTTGACACTTCAGCACTGAGGAGTGGTTGCATTGTTAGCGACGCCGTCTCCTTTGGATGAGTTGTTAAACCGAGGCCCGGTCTGGCCTCTTCCAAGGTCGTAAAAGGTTCCAGGGCACGACTTGACGAGGAGCCGGAGAATGCTCTCAGAGAATACCAGGAAAACAGATTAACATGTCATTTGCCTCCCTGCCACTTGTGCAATCAGGTTGTGTGCAAACTTGTTGCTGCATTTATTGACCTGACAATATTGCAACTACATTTTAAAAAGTACGTTGTGATTTATTTTGGGATGTTAAAAAGGCACTATATAAACGGGAGTTCTTTCTTTATACTATCATTGCAAATTTTGTTCCCATTTGGAATCACTGAGTTCCATACGCTGCACCCTTCCCTTTCTGTTTGAATTTCAGGACCAAATTCCACAGCAATTGGCCTCTGCTGTGAGACACGGAGACAGACATTCAAATCTATGAGGCTGACTCTCTGTGCTCAGGAGAGCATCAGCTCAACAAAGTTTATAGCGCCACATTGTGCGACTGCAGTTGGTTACTCAGTATTGTAACCTGCACAGATCCTATTGGCTAGGGAAAATTGGTTACCCCGTGGATTTATTTTAATTTATTGACAGTTCCTTTGCACAACATCCAAATCCACGCCCTTCCTCCCCCGCAGCCCCCGACAGCAGAATCAAATCGGGGGAAAGCCGCTGGGGTTGACAAGACAATGCAGCGGAAAACCACGCAGGCGCTGAGCACAGCGAAAAAGTGAGGAAGCGCCCCCCCTTCTGCGGGCAAAGACACGGATAAAGGGGCTGCAGCTGATAAGCACACGGCCTCCAAATAGCAACAGTGAAAACAAATGAAATGAAATGAAAATCGCTTATTGTCACAAGTAGGCTTCAAATGAAGTCGCTGTGAAAAGCCCCTCGTCGCCACATTCCGGCGCCTGTTCGGGGAGGCTGGTACGGGAATTGAACCGTGCTGCTGGCCTGCCTTGTTCTGCTTTCAAAGCCAGCTCGTTAGCCCTGTGCTAAACCAGCCCCTCCTGTTCTAAACCAGCCCCAGTGGACAATGAACAATACAATAAGGATAACAGCATCTGAATCAACCCGTCACTCCCTCTTCCGCCCGCAGCACCCGGCCGCAGGACATGACAGAAGAGCGAGGGAGCACCCCCATTTTGGCAGCCAAGCCACTGACAAAGGGGGTAGCAGCTGACAAACACATGACCTGCAGTCAGTGAGCAATACACAATCGACAGTACAAAATCTCTCCCTCCCGCAGCTCCAGCAGTGGATCCACATCGGTGGAAAGTCGCTAAACCAATCCATCGGAAAAGTCACACCGGCACAGAGCATGGCGGAAGAGACACAGAGAGAGCCCTACCCCTTCCCCCTCTCCAGCACTGGCAGTGATTCCAGAAACTCCAGGTCATCAGAAGCAAGAGGGGCGCAGCAGGCAAGCCCACAGCCTCTAGGCAGTAAACAGTAAACAACAGCATTGCAATAATAGGCATATAACTTCCAAACATGAAATATAAACAAGCAACAGTACAAAAAGGCACCAACATTTTACAGGGCTTCCAAGCCGGGAGCAGTAAATAGCCACCAGCACAATAAAGTCACCATTAGTCCACAAGGTATCCCAACAGCTTTCAAGTTGTTCAGTGGAATCGGGCCACCACCCGTCCTCTCCTGCAGTACCAACATCTGATCACCTGACACTACCCAGTCCAAGGTCTGGGTCGCAGGAATAAAAGAGGCAGCAGCAAGCAATTCACACTTCCAAACATGGAACAGTAAACAGTCAATGACAGTCAATACTGTGACAAAAAGTACCAGCAAACTGCAAGAACAGATCCTCCTCCCTGCCCGCCCCCCTCCCCCCCATCTTCAGCCCGGTAGCAGACAGACCTTCCCCTTGTCTCACTCCAGGTCAAAGAAGCAGAAGGGGCAGCAACAAGCAGACACACGATCCCAGGCAGTTGCAGTAGCACTCATGGCTCTCCTCCTCTCTCACCCCCTCTGGCAGTTCCAGCAGCAGACTCGTCAGGCAGAAACAAGCAGTACTGGACGCCCCACGAACCCAGAACATAGCAGCAAGAGCGAGAAAACACTCCTTCCCTGACTTCAGTCTGGTAGCAGGCCAGCCAAAGCCTCTCCTTGCCTCACTCCAGGTCAAGGATGCAGAAGGGTCAACAACAAGCAGACCCACAGCTTCCAGGTATCTGCAGTATTATCCAAGTCACTTCTCCTCCTCTCCCTCTTCGTCTGACACTGAGAAGCACTCCTCTTCCTTCTTCAGTCCGGTAGCAGGTCAGCCAACACCTCCCCATTGCCTAGCCTCACTCCAGGTCAAAGAAGCAGAAGGGGCAGCAATCAGAAAACAGAAACTAAGCCCATAAGCAGTTCGCTGCTGAAATAAGGAGCAAGAAGAAGATACAACCTGTAGCCACCCGGAGAATGGGGAATGTGAGGTCCCTCGATAAGGGGGCAGGGTAATCATAAACCTTTTCTGTTATATAAATAGATCTGGCTAGTTAGGTACCGGCTAGAGAGAAGACCAGGAGCAAAGTACTGGTGCCATGTAAATATTAATGTAAATAAAATTAAGTTTTGTTTGACTCACCGACGCATGTTGGACACTTTATGGCCCTCACAAAAACTATGTCATATGAAAATGACTCATTGAATTCTGGAAAACTTTCCCCAAATTGAGGAACATAATACTTTTGGGAAGCTTGGGCCCTGTGGCTCATTATGTTCCATGAACCGTCTTTCACCGGCCAGTATCATTGACATAAATTTGAACCTGAGAGTCGATATTTGCCATTGTTTTTTTTTTTTTTTTTTTTTTTTTTTTTTTTTTATAAATGTTTTATTGAAAATTTTTTCCCAAACAACAATTTCTCCCCTCTTACAAAGCAAACGCAACAATAACAATACAGAAATTTTAAACAATACACAAGTAACAAAACCCCTTTATCTTTGACCTAAACTAAACCCCCCCTCCCCCCCCCCCCCCCTCCCCCTGGGTTGCTGCTGCTGGTCATCTGTCTTCCCTCTAACGTTCCCCTAGGTAGTCGAGAAATGGCTGCCACCGCCTGGTGAACCCTTGAGCCGATCCTCTCAGGGCAAACTTTATCTGCTCCAGTTTAATGAACCCCGCCATATCATTTACCCAGGCCTCCAGTCCGGGGGGTTTCGCCTCCTTCCACATGAGTAGGATCCTGCGCCGGGCTACTAGGGACGCAAAGGCCACAACGTCGGCCTCTTTCGCCTCCTGCACTCCCGACTCTTCCGCAACTCCAAATAGAGCTAACCCCCAGCCTGGTTTGACCCGGGCCCTCACCACCCGCGAAATCACTCCCGTCAGTCCCTTCCAATACCCTTCCAGTGCCGGGCATGCCCAAAACATATGTGCGTGGTTTGCCGGGCTCCCGCCACACCTCCCACATTTGTCCTCCACTCCAAAGAACCTGCTCAATCTTGCTCCCGTTATGTGTGCTCTATGTAGCACCTTAAATTGAATCAGGCTAAGCCTGGCGCATGAGGAAGAGGAATTTACCCTGCTTAGGGCATCAGCCCACATACCCTCCTCTATCTCCTCCCCTAGTTCTTCTTCCCACTTTCCTTTTAGTTCGCCCACCGACTCCTCCCCCTCTTCCCTCATCTCTCGGTAAATCTCTGACACCTTGCCCTCTCCGACCCCCACCCCTGAAAGCACCCTGTCCTGTATCCCCTGTGTCGGGAGCAATGGAAATTCCCTCACCTGTTGTCTAGTAAATGCCCTCACCTGCATATATCTCAAGAAATTTCCCCGGGGCAACTTATACTTTTCCTCCAATGCTCCCAAGCTCGCAAAAGTCCCAACTATAAATAAATCTCCCACCCTCCTAATTCCCAACTGGAACCAGCTCTGAAATCCTCCATCCATTCTTCCTGGGGCGAACCTATGGTTGTTCCTGATTGGGGACCCCACCAGGGCTCCCCGCACCCCTCTCTGTCGCCTCCACTGTCCCCAGATATTCAATGTTGCCGCCACCACCGGGTTCGTGGTAAACTTTTTAGGTGAGATCGGTAGCGGCGCCGTCACCAGCGCCTCTAAACTCGTCCCTTTACAGGACTTTCTCTCCAGTCTTTCCCACGCCGCTCCCTCACCCTCCATCATCCATTTACGTATCATTGCCACATTGGCGGCCCAATAGTAATCGCCCAAGTTCGGTAGTGCCAATCCTCCTCTGTCCCTACTACGCTGAAGGAACCCCCTCCTTACTCTCGGAACTTTCCCTGCCCACACGAAGCTCGTGATGCTCCTGTCTATTTTATTAAAAAAGGTCTTAGTGATTAGTATAGGGAGACATTGAAATACAAATAAGAACCTCGGGAGGACCATCATCTTAATTGCTTGCACCCTGCCCGCCAGCGATAGAGGCTGCATGTCCCACCTCTTGAAGTCCTCCTCCATTTGTTCTACCAACCGTGTCAGATTAAGTCTGTGCAAGGTTCCCCAGCTCCTAGCGATCTGAATCCCCAGGTATCGGAAGTTTCTTTCCACTTTCCTTAGAGGCAAGCCTTCTATCTCTCTACTCTGGTCCCCTGGATGTATCACAAATAATTCACTCTTCCCCATGTTTAGCCTATACCCCGAGAAATCCCCGAACCCCCTCAAAATTCGCATAACCTCTATCATTCCCCCCGCTGGGTCCGACACGTATAACAATAGGTCATCCGCATATAACGAGACTCGGTGTTCTTCTCCCCCTCTAATCACCCCTCTCCATTTCCTGGAGTCTCTCAACGCCATGGCCAGAGGTTCAATTGCCAACGCGAACAACAATGGAGACAGCGGGCATCCCTGTCTTGTTCCCCTATATAGTCGGAAATACTCCGATCTATGTCGACCTGTAACTACGCTTGCCGTTGGAGCCCCATAAAGAAGTCTAACCCAGCTAATAAACCCGTTCCCAAACCCAAACCTCCTTAACACTTCCCATAAATACTCCCACTCCACCCTATCAAATGCCTTCTCTGCGTCCATTGCCGCCACTATCTCTGCCTCCCCCTCCACTGGGGGCATCATTATCACCCCTAATAGTCGTCGCACGTTAACATTCAGTTGTCTCCCTTTTACGAACCCTGTCTGGTCTTCGTGCACCACCCCCGGGACACAGTCCTCTATCCTCGATGCCAGTACCTTTGCCAACAATTTGGCGTCCACGTTCAACAATGAAATGGGTCTATAGGACCCGCACTGCAACGGATCTTTATCCCTCTTCAAAATTAACGATATCGTCGCCTCCGACATCGTCGGGGGTAGAGTCCCCCCTTTCCTGGCCTCATTGAACGTCCTCACCATCAACGGGGCCAACAAGTCCACATATTTTCTGTAATACTCCACCGGGAACCCGTCTGGTCCTGGGGCCTTCCCTGCTTGCATGCTTCCCAGTCCCTTAATAACCTCGTCCACCCCAATCGGTGCCCCCAGGCCTACCACCCCCCGCTCCTCCACTTTCGGGAACCTCAATTGGTCCAGGAACTGCCGCATCCCCTCCTCTCCCTCTGGGGGTTGAGACCTATACAGTTCCTCATAGAAGGTCTTGAACACCTCATTTATCTTTCCTGCCCTTCGCACCGTGTCTCCCCTTTCGTCTCTAATTCCTCCTATTTCCCTCGCTGCTGCCCTCTTTCGCAATTGATGAGCCAACAGGCGACTCGCCTTTTCCCCATATTCATACCTCCTCCCCTGTGCCTTCCTCCACAGTACCTCCGCCTTTCTGGTGGTCAGAAGGTCAAATTCCGTCTGGAGTCGTCTCCTCTCCCTGTACAATTCCTCCTCCGGGGTCTCTGCAAATTCCCTATCCACCCTTAAAATCTCCCCCAGTAATCTTTCCCTTTCCTTGGCCTCTGTTTTCCTTTTGTGGGCCCCAATGGAGATCAGCTCTCCTCTGACCACCGCTTTTAGTGCTTCCCATACCACTCCCACAGGGACCTCGCCGTCGTCATTGACCTCCAGGTATCTCTCAATACACCCCCGCACTCTTGCACACACTCCCTCATCCGCCATCAGTCCCACATCTAATCGCCAGAGTGTTCTCTGCTCCCTTTCCTCTCCTAATTCCAGGTCCACCCAATGTGGGGCATGATCCGAAACCGCTATGGCTGAGTACTCAGCTTCTTCCACCCTAGAGATCAACGACCTTCCCAAAACAAAAAAATCTATCCGGGAGTACACTTTATGGACATGGGAGAAGAAGGAATACTCCCTAGCCCTAGGTCTAAGAAATCGCCATGGATCCACTCCCCCCATTTGGTCCATAAACCCCTTAAGTACCTTGGCCGCTGCCGGCCTTCTTCCGGTCCTTGAGCTGGATCTATCTAGCCCCGGGTCCAGCACCGTATTAAAGTCCCCTCCTAAAATCAAGTTTCCTACCTCCAGGTCCGGTATACGCCCCAGCATCCGTCTCATAAATCCCGCATCGTCCCAGTTTGGGGCATACACGTTAACCAACACGACCTCCATTCCCTCCAGCCTGCCACTCACCATTACATATCTACCTCCGCTATCTGCTACGATGTTCTTTGCTTCAAATGCGACCTGTTTCCCCACCAAAATGGCCACCCCTCTATTCTTTGCGTCCAGTCCTGAGTGGAACACCTGTCCCACCCATCCTTTCCTTAGCCTAACTTGGTCCGCCACCTTTAGGTGCGTCTCTTGGAGCATAACCACGTCTGCCCTTAGTCCTTTCAAATGCGCGAGCACTCGGGCCCTTTTTATCGGTCCGTTCAGGCCTCTCACGTTCCACGTGATCAGCCTCACTAGGGGGCTACCTGCCCCCCTCCCGTGTCGACTAGCCATTACCTTCTCTAGGCCAGTCCCATATCCCGCCTCCACGCTCCCGCTCGCTCCCCCAGCGTCGCACACCATCCCCGCCCACCCACTCTTTAGCCATTTCCTTTTGGATTTCCGCAGCAGCAACCCAGTTGTCCCCCCCCCCCCCTTCTCCCTCCCTCCTCCCCTCCCCGCTAGATCTCTTTCTAGCTTGATTGCTCCCCCCATATTACTTCCGTAAGTCAGCTGACTTCAACTGACCCCGGCTACTCCTGCTCACTCCTCGACCCCCCCCATGTGGGGAACTCCCATCCGCCTTGCGCCTGTCTTCCCGCCTTATTCTTTCTGGTGCGGGAACATCCCTTTACCTGACCCGCCTCTTATGGCGCAGCTCCCTTTCCCCTCCCCCTCCCCTTCCCCATTCTCCAACTATGTCCCGTCTTTCCCCCCTCACCGGCGCCCACATTTCCCCAATGTCTCCCCCCTTCCCTGTTTACTTCTCAATTAACTTCCACCGTAACATTAACAATAACATTTCCTGCAGCATCAGTCCCTCAGTTCCGATCCAATTTCTCTTCTTTGATGAAGGTCCATGCTTCCTCCGCCGTCTCGAAATAATGGTGTCTCTCCTGATACGTGACCCATAGTCTTGCCGGCTGCAGCATCCCGAACTTCACCTTCCTTTTATGCAACACCTCTTTGGCTCGGTTGAAGCTCGCCCTCCTTCTCGCCACCTCCGCACTCCAATCCTGGTATACCCGTACCACTGCATTCTCCCATCTGCTACTCCGCACCTTTTTAGCCCATCTCAGGACCTCTTCTCTATCCTTAAGGCGGTAAAATCGCACGATTATCGCCCTGGGTGGTTCTCCCGCTTTTGGTCTTCTCGCCGGAATCCGATTTGCCCACTCCACCTCCAAGGGGCCCGTAGGGGCCTCAGCACCCATCAGTGAGCTCAGCATCGTACTTGCGTACGCTCCACAGTCCACTCCTTCCACACCCTCAGGGAGACCCAGTATCCGAAGGTTCTTCCTTCGCGCTCCATTTTCTAGGGCTTCGATCCTTTCAGTACACTTTTTATGAAGTGCCTCGTGCGTCTGTGTCTTAACCGCCAGGCCCAGGATCTCGTCCTCAATATCTGTCACCTTCTGCTCCACCACACGGAGCTCTGTCTCCTGGGTCTTTAATGTCTCCTTGAGCCCCTCAATTGCCTGTAGCAACGGGGTCAGCACCTCCCGCTTCAGCAGCTCCATGCACCGTCTCACAATTTCATGCTCAGGCCCCCATGTCGCCTGCGCTTTCTCCGCCGCCATCTTGTACTTCTCTCTTTCTGACCCTTTGGTCGACGATTCCTCGCGCTGCAGCCGCCGCCGCCGGTTTTTTCCTCCTTCGTTTGGGGGGGACTCCCTTCTCACACGCCCCACACCGGGTTGCGTCGTCGAAAAATTCCCCGTTGAGGCTCTTAAAAGAGCCCGAAGGTCCGTCGGAGCTGGAGCCGCCGAAGCGTGCGGCTAGCTAGGCATCACCGCAACCGGAAGTCCCTTCAGTGGCCTTGATGAGGTCTTTTCACAGTTGTTCCCTCTGCTGCTAGAATTCACCTTTGATACAGGCCCTCAGGTCAGCTTGCAGCTTTAAGCTTGCCCTTCCCCCGCCTGCATGCTGGAAGAGGCCCTGTTTATCCTGTAGTTGCAGCCAAATCTTTCACTGTTTCTGCGTGTGTCTGGCAACCAAGAGACATACCCTTCCTGGGGGACACTGTCGGGGGAATATTGCCGCCTTCTTCCCACACCGGGAAATGTCAAACAAATGCCGTGGGGGCCCTGTAAAAGAGCCCAAAAGTCCGTTCCAAGCAGGAGCTGCCGAATATGCGACCTAGCTCTGCATAGCCGCACCCGGAAGTCCGATATTTGCCATTGTTGATGTACAATGTGTAGGAGGCTTAAAAAGGATTGACTCCTCGAGCTTTGTAAACAGGAAACACCCTCATGCAATTTAATGATTGAGCGATTGAGGCAATTTAAAAATTATTTGGTTTGTAATTGAGAAGTTGGACAAAGGCAGAAGATGGACAAAGGCCAGAGAAAATGTATCCTTATGAACATGGTTTCAAAGATTTAATGAATACTCCAAACATTTCTCCTTATTTTGCTCTTGGATTCTGCCCAGTGAAGGGCCGGGATTCTCCCCTACCCGGCGGGGCGGGGGATCGCGGCGGGATGGAGTGGCGGGAACCACTCCGGCGTTGGGTCGACCCTTGAGGGGCTAGGCCCGCGCCGGAGTGGTTGGCGCGCCACCAGCCGGCGGGAAAGGCCTTTGATGCCACGCCAGCCGGCGCCGAAAGGACTTCGCCGGCACCGTGGGGGCACCCCCCCGGGGCCAGATCGCCCCACGACCCCCCCCCAGGACCCCGGAGCCCGCCCGCGCCGCCTAGTCCCGCCGGTAAGAGAGGTAGTTTGATTCTCGCTGGCGGGACAGGCATTCCAGCAGCGGGACTTCGGCCCATCGCGGGCCAGAGACTCGCCGGGGGGGGGGGCCCGCCGACCGGCGCGCCGTGATTCCTGCCCTCACCGAATATCCGGTGCCAGAGAATTCGGCAACTGGCGGGGGCGGGATTCACGCCAGCCCCTGGCGATTCTCCGACCCGGTGGGGAGTCGGAGAATCCCGCCCATGTCAATTACTGGAGATATTATAAACTCCATGTGCACTACATTGATATTTTAATAGGATGTGGGCAGGTGCAGGGGCAGAGTGGTGGTGGAGGTGCGGACAGACCTTTGCTACGTGGGATACCTTCAATAAAACAGTATTGTCCAGTCAAAACATGGTGAAGACAGGGGAGTGAGAATGAGTGAGACAGACAGGAGCTTAACAATGGGAGGGGAAGGTGGAAGGGAGGTGGAATATACTTGCATTGCCACAACATCCAGGGCTATGGGCCAGCGCCGAGGTCCCAGGTTCGATCCCGGCTCTGGGTCACTGTCCGTGTGGAGTTTGCACATTCTCCCCGTGTCTGCGTGGGTTTCGCCCCCACAGCCCAAAAGATGTGCCGGGTAGGTGGATTGGCCACGCTAAATTGCCCCTTAATTGGAAACATGAATTGGGTACTCTAAATTCATAAAGAAAAAAAAAGAAAAAGGAAAATGGGATTAGTTAAGTCAGATCTTTGTTGCCCAGCATGTATACAATGCGGCAAATGGTCTCCTTCTGTTCTATGAATCTATGGATATCAACAAAAGGATGAGGAAAGAGGACAATATTCGGGAAAGAGGGTAAGTCATACCCGGGTGAAGAGGAGAGATAGGGAAGGGAGACCGATGGTCAGGACAGAAGAATTAATGAGATTGAATTTTGGATGTAATCACAAGACCAGATTATCAGGATTGTCGCCTATCAAAGATGAAAAAGTGCCAAGGTTATCACAATTCTCCCTCATTTCCTGTTTTAAACATTATACTATTTTCCTGAGGGTCCGTTTGGAACTTGATCGTTTACATGTTGATTTATGTAATGTGCGCCATCCAGCCAAATAAAGTATCGGATAAAAGATTACCTGATAAAGAGCTGGCTGAACACGAATGTGAGGAGGCTCCTGAATATTATCATGATGCCCTCGGAGGGGGGGGATGCGGAAGTGGTGGCTGCAATGGACGCGGAGAAGGCCTTTGACAGGGAGGAGTGGGAGTATCTGTGGGGGGCGTTAGGCAGGTTTGGATTCGGGGAGGGATTTATCGGGTGGGTCAAGCTGCTGTCTCAGGCCCCTGTAGCGAGTGTGTCCACAAACCGGCTACGGTCGGAGTATTTCAGGCTGCACCGGGGGACGAGGCAGGGGTGTCCCCTGTCCCCGTTGCTGTTTGCCCTGGCAATTGAGACGTTGGCCATTGCGCTCAGGACTTCAAGGGATTGGAGGGGGCTGGTGTGCGGGGGGGAGGAACACCGGGTCTCCCTCTACGCGGATGACCTGTTGTTGTACATTTCGGACCCGCTAGAGGGGATGGGAGAGGCCATGCGGATCCTGAGGTATAAATTGAATGTGGGGAAGAGTGAGCTGTTCATGGTCTACGCTAGGGGCCAGGAGGAGAGACTGAGGGAGCTCCCGCTCAAGATAGCGGAGAGGAGCTTTCGGTACTTGGGATACAAGTGGCCAGGAACTGGGATGCCCTGCACAGGCTCAACTTAACCCGGCTCGTGGAGCAGATGGAGGGAGAGTTTAAAAGGTGGGATAAGCTCCCGCTTTCCCTGGCGGGACGGGTGCAGACTGTGAAGATGACGGTTCTCCCCAGGTTCCTCTTCGTCTTTCAGTGTCTCCCCATTTTCATCCCCAAGTCCTTTTTTAAGCGGGTGAATAGGATTGTTACGGGGTTTGTGTGGGCGAATTAAACCCCTGTGAGTTAAAAGGGCATTCTTGGAGCGTAGCCGCGGGGAGGGGGGAGGGGGGGGGGCGCGGACACCCTGCAGCTATTATTGGGTGGCCAATGTGGCCATGATTAGGAAGTGGACGATGGAGAAGGGGGCGGCTGGGGGCGGCGTCATACAAAGGCACTAGCCTAGGGGCACTAGTTACGGCTCCGCTGCCGTTCTTACTGGCGCGACACACCACAAATCCAGTGGTGACGGCGGCACTGAGGATTTGGGGGCAGTGGAGGAGACACAGGCAGGAGGTGTGGACCCCGATACGGAATAATCATAGATTTGCTCCAAGTAGGATGGATGGGGGGCTCCAAGGCTGGTATAGGGCAGGTATTAGGAGGATGGGGGACCTGTTTATAGACGGGACTTTCCCCAGCATGCAGGCGCTGGAGGAGAGGTTCGGCCTGCCCCCGGGGAATGCGTTCAGGTACCTCCAGGTTCGGGTCTTTCTTAGAAAACAGGTGGGGACATTTCTGCTGCTGCCCCCGCGTAGGATCCAGGACAGGGTGGTGTCTGGCATCTGGGTAGGGGAGGGGAAGGTGTCGGACATATATCAGGAGCTGCAGGAGGTGGAGGAAGCCTCAGTGGAGGAGTTGAAGGGCAAGTGGGAGGAGGAGCTGGATGAGGAGCTGGATGAGGGCCTGTGGGCTGATGCTCTGGGCAGGGTGAACTCCTCCTCATCATGTGCCAGACTCAGTTTAATTCAGTTTAAGGTGGTGCATCGGGCGCACATAACGGCGGAAAGAATGAGTAAGTTTTTTGGGGTGGAGGACAGGTGCCCGAGATGTGCAGGGAGTCCGGCGAACCATGCCCATATGTTTTGGGCATGCCTGGCGCTTAAAGAATTCTGGCAGGGGTTTGCGAGGGAGATGTCCAGGATTTTGGACACTCGGGTGAAGGCGAGTCCAACAGTAGCGATATTTGGGGTGTCGGAGGATCCGGGAGTGCAGGAAGCGAAAGAGACCGAGGTACTGGCCTTTGCCTCCCTGGTAGCCCGGAGACGGATCTTGTTAATTGGAGGGACTCAAAACCTCTGGGTGTGGAGACCTGAGTTAGCGATATGGCGGGGTTCCTCAGCCTGGAGCGAATAAACTTCGCCTTGAGAGGGTCCTTGATGGGGTTCTCCCGGCGGTGGCAACCTTTCCTTGACTTTCTAGGGGAGCAGTAATTGTCAGCAGCAGCAGCATCCTGGGGGGGGGGGGGGGGGGGGGGGGGGGACTGTTGATATAATGTAAGTTTTATATGAAGACAACGCCCACCTTGTTCTGTTTAATAATTCTTGTTTATTTTTATTTTTATTATTATTTGTACTTCTATCTTTGTGATGTAAAAACGTTGGTTGGAAAAGCTTTAATAAAACATTTATTTTTAAAAAAGATAAAGATCTGGCTAAGGCTCCTCATGTTTTGTAGCTGCAGAAGCTGATTTGATGTGCTCCAGGGTCCTCCTTCATATGTGAGCTTGGCCCAGCTGCATTGGATGGATTTGTTTATTGTCACGTGTACCGAGGTAGTGAATAATATGGTTCTGCGTACTGCTCAGAAAGATCATTCCGTACATGAAAAGAAAATACATAGGGCACACATAAAATACACAGTTTAATACATAGACACAGGCAACATGTGAAGCATACAGGAGTGGAGCACTACTCCGTACAGACGATGTGTGACGAGATCAGATCATTCCATAAGAGGATCGTTTCGGAGTCTGGTAACAGTGGCGAAGTAGCTGTTTTTGAATCTGTTAGTGCGTGTTCTCAGACTTTTGCATCTCCTGCCCGATGGAAGAAGTTGGAAGAGTGAATAAGCTGGGTGTGAGGAGTCTTTGATGATGCTGCCCGCTTTCCCAAGGCAGCGGGAGGTGTAGAAAGAATCAATGGATGGAGGACGGGTTTGTGTGATGGACTGGGCTGTGTTCATGCCTCTCTGTAATTTCTTCCGGTCTTGGGACGAGCAGTTGCCATACCAGGCTGTGATGCAGCCCGATAGGATGCTTTCTATGGTGCATCTGTAAAATTTGGTAAGAGTCAATGTGGACATGCCAAATTTCCTTAGTTTCCTGTGCACACCTAGGAATTTGAAGCTGTCAACAATCTTCACCTCGGCCCCGTTGATGCAGACAGGGGTATGCACGATACTTTGCTTCCTGAAGTCAATGACCAGCTCTTTAGTTTTGCTGACATTGAGGGAGAGATTGTTGTCATTACACCACTCCACTAGGTCCTCTATCTCCCTCCTGTATTCTGTTTGAGATCTGACCCACAACAATCATGTCATCAGCAAACTAGCAGATGGAGCTCTATCACTCTTTCACTCTTTTTCCATCCTTTTCTCCTTCAGCTCGATAGGCCCTTCTTTTCTGTAGATATTCTATGAATTTGTTCTAAATGAGAAGATTGTGGATTTTGTTTTATAAATTTAGAGTGCCCAATTCATTTTTCCAATTAAGGGTGTCCAATTCTACTACCCTGCACATCTTTGGGTTGTGGGGGTGAAACCCACGCAAACACGGGGAGAATGTGCAAACTCCGCACGGACAGTGACCCAGAGCCGGGATCGAACCTGGGACCTTGGCGCCATGGCTAACCCACTGCGCCACCGTGCTGCCCTAGAAGATTGTGGCTTTAAGTCCCGCTGTGGACCTGCAAACTCAATGTAGGCAGAAATTTCAATGTCGTGTTGAGGAAGTGCTGCGTTGTTGGAGCTGCCATTTTAGATGAGGTTTAAAACCTGTCTCCTCAATGTAAAAATTGTATGGTTATTGAAAGTAGAGACTTGCCCTGACATCTTTGCCAATATCCCTCCCTGAACCTCTCCAATATGGGTAGAATTTAACAAAGGGTCATAATAATTGAAACAAAAAGTGAAATTTCAGCGTTAGGGAATATTTCTGTATTACTATCAAATATGAACACTTTCTTGCACTGCTCATCATTTTCCTTTATGAATGGGTTACTTTTTAAGGTGAATTGTGGCTAGCAAAAGTGGTCAGCTTTATCATTGGATTTGCCTTCAATTGCAGGAGAGGGAAAGGTTTACGTAATGATTTAGCACATTTTCAGGAAATCCCAAAGTATTTTGCAATGTGTGGATGCTCTTAGAACGCAGTCAGTTATGAATTCCGGATTCTTGGACACGGACAATATAACTCCTACATCCTTTCACTTTGATGGTATATCAGCAGCAGGAATTTTTATTTTACAGGAAGAAAACAGAACGCCAAGGAACTACTACAGGCACGGTCGCACAGTGGTAAGGGCAGCACAGTGGCACAGTGGTTAGCACTGCTGCCTCACAGCGCCAGGGACCGGGCTTCAATTCCAGCCTTGGGCGACTGTCTGTGTGGAGTCTGCACGTTCGCCCCGTGTCTGCGTGGGTTTGCTCCGGGTGTTCCGGTTTCCTCCCACAGTCCAAATATGTGTGCAGGTTGTTATGGGTCAGGGTTTAGAGAATCCCAAAGTGTATCATGGAGTTCACCTGACCCACAACTTTTAATAGATTGTGGTATGGGGAGCACACGGCCCACTCTACAGGTGTGGTACAGCAGAAATGGACAAGTATTTTTAAAAACAAAACAATGTTTATTCTATGAACTCAAGTTAACCTTTCCAAAACAAACAGTGAACATCTTAGCAACCAGTAAATCAAATACACCCCCCAAAGAATACAACACTAAGTAATCTGTAGGCTGTTCTTTTAACATCCAAAAACTTAACAAACCTCCAAACAGGAGCACACCAGGGTTTACATTCAAGACTGAAAACATTTGTACTTCTTCTGAATTCACCAAATGATCCATAGGTAGTTTTTGGATGGCAGAGATCAACAGCAGTGCAGCTCACAGACACACCCAAGCTTTTGGCAAACTGAAACCAAAAAAGTAGAAGTGGAGCTCAGCTCCGCCCACACTCTGACATCACTCCAGTAACATGAGCAGCTCCATTTCTTAAAGGTACATTTCTTAAACACTCATTTCTGAAAGGGTACTCTCACATGACAAGGTCAACTGTGGTTACGGGGATAGATGTGCAGCATAACTGGGGTTATGGGGGTAGGACAGGGTGGTGAGCCTAGATAGGGTGCTCTTTCGGAGAGTCGGTGCAGAATCGATGGGCCAAATTCTAACAACCTTCCTTCAAGAAGAGATGATGGACTCTTGAAGTTGAGTTGCTGCTCACAACGGTGCTTTTACTTTGCTGCCTGGATCCCAGGACTCCGAGATCTTCATGGTCTGCACACCTCATAACTTTCTTGAGTGATGTGGCATCACTCTCAGTTTTGATTAATTTCACACATGGACGAAAGAAGGTGTGGTACTAAGATCTTTTAAAAAAAATTTAGCGTATCCAATTCTTTTTTTTTGCAATTAAGGAGCAATTTAGCGTGGCTAATCCACCTACCCTGCACATCATTTTGGGTTGTAGGGGATGAGACCCACGCAGACATGGGGAGAATGTGCAAACTCCACACTGATAGTGACCCGGGACTGGGATCGAAACCGGTCTTCAGCGAAGTGAAGCAGCAGTGCTAACCACTGCGCCACCGCACTACTCTCCAAGATGATCTTCTCATGCTTATGCAGTCCCTCAGAATCGAGGATAAATTGCTTCCTTTCCTGTTTGATAAGTTCTGAGATGGTTGATAAGTCCAATGTGAGGTCTGTGGACTCAGCCACATGGCGTACTGCTTGAAGGGTTGGGGAGATGGGGAGGTGGGTTGTTTGGAGGTTTGTATACTCGCTCGACTTCACATCTTAACGTGTTTGGTGCCTTCTCGAATGAGCCTTCTCGATTTTGGTCCATCACAAGCCAGGGACCCCCATGAGTTCATGGCAATGATTGACTTAATCAGGGATACTTGGAAGACATGGTTAAATCATTTCCGCTGCCCTCGTGTGAGTTTCCTGCCATGATCAAATTCTGAGTCGAGCAGTGTGTCTGCATTATGATGCAAGGTGGTTTATAATCAACAAAATAATCAATAGAATTCCGGGATAAGTACTCAGTGAAAATTAAAAAGCAGGGCACCCCTGGTGACAGATGCAGAGCTGCTTTTGCACATTTGCCTCCTTGCATTATGACATTAAAATGGAAATTTCAGCAGACGCGAATGGAAATGTTGAGTTTGACAGCAGGTTGCAATAGCCACGAAAATGGAAATCTGCCAAGGTCACACTAGCTTTATTGGTGAGTGGATCTTTTGGTTTAGTGGCAGCATCCACGCCTCTGAATCAGATAAGAGTTTGAATCCTGCTTCGAGACAACCCTGGTGAGCAGAGGCTGGAGCTCCTGGCTTGACATCCAGTGGAACGCTGGTGGGTGTCTCCCCCTGTTGCATGGTTTGTGGGAGTCCATAAACCCCTCTTACCAAATTTGACCAACCACCCAATTGGCAGCCATAAAGATAGTTATAGTAAAGTCACCGTAGTCCCAAATGACCATAGGCTGTTTCCCCTTTGAGGGGGAGAGCTGACTGGTGGAGATGTAACCTGAGGATCACCACGCCTCAGGCGAGGGGCAAGGTTGAGAAGGCCGGACCTTCACGGACAGGAATTGAACCCGCCCTGCTGGCCTCGCTCTGCATCACTAACCAAATGTTCAGCCAACTGAGCTAAACCATCCCCACCAGATAGTTAGAAGGGGGTCAACTGGCTAGATGCCTTGAGTGGCACAGAACAATGCCAATAGTTGGGGTTCAATCCCCACACTGGATGAGATGGTTATTGGGGTCTGCCTCCTCGACTTGCCCCATAGTCATCACACGGCATAAGTCATGTTTCCCAACCCTTGAACAACAAGGATGCCAAGTGAAGAGAGAGAGGTGACGGCTCGAGAAGCAGGTTTCACGTCACGGCTGGTCAGACTGTTACTCAGCCTGGAAATCCTTCCACCATTCTGTCGAGGAAGAGAGTGAATATATGAAAATGACAGCAGCCAGGTGTATGTTTGTTCGTGTCACTGAAGAGAGCAAAAGGTTGCGTTTGTATGGCACCTAATTTGGACCCTCCAAAGGGCATTGGCAGTGGATCTTTTAAAATGCAGTTGCTAATGTTGGGAAATATAGCAATAAAGATGCACAACTCTGCCTCGCTGCCAATGCGCAATCCCCTCTTTACAGCACTGAAGCAGCAGCTTAGAGAGAGAAAGTCACGGCTCAGGCCTCTGGCTGGGATTCAGGAGCCAAAACCTACTGATTTTGTTGGTAAAAGTTGCTGTTTGTGTCGAGCATCTGGAGATTTCTGATCTTAGAGAAAAGTCAGGATGATGTAAATTTTAGAACTGCCAATCTGACTGCAGGAAGCCACATCCCCGCTGTCTGGTGGAATCCTGCAGCACAGTGGAGGCCTTTCGGACCATCGAGTCAGTCCTGAGCAGAGCTCTTTGAAAGAGCTAAGCAATCAGCCAAACCCCTGCCCTTAGGGACATGATAACAGGAGTAGGCCATTTAATCTCTGAGTCTGTCCCACATTGCATCATGGTCCACCTGTACCTTTAACTCTATTCACCCACCTGAACTCTACAAAGAGTGTCCTCCTGAATGAAAACCTGCCAACCTCAGTTTCGCAATTTTCCATTGATCTAGCTTCTTGGCAAAGGGAAGAGAGTACTAGATTTCTCCACAACTTTCCCTGTCCCAAGAATGTACCCAACCCTGCAGAGAGTTACAAACTGAACTTGCTTCCAATGCCCCTTTGGGCATCACACAACCCATCATCAATGGCTGGGTTAATTTTTCTTTTGAAAAGAAAAGGAACCATTTTAAATTCTAGAGGAATAAAACCCAGCAAATGTTCAGCATGGGAGGGGGTGAGGGGGGGGGGGGGTGAGGAAAATTGGAGAGGGGGAGGGGGCGCGATGAATCCACGTTGCTTTGGGTGAACTAGGAAAAAAATTAATTCATTTTAGAAACAGGCCCTTCTGCCCAGCTTGTCCATGCCGCCCAGTTTCTATCACTAAGCTCGCCCCACTTGCCCCGTATTTGGCCCATATCCCTCTATACCCACCCTGCCCATGTAACTGTCTGCTTTTTAGAGGAAAAAAATTGTACCCGCCTCTACCACTGCCTCGGGCAGCCTGTTCCAGATGCTCACCACCCTCTGTGTGAAGAAATTCCCCCTCTGGTCTCTTTTGTATCTCTCCCCTTAAACCTATAAAGCGAGTTGAACCTGGGACCCTGGAGCTGTGAGGCAGCAGTGCTAACCACTGTGCCACCCACACTTTGAATGTGACCAGGTCCCGACCAAAGTGAAGATATCCCCCGCCCCACCCCACCCCACCCAAGCCCCAACCTTTGGACCCTCCTTTCGTGTATATTGCGTGTTAATTTCGTGCACATTGTAAACACCCCGAAGCTTGTAACACAGAGACTATACACACACACACACAAAGAAAATATATTGAAAGAAAAAGTAGGTGCATAAGTTTGCCCCCTTTTTTGGTTGAGGGGTGGGGGGTTACATTGATTGTGTTTAACTTGACAGCTCTCAAAGCCCCAGCACTCTGTAGAAAACAAAGTGAAAGTTTGCCAAGTCCCAGTGAAATTGGCGACTGATTTGCGGGGGTGTGTGTGTGTGTGTATGGGGGGGAGGAGGGGTCAGTCACTCTCTGCCCCCCCCCCCCCCCCCCCCCCACACACACACAAACCCTTGGCTCTTGTCAAATCTCCCCTGCCTTCCTTCCTTCCGCCCTCAATGCGCAGGCTCGGCGCTCTCCGCTGATGGGTGATATCCCCCCCTCTCCCAGAGCTGGAGTCAGTTTCGCTGCTGTGGCGGCTCCGGGAAGGAGGGAGGAGAGGATCGGGATCGGGATGGGATCCTGCGATCGGGGCAGGAAGCCCGCATCATCTGAGAGCGATGCTGCAGCGGGCACCCAGCGAGTGAGTCTCTCTGCTTCTTGATGCAAAGAAAAACAATTATCTGGCCGCCTTGCCCAATCCACTGCTTTTATTTATTTATTTATTTAGGATTTGCAACATCTTGCAGAAAAGAAGGGAGTCCAACGTTTCTTTAAAGCCCCCATTCCCGCCCCCGCGCGTCTAAAACTTTCTCGGAAACTTTTTTTTGCATTGTAAAAGTTGTTGATGGTGGTGTGGTGGGGGGGGGGGGGGGGGCTTTCCCCACCAGTGCGGCGGCAGGACAAGGGGTATGAGAGGGATGCCAGCCGGGGAGGGGGTGGGTGGGGGGGGGGTATGAAAGGGATGCCAGCCGGGAGGGGGGGGGGGGGGGGTTGAAAGGGATGCCAGCCGGGAGGGGGGGGGGGGGGGTTGAAAGGGATGCCAGCCGGGGAGGGGGGTGGTGGCTTGAACTGCTTTATTTTTAACGCGACGTTAGGCTTTGTAGAGGAAAGTAGGCGATTTGTGTTGCATTTCAGGCAGAGTTTGAGTGTATTTCACATGGGGACCGGGTTGAAATGTCTGAGTTGAGATTTTTCCCATTCATATAGTCCCGGCTCATTCGGCTGCTGTGAATTTCCATCGGCTTAAATCGTGTTGATTTGGATAACATCTCCTCCTGCACCCCCCGCCCCCCTCCTTCACTCCCACACACACCTCCTTTCCCATCTCTTTCTCTTCCCATCATATATCTTTACATTATTTTTTTTTTGGGGGGGGGCGGTGCGAGGTGATGTTGCATTATTTAAAATGCAATTTTAAACTTTTTCTTCCCCCCCCCCCACCACACAAAAAAATCCCCAAAAGTTCTGGAGAAACCAAGTGACAAAAGATGGAGATTATTTCCTGGATTTCTTACGCCATCCTGACCAAAGCTTGGGGAGAATCTCCAGTAAGGATGCTCTAACCGCCCCCCCCCCCCCCCCCCACTACCTTCCCAAGTGTGCTTAACCCCGAATCCCTGACCCATTTGTTACCTGTGCACCAAATGAGAAAATACTTCTGGCTGTTTCCGGGACTTTTTGAAGTTTTGTTGCATGCAGTCTGTGGAGTTGGATTTCAACAGAGCCCAGGGCTGTCACTGAGGATGCTGTTGTGCAAAGGGCCAGGGCTGGCTGGGAAGGTGTGGTGTGGGCTCCATCAGCAGTTTGATAAACGGAGTGTGTTCAATACAATGGTCAGTTGAGTACATCATAATAATCGCTTATTGTCACAAGTGGGCTTCAATGAAGTTACTGTGAAAAGCCCCTAGTCGCCACATTCCGGTGCCTGTTTGGGGAGGTCGGTACGGGAATTGAACCCGCGCTGCTGGCCTTGTTCTGCATTGCAAGCCAGCTGTTTAGCGCACTGTGCTAAACCAGCCCCTTATTGTAGTCAAGGCGACTACAATAAAATACATTGCGTTTTGGTTGCATTGATGAATAAGGGGAAAGGTCCCCAAGTGCCACGTCCGGTGTGTTTTGGGTTAGTGAATCTCACCATGGTTAGTGGCTCTTCAACAAATGGCTTCTTCAATGTTTCAAGGTGGGGGGCAGAGAGTGGGCAAAATAATCAGTCATTCTCGCCCCTGATCATTATCCAGTGAGCAATGGGAGAGGACAGAGTTAGTTTGATTGCAGTGTTCTCCTACCCTGCCCTTCCACCCACTGATTGGGTCCAACAGCCCGTTGACAGTCACCATCTGGGCTTGCACATGACCACCGATACCGAAACATCACCGTCCCTTGTGTAGCCGTGTGTCGTTACTTCAGCAGGGAAGGGAACGGGAGGAAAACCTTCAGTTCTATAGTGCCTTTCACAAGACGGCACGGTAGCACAGTGGTTAGCACTGCTGTCTCTCGCCGCTGAGGAACCAGGTTCGATCCTGGCTCTGGGTCACTGTCCGTGTGGAGTTTGCACATACTCACTGTGTCTGCGTGGGTCTCGTCCCCACAACCCGAAGATGTGCAGGGGAGGTGGATTGGCCACACTAAATTGCCCCTTAATTGCAAAATAAAAAGAATTGGGTACTCTAAATTTATAAAAAGAAATAGTGCCTTTCACGAGCTTTGCAGCCAATCGCTGCTGTGATGCAGGAAACACAGCCTGTGCACAGCAAGCTCCCACAAACAGCAATGTGACAATGATCAGATAATCTAATTCAGTTGAGGGATAGGTATTGGCCAGGATGGAAACAGGGAGGGAAATGCAATTGGTAAGTTTAGGCTGCATCAGATCAGAGAATGAAAACAGCACAGAACGAGGCCATTCTGCCCATCATTCCTGTGCTGACCCTTTGGTAGATTTATCAGATCAGAACAACTTGTGTAAATTCCATGGTGTCGCCTTCTTCCAATTAGCCTAAATCTGTGACCTCTGGTCACCGATTCTTCATCCATTGCGAAGAGTGTCTCCTTTTTTTTAACTCTAACTAAACCCCTTATAATTTCGAATGCCTCTATCAGATCTTCTCTTAACCTCGTCTCCCTCAGGAGAACACAGTTTTTATCGTTTCTCCATGTAACTGAAGTCATTCACCTTTTTAAGTATCGTTCTAGTAAATCTCTCCTGCAGTTTCTCGAAGTTCTAGCCATCCTTCCTGAAACACGATGCTGATTCAGCTGGTCCAGACCAGCAATTAATGAACCCAACGTTTTAGAAAATGTAACCTTTCTACTCCGTGTCGCTGTTTATAATGGGCAAGGGTGTTGTTAGCCTTATTAAATAGGGTGGCACAGTTGCACAGCGGTTAACACTGTTGCTACACAGCGCCAGGGTCCCAGGTTCGATTCCCGGCTTGGGTCACTGTCTGTGCGGAGTCTGCACGTTCTCCCTGTGTCTGCGTGGGTTTCCTCCGGGTGCTCCGGTTTCCTCCCGCAAGTCCTGAAAGACGAGCTTGTTAGGTGAATTGGACATTCTGAATTCTCCCTCGTGTACCCGAACAGCCGCCGGAATGTGGCGACTAGGGGATTTTACAGTAACTTCATTGCGGTGTTAATGTAAGCCTACTTGCGACACTAATAAAGATTATTATTATCAGATGGCATTTTCAATTTATCCTGCCAAAGACTTGTATATACAACAGCCCCCTCCCCCTTGCCGCCCCCCTCGCCGCCCCAGGTCTCTGTACCATTTTGTTTTTATTATCTCATCATTCTCCCTTCCAAAATAAATACATTCACACTTTTCTGTATTAAATTTAATCTGCCACGTATTATTTAGTACCTGAGCCATTGCTTGCTGCGTCCACAAGGTTCCCCTTTTTGGTACTGTTATTTTCCCACTCAATAGTATTAGGAATTTCCTTCCCATTGTTTGGTGGCCTGTTGTATACAAACAGCTGTGTAGTAGCACCTTTAATTCTAACCAAATAGATCTTTGAACCCTTAACTACATCAACCCTTTTCTCGTGCTGTAGTACATTATCTTTGATCAATATTACCACCCCCAACCTTCCTCCCCCTCCCCCGTACCTTTCCTGAATACATCACAGCCAAGATTAAGTGTCCATTCTTCCTCTTGTTGAACCGAGTCTCCATTATTGTGACTATAACATAATCCCATGTGGCGATCTGTCCCTGCAGCTCACCAGACATATATACCTTGCTCCATGCTTGTACACTCATGCACTCTGAACTCCTCTTAAGTCTGCCTCACATTTCCCCTACCCCACCCTGTCCCTTCTATATCTCATCTACCCTTCATTCTGTTGTTTGCCTCCCGCAGTTTGTTCCGCACCTTGCACCTCCCCTCTGATCCAGTGCCCCTCCCCCACGATCCATTCATTTTAAACCCTCCCCCACTGCACTGTAAACATCTATGGTTTTATGTCAGCTTTCAGATAGGGTTAGTTCCTGGAAAAGCAGGAGTAAATTGACACTTCAGAAAAGGCTAGATCTCGACAAGGCTTAGACCAATATCCTCAAGGGGAGGTTAACCTTTTCCAGGAACTAGCCCTACCTGAAAGCTGACGTAAAACTATAGATGTTTACAGCAGTGACTGTTGGCTGAACTGTTGGCTAGTGTACTTCAATAATTCCCACTGGCCTGCTCTTTCCCCACACCTTCCTGTCCAGCAAATCTTTAGCTCCTTTACCTTGAATGATCAAATGGCCTCTGCTTCACGTCCTCTGTCTGGCAAAGAGCGGCACGGTAGCACAGTAGTTAGCACTGTTGCTTCACAGCGCCAGGGTCCCGGGTTCGATTCCCGCCTTGGGTCACTGTCAGTGTGGAGTCTGCATGTTCTTCCCGTGTCTGCGTGGGTTTCCTCCGGGTGCTCCGGTTTCCTCCCACAAGTCCCCAAAGACGTGCTTGTTAGGTAATTTGGACGTTCTGAATTCTCCCTCTGTGTACCCGAACAGGCGCTCCCTGAGTGTGGCGACTAGGGGATTTTCGCAGTAACTTAATTGCAGTGTTAATGCAAGCCTACTTGCGATAATAAAGATTATTATTATTATAAAGAAATAATAATGCATAACTCTCTAAGGAAATTAACCCTTTACTCTTTCAGTGGCCATTTGAAAGAGTCGACTTCTCGTTATTAATAAATACCTATTTCCTTGATCACCTGTCAAATTCGCTCATAACTTTAAGAGCCGCTATTAAACCTTCTGTTGGTCATTTCTGCCTCTGTGGCAATAGCCTCGGTATCTCAGTCTCTCCTTGTAATTATAATCTCCACTTCTGGCATCAAGCTGATGAATTTCTATAATAAGGTGCTCAATAGCACATAGTGTTCTAATTTGGTGTAGCCATTTCCCTGGATGAATTTTGTACACTTACTATTTAATCCTGGATAGTGTTCTGTTGGCTAGGTTTCAGGGTTACATTTATCTCCCTAATAACTCCAAATCGATTTGAAGAGGTACGAAAAGCTCTGGTCACACTGTGACTAATCAATGATATCCATGTGTGTCATTTGGGGAGGCATCTTTCTCCTCATTACTGATTTAAATCTGTTGCGGTTGTTTGCCTTGTTGAACAGCACTGAACTTTGTTCCACTATGCACAGCTAGAGCAGCAATGTTGTCTTTCATTTCCAGCTGCTTTATCTGTTTTTTCTTGCAGTGAATTAAAAAATATTCTCACTAGCCGTCAAATCTACCAGCCGGCAACAGTGTGAGTAGTTTCTGGTCTATTGTTTTGTTCGATTATTCCATCAATGACCCAAGTGCTTTCTGGAAAGTAACTTTCATGACACATTTGGGAATATTAGAAATGCCCCATATATTGCTGAAATTCTCATTAATGAACAAGAGCTCAGTCCCCTTGTCTGTTAACGGCCTAGATATGGTCCCACAGGGTGTGGCCACCCTCTGGTAGCTCCTCCAAGTCATGTGAGCAGATAGCAGTTTTTCTGACCTACCATAAGACATTTTTGAGGTGGGCCAGGCCTGAAACCACCCAGTCAGTGTTCACCCGTCTGCACCTCTCGGCTGGGACCAACAGATAATGGTTCGGAGCGTGGGAGTCTGTCTATGCCGAGGTCAGACTTGGCACTTACACTGCTGCTCCGGGCAGATCAGCTAACAGCAAATCCAACAAGAACTGTGGAGCATAGTAATGAGCTATACTTTACAAACTCAGCCATTTCCAGCTAGTATTCGGGCATTTAATTTCAAAATGTTGTATGAAACAAGCAGTTGTTTCAATTATGAAAAGCACCCCTAAAACCCAGTTTCTAAACAACATTTGTCACCTATTAAATACCATCTAATTTCACTCACTGTTCTCTGTATACTAGGCAGCAGTTATCCTGTATTAACATTAATGCTCTAATATATCTTTATGTTCTTCATTTAACATTATAAAATATTATATTTAGCATTGGAACGAATGACCCAAGCTGAATGCAATTGTTTCTGTCCCTCTCATTCATTTGTGAGACCTCAGCCCTCGCTGAAGCCCCCGGCCAGCAGCATGGATCTCGGCCGAGTGTGGACACTATCCGCAGCCGGCACGCCAAGCACCCGACCGCTGGGACCACATGTGGCCTGCGCCATTGGGAACTCAGCCCATCGGAGGCGGAGCATCGTGGGTGTGCCGGCTGATGCCGTTCCGACGGCGTTGCGACTGCGCGCCGACTTGAAGGGGGTGGAGTATCGCGAACTGGCGTCAAACCGGCGCCTGCCCCGATTTCGGCGTCGGAAGCCATTCTTTGCCCAATTGCGGTTCCCGATTTAGGCATCGGGCTACAGAGATTCCCACCCCTCGTGCTTGGAGGAACTTTTGACAGGCTGAAATGAACCAGAGCATTACAACACCTGATTACAGCCACCTCGATCCAACCTAATGTGTTGCAGCAGACTGCCGGGAACCTTTAATCCACGCTGGGGTTGGATAGAAAAAAAGGGGCACAACCTTAAAGTTAGGAGGTTGGCGGGGGGCGCGGCGGGGGGGGGGGGGGCGCGCTGTTATGGTGTGGTATCAGGAAGTATTTCAGAGTGTAGGGGAAATCTGAAACTCCCCAACATTTGTGGAGGCTAGGGAATTGAAATTCTTAAAACTGAGGCTGATAAACTTTGAGGGGGGCAATGGGTATTAGAGGGCTATGGAACCAAGGTGGGTAGATAGAGAGGAAACAGATCAATCCTGGTCAAAACCAATAGTGAACACGCTTGAGGAGCTGAATAGTCTAAGCCCGTTTGTGTGTTCCAAACACCATTTGGGGTAACTACTATCTCCCTGTTACACTGGGTCAGTTACTACACAAAACTAGTTTGGACAACTGGGGCAAAATTCTCCCCCAACGGCGCGATGTCCGCCGACTGGCGCCCAAAACGGCACCAATCAGACGGGCATCGCGCCGCCCCAAAGGTGCGGAATGCTCCGCATCTTTGGGGGCCGAGCCCCAACATTGAGGGGCTAGGCCGACGTCGGAGGGATTTCCGCCCCGCCAGCTGGCGGAAACGGCGTTTGTTGCCCCGCCAGCTGGCGTGGAAATGACATTCGGGGCGGCGCATGCGCGGGAGCGTCAGTGGCCGCTGACAGTTTCCCGCGCATGCGCAGTGGGGAGAGTCTCTTCCGCCTCCGCCATGGTGGAGACCGTGGCGGAGGCGGAAGGGAAAGAGTGCCCCCACGGCACAGGCCCGCCCGCAGATCTGTGGGCCCCGATCGCGGGCCAGGCCACCGTGGGGACACCCCCCGGGACCAGATCGCCCCGTGCCCCCCCCCAGGACCCCGGAGCCCGCCCGCGCCGCCTTGTCCCGCCGGTAAGGTAGGTGGTTTAATCTACGCCGGCGGGACAGGCATTCTAGCAGCGGGACTTCGGCCCATCCGGGCCGGAGAATCGCAGGGGGGGGCCCGCCAGCTGGCGCGGAAATAACATTCGGGGCGGCGCATGCCCGGGAGCGTCAGCGGCCGCTGACAGTTTCCCGCGCATACGCAGTGGAGGGAGTCTCTTCCGCTTCCGCCATGGTGGAGACCGTGGCGGAGGCGGAAGGGAAAGAGTGCCCCCACGGCACAGGCCCGCCCGCGGATCGGTGGGCACCGATCGCGGGCCAGGACACCGTGGGGGCACCCCCCGGGGCCAGATCGCCCCGCACCCCCCCCAGGACCCTGGAGCCCGCCCACGCCGCCTTGTCCCGCTGGTAAATAGCTACTTTAATTTACGCCGGCGGGACAGGCAATTTCTCGGCGGGACTTCGGCCCATCCGGGCCGGAGAATCGAGCGGGGGGCCCGCCAACCGGCGCGGCCCGATTCCCGCCCCCGCCCAATCTCCGGTACCGGAGACTTCGGCAACCGGCGGGGGCGGGATTCACAGCGGCCAACGGCCATTCTCCGACCCGCTGGGGGGTTGGAGAATGACGCCCCTGATGTAATTCATGATTTAGTCTGCCGTTCATCTTTTAGAAAAGAAGTCTCGCAGTCTATTCAATCTAATAAATGTGAGCTTTGAAATCTTAGATGTCATTGGCAGTCCCTCATGGCTTATCCAATTCTTGTATTTTCAAAATTCAGTTACCTTTCGTGTTTGCTCTTCAAGATGGTGACGTTGAATGGAATATCTGCCCAAGCAGCCATCCTTCTTGTGTTAGCTCAGGTGCTGTTGGCATAACAAGAGAACCTGCTCCTTTTTTTTTCATTCACAAAGTCCACGCGTGCGTGATTCTGGGAGTGTTAGCCCTGGCTCAGTCAGTAACACTCTTGCCTCTGAATCGTCAAAGTTCCAGGTTCAAGTCCCACTCCAGGGCTTGAGTACAAAAATCTACCCTGATACTCTAGTGCAGCCCTAAGGGCGTGGTGGCGAATGTGATATAAAATAGTAAGTTTACATATTAGTTACAGTAATGTAGATAGAGGCCAGTTTAATTCTGGTGAGTTCACAGACAAAGGATTTCAGAAAGCATGGTAAGGAAGGGGGGAGGGGTGTCTGGTGGAGGAGGAGAAAAGGATGCTGGGTAACAAGAGGCCCAGGGTTAAGGAATGAGAAGTGAGCCAATTAGGATGTATGGCCAGGTCAGGAGGGGTATAGGATGACCTATGGGAATCTGTATGTGAAACCTGATGCCATTTGAATGTATTTGCAGAGATTCCTTTGTCTTGGACCTCATTCGTTTCCAAGGGGTCCAGGAGACTGGTTCTGTGTTCTGTGTCCCTGAGAAGCGAGTCAGACTTGCAAGTTGGTTAAAAATAAATAATACTATGCCTACAAATCCATCTCGAGTTTTATTGAGGCCAGACTGACGGGTAAAGAATTCAATGTTTTGTCATTCCTTAACCCTGGGCCTCTTGTTACCCAGCATCCTTTTCTCCTCCTCCACCAGACACCCCTCCCCCCTTCCTTGCCATGCTTTCTGAAATCCTTTGTCTGTGAACTCACTAGAATTAAACTGGCCTCTATCTACATTACTGTAACTAATATGTAAACTTACTATTTTATATCACATTCGTCACTGCATTGTTGGAGGTGCTGTATTTTGGATGAGATGCTCAACTGCTTCCTCTGGTGAATACCCAAGCACTGTTTTGAAGAAGAGCCTGGGCGGGATTCTCCAAAAATGGCGCTATGTCCCCACGCCAGCGTAAAAACGCTGGTGTTTCACTCTTGACTTTCCTTAAGAAAGTCCTGAGTGATTCTCCTACTTGCAGGGAGCTGGCAGGGCCCCGGAGTGCTTCTCTCTGCTCTGGCTGCCTCTGTCAATGACACCCTAGCCGTGTCTCGTAGATCGCGCGTGAGCGATCTCCGAGCGATCCTGACCAGAGAATCCGTATTTATTCCCCTTCTGACATGACAAAAACACAGATTATCTGGTGGTTAGAACATTGCTGTTTCTGGGGGCTTGCTGTGTGCAGAATTGGCTGCTGCATTCCCTGCATTACAACTGCAGTAATTCATTGGCTATAACTCACTTTGAGACGTCTGGGATTGTGGGAGGTGCTATATAAACGCAAACCTATCTTTTTTTAAATTACTGGTTTAAAGAGCACAGCATGATTTACCCTTTCCTTTGTATACGCCCATACGTCCAAAGCTTAATTCTATTTACTTACTACAGAGTCCCAGTGAAATCAGCTGGGACAGAACCTGGGATTTTCCAAGACTCTCTGCTTAGTGACTGTTAGCCACTGAAACACGAGGAAAATTCTCATGGTGACTTGGCTGAGTGATGTTAGCGAATTAAATCTCATCTCATGGCTAACGTATCTGGTTTATGGAAGTTGCATTATCACTTTTGTCAACAACTAATTTGTTACTTGCTCACTGCTTGAACCAGAACCTTGGCACTAGTGAGGACCAGTACAGTAGCAATGTTCATTCACTCTTTGGTGGCAAAACTACAGTAATGTTTGAATGACATTTGACCCTGAGGCATTTCTGATGTGCCGCTTCCATCATTTTAAAGAGCATCTCAACGTTTCTGTTCACTCTATAAACTAGAGGCCGTAAGTGTGAGGAGTTAACAGGGAACTCAGGAGAGACGTCTGCCAGAGAGTGGAAAGAATATGGAACTTGCAAACTAGGCAATGACTATAGACCCATTTCAGGTGAAGCTGGATAACCACGAGGGTGAAAGGAGTGGAAGGCCATGTTGGGTGAGATGAAGAAGGAGGGGAAGAGGCTAATTAGTATGGAGCATAACGCTTGGATCACTTGCGTCAAATGTTACATTTGTGCCATTGGCTTGATGTAATTTATATTGACTCCCCCTTTTCTTTCCCACTCTTTCTGAAGGCCCCACCCACCAACCGGTTGAAAGGCCTTGCAGGGTTTAATTTCCGACTCTTCTGGTAACAGTTAGAACCTGGAGCTGCCTCCATTTGGTCTGCAGTCAGCAGTGAGGGAGTGCAGGAGTGAAATGCCATCTGACTTGTATTTATTTTCCTTGTGGGAGGAAACCGGAGCACCCGGAGGAAACCCACGCAGACACGGGGAGACCGCACAGACAGTGACCCAAGCCGGGAATTGAACCTGGGACCCTGGCGCTGTGAAGCAACAGTGCTAACCACTGTGTCGTGTTGATAGTTGGAATTAAAGGGATTATTTCATCTGATTTTCTTTCTGCTCTTAGTTCCTATCCTCTCCTGGGGGCCTTGTCCATTCTGGGATACTGTTGCACGGGTACTGGGTGCTAAGAATTGCCAATGTGCCAGGATTGTCCAGCATCTCCAGGAATTATGTCAACTTATTTAATTGCCTGCCTCACCATCCTTCACTCCCTAAAAGCATCGAGTCACTTTGATCTACTGATTCCAGTTCCAAAGGTGTTTTGTACGGCTGCTACTTTGCGAAGAAAACTGAAATGTCTTTAGTGTGTGTACATATTCTCCAGGAATTAACAAATATCGCCCAAGAAAATTTTCATGGGAAACATTTTAATTGAACACTTTTGTGTTTATGGCAACATGATAGAGGAAGGACTGGGTGGAGCGGCAGGAGATCGAGGGATAAAACTCCCAGGAAGATTTCCAAACAGAATTGGCAACCAGACACGGTGCCTGCAGGTTGATGAAGTGGATATTTTGCACGTGAGCTTACATGTTGTGTTCTGTGGGGTATGAAAGGACAGTTCTTGTGGGGAGAACATGGCTAAATGCGGTCCTATTCTCACCATCCGTTAAAGACACTGGGCCCCGGACAGTGATCAGGGAGCCAGTTACTGTACTGCCTGTGCTCAGAATTACACGATTAATGTTGCCATTGCTATGGGGACTTAATCACACAGCTTGCTTCTCTTAACCAAAGCGGAAAGCTTCACCCCCGTGCCAAGTTCATTTATAAGCAGTATTACATTATCTTTTGTCATATTTTAAGAGGCTGATGCAGGTGGTGACCTGGTACTTTTAAGGAAGTGGAGAGTTTTACACAAAGGATTATTTTCCCACCTGCCATATATATATAAAGACACTTTAGTTGTCTTGGCTAAGTATCAGGCCTTTAAAATACCTTTGGAACTGGATTTATGCCTTTAGGGAGTGAAGGACGATAAGGAAGGGTAATCAAATAAGTTGATATAATTGTGATTTAAAAAGAGATACAGCAGGTCAGGGTCTCTGCAAAGTGACAAGAGTACAACTTTTCAGATCGCGTAAAGTGCCCGTGTGATTTGGTCATTGCTCTTGCACAAGTAAGGCAGCATTTCGTGGGGTTCAAAGCTTACTCAAGAATTTGAGTGCATAATGTCGGCAGGTACTTCAATGTGGGAGTGAGGGAGGGGGTGCTGGATAGTTGGCGGTGCCTTAATCCATTCAGGTTGGCTGTTGAGTTGAGGCCCTGGTGAAGATCGATTGGGTGGCAGTATTCAAAAACGGGCAGGAGCATTCTCCCATTGTCCTGGTGAACGTTTATGACTCCAATCAATACTGCTATAAAACAGACTGACTCATTAGTGCTGCTGTGGCACCTTGCTGTGTGTAATCAGCTGTAATAATTCCGTACATTTCTGAAATGCCATGATTGTAGCGGTTCATTGGCTGTGAAGCATTTTAGACCATCTTGAGGATACCATATTAATACAACTTTTTTCCTACAGTGGACATGCAGTAACTTGTTCTCAATGGTTAATGTTGAATGCGCCAGATTATTTTTCACATGAAACACTGCTCAGTTTGTGTGTTTTACCAGCACTTGGCTCCAAACTTCAGTACAGGCTTGTTCCAAATATGGGAGCTGAATTCCAGAGGAGATTGAAGGGGATTGCCTTTGACACCAAGGTAGTGTTTGACAGGGTGCGGAATCACGAGGCCTGGGTGAAATTGAAATCAGTGGGAAGCAGGGGAAATTCTCCATTGGTTGAAGTCAGAGCTACCATTTAAAAAAACAGATAGTTGTTGGAGGCCAATTATCTCCGCCACAGGGCGTCACTGTAGGAGCTCCCCAAGGTTAGGACAAACCATCTTCGACTGCTTCATCAATCATCTCCATCCACTATAAAATCTGAAGTGCCAGATTAGAATTGGACGTTTTGTAGTTCATGCCTTCTCAGATAAGGAAGCAATCATTGTGGAAGTGACGTAATAACAAGAATTTTTATTATTGTCACAAGTAGGCTTGCATTAACACTGCAATGAAGTTACTCTGAAAATCCCCTAGTCGCCACACTCCGGCTCCTGTTCGGGTACACGGAGGGAGAATTTAGAATAACCAATTCATCTGACAAGCACGTCTTTCGGGACTTGTGGGAGAAAAGCGGAGCATCCGGAGGAAACCCACGCAGACACGAGGAGAACATGCAGACTCCGCACAGACAGTGACCCAAGCCGGGAATCGAACCCGGTTCCCTCCCGCTGTGAAGCAACAGGGCTAATCACTCTGCCACCGTGCCCTGGGGGACAAGTCCCGCACAGGGTCCAGTCTGGGATTTAAAACAGTTACTCTGAAGCTCTGAAGTTAGAAGAAGTGCTTTTATTTCTTCTAACATTTTTCCAGAATAAATATTAACGTGACACTGGCAGAACCAGCCAAAGTTAGTGATTTTTAAAATGGCTTTGTCAGATGTTTCCCAGTGCAATGCAATGGACCAGGGGACTTCACCACTCATGGACAATTGCCAGGTAAACCCTAAACTGGAACAATCCAACAGGGATTTCCCTCCACATCTTTGGGGTACCTGCCAAATGCGCCGCTGGGGAGCCAGGAAGCTACAGGCCAGTGTCTTTGCTGGATTGATAGCTTCCAGGGCATATCATGCTGTTGTTTTCCATTCAATCTGGAAGATTTCACATTCTGAATTAACATCATCAATTTTCTTCAAAGGAGTGCAGCTCTTGACGGAATGTCAGGGATGTAGGTCCACTTCCCCTGCTTGTACTTAGCTTCCTGCAACTGAAGTAACAGACTTTGCAGATGCCTCAGTGCAGCTGAATGCGGTCCGAGGAAAATGCTCTGAGGTGGCTTGTGATCAGATTCTACCCTCACTTATCTTTTCCAAACAGGTATGGACTAAAATGCTCACAGGCAAAGAGAATAGCCAGGCGCTCTTTCCTCGTTCTGCGCAGAGTGCTATTCAGTTTGCGTTAACACACTGGGTGCGAAAGCCACCTGGTTGTCCTTGCTCCATCAGGGTTGCTCCAAGTCCTGTCTCATTGGCATCACACTGCAGGGTGACTTCATTGTTAACGTAGTAACCCCTCGGGGCGGCACGGTGGCGCAGTGGTTAGCTCTGCTGCCTCACGGCGCCGAGAACCCGGGTTCGATCCCGGCCCTGGGGCACTGTCCGTGTGGAGTTTGCACGTTCGCTCCGTGTCTGCGTGGGTCTCACCCCCACAACCCAAAGATGTGCAGGGTAGTTGGATTGGCCACGCTAAATTGCCCCTTAATTGGGAAAAAAAAAAGAATTGGGTACTCTAAATTTATATTAAAATACTTAGTGGTGCCCCAGCTCTGCTGTTGTTGTCGCTAGTGTTACGATCCCAGTTGATGTTATAACTGGACGGGCAGATTCCAGAATGGAACCCTGGCTCGAAAGACCACAATGTTTTGAAAACATGGAGGAACAGAGTCACGGGACCAGTAATTAGTTTTACCAACAAATAAAAACATGAAAAGTTGGATTATTATACAATACTCCTTTACTCCCCTCTTAGCTTAATAAATACACACCAATTAACACGGATAACAAAGTACATCTTAAACGACATTGGTCTAATTAACACAAAGTCCCGTTTAAGCACACAGGTTGACTGTGGTCAAATAGACCCACTCTACTCTGACCCCAAGTTAGTGTCTGTGGTTTTCTCCTCAGAATCCCCCCAAATGGTTGTCCCATGGGACTTTCCAAACACCACTCCCAGAAACACGCTTTATTATTATGGGAGAAGATTTTAATAATGCATCCCCTTAAGCAGTTTACATTCCGAAATCCAGACCAGGTTTTCCAAATGACACTTTAAACCAAAGCTTTTGCTCCACTTTTATCAGCGACTCGAGTCCAGGATTTCACTCCAACGTCTTTAGGATTTCGTTTTCTTGACTGCTGTGCAAACTGCTCACAATTGCTATAATTCTCAATTCGTAGACTATTAAAACGGCATCAGACATTTGTTTTACCGTTGAAGGTTGCGGCACCACTTTAATTCTGGATCTTGCAATTGTCTCTAGCTCAGAACACTTTGTTTACTCTTCCTTTAATTCTTCTGAATAACACCTTGGTCTCTGTTCACTGACCTCAATTGTCTGAAACATCTTTCTGTCCCAATTCCCTGGTTATCTGGACTGTTACTTGTACTTTTGGAAGCCTGCCTCTTTGCAGCTCCCATCCTGTCTAGGCTTGCTTCTGCCAGAGTTGGGAGATGTTCACTCCCAGTGGTCCTGTCTCCAACTGCAATGACATTAGCTAAACTAAAACTTAAAAGCTTCTCTACCTTACAAGGCCCCAACACCCACATACCTCTGCTGGCCTACATAGTTTTCACGCCATAGCCCTCTCTGAACACAATAGAAACACGGTTGGAATTGAAACCAACCCTCGCACATAAAAACAACCGCTTGTCCATCATGAATCTAACCATTGGTTTTACCCTTCCAGGCACAGACACATTAAATTAAACCTCCTTAAAACTATGCCATGTTTCCAATGTTTACCAATACAAATATAAATCCCTTAAAACTAACTTTATTTTCTGAACGATAGCTGTTTGATGCGAGTGAAAGCTGCTTCTTGTTCTGTGCCCCAATACTACTGAACATCCTCAGCATTTAACTTGTGTGGAGGTTCACACAGATGACAAATTGGGCATTAACTTAACTAGGTCGTTCACAAGGCCAACAAATGTTGAACCACCTCCACATCTCTTAGGTGGTGCATCTCTACCTCAGCTCCCACCTTATCAGGGTCAGGGTGAAGTTATTTTGCTGTCAGTATGCGACTATGTGATTGACTCCAGTCGCAGTTTTTCCTTAATAATCTCCTGGTTCATCTGACAAGCTCTCTCTCCAGCAGTCTCGCTAGATCTTGGTCTGCAATGGCTTCTTTCTTCACATCTCCACATCTATAGACTAACCGATCATCCACGATGGCTTCCACTCCTGGAGGTTCATTGACTATCTTGTGCTGCCTCCATTGACATTCTTCCAGAGGAGTAGAAATGCCAACCAGCATTCGCAAACACCTGCACTTCCCGAATGCTGTCGAGAATATAGTCTTCTTTCAACTTCCCCTGCAAGTATCCATCCTTCACATATAGGGTGGTAAAGATTTTTGCCGTGGCAAGTTGTGTGGCAAAATGTCTTCAGTGGTTGGCATTGGGTAGTGAGAGCTCCTCAAAATTTTGAGGTCCTTTGGATTTGTGCTTCCCAGGTTTTTCACTGCTACCGTATTGCTAATCCGCTCTGTAGGTCTTGTCACTTCCTTGATTACTCCCATCTTCATCAAGTTCCTCTATCTTGCCTTTCAGGCTGGACTCGGGCAGCTAGAACTCTCCTTGGAAGATGCTGAGATGGCCTCACACTCACATCTACTTCAAGATGATATTCACCAGGAAGACCACCAAGATCTGTGAAAACATCTTGAATTTTTGTTTAGGATTGGTTCAGCAGCCAATGTCTTTATGCCTTGTGAAGCACTGCAAACCGCTTCTGGCACATGGAGGCTGTGCAAGAGGTGGACATGCTTCAGCTGAGGTATGTGGATTTTGGTTAGGGCCTCCTATTTGAAAGTGCAAATCTTTCTCGGCCTAGTTTGTCCACTTGGTGTGAGCATTATTCCATCATAATAGCCACAACTTTACCTTCAACAGCTTCATTTACGAGATTCACATTCATTTGATGCTGTCCTTCTGCAGTCACCATTCCAACAGTCACAAACCATTTTTTAACCTTAGTACTTGACGGTGCTGACCTGTCCCAGGGTGCAGAGTGATCCATTAGATTCATGATCCAACATCTCTCCAGCAACCATCTTTACATGCTTGCATTTCTTCTTTCCAGAAAAATACTTGTGTGCAAACCGATTCAGTTCTCCATTGTGAGGCTGAGACCTATCTCTTAGTTCTCCCATTAATAACCTCCAGCTGAACCTCGAAGCATCTGTACATGTCAATATCTTTCTTGAAAGTAAGTTTCTCTCATCTTCGCTCTCGGGGCGGGATCCCTTTTTCCTAAGACAATCCTATCGCAGCATGGTGGCACAGTGGTTAGCACTGCTGTCTCACAGTGCCAGGGACCCGAGTTCAATTCCGGCCTTGGGTGGCTGTCCTTGGAGTTTGCACGTTCTCCCCCGTGTCTGCATGGGTTTCCTCCGGGTGCTCCGGATTCCTCCCACAGTACAAGGATGTGCAGGTTGGGTGGACTGGCCGTGCTAAATTGCCCCTTAGTGTCCAAGAATGTGCAGATTGGGTGGGGTTGCGAGGGAGTAGGCCTGGGTAGAGTGCTGTTTCAGAGCGTCAGTGCAGACTCGATGGGCCGAATGGTCTCTTTATGCACTGTCGAGATACTGTATGCATATTTTATATTAGGTATATGCATTGTCTTCCTCAACAGAAGGAACTAATGTTGACCTCATCCACAGTGTCCTTTAACTCCGTGAGTAATTTGCTTTCATAAGAAAAATAGTATCTTATAAACCGAATAGAAAGAGATAATTATTGCATCCACTGTCAGTTTGTTTCATAATTTAGTTTTAAGGTCCCTGCCATTTGACTGTTCTTAACTAAAGTTGGACATGTGGAGTTTATAAATTGGAACGTTAGCGTCAACAGTTCATGGGAAGTCTGCTGTGAAGCAGGGCCATTCAACTTTGCCTTAAGTTACACAAGATAAGATAGTTGAACTGAGTCATCAATGGAGGACATGGCTTTGAAAATAAGGAAACCACAAAGAGAAAACAAGAACCAGTAAGGATTTATTTGCTTGCGACTGTTGTTTTGTGGAATAAACAACTTCCACGCACTGTCTGCAGTTCCCTGTCTCTTCTGTCTCTTCTGACAACACTGGCCCCTTCGCTGATCCATGGCAGTACTTTTCCAAACGCTGTCCAAGTAGAACTATTCATGTGTGGTTTCTGACCTTGAATGAGAGCAGTGTCCTGCGGAGGATAGCCCAGCCAAATCCCAATGACTGCCTAATGCATTCAGCTGCTAAGTGCTTGCTGCGTAGGGATCAGCTGTAGCCATTTGTCCTTCATTGCCTAAGGAATGGAGGTTACCTATTGAAGCCCTGGCTTGAGACCCAATCTGACCAAAGGTTGGAAGGGGTCGATGGTATTCATCAGCCTCAGTTGAGTCATCAGGACCAATGGGCTTCTCTATATATTTTCATTCTCCCGCACAACCCCCCCAACACCCCCAAATTGCTTCCTGTTAAAGGAGGACATTGATTGATAAAAGCCCCCATTTGGAGCAATGTGGGCAGGGTTTGCAGCTACAGCTGTCCTACAACCAATTATTACACAATTGATAAAAGGGATGGGTAATGAGGGTCAATATTGGTAAATGTAACTCTTTCCCTTCGACAGACTGATTCATTGAGTGACTACAGCACAGAAGGAAGCTAAAGGCTCCTTGTAGCTGTGCTGCCAGCTGTCTGCTAGAGCCAGCCTCATTCCTCTGCCGTTTCTCCATAGCCCTGCTCATCTTTACTCTTCAGATAATAATCCAATTCCCTTTTGAAAGTGCTGACTGAATCTGCCTCCACCACACTCTCTCAGGAAGTGTATTCCAGATCCTAAACACGCTGCATGGAAAGAATTCTCTTTTCCCTCTTGTAGGCATTGCTTCTTTTGCTGATCGCTTCAAAGCGTCCTCAGATTGTCAGTCCTTCCACCAATGGGAATGGATTTTCCCTATCCAGTGTGTCGAGGCTCCTGGTTTTGAACACCTCTAGTCAGTCCCGCCTCGCTCTTCTCTAAGGAAAATGCGAGTGCAATGTAAATATCTATTGTCGCATATACAGGGACAGAGAATTGTCTTTCTGTGCAGGTATGGATATGGGAGCACCTTTGCAGAAACAAATTGGAAGCAAAATCCTTAATTTTGCTTAAATCCTTAATGGCTTTTAAAAGGGAAATGGTGAAATATTTGAAAATGTTTTTTCTTTTAAAGGATTTGGCAAAAGGGGGGGGGGGGCTTGGGGAGGTGTAGGACTGAGTAAGTGTGGGCGGCATGGTAGCACAGTGGTTAGCACTGTTGCTTCACAGCGCCAGGGTTCGATTCCCGGCTTGGGTCACTGTTTGTGCGGCGTCTGCACCTTCTCCCCGTGTCTGCGTGGGTTTCCTCCGGGTGCTCCGGTTTCCTCCCACAAGTCCCGAAAGACGTGCTTGTTAGATGAATTGGACATTCTGAATTCTCCCTCCGTGTACAAGAACAAGGGCCGGAATGTGGCGACTAGGGGCTTTTCACAGTAACTTAATTACAGTGTTAATGTGAGCCTACTTGTGACAATAAATATTGTTATTATAGCTCTTTCTGAGAATCAGTGCTCGGTGGGCCAAAAGTACTCTTCTGCCGCAAATATTTCATAATTCTATGGCTGTGGCTGGTTCTGCCATCTGTATGCTTCCTTTGACGTACATGTGTGGTTAAGTTTTGTTCCACATCTAATGCAAACAAAGAACAAAAGTATAAGTTCCACAGTGAAGTGTAAAAATAGTTTATTTTCCCCTGTATGGGCCAGTAATTTTGAAATCCTGTGAATTGCATCTATTTCTATTTCGAGTGCCACAGTACAGGTTTAAGAGGAATATTTTTTAGTGACTGGTCCGGATGCTTGTATTTTACAACTAAAAAGATCAGCGTTGGAAAAGTTCCAAGTCGACAGTTTGTTTCCGTTTGCAGGATGAATCTTTTTTTCTTTCATCCCCGTGCTCAATATTTTTCGATCTTGGGATGTTTTGCTTGCCTTTCCCCTCACCCCCTCCTTCTACTCGAGCCTCCATAGCAGTCAAGCCCATTGCAACATGGACTGAGTTGAAAGATGTGGCCCAACCCTTTTCTTTTTATAAATTTAGAGCACCCACATCTTTTTTTCCAATTAAGGGGCAATTACTTAGTGTGTCCAATCAACCTGCCCTGCCCATTTTCGGGATGTGGGGGTGAGACCCACGCAGACACGGGGAGAATGTGCAAACTCCACACGGACAGTGACCCAGGGCCGGGATCGAACCTGGGCCCTTGCCTCCCCCCATCCACAGCACCCCAGCTCAAGCAGGCAGGGCACCCAGGGCCTGATCCCCGGTGCGGAGAAATGCCTGCTTGGAACTTCCAGCCTGGCAGTTCCCATGCCAGGCTGGCAGTGCCAAGGTTCCGGGTGGTATCAGCAGTGTTGGGGTGCCGCCCTTCCCAGAGGCCGACCACTCGGAGGCTCCGATTGCCTGGAATACACCCTCCCCCCTTAAGTGCCATTCTGCCTGGACCACGTTGTAGGGGCCCTGTTGGGGGACTCTTTGGCGAGGCCAATAGATGCCGGGAGCCGATTAGTTCTGGCGTCAACAGAGTTAAGTGAGCTCACTTTTTTTTCTCTTCTTTTTTAAAAATAAATTTAGAGTACTCAATTATTTTTTTAAAACCAATTAAGGGGCATTTTAGCGTGGCCAATCCACCCACCCTGCACATTTTTGGGTTGTGGGGGCGAAACCCACACAGGCACAGGGAGAATGTACAAACTCCACACGGACAGTGACCCAGAGCCGGGATTCAAACCCGGGTCCTCAGCGCCGCAGTCCCAGTGCTAACCACTGCGCCACATGCCGCTCTAAGTGAGCTCATTTAACCATGTGAGTCTGGGTCCCGCCCATTGTGGACGGGATCCAGATCACCACATCTCGCGAGATCTGGTTAGATCGCCCAAGGCGTAACGACCGTTGGGTATCCCGGGCGGGGCTTCTCTCGGGATGTACTGGCGGCGTCCTGATTCCGGTGGGACGTGGCTGGCAAATCCATGACCAATGTGTGGGCGGATTGCAATCTGGATCGTACCCACGCAGCCGGAGGAAATCACCCCGCCATTGCCCACCAAAATAAGAGTCGTTTTTGGGGAGAATTCCGCCAGCGGGGAAACCTTGCACTTTAAGTAGAATAAATAAACCGCTCTGAACAGATAAACTTGAAGTGGATATCGCAAGACCGCTTGAGTTGCCGCCAACAAGAAAAGAGCAGTTATTTAAAACGCTGATTAAAATATAAGTTTGGTAAGCGAACAACTCCTTTGGCTGCTGCTGGGTTCAAAGTGGAATCACGATGGTTGTGGGAAGATTTGCTGACCATTTGGATTGAACATCAAATTCAACAATGCAAACCTCCTTAGTTTCATTATTATTGATGGAAAGGCCACGAATTTGCCCGGGGATCTTAAGAAAGACTATGGTGAAAGTTCAAATGTCGAACCATTTAATGCTCGTTGTGAATGGTTTGCAAGTTATAAAAAATGTGCTAAGTTGCAGAATGTTGTAAGTGGGGAGGTTGCCGTGCCGACGACAGCGCAGTTAAATCCTCGATTAACCCATCAAGTGAAATCATTGAGAAAGGTGGGTTAAAGCTCCAATGGTGACACAGTGGTTAGCACTGCTGCCTCACAGCTCCAAGGACCTGGGTTCGCTGGTGTTGGAGCTAGAAAATCTCAGCCCCCATCTAATAGCCCTCTGAAAGGTCCTCCCACACCACTCTTGCATTCCCCTAAGCAAGCCAAGTCTTCCCAGCTTGGTGAGCACCCAAACCTTATTTTCGCTTTCACGCGGTGAAATAAATTTATTGTTGATGTTTTCTTCATTTTTTTAAAGCTTTTATAATATGTCCCGTTAATATTGTCTGGAAACCTATATCCAAACGTTTCTCCTCTGGAACGTGAACTCCGTTTCTAACAGTTAACAATGTTAATTGTACATTTGTGTCCCATGTTTTCTTTCCTGAGGGTGCAGAATCCCTGGCCCAGGTCCATTCTTTCCCCATGTGGAGCTCTGTGTAAGTGCTGGCAAACTGATGGGTCCAGTGACCCAAGGACAAGAGACCTGGCTGTTTTTATTTTCACTGTAATTCCCTGTAACCCAGGGAAACCAAGGTTAACTTCAATTCATCAGAGAGTTCAGCATTTTATTCCAAACAACAATGTGTTCACAAAGCCAGTTTATATGATAGTTCAATCAATGCAACACTGACTTACTCCAAACGCATAGCCTGTGGACTCAATATATTTAAACACCTTCCCTACCAGAGTTTTCTCGGGTAATGTGTGACAATCGAACGATTGCTTTGGGTGTTTGATTTGGGAAATGTATATTTAAGTGATTTTTCAAAGTTAAACAGGCTATCTCTTTTATCTTCTTATGATGGGAACTGAAACCCATATGGACTACTATGACGTATAGGAAAACACCCACCCACTGGCCCATTCAGCCAGACCCACACACAGCATGGCTGGTTATACACTCCCGCTGTAACTGAAAGCCATGTATCCTCTTGGTGTACCCTATTTATGTGTACCCGAACAGGCACCAGAATGTGGCGACTAGGGGCTTTTCATAGAATTTACAGTGCAGAAGGAGGCCATTCGGCCCATCGAGTCTGCACCAGCTCTTGGAAAGAGCACCCTACCCAAGGTTCACAACTCCACCCTATCCCCATAACCCAGTAACCCCACCCAACACTAAGGGCAATTTTGGACACTAAGGGCAATTTATCACGGCCAATCCACCTAACCTGCACATCTTTGGACTATGAGAGGAAACCGGAGCACCTGGAGGAAACCCACGCACACACGGGGAGGATGTGCAGACTCAGATAGTGACCCAAGCTGGGAATCGAACCTGGGACCCTGGAGCTGTGAAGCAATTGTACTATCCACAATGCTACCGTGCTGCCCGCATGGTACTTTTAGCAGTAACTTCATTGCAGTGTTAATGTAAGCCGACTTGTGACAATAAAGATTATTATTATTATTAGTGAAAAAACAGATAAAATCCTTGGACCATGGGTGGCGTACGGGATCTGGAAATCTCCTTGTCATTCTCTTCAGGCAATCCAAAATGAGTCCTGAGGACCACACCTGTCCTGATTTTTAAAAAAAATATACGTTTAGAGTACCCAACTCATTTTTCCAATTAAGGGACAATTTAGTGTGGCCAATCCACCTACCCTGCACATCTTTAGGTTATGAGGGTGAAACCGACGCAAACACGGGGAGAATGAGCAAACTCCACACGGACAGTGACCCAGAGCCGGGATCGAAGCCAGGGCCTCGGCGGCGTGAGGCAGCAGTGCTAACCACTGCGCCGCCGTGCTGCCCTCACCGGTCCCGATGTACAGACAGCGTGGGTCCGGTACACACGCCACAATTCTCTGGGAGAGGAAGCATAAAATCTCACTGAGTCCTATGAGCTAAAGCCAAACTCGAGCTAATACACCACCCGTTAAAAAAGTTCAGCCAACAAAACAATTGGTGCCGAGATGACTTAGCTGAGCGAGGGAAGGAAAGGAGAAGAGAAAGTATAATTGGATTTTCCCACCCGCATCAGTGCCGTACTTGGCATTGTGCACCAAAGTCGCTGCTCGACAAGAACAAATTGCAATAAAAGTTGTGCTTTTGCGGTGTAAGTCCTAACTTCAAAAGTCAAGGCAATGGGCGACAATCTTGGATTCTATTCTGCAAATCGGAGTACAGAGTTAAATAATGGTCACAATACAATGAACAAGTTTATGTTGCTCCTCTCAGTACTGGAGGTCAGGGTTCAGATGACTGTTTTTCACCCGCCTATGTAACGTGTAATTCTCCCTAAATTTGACAGGTTGCGTGGCTCTGCTGTTAATTTGGTTGCTCTTTTGTAGTATAATAAAAGATTTATTGATTTTTGAAGGGTTTTGATGTACAACAGCCCATTTTCAAACTTTACTTCAAACTTTATTATGAACATTGTTTTGGAAGTCAACGTGCGCAAGTTCAACAATGACAAGTGAGGGACGTTGTTGCCGGATTTTGGAATTTCTTGCAGTCTGGGCACCCCGTTCAATTAATAAATCGAGAATGTAAAGCTCGTAATGGTGACTGACCATGATAATCATCATCAATTGTTGGGGAAATCCATCTGGTTCATTATTGTCCTCAGGGAGGGAGATCTGCCGTCCTTGCCTGCTCTGGCCTGGATATGAATCTGGAGCCACAGGAACTTGGTTAACTGCCCTCCAAAATGGCTGAGCAAGCCAGGCGGTCCAAGGATAATTCAGGATGGGCCACGTATACTGGCCTCTCCAACAATGCCGCAAGCTTATCATTGTCTCTGAAAGCCAGCAGAGGCGATTGCACCATCAGTTCAATGGAAATGTGCTCATTGGGAAAATCATTGGACTGTCTTTGTTGCAAAAACCCATGTGAAACATTTAGATTTGACAGCATGGAGCTTGTTGTGTTCGGAAGTGTCAGCAGACATTTAGAAATGAAAATTGGAGGAATCTGTCTTCCTGTTCAGGAGTTGCATTGCAAGTACTTAATCTATGTAATGAAATGGCACATATTCCATATCTGGGAAGCTGTAGGAGGCATTTTGACGATGGAAGTTTGATTTATTGTGTATATGTGACAGACGCAGTTACGACACTCTGGGCTAGGCTACACGGCCAATTCCAGACCCCCTTGACCCAGAGTCACAACACAATTGAATTAACCAATAATTCGTAGAAACAAAATACACACACACACACACACACACACAAGGCAGACATACACAAAGGGAGAAGAGGGGGTGTGAAAATAATAATGAAAGGGATAAAAAGTACTTGTTTCAGATGGTTGTTTCGAGCACACTGTCCTTCAAGCACTGTTGCTTCACAGCGCCAGGGTCCCAGGTTCGATTCCCGGCTTGGGTCACTGTCTGTGCGGAGTCTGCACGTCCTCCCCGTGTCTGCGTGGGTTTCCTCCGGGTGCTCCGGTTTCCTCCCACAAGTCCCGAAAGACGTGCTGGTTAGGTGAATTGGACATTCTGAATCCTCCCTCAGTGTACCCGAACAGGTGCCGGAGTGTGGCGACTAGGGGATTTTCACAGTAACTTCATTGCAGTGTTAATGTAAGCCTACTTGTGACAAGAATAAAAATGGTTATTATTATCATTATTATTAACCAATCTTTCGGATTGAGATACCTGCTTTCCAGTCTGTAACGGTTTTCACTGTAGATTCATGCAGGTCTCTGCTGTTTCGGAAGTACAGCAACTCACAGAAAACACGAGGGAGAGAGAGCAGGTCCATTTCTCTGTGCGTCTAGGTCTCAATGCTGCTTTCTTTAGGTCTCCTGAAATCATCCCAATCAGAAAGATCCAATCACCACCTGTTACCGGGCAGAATACAGCATTTCGGCCAATTCATTGGCCACCAGCCAACCAGTTGAACCGCGTCCCACCCCATCCCTCGGGTGCTACAAAGTCTGAGTTCCCCTGTTCAAACACTCGCACCAAATACTATGCTGCAACTTCTTCAGTTCCTCATTCCCTCTGCTGCTTGACATAAAGACACATGTCCATTCAGCATCCGTGGATCAAAAATGGCAACGGCAAAAATAAAGAAAGGGAAAATAAGGGAATTGTGTGGCTACTTGGATGAACGTTTGTTTGTCTGATTATCGCTGAAAGATTTCGAACCCTCACGCGTGTGTGCCCTTTGTGGAGGGAGGAGGTGAGATTTGTGTGCTTTGACAAGCAGTCTTGCTTCTAGAGCAAAAGAAAATGCTTTTAATAGGTGCACATGCGGTGGTGTTGTGTCCATGTGCGTCATTTGACCACAAGGGCCTTATTAGAAATGTGGTAGTTCAAAATGTGTCTGCTGGTTTGGAGCAAGAGAAATGGGGGTCATAGCCAGTTATCTTGTCAATGTGTTGGTGCAGCTTTAGCAAGACCACGCTGGTTGTGATGACTTGCATGGGGTCTGCGACTCTGGGGTACAGTGCACCTGTGCTGACTTTACAAGTATTGACACACCTGATTGTCTGCCTGTCTCGATTCTACTCATAAACTGACGTGCTTCAGAACTCTGTTTTGGTAAAAAAATCACGCTGAAAATAATTATTATGACACCCATATCAGACTACCTATTTTAACCACTATGCCTCATTTCTTTTGAGTGCATGTGCGTGTGTCAATGTTTCCCGTTTTTATTCTGCTGTCTGTTCAGCTGGAGGAAAAACTTGTATTTACATAGAGCACCTTCCATGGCTGCAGGATGTCCCAAAGTGCCTTACTAACAGGGAAGTATTCTTGAAGGACAGGACTGCAGAGTGCAGGCGTAAGGTGGATCAAAACTGGTACTGAAATGTCTCCCCGATGCTCCATTAAGCTATGAAATGGCATCCGTATAATCACGGTAAATTGCATCCATAAAATATTGTGAATGAGGTATGTGTTCTTGATGGTGGGATGGGTGGGGGTGGTACGTAGTCAGTTCATTTAGGAGCGACTGTGTTCAGATAGCTGGAATGTGGCGTGACAGATGGTTTTGGATGTGGTCAGTGTTACAGTTTAACCGCTCTGCTATCTCTCTTTACATTAAGGGCAAAAGGCCATTTCCCACAACAGACCTACATTGCTTTACATCAGAAACTTGGAGGTTTACTGCAGAGTAAATGGGACCATGCCACTCCAGCATTAACAAATGTCAATTTTAGAGTGTTATATTTTGCACTGGGAGATCAGTCAGGCTTCCAACTCATAGCACCCCCCCCCCCCCCCCAACCATGCACCATGTCTTCCGGCGGCAGGGGAAGCTGTCATTGGCTGTTGGCGGGATGATCTGGTCCCGCCAATGTCTACAATGCTTTGCGTGGCTCCATCGTCCCGTCACCGGGGAACTCGCCCGGTGGTGGGGGGGGGGGGCTCCTTCAGTGGGACCTGAAGATCCTGCCGGAAAGCCCAGAAAATCCTACCCGTAAACCCCCGCCTGGCCGCCAAATAGACAGAAATTCTTACTCCGTCAAGACAATTAGGTGTAATAGACAAACCTTCATCAAACCAACCCCCCCACCCCCCAATATCATGATACTGATTGAACATTCTCATTGTTCTACACTTTTCACGGTATGTGTACGAGAAGAAATGCACAATGTGCGAGCGGCTCCCCTGATGTGTCCCTACAACAATTGTTGAAAAAAGGGATTTTTTTTTGTCAAAGCAGATGTTGTCCGATTGCGGAATCACACCTATTGTTGGACACTGTGTTTATGAGCTTCATGAGCACAGGCTGGTTGGGTACAATCTGTACCTTGCCCATGTACCGTGTCCGTTGCAAAGAGCAGAAGGGACATGCTGTTTGACATGATCCTCCAGCCTTTGCGACGTTGTTTCCCCGACACGGGCACTCTTGCGATGTGCCCTGACGAATGCAAGGTGAGAAGCATTAACAAAAAAAAATCTTTAGCAATTCTTGGGTTCTGTAGTATCGAGCGACTGTTACTAGATGATTTATGTGCAATTTACAAAATCGGTAATTATTATGACAACGTGGACTAGATTGCATATTATTGCTGGATTGCACGTTTTGGAATCGTCATGAAGATGAAATGAAAAAATGAAATGAAATGGAAATGAAATGAAAAATGTAAATCGCTTATTGTCGCAAGTAGGCTTCAAATCAAGTTACTGTGCAGCCTCCACACAGACAGTGACCCAAGCCGGGAATTGAACCTGGGACCCTGGAGCTGTGAAGCAACAGTGCTAGCCACTGTGCTACCATGCCGCACACACGTGCGCCCTGAAAGGCTGAGCACCACCGGGGAGGGCAGAAAGAGGTCGGGCGCCGAGACGAGTGACGGTGCAGGCCGATGTTTTCACAGAGCCCCTGAAGGCTGACAGCTGCCTCATGGAGCTGCAGTATTATTCCAATGATGATCACACCAAAGAAATGCCGTAAATTCCCTCTCAATGTGTCAGATCGTACCACCAAGCAATTGGCAGCACAACGCAACGTCCCAACCCGCAAGCATTTTATTTTATTTTAATTTTATTCCTGAACATTTTATCCCTCCTGGATTGTGAATGGCGGATAGAAACGTGACTGCTCTCTGACTGGCTGCTCTGTGCGGCCAGCGTAAAACCACATGGACCACGTAAAGTTAGGGCTGAATGGGCTAAATTGCTCTTTCAATTGTCGCTTCCGGTTTTCGTGCCTGTCTGCCGACCAAAATATCGTAAGAATTATAGGTATTACGGTACCTGATAGGCTGGAGCACAATTGGTGGAAACTGTATACTTTCTATTGGTTAGGATGTATGGTAGCTCCGCCCTGCTAGGCAGGGTATAAGAGCCTGTGCCGCCCCAGCAGCCTTCATTCTGTACCTGAGCTGCTGGGAGAAACATCTAGCTTATTAAAGCCTTCAGTTGGACTACAACCTCGCTTTAGTGGTCATTGATCGTGCATCAAGAAGTCTTACAACACCAGGTTAAAGTCCAACAGATTTGTTTCAAACACTAGCTTACGGAGCACTGCTCCTTCCTCAGGTGAGTTCCTCACCTGAGGAAGGAGCAGTGCTCCGAAAGCTAGTGATTTGAAATAGACTTGTTGGACTTTAACCTGGTGTTGTGAGACTTCTTACTGTGCTCACCCCAGTCCAACGCCGGCATCTCCACATCATGACCAAAATATCGCACGAGGACTGCATGACATTGGAACAAGAGCCCAACGTCTTCTCGGACTATTTCACATGAATTCAGGATGGACTCCAGCTCCGTAAAATCTGGCCTTTATCTGCTTTGGTGCTTCCAACTTTCCAAACACATCTTCCCGTATAATTTTAAAGATACGCTTGTGGTTAACTGTTAACCACTGTACTTCCTGGTTTGTGGCACTTCCTCCTTGCCGTTGGGTTTGGTATTTCAGAAATTTCAGTCACCAATTGTCAATTTCATCTAACGGCTCAGAGTCGCTGAACGTTTTTCTGATATTTTTGTTTGCTGTTCTCGTCTAGGTTGATTGTTATTATTTTGCCTGCGCTCCCTTGACTTTGCTTTTCCGCATCTGTAGCCTCCCAATCCTGTTCCCATTCTGCACATTTTCAAATGTTTCCTTTTTTTAATCGATTGCCGTCTGTAATTTTGTTAGTTACCTCTCCGCTTAGTGTCCTATTTTGCCCCAAACATATTTCAGGGATAAGTTAACTTTTTTTGCAGCAGTGGTTCGCACTGCTGCCTCACGGCGCCGAGGTCCCAGGTTCGATCCCGGCTCTGGGTCACTGTCCGTGTGGAGTTTGCACATTCTCCCCATGTCTGCGTGGGTTTCACCCCCACAACACAAAGATGTGCAGGGTAGGTGGATTGGCCACGCGAAATTGCCCCTTAATTGGAAAAATAAATTGGGTACTCTAAATTTATATAAAAAACAATAAATACGCCAAGTCAGTGAAGGTTTTAGTCAGGATCAATTCTTGACCGAAAAGCCGCAGTATTAACACCAAGTTCATTTCCATGTTGAAGGACCTATCTGTTGTACTGCTGGATGTTTTATTGAAGTTACCAATGTCCTGGGGGGTGCCTGACTCATTCCCAGCCGGCCTGTACTGTCAGGCCAACCGGACGCTGCGAATCACGCTGGACGGACCTTAATTGGTCACCCCTCATGAAGTTACATTGAGAATGTGATGTCACCCTGGAGCAGACACTACGTCCAGCTCCGAGCCCCCCAGATCCGAGCCCCCCATCTCCGAGCCTCCCATCTCCGAGCCCCCCAGCCTGAACCCCCCTGGCAACGAGCCCCCCAGATCCGAGCCCACCATCTCCGAGCCCACCATCTACGAGCCCCCCAGCTCCGAGCCCCCCAGCTCCGAGCCCCCCAGCTCCGAGCCCCCCAGCTCCGACCCACCAGCTCCAAGCCCCCCAGCTCCGAGCCCCCCAGCTCCGACCCACCATCTCTGAGCCCAGCAACTCCGAGCCCACCATCTCCGAGACCCCCAGCTCCGAGCCCCCCCAGCTCCGAGCCCCCAAGCTCCGAGCCCCCCAGCTCCGACCCACCATCTCTGAGCCCAGCAACTCCGAGCCCACCATCTCCGAGTCCCCCAGCTCCGATCCCACCATCACCGAGCCCACCATCTCCGAGCCCCCCATCTCCGAGCCCACCATCTCCGAGCCCCCTAGCTCCGAGCCCCCAAGCTCCGGGCCCCCCAGCTCCGAGCCCCCCATCTCCGAGCCCCCCAGCTCCGAGCCCCCCATCTCCGAGCCCCCCATCTCCGAGCCCCCCAGCTCCGAGCCCCCTAGCTCCGAGCCTCCCAGCTCTGAGCCCTCAAGCTCCGAGCCCACCAGCTCCGAGCCCCCCAGCTCCGAGCCCCCCAGCACCGAGCCCCCCAGCTCCGAGCCCCCCAGCTCCGAGCCCCCCAGCTCCGAGGCCCCCAGCTCCGAGCCCCCCATCTCCGAGCCCACCATCTCCGAGCCCCCCAGCTCCGAGCCCCCCAGCTCCGAGCCCCCCAGCTCCGAGCCCCCCAGCTCTGAGCCCACCAACCTTGTGCGCACAAAGTGTGAAATCCCGGCTCTGGCGTATGGTAATGAGGTGGTGCAGATTGCTCCACTCGATTTTAAAAGACAGAGAGGCTTGAATTTATAAAAGTGCTTCACAACCTCAGCACAACCCAAAACATCTTTGAGCCAATTAAGTATTTTGCGAAGTGTACTACTGACTGTTGTAATGGAGATTCAGTGCCCAATTTATGCAGAATGTGCCCCCTTCAGAATCACTGAGGTCACAAGCAGACAATCTCATCTATCGATGTTGGCCGTTGTGTTAAATATTGGCCAAGGTACAAAAGAGAACTCCCTTCCTCTTCTTTGAAATAGTGACATGGGTACCCGAATGGGTAGCCTCCATTTAACACTTCATCCCAAAGTCACAACTCCCATCATTTACCGTGCTCCATCGCTGCTGCATGGAATTGTCTGCTTGAATTTTGTGCTCAAGTGTCTGGAGTGGGAATTGAACCCATAACTTCCTCTTGAGTGCCACCAACTGAACCAATACCATGCTAGTGGTTAGCACGGTTGTTTCACAGCGCCAGGGTCTCAGGTTCGATTCCCGGCTTGGCTCACTGCCTGTGCGGAGTCTGCACGTTCTCCCCGTGTCTGCGTGGGTTTCCTCCGGGTGCTCCGGTTTCCTCCCACAAGGCCCGAAAGACGTGCTTGTTCGGTGAGTTGGACATCCTGAATTCTCCCTCAGTGTACCCGAACAGGCGCCGGAGTGTGGCGACTAGGAAACCTGACAAGCGACAGAGTGATATAAAGGTCTTGGTATTCAGCAGCACCGTGGATTACTGAGTGAATTGAAAAGGGCGACAGGGGAAAATGGTTTGGGAGAATTCGGGTGCATTGGCTGCACAAAACATTGGCGCGAGTTCACAAGCAAGAAAGCAGGTGACGGAGATTGTTGGGTTGCGTAGCCAAGGGTGCAAATTGTAACCTGAGGGAGATGTTTCCAAATTTATATTTGGCCTGGGTGGGACCACATCTGGATTACTGCAATTCTGGTTTCTTTTAAAGATTGTTCTGACGTTGATATTGCCATCCTTGTCAGAATGTGTGAACAATAGGCTTCTGATCATTGCAATGTGTTTCAATATGCACCTGGCATGGATATTCTGGCTCCAGTAACAAGCCTACAGGGTTCAACAGGTACCTGCAAGATTCACAGGCCTTTGCGAGCTGAAAGGCCAGAGCTGGTAGTCAAAACGCACTTGATCTGATTTAATGTTGCTCAGATTTACAACTTGCAACCCCCCCCCCCCAAAAAAAAGATCACTTGTCAGGCGTTGAAGTACCTTTTTGAAGTGTATTCAATCGTACTTTGGGAAACCTGGCAGCCAATTTGCTCACGGCAAGCTCCTACAGACAGCAATGTGACCCCGATCAGGTAATATTTTAATGAAATAAATGACAACTGTTAATTATGTAGCACCTTTGATGTCGGAGAGAGCATTAGAAGTATTCTCAAAGAGAACTTGACACGGCGCCACATCGGGAGACATTGGGACCGTTGATAAAGCTGAAGCAACATACGTTGAAATACGCAACAAGGCAGCAAATGTGCTGAAAGAAACCGAGCTAGTGGCTGAGTTTTCCCAGCCCTGTCTGTTTTGGAGATAGGGGAGTGGGTCCAGGAAAAAAGGAGGCAGCCTTATCGGGAAGGCTCCTTGACGCACTCCCGCAGCTGGAGAGATTTCCTCATGGGCTGGTGTGGACCTGCCCTCCCCATGAGGCCGACGGCCAATTAAGTTGATTAGGACCCAATTAGGTTGAATTTTGCAGAAATGTTGGCATTTTGTTGCCAGTGGAAAGGCCGCCCTGCTGGGTAAGGGGAGTGGGGTGGGGGGGGGGGGAGGAAGGAAACATGGTGTGGGATCCCATCGGAGGTGCAGACTTCACCGTGGTCCTCATAAGACTTTGCGACTTATACTTTTGACTTTAACTACTTGCCTCCGAGGGTGCTTCCTTGTCGAGGCACCCTCATGGTCACCGATCTGCCTTGGCTATGCCCACGTCTCTCACTGGTGGGTTTGCTGGGTTCTGGAGCTGCCAGTGTTGACTAGGCTGGCAAGCACAGAAACAGACCATTAGGAGGATGTCTTTGAGAAGTCTGTGCCGTTGGGCGCTCTACCAACATTGAACTGTCCAGGCCCAAGGTATCAGGTCAATTATCTTTCTTTTTCTTTTTTTTCATAAATTTAGAATACCCAATTATTTTGTTTTGTCCAACTAAGGGGCAATTTAGCGTGGCCAATCCACCTAACCTGCAGATCTTTGGGTTGTGGGGGGTGAGGCCCACGCAGACACGGGGAGAATGAGCAAACTCCACACAGACAGTGACCCGGGGCTGGGATCGAACCCGGGTCCTCAGTGCCGTGAGGCAGCAGTGCTAACCACTGTGCCACCGTGCCGCCACCTCAGGTCAATTATCTTTGGCAGAACAGGAAAAAGTTAGAGATGTAACAGTTTTTCAAGTACAGGGGGAAATGGAGAAGGAGCTAAAGGTTCATACGATTTGAAGAAAAACCAGAGCCCACCAGGAAATGGGGAAGGAGGGAATAATGAAAAGGAAGGGCTGTGATAGTGTGGCAGGTGGAAGAGAGAATAAGTGACAACAAAGTACCATTTAAACGAATTCCTCCCCTTCCACCTCTGCCATTCTATTTACTTAAAATGTGAAACATCCCGAACATCTTCCAATTCGGATGAAAGATCACGGGCAAAATTCTCCGGTATCGGCGCGATGTCCGCCGACTAGCGCCCAAAACGGCGCAAAACAGTCGGGCATCGCGCCGCCCCAAAGGTGCGGAATGCTCCGCATCTTGAGGGGCCGAGCCCCAACCTTAAGGGGCTAGGCCCGCGCCGGACGAATTTCCGCCCCGCCAGCTGGCGGAAAAAGCCTTTGGTGCCCCCCCAGCTGGTGCGGAAATGACATTTCCGGGCGGCGCATGCGCGGGAGCGTTAGCGGCCGCTGACGGCATTCCCGCGCATGCGCAGTGGAGGGAGTCTCTTCCGCCTCCGCCATGGTGGAGACCGTGGCGAAGGCGGAAGGAAAAGAGTGCCCTCACGGCACAGGCCCGCCCGCGGATCGGTGGGCCCCGATCGCGGGCCAGGCCACCATGGGGGCACCCCCCGGGGCCAGAACGCCCCGCGCCCCCCCCCCCCAGGATCCCGGAGCCCGCCCGCGCCACCTTGTCCCGCCGGTAAGGTAAGTGGTTTAATCTATGCCGGCGGGACAGGCATTTTAGCGGCGGGACTTCGGCCCATGCGGGCCGGAGAATCGCGGGGGTGTGGGGGGCCCGCCAACTGGCGCGGCGCGATTCCCGCCCCCGCCGAATATCCAGTGCCGGAGAAATCGGCAACCGGCGGGGGCGGGATTCACGCCAGCCCCCGGCGATTCTCCAACCCGGCGGGGGATCGGAGAATCTCGCCCCACATTTGCCGTTACCTTTAATGTTAACTCTGTTCCTCTCCTCAGTGTCTGCCCGAGCATTTCCAGAGTGTTTTTATTTCCTATTTCCAGCAATCCCAGTATTTTGCTTTTGTATCAGTTTTGTTTCAGTGTCGTGCGGCGAAGAATAAATACAGCAGGACCGTGCTGATGCCAACCCTGCTTTTCTTTGAATGACACCATCTACGTGAGGGCAAACAGGGCCTCGGTTTGTTGTCGCACCATAAATAATGGCACCTCGGGCAGGGCTGCCTTCCCTCAGTGCTCCCCTGGAGTGTTGGGGAGATTTTGTGCTCGAGTCCCCGAGACAGGACTTGAACCCATGACCTTCTGAGCAGAAGGCACTAGCACTGAGCCATGGCTGGCACTTATCAAATACTGTCCAGAGAGAACAGATTGGCCTTTGTCCCTCATACCGAGAAAGGAATTATTTCAGGAATGCAGCTAACTGCACTTGATGTGAGAGTGCAATTTTTACCTTAATTCCACTTTTTAAAGAATCATGAAAAATACAGCGCAGAAATTACTACTTGAGACACGATGGGACGTGGTTTCCGTCACAACACTTCTTTTTTCAGTGCGTGGGGCTACTTTTGGAATGATCTAATAATAATACTCTTTATTGTCACAAGTAGGCTTACATTAACACTGTAATGAAGTTACTGTGAAAATCCCCTAGTCGCCACACTCCGGCGCCTGTTCGGGTACACGGAGGGAGAATTCAGAATGTCCAATTCACCGAACAAGCACGTCTTTCGGGACTTGTGGGAGGAAACCGGAGCACCCGGAGGAAACCCACGCAGACGTGGGGTGAACATGCAGACTCCGCACAGACAGTGACCCAATCAGGAATCGAACCTGGGATCCTGGCGCTGTGAAGCAACAGTGCTAACCACTGTGCTAATAAAGCGCATTTTAAAAAACTTTTTTTTCCTTTCTCAGTGTTGCAAATCCAGTGCACAGACTGGATTTCCTTGCTTCGCAAACCAATCCAATTCATGGTCCCCACAAAAGAGAGACTTGGCCCAAGCGGACAGGTACAGGCATTGTACCTGATCTCGGGCTTGATCCTACTCCACGACCTCAGCCAAAAGGCCGCAAGACTAAACTGTACGTACTATTCTGACTTGGAAGTGTTTCGCCAATGCTTCACCGTCTCGAGGCTAATATCCTGGCTTTCCCTCCCAGCACCGTGAGTGTGCACCGCATGAACTACAACATTTCACAGAGCGGCTCATCACCACCCTCTCAGGAGCAATATTTACCCGCGACACTCGCGCCAAATAAAACAAAACGTGAAATCAGTGGGAAATGAGGGGTGGGGAGTAATGGACTCGGTCAATAACAGCTCGGCCCCAATGGGAGCTGAGCAGAGTAGGCCCCGGCTGCGACCTGAAGTGTACTGTGCAAATAGTTGCTTATCAATAAAAACAAGTTCCTTTATGCCTCTGGTTGTGGCCTCCTCTGTGGCCACTAAAAGGATTTAGCCAGGCTGTGTATCAAATTCTTCAGCGGCTTCCAATTTGAGAGAAGCACTTAACAAGCTCCACTGACCTGTTAGCACTTGACTAATGTGATGCATCAGTACTCGATACACCTCTTGAGAATACTGGAAGCTCCCGTGTGGCCTGTGGTGGGAAACTGGCCCATCTGGGCATCTTCGGTCCCAGTCCATCAGCAGAGAACCAGTGATTGATTTTTTTTTTTGTCTTGAGCCCATGTCAAAGATTTTTGATCTTCCCTCCTGATTAACTGATCAGTTCCGTTCAGCTTTGTAGCTAGAGTACAGTAACACTCTCTCTGAGGTGTGCCTGTCTTTTTTCTGTCCTCATTCCAAGGGTTGGTCACATGCTGAACAATCTTTCCCCATTGGTTTTTATTCTCCACTGTCCTCGCTGCCTGTCCCACAGAGAGGTCAGTCCACATACTGATATTATCCGGCTGTGCCATTTTGTGTCTTTCGGGTGTTTCGTGTTGCGTCACCTCTCATTCCAAATGCTCCCCTCCTGTTCGAATCACTAAATGTGTATATGAGCTTCCTTCAAATCCCTACAACAGGTTCCCGTTAACACGACCTTTCTCGAGCACCACTTGTCTGTTTCATTCACCGCCTGTGACACCTGGAATACCGGTCTGAGCCCTTTCATTTTAATGCTCTTTATCAAGCCTCTTCCCAATGGTCCAGCTTTCACTGCCGCCCATTGTCACCGACCTCCCAAGGGCTTTCAGATGGCAAGTTTTCCGGACAATAATAATAATCTTTATTGTCACAAGTAGGCAATGAGGTCACTGTGAAAAACCCCTGGTCGCCACACTCCGGCGCCTGTTCGGGTACACGGAGAATTCAGAATGTCCAAATCACCCAACCTGCACACCTTTGGACTGTGGGAGTAAACCGGAGCACCCGGGGGAAACCCACGCAGGCACGGGGAGAACGTGCAGACTCCGCACAGACAGTGACCCAAGCCGGGAATCGAACCTGGGACCCTGGAGCTGTGAAGCAACAATGCTAACCACTGCGTTACCATAATAGGGATGCTGTGGCTACTCTTTTAAGTACGTTCACAGCACAATAGTGAGAACAGGCAACCCCCCCCCCCCCCCCCGTTCTAAGGCCATGAACCAAGTTTCAATAACCTGCATAAAATATTGTGTGCATAAAATAACGATGTAGAGCCTGTCAAAACTCGGTTGCCGTGGTAAACAATGGGTGGGAGCGGGGGGGGAATTGGTGGATTGGTGGCTGGCACCAGCTCATATTGCAAAGCAGTGAGACTTTTTAAAAACAGATGCCCAGCTGTTTCCTTGTGGCTGGAGCACATTATAGAGGATTGATCGAATCTGTAAACAGTCACGCCTGGTCACCTGACCCTTGTGATTCTCCCTTTTATCACATCCCAAATATTAATTATTTACCTGCTGCCTGGGATGGTCTTTTAATAATATCCTTCGGTTGCAGATAGCAAAGGAAAGGTTAAATTGTACCAGCTCAGTGATCATAGATAAGCTGGAAGCAGAGAAGGTCTCGTGAGTAATTTGCAAGCATAGACCCGGAAGACGATATAATTACGATAAAATATTGGTTCAGGAGCTTTTAGTTTTCACTATTACCATGTTTCCTTTTTTAAAATTTAAAGTGCCCAATTCTTTTTTTCCAATTAAGGAGCAATTTAATGAGGCCAATACACTGCACATCTTTTTGGGTGTTATAATAATCTTTATTATTGTCACAAGTAGACTTACATTAACAATGCAATGAAGTTACTGTGAAAAGCCCCCAGTCGCCACACTCCGGAGCCTGTTTGGGTACACAGAGGGAGAATTCAGAATGTCCAATTCACCAAACAAGCACGTCTTTCGGGAGTTGTGGGAGGAAACCGGAGCACCCGGAGGAAACCCACGCAGACACGGGGAGAACATGCAGACTCCGTACAGACAGTGACCCAAGCCCGGGTCCCTGGTACTGTGACGCGACAGTGCTAACCACTGTGCCACCGTGCTGCCCTGCGAGGCAGCAGTGCTAACCACCGTGCCACTGTGCTGCCCTGTGAGGCAGCAGTGCTAACCAATGTGCCACCGTGCTGCCCTGTGAGGCAGCAGTGCTAACCACCGTGCCAGTGTGCTGCCCTGTGAGGCAGCAGTGCTAACCACTGCGCCACCGTGACGACTTTCAAGGCAGCAGTGCTAAACACTGCGCCACCGTGCTGCAATCTTCTGGTCAACATGCAGGCCTCAGGCAACCCAGAGGAGGCGGCTGGGGGTTGGAGCTGCGTGAGGTTTTTAATCCTGTCTGGCAAGAATGTGTTCCATCGGCAAGGACTTGCCATGCGCCAGGATGTCCTGGAGACTGATTTCTCCAATAATGCACAGTGGCAGCTAGGCCCCTCATACTGAGAACATTGCATCACTCCTGCTCCACTGCTTTCCCCTTACCAGGGCTCGCACAGGCGAGTCAGTGAAGGCTGCTGGCCGTTAATTCGATCCCACGCCAGCTGAAATGTGAAACTAGACACCAATACGTTTCTTGATTGGCTTATTCACAGAATGCAGCATTTCAGACATCTGCTTACGACTTGCTATCCCCATGTCTCAGCCGTCTCCTGTTATAAGTTCTCTTGATACTTAACAATGCCCTTCGGCTGTGCAGCTTAATATAATTAATATACCATTAACACTAACTGCCCGTGCAGTGGGGCACATTGGGCGGGATTCTGTCAGCCCGGGGCCGGGCCGGAGAATCCCGGCGGCAGGTGTGCGTCGCGCCACGCCGCCCTGACGCAGAGCGGAGAATTGGCGTGGTTGGCGCGGCGCCACCCCCCCCGTAAAAAAAACCCGAGTACCGCCGGCGCCGTTCACACCTGCTCTCAGCCGGCGGGACTCGGCGTTGAAAGGTCCGGGGGCGGCCTGTGGGAGGGAAGGGGGAGGGGGGGGGGCTCCGATGTGGCCTGGCCCACGATTGGGGCCCACCGATCGGCGGGACGGCCTCTCGGGCTGGGGGGCCTCGTTTCCTCCGTGCCGGACGCTGTAGCCCTGTGCCATGTCGGGTTAGGGCCGGCACGTTGAAGGGAGACACTGCGCATGCGCGCATTGGCGACGGTGCCACTGCGCATAGAACATAGAACATAGAACGATACAGCGCAGTACAGGCCCTTCGGCCCACGATGTTGCACCGAAACAAAAGCCATCTAACCTACACTATGCCATTATCATCCATATGCTTATCCAATAAACTTTTAAATGCCCTCAATGTTGGCGAGTTCACTACTGTAGCAGGTAGGGCATTCCACGGCCTCACTACTCTTTGCGTAAAGAACCTACCATCTGACCCCTGTCCTATATCTATTACCCCTCAGTTTAAAGCTATGTCCCCTCGTGCCAGCCATTTCCATCTGCGGGAGAAGGCTCTCACTGTCCACCCTATCCAACCCCCTGATCATTTTGTATGCCTCTATTAAGTCTCCTCTTAACCTTCTTCTCTCTAACGAAAACAACCTCAAGTCCATCAGCCTTTCCTCATAAGATTTTCCCTCCATACCAGGCAACATCCTGGTAAATCTCCTCTGCACCCGCTCCAAAGCTTCCACGTCCTTCCTATAATGCGGTGACCAGAACTGTACGCAATACTCCAAATGCGGCCATACCAGAGTTTTGTACAGCTGCAACATGACCTCCTGACTCCGGAACTTAATCCCTCTACCAATAAAGGCCAACACTCCATAGGCCTTCTTCACCACCCTATCAACCTGGGTGGCAACTTTCAGAGATCTATGTACATGGACACCTAGATCCCTCTGCTCATCCACACTTCCAAGAACTTTACCGTTAGCCAAATATTCCACATTCCTGTTATTCCTTCCAAAGTGAATCACCTCACACTTCTCTACATTAAACTCCATTTGCCACCTCTCAGCCCAGCTCTGCAGCTTATCTATGTCCCTCTGTAACCTGCTACATCCTTCCACACTGTCGACAACACCACCGACTTTAGTGTCGTCTGCAAATTTACCCACCCACCCTTCTGTGCCTTCCTCTAGGTCATTGATAAAAATGACAAACAGCAACGGCCCCAGAACAGATCCTTGTGGTACGCCACTTGTAACTGAACTCCATTCTGAACATTTCCCATCAACCACCACCCTCTGTCCTCTTTCAGCTAGCCAATTTCTGATCCACATCTCTAAATCACCCTGAAATCCCCAGCCTCCGTATTTTCTGCAATAGCCTACCGTGGGGAACCTTATCAAACGCCTTATCTGCATGTGCAGATCCCGCGGCGCCCAATTGACGCCAGGCAGCTGGAGCGACGTGAACCGTTCCAGTGCCGTGCTGGCCCCCTGTAGGGGCCAGAATTGCTGATCCTGAGACCATGTTGACGCCATCGGGAAATGCGACGCTGTTTCCGACGGCGTCAACACTTAGCCTCAGGATCACAGAATCCCACCCATTGCATTGACTTACCGTCATCCCTAATGGGTCCCGAAGGTGGGATCTCGATTAACAACCTTCCTGAAGATTAAACCCTACAGTAGCAAATGGATTAGGGATCCGAAAATATCCTAAGTCAGGAACGTTTTTGCTGCAGAATCTGCTCAGTATTGGCAGTATGTTAAGAAGGCACAGAAAATGCTCCTATTTTTCCAGTGGATCCCTGAACAAGTTACTGAACCCGTCCCTCATTCGGGTTGTCCACATTTGGAGACCGTGAGTCAGGTTGGGTTATAGTTCCACACCCCTTGTACCCCAGGGGGGCTGAATTTTGTCCTTCAGCAGATGAGAAGGAGCATCATTGCCAAGTCTATTGATGTCCTTTCCCAGCATACATCCCCACAATACTTTCCGTTAGCGGTCAAACTGCAACCAATTAGCTTGACTGAGCAGATGTTCAGTTTCCTCCGCTTGGATCCAGGGTGTTGGAGCTGGTTTTAGTTCGCTCGCTCTCCCTCGCCAGCTGAGAATAATTACCTGCCCACAAGCCAGTGCTCCATCATCAGGGGAGCCATTGGGAAGCAGGAGGAGCGGAGCTATGAATCGGCTTTTGATCGGTGGAGTGTGGATGTCGGGAATCCTGGCCCTGTAACAAAATAGATGTGGGGGAAGAATTCCTGCTTGGGATTGATCACTGCGTCAATACGTTTCATGACATTCGACTTGTACACCAGGGTAGTAACAAGGGGCTGGATTTTCTGTTTTTGGGACTAAGTCCCCACGCCGTCGTAAAAATTGTTGCCTTTCACGTCAGATAAACTGGCGTGAAAAGGCCCCATATTCATAACTCTACAGGGGGCTAACAGGGACCCGTCGTGAATGTAGCAGCTTTAGTTGCAGATATGGGCCCCCCGCACTTCCGGGTCGGAGGTCACGCATGCGCACGGCCGCGGCCTCCAGCGGCCGCCCTGTGCTCCATGGCGGACTCAGACCACAGAGCTGGACCTCCCAAATAGTGCCCCCGATCGGCCGCGCGCCCGACCCGGTCCGCCAGCCCCCAAAATAGCCCGGTCCCGTATGAGCAAAGGGAGATGCCAGAAAGGTTGGGCTCAACCAGAGGCGGATACCACCTACTTCTAATTTACCTCTTGCCTGCTCACCATCCCACTTCTGCCACATCAGCAGGCGAGATGCGTGTGCCTGATAGTGATCATCTCGGACTGGCTGCATGGGCTCTGGGTCTGCAGAAGGGATGACTTCTGTCGAAAGGATACCTGCACCATCGAGTTGACACTGACAATGAGCGCACGTATGGATCCTTTACCTTTGTCTCCTGTACTACAGTGTTGCTCAGGAATTGCAAACAAGAGAGCCCCCTCCTATATTAATGCTTCATTCTGTACCACCTCCGCTGTTGTGATCCAACAGGAAGAGGCACTGCATCATTGTCTGGCCACATCCTGTTTCTTGTCTCATTTATCGGCTCGGCCACTGGCTTTTGCCAACTGTTTCCATTGGCCAAGCAACCTGGCTTTTGGACAAACAAACCCCTGAATTCGCAGGATCACAGAATTGTTACAGCGCAAAAGGAGGCCTTTTGGCCCATCGGGTCTGCGCCAACTCTCCAGACGAGCATCATGACTTGGTGCCTTTCCTCTGCCTTTTCTCCTGCGATGGAACCTGCCTCCACCACACTCCCGGGGAGTGCTTCCAAACCCGAACCACTCGCTCTGGGAAAAAGCTTTTTCTCACATCACTTTTGCTTCCTTTGCAAATCACTTTAAATCTGTGCCCTCTCGTTCTTGATCCTTTTAGGAGCGGGAACAGTTTCTCCTCGTCCGCTGTGCCCAGTGTGCTCATGATTCTGAATTCCTGACAATTAGTGTCCAAATTGAAGACTGAGGCTATAATGGAGGGCGAACAGCGTTGATGGGGCAAGAAAGAAGTTAGCATTTGACCCTTTTGTGAGGTATAGTGCATTTGCAGGGGGGGGGGGATTGACAATAATAATAATCTTTATTATTGTCACAAGTAGGCTTACATTAACATTGCAATGCTGTTACTGTGAGAATCCCCTAGTCGCCACACTCCGGCGCCTGTTCGGGTACACGGAGGGAGAATTCAGATTGTCCAATTCACCCAACAAGCACGTCTTTCGGGACTTGTGGGAGGAAACCGGAGCACCCGGAGGAAACCCACGCAGACACGGGGGGAAGGTGCAGACTCCACACAGACAGTGACCCAAACCGGGAATCGAACCTGGGACCCTAGTGCTGTGAAGCAACAGTGCTGACCACTGGGCTACCATGCAGTACAGCTTGATATGGTCACACGGGGTGCTGGAAGGGAATGGTGTAGGAGGAAGGAGGTGGGGAATGGGATCAAAAAGAAAATGGTTATAGAAACTTCAACACGTTCAAGGCCGCGTGCAGTGACCAAGGGTAACCCTTTGCCTGTGACAGGTGGAGGATTTGGTAGGCAAGGCTGAGGGAAATGAGAACAGTTTCAGTATCATAAAAGCCAATATGTTCAGAATAAAGTCGAATTGTTTTGCTATCGTTGTGTGCGAGAACACACTTTAAAACAAAAGAGAGATAAAAGTTTAACCGCTAAAAGATTGCAGAAGGTTTGTGTCTGGAACGTTCTGATATTTGCCGTCTCCCAGTGTGACACTCCTTAACCACTTCAAATGGATGTACAGCTCGCAGGGAATGCCCTGCGTGGGTCCAGGAGCACATGAGAGCAATTTTCCATCCCAGTCCTATAAATGGCATCAAGCTTTAACATGATGAAATGCTGGAGATGGAAACGTGCAGTAATACATTGCAGTCTATAATTACCGTGTTAGATCACTAATGGTTAATTCTGACGCAGTATCTCTGAATCAACTGTGCACCAGACTTGCTGCTGTCCAATAACTCAGTCTTCACAGAACCAATACGTGGCAAAAACTTTTTTGGCAAAGGCAACTTTGTGCAGAGACTGTTCCTGCTCTTATGGTTAGCAAGAATCTATTTGTACCGTCTTTAAAAATAGCCTGTCTAGTTGAAATTACCAATGATTTAAACTTTACGAAACAACATTTTCTTTTTAAAAAAAATAACTTTTATTAAAGTTTTCACAAAATATCAACAACAAAATGTAAAAGGAACCCAATAGAATGAAATACAAAACAATACAACCCCGTGCCCCCCTCCCCCCTATACAGAAATAATATATTAACACCCGCCGAAACACATAGCAAATATAGCAAATATATACACCCCCTCAGATCCCCCAATATAGACAAACAAAAATAAAATAGAACCCACCCCCCCTCGCCCCCCCGGGTTGCTGCTGCTGCTGACCATTGTCTACCGTTCTGCCAGGAAGTCCAAGAACGGTTGCCACCGCCTGAAGAACCCTTGTACCAATCCCCTTAAGGCAAATTTCACCCTCTCCGATTTAATAAACCCCGCCATATCGTTGATCCAGGGTTCCATGCTTGGGGGCCTCGCATCCTTCCACTGAAGAAGAATCCTTCGCCGGGCTACCAGGGACGCAAAGGCCAGAATACCGGCCTCTTTCGCCTCCTGCACTCCCGGCTCCTCTGCAACCCCAAATATTGCGAGCCCCCAGCCCGGTTTGACCCTGGATCCTACCACCCTCGACACCGTCCTCGCTACGCCCTTCCAAAATTCCTCCAGCGCTGGGCATGCCCAAAACATATGGGTGTGATTTGCTGGGCTCCCTGAGCACCTAACACACCTGTCCTCACCCCCAAAAAACCATCTCATCCTTGTCCCGGTCATGTGTGCCCTGTGCAGCACCTTAAACTGTATGAGGCTGAGCCTCGCGCACGAAGAGGAAGAGTTCACCCTCCCTAGGGCATATGCCCACGTCCCCTCCTCGATCTCCTCTCCCAACTCCTCCTCCCACTTACCTTTCAACTCCACCACCGAGTCCTCCTCCTCCTGCATCACCTGGTATGTTGCCGAGATCTTCCCCTCTCCAACCCACGCCCCCGAGAGCACCCTGTCCTGTACCGTGCATGGCGGCAGCAGCGGGAATTCCACCACTTGCCGCCTGGCAAACGCCCTTACCTGTAGATACCTAAAGGCGTTTCCCCGGGGGGAGCCCGTACTTCTCCTCCAGCTCACCCAGGCTCGCGAACTTCCCATCCACAAACAGGTCCCCCAACCTTCTTATCCCTGCCCTGTGCCACCCCGAAAACCCTCCATCTATTCTCCCTGGGACAAACCGGTGGTCCCCCCATATTGGGATCCACACCGAGACCCCCACTTCCCCCTTGTGCCGCCTCCATTGCCCCCCAAATTTGAGGGCAGCCGCCACCACTGGGCTCGTGGTATACCTCATTGGAGGGAGCGGCAGCGGCGCCGTTGCCATTGCCTCCAGACTCGTACCCTCACAAGACGCCGTCTCCAGCCTCTTCCATGCCGCCACCTCCCCCTCCATCACCCACTTGCGCACCATCGCCACATTGGCAGCCCAGTAGTACCCACAGAGGTTGGACAGCGGCAGCCCCCCCCATCCCTACTCCGCTCCAGGAACATCCTTCTCACCCTCGGAGTCCCTCGCGCCCACACAAACCCCGTTATGCTCCTGTTGATCCGCCTAAAGAAGGCCTTCGGGATAAGAATGAGGAGGCACTGGAACAGGAACAAAAACCTTGGGAGCACCGTCATCTTGACTGACTGCACCCTACCCGCCAGGGACAGCGGCAACACGTCCCACCTCTTAAACTCCTCCTCCATTTGCTCCGCCAGCCTCGTGAAATTAAGTCTATGCAGGGCCCCCCAGCTCCTGGCCACCTGGACCCCCAAATACCTGAAGCTCCTCTCCGCCCTTTTTAGTGGGAGCTCGCCAATCCCCCTCTCCTGGTCCCCTGGGTGAACCACAAACAACTCACTCTTCCCCATGTTGAGCTTGTACCCTGAGAAATCCCTGAACTCCCTGAGGATCCTCATTACCTCCGGCATTCCCCCTACCGGGTCCGCCACATAGCAGCAAGTCGTCCGCATAGAGCGACACCCTATGCTCCTCCCCACCCCGCACCAGCCCCCTCCAGTTCCTCGACTGCCTCAGTGCCATAGCCAGGGGTTCAATCGCCAGCGCGAAGAGCAGGGGGGACAAGGGACACCCCTGCCTCGTCCCTCGATGCAACCGAAGGTACTCTCAGACCTCTTGTTCATGGCCACACTCGCTATCGGGACCTCATACAACAGTCTAACCCACCTGACGAATCCCTCCCCAAACCCGAACCTCTTCAGCACCTCCCACAAGTACCCCCACTCTACCCTATCGAAGGCCTTCTCAGCGTCCATCGCCGCACTATCTCCGCCTCCCCCTCCCTCGCCGCCATCATAATAACATTCAGGAGCCTCCGCACATTCGCGTTCAACTGCCTCTCCTCCACGAACCCCGTCTGGTCTTCGTGGATGATCTGCGGCACACAATCCTCAATTCTCGAGGCTAAGACCTTCGCCAGCACCTTGGCATCTACGTTTAGCAAGGAAATCGGTCTGTAAGACCCACACTGCAGGAGATCCTTGTCCCGCTTCAGGATCAAGGAGATCAGCGCCCGGGACATCGTCGGGGGCAACGCCCCCCCCCCCCCACTTGCCTCATTGAAGGTCCTAACCAATAACGGGCCCAACAGGTCCACATATTTTTTGTAAAATTCGACTGGGAAACTGTCCAGCCCCGGTGCCTTCCCCGCCTGCATGCTCCCTATCCCTTTGGCCAGCTCCTCCAACCCAATCGGGGCCCCTAATCCCGCCACCAGTCCCTCCTCCACCTTCGGGAATTTCAGTTGGTCCAGAAAGCAGCCCATCCCTCCCTCCTCCAGTGGGGGCTCGGACCGATACAGTTCCTCATAAAAGTCCCTGAAGACCCCATTGATGCCAACCCCACTCTGCACTACACTCCCTCCCGTATCCTTAACTCCCCCGATCTCCCTAGCTGCGTCTCGCTTCCGAAGCTGATGCGCCAGCATCCGACTTGCCTTTTCCCCATATTCATAAATCGCCCCTGGGCCTTCCTCCACTGCACCTCCGCCTTCCTGGTGGTCACCAGGTCGAATTCGGCCTGGAGGCTGCGCCTCTCCCTCAACAGTCCCTGCTCCGGCACCCCCGCATACCTCCTGTCTACCCTCACCATCTCCCCCACCAGCCTCTCCCTCTCCCTCTGCTCTCTCCTCTCCTTGTGGGCCCTAATGGAGATCAGCTCTCCCCTAACCACCGCCTTTAGCGCCTCCCAGACCATCCCCACTCGGACCTCCCAGTTATCGTTGGCCTCCAGGTATCTCTCTATGCTTCTTCGGACCCGCTCACTCCCCTCCTCGTCCGCCAACAGCCCCACCTCCAAGCGCCACAACGGGCGCTGGTCCCTCTCCTCCCCCAGCCCTAGGTCTACCCAATGAGGAGCGTGATCTGAAATGGCTATCGCCGAGTACTCTGTATCCTCTACTTTCGCAATCAACGCCCTGCTCATAACAAAAAAGTCGATCCTGGAATAGGCCTTATGAACGTGCGAGAAGAATGAAAATTCCCCAGCCCTTGGCCTTGCAAATCTCCAAGGGTCCACCCCTCCCATCTGGTCCATAAACCCCCTCAGCACTTTAGCCGCCGCCGGCCTCCTACCTGTCCTAGACCTGGAGCGATCCAGTTCCGGATCCAACACGGTGTTAAAGTCCCCCCCCCATTATCAGGCCCCCCACTTCCAAAGTCCGGGATCCGACCCAACATGCACCGCATAAAACCCACATCGTCCCAGTTCGGGGCGTACACGTTGACCAGCACCACCCTCTCCCCTTGCAGCTTACCACTTACCATTACGTACCTGTCTGTCACAATGCTCGACGCCTCGAACGACACCCTCTTTCCCACCAAGATCGCCACCCCCCCCCCACCCGATTTTTGGCATCCAGCCCCGAATGAAACACCTGGCCCACCCACCTCTTCCTGGTTTGCCACCTTCAGGTATGTCTCCTGGAGCATGACCACATCCGCCTTCGGCCCCTTCAGGTGCGCGAACACACGGGCCCGCTTAACCGGCCCATTCAGTCCCCTTACGTTCCAGGTTATCAGCTGGATCAGGGGGCTACCCGCCCCCCTCCCCCACCGACTAGCCATAACCCCTCCTCGGCCAGCCACGCGCCTGTGCCCCACGCCCGGCCCGTTCCCCACGGCGGCAGACCCCCGTCCCAGCACCCTCTACTCACTCCAGCTCCCCCTTGACCATACCAGCAGCAACCCGGTCCGGTCCCCCCCACCCCCCCACCCCCACCCCCGCCCCACCTCCCAGCTAGGACCCCTCCTAGCTGCATTGCTCCCCCCATTGCACTCCCGCAAGTCAGCTGACTCCTGCTGACCCCGGCCGCTCCCGCCTCTCCTTCGACTCCTCCCATTGTGGGACTTCCCCTCCCCCTCCGTTACCCACCAGCAGGCTCTCCGCATCCCCCTTCTATCCCAAGCACGGGAAAAAGCCCGCGCTTTCCACCTGCAGAGCCCCGCCTCCTCTGTCGCAGCTCCTTTTACAGGCCCAGTCCCCTCACCCCCGACTCGGGCCTCCCCCTCCCCCGCGGGGCCCCATCCCCCTTACCGGCCATCTACCCCCTACTCTGTTTACTTGCCCCCCTCCAAGAGCCCATCGGACAGACCCAACCAAAACAGTGCCCAACCCACCCTACCCACCCACACCGAATCAAAAATAAACAAGAACAAAGAACCCCCCCCTCAAAATGTAACACAACAACAACAATCCCCGACCATCCCCACGCCCGACCCCCCATCCCGACCCTCAGTTTGTGTCCAGCTTCTCGGCCTGAACAAAGGCCCACGCCTCCTCCGGGGACTCAAAATAATGGTGCCGGTCCTTGTAGGTGACCCACAGTCACTCCGGCTGCAGCATGCCAAACTTCACCCCCTTCCTGTGCAGCACCGCCTTCGCTCGATTGTACCCGGCCCTCTTCTTCGCCACCTCCGTGCTCCAGTCCTGATATATTCGAACCTCCGCATTCTCCCACCTGCTGCTCCTCTCTTTCTTGGCTCACCTGAGTACGCACTCCCGATCAACGAACCAATGAAACTGCACCAACACCGCCTGCGGCGGCTCGTTAGCCTTGGGCCGCCTCGCCAGCACTCTATGGGCCCCTTCCAGCTCCAGGGGCCGCTGGAAGGATCCCGCTCCCATCAGCGAGTTTAACATGGTGACCACATAGGCCCCCACGTCCGACCCTTCCAGCCCCTCCGGGAGGCCCAGGATCCACAGATTCTTCCGCCTCGACCGATTCTCCATCTCCTCGAACCGTTCCTGCCATTTCTTGTGGCGCGCCTCATGCGCCTCCACCTTTACAGCTAGGCCCAAGATCTTGTCCTTGTTATCTGAGATCTTTTGTTGGACCTCGCGGATCGTCACCCCCTGGGCCGTCTGGGTCTCCAGCAGCTTATCAATAGAGGCCTTCATCGGCTCCAGCAGGTCTGTTTTGAGCTCCCTGAAGCAGCGCTGGATAGCCTCCTGCTGCTCCTGCGCCCACTGCATCCACGCTGCCTGGTCCCCGCCCGCCGCCATCTTGCTCTTCTTCCCTCGCACTTTCTTTGGCTTCACCACCACTTTTTTAGTCGTCTCGCTCCTGGTCCAAGCCATACACTGTCGGGGGAATGTTGCAGTCTTCTTCCCACGCTGGGAAATGTCGAGAAAATGCCGTTGGGGGCCCTGAAGATGCCCAAAAGTCCGTTACAAGCGGGAGCGCACAAATCCTTCAATCACAAAATATCCTGAAAGAATCCGTAGGTTCCCTGCAGTACTGAGAATAGTTTGGGGGGAGGAGGGATTGTAGCAAATTTTCAGGACAAATCTATCCTAAATATCTGAAACACGAGGCTCTGGGTTCCGTGCCACTCCAGGGCGAAGCAGGGAAACCAAGGCAGATGCTGCCAAACTCTCTTCAGGTCCTGCACGTCCATTACTGAGGGAGTGCTGCCTTTTGGAGGAGGCGTCAAGCCGAGGCCCATCTGCCTGCTTGGGTGGGTGGGTATAAAACATTCCCTCGGCACTATTTCAAAGAAGAGCTCCGCAGTGGCACAGAAACATAGAAAACAGGAGCGACTGGAGGACATCCGAGCCTGCTCCGCCATTCATGATGATCATGCCTGATCATCATAGCATTTACAGTGCAGAAGGAGGCCATTCGGCCCATGAAGTCTGCCCCAGCCCTTACAAAGCGCACCCTATTCAAGCCCAGTATCTACCATATCGCAGTAACCCCCACGTAACCTTTTTTGGATACTGTGGGGAATTTAGCATGGCCAATCCACCTAACACGCACATCTTTGGAGCACCCGGAGGAAACCCACACAGACACGGGGAGAACGTGCAGACTCCGCACAGACAGTGACCCAGCCGGGAATTGAACCTGGGACCCTGGAACTGTGAAGCAACTGTGCTAACCACTGTTCTACTGTGCTGCCCATCATTCAAGTCAGTACCCTATTCCCACATCCCCCCACACCCCCGATATCCTTTGATCATTTTGCCCCAAGGCCTGTATCTAACTCTTCCTTCCCAACATAGAAGGTTTTGTCTTTCTGTGGTAGCAAATTCCACAGGCTCACACCACTCTCTGTGTGAAGAAATTTCTCCTGACCTCCTAAATGGTCTTCCACGTACCCTCAGACTGTGGGCCCCAAAACAGTCCCAAATACATTCCGCCTCCACAATGCCAGCGCAAAGAGGGAACTCAGCAGGTTGGCGCTGTGGTGTAGATGGTTAAAGCGCCTGTATTGTAAACAGGAGATCCTGAGTTTGAATCTCAGCGGTTCTTTCAGACCTTGAGGTCAAATCGGCTACCTTGAAAAGAAATGCTCCCAATTCATTTTGAGAGCAGAAAATGTTGGCAAAATCTGTCGCACCAACCACAAAGTTTGCTTTCCCTTGGGGTTGCACAGCGGTTAGCACTGCTGCCTCACAGCGCCAGAGACACGGGTTCAATCCGGCCTCGGGTGACTGTCTGTGTGCAATTTGCACCTTTTTTTATTTTTAAAACATGTTTTTATTCTCCATTTTCACATTTTCCTTCAAAATTTACACCCCACCCACAAACAGTAAACGGTAACAAATACAAAATCAATCCCCTTAACAATACCAATGATCCCATCCTCCCACCACCCCAAACAACGGCCCACCTGGCAATATATGCATCCAATAAACCAAACCCTCCCATGGTGGCAACAAAAAACAATGGAGAAAAAGAAAAAGGAGTCCAGGACCGCCCATTGTCACCATTGACCTATAGAGTCCACTCCGTCTCCCCCCCCCCTCTACACTCAACGCCATCTAACCTCTGAAAGAGTACCGTACATGATACCCAAGAGTCGTACAAACCCCCCGCCCCTCCCGTCCACTGCCTCTTGTAAAACTCCTCCCCCCAACCTCGGTTCCTTCCCCCCCAACTTTCCACCCCGGCTAGACCACTCGGACCCTGCTCTGCCAGGCTCCGATGGCCGCAGCCCCTTCCCCACCTCACTCCCGTTCACTGGCCGGCTTAAATCGGCCAGCGAGGAGGCCCCCCCGCCCGGGTCCGTTTCCCCCTTGCCCGGCACTAGGAAAGCCCAGATATCCCCTTTTAGCACACAAACCCCGCATATCCATCTACACCCCAAAGAGCCCTCATTTCGAGTGAAAGTCCCATCACTTCCCTTGTCCAAATATATACAACATTGGCTCCTTTAGCCCATACACCCACACGCAGTGAAACAAAAAAAAGAAGAAAATACAGTCAGTCATGAGGTCACATCGGCACATGGCCATTTCTCAATTTCTCAGTTCTGCCACAGTCCTTCTGCTTTCGCAAACTCCTCCGCTGCTTCCGCCGTTCCAAAATAAAAGTCCCTGAGCTTGTAAGTCACCCTCAGCTTCGCTGGATATACAATGCCGCACCGCACCTTGCTAATGTACAGTGCCCTCTTCACCCGGTTGAAGGCAGCCTGCCTCCTCGCCAGCTCCACCGTAAAGTCCTGGTATACACGTATACCAGCTCCTGCCCACTGCACCACCCGCTTCTGCTTGGCCCAGCTCAGGACCTTCTCCTTCACACTGTACCTACGGAAGCACAGAGTCACTAACCTTGGCGGCTCACTCGCCTTTGGTACAGGCCTCCACGACCGATGAGCCCGATCCAGTTCATATCGGGAGGGATCCTCCCCCTCCCCCAGTAGTTTTGCCAGCATCGCGGCAAACTACTCAATCGGCCTCGGTCCTTCAACTCCTTTGGGCAGCCCCACGACCCTCAAATTCTGTCACCTGGATCTGTTTTCCAGGTCTTCCATTTTTCCTCGCAGATCCTTGTTAATGTCCATCACCTTCCACATTCCCGCCGTCACCGGAAGTTCGAGCAGATCCATTTCTTAAAGGTACATTTCTTAAACACTCATTTCTTAAAGGGTACTCTCACATGACAAGGTCAACTGTGGTTACGGGGATAGATGTGCAGCATAACTGGGGTTATGGGGGTAGGACAGGGTGGTGAGCCTAGATAGGGTGCTCTTTCGGAGAGTCGGTGCAGAATCGATGGGCCAAATCGCCGCCTTCTGCACTGTAGGGATTCTATAGATTTGACCCGGTTTCCTCCTGCAGTTCAGGTTCGGTGGTTTGGCCACACTAAATTGCCCTTAGTGACCCAAAAGATGTGTAGGTTAGATTAAGGGGTTAATGAGACGGGCGGGGGAGTGAGCTTGGGTGAAGTACTCTTTCAGAGGGTCGGTGCAGACTCGTGGGCCGAATGGTCTCCTTCTGCACTGAATGGCAAGAGACTGAATCACAAACATTTGAAATGAAATGAAATGAAAATCGCTTATTGTCACAAGTAGGCTTCAAATTAAGTTACTGTGAAAAGCCCCTAGTCGCCACATTCCGGCGCCTGTTCGGGGAGGCTGGTACGGGAATTGAACCGTGCTGCTGGCCTGCCTTAGTCTGCTTTCAAAGCCAGTGATTTAGCCCTGTGCTAAAACAGCCACTTTTTTCTTTATCTTTTATCTTTCTTCCAAAATTCTGCCAAATTGCATCAGGTCCTGCACATCCATCGCCATTTTTGTTGACCAGTGTTAGCTCTCTGCCTTGATCTTAAAATTCTCAACTCAGTAACTTCATCCAGCCCAAGAACCCACTGAGGTATATCTGCTCATTCTATTCTGGCCTCTTGTGTATCCCTGACTTCCTTCCCTTCACTCTTTGCAGCCTCCCATCAAAACAGTCTGTAGCCTAAATGAGAGAATTCCCTTCCTGAGCCTCTCCATTTCTCTTCGCGTAGTCACGCCTTAAAATCTCTCTCTTTGATCCAAGCTAGTTTACTTTTATTGAAGGTGTTATATGAGTCAATGCTGCAAAGGTATTGGAGTGTCTGTCTGTGCGTGTGTGTCTCAGTCTGTGTGTGTGTATCTCTGTCTGTGGGCATGCGTCTTTGTCTGTGCATGTGTGCCTCTGTCTGTGGGCATGCGTCTTTGTCTGTGCATGTGTGCCTCTGTGCGTGTGTATCTCTGTCTGTGGGCATGTGCCTCTGTCTCTGTCGTGTGTGTGTGTCTGTCTTCACTCTATGGCGGGGGCACAAGCTCCTGTATGTTCTGCCGCTGTACGCGTTCTGTTTCACTACACTACCAACTCTATTACCTAGTTATCACACCTGCTAATGGCAGCGTTCTCATCGGCAATGTCTGTATTCCAGGAAAACCAGCTGTAGCCTCGAAATATCCACGTTGCACCAGTATACTGTGGGGGGATGAATTAAGATAGTCAAACTGTTTCCAATGCAACTACCACCATTGCTTTTCTCTAATCCTATACAGTCCAAAAATTAATTGTACAGCACAAAAGAGGCAATTTGGCTCGTTGCTCTGCCTCTTTGAAAAAGTTGTTTAATTCTATCCACTCCCCTGCTGTCCCCATACTCTTGCGAATGTCTCCTTTGCTGGTATTTATCTGTTTGTCTTTGAAAATTGCGATTAAATCTGCTTCCATTCAGGCAGGGAATTTCTTTCGTTTTGGGATGACATTATTTTCACAATTCCAGCAGATATAAAGCGACAATTTTTCACATCACAACAATTACACCTCAGTGCAATCTGATTGGAGACATTGAAAGAGAACATCTTTTTAACCTGTTCAGTCTTGCCGGTCTGATGATTATGTAATCGCTGATCTTGGGAGAGGGAAATTTTTCCATTGTTATTCACGCCCATCCCGTCAGTGGTTTCACCTTCTAAGTGTTGAGCAGAAACAATCTACTGTCAATTGAAATGCCCTTAGATTTCAAACGGTCATCTTTTAAAATTAATTCATGCCACCTCCTTTAATTAAGATAGATTCAATGATAAAATATAATCCTCAAATGGTACAGCTTTCAAAATAAGGTTTACACCCAAGATGGCGCCGGAGCGAGGCGACTCCCTGCGAGCTCTCCCAAACAGATCCACTTTTTACTTTGCCCGCCTGCATGCTCCCCAACCCCATAACCAGCTCCTCTATCCCAATGGGGGCCCCCAAGCCTTCCACTTGCCCCTCCTCCACTCTCGGGAACCTCAATTGGTCCAGGAACTGCCGCATCCCCTCCCCTCCCCTCCTGGGGCTCTGACTTATACAGGTTCCCTTAGAAATTCCTGAACACCTCATTTATTTTAGCCGAACTCCGCACCGTGTTCCCCCCTCTGTCCCTGATTCCTCCAATTTCCTTCGCTGCCTCCCTCTTGCGTAGCTGATGCGCCAGCATCCGGCTCGCCTTCTCCCCATATTTGTATACTGCCCCCTGCACCTTCATCCACTGGGTCTCAGCTCTTCCCGTGGTCAACAATTCAAATTCCGTTTGGAGGCTCCGTCGCTCCTTCAGCAGCCCCCCTTCAGGGGAATCCGCATACCTCCTATCCACCCTTAATATCTCCCCCACCAACCTCTCCCTCGCCGTTCTCTCTCTCTTCTCCCTGTGAGCCCTAATTGAGATGACCTCTCCCCTAACCACCGCTTTCAGAGCCTCCCAAACCACACCAACCGGTACTTCCCCAATATCACTGGCCTCTATGTATCTCTGAATGCACCCCCGGACCCGCCCACAAACCTCCTTATCTGCCAACAGTCCCACGTCCAAACGCCACAGCGGGCGCTGGTCCCTTTCCTCCCCCAACTCCAACTCCACCCAGTGCGGAGCGTGGTCCGAAATCACATTGGCCGAATATTCCGTAACCTCCACTCTTGGAATCAGTGCCCTGCGCACCACAAAGAAATCTATCCGTGAATAGGCCTTATGCACGTGGGAGAAAAAAGAGAACTCTCTGGTCGCTGGCCTAGCAAACCTCCACGGATCCACTCCCCCCATCTGATCCATAAACCCCCTGAGAACCTTGGCCGCAGCTGGCCTCTTGCCCGACCTCAACCTGGATCGGTCCAGTGCCGGGTCCAGTACCGTATTATAGTCCCCTCCCCATTATCAGGCTCCCCGCTTCCAGATCCGGAATCCGACTCAGCAAGCACTTCATGAACCCTGCATCGTCCCAATTTGGGGCATCCACATTCACCAGCACCACTCGGGTCCCCTGCAGCCTACCACTCACCATCACATATCGACCCCCATTATCAGCCACAATGTTCAGCGCCTCGAACGACACCCGCTTTCCCACCAGTATTGCAACCCCTCTATTCTTCACATCCAGCCCCGAATGAAAAACCTGCCCCACCCATCCCTTTCTCAGCCTGATCTGATCCACCACTTTCAAGAGCGTCTCCTGCAACATAGCCACGTCTGCCTTCAGTCCCTTTAAGTGTGTGAACAACAGGGCCCTCGTGACCGGCCCGTTCAGGCCCCTAACAATCCATGTGATCAGCCGGGTCGGGGGACCACCCCCCCCCCCCCCCCCCCCCCCCGCCCTGCCGACTAGCCATCTCCTTTCTTAGTCCAGCCACGTGCTCACGCCTCCTGCACTCTCCAGCCCTCCAGGCGGAGGACCCCCGCCCCGACTCTCCCTCTTACCTCCAGCTTCCCTTCGGTCAATGCAGCAACCCAGTCCCTCCCCCCCCCGGCTCGAAACCTGTCCAGCCCCCTTGCTCCCCCCATTGCACTCTCGTAAGTCAGCTGACTCCTGCTGACCACAGTCGCTCCCGCCTCTGCCAACAATCCCCCTTTAGATTCCCCGTCAAAGTCCCCCCCTAGGCTCACCACTCTTTGTGTGAAGAAGTGTCTCCTTACCTCTGTACAACATGGTTTCCCCTGAATCCTCAGGCTGTGAGCCCTGGTTCTGGACACACCTATCATTGGTAACATCTTCCCTGCATCTGCCCTGTCTAGTCCTGTTCGAATTGCATAAGTCTCTATGAGATCCCCCCTCATTCTTCTGAACTCCAGCGAGAACAATCCCAACCTAGTCAATCTCTCCTCATATGACAGTCCCGCCATCCCTGGAATCAGTCTGGCAAACCTTCGCTGCTCTCCCTCGAGAGCAAGAACATCCTTCCTCAGAGAAGGAGACCAAAACTGCCCACAATACTCCCGGTGTGGCCTCACCAAGGCCCTGTACAATTGTAGCAACACATCCCTGCTTCTATACTCGAAACCTCTCGCAATGAAGGCCAACATACCATTAGCCTTCTTTACCGCCTGTTGCACCTACATGCTTACCTTCAGCGACTAGTGCACAAGGACACCCAGGTCCCGCTGCACACTCCATTCTCCTAATTTACAACCATTCAGGTTGCCTTCCTGTTTTAGCTTCCAAAATGAATAACCTCACACTTATATGGATATATTTTCAGTTTGGAGCTTATTGACCCATGGTGCTTGACCCAGACATTGTCTCGGCATAGTTCTCTGCGGTTTGGTCCTTTTTTGACCTGGCTCCCACGTCAACTCTCAGAAATTCCTTTGTTCACTGATGAGTGTTTCAAAACAATCTCCTCTCCTGTGATGGCCTCTTTCCTCTCTCTGTGAATGTGACCAGTGTTCTCTGCACTCAAAAGGGGTCACTGCAGAGGGGTCAAGGGCTGGGGAAACTGTGCGGTACATAATCGGATGTCTAAAAGGACTGTTGCTCAGGTGTTGATAGAAGTAAAATGATAAGTTTCCATTCCTCTTTGTTATTTTTTGGCAGTGCCACTACCAGGAGTGGCCCCTTTTAATTTGCCCCTCAGTTAATTTTTGTTATTCTATTTACTTGACTGACCCTAAAATACATCATGGGTTGACCAATTGTCCCCAGCGGGCAGGTTATAACAGGATTCCACACAAAAAAATGGAGGAATTTTATACGTCAAGTTTCCGCGATCTTTAATCTTCAAAATTATTTTTTGCCTGAAGTCACCCCCAGCCACACATCTGGCCACAATCCCTGATTAGCGGCATAGTTTCAAAAACTGAACTGTTTTCTGGCTGGGGAAAGATCAAAATTGTCAATGAGCTCATTACTCTGTCAGTGTGAGTGTGCAAAACACTGCGGAGGCTGGAACTCCTGGAAGGGCTGGTTTATCACACAGGGCTAAATCGCTGGCTTTGAAAGCAGACCAAGGCAGGCCAGCAGCACGGGTTCAATTCCTGTACCAGCCTCCCCGAACAGGCGCCGGAATGTGGCGACTAGGGGCTTTTCACAGTAACTTCTAAGGGGCTTGTTTAGCACAGGGTTATATCGCTGGCTTTGAAAGCAGACCAAGGTAGGCCAGCAGCACGGTTCAATTCCCATACCAGCCTCCCCGAACAGGCGCCGGAATGTGGCGACTAGGGGCTTTTCACAGTAACTTCATTTGAAGCCTACTTGTGACAATAAGCGATTTTCATTTCAACTCGAAAATAAAAACAGAAAATGCTGGATAAACTCAGCAGGTCTGGCAGCATCTGTGGAGAGAGAAATACAAGAGTTAACGTTTCGAGTCCACATGACCCTTCTACAGGAGGTGGAGAAAGGGTAAGTTCTGTCGAAGGGTTTCCGGACTCGGGACATTAACTGCTTCCCTCTCCACAGAGGCAGCCCGACCTGCTGAGTTTATCCAGCATTTTCTGTTCAGTGTGGTGTCCTGGTGAGAGCTTAATCCCGTAAACAAGTCAGAGGAGACTTTATTCACGGTGGCACAATGGTTAGCACTGTTGCTTCACAGCGCCAGGGTCTCGGGTTCCATTCCCGGCTTGGGTCACTGTCTGTGCGGAGTCTGCACGTTCTCCCCGTGTGTGCGTGGGTTTCCTCCGGGCGCTCCGGCTTCCTCCCACAGTCCAAAGATGTGCAGGTTAGGTGGATTGGCCGTGCTAAATTGCCCTTAGTGTCCAAAAAAGGTTGGGTGGGGTTGCTGGGTTGCGGGGATGGGGTGGAGGTGTGGGCTTGGTTAGGGTTCTCTTTCCAAGGGCCGGTACAGACTCGACGGGCCGCAGGGCCTCCTTCTGCACTGTAAATTCTATGATTTGAGCTGAGATTTTATAATTTCTGACTCTGCCAGGGGTTTAAGTGGGCAGGAAGCTTTTGAACACACCCACACAAGTTTGGGATACATTCAACGGAGGAGTTGTTTATTGTTCTCCTGGCCAACAGTTTTGTCGGCTCACTTGCATGTCTATATGTTCCATCTTTTCTTTCATCCATCCTTACTTTGTATAATCTCATGTTTTACCCCCTCTCGCTGTATCTTCTCACCCGCTCTCTTTCCTGGAACAGTAAGTGTGTCTGTAGAACTTTGTGACAACCAGCATTGCATGGTATGGAGAATCCTGATGATGGCTGGGAATTTCCAAACCCGCCATGGTGGGACGGCAATGCAACTGATGTCTGAATGATCGGTATTGCAACATTGCAGAGTTCACATCCAGGTGGTCGTTTCTCTGGGGCCGATGCGGATTTTGCACGGAGCTTTTGGGACAGTAAGGCTTTTGCCCTGATTGTGTAGTGTGCTGTTTGGCTTTCGGTTGGGCTCGAAGGGGGAAAGGGTGACGGGGCCCTGCCAAGAATGATTTGCTGAGTTGCGTTACTCTTCCTCTTTGCAATTTAGCCAACGCGAGCTGGTCACCTTTCCACCGACCACATCCTGGAGTTTCCCAAGCTCGGCAGAGAGCTCTCTGCAATATTTCATCACCTGACGTTGCCTTTTCAAACCTGTGGACCCCAGGTTGCTTGAGCCTTCTCACGATCTACTAACCTGGACAAATGTTCACTTAACAACCTGTGCGTTATCCAGTGGCTGGATTTTCCCCTCTCCCGGCAGGAGCTGAAGTTGTCGCACTCTATACGTCAGGTTCTGCTGAAATAACCACTAACAGTGCTTCTGTTTCCTCTGTATCAGACAGCACGTTTGTTGTGGTATGTATTAGGGGTAATGTGGTACCTGTGAAGCCGAGAGGCTATTGGCTGACAGATCCCGGTTCCTGGTTGGATCTGCCGACTTCTGGCTCCGGCCTGAAGGCGGAGTATAAGAGCCCGAGCTTCTCCCCGCAGCCTCATTCTGTTGCTGAGCTGCTGGGGACAAGTCTCGCTTAATAAAGCCTGAATCGACTTCATCACTTCACGTCTCGCGTAAGTCATTGTGCGCTACAACGTTTAAACAACGGCCACTGTCATTAGCAAATGCATATTGCATCTGTTTCTTTGCTCTGTAAGTTGAAACTGTTGCTGATATGCTTCCACTCTTGGCCTTACAGTAACTACATCGCGAAGGCGTCAGTAGGATCTGCTCCGACCTTGTTCTAATTACAGTGGTAACTACTTGTTTCAGCAATAGGCCCATAACACAGACCTTCTGTTGTAGAATATTCTCTTGCTGCCAGACCTTTGGACTGTTTGACTCTACGCTGCATTCCCAAAAGAATTCTTCTCAATTTAAGAATGCATGACACCATTCCATGAAATTGACCCGATTTGGGCAATTTCCCTCCGAGGAGCCAGACCGTGACCTGATCCATATGATTGTGGCAGATCATTGGGATGCTGGTGAAACAACTTTGTAGTGCAGTTGTAGACATCACTGAACTGACAGTGAGGCGCGTTGCTTACTGCTGACTCTGTCTCCCTCCTCGATCGCTCACTCATCAGATCCTCATCAGCCTCAGTGTCCAGTCCCAAAGGTTGAGTTTCAAATTATCGATCCTGCTGCAGTATTTCTTTCCACCTCCTCTTATTCCTAATATCACACCCCTCCTTCACCCACTTCCACCGCATTCCAATCTCCACTGGCGCCAGAACTAATTTCTGGAGTCTCTCCTAGTTGGCCACCAACCTCCCATGTACATCAAGCAACCCCACCCACTCCTCTACTAACATTGCCTCACCCTCCATACAGATGCCCTCCCGCTGATAGTCCTTGTCACTCTAGATAGTCCTCTGCACACTGACAGCCCTCTCCATTCCACCATTAATGGCCAAAGTTTTCATCTCCTTCATTCCTCCTATGTCTAAATCCCTTTTCCTCACTTCATGGCTCTTCTTCCCAAACGCACCTCGACAAACCAAAATCTTTGGTTATTTCTCCTAGAGATAAGCCCCAGATACAACTGGAGCGGCACAGCGGTTAGCACGGCTGCCTCACAGCGGCAGGGACCCGGGTTCAATTCCGGCCTTGGGTGACTGTCCGTGCGGAGTCTGCACTTTCTCCCCGTGCCTGCGTGGGTTTCCTCCGGGTGCTCCGGTTTCCTCCCACAGTCCAAAGATGCATTAGCATAGCATCTTTAATGTAACAAAAAAAAAACCAACGCTTTTCAAATAAATAAAACAAAAATGTTGCCAGTGAGGGGAGATCATAGAATCGCTACAGTGCCGAAGGAGGCCATTCAGCCCATCAATTCTGCCCCAATCCTCCCTAGACGCACTCCCTCACAACCGCCTAACCGTTGGACACAAAAGGATAATTGATCATGGCCAATCCATCTAACCTGCACATCTTTGGACTATAGGAATGCTCCAAAAGCACTCCTGCACAATGAACTATCCCAAAGTGTGGTGACCATTATGGAGAGGTGAGTGTGGCAGCCATATTGTGCATGAGCAAGATCCTCCAACTGTGGGGACGGATTTATATTCTGTAATTATAACTAAAGGTGATGTGCTGGATTCTCCGTCTCAGCGACTAAGTGGAGCATGTGTAGTCTTTTACGATCAACATTTCTGCGTGAAATCGCCACCGATTCCGGGACTGGTGAGGGGCTAGCAGCGGCGCTGACTGAAACTCCCGGCTCCCAGGCTGAAGGTGGCTGGAGAATGGCTGGGTCCCGGGCCGCGCAGGCGCATGGCTGACGACCTGCGGCGGTCGCGCCGTACACCATGGCGTCGACCGTGCGCGGACCTGACCCGCCAGCCGCGATCTCACTGCACTCCCCCTGACTAGCGCATGGATCCCGGCCGAGTGTGGCGGCGCCGGACACAGTCCGCAGCCGCCACGCTGGGTTCCCGCACGTGTCCCGCGGCGTCGGGATCTCGGCCCATCGGGGGCGGAGCATCACGGGTGGGTCCGGCTGATGGCGCTGCAACGGCGCGGGACGCGATGATGCAATTTCCGGAGGTGTGGAGCATGGTTCACTGGCATCAAACCGGCGCTGGCCCAGATTTGGGCGTCGGAGTCGATTCGCCACCTGATTGGCGATTACCATATTGGCTTCGGGCAACGGAGACTCCAGCGCCATGCACTTGCTGGGAACCGAGCTGCCATTTTGATGGGTACTTGTGCAGTCCCCATTGTGCAGGCCTAAGAAACCATCCTTTTTCTGCATCTGTATGTGGTGCCCTTGTAACAATCTGACCACTTAAATCCCACCAAAATAATATAATGGATACAATTGAGGTAGGAATGTGTGCAGAGAAATACTTGACCGGAAAAGGTGGGGTCTCTGAAATTTTATTGTACAACTTTGTGCGCTTTTCTGTCGCACCATTAAGGGTTGACCTTGTCCTATGAAATATTCCTATTTTAACAGTTTTGGACCATTGTGCAGACTGTACAGAGCAGCTGAGATCAGATCATCAGTTGATGGAGAGCCAAAGCTCCAGCTGTTTGCAATGATCCAAGAAAGGAGCCATCCTAAAACGTCCCAGTCTGTCGACGACAAATTGCTTTTCTTGCATAAATCTTCCATCTGGTCTTGAATTCTTTCAGCAGATGAGGTGGCAGCTCCGTCTTTCACTTCAGTGTGTTTGTGTTGAGCCTTGCTATTTGCGGAAACTCCAAAATGCAGTGTTTATAGACCAAGGAAGACGTTATCCTGTAATCTGTTCAACAGCTGCAATTATAATGAGACCAAAAAAAAAGTTATTTCCAGACAGAAGTGTATCCCACGTGGACAGGTTTCGTCAACAGCAGTGACTTGCAGTGACATTGGGCTGTATTTCCCGTTTGGGAGACTATGGGCGGGGTTCTCCACTTTCCGAGGCCAATTTTGTAATCGCCGATCGGGCGGAGAATCCCTTTTTCCGACCGAATCGGGGGCGGCGCCTGTTTTCAGATGCTCCGCCCCTTCCAAAACGGCGTCACCGGGGAGTACGTCGTGCGCCGTTGGTACGGCCTCAGGACATTACCTGAAGGCCCTCCCCTGTGCTCCCCCCCTCCCCCCGATGGGCCGAGTTCCCGACGGCGCGGTTCACTTGTGCTCTCAGTTTTCGTGAACTGGACTGTGTCCAGCGGCGCCACAGTCACGGGGGAGCCGTTCCGCCTGCTGTGGGAGGGGGGGGGGGGGGCGGGCTTCAGAGAGGGCTGGGGGGACTAGTGTGGGGTGGTCCGCTGGTGGAGAGGGGGGTGGTCCAGGGGCCACTATCTGGCAGATCGGGTCCGCGCGCGTTGTACAGCGTGACCGCTGCAGGTCGTCGCCATGCACGGCCACGAAGCCGGCAATTCTCCGGCCGTATTTGGCGCTGGAGCGAGGAGCTCTTCCCAGAACCCGAGATTGGTGATGGTTCGGCGCCGATTTTGGCGCCATAAAACACCACTGTTCCCACGGCACTGTCGGCACTCGGCCGCAGAATCAGAGAATCCATAGATTATCATAGAATTTACAGTGCAGAAGGAGGCCATTCGGCCCATCGAGTCTGCACCGGCTCTTGGAAAGAGCACCCTACCCAAGGTCAACATCTCCACCCTATCCCCATAACCCAGCAACCCCACCCAACACTAAGGGAAGTTTTGGACACTAAGGGCAATTTAGCATGGCCAGTCCACCTAACCTGCACATCTTTGGACTGTGGGAGGAAACCGGAGCACCCGGAGGAAACCCACGCACACACGGGGAGGATGTGCAGACTCCGCACAGACAGTGACCCAAGCCGGAATCGAACCTGGGACCCTGGAGCTGTGAAGCAATTGTGCTATCCACAATGCTACCGTTGCTTGATATATACATCGCAAACTGGAAGGAAAGGCATTTACCTCAGGAAAGTGCACCCAAATCAATGCCCCCTTTGAAATAGAGCGTCTCTGGGTGTTCTAAGCCCGTCTCCCCATCCCCTACCCTCCCCCCTCCACTCCCATAGCCCTCCCCCAAAATAGTCCCCCTCCAATACCCACCCCTCCCCTCCGATACCCCTCCCCATAAAATAGTCCCCCACCAATCACCCTCCACCCCTCCAATATCCCCTCCAATGGCCCCCTCCCCTGAAATAGTCCCACTCCAGTTACCCCTCCTCCCCTCCAATAGCCCCCTCCCCTGAAATAGTCCCCCTCCAATATCCCCAATACCCTTCCAATAGTCCCTCCATCCCTCCAATAGCCCCTTCCCGCTCAATAGCCACTCCTCCCCTCCAATAGCCCAGTCCAATAGCCCCTCTTCCTGTCCATTAGCCCCTCCTCCCCTCCAATAGCCCCTTCCCGCTCAATAGTCCCTCCTCCCCTCCAATAGCCCCATCCAATAGCCCCTCCTTCCCTCCCTCCTACCCCCATAACCGCACCTCCCATCCAAGCCCAATGTTATCCTGCCCTATGTTGTCCTGCCGGAGCTGAATCGCTTCTGGTTTCTATGCAAATGTATGCACAGTAGGAGCGCTAGGGATCCTGCTCCAAATCGCACTTCTGGTCCGACAGTTTGAGCGGGCATGCTGAAGGTGAGGTCCAGCGGAGCTGTCCCCCCCCCACCACCACAATGCAAGTCCTCCACCCTCCCCATCCCCGTAACAAGTAGCGTCATCCTCCCAACATCACCCCCCCCCCCACCAATCACAGAAAATGTTGGATCACACCCCCCCCCCCTTTCCCACAGCATGCATGGATGAGGGTGACCCAACATGTCCCCTCCCCCCCAGCTGTGAACTTAGCCACAATATTTATGAACATCTATTAATGATTGACAGCTCCTGACCATCTGGAAAGCAGTTAAATGCTTTCTGTTGAGAAAAAGAGGATGGGAAAGCACTTAACACCTTGATGTTTATAAACATTGCAGTTAGGCTCAAAGCAGGCTACTCAAGGTGCATTCAAGCATGAAGGGAAATTAAAATAAACAATCCCGACTGTCTGGTAGCTGTCAATTACAGCCTACAAAAGCTTTTTTTCTTTGAAAGTGAATAGAATAGAAGCCATGCAGATCAAAGGATCTGAGGGCATTTAAAGCCTTCTGATGTGGTTTTGACTTTCTGTTAAGTTACAGCTGCTGCTTTCTACACCTCTGTCTGGGGCAGCAGGTATAAGGGACCTGTGAGTGAAAAAGCAGTGATATTTCACTGTTTGTGCCTGCTCTGCTGTTTAGCTTCGAGGCAGGGTGACTGATGGGGCGTGGGGAGGGGGAAGCGGGGGGTGGCTGATATGGGACACTGGTGGGGGCGTCTAAAGTGGGGGGGGGGCGGGGTGGAAATAATTTGCATTGTGGCCCCCCTACGATGGGCTTTTGGGGCACCTACGTTACATACTTACCCCCTTGGCCCACCGCATCAGTGACATGCTGGCAAATACTTGCACCAATCCACGCCTGCAATCCACCAGAGGGCTGGTGCTTTGTGGAGAATCCGGTGTCCAACCCTTTAATACGATGTAAATTGGTTCAAGTGGCCCATTAGCATCCTCCCGCTGGTGCGGGGCGTTAACCTCATTGCCGCTGCCAGCGGGGGAGGCCCGAACGTCCGCCGGCATTCCCATTATTTGCCCGACATGATATTCTCCACCGCATCGTGAACTCCGCTGCCAATGGCGGGAGGTGGAGATTCCAGCCCATTGTGTCCTTAGCAGCAAAAAAATGAAAGGCCCCAGGAGCCAGACGCTCAACTGGAGAAAAATGGCCACCCGGCCAGAGGAGGTATGAGGAGGGGCGGCCAAAATATTGGTCAGAGAGGTGAATTGTAAGGAGAGTCTGAAAGGTGGAGAGGGAGATTGGGAGTCTTATCACGTAACCACTTGAGGGTATTGTCGGATTTGCCTCATTGGAAAGTTCCAGGATTCAGTAGGATCTGTGCTAAATGTTATTTCTACATGTCTGTGTCCAGTGAAGTTTTATTTTGCTGTTTTTCTGCTGAATCTTAGTAGGAGAGTTGTTCCAAAGTTACCCTCGGTCCCCCAACCAACTAAGCAATCATTCCAGTAGGAAAATTGCCAGGAGGCTTATTCACCGTACGTTGCACTGACTAAAACATGCTGAACTGCAATGAGCTGTTATTGAGCTAACGTTTCTTACAGCTCCACAGCAGAGAGGACAACGTAATGAAATGCTAACATTTTTGCAACGTAAGCCAGGGTTGGCTGTGCCAAAGGGGGGGGCTTTTCCATGAAGCCCGACGAGTCAATGGAACTAATTTTCAAAGCTGACCCAATCAATAACATAACTGAATTACCCCACTTCCAAAACCTCAATAATTCCATCTTTTACAACTTTACAAGGGCTTGAATATTTTTCTTGTGAATTCTGAAGGCTTATCAAAACATTAGTTGGCTCTTAAAATACTTTCACCTTGACCCTTCACCTTACAGTATATAAATGTTTATTAGTGACATGGGTAATATCAGCAGAAAGCAGATTGGTGCATATTTATTGTGCACAGAGATGTGTGTTGCCAAGGGTTATAATCCCCCTTCTACTCTGATTTGCTCCTGAAGGTTTGCTAATCAGGAAGCCGGTTTAGCTCAGCAGGCTAGACAGCTGGTTCGTGTTGCAGAGTAAGGACAGCAGCGTGGGTTCAATTCCCATACCGGCTGAGGTTATTCTCAGCCGTGCCCCTTGCCTGAGGTGTGGTGATCCTCTGGTTAAATCGCCACCAGTCAGCTCTCCCCCTCAAAAGGGGAAGTGGCCCAATGGTCACCTGGGACTATGGTCACTTTCCTGACATTAACTTTGTTCAGTGTTTCACCATTCTCGCTCTCAAAATGTCTTCAACGCTTCCCTAAAACACTGGGGCCAACTCCCAGAAGGAAGAAAAACAGTAAACTGGGAAAATAAGAACTATTTTATTCCTTTTGGGAAACCTGCCCCATGTCAGTGGAGGGTATTATCAGGTGGGTTGTTAGACTGAGCTGATCCTATCCTTCTCCTCTCGGGAGGGTGAGATCGAAGGTGAGATATTCCTGACTCAGATATGGCTCCACAGATAATTAGCCACACAGCAGGATTCAAACACGTTATCCAGCCTGAGGATTCACTTTTTATTCCAAAAAAATATACTTTATTCATAAAATCTATACTAAACATTACAGAACATTTCGAATTGTCTTGACTGTACATTTCCATCAGAGTTACACATTCCCTTGACTTTCTTCCATTCAATTTTAATAACATTACACACATATCGCTCTTTACGTTACAATTCCTTCTTAAACATTTACATTGCCATGTTTCTTTTATACATTGGAGTGTTAATGACCCAGACCGAGGGGGGTTTACACTGTTACCCGCCCCTCGGTGTACATTTGCTGGTAAGACCTTACACAGCGGTCTTTCCCCATTGCGCCTTGGCAGCAGCTGCCCCAAGCTTGAGTGCGTCCCTCAGCACGTGGTCCTGGACCTTGGAATGTGCCAGTCTGCAACACTCGGTCGAGGACAGCTCTTTGCACTGGAAGATCAGCAAGTTTCGGGCAGACCAAAGAGCGTCTTTCACCGAGTTGATCACCTTCCAGCAGCAGTTGGTGTTTGTCTCGGTGTGTGTCCCTGGAAACAGTCCGTAGAGGATTCACTGCATTACCGAGGTGGCATGCTTCAAGTGCCGTCTCTTGAATGAGATAGTTCTGTCTGAGCTCGCAGGCACTGGTTTGAAGATCCCATGGCTCTAGTCGAAGAAGAATGGTGGATGCCACAGTTGCACACGAGCACATTCATCTCATTATTTGTTATGGGATTTGGCAGCATTTATGTTCACTGCTGCATTCCTATTTGCCAACTATCAGTTTTTCAGCCCATGTCAGTTCAAATGAGCCATTTTGTTTTCACTGGCATTGGATGTTATCAGATTCAGCTCTGAAGGGCTGCAGATTCTACGGCGTGATCCAATGGCCACGCTGCGCCCGAAAAGCAGCTCGCCGCGGCGGCGCAGCGTAGCCGTTGAAAGCCGGGAGACCATGGGCTGGATTCTCTGCAGCCCCGCCCAGAAATCGCGGCAGGCGCGGGGGGCGGAGAATCCACTTTCACGCTGTAATCAGGGCCGGCTCCAGTTCGGGCAATTGCCAAAGGCCCACCCAGCAATCCTGCGCTCCCGACCGGCCGAGTTCCCGACGGCGTGTAATTAACCGAAGTACAGTGAAGTGTATTTTTCTGCAGCCAAGGGAACGTACACAGTACGTATGTAGTAGACAAAAGAATGATCGACAGAGTACATTGACTGTGGTGCATCAACAAATAGTGATTGGTTACAGTGCGGTACAAGGCCAAACAAGAGCAGCACAGGGCGTCGTGAATAGTGTTCTTACAGGGAACAGATCAGTCCGAGGGGGAGTCGTTGAGGAGTCTTGTAGCTGTGGGGAAGAAGCTGTTCCTATTTCTGGAGGTGCGGGTCTTCAGACTTCCGTATCTTTTGCCTGATAGAAGGGTCTGGAAGAGCGCAATGCCTGGGTGGGAGGGGTCTCTGATAATGCTGTCTGCCTTCTTGAGGCAGCGGGAGGTTTATACAGAATCAATGGGCGGGTGGCAAGCTTTTTTGATGCGTTAGGCTGAGTTCACCACACTCTGTAGTTTCTTGCGATCTTGGGCCAAGCAGTTGCCATACCAAGTTTTGATGCAGCCGGATAGGATGCTCTCTATGGTACATCTGTAGACGTTTGTGAGGGTCGATGCAGATAGGCCAAATTTCTTTAGCTTCCGCAGAAAGTAGAGACGTTGTTGGGCTTTCTTGACTGTTGCATTAACGTGAATGGACCAGGACAGACTGTTGGTGATGGTGACCCCCAGGAACTTAAAGCTATTGACCATCTCCACTTCGGAGCCTGGCACCCTGGCAGTGGCAGGGTGCCAGGTTGGCACTAGCAAGATGCCAAATTGGCATTTTTGTCGCGTGATCGGGCTGGGGTTACCCAGTGTGGTGGTTGGGTGGTGCGGGGGGAGGGGCCTGGGAACCTCTCACATTGCGTTCGGGTTGAGGGGGAGGTCCGGGATTGTTCCGGTGGCCATTTTTAAATGGCATCCTGACCTCTCGCTACAATGGGGAGCTCTGACAAGTGGAGCTCCTCACTGTATAAAACGAGGCTATGTGCGGCCTCGACCACACGTTCCCCATCAGGCCCCTTGTTCAAGCGAGTCGCACCCTAGATATCCGAATCAACATAGAACATATTGGAAATGAACGGTAGATTAATCAGGATCTGTAAAAAGACAGGACGTGGCGATCTGGTGTGTGCTGTTCTTCATAGGATTTTGGATATACCGGGAACATTGAATTTCGCTAAGTTTACATAGAAGATAGAACATACAGTGCAGAAGGAGACCATTCGGCCCATCGAGTCTGCACCGACCCACTTAAGCCCTCACTTCCACCCTATCCCCGTAACCCAATATCACCTCCTAACCTTTTTGGACACGAAGGGCAATTTATCATGGCCAATCCACCTAACCTGCACGTCTTTGGACTGTGGGAGGAAACCGGAGCGCCCGGAGGAAACCCACGCAGACATGGGGAGAACGTGCAGACTCCGCACAGACAGTGACCCAGCGGGGAATCGAACCTGGGACCCTGGCGCTGTGAAGCCACAGTGCTAACCACTGTGCTATCGTGATGCTGTTTGTTTCTCATAACACACTCTCTCTCTCTTTTTATTCCCATTTCATTGCCCTCTGTTTCTGTCGATGATTTTACAGCAAATTAAATTTAAAAAAAATAACAATTTTAGAGTAGCCAATTATAATTTTTTTTCCAATTAAGGGGCAATTTAGCGTGGCCAATCCACCTACCCGGCACATCTTTGGATTGTGGAGGCGAAACCCACGCAGACACGGGGAGAATGTGCGAGCTCCACACATACAGTGACCCACGGCTGGGATTCGAACCTGGGACCTCAGTGCCGCAGTCCCGGTGCTAACCACTGCGCCACATGCCACCCCCTGCAAATTAAATATTTTAATTCACACTTCCTAGTTTAGACTTTACCAGCCTCAGGAAGGATTCTTAAGCCGGTGGAAGGCAGTATTGTCACTTGACCAGTGATCCAGAGAGCCAGGCTAATGCTCTGGGGACCTGAGTTCGAATTCCATGATGGCAGACGGTGGAATTTGAATGAAATAAAAAAAAGTTCTGCAAAGTCTAACGATGACCATCTCTAATGATGACCATGAAACCATTGTCATAAAAAAAACACATCTGGCCCTTTAGGGGAGGGAGGGAATTAGTCATATTTACCTGCCCCACATGTGACTCCACAGCAATGTAGTTGACTTATAAATGCCCTCAAGGATGGGGAATAAATAAATGCTGGCCCAGCCTACGTCCCGTGAACGAATAAAGAAAATACTGATTGGTTGGCAAGACGCCATCTGGCTCACGCCGTCTGCGTGTACACTGCAGGTCACCACGTCCTGTCTTTTCGCGTGGCTCCCAGACCCCCTGCAGTGGGCGCTGTCAAAATGGCCTCTCTAATTACAGTATGTTGCCGTGCAATCGCCCTCGAATAGTCCGTGGACAGCTGTAAGTGGCAATGGATGGTCAGCGCTGTCCGTTCGCCGCTGGCCATTGTTGCATCGCTGGAGCTGGAGAGGGCAGAGAACAGAAATAACTTCAAAAGAAATGTAATTGTCCTTGCCGTGGAGGGGGGTGCGGGGGGGGGGGGGGGAAGAATTTTCCTAGATCGTTACAAGGCTCAGAGCACAGTTGATAGTCTACACCGTGGATTTTGCATTCCAGATGCCAGAGGGGTCTGACTGCCGTTCCCACGAAACGTAAAATGCCCCCGGCCACCCTTCTCAATGAGTGAGTGACATTTTTGTGTTTAATTTTATTTTAAATCCATAAATCCTCAAAAATGACTTTGAAAAGGTGGCAATCTCTTAATCTTTTAATTGAGGCGGATTACTTGACCTTGCCTCGTTTTATTTTCCCCCAACTGGAAACGAAAGACATTTTGGCCTCTCCACCCCCACCCCCACCTGCCAAATCATTTCTTTTCTGCAACCATCAACTGTGCCTAACCCCTCTGCGAGCGCTGATCCTCTTGACAGCCTCACGGTTTTGTTTGCAAACGTGGCAGTGTTATCGCTCACTATAACTATCAGAATGGCATCAGACAATGACGTCGCAATTGCCGTCGGTGGCATTAAACCCTCCCCACCCCTTGAGGTACACCATGGAAAAATTGCCTTGGCACCTGATAAAGCATGAGGCCTGAACTTGTAGCCCAGCACAATACAAACCCTGACTGAACTCTGCTGAACCTTCTGGAACCCCACTGAGGGTAGGGCGCTGACGTTTGAAATGAGGTTGAATTGAGTGACCCTGCATCAGTCGGAACTGTGTCTTATCCTGCCTGACAGTCCATTATCAGCGCAGTGGAGCGGAGAATGAGCGCGATAATTACATATTCTCTGATGAAACAAATCACTACCCTTTTGTCGTAGTTCAGATCAGGTGATCCTAAGAATTTGGTAAACCTGGGGCACCCCCTAACAACAGAATAGATTTCATAACTTGTATTCTGGTGATTCCAAATGTGAATCTATATATTTTTTTAAAAATCCACCAGGAAAAGGCTAATTCGTTCAATGAGCCTGTCTTTTACAATCATGATACTGTGCGCATTGCAACAGAGGCACCTGCTACTCAGGAATCACGGCAGCACAGTGGTTAGCACTGTTGCTTCACAGCTCCAGGATCCCAGGTTCGATTCCCGGCTTGGGTCACCGTCTGTGCGGGGTCTGCACGTTCTCCCCCGTGTCTGCGTGGGTTTCCTCCGGGTGCTCCGGTTTCCTCCCACAGTCCAAAGATGTGCAGGTTAGGCAGATTGGCCATGCGAAATTGCCCTGAGTGTCAAAAAAGGTTGGGTGGGGTTACTGGGTTATGGGGATAGGGTGGAGGTGTGGGCTGTTTTCAAGACCCGGTGCAGACTCGATGGGCCGAATGACTTCCTTCTGCACTGTAAATTCTATGAATCTATGAATTCTGGGAGGGGCAGACTAAATAGATACACATTGAGGCTAGCCATTCTTGACTGACAAGAGGGGGGGGAGGTGAAAGGCTATCAGGGGTGGGCAGCAATGTGGGGTTGAGTTTATAATCAGGTCGGCTACAATTTTATTGAATGGCAGAGCAGGTTCGCCGGACATATTTCCTCCAATACGCGGATGTCTGGGCCTAGCTGCATTTCGAATGTGACTAGTTCCTGTCTCCTTGCTTCCTCAAATTTTCATAAGTCACGTGCAAGGCCACTGGGTTTTTGTTTCTTGGCAAATAAACTTACTTGTGGAATGTCATCGATTTAAAAAAAAAAAAAAGTCCAGAAATCCAGTGTGAAGAAAATGATTTTAAAAAATATATTTAGAGTACGCAATTCTTTTTTTCTAATGAAGGGGCAATTTAGCACGGTCAATCCGCCTACCCTGCACATCTTTGGGTTGTGGGGGGCGAAACCCACGCAGACACGGGGAGAATGTGCAAACTCCACAGGGACAGTGACCCGGGGCCGGGCTCGAACCCAGGTCCTCGGCACCGTGAGGCAGCAGTGCTAACCACTGCGCCACCGTGCCGCCCACAAAGCAAAGGAATTTAAATGATTGAATTGCGTTGAAGAGGTGGCTCATGCCTCGGGCCTTTTTCACGAGTGTCTTTGCGCTGTATATGTCAGCCTTTTTATTGGTTAGCTTTGCGGAATGTTGTAGTATGGGTGCCCTGAACGCCAACTTCCTTGAACAGGTTTATGGTCACCTTTCTTAGTAACTCTCGACGACCATTTTCGTTTCCGCAAGGATCTCAACAAATCACCCTGCGGTGGTCTTTCACGTTAAAGACAATGGCCGTGGGAGGGCGGCACGGCGGCGCAGTGGTTAGCACTGCTGCCTACGGACATGATGACATCAGAAAATGCAAAAAAAAAGTCTTGCTCGTGGTAAGAATTTGATGATAATGTAAATTTTAGGAAAGATGGAAATTAGATTTGCAAATCAAGACTGTTTTTTTCACAGCAACAAGAGATAGCACAGGCAGGAAAAATGTTACACCTCTGTATTAGGTGATGTCACAGACACAAAGCTCCTCTGGCTTTGCGGTACCTGCTCCCGGGCATACTGGTATCTGATGAGGATTTGAGTCATAGCACATTGACTCGAGTCAACAGAAATGCTCCTTCATAGACATCGCATAGAATTTACAGTGCAGAAGGAGGCCATTCAGCCCATCGAGTGTGCACCGGCCTTTGGAAAGAGCACCCTATCCAAGCCCACACCTCCACCCCATCCTCATAACCCAGCAACCCCACCCAACCTTTTTGGACACTAAGGGCAATTTAGCATGGCCAATCCACTTAACCTGCACATCTTTGTACTGTGGGAGGAAACCGGAGCACTCGGAGGAAACCCACGCAGACATGGGGAGAACGTGCAGATTCCGCACAGACAGTGACCCAGCGGGGAATTGAACCTGGGACCCTGAAGCAACTGTGCTACCGTGCCCCCTTCCTTCATTGGGAATACACATCAGCTTCTGAAAGATGAGCTGAGTTAACATTATGGATGCAGACTGCACATCAGAACTAAACGTGGGACATTTTCTCCTATGTTAGAAGACACTAAATAAAATCACATTGCTTGACTTGGGTCTGCACCAGAGATTTTAACCGGTTTTAATTTCTTGAAATTTGTTTTTGAATTTATCTGAATTTGTAGATCTTGGTTAGAAAAATAAGCTCTAAAACAAATACTGTACTAAATAGTAAAACCGAGTTGAAAGGGCAAGGTGTCTAATGTTGTAAAGGGAAGGTGAACTACATCGGCAAGTAAAGGAAGAAGTAACCAGCAGTTAAACGCTGACTGTCAGAACTTCCGGATGCTTCAAAGGTATCCTGGCCAGAGTTTACCTCTTAAATTAATTATTTGGCCATGTCCCTTCACTGTTTCTGACCGAGTGCTTTGCACAAATCAGTTGCCACGTTCCCTATATTACATCTATGGTTATACTTGTAAGGCCAAGGTGGCACGCGGCACAGTGGTTAGCACTAGGACTGCGGCGCTGAGGACCTGGGTTCGAATCATGGCCCCGGGTCACTGACCGTATGGAGTTTGCACGTTCTCCCCCTGTCTGCGTGGGCTTCCCTCCACAATCCAAAAAGATGTGCGGGGTAGGTGGATTGGCCACGCTGAATTGCCCCTTAATTGGAAAAAAAAATAATTGGGTACTCTAAATTTATTTTTAAAAAATACTTTTAAGGCCAGATAATTAATTAATTTTAGTGATGTTGGCTGAGGGAGACAATTTGGTTTGAGCACTAAGGGTCATCTTTGCGATAGTGCCCATGGGGTCTTTTGCATCCACCCAGGGCCTTGATTAATCAAGGACTCTCACAGTGTACCTTGCTGCAGGAAAACGTTTTGGTTTTAAAATTCTAAAGTTAGGAGGAGGGAGGTTGGGCAACATAAGGAGTTGCGCAATTGGGAAGCCTGAGGAAAAATAGGGTGAAATCAAAGACCATGTGATTGGTGATTCTTGATTTCAACATAGGGGGAACGCAGGAGGAAGTGTTTTGCAGTGTGAGCAGCACATGGGAAACACTGAACTTACAAGGACTGGTAAAGCCACGAGCAGCAAGAGAAATATGTTGCAAGCTAAAGGTGAGAGAAGTTAACTCATTCGCGGTTAAGCCCCACTGTGTCCACTTCTGGGCTCCACACTTTAGGAAGGGTGTCGAGGTTCTGAGAGAGGTTGCAAATGAGATTTAGCAGAATGGTACTCGAGATGGTGAACTTCAATTGCCTGGACAGGCGACAGAGGTGAGGTTACCTTCCTTGGGGCAGGGAAGGTTGAGGTGAGGTTTCAGAGGTGTTCAACAAGGATGTGACAGCTTAAATGAGGGGCTGCCCCAGTGTCGGAAAAGTTGTAACCAAAAGGCACAGATTTAAAGGAAAATAACCAGAGGTGGCATGAGGAAGCATTTTTTACACATTGAGCTGTGGTGGATCTGAAAGAGCCGTGCAGGAGATTCAGTAACTTTCAAAAGGGGATTAAATAAATACTTCAAAATGGGAAACATGCAGCGGAATGGAAATAATGTGTAGCCCATGTAAAGGGCCACAACGTGATTGATGGGTTGGATGGTCCACTTTTGTGCCACATTATTCTATGATTCGAGATTGACTTTTGCATGCAGATGATGTGCATCTTAGGGGTGAAGGAAAATCTTTCAATATCTGTTTGCTAAGCCCCCCACAGTGCTCATTTGGATCTGAAGAGTTAGGGCAGCTTTTAAACATTTGGGAGATTGAGTAGATTGCGGCGCCTGCATCATTGCTTTTATTTCGATGTTGAAGTGATGGGGTTGGAGCACAGATGGATGCCCATACACTGCCCGATATTGTGTTCTAATGCTGGTTTGACTCTTGTTTGCCTATTTGCGTCCTTTAACCCAAACAGTTTAGATCACGAGTACTACAGAAAACCTAAACTTTTAAATTCTCACACTATCTGTTGGATTTTGCCGAAGTGCATTTCAGCATTTATATTTCTGCTGCACAATTTGGTTGTTTGATCTCAGCCAGCTGTTCAAACTGTTTTTCATGTTTGCAAATTGCTTTTTTCTGACCTATGTTATCTTGTCTATGGTGGCGAGTTTGATGTAATTTGCTTTGTTGCCTGCGCTCATTTGAAAGGAATGCTTCCTTCCCGAAATGATACTATCAGAAGATGTGAGCTCCGTCCTTTTACTGTCTGACTGCTGCTTCACGGGTTGGTGTGCAGGATTCTCGGATCCTCGGGCCTGAGTACCATGCGACCCGTTTCCCTTCGAGACATCCAGTCTTGCAGGGTGCGTGGGCACGGTGGTTGGCACTGCTGCCTCGCAGCGTCAGGGACCCAGGTTCGATTCCGACCTCGGGTGACTGGGAATTTGCACGTCCCCCCCCCCCCCCCAATAGATGATTTGGACATTCTGAATTCTCCCTCCGTGTACCCGAACAGGCGCCGGAGTGTGGCGATTTGGGGATTTCCACAATAACTTCATTGCAGTGTTAATGTAAGCCCACTTGTGACAGTAATAAAGATTATTATTATAAGTTTTAGGCTGGCTCTCAATCCTACTTTCCGGTCCACAACCAGGAAAGGATACTTTCCACCCTCACTTCTGGCAGAGCACAGGGATATTTGACACTTTCCCTTACAGAGAAGCAGAGGCTATTTTTTTCAGTAAAATATACTTGACACTTGTTTTCCTATTTGTTTCTGCCGTTTTTTTCCTCCGATCAGTTTGACTTCACACGTTGAACACACTTGAATTTAGATTAATACTTGTTCAATCGGGTGTCATTGTAGAAACTCGACAGAAGCACCTCCTACAAAGTGAGGTGATGAAAGAAAATGGGAGCAGTTTGTGTTCAACACGAGGCTGGCCCCCCCAGGCCAATGAGCTAACTGAATGAGTCATTGAAAAGCTGGATGATTAGAAGCTTGCGGAGGAGTTTATAAAAGAAAACAATGCTTCGGGGAACACCAGTAAAACAAAAATGTATATTATACTGACTATGCAATGCTATAGATTGAGTTAATACACAACATATAATTAAATAATATAACAACACACATTTCTTTCTCTCCCCTCAAAATAAACCTCTGCCCTTTTCCGTGAAGTCCATGGTCCCAAGAGTGGAAATCTTGTTCAAGAGTATTTCATGTTGACAAATATCTCTGTTTGAAATGGTGAAAACTCCAGTAGAGGAAAGGTGCTTCTTAAACCTTCGCTTTTCCCCCTCCATTGATTGATTGATATTTATTGTCACATGTACCGAAGTACAGTGAAAAGTATTTTTCTGCGGCCAAGGGAACGTACACAGTACGTACACAGTAGACAAGACAATAATCAACAGAGTACATTGGCAATGACACATCAACAAATAGTGATTGGTTACAGTGAAGAACAAGGCCAAACAAGAGCAGCAGAGAGCGTCGTGGATAGTGTTCTTACCGGGAACAGATCAGTCCGAGGGGGAGTCGTTGAGGAGTCTGGTAGCTGTGGGGGAGAAACTGTTCCTATTTCTGGATGTGCAGGTCTTCATCTCTTATCCCTCACCAGTGGATATGTAACCAGGCCTTTATTTGGGGCTGCATGTGAGATGTTGATTCCTTTTCTAAAACAAAAATAGTTACTTTCCTTCCTGTGGGAAGAGGTCTGAGCTATGCTTGGTGCAGTTCAGTCCCTGATGAGCGATTTGAAATGGGTAATTCTTGTTATGGGATTGTGGGCACACGCCTGTATCATGTCCGCTTAATGGCAGAGTGCACTGACCCACTGTGTGTACGCATCAGAGTCGAATACTGTCGACAGATTAATCAAAATGTTAGTGTAATGGCGCTAGATTGTGAAATTCACATACACAGGCCTTGCAACATGATCTGTAACTAAATGTGCCAGCCAATATTGGAGCGGTTGTTTTGAGAGTTATGAATGCGTAACTTTTGTGCTTGCTTTATTTGCACACACGTGTGTACTCCTTCTTCTGTAACAATTTCAGTATCCAAAAAATAAAAGAGCCGCTCCCTTGTTCTCGCAACGGGAGGTTACCGTACCTGCTGAGTATCTGCTAAAACATTTTGATTACGTTTCGGCTATTGCGCTGGGTCAAGTTGTACATGCCTGTAAATTAATCTGTTGAAAATGTTTCCTGCTTTACTTGGCACCCACCATTCTAGCTCCTGGGCCCATCCTCCCTCCCCCCCACTTCCTTAACTCTGAGTCACCGACACTTGTGCAGACGTGAATGTTGCAGTGCAGAAATGGACCTGGGTAGTCTGCAGTACCTCTCCTCACGTGAGCCACAGAGCCTAATCCCACTCCTGCTCCATTCCTCCTGCTGTCCTCCAGCACCTAGCTAATTTATTTCTGGACTCCCTTTCAACAGCCCCACATTTTAACCACTGCCTGTGCCCGGGTTTTGTTTTGTGTCCCGTCGCTTTGATTTTCTTTACAGTTATCGATAATCCTGTTCTCTCTTCGCAGCTTCACAAATGTTTGGCCTTCAGACTTTTGTTGCCTATCCCCTGAACCCCCCCCCTGAGATTCAGTGGAACCCCCCACAGAGGGGATTTAATGCTCCCCCTCCCCCCCCCCCCCCCCCAGCACGATTGAAGTTTTTTTTTGGGGGGGCAGTACATTTAATTGGACAGGAGGGTAAAGGGTAGGTACCCCACTACCGTTTCCCCATCCACCCATGTAAGTCCAGGGTGAGATGACTTGTGGACAGCCTTCCTGTCTGGGCACTAATTGAGGCTGGTGAGGAAGCAATTAATGGCCACTCAAGGGCCTCATTGTATCGCCACTGGTTCCACCCAGTGGCAGGAGCTGGATTAGCCACGGAAAAAGCTGGAAAAGGAAACCCTGTCCATTTGTTGTCAGGTTCCTGAGGTGGAGGGGGGTTCGTGGGTTCCTTGTGCAAAGCCACTCCGTGCCTGAGACCCAGCATTAAGATGTGGCGGGAGGGGACAGTGGGGGTGGGGGGATTGAGAACTATCCTCCCTTCCTTGTCATCCGATTCCCTGTTACCCCCCCTTTGTGCTCTGACGTACCTGTGCCCCGAGCCCCTGGCTGATCTGAACTCTCTGGTGGGTCAGTTGCCAGCAGCTATCACCACTCCCAGTGGCACTGGTGGGAATGGAATGTTAGGCCATTAGCTTTCTCGGGGTGAGGGAGCGTGGTGGGGGAGGTGGAGAGAGGAAGGGACATTTCCTCATTCCAAGGTCCTATCCCAGGGGAGGGTTGCTGCTGTCCAGAAGTGCTTGATGGGTGATGGGCATGTCATATGGCCACCAAAACCCAACAGAGAAGGTGTGGGGCTCTCATCATTCGAAGGGTGAAACCCCTGCCCCCTGGATTAAGCTCAACCCCGGCTGTGTTTCATTTTAAAGCAATCTTAGATAGGGAGCTGCTTAAATGAATTCATTGTGACTTGGAAAAAGAGGTTTGAACTTTTGGAGGGCGAGCTGTGAACTTTCTCCCTCTTAGGCAGAGGACGTTGGGCACATTAGACCCAGAATGTACCGTGGAAAGGGGAGGGAAGGATGGAGATGCCACGCAGGAGAGAGAGAGTGAGAGAGAATCATAGAATTTACAATGCAGAGGAGGCCATTCAGCCCGTCGAGTCTGCACTGGCCCCCGGAAAGAACACCCCACTTAAGCCCACACCTCCACCCTATCCCTGTAACCCAGCAACCCCTCCTAACCTTTTGGACACTAAGGGCAATTTATCGTGACCATTCCACCTAACCTGCACATCTTGGGACTGTGGGAGGAAACCGGAGCACCCGGAGGAAACCCACGCACACACGGGGAGAACGTGCAGACTCCGCATAGACAGTGACCCAAGCCGGGAAAGAGAGAGAGAGAACGGACAAAATGTTATGTGGTTCTGACCTGCCTCATTGTTTATGTGACAAATATTGATGCTCTTATTAAGACCCAGCATCCAATAGATAATGTGTGCTAAACATACACAGGACATGTGCTACGTGCAAATGTGCCGTACGCAACCATATTCAAGGTCAACTCAACGAACCTTACAGCTAATTGAGTGCTTTTGAAGTGTAATCACTGTTGCATCATGGGAAAAGTGACAGTCAATTTGCACACAGCAAGCTCCCACAAACAAAAACGTGATAATGACCAGGTAATAATCTGTGTTTTGTGATATTGATTGAGGAATAAATATTGGTCAGGACAATGGTGATAACTCCCTTGCTCCTCTTCGAAATAGTGCCACTGATTTTTTCTATTTGAGTCCACCGGAGAGAGTAGATGGGCCCCGGGTTTCCTTCAGCTGGATGTGAAGACTGGACGTTTCAAGCTGGAAAGGGCGCGTCGTATCCTGTTTTTGAGGCCCAGGGACAATCAACATCCCAGGCACATAATCATTCCCTTTGACAACTTCAAAGATCACCAGAAAGTTCTGGAGGCGGCAAGGTGTGCCGGGTTTTGAGTCTTTGGACCTCCTTGCCACAGAGAGCTGCGGGGACAGAATTTCTTCTGGTTGTACGGTTTTGAGATTAAATATTGCGTTACAGGGTTGCACAGTGGACCAAGGTTTTCGATTCTATCCAAGGCAACTAAAGTAAACTGGATTTGGCCCCCCCAATAAACATGGGGATTCCCATAATATGGAACATGAGTCACCTCATTAATCAGTTAGCCAGATGGCTCCACTCCACGAATCAGCCTGTGTTTTTAGGAATTCTATTGCTGTATTGAGGGGCGGGGGGGGGAAGGGGAGGGTAGGAAGTTGGATCGTGGCAGTTTTCAGTCGGTGCAGTGACATGGTACTACACGAGTTTGCACCGGCCCTTGGAAAGAGCACCCTACTTAAGCCCACACCTCCACCCTAGCCCAGTAACCCCACCCATCCTTTTTTGGAAACTAAGGGGCAATTTAGCATGGCCAATCCACCTAACCTGCACATCTTTGGAGGAAACCTACGCAGACACGGGGACAAGGTGCAGACAGACAGTGACCCAAGCCGGGAATCGAACCTGGGACCTGGGAGCTGTGAAGCAACAGTGCTAACTACTGTACTGCCCAATTCTAAATGGCTGGCCCCTTATCCTGAGATTCTGCCCCGAGTTCCAGACTCTCCAGCCAGGCGAAAGAGCTTCCTCAGCATCTACCCTGTCAAAGCCTTGAAGAATTATATACGTTTTAATGAGGTCACGTCTCATTCTCCTAAACTCCAGAGAAATCGGAGCACGCGACGGAATCTCTCCTCTTAGGACGGCCCTCTTTCCCACAAATTAACTTTGGTTTATACAGTGTTCAAAACAAAGCCCAACATAATTGTGTCAACGTTTGCCCAGGCAGGCTGTCATGTCCGTCCAAATGCGCTATTATTTGAGTGTTTTTCAGATAGGAGAGGCGCAGATAATAATGAGCCTATTTCTCTCTGTTGGCTCCTCTCGTGTGCTCCTTGTACATTAATAATTTGGGCATCGAAATCCAGGAACAGTATCAACTTACTATCCAATTAGGAAGAAAGGAAAACTGAAAAAGGCAGAAGGGGATTGCAGAACACAGTACATAGATAGGTTAGGGGAATGGTGCAGGAATATTGCAAATTTAAATTTTAAGATATAATCTGAGCAGTGCATTTAGTTGCTGGTAAAACATATTCAACTGAAATACAACGCAGGATAAAATTCCCCATGGAATTAGGGAATACAGAGAAGTAGAGTACAGATCCAGAGGTCTGTAAAAGTAGACCATAGACCATAGAATTTACAGTGCAGAAGGAGGCCATTCGGCCCATCGAGTCTGCACCAGCCCTTGGAAAGAGCACCCTATTTAACTCCACACTTCCACTCTATCCCTGTAACCCAGTAACCCCACCTAACCTTTTTTGGACACCAAGAGGCAATTTAGCAAGGCCAGTCCACCTAACCTGCACATCTTTGGACTGTGGGAGGAAACCGGAACACCCGGTGGAAACCCATGCTGACACGGGGAGGACGTGCAGACTCCGCACTGACAGTGACCCAGCCGGGAATCGAACCTGGGACCCTGGAGCTGTGAAGCAACTGTGCTAACCACTATGCTACCGTGCTGCCCTTGATACAGAAATACATTGACTAAAAAGCGAGGAAATACTAATGAATCTGTACATGAACTTAATTCAGCCACAGTTGAAGACATGTTTGCAGTTTTGTTGTGTAGATGCAAAGTGAATGAGAGGATTTAGTTACAATAAGAGACTCAAAACAAGATCTGTATTTTCAGGTTTAGAGAGGATTAAGTGGGAAAGTCCTGGATATGTTTGAAATAGTGACAGGTTATTAGAACTTTTTGTGAATCTTGTTAAAAAAAAAACTGGCACGCAGTTAGAATAAATTCTAGAATCAACAAGGAGAAAAAACAAATATTTTTTTCATGTCATAATGTATTACAGCAGATGACTAATAATGCAGTCAATTGCCACATGTTAAAGCAAATTGGATAAGAGCTTGTATTTAAGACCGTATTAAAGAATGCATGGTAAGTAGATTGCCAGCTTGGCTTCATTTGGAAGATTCTTATTGGATCTAAAGGTAATGGGTTCACAATGTCCAATGTAGTTGAACACTGTATGGCGCCGAAGTCCCAGGTTCGATACGGCGCCGAGGTCCCAGGTTTGATCCCAGCTCTGGGTCACTGTCCGTGTACAGTTTGCACATTCTCCACGTGTTTGCGTGGGTTTCACCCCCAGAACCCAAAGATGTGCAGGGTAGGTGGATTGGCCACACTAAATTGCCCCTTAATTGGAAAAGAAAAATTGGGTCCTCTCAACTTATTTTTAAAAAGTAGTTGAACACCGCAGCAATGCGCGAGAAAGAGAGACTGAGAACGGAGCCGGGAGAATAAAAGAGCACAAGAAAGAATGAGACTGAGAGCAGATCCGGGAGATTAAGAATGCGTGAGAAATAGCATGACTGAGCGGAGCCGGAAGGATAAAGGAGCATGAGAAGGAGCAAGACTGAGAGCAGAGCAGGGAGGATAAAATAGCTCAAGTGGGTAGGGGGGGGGGGGGGTGAAGGGGAAGCAGAGCCAGGAGATAAAAGATTGTAACAAATTTAAAGGGATACGCCATGCAGACATGTTCAAAGTGGTGGTGTGCTCCTCCTGCGTTATGTGGGAAGTCATAGAACATTACAGCGCAGTACAGGCCCTTCGGCCCTCGATGTTGCGCTGACCTGTGAAACCACTCTGAAGCCCATCTACACTATTCCCTTATCGTCCATATGTCTATCCAATGACCATTTGAATGCCCTTAGTGTTGGCGAGCCCACTACTGTTGCAGGCAGGGCATTCCACGCCCTTACTACTCTCTGAGTAAAGAACCTACCTCTGACACCTGTCCTATATCTATCTCCCCTCAATTGAAAGCTACGTCCCCTCGTGCTAGACATTACTATCCGAGGAAAAAGACTCTCACTGTCCACCCTATCTAATCCTCTGATCATCTAGTAAGCCACAATTAAGTCACCTCTTAACCTTCTTCTCTCTAACGAAAACAGCCTCAAGTCCCTCAGCTTTCCCTCATAAGATCTTCCCTCCATACCAGGCAACATTCTGGTAAATCTCCTCTGCACCCTTTCCAATGCTTCCACATCCTTCCTATAATGCGGCGACCAGAATTGCACGCAATACTCCAAATGCGGCCGCAACAGAGTTTTGTACAGCTGCAACATGACCTCATGGCTCCAAAACTCAATCCCCCTACCAATAAAAGCTAACACACCGTACGCCTTCTTAACAACCCTCTCAACCTGGGTGGCAACTTTCAGGGATCTATGTACATGGACACCGAGATCTCTCTGCTCATCCACACTACCAAGAATCCTACCATTAGCCCAGTACTCTGTCTTCCTGTTATTCCTTCCAAAATGAATCAGCTCACACTTTTCTGCATTAAACTCCATTTGCCACCTCACAGACCAGCTCTGCAGCTTATCTATGCCCCTCTGTAACTTGTAACATTCTTCCGCACTGTCCACAACTCCACCGACTTTAGTGTCATCTGCAAATTTACTCACCCATCCTTCTACGCCCTCCTCCAGGTCATTTATAAAAATGACAAACAGCAGTGGCCCCAAAACATGCTTGTGGTACACCACTAGTAACTGGACTCCAGGCTGAACATTTCCCATCAACCACCACCTTTGTCTTCTTCCAGCTAGCCAATTTCTGATCCAACCTGCTAAATCACCCTGAATCCAATGCCTCTGTATTTTCTGCAATAGCCTACCGTGGGGAACCTTATCAAATTCTTTACTGAAATCCATATACACCACATCAACTGCTTTACCCTCATCCCACTGCTTAGTCACCTTCTCAAAGAACTCAATATGGCTTGTGAGGCACGACCTACCCTTCACAAAACCGTGTTGACTATCTCTAATCAAATTATTCCTTTCCAGATGATGATACATCCTATCTCTTATAAACCTTTCCAAGACTTTGCCCATAACAGAAGTAAGGCTCACTGGTCTATAGTTACCGGGGTTGTCTCTACTCTCCTTCTTGAACAAGGGGACAACATTTGCTATCCTCCAGTCTTCTGGCACTATTCCTGTTGACAAAGATGACTTAAAGATCAAAGCAAAAGGCTCAGCAATCTCCTCCCTAGCTTCCCAGAGAATCCTAGGATAAATCCCATCTGGCCCAGGGGACATATCTATTTTCACACTCTGCAGAATTGCTAACACCTCCTCCTTATGAACCTCAAGCCCTTCTAGTCTAGTAGCCTGTATCTCAGTATTCTCCTCGACAACATTGTCTTTTTCCTGTGTGAATACTGACGAAAAATATTCATTTAGCACCTCTCCTATCTCCTCGGACTCCACGCACAACTTCCCACTACTGTCCTTGACTGGCCCTACTCTTACCCGAGTCATTCTTTTATTCCTGCCATATCTAAGAAAGCTTTAGGGTTATCCTTGATCCTACCTGCCAAAGACTTCTCATGTCCCCTCCTGGCTCTTCTTAGCTCTCTCTTTAGGTTCTTCCTTGCTAACTTGTAACTCTCGAGCGTCCTAACTGAACCTTCACATCTCATCTTTACATAAGCCTCCTTCTTCTTCTTGACTAGTGTTTCAACTGCTTTAGTAAACCACGGTTCCCTCGCTCGACCACTTCCTCCCTGCCTGACAGGTACATACTTATCAAGGACACGCAGTAGCTGTTCCTTGAACAAGCTCCGCATTTCCATTGTGTCCATCCCCTGCAGTTTTTATCTCCATCCGATGCATCCGAAGTCTTGCCTCATCGCCTTTCCCCCAGATATAACTCTTGCCCTGCGGTATATACCTATCCCTTTCCATCACTAAAGTAAACGTAATGGAATTGTGGTCACTATCACCAAAGTGCTCACCTACCTCCAAATCTAACACCTGTCCTGGTTCATTACCCAGTACCAAATCCAATATTGCCTCGCCTCTTGTTGGCCTATCTACATACTGTGTCAGGAAACCCTCCTGCACACATTGGACAAAAACGGACCCATCTAAAGTACTCGAACTAGAGCGTTTCCAGTCAATATTTGGAAAGTTAAAGTCCCCCATAACAACTACCCTGTTACTTTCGCTCCTATTCAGAATCATCTTTGCAATCCTTTCCTCCACATCTCTGGAACTTTTCGGAGGCCTATAGAAAACCCCTAACAGGGTGACCTCTCCTTTCCTGTTTCTAACCTCAGCCCATACTACCTCAGTAGACGAGTCCTCATCAAACGTCCTTTCTGCCACCGTAATACTGTCCTTGACTAACAATGCCACCCCTCCCCCTCTTTTACCACCTTCCCTGAGCTTACTGAAATATCTAAACCCCGGCACCTGCAACAACCATTCTTGTCCCTGCTCTATCCATGTCTCCGAAATGGCCACAACATCGAAGTCCCAGGTACCAATCCATGCCGCAAGTTCACCCACCTTATTCCGGATGCTCCTGGCATTGAAATAGACACACTTTAAACCACCTTCCTGCCTGCTGGTACACTCCTGCAACTTTGAAACCTTACTCATGACCTCACTACTCTCAACCTCCTGTATACTGGATCGACAATTCAGGTTCCCAATCCCCTGCTGAACTAGTTTAAACCCTCCTGAAGAGCATTAGCAAATTTCCCCTCCAGGATATTAGTACCCCTCTGGTCCAGGTGTAGACCATCCCGTTTGTAGAGGTCCCACCTACCCCAGAATGAGCCCCAATTATCCAGGAATCTGAAACCCTCCTTCCTGCACCATCCCTGTAGCCACGTGTTCAACTGCTCTCTCTCCCTATTCCTCATCTCGCTAGCACGTGGCACGGGTAATAACCCAGAGATAATAACTCTGTTTGTCCTAGATCTAAGTTTCCACCCTAGCTCCCTGAATTCCTGCCTTACATCCCTATCCCCTTTCCTACCTATGTCGTTGGTACCTATGTGGACCACGACTTGGGGCTGCTCCCTCTCCCTTTAAGGATCCCGAAAACACGATCCGAGACATCGCGGACCCTGGCACCTGCGAGGCAACACACCAACCGCGAGTCTCTCTCGTTCCCACAGAATCTCCTATCTATCCCCCTAACTATGGAGTCTCCAATGACTAATGCGCTACTCCTCTCCCCCCTTCCCTTCTGAGCAACAGGGACAGACTCTGTGCCAGAGACCTGTACCCCATGGCTTATCCCTGGTAAGTCCCCCCCCCCAACAGTATCCAAAGCGGTATACTTGTTACTAAGGGGAACGACCACAGGGGATCCCTGTACTGACTGCTTCCTCCCAGCCCCTCTCACCGTCACCCATCTATCTTTATTCTTTGGAGTCACTACATCCCTGAAGCTTCTATCTATGACCACCTCTGCTTCCCGAATGATCCAAAGTTCATCCAGCTCCAGCTCCAGTTCCCTAACACGGTTTCTGAGGAGCTGGAGATGGGTGCACATCCCACAGATGAAATCAGCAGGGACACAGGCGGCGTCCCTCACCTCAAACAATCTGCAGGAGGAACATTGCACTGCCTCCCTGCCATCCCCTCTAGATAAACCAAGAAAATGCTTACGTGATATTCACTCAACCCCTTAGGTTAGAGGAGGTGGAAGGGTGGGTGACACTACAAGCAACCGCCCAACCTATATTCAGGTACTAACAAATCTTCCCAGAAATCCCCACGGCCGCCTTCCTGCAGCTGTAAAGATAAGTTTTTAAAGTTACACTTACCTTCCCGACAGGCCCCTGGACACTGCTCCCGCCGAAAGTCTGAAGGTTGCTTCTCCTGCAAGGTAAGTTTTTAAAGTTAACCTTACCTTCCCGAAGTTGGGCAGGTTTATAATGGTGAGGATTGGGGAGGACAATGTTGTGGAGTTGGGCAGGTTTATAATGGTGAGGATTGGGGAGGACAATGTTGTAATGTTGGGCAGGTTTATAATAGTGAGGATTGGGGTGGACAATGTTGTGGAGTTGGACAGGTTTATAATGGTGAGGATTGGGGAGGATAATGTTGTGAAGTTGGACAGGTTTATAATGGTGAGGATTGGGGAGGACAATGTTGTGGAGTTGGACAGGTTTATAATAGTGAGGATTGGGGAGGACAATGTTGTGGAGTTGGACAGGTTTATAATGGTGAGGATTGGGGTGGACAATGTTGTGATGTTGGGCAGGTTTATAATGGTGAGGATTGGGGAGGACAATGTTGTGAAGTTGGACAGGTTTATAATGGTGAGGATTGGGGAGGACAATGTTGTGATGTTGGGCAGGTTTATAATGGTGAGGATTGGGGAGGACAATGTTGTGAAGTTGGACAGGTTTATAATGGTGAGGATTGGGGAGGACAATGTTGTGGAGTTGGACAGGTTTATAATGGTGAGGATTGGGGAGGACAATGTTGTGGAGTTGGACAGGTTTATAATAGTGAGGATTGGGGAGGACAATGTTGTGATGTTGGGCAGGTTTATAATGGTGAGGATTGGGGAGGACAATGTTGTGATGTTGGGCAGGTTTATAATGGTGAGGATTGGGGAGGACAATGTTGTGAAGTTGGACAGGTTTATAATGGTGAGGATTGGGGTGGACAATGTTGTGAAGTTGGACAGGTTTATAATGGTGAGGATTGGGGACGACAATGTTGTGAAGTTGGACAGGTTTATAATGGTGAGGATTGGGGTGGACAATGTTGTGGAGTTGGACAGGTTTATAATGGTGAGGATTGGGGAGGACAATGTTGTGGAGTTGGACAGGTTTATAAGAGTGAGGATTGGGGTGGACAATGTTGTGGAGTTGGACAGGTTTATAATGGTGAGGATTGGGGAGGACAATGTTGTGGAGTTGGACAGGTTTATAATGGTGAGGATTGGGGAGGACAATGTTGTGATGTTGGGCAGGTTTATAATGGTGAGGATTGGGGACGACAATGTTGTGGAGTTGGACAGGTTTATAAGAGTGAGGATTGGGGTGGACAATGTTGTGGAGTTGGACAGGTTTATAATGGTGAGGATTGGGGAGGACAATGTTGTGAAGTTGGACAGGTTTATAATGGTGAGGATTGGGGAGGACAATGTTGTGAAGTTGGACAGGTTTATAATGGTGAGGATTGGGGAGGACAATGTTGTGGAGTTGGACAGGTTTATAATAGTGAGGATTGGGGTGGACAATGTTGTGGAGTTGGACAGGTTTATAATGGTGAGGATTGGGGAGGACAATGTTGTGAAGTTGGGCAGGTTTATAATAGTGAGGATTGGGGAGGACAATGTTGTGGAGTTGGACAGGTTTATAATAGTGAGGATTGGGGTGGACAATGTTGTGGAGTTGGACAGGTTTATAATGGTGAGGATTGGGGAGGACAATGTTGTGGAGTTGGACAGGTTTATAATGGTGAGGATTGGGGAGGACAACATTGTGGAGTTGGACAGGTTTATAATGGTGAGGATTGGGGAGGACAATGTTGTGGAGTTGGACAGGTTTATAATGGTGAGGATTGGGGACGACAATGTTGTGGAGTTGGACAGGTTTATAATGGTGAGGATTGGGGAGGACAATGTTGTGGAGTTGGACAGGTTTATAATGGTGAGGATTGGGGAGGACAATGTTGTGAAGTTGGGCAGGTTTATAATGGTGAGAATTGGGGAGGACAATGTTGTGGAGTTGGACAGGTTTATAATAGTGAGGATTGGGGTGGACAATGTTGTGGAGTTGGACAGGTTTATAATGGTGAGGATTGGGGACGACAATGTTGTGGAGTTGGGCAGGTTTATAATGGTGAGGATTGGGGAGGACAATGTTGTGGAGTTGGGCAGGTTTATAATGGTGAGGATTGGGGACGACAATGTTGTGAAGTTGGGCAGGTTTATAATGGTGAGAATTGGGGAGGACAATGTTGTGGAGTTGGTCAGGTTTATAATGGTGAGGATTGGGGACGACAATGTTGTGAAGTTGGGCAGGTTTATAATGGTGAGAATTGGGGAGGACAATGTTGTGGAGTTGGACAGGTTTATAATGGTGAGGATTGGGGAGGACAATGTTGTGAAGTTGGGCAGGTTTATAATGGTGAGGATTGGGGAGGACAATGTTGTGAAGTTGGGTAGGTTTATAATGGTGAGGATTGGGGAGGACAACATTGTGGAGTTGGACAGGTTTATAATGGTGAGGATTGGGGAGGACAATGTTGTGAAGTTGGGTAGGTTTATAATGGTGAGGATTGGGGAGGACAATGTTGTGAAGTTGGGTAGGTTTATAATGGTGAGGATTGGGGAGGCCAATGTTGTGAAGTTGGGTAGGTTTATAATGGTGAGGATTGGGGACGACAATGTTGTGGAGTTGGACAGGTTTATAATGGTGAGGATTGGGGACGACAATGTTGTGGAGTTGGACAGGTTTATAATAGTGAGGATTGGGGAGGACAATGTTGTGGAGTTGGACAGGTTTATAATAGTGAGGATTGGGGTGGACAATGTTGTGGAGTTGGACAGGTTTATAATGGTGAGGATTGGGGAGGACAATGTTGTGGAGTTGGACAGGTTTATAATGGTGAGGATTGGGGAGGACAATGTTGTGGAGTTGGACAGGTTTATAATGGTGAGGATTGGGGAGGACAATGTTGTGGAGTTGGACAGGTTTATAATGGTGCGTACATTCACCTCCGGGTTGCATAGGAATTCTGATATTGAAGTTGTACCACCAATGGTGGCCACGAAGGGTTGTGCAATTGGTGGAGATGACATGGTCAGGGCTGGAGATGATTGCTTCGGCTTCCCGTGTGTTCAACTACAGGAAATTACAGCTCCTCCAGTCTTTCCCGGTGAAAGGAAATAGGAACTCCATAACGCTGGACGTCAGACAAACAATCTGACAACAATAGGAGAGTGTTGGTGCAGACATCGAGGGGTTTTCTCAACTTGCATTTGGAAGCTTTAGCTGAAGGTATCTATTAAGAAGCAGCAAGTAAAAGATAGATCCTTGAGGAATTACAGCGGAAATAGTGCAGGGTCGGGAAGGGGAGCCGTGGCTGGTGCTGTTCTGGGAAGGTTGGATAGTTAAGGTGAGAACAAGCTAAGACCATTTTTCTGAGCTGGACAATAGAGGAGACGCCTCCCCATTTCCCAAGACTACTTATTTCCTCTGAAACACTTGCATGTCTTGAAGTTGTAGAATGAGAAGTTGCCCATTTGACCCGTTATGCCTTCTTGGCTTTTTAACCACTTCGTCTGCCTTGATGATTCTGCCTACCTTTATTATTAAGTCTTTCCTTAACCTTCGCCGCTCCGGGCGGCACGGTGGCGCTGTGGTTAGAACTGCTGCCTCACGGCGGTGAGGACCCTGGTTCGTTCCCGGCCCCAGTCACTGTCCGTGTGGAGTTTGCACATTCTCCCCATGTCTGCGTGGGTCTCACCCCCACAACCCAAAGATGTGCAGGCTAGGTGGATTTGCCATATTAAATTGCCCCTTCATTGGGAAAAAAAGATTGGGTATTCTAAATCTTTTTTTAAAACCTTCTCTGCTCCAAGGACGATGACATGAAACATGCCCTATAAGTGCAAGTTCTTTCTTTCCTATTTGTGGGACCCTGTGTGTTTAAATTCTCCACAACATTTCCCCGTGTAGCAGTTTGGAGCCAGCACCAGTGTATAGACAATGAGCCGAGGGTCAGTGTCTCTCTGAAATATCGAAATCTATATGTCAGCGAGCAAAACATAAAAAAGGAGTGGAATTTCCTCTTGGGGAAATTGTAAACACATATCGTCAGAAAGTGGAGGAAATTGTCCTCTGAATGTAGGTCCCTTCAAAATCTTTGATTGATGGGAAATATGAGAGCTGACATTTGCTGCAGCAAATTTGATACCTTGCAATTTTCTCATAGAAGTTGTAATTTTTTTAACAGGATTCAGAAAACAGAACCAAAAATGGTGCCCCACGTATTACCCCTCCCCCCCACCACCCCCATTTGGGATAACAATAACATTACGTTTGTAAATTTTGCAAAGGTGCCGTAGTCCCAGGTGAGCCCAGGCTGCGTTTACCTTTGAGGGGGCGAGCTGACTGGTGGTGATTTAACCTGAATTCCACCACACTTCAGACGAAGGGTGAGGTTGAGAAGGCAGGGCCTTTGTGACTAACCTTACATTAACATTACACAAACAAAGAATATGTGAAAAAGGAGGCGAATAAAAATATTTGTTTAAAAACAACATTACAACAACAAAGCATTGCACAGGAGTGTTATCAAACTAAATTTGACACCAAGCCATTTGAGATGAATTGCGTATTGAAAGAGAACCAAATGGTCAATCAAAGGGGTAGGTTGGGGGGCAGCACAGTGGGTAGCACTGCTGCCTCACGGCGCCGAGGTTCCTGGTTCGATCCCGGCTCTGGGTCACTGTCCGTGCGGAGTTTGCACATTCTCTCCGTGTTTTCGTGGGTTTCGCCCCCACAACCCGAAGATGTGCCGGGTAGGCGGAATGGTCACGCTAAATTGCCCCTTATTTGGAAAACAAAAGAAGCCGTCAAATTTATTTTTTTATAAAGAGGTAGGTTTTAAGGAGTGTCTTAAAAGAGGAGAGGGAGAGAGAGAGAAAAAAAATGAGTCAGGGAAGGAATGATCTGTGGAATGGTGGAGTGATGAAACTGGGAATGCTAAAGCGCATTGGGGGGACGCAGAGACCACGGAGGGTTGCAGAGCTGGCAGAGGTTAGAGAGGTGGGGGAACAGCAGCAATGAGGCCCTCGAGAGGATTTGAAAACGAGGATGAGAATTTTAAAAGGCGAGAGGTTGCCGGATTAGGAACTAGTGTTGGTCAGAATACCTCACTTGTTTATGGGAGTGAGTTGGAGACAAAATCAGGAAGCTTTGTTTTATTTTCAGCTCATGTTTGCTACTGGATAACGAGGAGCTAACTATCAAATGGGTAGCTGCTTTTACAGATCTATAATAAGCATCAACTTCCAATTGCTTTATCCTGTAATTTTTTTTCAAACAACCTTATGATTAGCAGCAATATGTATAAACTATAATAACTGTCTTTAGGTGGACCTTAATTTTGTTTTGATTTTTTTGGCACACCAAAGTGGATTGTTAAATCTAACTACTTGCAAGCCAGACAAGAATGTGTCACATTGAGTTTAAACAAACAAGCACTCAGTGAGTGGCTCCTTGTTCATTTAACTGAATAAATTCCAGTAAAAATTGAAGCACAGGAGACAGAATGATGCAGGGAGTAAGTTGCAAGTTTGTCACCTACATTTGAATCCAGGCTGACTAACCTGGTGGTTATACACTCTGCAAAGCGAAATACATGCGGCAGTCAGAATTAGACTATTGGCAAAGACGGGATCAACTCCACTAAACTGCCCCGGCTAAATGTTGGGCGCTGAAATTAGTGGTTCTCTTTAAAGCCACAGGGTACCTGACGTGGGAAATGAATTCAAGGCCCTCAGATTGTAGCAGGTTGTTAGAAGAGAACTTGACTCTGTATCCACCCCTACCGCACCCAGCCTGGGTGTGTCTTGATGTTGACATTGGGCGTCTGAATTGAAAAATGTCACACACACCTCAGCCCAAACATGGTTTGCCAACCATGAAATAATAATCACTTAAGAAAAAAATATTAATCGGTTGGGCGAGTTAACTGCTGAGTTGTTCGAAACTGTATTCCTGCCCTGCCTATCGTGACGACTCATTTGCAACCGAGAAGTTGGCATTTCTCCAGTGCCTCACCTGAAACGCCATTTTTCAGTATAATAATCTTTATTGTCACACGTAGGCTTACATTAACACCACAATGAAGTTACTGTGAAAAGCCCCTCGTCGCCACACTCCGGCGCCTGTTTGGGTACACAGAGGGAGAATTCAGAATGTCCAAATTACCTAACAAGCATGTCTTTCGCGACTTGTGGGAGGAAACTGGAGCACCCGGAGGAAACCCACGCAGACATGGGGAGAACGTGCAGACTCCACACAGACAGCGACCCAAGCCGGGAATCGAACCCGGGACCCTGGCGCTGTGAAGCGACAGTGCTAACCACTATGCTACCGTGCTGCCCGAATACCCCAGCTGGTGAGTGTTAGTGGGCCATTTCACCTTGGGCAAAGGGGGCAGAGGCACCCGGGGGGCCCGAGCCTGATGCCCATCCGCACACAACTTTGCTGGCAGGATTCTCCGGCCGATGTTACCGTCCCGTATCTCTCGACGTTTAGCCGCAGTAGAGGCGGTCGGTTGCCTGACTTTTCTTAGCCAGAGCGTGAATGGAGGAGCTCCATTTCGGCCTCAGTCCCTAGCCCTGGCGCAGATGCCACTTGGTGTGCCCTCCCCTGCTGCTCTGACCGCCACCAAATTTGGCCTTTAATCACCACTCCTCCTTTTCATGGCAGCTAAGAATGCCGCTGTAGCAGAATGAAGAGGCCTTTGTGTGTGGCTATGTCGAACCAAATCGGCCTTTTCACTTCCAAGCAGGAAGACAGCTGACCTGTGGCCTTCACTGTTGTGCCTGAGTGGCCATGGAAAAGCTGATTTTGCAGCAAGTGCAGCATAATAGACGACTTGTGGATCACGTTTTGACCCCAGCAGTACCAGTGTAGCTATTTCTGTCCTTGGTATCGAGGTCGCTGCACTCCATTGCTTCTGAGGGTGAACACTTGCCATCCAGTACCGGGTACTCCAGGAAGTTCTTATCTCTCAGCAAAAGCTTTCTCTCTTTGATGTTTTGAGATTTATTCAGTTGAATTTGATAGTTGCAGTTAAGTGTGACAAAATATTTGTGGCCCAATAATTTTATGTTCGCCGTTGCTTTCTCACACCCACATCTGAATAAATGTGTGGGTTGTGTAAGTGTATGTGTCTGAGGCAAATGATGGCCTACTTCTGACCCTAATCCCTATGTTCGGTGAAGGACGTAATCGAGAAATATCCAATATGGTCAACATGTAAATACTCCCCGATCTTATTTCTCTTGTTACAGTCTTTAGTTTGGCAGCTCTGATCAAAATGCTGTGGGCTCAAGGCCCACTATAAATGTAGGCCGACACTTTACACGGAGGAATGCTGCACTAACCTGTCGCAGGTGATGTCCTTTATTTGAAACATTAAACCGAGGCTACCTGGGGCGGCACGGTGGCGCAATGACTGGCACCGCTGCCTCACCGCACCGAGGACCTGGGTTCGATCCCGGCCCTGGGTCACTGTCCGAGTGGAGTTTGCACATTCTCCCCGTGTCTACGTGAGTCTCACCCCCACAACCCAAAGATGTACAGGGTAGGTGGATTGACCACGCTAAATTGCCCTTAATTGGAAAAAAATGAATTGCCATTATAAATTTTAAAAAATAAATAAAATAAACTGAAGCTACCATCTGCAACCTCGGGTACACGTGAAACAAGCAATATCAGCACTATTCCGAAGAACCATCCCTGTTGACCTGGCCAACATTTATTCCTGAACCTCTTGGGCGGCGCGGTGGTGCAGTGGTTAGCTCTGCTGCCTCACGACGCTGAGGACCTGGGTTCAAGCCCCGGGTCACTCTCCGTTTGGGTTTTGCACGTTCTCCCCGTGTCTGCGTGAGTCTCACTCCCACAACCCAAAAAGATGTGCCGGGTAGGTGGATTGGCCACGCTAAATTGCCCCTTAATTGGGAAAATAAATAAATAATTGGGTACTCTAAATTTAAAATAATAATAATTGCTCAACCTCATTAAAACAGATTAACTAGTCATAGAATTTACAGCGCAGAAGGTCTGCACCAGCCTTTGGAAAGAGCACCCTGTCCCCAAGCCCATACCTCCACCCTATCCCCAGCAACCCCACCCAACCTATTTTTGGACACTAAGGGTAATTTGTCATGGCCAATCCGCCTGACCTGCACATCTTTGGACTGTGGGAGGAAACGGGAGCACCCGGAGTAAACCCACGCAGACACGGGGCGAACGTGCAGACTTCGCACAGACAGCGACCCAAGCCGGGAATTGAACCTGGGACCCTGGAGCTGTGAAGCAACAGTGCTAACCGCCGTGCTACCGTGCCACCCCTGAAACAGGCGGTGACCTAGCAACCCGAGAAGATCGATCTCCAATCTGTGCTAACCTCGCTGACCTCACTGACACGAGGTGATGGCATGGTTGCTATAATCACTGCTCTCGAGGAAGGAGGAAATGGTGGTGTCGTGGCTCTGTCACTTTGCTATCAATCCAGAGGCCCAGGCTAATGCTCTGGGGACATGGGTTCAAATCCCACCCCGGCAGCTGGTGGAACTTGAATTCAGTAATGGTGACTAGTGTCAATTGTTGTAAAACCCCATCTGATTCACTAATCTACTACCCGTACCTGGTCTGGCCTACGTGTGCATCCAGACCGACAACAATGTCGTTGACTTTTAACTTCCCTCTGATATGGTTGCGCGGGCAAGGGCACCCAAGGATGGGCAACAAATAACTGGCCTTGCCAGTGACACCCACATCCCCCTGAAAACAAAAAGCAAATAAAAAACACCAAGGTAAAACGTCAACAATGCTCCTGAACCTGATCGTCACCTGCTGAAGGAACAAGCACATGGGATGAAACGGCAGTCAGGAGATGCCCGCCACAGTTCAATAAGCAGGTGTTTGGCAGCAAGTCACCCTACTCAACAGAGGTGCGAGGAAGCTTTCACAGACGCAAGTGAAATTAATGATATTTTTTTAGTTGGTTTAAATTTCGACCGGACACCTACTGCATTTGCTTTTCCATCTTTGGAATGAGTCATTTATTCTGTAACAAATTTCCTTGGAGTTAATGGATTGCAACATCTTGTGTGGGCTGAAACTGTGAAATTCCATGTTGGCTAACGTGAGTGGCTGAGAGGAAGCTGTCCGTCTCTCTTTCCCCCCCCCCCCCCCCCCCAGCAACATTTGATATCCAAACTGGTGACTCTTTAGTCACCGCCAGTAAATGATGTAATATGCATGGGTCGACTTGGCAAAGGGTTGACAACTGAACAATACATTTGTATCATGTCTGAATCCCAGTGCAGATGATCAACACTTTGCGTTCCTCACGTTGACCTGTTGTTTCCAAAGTCTACAATTCAAGCTCAGCCTGGCTGAAAGTTTCCTCCAGGCAAACTTATGTGGTTTCAATGTAAATTGAGGCATTTTGCCTTCTTTTTCAAGCGCAAGGAATTAGCTTGTCCTGCAGACAGGTGCCAAAACTCTTCACAACGTTTGGAGTGGTGTTGACTTAGCTTTCTCCAAAAGGAACACTCCGAGATAACAATGATGCTTAGCAATATGACTTGTTTTTGATTTAAACTGATGTCAATAGAGAATTCTATCACCATCTGAACTTATCCAAATTAACTTTCCCCTCACCTGACCCGCATGTGTCTGGTCCTCACTATCCCAGTCCTTCCGCTTTGAGGGACCAGTCATTGTGCAATCCATTCAGTCCCATCCCATCCACGGCCCCCTGTCCCGTGTGATGCTCTGCCCTTCTAGAATAGCACAGAAGGAAGCCATTCTGCCCTTCATAATTTTTGTTTGCTAGCCCTTTGACAGAACAAATCCAATTTGTCCCTCTCCCATATAATTTACGTGTTTCTGGAGCCCACCTCTTCATTCACCTGAGGAAGGAGCTGTGCTCCGAAAGCTAGTGATTCCAACCAAACCTGTTGGACTTTAACCTGGCGTTGTAAGACTTCTTACTGTGCCCACCCCAGTCCAACGCCGGCATCTCCACATCATCCCTCTCCCATGGTCTTTTAGCCCCAGGATTCCACAGATTATTTTCTCTTCACCTATATATTCTCAATTCCTTTATGAAAATTAGCATTGCATTGCTGCCCATGGCGCTGACGACCCGGGTTCGATCCCGGCCCCGGGACACTGTCCATGTGGAGTTTGCACATTCTCTCCGTGTCTGCGTGGGTTTCACCCCCACAACCCAAAGATGTGCAGGGTAGGTGGATTGACCATGCCAAATTGCCCATAATTGGGAAAAAGAAATAATTGGGTACTCTAAATTTATTTTTTTAAAAATGAAATTAGCATTGAATGTGCTTCCACCACTTGTCAAGTCATTGCATTCCTGGCCCTAACAACTCGCTGTGTCGAGAAAACCCATCTTTCGTTGTGGTCCTTTTGCTAATATGTGTCCTCTGGTTTCGACCCCCCTATCAATGGAGACAGTTTCTCCTGAACTTCCCCCTACCAAACCTCACATAATTTTGAACATCTCCCCGTAACCTCTGCTCGAAAGAGAAGAATCCCACCGTCTCTAGTCTCTTCATATCATTGAAGCACTTGTCCCTGATTCTATTCAAGTGCGTCTTTGCACCCTCTCCAAGGTACTTGACCTTCTCCCAAAAGTGCGGTGACCAGAATGGGACACAATAAAACTTTCTGTTCTAAGCGAATTTGTCTGAATCTTGCTGTCTAATTAGCCTCCTAATTATTGCCCATCAAAGAGAGATGTTTCTTTTCATCTTCCTCTGATTCCAGTACCCGGCCAATTGCTCATGACTTCCAGCAGCGTTGCCATGGCAACCGAGCTAAATTCAAGTAATCAATGGAAAGGAAAACCATTTCAGTGGTGTCAATTTGATTAACATTAGAAATGAAAGATGAAAAATGGGTACATTTCTCTCCAATAATTGAGTCTGTTAAAGGGTTCTGACTGTAGAATGTTCCCGTGGGGATTTATGACCTCAGTAAGCTTCAGGGGACAGAGCCTCTGCTAAATATGTCCTGTGCAGGAGTTCTGCCCTGTTGTCTGTCCTGTGCTCTTGTGAAATTTCCCTGGGTTCCCAGGGTTTAAGGTGATTGAAATATTAATAGTTATCATTATTACCTGAGCCTTTTGGGGCTCACTTCTCCCAAGGGAGCTCAAAGAGGAAAAAAGTCCCAACCCCCAAGAAGAAATGTTATTGGTGTTGCGTCCCCCATGTTGTTACCTCTGCGTTGCTGAGGTGTCGCTAGCACATTTTGGGGAGCGCTTTCTGTGACTCTACCCTGCTTAGGCCTGGTGTGGGTGTTTAACTGTGCCACCCCTTCCACGGCAGGATTCTGGAAGCAGCTGGAATTGAGGAGCTAGTAGAAAGGCTCTTCGCAATTGCCACTCCCTAAACATGCGTAAATGGAGAGGAAACTCTGGACCTATATTGCCTTCCTTGAGATTGCAAGGGTTTCCCTCTCGGCAGCTGTAAAATACAAGCAGGTGAGAGGGTTGCCTTACAGAGGCGCATCGAGGCCATTCATGTAAACCTATTGAGATGCCACAATTGTGTTTTACAGACACAAGAAATGGGTGCAGTGGAAATTTGGAACTCCCCCAAAAGCTGTTGCGGCTTTAGGCTGATTGTAAATTTCAGAACCCTAACGGATAGACTTACATTGGGCAAGGGTTACACAACCGAGGCAGCTAAATGGAGTTAAGGTGCAGGTCGACCATGATCTGATTGGCTGACGGAAGAGGTTTGAGGGGCTGAATGAATGGTTTATGCTTCTCCCTACGCTTCCAACACATGTGAGACAGTTATTGATATTAGTGTTCTTTTTTATAGATGGGGTTGGATTTTATAGATCCACTGCTGGGTGAGTTTTCAGCTGGCGAGGAGGGTGGTGGGGGGGGGGTTGCGCACGTGAGTTAAAAAGGGGTGGTAAGCCCACTACCTTCCTGCCCGTCCCTGAGATATCCTCCATAATACGGTCAACGGGCAGGCACTGAAATCAGCCGCCATTTTGAAATAAATAATCTAAGTGACAATTGAACTTGTTACCAAGCCAAACGAGCTGCAAAATACACTGCCCACGCTGTAATAAGGTTGGCCTGGGTCGGTGGGTGGGAGTGGGCAGGGTGATTTTTTTATTTTTTATTAATCAAATTGCTTACCAGGTGGGAAGGAAGTGGGGTCCGTCCTTTTGGGAAGTGTCGAGTGCACATCAAGCTGATAACCCGCTCTATTTATCCATGTCTGACCTTGAAACCCTGCGCCACCCCCCCTCCCCCTCCACTCTAGTAGCCTCCCCAAGGCCTTGCCAACTAAAACCCCAGATCCAACTCTCTCCGATGACCTTACCCTCTTCATCCGTGGCTGCTGGGGCCGTTATAGCTGCCGGAAACTTGTTACCGCGTGGGGGGGATTTGCCGAATGTAGGTCAGCCACGGTTTGACATTTCTTCTTAGGTGGGTTGGGGTGACTAATCCTACATCCCCACCCTAAGTCCCCTCCCCCTGATCGACCTGTAAAATGCAGCCTGTGATTGCAGATTCTGCACTGGCGGGGGGGGGGGGGGGGGGGGGGGGGGTGGGGGGGTTGCATTGCAACAGTGAAGGTTAGGTTGGGTTACTGGGTTACAGGGATACGGTGGAGGCGTGGGCTTAACTAGGGTGCTCTTTCCAAGAGCCGGTGCAGGCTCGATGGGCTGAATGGCCTCCTTCTGCACTGTAAATTCTATGATTCTATAATTCAAACATGCGGCACTGGTTGTAAATCACTGAAGCTTTGAAAGACGTTTTATAAATTCACATCTATTTTCCCCTTTGTAAGTGTTTGGTTGAGATTAGCTAATTTAACACAGGAGATGGATTGAACCAAGGACCTTCATGATAGATGCGCCTTTGTTTGACATTAGGTACTGCATTCTCTGACTCATTCCTTAACAAAGCATTCCTTTTTACTTATTGTCTCGGATATTTTCCTCCAAATCCTTTGCACTCTGAATTTGACAGCACCACTGAGTACCCTGATAAGTTTTGGTTGCCCTCTGTGCTTCTTTTGAACTATTATCCCCAGACTGTATTCAAGCTATAGCAACTTGCGTTCTGCATTAAGGCTTGTACCAGTTGATGCACAGATGTGCACATTTCAGTTGAACACCATCAAAGTTGGCCACTACTACAACCACAATCTGAGGTGTAGCCATGGCTAGTGGTAGCCAGCTCACCTGTCAGCCATAGGTTGTGCCATACGGAGGAAGTGCTACTGTGTTGGAGGTGCCGTTCAGTTGAGACATTAAAGTGAGGACCCATCGGCCCACTAGTTTGGATGCACAAGATCCCGTGGCACTAGTTAGAGGAAGAGTTGGGAAGTTCTCCCAGTTTCTTGGCCGATATTTATCCCTCAACCAACATCATTAGAACAGATGATTTTTAAAAAATATAGAGGGCTGGGTTCTCCGTTTGGGAGACTACGTGCCCACGTCAGCGGAGCGTGTGTAGACTTTCACGACCGAAAAATCGGCGTGAAGCCCTCACCGATTCCGGTACCGGTGAGGGGCTAGCACTGCCGCCGACTGAAACTCCTGCCGCCCGCGCCGAAAACGGGCAGAGAATGACCGGGTCCCAGGCCGCGCACGGCTGCCAACCTGCACAAGTCGCGTTGTACAAGACGACAGCCGGCCGTGCACGATCCCAAACTCACCAACCTTGACCCCCCCCCACAGCCTGACCCCGGCCAGCGGCACAGATCCCGGGCGGGTGTGGCGGCGCTGGATACATCCGCAGCCGTCATGCCGGGTTCCTGCACAGCTGGGACCACATGTGACCTGCACAGTTGGGAACTCGGCCCGTCGGTGGCGGAGCATCGCAGGTGGGCCGGCCAATGACTCGCCAACGCCGTTGCAGCGATGCATGTCACGGTGATGCCAGTTTAGAGGGGGCGGAGCATGGCGGAATAGCGTCAAACCTGCGCAGGACCCGATTTTGGGGCGGAAATCCATTCTCCGCCCGATCGCTGAACACGATTTTGGGGTCGGGCTACGGAGAATCTTTATTGGGATGTGGACGTCTCTGGCAAGGCCATCGTTCTCTGCCCATCCTTAATTGCCATTGTTTATTTTCGAGGGCAGTTCCACATTGCTGTGGGTCTGGAGTCACATGTAGGCCAGACCAGGTAAGGGCGGCAGATTTCCTTCCCTACAGGAAATTACTGAACCAGATGGGTTTTTACAACAATCATTGATAGTTTCATGATCACCCATTACTATTGAATTCAAGGTCTTGGGCGCAATTCTCCGACCCCCCACCAGGTCGGAGAATCGCCGGGGGCTGGCGTGAATCCCGCCCCCGCCATGTCCCGAATTCTCCGCCACCAGAGATTCGGCGGGGGGCGGGAATCGCGCTGGTCGGCGGGCCCACCCCCGGCGATTCTCCGGTCCGCGATGGGACCAAGTCCCGCCGCTGTCAACCCACGCCAGCCGGCGTGGATTGAACCACCTTTCGAACGGCGGGACAAGGCGGCGCGGGCGGGCTCCGGGGTCCTGGGGGGGGGGGCACCGGGCGATCTGGCCCCGGGGGGGTGCCCCCACGGTGGCCTGGCCCGCGATCGGGGCCCACCGATCCGCGGGCGGGCCTGTGCCGTGGGGGCACTCTTTTCCTTCCGCCTTCGCCATGGTCTTCACTATGACGGAGGCGGAAGAGACCCCCTCCACTGCGCATGCGCGGGGATGCCGTGAGCGGCCGCTGACGCTCCCGCGAATGCGTCGCACGGCAAAGTCATTACCGCGCCAGCTGGCGGGGCGCCAAAGGCCTTTCCCGCCAGCCGGCGGGGCGGAAATCACTCCGGCGCGGGCCTAGCCCCTCAAGGTGAGGGCTCGGCCCCTCAAGATGCGGAGAATTCCGCACCTTTGGGGCGGCGCAATGCCGGACTGATTTGCGCCGTTTTTGGCGCCGGTCGGCGGACATCGCGCCGATTACGGAGAATCCCGCCCATTGTTTTTAAAACTGCTGCCATGGTGGGATTTGAATCCATGTCCCCAGAGGTTTACCTTGGCCTCTGGATGACTAATCCAGTAACGTTGCCATTGCGCCACCCGCTCCCCCTGGTCACTGTCACATTGCTGCTTTTGGCAGCTTGGTGTTCGCAATTTGGTTGCCATGTTTCACACTGCGCAACAAACCCAGCCCTTCAAAAAGTGCTTCATAATTTGTACAGTGGTTGAAATGACAATGGGGACTGGATAATCAAATCCCTGAGTTTCGTGGTGTTTTCAGATGCTTCAGTCTGGCTCAGCACATGTGCTGTTGCCTTGATGTGTTGTCCCTTGGCTTAGCCCCTGCCCTGAATTTTAAATAACTCCTGTCAGTTCATTTTTTTAGGACTTTAAGGGGTCTTCATAACACAGGTCACAATCGGGCGCTCTTCGTACATTTGCTGTCCCACAGTTGTGTAAAAAGTGAAACCAGTCACGGCTGGCACCGTGCCACCAAGTGTGCACTTGCCCCGTGTCCAGAGTGTCGCCGTGATTCACCCTCGTGCCGATTCCCGTGCCAGCGAGCTGCTCGACATGGCTCTCTCTGCTCAAATGCCCCAAAAGCACATGGCAGATGTGCTTGGCACTGTACTCCACCGCGCAGATTCATCAAAATAGGCTTTTTGTTTCAAAATAAACTCATCTAAAAGCCTCTTTGTCCGTGTGGGCTTGGCTACGAGCTGCAGTTGCACACCCGTCGCTCAGTCATGAAGGGAAGGTATTGTTGGCTGCACACAGCTGGATTGAAGATGACCATCTTGTCTCAGACGGGGCTTGTGTACTGTCATATTTTAAAGGCAAATAAATCACTTGAAACCAGGGTTCCACAAATTAATCCTGGAATGATCCAATTCAGTTCGGTGCCTGTAGCAAATAAAGAGAAGGAGCATATTTGTTTGAAATAATAGAGCATAGTGTAAATTATCTTTAGATTAAAGGATATTCTTCAGCGCTCCTGGAGGTAGTGGGTCCACAAGACTATCAATCTTATCCTTTTATTTTCATTCTTTCAAGGATGTGGGCGTCGCTGGCTAGGCGAGCATTTATTGCCCATCCTGAATTGCCTTTGAGAACGTGACTGTGGCCCACCGCCTTGGACCGCTGCAGTCCCTGTGGTGTAGGTACACCCACCGTGCTGTTAGGGTGGGGGAAGCACCTTGTCTTGGGAAACACCTTGGCTGTGTCACCCTTACCCCCAAACCACACTGCTTCACCCTCCATTTATATTAAAGTGCTGCCTCAAGAGGATAAAACCGAGCCTCACCAAAATGGTTTCGCTCCATCTCCTCGGGACGGTGAAAGTAAATGCTTGGCGGCTACATTGAGGCCACTGGCTGGACAGACAGCTGTGAAGGTTGGCAGTGCAATGTTCACATTGGTTAGAGAGGAGCTCTAACTTGTCGAGCGCCTCTCGTGTTCTCGGGATATCCCAAAGTGCTTCACAGCCAAGGAACTTGGAATCATTGCTGCTGTAATGTCGGTAAACTAGATAGTTGGTGATTAGCAAAGCAAGTTATGAGGAGGATACTAAAAGCCTTCAAAGGGAGGTGGGTGACTGAGTGAGTGGATGTTTTGGGCAGATGGAGTATATTGTGGGAAAAGGCTGATTATTGTTTAAATACAGAGCGATTTGCATAGTGCTGCGATTATAGAGGGACGTGATTGTCCATTAAGCTCCAAACAAGTTACAGGAAGTAATTGAGAAGGCAAAAAGAATGTTGGACTCGATTAGAAAGTAGGGTGGGTATAAAGGTAGGGAAGCCTTGCGTTAACTATACAGGGTGTAATATCCCGCATGGGACTTATGGGGTGGGAATACTGACCTTCGCTGTGGTTCTCACGGAGTACGAGCTACCCCGCTGAGGGGCAGGGAACTCCATTTAGCATTGTATAAAACGTTAGCCAATAAGGCACCCACCAGATAGAGATCTGGTAGGGATCGACTGGGAATTGTATGTACTGTGACTGTAAATAAATCAAAGTTCTTTATTTTATTAGATGTGGACTCTACGTATCCTTATTAAACAAGACATTGGTGAGACCACACCTAGAGTACCGTGTACAGTTTTGTTCACCTTATTTAATGTATACTTGCATTGGAGACAGTCCGGAGAAGATTCAGCTGGCTGATTCCTGGGGTAAAGGGCCTGTCTTATCATAGAATTGTAGAATTTTCAGTGCAGAAGGAGGCTATTCGGCCCATCGGGTCTGCACCGGCCCTTGGAAAGAGCATCCTGCCTAAGCCCACACCTCCACCCTATCCCCATAACCCAACCTAACCTTTTTTTTGGACATTAAGGGAAATTTAGAATGGTCAATCCACCCAGCCTGCACATCTTTGGACTGTGGGGGGAAACCGGAGCACCCGGAGGAAACCCACGCAGACACGGGGAGAACGTGCAGACTCCACACAGACAGTGACCCAAGCCGGGAATCGAACCTGGGAGCCTGGCGCTGTGAAGCAAGAGTGCTAACCACTGTGCTACCGTGCCACCCTTTTATTAGGGAAAGGGGTTTATGTGGAAAGGTTGAGCAGATTAGGCCTGTACTCATTGAAGTTTAGAAGAATGAGTGGTGAGAGACTGAGATGAGGAAAAAGATGTCCACTCGGAGGGGGCGGATTCTCTGACCACTCCTCCTCAAAAGGCAGCGGGACCAGAGTCTTTGACTACTTTTAAGACAGATTCTAGATTAACAAGGGGGTGCAGGGTTATTGGGAGTAGGGAGGAATGTGGGGTGAGGTTACAACCAGGCCAGCCATGATCTTATTGACTGGAGCAGCAGACTCGAGGGGCCAAGTGGCCTACTCCTGTTCGTATCTTACTGAAGCGTACCGCGGAGGTTTGATGGCGTATATGATGAGGTGATGTTTCCCTTTCATGGAGCAACCTCAAACTAGGGGGCGCAGTTTCAAAGTAAGGGATTCCCCCATTTAAGAAGGATGGAGATGAGGAGGAATTTCTTCTCTCGGGATTGTCAGTGTTTGGAATTTTTATCCCTTGTGAGAAGTGGAGGTTGGGTCCCTGAATGTGTCCTAGGCTGAGATGGACAGATTTTCGGTTGACAAGGGAGTCGAGGGTGTCATGATATCCATATTAACATATCATGGTGCAATCACACACACACTGATGGACAGGTAGACGGACCAACCAACACACACACAACATCACAGCCAATCACCAGTGAGAGCACACGCACTATAAAACAGGGAACACCACAGTTCCCGCTCATTCTACCAGGAGATAGCTCAGAGCACAGAGCTCACAGCGCGCCACTCAGGCATACACCATGTGCTGAGTGCCTCACTAAGATAGTGCTAGGGCTGGGTCCACAGGTTAGCTGGTAAAATACGAACCACAGCCAGGAGTTAATAGTTATTATTGTACAAGACAATAAAACAGAGTTGTACCATCTACAACCGTGTTGGTTCGTTTGTGCATCGGAACACCCAAACACGACAGAGGGTTGTGGGGGGGAGTGACCCAAGCCGGGAATCGAACCTGGGACCCTGGCGCTGTGAAGCAGCAGTGCTAACCACTGTGCTATCGTGCCACTGATCTGACGCTGTCCTTGAGCAAAACGAGGTGTAGGCCGCATCCTTCTTCCTGCACTGCAGAGATTCTCTGATTCTAAGAGGTAAGAGGTTTGCCAGACATTTGCCCGTGACCCCACCTGGCAGCTGCTTTAACCCTGCTGGCATGTTCTGTACTCGGAATGTCAGCATCCATCTTCTAACAACCCCTTACCAGTATTAAAATGGGGCAGGTTAATCTTCCATGCACCTACGCACTTGTTTTCAGCATGTTAGCACGGCACAGCCACCTCCGGGTGAGATTGGGGAATGCCACTAATCCTGTGTGTTTGTTGTGGGTTTTTTTTAAACAAAAAAATCACCTACTCCTGAGGACAGGCTCGCCATACCGGAATTGATGTCACCTGTTTTTCCTGTAACCACCCACAGTTCATTATTGTGAAGCCTGCCTCCTTATGGAGCGGAGGGGGGGGGGGGGGGTGGGGGGGGAAGCCGAGCAGGGAGAGGGAAAGTGGCGGGAGACATTTCACAGGTGCATTTCCACCTCCTGTTTCAACAATGACCCGGCCGAGGCAAGCTCAGCCTCACACACAGCTTCAGCAGGCGAGAGGAATGTGGACCTTGTTCTGGTAAACTGGATTAGAGGTTTGAAGTGGACGTGTCTGCTGGATAAAGACTTGTCATTCAGAGGTGAGAGAAAACACCTCTTCAAGCACCTGCTGCCTGATGGTGCTGATTACTGAAAGCGAAGGCAATCCACCCACTCGGGCTGGGAAAAGCTGGCCCTGTTTGGTCAGGATTCTGCTGGGGCAGCGGGAGATGGGATGTGAGTTTTCTTAAATTGGCTTCTCGTGGTTTGTGAGGTGCAGTTTGTCCAAGGTAGCAGGTTGCCAGGGACAATTTATGTAGAATTGATGCTGTTTGGGTTGATTTAATAAGAAGTGACGCTATCTGCATGATAGTGAGGAGCCACAGGGATTAGAACGAGAGGTCACGGATATAGGTTGAGAGGCGGTAGATTTCGAACGGAGATGAGGAGGAACTCCTTCTCGCAGAGGGTGGTGAATTTGTGGAACCCGCTGTCTCAGCGCGGCGGAATCTGAGTCATTAAATAGTTTCAAGAAGGAGATAGATATATTTCGGATTTTAAAAACAGGTTAAAGGGATATGGGGAACAGACAGGGAGGTGGATTTGAGACCAGGAAGAGACCAGCCATGATCTGATTGACTGGTGGAGCAGGCTCGAAGGGCTGAATTGCCTACTTCTGCTCCTAATTGCTATGTTCCTGTTAGTGTGTGTGTACATGTGTGTGTGTGTCCTCTCTCTGTGATCTCAAAAAAAAAAGAAAAGCTTTTGTTTAGACAGCACTTTTCACACCATCAGGGCATGCAAAAGTGCCTTACAGCCAATAGTGTACGGTCAGAAGTGTAGTCACTGTTCTAACATAAGAAATACAGCAGCCAATTTGCCCACAGAAAACAGGTATTGAGGGCTGGAGAGCTGGAGGAAAAGGAACCCCTTTATGGTTCCAGCTGCCGTAAAGTAGGGCACATTTACAGGTTCCTCCACTTTGAGAAGCCAGGGACAGGTAAGTGGGTAGGACTGGGTGTGCTGGATGGTTGATTGTTCAGTGGGATGTGGGGGGTGAGTGCTGTTCTTTGGTTGGTGGGGGTGGGTTTGATTGGTTGGGGGGCTTGGTATGTTTGTGCGGGTTGTGGAGGGGAAGGGAGGTGGAGATCGGTTGGTTGGAGTCCTCAGTACATTTTCCCAGTTACGGTGCCCTGGGGCTAGAAAGTTAAAGGTCATTTTCGAGCTAAAACTATGGGCAAAAAAATGACTTTATTAAACAGATGTGTCATTGGCATTAATGAGTCCTTTTCAGTGAGTTTTTTCAGCGACATAAGGTGCTGTTTATTTTTACACAGCAGGCAAGCATATGTACATCACCGCTCTGCCGGATGAGCCATAGAGCTCCTTGTCAAGCAAAGCCTCGATTTTAACATTCTCCCCCTAGTTTTTAAATCCCTCGCGGCCCCTCCCATCCCTATCTCTGAACCTTGCCCAACCCTTGCAACAATTAATCTCAGCTGCATCATAAAACTCCGCGTCAGTTACTGTATTGATTAATATCTGTCCAGAGTTACTTATTATAGTGATTCAGGTCTTTTTAGGGAGAGTTACCACATTGATTTGTGTCTGCCTTGGCTCAGTTACAATCTTAATTTGGATCTAACTGATGTTTGTTACAACACGAAGTGGGATCTGTCCTGGGTCAGTTACCATATTGATTGGTATCTGTCTAGGATCAGTTCCTTTATTGATTAGTATCTGTCTAGCATCAGTCCCTTTTTCGATCATGGTATGTCTAGTATAAGTACTATATTCATTAGGCTCTGTCTGGGGTCAGTTACTATATTTATTGGGGTCTTCCTGTGGTCAGTATATATCATCCAAAACACATAGTCAGTTTCCACTTATATGGGGATGAGACACAGCTCGAGGTCAACACCATCTCTCTCAACCCAGCCATTGTCTCTCAATGACCAGACTGTATACCCAACATTAAATATCGAACGAGCAGATAATTTCTCCAATTAAATATGACTTCAGCCTTCCCAATACACCAGTGAGAATTCCTCTGCTCTTCAAGTTACTGGCATTGAAACTTCTGTCTTCAGCTGAGAGACCTCGGTTGGACACCTCATCCAGAAGATGAAACATCGAACCATGCACCATCTTTACTATTTTGCTCGAACAAAGAGTGGACTAAATTTTATGCTTAACTTTTTGGAGTAAGACTTAAACCCACCACCTTCAAACTGAAAGGTGAGATTGATGGCTGTTGATCCACCTTGATATCTTGGTGCTTATTAGATACCTGAAACCTGTTCAACCTTCGAGCACGATGGATTCACACGAAAACCGCTATCTAAGGGACACAGGAATAATCTTGGTTATTCTGAGATCTTGGGCGTTGTAGGTGAGATCCTTGAATTCAAGTACATAGAATCGTAGAATCATAGAATTTATAGTGCAGAAGGAGGCCATTCGGCCCATCAAGTCTGCATCGGCCCTTGGAAAGAGCACCCTACCGAAGCCCACACCTCCACCATATCCCCACACCTCCACCCTATTCCCTTAACCGCACCTAACCTTTTTTCTTTGGACATTAAGGGCAATTTAACATGGCCAATGCACCTAACCAGCACATCTTTGGACTGTGGGAGGAAACCGGAGCACCCGGAGGAAATCCACGCAGACACGGGGAGAACGTCCAGACTCCGCACAGACAGTGACCCAAGCCGGGAATCGAACCTGGGACCCAGGAGCTGTGAAGCAACTGTGCTAACCACTGTGCTACCTTGCTGCCCTGTTTTTACACAGCAGGCAAGCATATGTACATCACCGCTCTGCCGGATGAGCCACAGAGCTCCTTGTCAAGCAAAGCCTCGATTTTAACATTCTCCCCCTAGTTTTTAAATCCCTCGTGGCCCCTCCCATCCCTATCTCTGAACCTTGCCCAACCCTACAGACTTCCACGATGATCACCCATTCTGGCCTCGTGCACATCCCTGAATTTCATTCAGTAATGGTCGCTGAGCTCTTTTAGCTGTTTGTCCCGGAGTTCTGGAATTCCCTCTCGAAACCCCTCCATCTCGCTTTCCACCTTTAAGATACACCGCAAAGAGCACTGATTTAACCAAGCTTTTGTTAATCAATCCTAACAAATGCAGCTCAATGTTGAGTTTTGTTTGGCAATTCTCCAGTGAAGTGCCTTAGGGCATTAGGGAAGCTTTATGATTGCAAGTTGTTGTTGTTGAGGCACAAATCAGTGTTCTCAAAAAGATTTCCAATCAAGGGAAGTGGAGCTGACATTTTCTTTTTGACAAGCAAGAGTGTGGGTAACCAGAAGGACACTTCAGTGAAGGAGCAGGAACATTGAACAAAGGTGGCGGCAACCAGAGGGGAAACTCTGCAACGGACGTGGGACAACTTGGGAGAGATCAGCTGGACAAAGGTGGAGTCAGTCAGCGTGGCACCTTCGGCCAGGAACAGGAAGGAGTCAGAACAGTCAGAGGATCTCTGCAGGGTTCGATCGAGAGAGAGAGAGAGAAGTGTAGCCAGAGAGAGTCCTCATGGTTCAGGATGGGAATAGAGCTGGGACAGCCGGGGGGGGGGGGGGGGGGGGGGGGGGGGGGGGAATTGGCCATGCTAAATTGCCCAAACGGTAGGTGGGGTTACGGGTCTAGGAGTGGGGGGGATTGGGCCTAGGTACGGTGCTCTATCGGAACAAGAGCTGGTGCTAACTCAATGGCCTATTTCTGCACTGTAATTTCTATCATTCATCCAAAGAGACTCCATTGTAGATCAGCAGGTGTGAAGGTTGGTGGTGGGACAGGGTGGGGGGAGGGGGGGGGGTGCATCTTGGGAGCCCGCTGTGAAGCAGAGTGCCCATGGTACAGGAGCAGGGAGGAGCTCAATTTAAAAAGAAACGTGCCCGACAGACCTGGCTTTTTAACCTGTTTCTAAGATGAAGCAAATCAGTTGTGAATTTATTCCAAAACAACTCTGAGTGGAAATTGGTTGTACCGTTGCTGCCAAACCTGTCTGAGTGGATGTATACAAGACTACTTTGGTGGCCTTGCATTGTGCCACCTGCAGTGAATGTCCTGTACCATGCGTTGTTGAATAATCATTCTCTCTGCCCTCAACTTCACTGCACACGACCATTTGCTAAGCCACTTCATCCTTGCGTTCTACCTGGAGCACTCCCTCGCGTCAAAGGCCTCCTCAAAATCCTCACTTCCACCAGTGTCGCTTGGTTTCCCTGCTTGGATCCTCTCCATTCTGCTCGAGAACCCCTGCCCCCTTTTCTTAGCATCTAGTCAGTGGCTTTTTCTTTAATGCAAAGCTCGAAGATGCTGCCCTGTATCTGAACACCACAGAGGATACAAGATCCGAAGAAGAATCATTCAGACTTTCGGATGAGGCTTCAACCCGAAATCCTCGCTGCCCTCTAGGTGGATGTACAAGATTCCAGGCCACCTTTTCGGGGGAAAAAGCAGGTAGTTTCCCCCTGGTGTCCTAGCCGACGTCGCTAACATAGCTTACCTGGCCATGTAAGTTTGTGGGACCTTGCCGTGGGCAGTTGGCAACCATATTTTCCAATATTACAACCGTAATAATGGTTCAGAACGTTCTTCACGATTGGTGATATCCTGTTGTGAGAGGCATTAAATAAACGGAAGCCCTTCCATCCAAATTTCCTTCCTTTCAACCGTCCTTCTAGATTTTTGCACATATGTGAGCACAGGTCTTTCTGAAGTTTGTTGTTGATCCCAATACTCAGGAAAGTGGCACAAATAACTGGGTCTTCTTGGAAAGATTGAATTGCTGGAAATTTGAGTTTAAGGAAACTGGCACCATAATCATAACAGCAGAGCTTTTATAGTCCCAGGGATTTCATGCAATCTGACTGACCTGCATAATCTGATGTATTTTGATGCCGCATGCATTGTTCTGTGGTTTCAATTGATAATTTCTACCTCCATTGCGACACTCTCAAGAATGTTCCCCTTTCAAGATCATTTCCTGAAGTGTGAATGGGAGCTTTAGGAACAATCCTATAAAGGATAGGAGTATTATAATCAGACGATAATAGAGCACTATTGATTTGTGCTCCATTTCCTTGTACAAAACGAGCCTAGGTCAAGAAAGTCTGGTGACCCATTTGAGCTGATCTAGAAAGAGCCTCCAGCTCTGTGTCACTCAACCACACCAAGCACCTCGCCCCTGGATAATTTTTTTTGCCTAAAGTTCCATTCCGCACATTACAGAGTCTTTGAATATTTTTAAGGCAGAGGCGGATAGATTCTTGGTCAGCAAGGGGTGAAAGGTTATGGGGGGGGGGGGGGAGTGGGAATGTGGGGTTGAGGTTGCAATCAGATCAGTCTGATCCTAGGGCAGCACAGTGGCACAGTGGTTAGCACTGCTTCCTTACGGCGGCAAGGTCCCGGGTTCGATCCCAGCCCTGGGTCACTCCGTGTGGAGTTTGCACATTCTCCCCATGTCTGCGTGGGTCTCACCCCCACAACCCAAAAGATGTGCAGGGTAGGTGGATTGGCCACGCTAAATTGCCCCTTAATTGGAAAAAAAATTGATTGCTCAAAATTATTTTTTTGAAATCAGCTTGATGTTATTGAATGGCTCGAGAAACCTTATCCTGCTCCTGATTCATATGTTGTAGCTTGGAGCTATGGAGAGTGAAGGTACAGGCTCCAATTTGCCTTTCTATCACATGGACCCCCCCCCCCCACCCCCCCTACAGGAGATTTCTTCCTGGTGCCCTGACCAACGTTTATCCTTCAATGAACTTCAATTTTTAAAAAATCAGATGGTTATCCGATTGCTGTTTGTGGGATCTTTCTCTGTGTACATTACTTGCAGCACGGTAGCACATTGGTTGGCACTATGGCCTCAGGTTCAATTCCCGGCTTGGGTCACTGTCTATGTAGAGTCTGCACGTTCTCCCAGTGTCTGCGTGGGTTTCCTCCGGGTGCTCCGGTTTCCTCCCACAAGTCCCGAAAGACGTGCTGTTAGGTAAATTGGACATTCTGAATTCTCCCTCCGTGTACCCGAACAGGCGCCGGAGTGTGGCGACTAGGGGATTTTCACAGTAACTTCATTGCAGTGTTAATGTAAGCCTACTTGTGACAATAAAGATTATTATTATTACTTACCACATTTCTCCCTTTACAACAGCGACTGTATTTTAAAACGTTAACTGGTTGTAAAATGCATTGGGATGTCCTGAGATTGTGAAAGGTGCTCTATATTAATGCAAGTTTGTTGTTCTTTCCTCCTCCCCCTCGTTCTCTCACTATCTGTGTCTCAAGCGGGAACGTTTCTATGTTGCCCTGATGTGAGATGCGGTAATTGAAGTGAGCTACAGTGATCTATGAAGCTGTATCCTCCTCACATGCATGTTGGGGGAGAGTTCCATTCAGACTGAAGGTTACACTGAGAATCACGGAGGGGGTGGGGTGAGGGTGCAGGGTTGCATCATCTGGTTCATGCTTTTGTTTGTCGGCGCAGTGACCTGTTGGTGATGATCAGGTTGGGGCTGCCTCAGCAGCCGGGTGATGTGGTCCCTAATGCATTCACCATATGTTCGTGGTTTACAGTCTCGGTGGTCGCTGGCAAGTCATCGCTTGGGTTTGACGCGTGAGCGGTGACCTATCTGAGTGCAGATTGTACAGAGTGCAGTAATTCCCAGGCAGGGCGAAAGGAAAGGAATCCCTGGTGTGTTCCAATAAAGTGCTGATCGTCATAAAGAGCAGCTTGGCGTCACGGGGGTGGGGGTGGGGGTGGGGCGGTGCGAGGGGGGGGGGGGGGGCTTGTGGAGAGGGGAGGCAGGGTAAAAGGAGTACTTTGTTATGTGGACATTTGGCCCTTTGTAATTTCTCTCAACATTAGAATCATAGAATCCCTACAGTGCAGAAGGAGACCATTCAGCCCATCGAGTCTACATCAATCCTCTGAAAGAGCACTGCACCCCGGTCCGCTCCCCCGCCCTATCCCCATAACATAACCTGTACACATCTGGGCACTAAGGGACAATTTATCATGGTCAGTCCACCGAACCTGCATATCTTTGGACTGTGGGAGGAAACCGAAGCACCCGGAGGAAACTAACTAGGGGGTCCTTGAACTGCCAGCACCCCACCTCATATAGGGCAGGGTACCCCCGGGCCTGACACCATGATAGTACGTCTGCCAGCCTGGCAGTGCCAGGGTGACACCCAGGTCACACTGCCAAGGTGGCACTGCCAGTGTGCCAGGCTGCCAGTGCCTCGGGTGGCATCAGGAGTGCTAGGATACCACCCTACCCAGTGCCCAACCACCCAGAGCCAAGGGCTCCCGATCACCTTGGAGACCCCCCCTCACATGCCGTCATGCCTCGTCCAGTGTTGAATCCAGCGCTAAACGGTGCAACGGGGAGTCTCCGAGGCGAGGCTATTTGAAACCACGCTCTGGGTAACTACCACAGACATATTGAAGTAAGCATAACTGCTGCCTTGAATATGCAATGGGTATGATCCAGATCCACGGCATCTCACGAGATCTCGTTAGATCTCACAATGCGTAACAAACGTCATAAATCTCGTAGGAAGCCTATCGCGAGATTTACCAGCCTCATCGTGTCCTCAGTCGAGGGCAACAAGGTCAGTAGATCAAGCCCTCTGTATTTGGTTCTCAACAGCAAGACTGGTGTAAGAATTAATTACTGGTTGGATTCCTACTGTAACCTTCATGGCCCCCCGAGACTTGGTGTGGGGGGGAAATGAGAAAACATCATCCAAAGTGCATGTGGTTCTCTTCTGGAAGAAATGTCTGTAATGCCTTCCGCACTCAAATAGCCTACCCACTGGGTCACTGTCTGTGCGGAGTCTGCACATTCTCCCCGTGTCTGCATGGGTTTCCTCCGGGTGCTCCGGTTTCTTCCCACATTCCAAAGACGTGCAGGTTAGGTGGGATGGCCACGCTAAATTGCCCTTAGTGTCCAAAACGGTTAGGAGGGGTTATTGGGTTACGGGGATAGGGCGGAAGTGAGGGTTTAAATGGGTCGGTGCAGACTCGATGGGCTGAATGGCCTCCTTCTGCACTGTATGTTCTATGTTCACTATCCTAGGTTCACACATGATGAAAATTCATTTGCATGAAAGACAAGCAAGCTGTCGGTGGCCACAGAATCACCCAGCATTGTCGCTCAGTTTAATTGAATAGCGGACAAGGGTTGAAGGGGACGATTAAAAATTGCCAGGTGGCATTTGAATGAGCAATTTAGATAGGAATACAGTAATAGAGTCATTACAGCACAGCCAGAGGCAATTCAACCCACCTGGTCCATGCCAGCTCTCTGTACAGCAACCCAGTTGGCCCCATTTCCTAGCTGTAATGCCCCATCTATATAGGTGAGTATGTTTTGCACTTTGTAATGTTTTAAAACATGCGTTTGCAGCAAGGGGATGTTCAAGGCTGGTTAATAATTATCCATACTGCAGACTTTCGCCACTCCTTTCCCTGATTTGATTGCTTCATCCTGTAACTCATTTTTACACCTGACACGCTGTTTTGGCAGTGAGACAGCCACACCCGTTGGCTGAACTATGAATCATTAGAAGCTTTACTGGAACAAGAGTGACCCAACACTCGCCGGATAGGAATAGGTTAATGAGGAGACTAATTAGAAAAGAGAACGCTGAAAAGGTTGGCTTTTGAATGCGGAATTAACCATCTCCGATACCAATCCTGCAACAGTGTTCCCAAATTAATTCTAATGGAAATGATATAATTGCTTAACTAAAGAGGAATATACGGGGTGGGGGGGGGGGGGAGGAGCAGAAGTGTGGCGTTAGATCCGATGATTCATAAGGACATAAACACATGCATATATGACAGGCTGAAGTGACCTGTATTGGTGCTGTGCATTAGGTGCTGTGCCGTGGGCAGCACGGTAGCATTGTGGATAGCACAATTGCTTCACAGCTCCAGGGTCCCAGGTTCGATTCCGGTTTGGGTCACTGTCTGTGCGGGAGTCTGCACGTCCTCCCCGTGCGTGCGTGGGTTTCCTCCGGGTGCTCCGGTTTCCTCCCACAATCCAAAGATGTGCAGGTTAGGTGGATTGGCCGTGATAAATTGCCCTTTGTGTCCAAAATTGCCCTTAGTGTTGGGTGGGGTTGCTGGGTTGTGGGGATAGGGTGGAGGTGTTGACCTTGGGTAGGGTGCTCTTTCCAAGAGCCAGTGCAGACTCGATGGGCCGAATGGCCTCCTTCTGCACTGTAAATTCCATGATAATCTATGATTAATCTAGGACAAAGGTTCGGCACAACATCGTGGGCCGAAGGGCCTGTTCTGTGCTGTATTGTTCTATGTTCTATGATTCCACCTTAGGAGTGAGATTGCCTGAAGCTGGGGATATTTTGAGGTAACCTTTTTCAAAGCACTGGAGGCCGATTATATTCAGTAATCGCAAAAGAGGATGTCGAGAGGAGAAGAGGTGGGTCAGAGAGACTTGCAGCATGTGCACAGATGATTAATCCATGTGGGAAGAACGACATCGTAGGAATGTTTCACTCTTTAAAGTTTGGCCGAGCTTTTATTATTTTGTCTCTCGTACAGTTCCCGGTAGAATTGAATTTTAAACCCTTGTTTAGTCTTGCTGCTGCCTCTGGCTATTGCCTTTCTTCTGTCAGTTCAGGTGCAACCTTGAATCTGGTGAAGGGTTGAATTCTTTGTGATGATTTGAAGTGTCTGAGCCAGCGCTCATGTTGCCTGGGGAACGGTGCCCCATCTAGTGGTTCAGCCGGGGAGGATTTGGCAGTAGCTCATCCAATGAGATTGAGGGTCGGATTTTCAATTGTCGTCTGGGTCGCAGCGGTTAGCACTGTTGCTTCACAGCTCCAGGGTCCCAGGTTCGATTCCCTGTCTGTGCGGAGTCTGCACGTTCTCCCCGTGTCTGCGTGGGTTTCGTCCGGGTGCTCCGGTTTCCTCCCACAAGTGCCGAAAGACGTGCTGTTGGTGAATAGGACATTCTGCATTCTCCCTCCGTGCACCCGAACAGGAGCCGGAATGTGGTGACTAGCGGCTTTTCACAGTAACTTCATTGCAGTGTTAATGTAAGCCTACTTGTGACAATAAACATTCTTATTATTGACGGGGAATTTCCAAGTAGTGGTGTTTTTATGTGTCTGATGCTCTTGTCCTTCTAGATGGGACCGGTCGTGGGTTTGGAAGGTGCTATCTAAAGGAGCCTTGGTGAGTTCCCACGGTGCATCTTGTAGATGGTTTGATTCTCTCTTGTTGGAGTTGGTCATTGTCTGGCACTTGTGTGATGCAAATGTTACTTGCCACCTGCCCACTCAAGCTTGGATATTGTCCAGGTCTTGCTGCAATCGGAAATGGACACATCTTCAGGAATTGTGAATGGTGCAGAACATTGTGCAATCATCAGCGAACACCCACACATCTGACCTTGTGATGCATCATGTTCTTTGCGCTTGTCTCTGGGCACATCCGGGAGGTCTAAAGGTTGTGAATTTTCAATTGAAGGACTAGAGCCCCTGCTGCCTGGGGATACTTGGTGCCTCTAATTGGCCATCAGGCCAGCCTCCTGTCCAATTGCGGCATTTACATTTCAAAATAACATTGCATGAGCGCCAGGCCGGGACCTGGAATTCATTTGTGCCTCAGATTACTGGCCTTGTTTTGAGAATTTGACCCCAGGGCGATCTCCAATGGCATTAGAAGTTTGGATTTGGGCTGCTATCCTTGTTAGCTGGTCATTTTGTTATCTTTCTGCTGCTCTTTTGCTGTGGTAGCCATCTTTTCTCTATAAAGCAACACACATTTTCCACCATTTTTCAAAATGATTCTAATCCTTGCTTACCATTCTGGACCTAATATTACTCGCTGTAAAATCCATATATTAGTTGGCCAGTGTTTATTTTTCCTCGTCTCATCCTGTGTGTCGTAACATTTGCAGAGAGATGATCCCAATAATATCTTACAGTAGCACTTACCTCTGATTGTTGGAAACCGTTGAAGTTCTGTTTTCACATTCACTATCGCTCCCCTTTAACATTTTCAAGCCTCTGAGCTTGCTGAGAAGCCTAAAAGCTTTTAACTGCATTGTTTACATTCAATTTCACAGTCCACTACCTTGTACAAGCCTCAATTTTTATTCGTCACGGATCGAAATTGATGTAGAAAACCAAATTTTTCTGTATGAACCAATTCAAAATCATCTGCCACTTCTGCTGCCAGTCTAGCAATTTTTGTTTGATAAATTTAGTGTACCCAATTATTTTTTGCGGAAAGAATACTTCGCCCATGAGTGATTGCACGAAGAAATAGGGATTTGGCATTTTAAAACAAAACTATTATTAATACACTATTAAATAGCTTATAATTGCCCCTTAAACAATACTACTCTATTATTAATTAAACAACAAGACAGGAAAAATGTACAGCTTTCATTCCATCCTACATTCCAATGGCACAGATTAATTCTTGCTTTCCAGAACAGATTTGGCTCCTGAAGACTCTGACTGAATGTCTTCAAAAAGTTGTTTCAACTGGTTTGTTTCAGCTTTCCCCTTGTCCTCAGACAGGTCTGCTCTGCTTTAAATACTATTACTTTTTTTTAACCATCCTACTGGGAGCAAAAGACTTTACTTGTGGTCTGAAACTGTAGCCAGATTAAAACTCAACTCAAAACGCTGTCTCAAAATGTCTGAATACTTTAACTCCACCCAGCAATGACATCATCTCCCCAAACTGAAAAACAAATTAACCTTTCTTTCTTTCTTTCTTTCACGTCTCTCTCTCTCTTTCTCTTTCTTTCTTTCTTTTCCTTTCTTTCTCTTTCTTTCTTTCTCCCTCTCTCCCTCTTTCTCTCTCTTTCTCTCTCTCTTTCTCCCTCTCTCTCTCTTTCTCTCTCTTTCTTTCTTTTTCTTCATTTTTCTTTCTTTCTCTCTTTCTTTCTCCCTTTCTCTCTTTCTCTCTCTTTCTCTCTCTCTTTCTCTCCCTCTTTTTCTCTCTCGCTCTATCTCTCTCTTTCTCTCTCTCATCCTCTGACTCACCCTCTCTCTCACCCTCTCTCTCCCTCACCAACTCCCTCTCTCTCACCCTCTCTCTCACCCTCTCCCTCTCTCTCACCCTCTCTCTCACCCTCTCCCTCTCTCTCACCCTCTCTCTCACCCTCTCTCTCCCTCTCACTCACCCTCTCTCTCACCGTCTCACTCGCTCCAGAAAGGCTGTGAGTTGATGTATTCCTGAACCCACAGGGACCTGAATGAAAATGCAGTGAAAACCTAAACTGAAATCAAAGTTTGGAAAGGAGAAACGTGATAGAAACAACCATCTTAAACAAAGACTCTTATTTTTTGACGTTCATCCTTATTACTTTCACCCTCTCCTCCCCTCTGCGTTTGTGTGTCGCGCGTGTGTGTATATATCGATGGTGGGGGCAAGTTAAAGTGGGGGGGGGGGGGTAGGAATTAGATAATAGTTAACCTATCGTATCTCCTGTATATTTCAATATAATGCTTGTTGTAAATAAACAGTAATTTGATTTATTTTCAAACCTGGTGACTAATTATTGGGCAGCCAAGGGCCAAAGACTTGGGGTACCTTTCTAAGAAATATTGTTGCGACTCTTGAGTCAAGTGGAGCTGCAATTGACCGCTCACTAGCCCAGGATGTTGTAACAACTTATCATCTTTAAAGTATCTGCTCCTTGCAAGTTCCTGAACAAAAAATGACTCAGAATCTTGGAAAGTGCCCACATTCCTCAGCCGTTTCTTGGGGATTAACTTCAATCTGTGCACTGTGCATGAGGACAGTGGAACACTAATGACTCCAAAATAACACTGATGGTAATAAAGTTGTTGTGCATTTCTGCGGAAAAGTACCATCAATACATATTTTCAAAAATATACTCCAGCTGTTGCCCTGACAGAATGCGTGCCTGAAGAGTTTATAGTTTGTCAGAGTTTGTTTGGAGCAGTACATTGATGCCTTGCTGTATGCAGTCCAGGAAAATGTCGAACCTTTGAGTCGAGAGAACTGTGCACTCTCATTTCCAGCTGCTGCCAAAATGGGCAAATGGGTTGGGAGTTTGCATTAAATTAGGAGTTGCCAATGGTCAGCAGGGCGACCCATCTCTCTTGCAGAACTTCCATCTCCATGTGACTTGAGCCATCAGATTGAAGGATGTCCTCCAAAAGGCGAAACCTTCAGAACGGTTTCAGGATAGTGGACATGATTTAACGGGGAAAAAAGGTCCCATTTTGGGCACGTTGAACGAGGTGTTTTTAGCCGCCATGCACCAAGAACGGCCCTGCTATCAAACCAGACCTTGGTTTCTTTGGGCCTTGGCGAGGAACGTCCGACCAAGGCCGCACTCACCTCATTTCCTGCACTGAGGGTGCCAATTTTAAATGCTGCCCCGATCTCTCAATCCCCCACCGCGGCCTCCCCTCAACCGACCTGTAAGGGGCTGCTCACTGAAATCTGTAAATCTGGACCAAACCCAGTGAGGGCGAGATCCAGATCGTAACATCTCACGAGATCTCACTAGATCTCTCGAGGCATTCCGAGCGGCACAAACCTTGTGAGTGGCGGGCAATGAGACTGTTCGATCGCGCCTGGTGTCTCCTTTACCCAGAGAGCAGCTAGAATGTGCAACCTGCTCCAATGTGGCAAACAGCTCAGATGTATCTAAAGACGCAGCTGGGTGAGGGCGAAGGGAATGGAAAGGTAGGGAAATGGGGTTGAGATGACGTAAGTGGGGAGCAGGCTTGTGTTTAGCACAAACACTGGCAAATGCCATTTGGGCCGAATGACCTGTTTCGTTGCTGTAAATTCCATGTAAGTTGTTTGAAAACAAAAGAACGAATTAAGTGTAGTCTGAATGCAACTTCACAGTGAAAGAGTCATCTCAATTCTCATGCCTGTCCTCAGTGACTTGGAGACTCAACTGCCTCATTTCCTGCCCCCATTTCATGCTGTACAGACCAATAACTTTTGTGTTGCTTTGCAGGCAAGGCCCGCGTACCTGCCTGAACATTAGTTCGCGTCATCGGCCTCTGCCTTTTAACTGAAAAGAATATTTCACCGCAGTGAGTCAAGGTTTCCAATTTTGCACAAACAGTACTGTGGGAAGCGTTAAATATTTGCTTTAAGGTGACCTTATCACGATACTGACGCATTATTAAAGGTAATGTGACCAGATGTACCCAGCCTGAGAGTCCAGTCCAATGAAATTCATCCCAGTCATTTTGATTAACGAAAAACACTGCTTCTCCACATTTTGAAATGATCGGATGTAAGAGTCTAAAATTGGAATTTTGAAATTATAGTCTTAGCAGTTTGCGATGTCCTTATTTTGTTTAACAACTGTGACCATAGTTTTTCCCTATGTTTCCTCTCCAATTGCCAATTTCTTTCTTCCCTTCTTCCACTGTCTGTCTTCTTTATTTGTTCGGTGGACATGAGCATTGTTGACAAACGTGGAAAATAGGAGCGGGGGAAGCCATTCGGCCCTTCGAGCCAGCTCCGCCATTCAACATGGCTGATCATCTATCTCGTCGCCGTACTCCAGCGCTCGCCCATTACCAATTAGCGTTTAGAAATCTATTTCCTTCTTAAATATATTCAGTGATTTAGCCTCCACAGCCTTTCTGTGGTTCAGCACCCTCTGTGAAGCAGTTTCTCCTCGACTCAGTCCCAAAATGGCCGACCAGTATCCTGAGACTGTGACCCTTTGTTCTCTATCTCATGTGTAATCAATCCTTCGCCTTCGAAAAGCTTACAGCCAGTGAAAATATGCAATGTTCAAACTGAAAGGCCTGTGACTAATTGAGTACCATAGTTCCAGCTTATCAGAATGGGCTGACTTGTCATTCCAATAACCACCCTACATTCTGAAGTATGATGTTCAAACCTGGGATAAGAAATTGGTCAATTGCAGTGATGGCTGTGATTGGGCGGGGGAGACTCGACAGGCCGAATGGTCCACACCTCCTCCTGGCTCTTGTGTCCTTGATTGATCTTTGTGACCTGTTAACTCGTCATTTATCATGTTATTTGTGGAAATTTGCTGCTCATAATATGGGCGGCACAGTGGTTAGCACTGCTGCTTCACAGCGCCAGGGTCCAGGGTTCGATTCCCAGCTTGGGTTAGCACTGCTGCTTCACAGCGCCAGGATCCCAGGTTCGATTCCCGGCTTGGGTCACTGTCTGTGCGGAGTCTGCATGTTCTCCCCGTGTCTGTGTGGGTTTCCTCCGGGTGCTCCGGTTTCCTCCCGCAAGTCATGCTGTTAGGTAATTTGGACATTCTGAGTTCTCCCTCGTGTACCCGAACAGGCGCCAGAATGTGGCGTCTAGGGGATTTTCACAGTAACTGCTTTTTATTTTTATTTTCTATTTTTTTCATTTTTTGAATTTAGTGTACCCAATTTATTTTTTCCAATTAAGGGCCAATTCAGCGTGGCCAATCCACCTAGCCTGCACATCTTTGGGTTGTGGGAGCGAAACCCACGCAGACACGGGGAGAATGTGCGGAGTCTGCATGGACGGAGACCCAGAGCCTGGATCGAACCTGGGACTTTGGCGCCATGAGGCGGCAGTGCTAACCACTGCGCCACCGTGCCTTTTCACAGTAACTTCACTGCAGTGTTAATGTAAGCCTACTTGTGACACTAAAGATTATTATTAAAAATTAATTAAGTTGAGCATTGTGATACATGACATGCACAAAACCTTTTCTGATTCATAGAATCATAGAATTTACAATGCAGAAGGAGGCCATTCGGCCCATCGAGTGCACCGGCCCTTGGAAAGGGCACCCCACCTGAGCCCACTCCTCCACCCTATCCCAGTAACCCCATCTAACCTTTTTGGACACTAATGGCAATTTAGCATGGCCAATCCACCTAACCTGCACATCTTTGGACTGTGGGAGGAAACCGGAGCAGCCGGAGGAAACCCACGCAGACACGGGGAGAACGTGCAGACTCCGCACAGACAGTTTCTCAAGCCAGGAATCGAACCTGGGAACTTGGAGCTGTGATGCAATTGTGCTAACCACTATGCTACCATGCCGCGTGATTGGCAGGCAGTGACTGGTGGGGTACCAAAGGGATCTGTGCTAGGACCCCAACTGTCCACATTATATATTAATGACCTGGACAATGGAACTAAATGTAGTATTTCCAAATTTGCAGGTGATACAAAGTTGGGTGGGAGGGTGAGCTGTGAGGAGGATACAGAGATGCTTCAGTGGGATTAGGACAGGCTGAGTGGGTACATGTCTGGCAAATGCAGTATAATGTGGATAAATGCGAGGTTATCCGCTTCGGTAGCAAAATTAGGAAGCCAGATTATTATTTGAATAGGTGCAAATTGAGCGAGATGGATACTCAGCGAGACCTTGGTGTCCTCGTGCGTCACTCACTGAAAATAAGCGTGCAGGTACAACAGGCAGTAAAGAAGACAAATGGCATGTGGGCCTTCATAACAAGAGGATTTGAGTAGAAGAATAAAGATATTTTACACCAATTGTATAGGGCATTGGTGAGGCCTCACCTGAGGTATTGGGCGGGATTCTCCGACCCCCTGCCGGGTGGAAGAATTGGCGGGGGTCGGCGTGAATCCCCCCACCCGTCGTCCTCCCAATTCTCCCACCCCCCCAAAAACCGGCGTGGCGTGAGTCACGCCGCCCACCTCGGGGTTCATGGGGGGTTCGCGGGGGGATCTGGCCCCGGGAGGTGCCCCCACGGCGGCCTGGCCCGCGGTCGGGGACCCACCGTTCCGCGGGCGGGCCTGTGCCGTGGGGGCACCCTATTGTTCCGCACCGGAGGCCGTGATCCTCCGCTATTCCCGGTGCGGAGGCGAATCCCTCTGCGCATTCGCGGGGATGACGCCAGCACGCGCTGGTGCTCCCGCGCATGCGCTGACTCACGCCGGCCAGCAGAGGCCCTTCGGCGCCGGTTGGCGTGGCGCCAGGCCCCTATCCTGCCGGCCAGCGTGGCGCCAACCACTCCGGGGCCGGCCTAGCCCCTGAAGGTGCGGAGGATTCCGCACCTTTGGGGCGGCCCGATGCCGGAGTGGTTCACGCCACTCCGTCCCGCCGGGACCCCCCCCACCCCCCGCCTCGCCGGGTACGGGAGAGTGTCCAGTTTTGGTGTACTTGTCTGAGGAAGGATGTTTTTGCTATGGAGGGAGTGCAGCGAAGATTTACCAGGCTGATTCCTGGGATGGTGGGACTGACATTTGAGGAGAGACTTAGTCGGCTAGGATTATATTCATTGGAGTTTAGAAGAGTGGGTGGAAATTCCATAGAAATTAATAAAGTTCTAACAGGATTAGACAGGGTAGATTCAGGAAGAATGTTCCCGATGGTGGGGGAGTCCAGAACTAGGGTTCATAGTTTAAGGATGAGGGGTAAACCTGAGGTGAGGAGAAATTTCTTCACCCAGAGAGCGGTGAGTCGGTGGAATTCACTCCCACAGAAAGTAGTTGAGGCCAAAACATTGTAATTTCAATAAGGAATTAGATACAGCTCTTGGGGCTAAAGGGATGGGGGGGGGGAGGGGGGGAGGAGGCCAGGGGGATTGCCGGGGGAGGGGGGGGGGGGGGGGGCAGGGGGGTGGAGGGGGGGGGGGCGGCTCGATCAGGGCATTGAACTTGATGCTCAGCCATGATAATAATGCATGGCGGAGCAGGCTCGAAGGGCCGAATGGCCTACTGCTTCTATTTTCTATGTATGTTTCAATGTATTACGCCACGCGACAATGCAGTAGATGCAAGCGATGCAGAATGCGAGGGTAAAAGACAAAGAATAAGCTCGAAAGCCAAGCCACAGTGTTGGTATCTTACTGCTTGCAATGATAACTCCTCACCAGAGCACCATGTGCCAATCCCATCTATTCTGAGATTTGCTCACCCTTTCTCGTGTTACATGTTCAGAGCCGTGCAGTTATGTACAGTAGACCTTCATTCCACTGAGCGGATGCTTTATGTGGCGTATATGAGGAGTGAGCAGTAATTCATGCATGGTTTATTGGGGATGGTTAGATCCCTCAGGGCGGTTTACTTGAAACCTATCCCGAGAGACTATGTTACATTGTAAAAGACTGGATGAAATATTTTTAGTTAGCACATGTTCAACCAGGCCCTCACCCCTTTGCAGTGATGTGTGAATAGCTGGCGTGCTCCAACACAACACGGGGTCCATTGCTTATGTGAAGATCTGCAGTAGCAAGAATGGAGCCTGTCAGTAGCAGCTGAAATTTTTGCTTTTTGGATAAGTGCTTGTTTATTTTTAAATTGAGCAACCGAGGTGAAGCGCTAATGTCCAATTGCACGACCACCGGTGAAGCTGGTGACAAGGGTGTGCTGGGGCATCGAACTAAGGGGCATTTCAAAATTAGGGGTCTCCCATTTAAGACGGAGATGAGGAGAATTTATTTCTCTTAAGGGTTGTTAGTCTGTGGAATTCGCTTCGTCCAGGGAGCAGTGGAGGCTGAGTCATTGAATTCATTCAAGGCTGAGTTAAGACAGATTTTTGATCCACGAGGGAGTCGAGGGCTAATGGAGGGTGGGAGGGGGGTCAGGCATGAAAGTGGAATCGAGGCCTCAATCAGATCAACAGTGATCGTATTGAATGGCAGAGCATGTTTGAGGGGCTGAATGGCCTCCTCCTGTTCCTAGTTCTTGTGTTCAGAGATGACAAAATGAAATTGAAGCATTGAGTTTTAAAAGTCGATATACTATACGGTAGAATAGTGGTTAACACTGTTGCTTCACAGCTCCAGGGTCCTGGGTTCGATTCCCGGCTTGGGTCACTGTCTGTGCGGAGTCTGCACGTTCTCCCCAGGTGTGGTGGGTTGCCTCCGGGTGCTCCGGTTTCCTCCCACAGTCCAAAGCTGTGCAGGTTAGGTGGATTGGCCGCGCTAAATTGCCCCTTGGTGTCCAAAATTGCCCTTAGTGTTGGGCGGGGTTACTGGGTTATGGGGATAGGGTGGAGGTGTGGGCTTGGGTAGGGTGCTCTTTCCAAGAGCCGGTGCAGACTCAATGGGCCGAATGGCCTCCTTCTGCACTGTAAATTCTATGATTCTATAGGGGAGCTGAGGAGCTTCACTTGTGTAAAAGACAAGATGTGAACTTAACATTCTGCGACGGTTAAAATAATATAGAAATTATTCTTGCTTGTTCAGTGGTTATATATGGATAGAAACCGGTTGGAGATTATTCTGAACTCAAAGTTAAAATTTGCATTTTGTTCTTTCTGTTTCAGATAAGACAATGGTGGGTTATATAGGCAGCACCAGGTGTTAAGGAGGCAGTGCTGGTCATATTATCTTTCAGTCTGTGTATCAGTTCACTGAGCGGTAAATTTATCGATGTAATACTCAGGGAACATTGGAAATCGAGGCGAACATGCGTGGGAGAGTCGGTGTTGCACCAACTTAGCTCTACCTTTGGCCTCTCTCTTTGAGCGTTAATTTCTGCATGGCTCATGGGATTGGTGAATTGTCACTTCCTGGGGGTTTAATAACATTCTGTGAAATGCTTATTCGATATAGCAACTTTGCATTTATATAGCGCCTTTGACTTCGTAAAAACGTCAGGACGCACTTTACAGATGATCAAACAAATGTTGACACTGAGCCACATGAAGAGATAATAGGATGAGACACAAAAAACTGGGCAAGGAGGCTTTAGAAACATCTGAAGGGAGAATGAAGAGATTTAGGGTAGGAATTCCAACACCTGGGGGCTAGGGAGGGTGGAACATTCCAAATGGGCACAGAGATGGTGAAGGTTGCACAGCTGGGGGTGGTTGCTGGGATAGGGATGGCCAAGGCCTTCCAGGGATATTAAAACAAGTCGGAAAACCTGAAATCCAAGGAATTTCCAGACAAGAGCTAATATAGACGGGCGAGCATGGGTGAATGGGACTTGGTGCATGTTGGGGTGTGAGAGGGTGGAAGATGGGAGGCTGGTCAGGTGAGTGTTGGCCTAGTCACGGCTAGAGGTTACAAAGGCGTGAATGAGGGTTTCAGCCAGGTTGGTCGCCAAACCGTCTTAGTGAAACAAAAGCAGAAAACGTTCTAGATGCTGCCGGGCGGCATCTGTGGAGAGAACCAATTTCAAAGATGTGCAGGCTAGGTGGATTGGCCACGCTAAATTGCCCCTTCATTGGAAAGAATTAATTGTGTACTCTAAATTTATAAAAAATAAGTAAATTTAGTAAGCACGTTAAACCTGTCATTCTCATTGCCCTGTAATCTAAACAAACGATAACAGGGAGGCGAGACGATTAGCCGAGGAAAGATCACAATGAACTTTAAGTGAAAATGTCTTTCTCTTTATTTTTCCAGGTTTACCGTCATTGATGCGTTCTCTTTTGCCAGAGACATGGTGGGTTTATGTCGGCAGCTTGGCAATGGACAATTCTGGATTCTCAGTGCTTGAACATGGAGCAGTTCCGCACCAGAGCAATGTTGACAAGAACTCTCCACTCTTGCGGCGTCAGAAACTGTGAAAGCTGCAGAACATTTGTCGAGTGGGGCGCGAAAATTCTCGATCTGGTCAGAGACAGAGCGCAGAACTGAGAGGACCTCGCGTCACGATGGAGAAACCCCAAACCAATATGTTTTTCCACAAGCGGAGGTCCCAGTTGTTGCTGCTGAACTCACTGACGTGCGGCCTGGAAATCTGTGTGGCGGCTGGGATTACCTTTGTCCCCCCTCTGCTGCTCGAAGCTGGGGTACAAGAGAAATATATGACTATGGTTTTGGGTAAGTACAATTGTACAATGCGCGCTCGTTGCTCAGCTGTGTTTTCTGTGATTTCTTTCATTTCTGTCCCTTTTCCACTCCCTCTCCAGCAGGCGCTAATAAGAACAGAAGACGTAGGAGCAGAAACGGGCCACTCGGCCCATCAAATCTGCCCCGTCATTCAGTGAGACCATGACTGATCTGATGTGATAATCGTCAACTCCACTTTATCCCGATAACCCTTGATTCCCTTACTGATTAAAAATCTGACTATCTCAGACTGGAACATACTTTTTTTTAAAAAACGTTTTTATTAGGGTTTTTCTATTTATACAAAGCAAAGATGAACGCGAACATACTCAGCAACTATATACATCAGTTACTGCTCGCTATATACATCAGTTACAATTTATATTTCTCAGCAAGTGCCTAGTTTTGGGGAGATCTCCTGCTCCTGACTTCCCCCTTCCCTCCCCATTCCCCCTCCCCTTCCCGTTATCTGGCGCACCTTCTCTGCTCGTTGGGCCTTTCCCAACCTGGCCCTGTTGGGGTGGCATTGTGCTACGTGTACTGTTTTGTGTTGGGTATGATTGGGTTCTGTGCTTCTTTGTTCTATCCCCACCCCCCTCTTTTTCATTTGTGTCTGTGGTTCTTCTGTGACTCTACCCCCCCCCCCCTCTGGCTTATTGGCTGCTGGCTGCAAACAGATCTTGGAACAGCTGAGTGAATGGCTCCCACGTTTTGCGAAAGCCATCTTCCGACCCCAGGATGGCAAATTTGATTTTCTCCATTTGGCAAAATTCCATCGGTCGGGAAGCCAGTCCGCAGCTTTGGGTGGTGCTGCTGATCGCCAACCGAGCAGGATTCTCCAGCGGGCAATTAGAGAGGCAAAGGCAAGGGCGTCGGCCCACCTCACCATAAAGTGTCCTGGCTGCTCTGATGCCCCGAGGACTGCCACTCTCGTGCACGGCTGCGTCCTCATCGCCACCACCTTGGACTTCGCCTGGAAGAAGGCTGTCCAGAACCCGACAAGTCTGGGACATGACCAGAGCGTGGGTGTGGTTGGCCGGGCCTCTTCACATTTGTCCTCCACCTTGGGAAGAACCTACTCATTCGCGTTCTGGTTAAGTGAGCTCGGTGCACCACTTTCAGCTGCATTAGGCTTAGCCTTGCGCAAGTGGAGGTGGAATTGACCCACCCGAGATTGTGAAAGGTTTTATTGTCAGTTTCCCACCTCGCCCACCCGGATTTGCACCCCCCCCACCCCCGGATTTGCACCCCACCAACCCCCCCAGGCCCTCCCTCACTTTCCTCTTTCTCTCTTGTCCTGGCTATTTCTCCCTGGCTACTTATTTATTTATGTGTTGGCCGCAAACAGGTCTCGGAACAATCAGGTGAATGGCTCCCATGTTTTGTGGAAGCCCTCTTCCGACCTACGGATGGTGAATTTGATTTTCTCCATTTGGTGAAATTCCGACAGGTCGGACAGCCAGTTTGCAGCTTTAGGTGTTGCTGCTGCGTTCAATGTTGCACATTGGTACAAATAAACAAATTGAGATTAATGAGAGTGGTTGGAAAACATTCCTACCAGTCTTCAGGAATACCCACTCCTTGAAATCCTGGCTCAAAGACGACGATACCAATTTTTAGATCTTTTATAGCTTCACAAATCCCCTCTTTAATATCTGTATTTATCAAAATGTTTTATCGCCTAACATTGCAGTATAACTGTGATGAAGTGCCAACGTTTAGCTGCACCCACATTCTACAACATCTGAGCACGGGTAATATTTCGGCTCAGCGCTTTGACTAGGTCGTTTCGAGCTGGTACAGAGGGTTAACTTGTGGGAGAAAATCTTGGACGAGGGAGGGACGGTAGTGCATAACTTCTGATTTTTTTTTAAAAAGCTACCATTTACAAGTCTTTTTTCCTTCCCCAGTATTAAAGTAAAGCAACTTATTATTTGAAATTTTAGGGCATTGTTGAGGGACAGAGAGAGAATTGTTTAGAAGTTGAAAGTTATGGTAATGTTAACAAGTTTCTTCACTTCCCTCAGAGCACTGGCTGTTGTCAGTGCTGTCGAGAGCTAACACCATCTAGTACTGTACCAAAGTCTGCATTCTTCATGTAAAGTCCTGGCTGGTGAGTGACAGCGATCACTACAGTGCACCCCGCAGGATCTTCATGCATATGTGCGGATGCCGCAGAAGGACTATATTTGACTCACCTGTGTGGTCCAATGTGTGCAGGTGTGTGTCTGTGTGGTGTTTTGTGCAGTGGTGATTTGCATGTGTAGTGGTTGAAGTGTTGGGTACTCTGATACACAGACAAACCAACACGGTTGCGAATGGTACAACACAGTTTTATTTCAATCAACTATTAACATAGTAAACTCTGGTACTCAGCACATGGTGAATGTCTGAGTAGCTGGCAATGAGGTCTGTGCCCTGAGCCGTCTCCTGCTCGAGTGCCCAGGAAGTGTTGTGTTCCCTGTTTTGTACTGTGTATGCTCTTGTCTGTGATTGGCTGTCGTGTTGTGTGTGTTGATTGGTCCGTTGATCTGTCCATCATTATGTATGTATGTGCTATGATGTTCACCTGAATATCATGACAGTGGTGTTTTGCGTGTGTGGTCATGTTTTACGATGTGTGGTGGCATCTTGTGTTTTGTGTGTGCAGGTGTTTTGTGTGTGCGTGCATGACCCCTGAATGATCCTGTTCGGAAAATTGGTGAATGGTACAGTACCGAAGGAAGCCATTCAGCCCATTGTGTCTATTCCAACATGTAGGTGGAGCTATCCAATTAATCCCACTCAATTGCTATTTCCCCATTAGGCAGTAAAGTAACTGAAGCTGTGGAAACAACCTCCAACTTGTGAGTCACTGGCCACAGCAAGCGAGCTACACTTGGAAACATTCCCCGATCAGGCTGTGTTCCGCTTTGTGTTGCTAGGAATCCACTGCTTCCGTCTGGAAGTGTGATGTGGCGATTTTCTGTTCAGCTGCTGTTATGTGGCCCCGGGCACTTTTTTTCCTTTTCCTTTTAAATAAAGAACGTGTTGTAACTAAAACTACTGCAAAGGGTGTAATTAGCGTGATTGCTAAAGTCAGGACGCGGTGACTGGTTAAATCTTAGTGATCACATATGCCAACATTTGTCTCAGTATTGTTTTCAAAAGTGAAAAGGAACAACATTTATTTCACCCCCCCCCCCACCTTCCATTTTTGTCCCCTTGAAAAGTGCCTGGAATTTATTTCTATTTTCGTTACCGATTAGTTTTTCCAAATAGGAAAGGAGAGCTGCTTAAAAGTTCCATAAATGTGTGGGGCAGTGCGAGATAATTGATTGACAATTATTGTCTGGAAACGTTCTGTGAAGCAGCTTAGGGTGAAGCTTTAGATCAGAGGGTAATAGTGGCTGTCCCCTGAAGGGGGTGGTAGAGGCGGGTTTACCTCACGTCCTTTCAAAAAGTACCTGGATGCGCACTTGGCACGGTCGTAACATTCAAGGCTATTGGCCAAGTGTTGGCAAATGGGATTAGGTAGGCGGGCCAGGTGTTTTTCATGTGCCGGTACAGACTCAATGGGCCGAAGGGCCTCTTCCGTGCCATGTAATTCTGGCGATTCGTATGCGATCTCTTTGCCCTGGCTAAAGTGCCGATTCCGGCACAGATCTGCCTGCCCGCCCGCCTGACCTGAGCTTGGTCAAACGCTGGAGCACGCTATCACCTGAGCATCCCAAAAGAAACGGTCTCTCCTCAAATGAGACCCCTTCGAAGGTGATTGAGGGACTGGCGTGATGCGAGGGAGTGGTAACCTGATCAGACCTGATCTCGGAGGCCTCCGAGTCCAAGTGTACAGTATGTAATCCCTGCAAGCAACGGTCAGACTGTGTCTGTTTCACAGCCCTCTTGAATAGCAGAGCCTGCCTGATGCCCCATAAATTCAGCAATGCTGCTTGGAGCTGTGCTCATTTTTTTTTAAATCGAGACACCGTAAATTATTCTGGTCCACCAAACAGCTATTAGGAGTGCTTTTATTTGTTGCTAGGCAACAGGATATTGTCTTGGGGATTGGTTGTCAGGTGAGGTATTGAGTATCATATTGCTTAAGGTTCTCTTTTGTAACAGCAGCGTTAAACCCGCGCGATGCATGAGAGTGAATTTGCTGTCTTCACTAATGTCCAACATTCAAAATTTGATCAGCAGTGAATTACATGTTGCCGATTTAACATCTCGCGGCAGTGAAAACGTTGTGGCCCATTTGAGAATCATTATTCTTCCTTCTTGGACAACCTATTGGTCTCACAATATTGGCATTCCAGTCCTGACTTATCCCCTGACCTTCCCATGCATGGAATTTGCTTATTGTGAGTCTTGACTGACAGGCCTTTGATCCCACCAGAACGGAGAGATTAATGTAAATCTTTTTTAGTACTTCCTCCAGTGCTTCTATGTCCTTTGATAAAGAGCTGTATACAGTACACTTTGAGTACAACCAGGGTCTTAAATAACTTTACATAGTCCTAGTGTTCTGTTTTATTTTCTTTGCTGACCTGTGGTACTGCTTTTAATGATTTGCTAGAATCATAGAATTCCTACAGTGCAGAAGGAGGCCATTTGGCCCATCGAGTCTGCTCCGACCCTTTGAAAGAACACCCCACCGAGGCCTAATCCCCTGCCCCAAGTTAGGTGGAATGGCCATGCTAAATTGCCACTTGGGGTGGGGTTGCAGGAATAGGGCGGGGGGATTGGGCCTAGGTAGGGTGGTCTTTCGAAGTGTCGATGCAGATTCTGTGGGCCGAATGGCGTCCTTCTGCACTGTAAGGATTCTATGATTCTAATCCCACTTAACCATTGGACACTAAGGATGCGAAACTCCCGCCATGCTGGGCTCTTGCTTGGGCGCAATGAGGCCGAGAATCCTGGGAGAGGCCTGTAGCCAGCCTCCCGACAGCCTCCACGCCTCCCGGATTCACCGAAGCCCTGTGAGATATCGGAGACGGAACCCCGCCCCAAATGGGCGTGACCGAATGACGTCCTACTTACGACCTACCTGCGCGGGGTCCATCGGCCTCCCGCGATTCCTCGGCCTCCCGCGATTCCTCGGCCTTGCCAGCGAGGCTGCAGCCGGGCGCCAATCAGTGCTGATCCACACAAACATGGATCATGTGGAACGACACCCAGGGGGGGGTCTCGCAGGGCACCAGAGAACCAGGATGGTCAGGGTAAGTGCAGGGTGGCCCATTACCCCTCCCCCTGGAACACAGGCACCCTTGGCACTGCCAAGATGCCCAGATGGCACTGCCAAGCCAGCAGGAGCACTGCCTGAGTGCCAGGGTGGCACTGCCAAGGGCCAGGGAGTGAGGGGGCCATACCCGTGAAATGAGGTGGAAGGGGGGGTTTGAAGGGTGGGAGAGTGCAGGGCAGGTAAGTATGGGCCTCCGGGAGATTGGCTGGGTGATGGGTGGACGTCCTAGAAGGCAGCGGGTGTTGAAAGGGGGCTTGGGAGGGGCAGCCTGAAGAGGGGGGACTCGCAGGGACCCCATAGTGGGGTGTCTTCACTTTGATGGTGTGGGGTAGTGTCCATGTGTGTGGGGGGGGGGTGACATTGCCCACGGGAGGGGGTGTGGGGGACCCACAAGCTCACTTAGAGATTGGGGCACCCTTTCAAAATGGCAGCCCGACCTCTGAGTTCAGATCCCCAGTACTAAAAAAAATTCTAAGTGTGGGTTAAACTGTTGAGAAACTCCCCAGGGCCCAAACAAGTGACTAAGTGTCATTGACCAGCAGTGCGGAACGCTTCCTGAAAAACATGAAAACTTGCCACAAATTAACTTTGAAATTTTTTGGGAGTATTGGGTCCCAAGGGGCAATTTATTATGGCTAACCCACCTAACCTGCACATCTTTGGACTGTGGGAGGAAACCGGAGCACCCGGAGGAAACCCACGCAGACACGGGGAGAAAGTGCAAACTCCACAGAGACAGTCACCCAAGGTTGGAATCGAACCTGGGACCCTGGAGCTGTGAGTCAGCAGTGCTAACCACTGTGCTACCGTGCCGCCTGTTCATATTTATTGCTCGCTCTCTTCCTCTTCTACCCCAATCAGTTTTTTTATTTGCAAGACCTGCTTCTATCATTCCTACTGAAAGTGCATTACCTGAAATTCATTTATGTTAAAATTGATTTGCCATTTAATTGTCCAGTCTTCAAGTGCATTTGATAAATGTGTGTGTGTGTGGTGGAGGGGGGGGGGGGGAATACCAGAACCAGATTAATAAAGTAGTCCAAAGACCCAGTCCCATTGCTACAGGTACGAACGAGTCTCTAATCAAGTATTACAGGCCGAAAGGTTGGATTCCTGCTCCGTGCTCTATTAGCTGCTCTCAACCAGTGTCGGGGGAAAAGTGCAGATATGCCCTAGAGATTCGATGTATGGGACCCGAGTTCGATTCCAGCCTCAGGTGACTGTGCGGAGTTTGCACGTTCTCCCCGTGTCTGCATGGGTTTCCTCCGGGTGCTCCGGTTTCCTCCCACAGTCCACACTGCTGCCTAATTAAGGATGCTGTCTGAAAGGATGCTCTTCGCCTACTTATGTGCCTGAAACAGACAACTGCCTTGGCCGCCCTTCAAAAATAAAATATAAGTGAGCAAAAGTGGGCATTGGTATAATTTTCAGGCTGCTACTGCGATTGCCTGGCATTTGTTTCTGATTAGGCAATTGAGTGGTATCTATTGAGTTCAACATTCTGAATGAGAAATTGCCATTAAAATATATTTTATTTTCTTTCTTCCTTTGTGGTGAATTATTTTGGCCACATTGTATGTGGGATGTCCTTATCGATTTTACTTTCTCTCCACAGGCATCGGGCCAGTCCTCGGACTTATCTTTGTTCCGATGATCGGCTCAGCAAGTGACCGCTGGACGGGTCGATATGGTCGCCGGCGCCCCTTCATTTGGGCGCTCTGCCTTGGAGTTCTTCTGAGTCTTTTTGTCATCCCGCATGCCAGCAAGATGGCCACCTTCTTCAACCTGAAAGACCATCCCGTCGATGTGATCTTTCTCATCATTGGAATCTGCATGTTGGACTTTTGTGGCCAAGTCTGCTTCACGCCCCTGGAGGCCCTGCTGTCTGACTTGTTCCACGATGCGGAAGATTGCAGGCAAGCTTTCTCCATGTATTCCTTCATGATCAGCCTGGGGGGTTGCATTGGCTATCTCCTGACAGCAGTTGACTGGAAAAGGACCTTTCTGTCCGGCTACCTTGGTGGGCAGGAAGACTGTCTCTTCATACTTCTGGCTGCCATATTTATTGTGTGTGTTCTCGCTACCTTCTTTGTATCTGAGGAAAACTGTAGTAATATGGATGGCCTTGCCGACATTTCACCAAAGGAAGTCATTAAGCCTCTGGCAAGGTACTATTGTTGCTCCACGAATATGCTTTGGCGCACCAGGCACTACTTACACGTACTGAAGAACTGTTGCACTTTGATCCCCAAACTGTACCACCTGTACTGTCGCATTCCCAAGGTGATCCGGCAGCTGGTCGTGGCCGAGTTCTACAGCTGGATGGCTCTCATGACCTTCATGATGTTCTACACGGACTTTGTGGGGGAGGGGCTCTACCACGGTGTCCCGAATGCAGTGCCTGGGAGTGAAGCCAGGCTGCGCTACGATGAAGGTACAGTGGGGCTTTGCGGCAAAAGAAATTGAGGAAATTTGCAGTAACAGTCTTTTGTTTTTTTAAACTTAAGTGAGGAATGCACGTCCGACTGAATGTATCCATTCTGATCATCAGTTTTGGCCCATAAATTGGAAAACACAAATATCTACAATAATGCGATTTTGGTTTTAGTGTCACAGATTCGATATTTTTGAAATCAGCGTAGCTACTGTTGCTATGCAGAGAAACGGAATACAGTGGCTGCAGCAGCGGGTTAATAACCAGCTGGTCCGTTTTTCGGCCTTATTGCTCCAGAAGAAATGTTAGCCAAGACACTAGAAGAATTCCCGGCTCTTTTTTTATTGATGCCATGGCACCTCTCTGCCTCGAGCAGGCTTTCGTCTTAACATTTCGGGCCAGATTCTCCCTAACGAGGTGGGAAGCTCAATTCCGGGACATTTTCTACTTGACAGAGCCACCTCCATACACGTGGCCCTTGCCCACAGTATCTTTGCACTGGGGAATATGTTGGTGAGGTCAGGTTGGGCCCGCTGACCCTAGAAGCTGATTGGATGCAGACATGGAGGTGGGAGAGTGCCAAGGCAGGCTGGTTAGAAGGCCCAACTCAGTTCCCTGGGACTTCATCTCAGTTGTGTTAAAGGCTTGGACTCTCTAACTCAAGCTCCCTCGTCCGCCATCCACTCCCCATGTCGTTGGGGTGGCACAGTGGTTAGCACTGCTGCCTCACAGTGCCAGGGACCCAGGTTCAATTCTGCCCTGGGTGACTGTCTGTGTGGAGTTGTCCATTCTAGCCATGTCTGGGTGGGTTTCCTCCAGCAGTCCAAGGCTAGGTGGATTGGCAATGCTAAATTGCCCTTAGTGTCCAGGGATGTGTGGGTTAGGTTATGGGGTTATGGGGCTAGAGTGGGGTGGACATGGGTAGATGCTTATTTGAAGGGTCGGTGCAGACGCGAAGGGCCGAATGGCCCCCTTCTGCACTGTAGTGATTCTATGTACCTATGTCTCCCCATGCCACCTCTTTGCTCCCATGTCACCTCGTTTCTACTCCATGCTCCCATGTGACCTCCATGCCCAATCACCCAATATGCACTAAGCACAGAATAAAGAGCCATATAATGACAATGGCAAGTCCTGAAATGCTCATAAAAAGCACCCATTCAAAAACCTGCTTTCAATAAAATGTTTCCACTTGCCACCTTAAATGTATCAATCAGAGACTGCAACTCATAATTTCAATAGCAGAAACTTCACCCTATTTCACATCACTCAATTTAGTCCAAAGAAATAAACAGGCATTGAAAAAAGAATAACTTACTATAACCTCATAAAGATATCAGTCAATCAAAGCTAACACTCCACTTCAGCCTATACAAACAGATCCCTGCTGAGCAAATCCATCGGAGTCATAGAGCTCAGCCAAGCATTCACAATGAGGCCATCTGGCAATTGTATTAACAGAAACAGGTGGGCAGGTATCTGTTTGTCCAGATGGTCTCATTATGAATGCATACCTGAGCTCCAAGACTAATTGATCAACTCCGTAGGGGTGTGTTTACACAGGCATGAAGTGGTGTGTTAGTTTTGAATGACTGATATCTTGAAGGCTGTAGTGAGTTATTCTTTCTTTGATCTATTTTCAATGTCTATATGTTTATTTTGCCAGGATTAAGAGGTGTGACGTGGGGTAGAGCTTCTGTCACTGAAACTGAATGCAGTGTCTGCAAGGTTGTAAAAGGAAGTAGTTTTTTAATGGGCACTTAAAGACTGCCTTTGTTATTATGTGGCTGTACATAGTGTAGGCTGGGTGAATAGAATTCCTAGAATGCAGAACGAGGTCATTCAGCTCATCGAGTGCATCGACCCTCTGAAAGAGCACCCCACCTAGGCCCACTCCTCCATCCTATTCCATAACCCCACCTTACCTGAATATGTTTGGACACTAAGGGGCAATTTATCATGGCCAATCCGCCCAGCCTCCACATCTTTGGACTGTGGGAGGAAACTGGAGCACCCGCAGGATACCCAGACAGACACAGGGAAAAAATGCAAACTCCGCACAGTCACCCAAGGCCAGAATTGAACCCGGGTCCTTGGCACTGTGAGGCAGCAGTGCTAACCACTGTGTCATCCCATATGGAGGGACCATGGGAGCATCACCTGTTTAAAAATAAACTCTTTCGAAGGTTTCCACATCCAGACTGTTGTTCACAGTTCATCTGGGGGAGCTGTGAACTACGGGAAGCTGGCTGGCTCCACTCAAATTGCTAGTGAGAGGGTGGGATTTTGAGATGCATTGGAAACAGGTCATGAGTGCAGACCCACCACCCACACCCTTATCCTGCGCTGGCTAACATTGCCGGCGCCAGGGAATTCTGGAATCTGATCCCACAGGCCGTTCTGATCATCTCAAAATGGCGCCTCTGACAATGCTGCATTTCTTACTGTATTGATGCATCAGCCGAGACTTGGCCCCCAAGTGCTAAATTCTCACCAATTCTGACTCAGAAATGAGGCCAAAATTAACATTTTAAGAACAAACAGGCTACATTTGGAATTAATGTCTTAACACCCTCGGGGGTAATTAAACACCTTCATGGAAAATTAAACCCCTGAGATGCCCACATTGAAAAACTAATCCAGAAATCAACCGTCGGAGTTAATTTATCATCATTAATCATCATTATTTAACACAAATGTCAACTCATTTTGTTTATGCAGGTTTAATGCCACAGTTATTAGAGTGTAATAAAAAATATATTACATTCATTAATTGTACATCTGAGAGAGGCTGGTTAATTTTAAATATTGCCAATGCATTACACTAATTCACTTATTCTGAAGCAGTGATAAATATGCAGGATGCATTCTGCTGGTGTTGGCGCCCGACTAGGGATGCGACGAGGCTGGCTGCGAGATTGATAATGCTCATTAAGCCTCGCAAGCTCCAATGAGATCTCGCGAGGCGTCACGATGTGAATCTCACCCTCAGGCTACCAAGAGGTTTGAAGACTGTGATGCTTCCTTCACAACCCTGAAAGCTTCTTCTCGGGCCACCCTCCATTTTCCAACGTAATTGTGGTCTGTGCCAGAAGCTCCTCCTGGATATTAAGGTTATGGATCCCACAAACCAGCCGATCGCGCAACATGTCACCAAGCGCGGTCCCACACTCTCAGTGCTTAGCAAGTCGGTGAAGCCTGGCTCTGAAGGCTGAGACCTGGGGCGAGATTCTCCGACCCCCCGCCGGGTCGGAGAATCGCCGGGGGCTGGCGTGAATCCCGCCCCCGCCAGTTGCCGGATTCTCAGGCACCGGATATTCGGCGGGGGCGGGAATCGTGCCGCGCCGGTTGGCGGGCACCCCCCCCCCGCGATTCTCGGGCCCGAATGGGCCGAAGTCCCGCCGCTAAAATGCCTGTCCCGCCGGCGTTGATTAAACCTTACCGGCGGGACAAGGCAGCGCGGGCGGGCTCCAGGGTCCTGGGGCAATCTGGCACCGGGGGCTGGCCTGGCCCGCGATCGGGGCCCACCGATCCGCGGGCGGGCCTGTGCCGTGGGGGCACTCTTTCCCTTCCGCCGTCGCCACAGTCTCCACCATGGCGGAGGCGGAAGAGACTCCCTCCACTGCGCATGCGCGGGAATTCCGTCAGCGGCCGCTAACGCTCCCGCGCATGTGCTGCCCGGAGATGTCATTTCCACGCCAGCTGGCGGGGCACCAAAGGCCGTTTCCGCCAGCTGGCGGGGCGGAAATTCGTCCGGCGCGGGCCTAGCCCCTTAAGGTTCGGGCTCGGCCCCCCAAGATGCGGAGCTTTCCGCACCTTTGATAGGCCTTTCCACTGATGGTTTAAATAATTCTGACTCTTACTGGAGCTTCTCTATTTACTCACCTGTCCCTTCCTTTCCACCCCCCTCGATTCACAATGACTGTCGGCTGCGATCATAAAGGTTTTTCCGCGTCGCCAATGTGGTGGCTTTGAGACATACACTGGAGGCTTCCCGTAGTAAACAAAGGGGTTTATTGATGAAGGGCAAAGACAGATACATAACAGGCACAGAACCCTGTACACAGGTCTTTACGCTCCGTGGTTTACACTGCGCAGGATCCTGCTCCCAGGGCTCCGTGCTAACTCCCCGTTGGCCGAGGTTCGTGCACTCCCGTGCAATTGGACACGAGCTGGTCGGGTGGTCTGTGGAGCCCGCCCCTGAAAGGGCTGATATGTTGGTGCGGGGAATATTAACAACTGCCCGAGTTAGTTTTCTGAGCGACACAGCCGATGCCGAAATCCAATAAAACTTGTTTTTTAGCCTCTCTCGATGTTAGTAAAATGAGGTAATTGGTAACCTTTATACTGTAATGAATTGTGTAACCGGTGGGAGGTTGTTAGCATATTGATTTTGCATTTTAATATGTTGAGCAATAACTCTTAAAGAACTCGTATCTATTTGGTTACTTTATCAGAGAGGTTTTTTAAAGAAAAGTATTATCACGTGCATTTGTAGAGAAGGTGGAGTTGGCAAAATTGCAGTTGCTTGCATTCGTCCTGTAGAAACATGGGACATACGCTCAGCACATTACTGTTTTTTCAGATATCTTACCCAAACAGTCTTGTTTTCCCATTACTCCAGGTGAAACAATATGAAAGACTTGCATTTCTATAGCCCCGTTCTCCACCACAGAATGTCCCAAAGAGCATCCCAGCCAATCAAGTACTTTTGAAATGCAGTCATTGTTGCAATGTAGGAAAACGCTGCAACCAATTTGCTCCCACAAACCGGAATGTAATAATAATCTTTATTATTGTCACAAGTAGGGTTACATTAACACTGCAATGAAATTACTGTGAAAAGCCCCTAGTCACCACACTCCGGCGCCTGTTCGGGTACACAGAGGGAAAATTCAGGATGTCCAATTCACCTAACAGCTCATCTTTGGACTGTGGGAGGAAACCGGAGCACCCGGAGGAAACCCTGCAGACATGGGGAGAACGTGCAGATTCCGCACAGACAGTGACCCAAGCCGGGAATCGAACCCGGGACCCTGGCGCTGCGAAGCAACAGTGCTAACCACTGTGCTACCGTGCCACCCATGATCAGATAATCAATTTGAGGTTTTGTGATGTTGGTTGAGGAATGCATGTTGGCCGGGCTGCCGAGGGAAATCCCTGCTTTTCTTCATTGGATCTTTTAGGCCCACCTGAGAGGGAGGCAGGGGCATTGGTCTCCACAAACGCGTGCACCACGCGGAATGGCACCTGTCAGATCTCCCAGCTGATGCCCTGGCACTGCTTATGCCACCCGAGTACCTTGGCAGTGCCATCTGGGTGCCACCCAAGTGTTATGGGCCAGGATTTAGAGAACCCCAAAGTATATCATGGAGTTCACCTGACACACAACTTTGAATAGATTGTGGTATGGGGAGCACACGGCCCACTCTACAGGTGTGGGACAGCAGAAATGGAAAAGTATTTTTGAAAGCAAAACAATGTTTATTCTATGAACTCAAGTTAACCTTTTTAAAACATACAGTGAACATTTTAGCAACCATCAATTCAAATACAACCTCCAAAGAATACAACACTAAGTAATCCTTGCTTTCCTTTTAACATCCATAAGACATTAAAAAAAACTTTTAACAGAAGCACATCAGGTTTAAATTCACTACTGAGAACAGTTAGCACTCTGAATTCACCCAAATGATCAAGAGATAGTCTTTACATGGCAGAGAGAACAATATTACATCTTCTCTGGCTGACTGCAGCTCCAACACTGAAACAGAACCAAAAAAGAAAAACCAAGCTTTTCTCAAAGTGAAACTAAAAAACAGAGCCTGAGCTCAGCTCCACCCACATTCTGACATCACTGCAGTAACTTTAGCAGAGTACCATTTCTTAAAGTGACATTCTCATGACACAAGGTGGCATCTTGCCCCTGACGGGGATTGGACCCAGGGATGCCCTGTCATTATGCCTAATGAGGTGGAGTGATGGGGCTCGAAGACGCCCTAATCGGCAGGTTGGGGGGGGGGGGTCGCTTTGGGAGGTCGGGTGAGCCCCGAATATCTTCCTGCACTGACAAGTTGAGCTCCCCAGTGCAGGAAATGAAGGTACGTACGGCCTCGGTGGGGCCTTCATCGCCAGGGCCTGTGAAAAGAACCAAGTTCGGGATTAATAGCACCAGGCAACACCCCGCTAAACGCACTCAAAACAAGACTCTTTTTATCCGTTAAATTGCGCCCTAAAAACTGTTGACATTGGACATTGAACAAAGTGAAACATGGATAAGTGCCTCACTAGCCTTGCTATTACAGGTTGTGCGATAATGTACATTTACATTTCATGGCAAATGTTATGCTTTCTGTTGCTTTCATAACGAGGGGGTTTTAGACAGGTCCCCATCCCTCGGTCTACTACAGGAGTGCCTTACGCAATGGCCTTGCCCCATTGAACCTTTTCAGTGGTCTCAGAATGTCCCAAAGCGTTTTGTGGCTAAAGATGGAATTCTGTTGGTGAGATTTGGCCTGTTTTGCACCCATTGATAAAGATCTTGTGGCTATTTTAGAAGTAAGAGTTGTAAATGATCTTCCAGCCCTGCCAAAGTCAACGCGCACTGCGAGTTCCCTGGCAGGGGACTGGGCGAGCATGCAAATCACCATTAAATATCAACCGGACTGGAATATCCTGCCGGTGACCACTCTGTGCCAGGAAGAACAAAGAAAAAGAAAAATACAGCACAAGAACAGTGTCATGGGACAGTATCTTTAAGAAATGGATGTTTAAGCAATGTACCTTTAAGGAATGGAGTTGATCATACTACTGAAGTGATGTCACGGGGGGGGAGCTGAGCTCACTTCTGCTTTAGGTTTCAGTTTGAAAAAGCAGCTTGGGTGTGTCTGTGCATTTCCAGAGAGCTGCAGGAAGAAAAGCAAGGTGCTGGAGGTGAAGTCAACCAAGCTGATATATCTCTGCCATAAAACAGAATATATATATATTCTGTGACCTGGTGTGTTACTGTTTTGAAGGTTTGAAGCCTTTTGGATGTTTGAAGGAACATTTTGAGTGATTATTTAGTGTTGTATCATTTTTGGGGTTATCTTTGAAGTAAGGGGTGTTAAGAGATCCAATGTATATTTAATAGGTTAATTTGAGGTCATGGAATAAACATTGTTTTGTTTTAAAAACCACGTGTCCATAATTGTAATATCACACCTGGGGAACAAGCCGTGTGCTCAGAAAAGCAACAATCCATTAAAGGGGGAGGTTGGTTGAACTCCATGATACATTTTGGGGTTCTGAAAACACCTCGCCCATAACAACAGGCCCTTCGGCCCTCCAATCCTGCGCCGACCATGCTGCCTGTCTAAACTAAAATCTTCTGCACTTCCTGGGTCCATATCCCTCTATTCCCATCCTATTCATGTATTTGTCAAGATGCCCCTTAAACGTCAGTATCGTCCCTGCTTCCACGACCTCCTCTGGCAGCGAGTTCTAGGCACCCACTGTCCTCTGTGTAAAAAACGTTGCCTCGCACATCTCCTCTAAACCTTGCCCCTCGCACCATAAACCTATGCCCCCTAGTAATTGACCGCTCTACCCTGGGAAAAAGTCTCTGACTATCCACTCTGTCTATGCCCCTCATAATTTTGTAGACCTCTCTTAGGTCGCCCCTCAACCTTCTTCGTTCCGGTGAGAACAAACCAAGTTTATTCAACCTCTCTTCAAAGCTAATGAACCAGGCAACATCCTGATAAATCTCTTCTGAACCCTCTCTAAAGCCTACACATCCCTCTGGTAGTGTGGCGACCAGAATTGAACACTATACTCCAAGTGTGGCCTAACTAAGGTTCTATACAGCTGCAACATGACTTGCCAATTTTTATACTCAATGCCCCGGCCAATGAAGGTAAGCATGCCGTATGCCTTCTTGACTACCTTCTCCACCTGTGTTGCCCCTTTCAGTGACCTGTCGACCTGTACACCTAGATCTCTCTGACTGTCAATACCCTTGAGCAGTGTTTTTCAAACTTTTTTTCCAGGGACCTATTTTTACCAACCAGCCAACCTTCGGGACCCAACCCGGCCGACCTTCGGGACCCACGCCGGCCGACCTTCTCGACCCACACCGGCCAACCTTCGCGACCCATGCCGGCCAACCTTCGCGACCCACCATTTTCTCTTACCTTGTTTGTTGCTGACAAAAATGGAGGAAATGGTTTTGGGTCCCTTCGGCCCCGAACTTGAAAAAAAAAGGCTGCGACCATATTTTTAGCCGCACTGCGCATGTGTGCCCGATCATCGGTGCACATGCACATGGTTTTGCGCATGTGTATCGATGATCGGGCACGCATGCTCAATGCAGCCGAATTTTTAAAATCTGTTCCTGACTAAGGTTTTGAAGGCCGCTCGCAGCCGGCATTATTAAAAGCCGGCTGTTGCACATGGATTTGCGCGATCGGGAGCGCTGCGACGGACAGTGGGCTCCGAGACCCTCCCGATACCCGCTCGTGACCCACCCGCGGGTCCCGCCCTTGAGTTTGACAATGCCTGCTGTCATGTGAGAGTACCTTTAAGACATGGATGTTTAAGCAATGTACCTTTAAGAAAAGTGATGTCAGAGAGTGGGTGGAGCTGGGCTTTAGATCAGCCATTTTGCAGTTTAGTTTTGCAGTTTGAAAAGAGCTTGGGAGTGTGTGTTTGCAGTGAGCTGGATCTCTGCCATGAAAGACTATCTCTGGATCATTCGGGTGATTTAAACTCATAATAGTAAAGCCTTTAACCTGATGTGATTCTGTTTAAAGGTGTTAAGTCACTTGGAGGTTTGAAGGAACATTTTGAAGAATTATTTACTGTTGCAATATTTTCGGAGTTATCTTTGAAGTAAGGGGTGTTAAGAGATCCAATGTTTATTTAAGATGTTGAGTTGAGTTCATGGAATAAACATTGTTTTGTGTTTAAAAACCCACGTGTCCATAATTGTAATCGCACACCTAGGGAACAAGCCGTGTGCTAGGAAAAGCAACAATCCATTAAAGGGAGAGGTTGGTTGAACTCCATGATACATTTGGGGGTTCTGAAAACGCCTCGCCCATGACACTGCTCTTGAGGGTTCTACCATTCACTGTATATTCCCTACCTGTATTAGATCTTCCAAAATGCATCACCTCACATTTGTCCGAATTAAACTCCATCTGCCATCTCGCCGCCCAAGTCTCCAAACGATCTAAATCCTGCTGTATCCTCACAGTCCTCGTCGCTATCCGCATTTCCGCCAACCTTTGTGTTGTGGGGGGGGGGGGGGGAGGACTGGAAAATTCTGGCCAGTATTCTGGTAAAGATATACCTGTATCTTAACAATGTCTTTTTCCCCTCCCACCTGCAGGTGTTCGGATGGGCAGTATGGGTCTTTTCCTGCAGTGTGCGTTCTCAATCTTCTGCTCAGCAATAATGGACAAACTGGTGAAAGGGTTTGGAACCAAAACAGTGTACCTTGCCAGCATAGCATTTTTTACATTTTCTGCCACCATCATGTGCCTTTCGAAGAGTGTGGTTCTGGTGACAGCGATGTCTGCTCTCACAGGGTTTACATATTCAACTCTACAGATCCTACCCTACACGTTGAACTCCCTTTACCATAAGGAAAAACAGGTTGGCGAGCAATATTCTGTCAAACTAGCACTTGAAATTTACACCTCTGTATAGACCATTCTCCCCCACCCCCTTCAGTCAAATATGTTCACTGTTAGAACACAGATCTTCCAGTTTAGAATTTATCCCTCCGGTCAATAAGATCGTTGTATGTTGAATAATGGGTAGCACAGATTTATAAAGCATATTGGATGTGGAATAGCGCATAAGCACACAATAGGTTGCTGATTGTGTCAAATGTGGGAAAATTCTGAGCTCAGTGGCTTTGGACTCTTGTGAAGCAAATGCTCTTCATTTATTTTTCCAATTAAGGGACAATTTAGCGTGGCCAGTCCACCTACCCTGCACAGTGACCCGGGGCTGGGATCGAACCTGGGTCCTCAGCGCCGTGAGGCAGCAGTGCTAACCACTGTGCCACCATGCCGCCCGCTCTTCACCATTTTTTATACGCTTCCCTTCCTCCCTTCACATGTAATCCACACAAACCTCCATTGCATAATTAGAGGAATGTTAAAATACATTCAAGGACAACTTAATTGACATCCCTAATCAATAACTTTAGTTTTAGCTAGTTCTTCTTCTGTAGGCTAGCAAGGCTCCCCTAATTTTTTTTAACTCAATCAGTTTCACTCCCGTTAGATAGAATTGCCACTGCACCAAGTGAAAGTTTTAATTATAAATTTGATTTTGCACCATTTTGCCACCTGTCAAGCCAGGTGCAAAACAAACTGTTTCCCCAGCACCTGTTGTCAATTGGCAGAGGTTCTGTGCAGTACACGGTGCTTTTTAACTATGTTCACCGAGTTACTAAGCTGGCCTTTGCATTACGATTAACCCTGGATCGGGGCAGCGCCGAGGCGCAGCGGTTAGCACTGCTGCCTCACGGCGACGAGGACCCGGGTTCAATCCCGGCCCCGGGTCACAGTCCATGTGGAGTTTGCACATTCTCCCCGTGTCGGCGTGGGTCTCACCCCCACACCCAGATGTGCAGGCTAGATGGATTGGCCACGCTTATTTGGAAAAGATGAATTGCGTACTATAAATTTTTTTTAATGGTTAACCCTGCATCAGTGACCCAGTGATACTTTAAACTGACTTAAATGTCACTGCTGAACATTACTATTGCTACAATATAAAGGTCAATAAAATAGCAGTGGGATATTATCAGACTTCAGGGCAGCTTAGCTATCTTTGCTTACACTGTACGGTGGTCAATGTCATCTCATTGAGACCTGTGCATCAAGCTGATCAGTTTACAGGGAAAATGCAGAAGAATTAAATGTGCAGTACGGACCCTGCCATTTGTCAGCTGATTATTCGAGGGTGTGTGGGCAAGAGTTTTCAAACATTGGAGAGGATTTGAATGAGTGATAGAATTGTCCAATATTGAACTCCACTTCGGATTATTTTTCAACTGAACATGTAGCTTAATCTTTTAAAATGTGCCATGATGTGACAATGAGATTGTGTATTCAATGATCCCAAAACAACAGAACCCCCAGGATCATAATGCTGTCCAGGCCAGAATCCAAACTTTTGTTTCAGGTTTGAGATCTGGCCAGTCAACACGTGAAGAAGGACAACAACAGCTTGAATTTATATAGCACCTTTAAGATAGCATGATGACCCTCAGCACTCACAGGATCGTTAGAAAGCAAAATTTGACATAGTCGGGTATTGGGACAGGGGGCTAATAGCTTGCTCAAAGAGATTTTTAAGGAGCTTGTTTAAAAAATATATATTTATTAAAGTTTTTTAACACAATTTTTCTCCCTTACAAACAATAACCCCTCCCCCCCCCCCCCCCCGTAACAAAAAAAAGCAAGAAATCGCGCAGAGCAAGATATATACATGGCAAAATGATATGTTTACGCAGCTTTGTACACTGGCCCTCACTCGTACGTGCCAGTTTCCCCAACCCTTCATGTTATCTCTTGCTCACCCACCCTCCCTGGCAGTCCCCCCTTCCCCCCTCCCCCCAGGACGTCCCCTCCACCCCCCCCACACCCCCCCAAGGTTGCTGCTGCTGACCGACCTTTCTCTAACGCTCCGCGAGATAGTCTAGGAACGGTTGCCACCGCCTGTAGAACCCCTGTGCAGACCCTCTCAAGGCGAACTTAATCCTCTCCAACTTTATGAACCCAGCCATGTCGTTTATCCAGGCCTCCAGGCTGGGGGGCTTCGCCTCCTTCCACATTAGCAAGATCCTTCGCCGGGCTACTAGGGACGCAAAGGCCAGAATGCCGGCCTCTTTCGCCTCCTGCACTCCCGGTTCGTCCACTACTCCAAATATTGCTAGCCCCCAGCTTGGCTTGACCCGGACTTTCACCGCCTGAGATATTGCTCCCGCCACTCCTCTCCAGAACCCCTCCAGTGCCGGGCATGACCAAAACATATGGACATGGTTCGCCGGGCTCCCTGACACCTTCCACATCTGTCCTCCACCCCAAAGAACCTACTCAACCTCGCCCCTGTCAAGTGCGCTCTGTGGACCACCTTAAATTGTATCAGGCTGAGCCTGGCACACGAGGAGGAGGAATTAACCCTACCCAGGGCATCAGCCCACAGACCTTCCTCGATCTCCTCCCCCAGCTCCTCCTCCCATTTACCCGTCAACTCTTCTACCAGCGCTTCCCCCTTTTCTTTCAACTCCTGGTGTATTTCCGACACCTTGCCCTCCCCGACCCATACACCCGAGATCACCCTATCTTGAACTTCTTGTGCCAGGAGCAACGGGAATTCCCTCACCTGCCGCCTCACAAAAGCCCTCACCTGCATATATCTAAAGGCATTTCCCGGGGGTAACTCGAACTTCTCCTCCAGTGCCCCTAGGCTCGCAAACGTCCCGTCGATGAACAGGTCCCCCATTCTTCCAATCCCCGCCCGATGCCAGCTCTGGAACCCCCCGTCCATCTTCCCCGGGACAAACCGGTGGTTACCCCTGATCGGGGACCACACCGATGCTTGCGGATCATCGCCACATTTGCTGCCCAGTAGTAGCTCCCCAGGTTTGGCAGCGCCAACCCTCCTCGGTCCCTACTGCGTTCCAGGAACCCTCTCCTTACTCTCGGGGTCTTATTCGCCCACACAAACCCCTACTCTCTTAAAAAAGGCCTGAGTGATCACGATGGGAAGGCACTGAAACACAAACAGAAACCTCGGAAGGACCACCATTTTGACCGACTGCACTCTACCCGCCAGCGAGAGCGGTAGAATGTTCCATCTTTTGAAATCCTCCTCCATTTGCTCCACCAACCTCGCCAGATTCAGTTTATGTAGGGTCCCCCAACTCCTGGCTATCTGGATCCCCAGATACCGAAAGCTCCCCTCTGCCCTCCTCAGCGGTAGGTCCCCTATCCCTCTTTCTTTGTCCCCTGCCTGTAATACAAAGAGCTCACTCTTCCCTACATTGAGCTTATAGCCCGAAAACTCCCCAAACTCCCTTAGAGTCTGCATGACCTCCACCATCCCCTCCATTGGATCCGCCACGTACAGCAACAGGTCATCTGCATATAGCGACACCCGATGCTCTTCTCCCCCTCGGACCACCCCCCTCCATTTATTAGACTCCCTCAAAGACATGGCCAATGGTTCGATCGCCAATGCGAACAACAGGGGAACAGAGGGGGCACCACCGCCTCGTCCCTCGGTACAGTCGAAAGTACTCCGACCTCCGCCGGTTCGTCACTACACTCGCCACCGGGGCTCTGTAAAGGAGCTTAACCCAAACCTACCGAACCCAAACCTACGCAGCACCTCCCAGAGGTACTCCCACTCTACTCGGTCAAAGGCCTTCTCCGCGTCGATAGCTGCCACTATCTCCGCCTCTCCCTCCTCCGATGGCATCATTATCACGTTTATGAGCCGCCGCACATTGGTGTTTAGTTGCCTGCCCTTTACAAATCCCGTCTGATCCTCGTGGATTACCCCCGGGGCACAGTCCTCGATCCTCGTGGCCAGCACTTTTGCCAGCAACTTAGCATCCACGTTGAGGAGCGAGATCGGCCTGTACGATCCACATTGCAGTGGGTCCTTGTCCCGCTTTAGGATCAAAGAAATTGTCGCTTCCGACATTGTCGGGGGCAGGGTCCCCTCCTCTCTTGCCTCATTAAAGGTCCTCACCAGTAGCGGGGCCAACAGGTCTACGTACTTCCTGTAGAACTCCACCGGGAATCCATCCAGTCCCGGGGCCTTCCCCGCCTGCATGCTCCACAAACCCTTGCTCAGCTCCTCCAACCCAATTGGTGCCCCCAAACCAGCCACCTCTTGCTCCTCCACCCTCGGGAATCTCAGTTGGTCTAGGAATCGTCTCATCCCCTCTTCCCTCCCTGGGGGCTGGGATCTGTACAGCTCTTCATAAAAGGCCTTAAATACCTCGTTTATTTTCGTCGCACTCCGAACCGTGGCTCCCCTTCCATCTTTGACTCCCCCTATTTCCCTCGCTGCCATCCTCTTACGGAGCTGGTGTGCCAGCATCCGACTAGCCTTTTCCCTATACTCGTAGGTCACCCCCTGCGCTTTCCTCCACTGTGCCTCCACCTTCCCTGTGGTGAACAGGTCAAACTCCGTCTGGAGCTGTCGTCTTTCCCCAAGTAATCTTTCCTCCGGGGCCTCTGCGTATCTCCTGTCCACTCTCAAAATCTCCCCCACTAACCTCTCCCTTTCCATACCCTCTGTCTTCTCCCTATGAGCCCTAATGGAGATTAGCTCTCCCCTGATCACCGCCTCCCATACCACCCCCACCCGCACCTCCCCGTTGTCTTTGGCCTCCAAGTACCTTTCGATACACCCCCTCACCTTCCCACACACCACCTCGTCCGCCAACAGTCCCACATCCAGTCGCCACAATGGGCGTTGGTCCCTCTCCTCTCCCAGCTCCAGTTCCACCCAGTGCGGGGCATGGTCCGAAACGGCTATGGCCGAATACTCCGTCCCCTCCACCCTCGGGATGAGCACCCTACCCAGAACAAAGAAATCTATCCGGGAGTAGGCTTTGTGCCCATGGGAGAAGAAAGAAAATTCCCTGGCCTGCAGCCTTGCAAACCGCCATGGGTCCACTCCCCCCATCTGATCCATAAACCCCCGAAGTACCTTGTCCACCGCCGGCCTCTTTCCAGTCCTTGATTTGGAGCGGTCCAGTGCTGGATCCAACACTGTATTGAAGTCCCCTCCCATTATCAGGCCTCCTATCTCCAGGTCCGGAATGCGCCCCAACATGCGCTTCATGAATCCTGCATCATCCCAGTTCGGGGCGTATACATTTACCAACACCACCCACGTCCCTTGCAACCTACCGCTCACCATTACATATCTCCCTCCATTGGCCGCTACGATAGTCTTGGCCTCAAATGACACCCGCTTTCCCACCAATATTGCCACCCCTCTATTCTTCGCGTCCAGTCCCGAGTGGAATACCTGTCCTACCCATCCCTTTCTTAACCTAACCTGGTCCGCCACCTTCAGGTGTGTCTCTTGGAGCATGACCACGTCCGCCTTCAGTCCCTTTAGGTGCGCGAACACTCGAGCCCTCTTCACCGACCCATTCAGGCCCCTCACATTCCACGTTATCAGCCGGGTTGGAGGGGCTCCCCCCCTCCCCCCCCCCCCCCCCCCGCCGACTAGCCATCTCCTTTTCTGGGCCAGTCCCATGTCCACGCCTCCCTCACCCTCCAGTCCCCCAGATGGGGGACCCCCGTCCCGATCACCTCTTCTATGTCCCATTCCCTTTCGGCCAGTGCAGCAGAAACCCTTTCCTCCCCCCTTCCCCCCCCCCCCCCACCCCCACTAGACCCCTGTCTAGCTTTTTTGCTCCCCCCATGTCACTCCCGTAAGTCACCTGACGCCTGCTGACCCCGGCTTTCCCCCGCCGTCCCATTGGCCTCCCCGTGTGGGAGTCTCCCAATCAATATGCATTCCTTCGTTCCCCTTCCCGCCTTTTTTAAGGAGCTTTTTAAAGGGTGAAGGAAGCCTTGTGACTCACTGGGTAGCGTCCCTGCCTCTGATCTCGAAGCTCCCGGTTCGAGTCCCACCCCAGGAGTTGATGGCCAAGGGAGGTGTGTTCATATCGCGGGCAAACTGCTTGAGCGTCAACCTGCAAATCCCTCCAAACGTGCCAATAGCTGGTGGTAAGAGGAGAGACTCCTGGTCAGCCACACTTGATGTGGGGTGGAGCCCCTCGAGCTTGAAGCCCCAGGCAACAGACTAGCGACCTGTTCCGGGAATTACGAGCTATGGAAACAGATGATAGTCTGTCTTAATGCATCATTAGGTGTGGGAAGAGAATTGGAATTGGAAGTTAAAGGAAAAGGCAGTGTTGTGAATCTTTAGAATTCCCTACCCCAGATGCTTCATCGTTGAATATATTTAAGGCTGGGATAGATTTGGTCTCTGAGGGAATAAAGGGAATTGGGGAACAGTTGGGGAAGTGGTGTTGAAGCCCAAGATCAGCCGTGATCTACCTCAGAATGGCGGAGAAGGTTTGACGGGCTGTATGATCTACTCCAGGGGATGGCACACTGGCACAGTGCTTAGCACTGCTGCTTCACAGCTCCAGGTTCCCGGGTTCAATTCCGGCCTCGGGTGACAGTCCAGAGTTTGCACTTTCTCCCGTGTCTGCGTGGGTTTCCTCCGGGTGCTCTGGTTTCCTCCCACAGTCCAAAGATGTGCAGGTTAGGTGGATTGGCCACGCTAAATTGCCCCCTAGTGTTCAAAAGGTTAGGTGTAGTTACTGGGTTATGGGGATACAGTGGAGGTGTGGGCTTGGGTAGGGTGCTCTTTCCAAAGGGCCGGTACAGACTCAATGGGCCGAATGGCCTCCTTCTGCACTGTAAATTCTATGATTCTATACTCCAGCAACTATTTTTTGTCAGCTTCTGTTCTTAGACATAAAGAGGCAGCAAGATTTAGGGATAGAATTCTAGAGTTTAGACAGCCAAAAGCACCGACGCCAATTGTGGAGCAGCTGAATGCAGGGATGTGGAAGTGGCCAGGATTAGAGGAGCACAAATATCTCGGAGTGTGGTAGGGCTGAAAGAGGTTACGGAGATGTGGGAAACAAGTTTCATTTTTGGGGGGCGGGCCTTTCTTCAGGAAGTTCTGGTGAAGTATCCTTTCTGGAAAACATCACCTGCCTTGCTCTTCCAGATGCAGAGTGACTTGGATAAATGTTTATTCCCGTTAATTTGCAGCGTCTCCATTTCTACAGCGATGTCCCACCGTTGATGGATGTTCATGCCTTTGCCTTTTCTCCCCCCGCCCCCCCCCCCCCCCCCTGTTCAGGTATATTTTTGCAAGCACAAGTTTACCGAACTCGAAGATGGTAATTGTCCGATTGAGAAAAAGGCGTCTCCGCAAAATGGAATCTTGAATCACAAGTCCTACAATCAAAATGGAAGTTTGATTACGTCTGCTCCTCCGCTGTCTTCCAAAGGCTCGGTGCCCGAGCGAAGCGGCATCTCGCAGAGCCGGGTCTCTCAGTGCGAGATTGGCCTGGGCGCCGGGCCCAGCGACAGTGAACCACCCACCGCGGGGAGGGGGATCTGCCTCGACCTCGCTATTCTGGACAGTGCCTTCCTTCTTTCTCAGGTCATCCCTTCGCTGCTGATGGGAACAATCGTTCAGTTTACACAGACAGTAACTGCTTACATGATCGCCGCTGCCTTCTTTGGGACGGTGGCTATTTATTTTGCAACCAAAATAGTTTTTGATAAAAACGATTTAGAAAAGTATTTAGTGTGATGTAATGAAGGGACGCGCTCTTTCTACTACTATGGGTTAGTGTGACAGTTGGAGGTGAGTGATATCGAGTCCTACCCGCAAATATTATAAGCACGTCGATTGTCAACTGAGACCTTTAGAGTTAAAGGGACTTATTTAGAAATCTGGGGAGATAATTGGATTGTTGATTTTCCTATTGCTGTACAGCTCAGATCTGATTGTGAACCTACTCCGCCGATTGGAGACTGCACATCTTTCATTTAGAGTTGATGGACGAAGATCTGCTGCTTATCAAGTCCTGTTGCTATTCCGATTTCCAACTGGATCCGTCGATAAGCCTCAAAATTTCCAAACTATTTTGCATATTCCTAATTTGTGTTTCAAAACTTTTTAAACGCCAACCTGCATAGTTTACAGCAGGACTTGATTATCTGTTTCTTAACACGTCTTTAAAAAAATAATCAGGTTCCTTACCCTGCCCCGATGTAAAATCTGAATCTCTCTAATTGTTTTTTTTAAAAAGAAAAGAAATACCAAAGCCGATATCTCTGTAGGAATAATTCTGCTACCATCTCAGCAAGGCGGGTGAAGAGAAAAGCTATTGGGATTCCTACAAACAAACTCTTTTGCTGCTTGTCGTCAAATCACCAGCCCCTGCTCTAGATCCAAGATACCTGGATGGCAAAGACGAAGGACACTATTTGGTCAATCTGGCCCGCCCTCCCTTGGACGTATACACCTGCCCTCTCTCCCGCCCCCCCCCCCCCCCCCCATGCCACTGTGTAATCTGCCCAGGTGTAATAATGATGCCATTTGGCATCTTCAAAGACCTGCATTGGTAACAGGTCCAAGTGAACGTGTCAGTAAAAGGTGTAGCCAAATTCTCAACTGATACATCTGGAAATGGATTTTCTGGTGTGCAGGGTGACGATGACGATGCTATTTTTATGGGCTCGTATTTTTAAGCCCTTTTAAGTCTGTACCATTACCCACCGGTTCACTTGCACAAGTCTTTGTGCTGTGCCAACTTGCTGAGGGAGAGGATTACTTTGCACAACAGCAAGGCAGCTTTTTCCATTGTTAAACAATACGAAATGGTGCAACTTGCAGCCGGGAACACCGGCTTCATTCTCCAATTCTTCTCAAATGTGTCATCCAACATCTGCCAACGAGGCAGGCTTCTCTGAGGCACCTCCGGAAACATTGGCCTGAGCAACATAACTGCAGGAGGTGCAAACCTGAGGCTAGATTCGCTTTGGCGAATGAGTCGGGAGGAGTAGGAGAGCTGAGAAAATATCCTCACTTTTCCCTCGGATCGGACGCAATTTGGCGCAGTTGCTTCTCCCAGGCGCGAACGAGGAGACGGAGGATCTCGACCCACAAGTCGGGTTCGCCGGCAGAGTGCCCTGGATGTGCCCCGCATACGGCTGGTGTCCGCCTTCAGAGCAATTATCCTCTTGCTTAGGATCCTCTGCCACTTCCACCATTCCAGGCTGCGGGGGAAAGTGACGGCCCCTGACCACACCAGACGCTTAGCCGGTCAGCTGAGGTGGGACGTGCCCGCGGGTGTGCGTTACCAGCCGCATGTAGGCATGCATGAGGGCCAGGGGGGCACTGAGACACATACACAAATAATCCTTACCCACGTTCATACCCGGAGTGTGCAGCTGGGAACGACTCAGTTACTCGGCCTGACAGAAATACCCATAGGGAGAGGTAAAACACACTTTGTTTTGATTGCAAACTCTTTGTCTCATCCATAACGCAAGGCTTTTTAGTGGACCCCAAATGTACTTTCCGATTGGAGGTGGAAACCAGCTCAAAAGGGGCAATCAGATGAATGGCCAGTTTTGATTATGGGGCGAGTGTTCTGTTGAGGTGCCAAACACCTGAATATTTAACCATTAATCCCATAATCATGGCACCATGCCACGTTCTTCTGGCTTTATTTTTAAAATAACTCCAATCTCAGCAGGGATTAGCCACCGGCTACACATGCGTTGTTTGACTGTTTCTTCAGCTATTAGAGTGCCAGCCATGGGTAGCAGCATTGCTCCTCTCCAGTCGATATCAAATCATTCATCGGGGACCTTGCTGTGGACAAGTGTCACACGCCTGTGCTGAGGTAAATTAGTGCCCTGAAAACCTCCACACACAATATAGATTCCGGACAGGGATGTCCTTAAGTTATCAATATTTGTACTTCTGGTCCTTTTTCTAGTCTTTTTTTTTTAAATCAATTTTTATTTTGTAACGTCTCCCCTTCATAGCCTCTGATGGCGCCAAGGCCTGTAGTCAAGGGACTCCCGCCTACGGTGGTCGCTGGTTGCGTGGCCAGGGATATATTTGGCCAGATGGTACAGCGCACGGCAGTGTAACTATGGAGCCACAGTAATATTCTGTTGCCCGGCCAAAATCTGGCAATTCAATATTAGCGGAAGCTGCCATTTTTAAACATTACGTCTCTCAGTCCCGTGCCATAATGTCCCAGCTTACTGCTTTCCCTTCTCTCGGTGGACCTTCTTACCAGTTACTTGCGGCACCCAACCAAGAACGCAACCTCTACCTTCTTTGCCGAGGTAGTAAGCCGCTCCGCCAAGCCGCTGGGCCATTCCTGCTGGTTTCAGCTGGTTCATACAACCCCATGATCTCACAGTGAGTGGACCTCATGTTCTGGTAAGTAGGAGAATGGTTAAGACGCCCGGGCGCCTTCGAAGAAGTGAAACAAGAAACACACATTTATTTTGATCAGGTGCAAGCGCACTCAGTCCTTTGATAATTGAAGAGTTTCAGCCGCACCCGAGTGCGAGGAAAGAACTTTCTTTATATCTCAGGCACATCAACGCTGGAAAGTTACCCCACACGGCTGTCCCCTGCCTCCAACCTGTTGTTTTTAGTAAATCATCTAAGGGACTGACATTGTTCACTCAGTGGCTTGGCCATTTGTTGTCCTGCTTGCAAGTAAGAGGGTTGATGTTTCTTCAGTGATTATTATGTCTGTGTTTCAGGATGTCATTAATCCACAATAGTGTACACGTCCATTTTAGTGTGTCCATATCACTCACCTCTAGCTGCCTTTAGATCGCAAAAATGATTGCTAAATTATAGATATGTATAATTCATCTGGGGGAAAATGGTATATTATTTTTGGTAGAATTAATAATTTTGCCTTAAAAAAAAAATCTATTTTTGTTAAAATTTCTGACCTTGCAACTGTTTTACAAAGTCTATGAATACTGTATTTATACTGTTGAGATATTTTGTACAGTGACAATTTATATCCCATATATAAAGGAACAGGAGTCCACAGGATTATGGAAGCTGCTGCATTTTTCTCCATTGAGGTCCAGGGGCTGAGACAACTTTGCTTTTGGGAACAGTGTATTCACTCAGATTGCGACTAAACAAAGGCCTTGTCGCCGAATCAGATCCGTAGATGTTCGCAGCAGAGGACGAGGCCAATTGTGTCAGTGTGGAACAATCCAGAACTAATCCCACTGCCCTGCTGTGCACCCACATACATGCGTCCATCACCGCATTGGATAATACATTGACTTCTCCTTAAAAGGTGTAGTGTTCTTTGCCCCAACCACTCCCTGGGGAAAGGCCTTCTGTGTTTCACCATAATCTTTCTATCAGAACTCTTCATAGATCTCCTTATCTGTTCCATAGGAATAACCCCACTAGCTCAAGTCTCTCCTCATAACTCGACATTCAACACTCTGTCCCATCCTCTCTCCCCCTCCCTGATGCTGACCACACATGGAATCAAATTATTGGTGTGCATAAACGAGTCGTGAGCTCTCCCAACACTGGCGTTATTAAAGGTGCATGGCTCCATGAGTATCTGTCAGGAGAGCAAACCATGTTTCACACAATTACGGGACCAATTACAGGGGAGGCGGAGTTCTGGAAGGGCAGAAGGAATTCTAGCCACTGAAATCTTGTTTTCAGCAACTTCACAAATGCGATGCAAAAATACAAATATATGTTCCGATAAATGTAGTTTGATGACCCCGGCATCTCACTTTCCCTTCCCACACTCCGTGGACATTTGTCCTTGACTCTTAGCTACTACCCCTGGCTTTCTACTCCTTACCCGGCCTGCAGCCCATAAACATGTGACTATAGTGGCAATAAATATCTGGCCGATGTCGTGAGCTCAACGGAAGAGGAATGTAGCATCATGGGTTTGTTACTTGACTGGTAACCGAGTCCGGTACTAATCGCCTGGAGGCCTGAGTTCAAATCATATTACAGCACGTAGGGCATTTTAATTCAATTAATTAAATAAATCTGGAATAAAAAATCTAATATCAGCAATGGTGACGATGTAACTACGTGTTGGATTTTGCAAAAATCCATTTGGTTCACCATTGATTCTTAGCTGCTCTCTAAAGTGATCTTGTAGCCCATTTAGCCATATCAACCTGCCTCGACTGAGTCTAAACAGAATGAAATAGCACTGGGAGTCCCTTCACCACTCAGACTGCAGCGGTTCAAGGAGTCAGCTCACCATCACCTCAAGGGCAATTAGGGATGGCAATAAGTGCTGGACATTCCAGCAAACCTCACATCTCATGAATGAATCAAAAAGAAAAGGTACTTGGAGGATCTCCTGTATTGTGCACTGGAGAAGAAACATTTCCTCTTCCTGCCCGTCGGACAATGCGAAGGAATTTCAACTCCTATCGACTGACATGAGTTTTCTGTTTGCTGGTGTTCTGCCCAGTCTCCCCCCCCCCCCCCCCCCCCCAAAGATGTCTCCCAACATGGTGCTCCGTGCAATAGTCACCCTCTGGTACCTCATCCAAGTGGCTAATCCTCATCTGACCACAGCAGCCTCTAGTCAATAGCAAGGAAACCACTTCCAGTTTCCCGAGTGAAGATCAGCTATTTGTGGCCTTCAGGGTTAATGTTTGACCAATAAACATGCATTCCTATTCTTTACAGATTGATGTTGCCAAATCCTGCCTCGGACCTTATTATAGACCTCATATTTGAGCCTCAGCTCAACGGAAAATGTCTTGTAATGCTGTTCTCTGTAGACAAATGTCAAGTACAGGCTAGCACACCGATCTGTTGGGGTTGATGGTTTTATTTCTTTTGAGTTGCTGTGGAGTCCTTTGGAGGAAGCGTGTTGGCTGCAACAGGAGGTGTGTGAGAGAGATGGTGTTCAAATTGGGGGCAGTCTTATGAGATAGGGTGTGATGGAAGTGCAGCGTTCAGTTCAATGGGAAGGGATGCATTTTGAGCCACAGAGGTGCTAAAATGAAGCATTCATGGAAGAGAAAAACATTTTGCAGGGAGCAGCGGTCAGGTACAGAGGACAAAATGCCAATAATCAAAGGGTTGGGGTAGGGGAATGAGTGGGTGTTGGAGGTGGAGCTATTATCCAATCAGTCAAGAATGGATTAACATTGTCTCAGCGATTCTATTGGGTGGTGGTATTTACTAATTGGCATGGGTCAATTAACATTAATAGTCCATTAGTACATTCATACAGTGTTACAGAGACAAATGATAAAATAATATATACTATAGATCTATAGCTTGCTTAAAATTTAATACAAGATTAAATACTTATATAAATCAGAGGGTTATGTTCACAAGATTTTTTGCCACTTCAACTGCAATTAATATATTTTAATATTTATTCAATGAGTTCAGGTACAAGCAGAGTTATATAATGACACTAAAATGTTAAGATTAGAAGTATTCTAAGTACGCTGTTTGATTCACCTTTTCAAGCTAGGCTTAGCCTACTTAGTGCAAATGATATGAGATTTGATAGATTCAGTCATCCATCTGAATTTCAAGCTCATATTTTTAAAAATTTAGAAATGTCGAAATGTAGTTTTGTTCTCCTATTAGATAATAGCTAAAAACTGGATGTGTGAATGTATTCTCGAAGCTTTCAACATTATTCATTTTCTAACAAAGGACCTTGAATGGTGTTGGAAACCAGGGTTCACTATTTAGCTCTGATTGACCAGAGTGAAGTAATAAGATTGTGACTTTGGATGTTCCTCCGCCCTGATAATTATTTTGATCTCCGGATTCTCCCGTACTTTTCCAAGTGAGTGAAGAGTTGCGTCAAGTAAATCTCACTCTCTCCGCTGCCTTTTATTTTCTAACCTCACTATCTTCTCCCTCAATTTTGCTTTCTCCATCCGCAGCCCTCATTATCACTGTCGTTAAGATCCCGGGAGGCAGTGGTATTGTCACTGGACTAGTAATCCAGAGACCCAGAGCAAGATCTGGGGACCTGGGTTCAAATCCCACCACGGCAGCTGGTTAAATTTGAATTCTTTGAAAATCTGGAATTAAGAGTCTGATGACCATTGTCATAAAAAAAAACCATCTGGTTCACTAATGTCCTTTTAGGGAAGGAAATCTGCCATCCTTGGCTGGTCATGTGACTCCAGATCCACACCAATGTGGTAGACTCTCAAATGCCCGTTGAAATGGAGGGCAGTTAGGGACGGGCAATAAATCTGCATTAAAAAAAGGAGCCCCAAGGCCTGGGGAAATCAAACCCATGTCCCTCCAATCTCTGACACCCTCTGTTGATGCTCCAGTATTTCAAATGCTTTGTTGGTCAGGAAAGTACGACAGAATAAATTCCTTTGTCCTTTTTAAGGTAAGAGTGTGTTGCAATCCGTGATACAAAACAATGGACATCACATGTCAAACTTTATGATCTTCACTGTAATAAAACAGCCAAGTGTTAATATATGACTCACTTGTGTAATTTGCCCATTGCAATAAATATACTTGTTACCTGCTGAAATCAGATTCTCTTGTGTCACTGGTCCTTACTGTCACAATTTATTATAACAATTTCAAATCCCAGAGCCAAATGTACAACCTGAAAACAAAAATACGCATTGTGACATTATAGAAATGTACAGCGCGTGAAGAATTAATGTCATTTTACAATTAGCCACTAGATGGAGCTGGGGACAGTACTATAAAAGGCGCTGATTCTTGGGCTTCTGGGAGAGAGTGGAGTAGAGGAGTGGAGGGAAGTGCATAGTAGGGCTAGAGTGGATAGAATATAGTTACAGTTAGAGTATAGAGATAGTGTTAGCGAGTGTAGTTTAATATAATCTATTTGTTTTTTGTAGGAATAAGTGTCAAACTTTAATTTTAATAGTGTAAATAAATTTAGCTTCGTTGATGAACGTACCTCCAACATGTGAGGGCAGTTTTCCAGCCATTTAATCACGTTACAGGGACGGGCTTATCAAAATGCCAATATTCCTCACAAATTCTGGTCATTGAGTTTAAATTGCCAACAGCACTAAGCAGAGCGACGCCAGTCACAATTATTTCAAATAATTCTGGGCTTATAATTTCCACATGCAAACTTCTGGTACAGATTTTTAATAAATAAGTTCGCAGTTCCTCTGTCTATTGACAACATTGTTAACAATGTGCTGGTTTAGAACCTTGAGATAAATGCATTTTCTAGCCTATTGAGCCCAAGCTACCAGTTCAAGGCAGTTAGATTTGTCATATTCCAAGATCTGTAATCCAGCCCCCCATTATGGAACAAACATAGAACAGTCCAGCACAGTAGGAGCCCTTCAGCCCACGATGTTGTGCCAACCATTTATCCTAATCTAAGATCAACCTAACCTACACCCCTTCAATTTACTGCTGTCCATGTGCCTGTCTAAGAGTCATTTAAATGTCCCTAATGACTCTGACTCCACCACCTCTGCTGGCAGTGCGTTCCACACACCCACCACTCTCTGTGTAAAGAACCTACCTCTGACATCTCCCCTATACCTTCCTCCAATCACCTTAAAATTATGTCACCTTGTGACAGCCATTTCCACCCTGGGGAAAAGTCTCTAGCTATCCACTCTATCCATGCCTCTCATCACCTTGTACACCTCTATCAAGTCACCTCTATTCCTTCTTCGCTCCAGTGAGAAAAGCCCTAGCTCCCTCAACCTTTCTTCATAAGACATGCCCTCCAGTCCAGGCAGCATCCTGGTAAATCTCCCCCGTACCCTCTCCAAAGCATCCACATCCTTCCTATAATGAGGCGACCAGAACTGGACACAATATTCCAAGTGTGGTCTAACCAGGGTTTTATAAAGCTGCAGCAAAACCTTGCGGCTCTTAAACTCAATCCCCCTGTTAATGAAAGCCAACACACCATACGCCTTCTTAACAACCTGGGTGGCAACTTTGAGGGACCTATGTACGTGGACGCCAAGATCCCTCTGATCCTCCACACTTCCAAGAACCCTGCCTTTTACCCTGTATTCAGCATTCAAATTCGACCTTCCAAAATGAATCACTTCACATTTATCACGGATGAACTACATCTGCCACTTCTCAGCCCAGCTCTGCATCCTGTCAATGTCCTGTTGTAACCTGCAACAACCCTCAACACCATCTACAACTCCACCAACCTTTGTGTCATCGGAAAACTTACTAACCCACCCTTCCACTTCCTCATCACCGACCTCCAGGCGGAATACTTTCCATCCACTACCACTCGCTGTCTTCTTTCGGCCAGCCAATTCTGTATTCAGACAGTCAAATTTCCCTGTATCCCATGCCCCCTAACTTTCTGAATGAGCCTACCATGGAGAACCTTATCAAATGCCTTACTGAAATCCATATACGCCACATCCACTGCCCGACCTTCATCAATGTGTCTCGTTACATTCTCAAAGAATTCAATGAGGCTTGTGAGGCATGACCTGCTCCTCACAAAGCCATGCTGACTATCTTTAATCAAACTATGTTTTTCTAAATAATCATAAATCCTATCTCTCAGAATCCTTTCCAATATTTTGCTCACCACAGACGTAAGACTGACAGGTCTGTAATTCCCAGGTATTTTTCTATTCCCTTTCTTGAATAGGGGAACAACATTCGCCTCCCTCCAATCATCCAGTACTACTCCAGTGGAAAGTGAGGACGCAAATATCATCACCAATGGTGCAGCAATCTCCTCCCTCGCTTCCCATAGTAACCTTGGGTATATCCCGTCAGGCCCAGGGGATTTATCTATCCTGATGCTTTTCAAAATTTCCAGCACATTCTCTTTTTTAATATCAACCTGTTCAAGTCTATTAACCTGGTTCACACTGTTCTCATGGGCAACAAGGTCCCTCTCTCTAGTGAATACTGAAGCAAAATATTCATTTAGGGCCTCCCCCATCTCCTCAGACTCTAGGCACGAGTTCCCTCCACTAATCCTGATCGGCCCTACTCTCACTCTGATCATCCTCTTATTTCTCACATAAGTGTAGAATGCCTTGGGGTTTTCCCTAATCCTTCCCTCCAGGGCTTTTTCATGCCCCCTTCTAGCTCTCCTCAGTCCATTTTTGAGTTCCTTCCTGGGTACCTTGTAACCCTCTAGAGCCGAGTGAGATCCTTGCTTCCTCAACCTTCCGTAAGCTTCCTTCTTCCTCTAGACTAGAAACCCCACTTCCTTTGTCATCCAAAGCTCCTTCACCTTACCATTCCTTCCTTGTTTCAGGGGGACAAAACTATTCAGCACTCGCAGCAAGTGCGCCTTAAACAACCCCACATTACTGTTGTGCATTTCCCCAAGAACAATTGTTCCCACTTTATGCTCCTCAGCTCCTGTCTAATAGCAGTATAATTCCCCCTCCCCCAATTAAATACCTTCCCATACTGTGTGTTCCTATCCCTCTCCATGACTATGGTAAAGGTCAAGGAGTTGTGGTCACTGTCACCGAAATGCTCTCCCACTGAGACATCTGACACCTGGCCTGGTTAGTTGGTGAGCACCAAGTCCAATATGGCCTCCCCCCTAGTCAGCCTATCTAGATATTCAGTCAGGAATCCTTCTTGTACACACCTGACAAAATCTGCTCCATCCAAACCATTTGCACTAAGGAGGTTCCAGTCAATATTAGGGAAATTGAAGTCACCGACGGCAACAACTCTGTTACTTCTGCACTTTTCCAAGATCTGTCGCCCAATCTGTTCCTCTATCTCTCTGCTGCTATTGGGGGGGGGGGTCTAAAGAAACATTCCCCATTTAACTGGATGAGTGCAGCTCCAACAATACTCAAGATGCTATCCAGGACAAAGCAGCCCGTTTGATTGCTCCCCCTTCCACAAACATTCAATCCCTCCACCACCAACGGACAGTGGCAGCCGCATGTACCATCTACAAGATGCACTGCAGGAATTCACCAAGCTTCCTTCGACAGCACCTTCCAAACTCATGAACACTGCCATCTAGAAGGACAAGAGCAGCAGATACCTGGGAACCTCACCACCTGGAGGTTACCCTCCAAGTCACTCACCACCCTGACTTGGAAAAATATCAGCGTTCATTCACTGTCGCTGGTGCAACATCCTCCCTAACAGCAGTGTGGGTGTACCTACACCTCAGGGACTGCAGTGGTTCAAGGCAGCGATTCACCACCACCTTCTGAAGGGCAATTAGGGATGGGCAATGCATGCTGGTGTAGCCAGTAACGCCCATAAATGAATTATTAAAAATGATATAAATAATGACAGTAACTAACGAGTATAAGAAAAATAGATAATAACAAAGAGAATTATTGATGGGCATTGGTGTTGTTGGTGAACAGTTCTGAAATTTGAAATTGATTTATAATAATAATCTTTATTAGTGTCACAAGTAGGCTTACATTAACACTGCAATGAAGTTACTGTGAAAATCCCCCAGTCGCCACACTCTGGCGCCTGTTCGGGTTCACGGAGGGAGAATTCAGAATGTCCAATTCACCAAACAAGCACGTCTTTCGGGACTTGTGGGAGGAAATCGGAGCACCCGGAGGTAACCCACGCAGACACGGGGAGAACGTGCAGAGTCCACACAGACAGTGACCCAAGCCGCGATTCGAACCTGGGACCCTGGAACTGTGAAGCAACAGTGCTAACCACTGTGCTACTATGTCGCCCACGGTGTAATAGACATAAATAGACACGTTTTATTACTATACTTTAGGCAAATCCTCCGGCCACGACCGCCCGGTGGCCTGAAATTCCCACCCGAGGTCAATGGACCTTTACATACGAACATAAGAACTAGGAGCAGGCCCCTCGAGCTCGAGGGGCCTGCTCCGCCATTCAATGAGATCATGGCTGATCTTTTGTGGACTCAGCTCCACTTTCTGGCCCGAACACCATAACCCTTAATCCCTTTATTCTTCAAAAAACTATCTATCTTTATCTTAAAAACATTTAATGAAGGAGCCTCAACTGCTTCACTGGGCAAGGAATTCCATAGATTCACAACCCTTTGGGCGAAGAAGTTCCTCCTAAGCTCAGTCCTAAATCTACTTCCCCTTATTTTGAGGCTATGCCCCCTAGTTCTGCTTTCACCCACCATTGGAAACAACCTGCCCGCATCTATCCTATCTATTCCCTTCATAATTTTATACGTTTCTATGAGATCCCCCCCCCCCGCATCCTTCTAAATTCCAACGAGTACAGTCCCCGTCTACTCAACCTCTCCTCGTAATCCAAACCGTTTCAGATCTGGGATTAACCTAGTGAATCTCCTCTGCACACCCTCCAGCGCCAGTACATCCTTTCTCAGGTAAGATTGCCGCGGGCGGGATGAAAGAATCCAGCCCCTCACACTAGTGGTTAGGCATTCTGATAATATTCAGCAATCCAGAATAATTCCCGAATCTAGAAATGCCTTGATCCCAAGCCTTCCAGATTTGAAGAGGTTACAGTCTATTGTGTTCTTGGCTAAATTGAAAAATGGATCTTATTATTTAGGTTGCTGAGCCCCCTGGCATAGTGAGTTATTGTCAAAATGGGCAAGATCATGATGGAAGCTAATTTTTCTCTGCTTTTTTAAATGTCTATATAAATGGATTCATTGTAATGAATAGACGTGTTACTCACTGCCTGTGCCACATATATTGCAGAGAGTAAATGAATTGCGTATCATGTGCACCCTCTAGTGTCCAGTCAATATTATAAATGATCAGATTTTACAGAAAATTGTGTTGAAAAATTGATCCTGGACAGGAAGTAATATGTATAAATGTCCTTACACAAGAGCCCTGTGTGTGTGTAAGCCAGTGCATAACATATTTGGAGAATTTGTTCTTCAAAGGGAGACATTGCAGCCGGTATTGGAGTTTAGTATTCGTAACTGATGCCACAAGCTGTTGTCTCTGGGCTTATAGGGAGATGGGTTGGCCCTCGACACACACACACACACACACACATGCACGGCATTTTCCAAAGTGCATACTTTTAGGTGGGGTGAGTAGACAGAATCTCATCTGGAAATAAGAGAGAAATAAAGATGCATTCCCTTCACCCCCCCCATCCACAAAAATAAATTGTAATTGAGAGATTGTTTGGTGTGAAAGCTATTGTTTTGTTACCTGTGTGGTAGGTAACATGTGCTACTCAATCCTTGGTGAGTGATGAGGTTTTCTGAATGAAGAAGATTCGAACTCGTCCAGTAGTAACAAAAGGTTTATTGAGGTAACTACAACAATAATTGCATGAGTTCTTTACTTTAACTTTGATACTAGTGATAAGGTTAACAAGATCGAACTACGGTAACTATACGTAACTCCACGAGCCATCTGAACTAGTCTGCTATTGCTCAGGTCACAGTGCACCCAAGAGAGAGAGAGAGAGACCCACTGTGGCTGCCTTTTATACCCCTGTTGGTTCGGCCCTCTAGTGATCATGTGGTGCTACTGATTACACATTAACTCCTTGTGTACAGGCACATAGAGATCACTACAGCTATAACATATTTTGCCTTTATTAGCCGAGGCATAGCGCTTAAGAGCAGGGAGGTCATGCTGGAACTGTATAAAACGTTGGTTAGGCCACAGCTAGAGTGTTGTGTGCATTTCTGGAATCCACATTGTAGGAGGGATGTGATCGCACTGGAAAGGGTGCAGAGGAGATTTACCAGGATGTTGCCTGGGATGGAGAGTTTTAGCTATGAAGAGAGGTTGGATAGACTGGGGTTGTTTTCCTTGGAGCAGAGGAGACTGAGACGGGATGTGATTGAGATGTATAAAATTATGAGGAGCAATGATAGAGTAGACAGGAAGAAACGGTTTCCCTTGGCGGAGGGATCAATGAGCAGGGGGCAAAGATTTAAGGTAAGGGGCAGGAGGTTTAGAGGGGATGGGAGGAAAAACATTTTCACCCAGAGGGGGGGTGGGAGTTTGGAACTCGCTGCCTGAAAGGGTGGTGGAGACAGAGACCCTCATAACATTTAAGAAGTATTTAGATGTGCACTTGCAATGCCAAGGCTCACAAGGCTATGGGCCAAGTGCTGGGCAATGGGAATAGAATACTTAGGTGGCTGTTTTTGACTGGCACAGAGACGATGAGCAGTAGGGCCTTTTCTGTGCTGTAGACCTCTATGACTCTATACTTCTCTCTTTTATAAGTTTAATAATGCCTTGAAATACCTGTGTAGTGGTATCCTTGAAGTGTTTTAGTTTGATGTTTTCATGCAAATCACATAGCCAAGCCCACAGCAGAGATTACAGCAGCGGTGAAATATTATTATTTGTCCCTTGCCATTAAATAAAATGTTTGTCATTATAATTACTCAGTGAAACTAGGTCATGTACAGCCTGATCAGTGAACTGTGATTTCAGAACCAACTGAAGGCTAGAGGATCTTTTCTTACCTTTCAAAACACTCGTTTAAATCAATTATATCTGCTTAAATTATGCTGCTTTGTTTAGACAAGCCAAAGGTTAATCAAATGCAAGGGGAAAGTTATGGAGGAACTTTCATTTATATTATTCATTCACAAGATGTGGGCATCGCTGACTCCGCCAGTATTTGTTACCCATCGCTAATTGCCCTTTTGAAAGTGTTGTGATGAATGCAGGATTTTAGATATATTGGATTATTAGCATTTCAAAATTTAAGGGTTAAAAGCCTGGGTTAGAGTGTGTAGAGTGTGTTGTGTCATGTTTTAAAACATTTTTTTGCAAGACCAGAAAGTTTTCAGGAGCCAGAGGTTAAATGACCATCTTAAAAGTCTGGGCTAATGCATTGGTGTTTAACTAGGGGAAGTCCCTGGAGAGTTACGTTGTTTTCAGCTTGAGGCAATGATAGGTGGAGCTAAAGGTATTCAGACCTTTTTGAGTTGAATTCTGGGACGGGATTCTCTGACCCCCCGCCGGGTCGGAGAATCGCTGGGGGCTGCTGTGAATCCCGCCCCCGCCGGTTGCCAAATTCTCCGGCACCGGATATTCGTCGGGGGCGGGAATCGCGCTGCGCCGGTTGGCGGGCCCCCCCCCGGCGATTCTCCGGCCTGGATGGGCCGAAGTCCCGCTGCTGGAATGCCTGTCCCGCCGGCGAGAATCAAACCACCTCTCTTACCGGCGGGACAAGGCAGCGCGGGCAGGCTCCGGGGTCCTGGGGGGGCGCGGGGCGATCTGGCCCCGGGGGGTGCCCTCAAGGTGGCCTGGCCTGTGATCAGGGCCCACCGATCCGCGGGCGGACCTGTGCCATGGGGGCACTCTTTTCCTTCCGCCTTCGCCATGGTCTCCACCATGGCAGAGGCGGAAGAGACCCCCACCACTACGCATGCGCGGGGATGCCGTGAGCGGCCGCTGACGCTCCCGTGCATGCGCCGCCCAGCAAAGTCAGTTTCGCGCCAGCTAGCGGGGCACCAAAGGCCTTTCCCGCCAGCTGGCGGGGCGGAAATCAGTCCGGCGCGGGCCTAGCCCCTCAAGGTGAGGGCTTGGCCCCTCAAGATGCGGAGACCTCCGCACCTTTGGGGCAGCGCGATGCCGGACTGATTCACGCCGTTTTTGGCGACGGTCAGCGGACATTGCGCCGATTGCGGAGAATCCCGCCCCAGATCTGACTAACGCTTAACTCACAAGTATGGGGCGGGATTCTCCCATCCTGGGGCAGAGTGTCCACGCCGTCGTACACACCGTTGCGTTTTACGATGGCGTGAATGGGTCACTGCCAGGAGTAATTCTGGCCCCTACAGGGGGCCAGCACGGGGCTGGAGTGGTTCACGCCGCTGCAGCTGCCGATCCCGGTGTGAACTGGGCGCCATGGGATCCGGGCATGCGCAGTGGCGCGGTGCCAACGCGCGCATGCGCTGTGGCCTCCTTCAACACGCCGGCCCCGACGCAACATGGCGCAGGGGTACAGGGGCCGGCGCGGAAGAAAAGAGGCCGGTGGACAGAGAGGCCAGCCCACCGATTGGTGAGCCTGATCGCGGGCCAGGCTGCATCGGAGGCCCCCCCGGGGTCAGAGCCCCCCCCCCCCACAGGCCGCCGCCTGACCCTTCTACGCAGAGTTCCCGCCGGCTGTGAGCAGATGTAGATGGCACCAGCAGGGCTCAGCATTTTCACTACGGCCCCTCGGCCCATCCCAGGCCGAGAATCGGTGGGCTGACCATGTAGAGCGGCCTGCGACCGGTGCCGCGCCAAACATGCCGGCGCCAATGGTGCCGAGCGAAGAATCGCGTGCCGACGTCGGGGCGGCGTGGCCTGGTTGCGGGGTTTCTCTGGCCCGACCAAGGTCTTTTGCTTTCACAGTAGGACAGTTAAAAAAATATTAATAGTATTTAAAGAAGTGCAGACTTGTCGGAGGACAAGGAAACAGCTGAAACAAACCATCTGAAACAGCTTTTTTAAGACATCCAGCCAGAGTCTGCAGAGGTTCTAATAGGAGCCAAATCTGTTCTGGAAAGGAAGTGTTACTCTGTGCCATTCGGATGGGGGATGGACTGAGAGCTGTATGTTTTTCCTTTCTTGTCATTTAATGGGGAATAGAGATAGTAATTAAGGGTATTGCATTTTCTGTATTTAGTAGTATTGTTTAAGTGGGGCGTCACGGGGATACAGTGGCTAGTACTGCTGGTTCAATCCTGGCCACGGGTCACAGTCCGTGTGATGTTTGGGAATTCTCTGCATGGATCTCACCCCACAACCCAAAAAGATGCGCAGGATGGTGGATTGGCCATGCCAAATTGCCCCTTAATTGAAAAAATAAGAATTTGGTACTCTAAATTTAGAAAAAGAAAGTAGTATTGTTTAAGGGGTTATTTTTGGGTATGAGGTTAAAGATTTTAATATTGTGTTAATAATAAAGTTTTGTTTTAAAATATCAAATCCCTATTTTTTTGTGCAATCACTCCGGGAGCAAAGTGTTCTTTCCGTACAGTCATACAAAATAAATTAAAATATTGGGTTTTCAGTCCACTGTTGGTGTCTGGTCTGGGATAGTAAGAGTGGTGGTGAGCTGCTTTCTTGAACCGCTGCCATCTATGTGCTGTAGGAACACCTACTGTGCTGTTAGGGAGGGGGTTCCAGGATTTTGACCCAGCGACAATGAAGAAATGCTGATTTGTTTCGAAGGTCTGGAGGGGAATGTGCAGGTGGTGGTATTCCCATGCATCTGCTGCGCTTGTCCTTCAAAGTGGTAGAGGTCGCGCGCTTGGAAAGTGCTGTCGAAGGAGCCTTGGTGAGTAGCTGCAGTGCATCTTGCAGCCGGGAACTGTAACCATCTGGGATGGTCACTTCCAGCATATAAAATGGACACTCGCAGAGCACACAGGGAAAAATAGACAATGCAAAGTAACAAGCAGGCACAGAGCCTGAATGTGTATTTAGAAGACAGACTGCAGACAGAACCGAAACTCTTGGCCAATTTGCACATTGACGGCCCGTCTCCGATAAACAAACAAAGGCTAGTGCTCAGGTAGCCGATACCGCCCCAGACTTTCCGGCGCCACTACCTCAGCAAGAAGATAAAAACAAAGCAAGGCCAATGGCCACTTAGGACACGCCCAGCCATCAAGGCATCCGCCCCTTTATTGGCTCAGATCGATGGCGGTGACCGAGAAGCTGCCCAATTGATTGGGACCAAGTTTAAGGCCCGCCTAAAAGCGCGCAAAGCCCCCAAGTATAAGAAGGAACCCCCGCCATGTGTTCGCTCTCTTGGAATCGGCTCTCAACGGGCGAGACCCTCCCACCTGCACCACCAGAAGCAAGTAAGTTCAAGTTCAACGCTCGCTACCAGACGGACGACCTTAGCTGTACTCCTGCTTCCTCTTCAAACCCAACAGCCTCAGATCCGAACAACGGCCACTGTTCCTCTGACCTAAGCGGCACCCAAAGTTAAGTATAGGTGTTAGTGATAGACATAGTTTATCACTTTATCCTGTAGTGTTATTGTGCATGAGTAAATCATACTGTATGTAAATAAAGCATCATTGACTTTGAACTAACTAACTGGTGTATTGGCTCTTTGATCGGTATTCGGTTGAACCTTGTGGCGGTATCAAGAGATACCTGGCGACTCTGAAAGCATATTCATAATTAAGATTAAGAAAGGCGACCTAATTAATCACCATATTTATAGCCATTAAAAGATAGCAACAGAACATAGAAGCACTGGAGCAGGATTAGGTCAGTCACCCCCATCAGGTCTGCTCTTCCATTCAATAGGATCAGGGCTGATCATCCACTTCAATGTCCTTTTTCCACACTGTCCCCATATCCCTTTATGCAATTGGTATTGCGTAATGGGTCAGCACTGTTGCTTCGCAGCGCCAGGGATCCGGCTTCATTTCCAGCCTTGGGTGACTGTCTGTCATTGAGTTTAAGTTCCCCAGTTGCCGGGGTGGGATTTGAACCCATGTCCCCAGAGCATTAGCCTGGGCCTCTGGATTACTAGTCCAGTGACATTAGCATTACACCGCAGCGATTTCACACAAAATAAGGGTGGATTATTGCCACAAACTTTATTACTGACATAGTATTACTAACTTTAACATCAGAAAGACAATGGCCGGCGTTCTCTGTTCCTGAGACTCTGTTGACGCCGGGGTTGCATTCGTGGACTTTCACGACAGCAAAACTTCCGCCGCACCTGGACTGATTCAGTGACTGCGGAGGGGCTGGCACTGGCGCCATGTGGGACACAATTGATTCCAATGAGGAATGGTGCGGGATTCGCCAGGTCCGTGATTGACACTCGGGAGGCTGACAAGCTGCAGCCGCACATACACATTACAATCCCCACACATAATAATAATAAGCACTTATTGTCACAAGTAGGCTTCAATGAAGTTACTGTGAAAAGCCCCGAGTCGTCACATTCCAGCACCCGTTCGGGGAGGCTGGTACGGGAATTGAACCCGCGCTGCTGGCATTGTTCTGTATTGCAAGCCAGCTGTTTAGCCCACTGTACATTAATCCCAACTAATAAGATGGCACTGATTGTGCTGGAGCACGCCCATACAGCTGTTTCGTGTCTGTCCACCCCCGACCCCGCAGCCCACCTCCTGGCCACACCCCGCTAGTCCCCCTGGCCCTGGCAGAAGCCCCCCAGCCAGCGGTACAACTGTCAGCAAACTACATTAATGTTGGACGCTTTCTGTACCCCCTCTCTCCCCCTCGTCAGCCACTTTGGTCGTTACACGATTTTTAAAAGCACAAGTGAACCACGCTATCAAGGACTTGGCCCATCGGAGGCGGAGCATCATAGAGGGCCCGGAGAACACCGGGTTAGGCCCAGTAATGATATGCAAATAGTGTTTACTCTATGTGCCAGACTCCATTGTCGCCGCTGTCGAGGTGGCATCAAATCGCCGCCCACTGCGATTTTAGCATCAGAACCTATTCTCCACACAATCGCGTTTGCCGGAGAATCCCGCCCAACAGCTTTCAATTACTATTAAACAATGCTTAACAGTACAATGAAAGGAAAACCCTTAACTGCTATCTTTATCTCTATTCAAGCAAAACCTATCTCAGCTCAAAATCTACTTTTAAATAAAGTTGGTAGACTCTGGAATGCTTGCTGTAAACAGATGTCTTGGATAACTTGTGCTTGGATAACTAAACACAGTGCACTTTGAGAAAGAGACATCCTTCAGGAACTAGCTGGAGATTCTTGCTTGTCTCGAAATACTGTTTAAACGGCCAGCCTGAGACACGGCTCCTGTCCTGTCCACAGCCATTGGCTTGAGAATAGCTGCTTGCCTGATCTGGCCCCAGTCAAATCATTAACTGAACTATTTTTCCCCAGAATCTGCTAGCCTGTCCACAGACGGATTGAAACTCCTGTATTGAGATCAGCTTCTTCTCTGGTCACATCTCAATCTAAAATTACATTTATTTAAACTGAAACATTCAACGCCTGACTGTTTCAGCCCTGGCTTCTCCCATTAATCACATCATCTTACTAAAACTAAACACAGTGCTAATTATCTGCACCCCAGGGAACCTAGTTTATATAAACAAAAGTCCATTGGTCCAGCTTGAGTAAATGATGTCCATGGCTGGAATTAATTACGATGTTTAATTGCACCTATCTCCAAAAAGTCCAGTTCCCTTTCAAACTAGACTTTTTAAAAACATGACAGCAGCAGTCACACCCTAATCCAGGCATTTAACCCTTACTGCACCAATTGCATATAATACAATATATCTGAAACTCCTATGTTCATCACAATTGCAAAATATTATCTTCTGAACAAAATCCATATAATTTGCATTTGAATTAATCAACAGAATGTTGGCAGCACGATGGCACAGTGGTTAGCACTGCTGCCTCACAATGCCAGGGACCAAGGTTCAATTCCAGCCTTGGGTGACTGTGTAGAGTTTGTACCTTCTCCCCGTGTCTGCGTGGGTTTCCTCCGGGTGCTCCGGTTTCCTCCCACTGTCCAAAGGTGTGCAGGTTAGGTGCATTGGCCCCTTAGTATCCAAAAGGTTAGGTGGGGTTACTGGGCTATGGGGATCGGACAGGGGAGTGGACCTGGCTAGGGTGTTCTTTCAGAGGGTCGGTGCAGACTCGATGGGCCGAATGGCCTCCTTCTGCACTATAGGGATTATATGATTCTATGACAATGTGCTTCCGTTTTCATCCATTTTGAAGCAAAATAATTTGCTTGGCATTTGGGTGGAGCAATAATAATGAGCTGAGATGCATTCAGGTACTGGAATTAATAAATGGATGCACTTTCTGTCTGTTTTTCTGTGTCTCTATGCACAAAGAAACAGGGAATTGCACTCCATTGTAGCCATCTGGTATGGCCACTTACAAAGAAACATAGACATTTGCAAAGACTCAAGGGAAATATGGCCAATACAAGATTCAGGCAGGCTCAGAGCCTAAATATATATTTGCTAACAGAGAACCAGACCGTATCGAAACCCCCAGCCGATTTGCATTCTAATGGCCCATTTCCCCAGGACAAAGGACTGGTACTCAGGTATCAGATACAGATACAGACACATCACCCAGGAAGCCCAAACAGCCAAGGTCAATGACCGCTCAGGACACGCCCAGCCATCAAGGCACCCGCCCCTTTATTGGCTCAGATCGAAGGCAGTGATCGAAGTCTGCCGAATTATTTGGTCCAAACCTAAGGACCGCCCAAAAGAGCGCGAAACACCTCAAGGATAAAGAGGGACACTGCCATGTGTTCGACCTCTTTTGGACCTGGCACTCCGGCAACGTCTATCTCCAATCGCAGCAACACCAGAAGCAAGTCCAAGTTCAACGCTTGCTACTAGACGGATGAGCCCAGCTGAACAGCAGTTACTTCTCCAGACCCGGCAGATCCAGATTCGAACAAAGGCCACTGTTCCTCTGAACTAAGCCGGGTGCCTGAAGTTAAGTACAGGTTGTCATAGTGTTAGGTGTAATTTAGCTCGTAGTGTTTATGTTGCATGTGTCAGTTAATCTTGTGTGTAAATAAATCATTATTGGACTTGAACTAACTAACTGGTTGTTGGGTCTTTGATCGATGTCCGGTTGAACCTTGTGGTGGTATCATTTGATACCTGGTGACTCTGAAAGCAATATAAATCAATATCTAGACAAAAGAAGGGCAACCTTATTGACTGCCATATTTATAGCGAGTAAATATAGCAACACCATGATGATCAATTGCTTCACAGAGTACAATGGCAGAATTTCAGGGTGAATTTGAAGGTCATCGATGATCCTAAGGTTCTGGTTTGGCATATGAAGATTATCAACAGCTAGCCCTGATTAACCATCACTCAGTGAACGACCTGTATCGTGCCAGTTATAAACCCAATGGGTGTTTTTTAAGTCCCCTCTCAGTTAGGAATATCCAGTATGAGAAGCAATTCCTATCCAATAATTGAAATGGATGTATGTATGTAATGGAATCTGTACGGGTCGTGTTAAAAAAACCCAAGGGGCAAAAAACATTCCTAAGGGTGGTATAGAGACCACCAAACTGCAGTGGTATTGTTGGGAATAGCATTAGGCAGAAAATCAGAGATGTATGTGATAAAGGAACATCTTTGAATATGTATTACTTTAATCTGCACATAGGGGCGGCACTGCTGCCTCGCGCAGCCGAGGATCCGGGTTCGATCCCGGCCCTGGGTCACTGCCACTGTGGAGTTTGCACATTCTCCCTGTGTGGATTTCACCCCCACAAACCCAAAGATGTGCAGGTAGGTGGATTGGCCACGCTAAATTGCCCTTTAATTGGGAAAAAAAAGAATTGGGTACTCCAAATTTATTTTTTAAACATTAAAAAAAAAACTTTAATCTAATTGGGTGAGTCAAATTTGTCGCGGTACAAAAGAGAAGGAATTTCTGGAGTGGATACAGGATGGTTTTCTGGACCAATACGTTGAGGAAACAACAAGTGAACAGGCCATCGTAGACTGGGTATTGTGCAATGAGAAAGGATTAGTTGGCAATCGAGTTGTGTGAGATCCTTTGGGGATGAGTGACCATAATATGCCAGAATTATTTATCAAGGTGGATGGTGAGGTAGTTAATTCTGAGACCAGGGTCCTGAACCTCAATACAGGCAACTATGATGGTATGAGGCATGGGTTGGCTATGATAGACTGGGAAACATAACTAAAAGGAAGGACAGGCAACGGCAGGCATTCAAGGAACAAATAGGTGAACTCCAAAAGTTGTTTATTCCTATTTGGCGCAAGAGTGGAAAGGGAACTGTGGCGAAACCATGGTTTACAAGGGAAATTAGAGATAGTATTAGATTCAAAGAAGAGGCATACAAATTAGCAAGAAAAAGCAATAGACCTGAGGATTGGGAACAATTTAAAATTCAGCAAAGGCAAATCAAAGTCAGATTAAGAAGGGGAAAATGCAATATGAAAATAAGCTAGTGAGAAACATGAAAGCTGACTGAAAAGTTTCTGTAGGTATGTAAAGAGAAAAAGATGGATAAAAACTAATCTAAGCCCCTTACAGTCAGAAACTGGAGATTTCATAACAGGAAACAAAGATATGGCTGAGGAACTAAATTCGTATTCACCAAGTAAGACATGAATAATGTGCCGGAGGTTCCGAGAAACACAAGTTTTACTGAGGAGCTGAGGGAAATTAGCATTAGTAAAGAAATGGTTTTGGGGAAATTAATGGGATTGAAGGTCGATAAATCTCCAGGATCTGATAATCTTCATCCCAGAGTACTTAAGGAAGTGGCCCTGGAAATAGTAGATCCATTTGTGATAATTTTCCAAAATTCTTTGGACTCTGGAATAGTTCCTACAGATTGGAGGGTAGCTAATAAAAGTCCCCTATTCAAAAAGGGAGGTAGAGAGAAAGCAGGGAACTATAGACCACTGAGCCAAACGTCGGTAGAAGGGAGGTTGCTAGAGTCCATTATCAAGGATTTCATAGCACAGCATTTGGTAAGCGGTGGTATAATCAGGCAGAATCAGCATGGATTTACGAAAAGGAAATCATGCTTGACAAATCTACTGGAATTCTTTGAAGATGTAACTAGTGGAGACCTGGTGGATGTGGTTTATTTAGACTTTCCGAAGGCTTTCAACATGGTCTCACATAGCAGATTACTATGTAAAGTTAAAGTGCATGGGATTGCGGGTAGTGTCTTGACATGGATAGAAAGCTGGTTAGCAAACAGGAAGCAAAAGGTTGGAATAAATTGATCTTTTTCCAATTGGCAAGCAGTGACTACTGGGGTACCACAGGCATCTATGCTAGGACCCCAACTGTTCACAGTATATATTAATGATCTGGACAAGGGAACTAAATGTATTATCTCCAAATATGCACAAGATACAAAGTTGGATGGGAGGGTGAGCTGTGAGGAGGATGCAGAGATGTTTCAGTGTGATTTGATCGGGCTGAATGAGTGGGCACATGCAGAACAATTTGTATAAATGTGAGATTATCCACTTTGGTAGCAAAAATAGGAAGACAAATGATTTGAATGGGTGTAAATTGAGAGAGGTATTACTCAGCGAGACCATGGTGTCCTTGTGCTTCAGTCGGTGAAAGTAAGCGCGCGGGTACAGCAGGCAGTAAAGAAGGCAAATGGTATGTTGGCCTTCATAGCGAGATGATTTGAGCATAAGAATAGGGATGTTTTACTGCAATTGTATCGGGCATTGGTGAGGCCACACCTGGAGTATTGTGTGCAGTTTTGGTCTCCTTATTTGAGGAAGGATGTTCTTGCTCTCGAGGGAGTGCAGCGAAGGTTTACCAGACTGATTCCTGGGATGTGGGACTGTCATATGAGGAGAGACTATGTCGGTTAGGATTATGTTCATTGGAGTTTAGAAAAGTGAGAGGCGATCTCAGACAAACTTATAAAATTCTAACAGGATTAGACAGGGTAGATTCATTTAAAAAAAAAAAAATTATTCTCCTCCTTTTTCACATTTTCTCCCGCATTTACACCCATCAACAATAAACAATAATCAGCAACAGATATGTCAATCCCCATAACAGTAACAACGCTCCCATCCTCCCACCAACCCCCAAACATCAGCCCGTATGTTTACATAAACAAATGACAAAAAGGAATCAGGGATTACCCATAGTCACCCTTAATATACACAGCCCCCCTCCCCCCCAAACCCTCCCACCCATCCCCCCCCGACTAATGTTCGATGTTATCCAGTTCTTGAAAGTGCATAATAAATAGTGCCCATGACTTGTAGAACCCCTCCGAGCTTCCCCTCAGTTCGAACTTAACCTTCTCAAGGGTCAAGTATTCCAGCAGGTCCCCCCGCCACGCCAGGGCACTGGGTGGAGAGGCTGCTCTCCATCCCAGCAGGATCCGCCTTCGGGCGAAGGCTATGATATCTGCCTCCGCACCCGTTACCAACCCTGGCTGGTCCGACACCCCGAATATGGCCTCCCGGGGACCCGGGACCAGTTTCACACGCACCACCTTGGAAATTACCCGAAACACCTCCTTCCAATACTCCCCTAGCTTTGGACAGGACCAAAACATATGAACGTGATTAGCGGCGCCCCCCCCCCGCCCCCCCACGCAATGCTCACACACATCCTCTACTCCTTCAAAAAATCGGCTCATCCTCGCCCTCGTGAGGTGCGCTCTATATACCACCTTCAGCTGTATCAGCCCCAACCTCGCACATGAGGTGGAGGCATTCACTCTCTGGAGCACCTCACACCAGAGCCCCTCCTCTATAACCTCTCCCAGCTCTTCCTCCCACTTTGCTTTGATCCCTTCCTGTGGTGCCTTATCCTCTTTCAAAATAGCTCCGTATACAGCTGACACTGCCCCCTTCTCCAGTCCCCTTGTCGTCAACACCTCCTCCAGCAATGTGGAGGCCGGTTCCTCTGGGAAGCTCTGTATCTCCTTCCTGGCAAAATCCCGAACCTGCATGTTCTTCTCCCTGCTCCAGCCCATACTTCGCTTCCAGCTCCCTCAATCCTGCAAACCAACCCCGAAGAAACAAATCTTTTAGCGTCTTAATCCCCCTCTCTTCCCATTTCCGAAAATTTCCATCCCACCTCCCTGGCTCAAATCTGTGGTTCCCCCGAATCGGCATTTCCCTTGACCCTGCCCCCAACCCGAAGTGTTGGCGAAACTGCCTCCAGATTTTCAATGAAGCTATTATTACCGGACTCCCTGAGTATTTCCCCGGAGCTATCGGGAGCGGCGCTGTTGCTAGTGCTTTCAATCCCGACCCCCTGCACAAACTCTCCTCCATTCTGACCCACTGCGAATCAACCCCTCTGACCCAGCTCCGCACCTTCTCCACATTCGCCACCCAGTAGTAGTACAACAGGTTTGGGAGACCCAAACCCCCTGCCTGCCTTGCCCTCTGTAGCAGCACCTTTCTCACTCTGGCCACCTTCCCTCCCCATATGAACGAGGTAATCCTTCCCTCAATCTCCCTGAAAAAAGACTTTGGCAGGAAAATCGGTCGGCATTGAAAAATAAACAGAATTCGCAGCAGCACATTCATTTTAACCGCCTGTACCCGACCCGCCAGTGACAGAGGAAGACCATCCCACCTTGCCAGATCGGCTTTCACTCTCCCCACCAAACTAGTGATGTTGTACCTGCAGAGCGCCCCCCCCCACTCCCGGGCAACCTGCACCTCCAGATACCTAAAGTGAGTCCCTGCCCTACGGAATTGCAGCCCCCCCACCCCTGCCCTCACCCCCGGCCGAGATACCACTAAATACTCACTTTTGTCCGGGTTCAGCTTGTACCCCGGGAAAGACCTAAATACCCGCAGGAGCTCCAATATTCCTCCTATCGATGCACTCGGTTCCGACACATACAGCAGCAAGTCGTCGGCATGTAAGGACACCCTATGCTCTATCCCCCGCTCCCTCCCCCGCACTATTCCTTTCCATGCTCCCGAACTTCTCAATGCGATGGCCAACGGCTCAATCGCGAGTGCAACCAGCAGGGGGGACAGAGGACATCCCTGTCTTGTCCCACGGTGGAGAGAAAAGTATCTCGAGCTGATGTTGTTTGTGCTGACACTCGCCTTCGGCTCATCATATAATAGCTTTACCCAGTTCACAAATCTTAGTCCAATCCCAAACCGCTCCAGCACTACCATCAGGTACCCCCATTCTACCCGATCAAACGCCTTCTCGGCATCCAATGCCACAACTACCTCTGTTTCCTTCCCTTCCGCCGGTGCCATAACGATGTTCAAAACCCTCCTAATGTTCGAAAACAGCTGCCTCCCTTTCACGAACCCTGTCTGATCTCCCCAATCACCTTCGGGAGGCACTCCTCCAGCCTACCCGCCAGTACCTTCGCCAACACTTTTGAGTCCACATTCAGAAGTGATATGGGCCTATATGACCCACACTCCATCGGATCCTTATCTTTTTTTAGCAACAGTGAAATAAATGCCTGCCTCAAGGTTTGCGGCAACAGCCCCTTCCCTATCGCCTCTTCAAACATCCCCACCATCAGGGGTGCCAACCAATCCTTGAATTTTTTATAATATTCCACCGGAAACTCATCCGGCCCTGCCACCTTCCCCGACTGCATCCTCCCAATCGCATCCTTTATCTCCTGCTCCACTATTGCTCCTTCTAATGTCGCCCTGTCCCCCTACCCTAGCCTCGGGTACTCCAACCCATCTAGAAATTCCTGCATCTCACGGTCTCCCCCGGGTGGCTCTGACTTGTACAACCTCTCATAAAACTCCTCAAAAACCTTGTTAATCAACACTGGAGCCACCACCAACTTCCCTGCCCTATCCCTTACCTGAAGAATTTCCCTTGCCGCTGCCTCCCCCCGGAGCTGACCTGCTAACATACGTCCCACTTTATCTCCATGTTCATAAACTGCACCCCTTGCTCGTCTCAGTTGGCGCACCGCCTTCCTGGTGGACAGTCGGTCGAAGCTCGCCTGCAGTTCCTTCCTCTTTTCCAGCTTTGCTGGGTCCCCATCTTCTGCATACCTCCTATCTACCTCCAACATCTCATCTATTACCCTCTGCCGCTCCAACCTCTCCTCTTTGTCCACCCTGGCCTTAAACAAAATTACCTCACCCCTCACCACCGCCTTTAGAGCCTCCCAGCCGACTGCCTTCGACTCCTCACCCGTACAATTGAAACCTACATATTCCTTAATTCCCTTTTCAATTTTCTCACAGAACACTTGGTTCCCCAAAAGCTCCACATCCAGTTTCCACCCCGGTCTCTGCGCTACCCCCTTCTCCAGCACCATATCCACCCAATGTGGAGCGTGATCTGACACTGCAATTGCAGAGTATTCCGACCCCTTGACTCCAGCCAGCAAAGCCTTCCCCACCACAAAAAAGTCGATCCGCGAGTATACCTAATGGACCGCTGAGAAAAACGAGTACTCCCGTTCCCTTGGGTGCAGGAACCTCCAAGGGTCCACCCCTCCCATTTCCACCATTAGCCCAGCCAGCGCCTTCGCCCCCCCGGATGGGGCCAGCGAGCGCGGCCGTGATCTGTCCAACCTTGGCTCCTGCACCAAGTTCCAGTCCCCCCCCATAATCAGCTCATGTGTGTCCAAGTCGGGAATAGCCCCAAACATCTTCCTCGCGAATCCCACATCGTCCCAATTGGGACCGTGTACACTTAACAGCGCTACTAATCTCCCCTCTAGCGCCCCTGCAACAATCACATATCTACCTCCCTGATCTGCCACCACCTTCTCCATCTGGAAGCGCACCCTTTTGCTGACCAACACCACTACCCCTTGAGCCCTTCCGTCAAACCCAGAGTGAAACACTTGACTAATCCAGCCCTTTTTAAGTCTAACCAGGTCCTTCACCCTCATGTGAGTCTCCTGCAGCATTGCTACATCGGCTTTCAAACTTTTAAGATGTGCAAGCACCCTTGACCTCTTGACCGGACCGCCTAGCCCTCTCACGTTCCACGTGACTATCCATCCTGGGGGTCTCTCACCCCCCCCCCCCCCCCCGACATTCTTATCCACCATCACCATACCACCGGGCCCTGCCCCTTAAGCCTGACCCGCGCCTGTCCATTGTTAACATCGAACCCCTTCCCCCCCTCCCAAGAACCCCCCCTACAAAAACATCCCCCAACATCCATCCCTTCCCCCCCCTCTCGCTCGCCTCGTAGGCCCATTGAAGCCTGCTACCCAGGCTCCAACGTCCGCAGCCCTCCTCTCACCTCACCCCCGTTCACTAGCTGACTTTAGTTAGCTAGCACGGGTGGCTCCCCCCGCCAAGACCTCTCGCCCCCTTCCACCCAGGCCCAGAGAAAGAAACACCAAAACAAAGCCAACAATCCAACCCTTACAATTCACTAACATAACATTTAACCGTCGCACACAGAACGCCAATCAACCCACCATTAACGTGAACTCTGTAACAATGCAAAGAGAAGTAAATTGCAATACAAATCAGTAAAAAGAAAGTTGTAACATTTATACATTTTCCAGCTGCTCAAACACAGTCCACAGTCTCTCTTCCAGTTCCGCTCTTCACGTCTGTTCCAAGCCTTCTGCCCCCACGAACGCCTCCGCTGTCTCAAAATAAAAGTCTTTGGCGTTATATGTTACTCTCAACTTCGCCGGGTACACCATACCAAATCACACCCCCTTCTTGTACAAAGCCGCCTTCACTCGCCCAAACGCCGCTCGTCTTTTTGCCAACGCCACCGTCAAATCCTGGTAGATCCGAACCGCAGTACCATCCCACAGCACCTCACGCTTCTGCTTCGTCCAGCTTAATACCTTCTCCTTCATGCAAAACTTATGGAAGCAGATAATTACTGCTCTTGGCAGCTCTTTCACTTTGGGCTTCGGCCTTAATGACCGATGTGCTCGGTCTAGCTCGTACAGGGTGGGGCTCTCACCCGCCCCCATCAGCTCCGCCAACTTCTTAGCGAAGTATTGCGTTGGCCTTGGGCCCTCTGTCCCTTCGGGCAAGCCCACAATTCTCAAATTGTGCCGCCTTGAGCGGTTTTCCAAGTCTTCCAGCTTTGCTCGGAGCCCTCTGTTAACCTCCACCACCCTCCGCAGCTCGTCCCCCATCAAGGTGACCTGGTCGCTGTGTCGTGACACGGCCTCCTCCACTTCCTTCATCTTCTCGCCCTGCACGCTCACCTCGGCCGATGCCTTTGCCACCGCCACCCTCATCGGTCCGATTGCCTCCTCCACCTTATGACTTCAACATGACCGCCGTCTCCTTCCTCAAGGCCTCCATGTGCCTCACAAACTGTTTTTCCAGCTCCACCGCCATTACCTCGGTCATCTTCTCCACTGTAAGTAGTGCGGCCCCGCCTCGCAGCTCGGCTTCCGCCATCCTGTCAACACTTTTGCTCGTCTTCTCCTTCAGCGGTGAACTCGCGTTTCCTCCTTTCTTCGACGCTGCTCTTCGCATCCTTTAGCAGCTTATTGTTTTTTATCTTCTTTCTTTTCTCCTCTCTCCCCCTTCACCCTCCTGTCCTTCATCAATCTGACTTATTCTTTTTTTGAAAAAAAAAGGGGGAGAGAAAAAAAAAACCATTCACCAAACTTCCTTAAACCTTCTTTCTTTCTCCTCTGCATTCACCCAGAGCTCCCCTGGGACCAGGCTTCAACCTTCTTTCTTCCTCCTAGGTGGGAGCCATCCGACGTGGAGCACCCTCCCTACAGAGTGCCCTTGCCTCGGGCCTGCCGCCTCGGCCTCCCCGTAGCTCCGCCCCCGCTGCTCTGACCTCGACGCCGCGCTGGGCCCACGCCTCAGCCCCCGCCGCCCGACACCCGCACGGGGTGCTTCGCCGGTTTTTAAACCGGCCCCGCTGGCTGCTCGTGACGGCCCCAAAGGCCGACGATAGTCGGGGGGTACGTGAAGACTCGGGGATTCCCCGAAATCGCCGCGAATCGCGGCCACCGGTGGGAGCTCTTGTTGCTGCGGCCGCCCTGCTCGCCCACGCCAATGGAAGTCGACAGGGTAGATTCATAGAGAATGTTGCTGATGGTGGGGGAGTCCAGAACTAGGGGTCATAGTTTGAGGATAAGGGGTAAATCTTTGAGGCAGCACGGTGGCGCAGTGGTAGCACGGCAGTCTCACGCCGCCGAGGTCCCAGATTCGATCCCGGCTCTGGGTCACTGTCCGTGTGGAGTTTACACATTCTCTCCATGTTTGCGTGGGTTTCGCCCCCACAATCCAAAGTTGTGAAGGGTAGATGGATTGGCCACACTAAATTACCCCATATTTAAATGAATTGGGCATTCTAATTTTTTTTTAAAAAGGTAAACCTTTTAGGATTGTGGTGAGGAGAAATTTCTTCACCCATATAGTGCTGAATCTGTAGAATTCACTACCACAGGAAGTAGTTAAGGCCAAAATTATGTGTAATTTAAAGAAGGAATTAGATGCAGCTCTTGGGGCTAAAGGGAGCAAGGGATATGGAGGGGCAGGCAGGATCAGGGTATTGATCTTGATGATCAGCCATGATCGTAATGAATGGTGGAGCAGGCTCGAAGGGCCGAATGGCCTCCTCCTGCTTCTATTTTCTACGCATGTTTCTTGGGCGGCACGGTAGCACAGTGGTGAGCAAGGTTGCTTCACAGCAGCAGGGACCCGGGTTCGATTCCCAGCTTGGGTCACTGTCTGTGTGGACTCTGTATGTTCTCCCCGTGTCTGTGTGGGTTTATTCCGGGTGCTCCGGTTTCCTCCCACAAGTCCCGAAAGACGTGCTTGTTAGGTGAATTGGACATTCTGAATTCTCCCTCTGTGTACCCGAACAGGCGCCGGAGTGTGGCGACTAGGGGATTTTCACAGTAACTTCATTGCAGTGTTAACGTGAGCCTACTTGTGACATTACTGAAGAGTATTATTATTATGTGTGTGTTGTGCTGCTGACACGCCATCGGGCCCATTGAGGAGAATCTCGTCACATGGTGAACCGCATGGCTCCAGACAGTCACAAAAACGGATTTGAGTATTTACAGAAGTTGATAGCTGCTCCTAATCAAGGACAAAGTGCGTCTGCCAAGTTGCAGAAAGAAGCAACCATGCTGCCAGCTGGATTAACAGCTTCTGGTATGTCCGTGCATAGGCTGGAATAGCTTGATTAATATCACTCACATGAGAACTGCTGCTTGGGCCAAAGAGCCACGATAATCCTGAAACACTACCATGAAAAGCTCCGGCATCTGTTCCTTAACCACGCACCTTTGAACAAGTTTCTTCAGCCTTTGATAGCTTTGGTATTACTCAAAAGAATTCAAATTGAAATCACCATCGCTTCAGCCCTGAGAATTGTATTCTACACGTAAGGAGTTGTATTTTAACCTGCACAAATCTAGACAGCTTTGTGTGGCTTGTCATATGAAGGCAGTAAGAGAAATTGCACGGTAGCACAGTGGTTAGCACTGTTGCTTCACCGCTTCAGGGTCCCAGGTTCGATTCCCGGCTTGGGTCACTGGCTGTGCGGAGTCTGCACGTTCTCCTCGTGTCTGCGTGGGTTTCCTCCGGGCGCTCCCGTTTCCTCCCACAAATCCCAAAAGACGTGCTTGTTAGGTGAATTGAACATTCCAAATTTTCCCTCAGTGTACCTGAACAGGCCGGGAATGTGGTGACTAGGGGCTTTTCACAGTAACTTCATTGCAGTGTTAATGTAAGCCTACTTGTGACAATAAAGATTATTATTATTATAAATCGGCTGTCTGTGACGAGGTATTTCCATTTGCTAACATATGATCAACCTTGAAACATTTGAATACTTAGCTAAGTCAGGAAGGTTTTGTGGGAACGTAGATCATAGAATTTAGAGTGCAGAAGGAGGCCATTCGACCCACCGAGTCTGCACCCACCCTTGTAAAGAGCACCCTACTTAGCCCACGCCTCCACCATATCCCCGTAATCCACCTAACCGTTGGATACTAAGGGGTAATTTAACATGGCCAATCCATCTAACCTGCACATCTTTGGACTGTGGGAGGAAACAGGAGCACCCGGAGGAAACCCACGCAGACACGGGGAGAAAGTGCAAACTCCACACAGACAGTCACCCGAGGCCGGAATTGAACCCGGGACCCTGGAGCTGTGAGGCAGCAGTGCTAACCACTGTGCCACCGTGCCGCCCATGTTTAAGACATATATGCATGGACTGTATACTTCATAACATTGTGACCTCTTCTTTTCAAAGTTTAGAATCTTACTGATTTTAGGAGTAAATTATAATTACTAATCTCTCACCTACAATGACTTAGCTAAGTATTCAAAAAAGGGCTGGGAAAAAAGAAAGATCTGCAGGCAGGTATTTGACATTTTTGGAAGTCCTGTGCTGAAGATGCAATCATCAGCTGATACAAACTCGCCTCTGGTGCATCCATTCCAGTCAGCTTTAAATTCTACAACGCACACATTATGTGCCGTGTTACATCATGATCTTGTCAACAACTAGCAAATTACAAATCCATTTGGCATTGTTAAAAATACCAACAATACGTGGAAGTCTTCTGGGTTTGGCATGAGCTGGCGATAGTCTGGAAATGGCAGTGAAGGTTTTCACAGTGAGGATTTTGGTTATAGTTAAGGGGATCTTGCTAGATTGAAATGTAAACTGGGCTGCTTTGTGTCCCTGGTGACTCCGTAAGGAGTGTGGCTGATGGTAAGACTTTAGGAGAAATTTGTGTTTCAAGTTCCAATAAAGAGTGGATCGAATTCAATGTTATGTTTGACAGATTGAGTTTCAGAAGTAGACAGGGTATATTTAAATGCTATGTTATATTAGTGTGTGATTAGTCATTCAGCAATGTAATAATATAAACAGGCGCCACTTTGTCCAAGCAGGAAGCAGTTGAAGGGAATTTACTTTAAGATTAAAGGAGCAAAACTCATTTTCTCCTCACCTTAAGGAGTCGAGAACTTCTGTACTGATGGACTGTGAGCTTATCAAAGAGCAGTTCAAAGAGGTTTCAGTGAGTGAGCTGCTTACTGGCTGCTGAATGAGACAAAGAGACTCTTTCCAAACCTAAACCAGGGTTTGACTTAGTGCAGCAGAATATAGGCATCAGAAGACATAACGTGGAACAGTATGGTGTGAATTACTCCCACTTCCTTCACCTAGTGAGCTCCTTATCTCAAGTGTGCACGTTTTTTCTGAAACAGGTCAGAAAATGTGCAAGTGAGTTATTTGTGTCTTTATGGGTTATCTTGGCTGGATTGTCCATTTCAGGAACTAAGTCCCCACGTTGTCGTAAAAACTGTGGCCATTCACGCCAGAAAGACTGGTGTCAAAAGGCCCCATATTCATAGCCCTGCAGGGGGCTAGCAGGGATCCGTCGTGAATCTCGCAGCTATAGCTGCGGATACAGGCCCCCGCTCTAACGGGTCAGAGGCCGCGCCTGCGCACGGCGGCGGTCTCCAGCGGCTGTGCCGTGCTCCATGGAGTACTCTGACTGCGGAGCTGGACCTCCAAAATAGTGCCCCCGATCGGCCGTGTGCCCAACCCGGCCGCCCGCCCAAAAATAGCCTGGTCCTGTACGAGGCCCCCCCTTGCCCTCCGACCAGCTGGGCCCCGACCATGAGATTGAGTCCGCAGCTGCCACGCGAGTATCCCAAATGACAGGGCCATGTTAGATCCACGCCAGTCAGGGGCGGGCCTGTGGCAGTGGCCACAGGTAGAGGATACGCGGTGGGGCATACTCTCTGAGTACGCCGCTTTTCGGGAGCTGGAGAATAGCGGAACCGGCGCCAGTCCTGATTCCAATAGCGGAAATGGATTCTCCGCCCTGCGGTTTCGCCGTCGGGGTGCGGAGAATCCAGCCCCTGATATTCCAACGTCAGGTCGCCACCTGAAACTCATAATTTACCTTTTTTGGTTTACAACCACTTACTCACCTGCTTCATATTTCATACGCCACTGAGTGGCTGCTTGCAGGTCGACACTGGACTGACTTCGAGGTGCAACTTGTTTTGTTGAAATTTCAGAAGATGAGCAATGGCACTAAATGAAATTGGCTTTGAACACATTCTGCTCCATCCTCCATGATGGGATCTGAGGCACCCTTGCCTTTCAGGGGTGCAGAGTAAGGGCGCCATGTTAGCCTTTCCATGGCATTCTTGCATGCAATACAAGGCTTTGGGATAAAAACAGAAAATACTGTCAGTGCTCGGCATGGCAGCATCTTGCTAAATAGCAAAGGCCAAAATTATATCTGAAGGAAGTTGCTCTGATGACCATCAGTGCATTGTTTGGGATGCGGTTATGTTTTTTAAATTTAGAGTCCCCAATTATTTTTTTCCAATTAAGGGGCAATTTAGCGTGGCCAATCCACCTACCCTGCACATCTTTGGGTTGTGGGGGTGAAACCCACGCAGACACGGGGAGAATGTGCAAACTCCACACGGACAGCGACCCGGGGCTGGGATCGAACCCGGGTCCTCGGCGCCTTAGGCAGCAGTGCTAACCACTGCACCACCGTGCCACCCTGTGGGATGCGGGTTATAACAAGCACTGCACCTTGTAGTCCTGATGGGTCACAATCCACATAAAGAGATGGCCCTCATTCTGTGAAGAAAGCTATGGAAGACATTTGCGAGGCCAAATTTGGAGACGCGCTGCCTCCACTCTGCAACCATCTTCTCAACATGCCCTGTTTGACCCTCCTGTTTGACAACTCATACTAAATAGCCGTCTCATGCACAAAGTGTCTTATTTTCTTACTTCTTTTTGAAGATATTGGGCGCAATATTCCCAAATAATTTCTAAGCGTGGCATCCGGTGGGAAATGAGGTGCGGTTCCCACCAGGTGGATCAGCACGATTCAGATTGTGATCCACACGCACTTAGATTTTTTTGGGGGAGCCGGGGTGATTCGCTGCATGGGACCTGACAACGCCAGCAAGGCTGGATCCTCAGAAATCAGGGGCGGGATTCTGCGGGAATCGGCGGGGCGGGCAACTCCGGCGGGAAGGAGTGGCGTGAACCACTCCAGCGTCGGGTTGCCCCAAAGGTACGGAATCCTCCACACCTTCAGGGGCTAGGCCAGAGCCGGAGTGGTTTGCGCCACACCGGCCGGCGGGGAAGGGGCTTGGCACCACGCCAACCGGCGCCAAAGTGCCTCTGCCGGCCAGCACAGCGTGCGCTGGCGTCATCCCAGCGCATGCGCGGGGGTTCATCTCCACGTCGGCCATCGCGGAGGACCACAGCAGCCGATGCGGAAGAAGAGTGCCCCCATGGCACAGGCCGGCCTGCGGACCGGTGGGCCCCGATCATGGGCCAGGCCACCGTGGGGGCACCCCCTCGGGGCAAGATCCCCCGCGCCCCCCCCGAGGACCCCGGAGGCCGCCAGGCAAGCCAGGCCCCGCCGGCAAATACATGATGTAATATACGCCGGCGGGACTGGCCGAAAAACGGGCGGCCACTCGGCCCATCGCGGGCCGGACAATCGCCAAGGGGGGCCGCTGCCAGCAGCTGGCGCGGCGCAATTCCCGCCCCCGCCAAATCCCCGGCGCCGGAGAATTCAGCAGCCGGCGGGGGCGGGATTCACGCCGCCCCCCCTGGCGATTCTCCGACCCGGTGGGGGGTCGGACTATCACGCCCAAGGGTGCCAGACTCAGAATAAAACTTTAGCACCTCAACCTCTATCGCTGGTCTCAGTGGCTCATTGATGCGATCCCGAGGCTTGTGCTTAAACATAAATACTTTTATTGCTAGGCTTTAAATATTTACAGTTCCAAGTATGGCCATGCATGCTGTTGCTTCCATCATGGAGGCTAGCCGCTTACAGAGTGTTGTTCTGGACTGCTCTCTGACCATGTGACTACATACATCATACTGTGGGTGGTGCCACTCTCCAGTCCCAAGTCAACCCATGCTCTTACGAACATCTTGCATTTTTATGCACGCAGGCATCACAAACTGCAGTAGAGTTTGCGAATAAAAATAAATTATTAGGAATGGTTAGTGTGCTAATTTTCCTTCCCCATTGGCAATTTAATTCATGCCTGGATGTGGAATACGGGGAAGAATATTGAAGGAGAATGTTGCAGGACTGCCCAGTTAACGGAAGGAACGCCAGGCAGCTTTGATGATGGGCTTGCCCTCCTCACCACCAGGATGGAAGGGTCAAGATAGGTACTGGAGCCACAGTTGAGTATATTCATTCCAGTAAAATGACAGCTGAAAGACAAGCCCTGAAAGAATATTATTGAAGGGCAAGTTCCACATGAGGTCACGTGGCGAAAAGGAAACCGATAGTCGAGAAGAGGACACTTGGGGAGGAATTCAGATATGTGTAACGAGACTGTGATGTTTTGTTTTTAGTGTTGCAATACCCAAAGAGTCCGCCTGGTATAAGTAAGGTAAAGTCGCCATAGTCCCAGATGATCACAGGCTGTTTTCCTCTTTGAGGGGGAGAGCTGACTAAACCTGATTAACCTGAGGATCACCACACCTCAGGCAAGGGCAAGGTTGAGAAGGCGGGGCCTTCATGAATAACCTCAGCCGGTACAGGGAGTAAACACACACTGTTGGCCTCGCTCGGCTTCACTAACCAGCCGTCCAGTCAACTGAGCTAAACCGGTCACCTGGTGTAACATCTGGAGGGTATCCAAATCTGAGTGGGCAGCGAAGCGAAGGCACTCTTTTTGCGTGACTTCTCTTCACACCAAGCTTAATATGGGCAGCATGGTAGCACAGTGGTTAGCACCGTTGCTTCGCAGCGCCAGGGTCCCGTTTTTCGATTCCTGGTTTGGGTCACCGTCTGTGCAGAGTCTGCACGTTCTCCCCGTGTCTGCGTAGGTTTCCTCCGGGTGCTCCGGTTTCCTCCCACAAGTCCCGAAAGACGTGCTGTTAGATTCTTTCAAAGAGCCGGTGCAGACTCGATGGGCTGAATAGCCTCCTTCTGAACTGTAAATTCTATGAATTTGGGCATTCTGAACTCGCCTTCGGTGTACCCGAACAGGCGCCGGAGTGTGGCGACTAGGGACTTTTCACAGTAACTTCATTGCAGTGTTAATGTAAGCCCACTTGTGACAATAAAGATTATTAAAGGCGAACCAGAAAACTCACACTTAATTCAACTTCACTATTAACAAATAACTTCCCTCTTTTAAATTAGCTTTCTGTGTGCTTTATGCCCGCGGAGCGCTGCGACCTTCGTTGCGAACCTTGTCAGCTTCCAGTTTAAGTCCGGCTAGCACCCAACTCTGAGAAATAGAAACATGGAAATCTCTCCTTTGTGTCGCATCCTCCTTGGCTTACGATGCAGCTATTAAATTGCACGGGATCGCTGGCTGTTTCGAAGGGAAAGCCAATCAGAGTGAAGGAGAAAAGAACAGAAACAAAGGGAACTGAGTGGAACAGGAAGCAAAACATTGTCTGCAATTCTGGCTTGTTATCTGAGACGAAGGAGATGGTAACGTTATCCCTGTACACAAAGGACAAGGCAGTGTCAATCAGAAACTCGCAGCATGTTTAGGTTCGGAGATATTGCTGTATAAATGCTTAACAGGGGTTCGGGGGGGAATGGGTGTCATATCTTAAACTTGCTCTGCATAATTCGTCCGGAGGTACTTGATTTAGAAAAATATGATATCTGTGCATTAGTGTATAACTCAATATTACTTTGTATGAGCGACGAGGCACTTGCCCGTAATTTAATTCAATGAACAATACTTACTTCATTCAATGTGGAAGTAAGATTTTAATTTTGATAGAATGTCAACACAATGGTCCCAATATAGAAAACAACAGATTTACAAACCATTTATACAGGGAAATTTTAAGCGGAAATTGGAAAACATAGTTACTGTAATTACATCAGTGTTGATGCTAACATCTGTCCTATGCTCTGGATATGATCCTATGAATGCTGCACAAGGGACATCAATGGAGACATCTCACTAACCACTACAAAACGCAAGTGCAGCCACTCCAGCGAAGCTAATTTGCAATAGCAAACTTCGAGTCAAGGACAGGATGTTTGTGCATTTTGGGTGAATAAGTCATGTTCTAAGTGATCATTGGTGCGCAGCGCAGCCTGACTGGGCTGCAACCCAGAGCCCTGACACCAGAGGCTGTGCGAACAGTTTGCTTGTTCATTCTCAGGACTGTAGAAATCTTAAATACGGATCGGCTGCCTGGTAATCGTTTGAGAGGCACAAATGAGCTAGTTCCCATAGTCAGTGGACACAAGTACAAAACTGACCTTGTACATGTCGAAAAGGATAGGGAGAATATGGAAAGTGGAAATGGTGGGCCCAGTTCTAACTCTGTGTAAGTGAATGAGTTTTCAGTGAGTTATAATTGGGCTCCATGGGTCGGAGAATCCCCAGTGGGAGGCGCGAATCCCGCCCCGCTGCCCCAACGCCGGCTGCCATATTCTCCGGTGCCGTTTTTCGGGCGGGGGTGGGATCGGCGCCACACCGGTCGGGGGCCGTTGACAGCGGCCCCCCCCCACCCCCGGTGATTCTCCGGGCCCCAATGGGCCGAGTGACCATCCATTTTTGGCCATTCCCGCCGCCGTGAATCACTCAACTCACGCACCGGCGGGACCTGGCAGGTGAGAATGCGGGGGCAGTCCTGGGGGGGGGGGGGGTATCCAACCCCGGGGGGGGGGTGCCCCACGGTGGTCTGGACCACGATCAGGGCCCATCGATCGGCAGGCAGGCTTGTTCCGGGGGGGCACTTGTTCCTTCCGCACCGGGCCCACATGCGCGAGAATACGCCGGCCGATCCGCGCATGCACAGACTCGTGCGGGCCGTTCCTCGCAGTCTGGAGCAACTCACCTTGGGGGGGCCATTGATGCCGGAGACGTTGCCGCCGGTTTTCCCGCCAGCGTGCGGATTTCGTCCCCAGAAGTGAGATCCTGGCCCCCATGTGTTTGGTGCCATAAGAAATGATCCTGAGATTGGAACTGAGTTATAATTTTTAAGAAAAATGTAGAGGGATTTTGGTGATACATTTTTAAAAATTCTTCACGAATGCATTGTGGACATCACTGGCAAGGACAACATTTGTTGCCAATTCCTAATTGCCCTTCAGGAGCTGACCCCTTGAACCATTGCAGTTCTTGCGGGGAAGATACACCTACAGTGCTATTAGGGAATGAATTCCAGAGTTTTGATTCTGCAATCGTGAAGGAGTAGTGATTTATTTCCAGGTCAGGATGATGTATGACTTGGAGGAGAATTTGCAGGTGGCGGTGTTTCTACTTGCTTGCTGGCCTTGTCCTTTGTAGCAGAGTTCTCAGGTTTGGAAGGTACTGTTCAAGCAGCCTGGACAAGTTGCCACGATGGATCTTGCAGAGATGGCACACAACTGCTGCCACTGTGCGATGCTGGTGGAGAGACTGAATAGTTAAGATATTGGATGGGGTGCCAATCACACAGGCATTCTCCTGGATAGTGTTGAGCTTCTTGAGTGTTGTTGGAGCTATGCTCGTATGCGAGTGGAGATTATTTCATCCCACCCCCATCCTATGCCTTGTAGGTGGTGGAAAGACTTTGGGGAGGCAGGAGGTGAGTTGCCCACAGCAGATGATTCTGCCTCTGAACCCCACTTTTCACTGAGGTGGTTCCGTTAAGTTTCTTTGATGACCCATAAAATGTTCATTTGGGGGAATCAATGATTGCTGAATGTCAAGGGAAGATGGTTAGATTCTTCTGGAAATGTCACTTTCCACTTATCATTCCACGCCTAAATGCTGTGCAGATCTCGCTGCATGCAGGTCTGAACTGCTTCATTGTGAATGCAACTGAACATTGTGCAAACATTAGTGAACTTCCCCACTTCTGACCTTATAATGGAGTGAAGCCCATTCACAAAGAAGTTGAAGATGATTGGGCTTAGGACAGTGCCATGAGGACCTCCTACAGCAGAGTTCTTCAAACATTTTCCGGGGACCCATTTTTACCAATTGGCCAACCTTCGGGTCCCAACCCGGCCGACCTGCGCGACCCACGCCGGCCGACCTGCGCGGCCCACGCCGGCCGACCTTCGCGACCCACGCCGGCCGACCTGAGCGACCCACGCCGGCGGACCTGAGCAACCCACCATTTTCTCTTACCTTGTTTGCTGCTGATAAAAATGGAGCAAATGGTTTTGGGTCCCTTTGGCCCTCGTACACGCTCCTCCAATGGAACCTGTTGGATGAAGGTGAAGCCTTCCGGTGTCGGAAAGTATGGAGTCTCCATCTGTCCAAAGTTCTGCATTTTTTTCCTGTAAAATTTTATCAAATAAAACCCCCCCGAACTTGTAAAAAGAAAAAAAGAATAAAATAAAGGAAAAAAATAAAAATTAAATGAATAAAATAAATGAATAAAACCCCCCCTGAACTTGGAAAACAAAAAGCTGAGACCGTTTAAAAAAAAAAAATCGGCGCACTGCGCATGCGTGCCCGATCATTGGTGCGCACGCACATAGTTTTGCGCATGCACGCCGATGATCTGGCACGCATGCGCAGTGCGGCCGCATTTTTTTTACATGTTTGCAGCCATTTTGAAGGCCGCATGCAGCAGCGTTCTTAACAGCCGGCTGCTGCGCGCAGATTTGCGCCATCGAGAGCGCCACGATGGACGGCTCCGCGACCCTCCCGACACCCGCCCGCGACCCACCCGCGGGGCGCACCCCCGAGTTTGACAATGCCTGTCCTACAGTGATGGCCTGGACTGAGACGAATGGCCGGCCCCCCCGCTCGATTCTCCGGCCCGGATGGGCCGAAGTCCCGCCGCTAAAATGCCTGTCCTGCCGGCGTAAATTAAACCACCTACCTTACCGGCGGGACAAGGCGGCGTGGGCGGGCTCCGGGGTCCTGGGGGGGGCGCGGGGCGATCTGGCCCCGGGGGGTGCCCCCACGGTGGCCTGGCCCGCGATCGGGGCCCACCGATCCGCGGGCGGACCTGTGCCGTGGGGGCACTCTTTCCCTTCCGCCTCCGCCACGGTCTCCACCATGGCGGAGGCGGAAGAGACTCCCTCCACTGCGCATGCACGGGGATGCCGTGAGCGGTCCCTAACGCTCCTGCGCATGCGCCGCCCGGAGATGTCATTTCCGCGCCAGCTGGCGGGGCGGAAATTTGTCCGGCGCCGACCTAGCCCCTTAAGGTTGGGGCTCGGCCCCCAAAGGTGCAGAGCATTCCGCACCTTTGGGGTGGGGCAATGCCCGTCTGATTTGCGCCGTTTTGGGCGCCAGTCGGCGGACATCGCGCCGTTTCCGGAGAATCTCGCCCCTTATTTTGAGGAAAGAATCCATCACACTGCCTCAAATCATTCTGCATGTATCCTGCCTGGGATATAAACATCTGACTGAAAATGAATCCGACCACCATCCTACTCTTTACAGAATCATAGAATTGTTACGGCACAGGACAAGATCATGTGGCCCATCCTCTCTGAACTGGTTCTCTGCATGAGCCCTTTCGTGCTCAATCCTTTCGTGAGCGGGAACAGTTTCTCCGTATCTACTCTGTCCAGACCCTTCATGATTTTGAACATCTTTACATCATCTCTCGGCCTCCTTCTCTCCAACTTCATAGTTGAAATTCCTCATACATTTAACATATGAGTTAGGAGCAGGAAGAGGCCATTAGAGCGTCAAACCTGCCCTGCTATTCAATAAGATCATGGCCCAAACTCCACTTTCAGCCTACCCCTGATATCGTTTTCACTCCCTTGTTTCAGTATATCCTACCCCCTTATAGTATTCACACATACCTGGAATTAAATTGATAAATCTTTTTGCATTCTCCAGTGCCTTCAATCCTTCCAATAGTGTAGCTCCCAGAACTGTATACAGAACTCCAGCTGAGGTTGAACTAGTGTGTTATACAAGTTCAACAAGCTCTTAATTGATAAAACCTAGGATACTGAATGCTTTATTAGCTGTTCTGTCCACCTCTCCTACCACCTTTGATGATCTGTGTAGTCAGGCCCCTCCGTTTCTAGACCCGTTTACAGTTATACCCATTGTCTCTCCATGTTCTACCTGCCAAAATAAATCACTTCACGTTTCTCTGCATTGAACTTCACCTGCCACCTAACCGTCCATTCCACCAACTTGGCTAGCACAATTTTGGTGCAATTATTAATAATAATAATCGCTTATTGTCACAAGTAGGCTTCAATGAAGATACTGTGAAAAGCCCCTAGTCGCCACATTCCACCGCCTGTTCGGGGAGGCCGGCCACCACACCAAGGTCAGGCTCAGCAGTAGATTCTGTTGCAAAGTTGTTTGCATCAATGTGTAAAGGTAAAACCTCCAGATGACCACAGAGTGCTTTGCCCTTTGAGGGGGAGAGCTGACTGATGGTGCTTTAACCTGAGGATCACCATACCTCAGACGAGGGGCAAGGTTGGGAAGGCCGGGCCTTTGTGAATAACCTCAGCCAGTACGGGAATTGAACCCGTGCTGCTGGCTTTGCTCTGCATCACGAACCAGCTGTCCAGCCAACTGAGCTAAACCACCCCCGCGTCATGTGCAGCAGTGGAAGATGGTGTTGTTAAGTTGGACCATCGGATGATGAACAAGGCAAGTCGGTAGGATTGTATTCGCTGGAGTTCAGAAGAATGAGAGAGGATCTCGTAGAAACCTATAACATTTCATCACGGCTAGACAGGGTACGGCACTGAGGACCCGGGTTCGATCCTGGCCCCAGGTCACTGTCCGTGTCGAGTTTGCACATGAGGGCACCAGTCCCTCTGAGTCAGAAAGTTGTTGATTCAAGACCAGGTTCAGAGACTTAATCACAAAACCAATCCTGACAGTGGGTCTCACTCCCACAACCCAAAGATGTGCAGGGTAGATGGATTGGCCACGCTAAATTGCCCTTTAATTGGGAATAAAAATAATTAGGTACTCTAAATTCTTTTAAAAAAATGAACACACCCTTATTCTGCGATTGTGCCTTCTGCTCCGACACTCACTCATGAGAGGAAACATCCTCCCCACATCTACCCTGTCTAGCCTCCTAAGAATCTTGGGCAGGATTCTTCGTCCCTCAGACCCTTTTCCTGGTGAGCCCCCCCACCCCCCCCCAACCGGGAACCTCCATCCCGGAAGCCAGCCAATGGGGTTTCAGTTGTGGCCACCCCCACGCTGTCGGGAAATCCGAGGATGGGGGTGTGAGTGCGCTGCCGGCGAAGCGGCAGATTCCGCCGACAGAGAATCCCACCCATTATGTTTCGATCATACCACCTCTCATTCTTAGGTTAGGTGGATTGGCCATGTTAAAATTGCCCTTAGTGCCCAAAGGGGTTGGGGGGGGGGTTGCTGGGTTATGGGGCAGAGGTGTGGGGCTTAAGTAGGGTGCTGTTTCCAAGGGCCGGCGCAGACTCGATGGGCAAGGTGGCCTCCTGCTGCACTGTAAATTCTATGTCTATGTCTTCTGAACTCCAAGGAGTACAGACCCAACATGTTTAATCTTTCCGCATATAGCAGTCCATCCATACCCGGGATCATCCTCGTAAACCTCCTCTGTACTGCCTCCAGTGGTAACATATACACACAGACACAGAACATACAGTACAGAAGGAGGCCATTTGGCCCATCGAGTCTGCACCGACCCACTTAAACCCTCACTTCCACCCTATCCCCGTAACCCAATAAACCCTCCTAACCTACCTTCCCTTTAATAAGGGGCCCAAAACCTTACACAGTATTCTAAATGTTACTGGAGAGAATTATCCTGCTCTTCTTCAAAATAGCAACATGAACATAATAAGACACAAGCAAGTGCAGTCAATTCTCATTCACTGGAGAGGCTAGACAGGCTCTGCTACAGTACTGCAATCTCGTAGTACTGTGCTAGACTGTCAGTCTTGGTTTTGTGATTAAGTCTCTGAACCTGGTCTTGAATCAACAACATTCTGACTCAGAGGGACTGAGATACACCTGGTGCCCTCATCCAGCGACAACCCACAGGTGTACAAGGAGAAAACACAACAAGACCACTAGTCAGTCAGCAGATTCTGCAGCAAGTGCACACTGGGTCACACACCGGCCTCCTTTCCTGTTGAAAAACTATCAAACAAAGAGAAATATAATTCTAAGAAATCTGAAGTGGAGTCCTACAAAAATGTATGGGATTGAAGATGCAATTGGGACGCTCCCACCTCCTGTGAGCTTCTTCAAATGAGGCGCTGAAGGTTAATTACTTGATAGACCTGTTTCTCGTTGGACACAGGGCTGAGAACGTGTTGAAGTTAGGAAATCTCAGCGGCTGCCTGAAGGGCTACTCTTCCTAAATTGATTGGAGCTCTGATGTGATGTAACCTGAGGAAGGAGCAGCGCTCCGAAAGCTAGTGATTCGAAACAAACCTGTTGGACTTTAACCTGGTGTTGCAAGACTTCTTACTGATTGGAGCTGTGCTATTGGATTATGGATAAGGTGGGGCCTTGCTCAGATCTGGGTGTGTGGTTAAAAACGACCCTCTGTGCCGATGCATGTCAGTTGGCATTTCATGCATGGGCTTTCTGAAGATTTCAGTGGATCTAAAAGGAACTTGTGCAAAGTTGTTTATGGTGGTTTCTTTATTCTCGGAAGTTTTCAGTATATATATATAGTCCAGTTGCTGTAGTCACGAAGCGCACTTTGCAGCAGTTTGGGGTTGGTCCACCACAGTAATATGAGGTGATGCAGGACATTGTCTGCATTGCGAGCCTCTACATCATGGGGCTAAAATAAATAGACGTCAAATTAAAAAAAAGCCACTATACTTTCCAGAAATGCGCATTCTATTTTTTATTTTAATCTCGAGAGTCAGCTTCTAAATGTCAAAAGCCAACATGCATGACATCACTGGATGCATTAAAAGCTAAACCTATTGGCCACCAAGTTTATGCACCAATATAATGACTGCGTTAAAGGTGTTTTATTGAATATTCTCTTTGGATTTTGTGTGTCAGCAGGACTTTAACCAGGCTCCAAAAATAAAGGGAGCGCTGACAGACTTGAGGCTGAAAATCTAGAAGCTCGGTTATTTTTAGTGCATCAATTGCTCACCCACGTGTTGGTTTAAGTTGATTAGAATGTTCCACCAGGCGTCTATCGACTGGACGTGGCCAGTTGTTCTCCTCGGCCTGCTGACTGGGATTGCCTCCCCGGCTCCAATAGCAACCAAAGCCAGGGGGAGCTTGGAAGGGAGATGGGAGACTCTCCTCTCCAGGTCCCTGTATCCGATCTCCGGGAGGAGCTTAGACCGCGGCTGGGACAGGGACTATTTCACTGGAATCAAGAGAGTGAGGAGGCTTTATTGCAATGTTGGCATCGGCTTTCACCTCCAAATCACGGCTGATGGGCACATTAATGGAGCACACACTGAGAACCAGTACAGTAGGTAGTTCTGCTGCTATTTTTTGCATTCTCGTCCAGTTGCTGCTAACCAAACTGAATTCTTTGCAACTTTGTTTGACCAGCATCGATAGGCAAGTGATTGCACGGGAGTTGATAAATTGTACTGTCTGCAGGATTAAAATAAACATGATCTCCTTTTGTTTCCCCTACCTGGAAAGCGTTAGAAAGTTACCCCCAAACCACGCAAGAGTCCTATCTCGATTGAGTCTTTCATCAAGGAGTTATTTCTTGGAAAATGCTACTTAAAGAGTTTAACAACCTGTTAAGTGGGCATTACTGCAACACAGTTGCCTCCTTGCTCTATAATGCCACCTGAATGCCTCAGATCCTTGGGCAGTGTATGCAAACTTTTGCTTTTGAGATTTTGGATGGTTTAAATGCATTCGAGTACCTGCTGGAGGTCTGTGCAAACATATATTAGAAACTGAACAAGAGTGAGTAGCTCTGGACACACTTGTCAATGTTGAACATTATAAAGAGAGTAACCTGCGGAAACAGAATGCTTGTTAACTTGTAACTGTGGAGCATGCGACCCAATTGATACACCGGCCTTAACTGGTTAAATGCATGTTATGAATACTGTAAAAATAGAGAGCGGGGTATGCCACTTTGGCGTTCCCCTTCTCGTTTCCGGGTAGAACTGTTATTCTTGCATTTGGGGCGAATAATTCCACACCCGTGATTTTTTTTAAATCATTCGTGCATCTTGCAAAGGAAGGCAGTTAATGAATGGAAATTGAAGAACTTTGGACAGCGAGGGGCTGAGTTTCCAATAAAGCTTATTGTGCCTTGGCTGAAGTACAAGATCACGTCAGCTGATGAAAGAAATCAGGAACAGCAGTCAGTATATTTGTGCTGCATTGCAGGCCCTTTTCTATTTAGACCACCTCTTTCTCCTAACCACCACTCCTCCTCCATGCCCCAAGATGCTTCGGTAAAATTAGATTACATGTGCCACAACATGACAGTAAATCAGGTTACAATTTGCTTGTGTTTGTATGGGGAGGGGGTGCTGTTTGCCGAATACCTCTCTTTTCTCTAGACAGTGAGGTAGAATAGTTCGACTTCTGTTAACAATAATTGTGCATTTTATTTTCATGTTTCACCAACAATGGGTTAATACAGGTTCCTTTATTGAAGCATTGAGATCTTCTGAAGTAATGTTGGAATCTGGTATCTGTAGCATTTCAATAATTTTTAAGCTAGGTTTTCTTAAAATACACCAGGAATTCATTCTGGTCTCTCCCGCTTTGTATTTTTTTTGGTGTGTATGAAATGTTGACAGTCGCACAGAATACGGAGACCGTAAAAGGTTGAAACAAATTGCAGCTGGTGATGATTTAATTTAACTTTTTTGACATCTCGCCTGCTAAATACTGAACATGAATGCTGGGCACTTGTTTATTTATGATTTCTGTGTGAATATTTTTGTGCTCCATCCTGGGAATACAAAATCAGATGTTGCTTTAAAGTAGCATCAACCCTTTTGCATGTGTTCTGTAACATTATGGTCATGCTACTGGACATGTGTTGTGTAACATTGTGGTCATGCTACAGGACATGTAGTACTGAGGTCTGGTCTGTTAACCCTCCAGTCCAAAGATGTGCAGGCTAGGTGGATTGGTCATGGTAAATTGTCCTTGGTGTCTAAAAAGGTTAGGTAGGGTTACTGGGTTATGAGGATGGGGTGGGCTTAAGTGGTGTGCTGTTTTCGGGTGCTGGTGCAGACTCAATGGGCCAAATAGTCTCCTTTTGCACTGCAAATTCTATGAAACTGCAGCAATTTGAGAGTGATTTATTTTAAAATCTGGAAATAAGAGGTGGTGTCAATAAAAGTGACCATGAAAAGCTGCCGGATTCTCAGAAAAATCCCAACTAAAGTAAAGTAATCTTTATTGTCACAAGTAGGCTTACATTAACACCGCAATGAAGTTACTGTGAAAAGCCCCCAGTCGCCACATTCCGGCGCCTGCTCGGGTACACTGAGGGAACATTCAGAATTTCCAAATCGCCTAACAAGCACGTCTTTTGGGACTTGTGGGAGGAAACCGGAGCGCCCGGAGGAAACCCACGCAGACACGGGGAGAAGGTGCAGACTCCGCCCAGACAGTGACCCAAGCTGCGAATCGAACCTGGGACCCTGGAGCTGTGAAGCAACAGTGCTAACCACTGTGCCACCCTGCTGCCCACCGATTTGGAGAATTATGAGCAGTTTAGTGCCCCGTATCGAAGGAAGGATGTGCTGGCCTTGGAAAGGGACCAGAGGAGGTTGACGAGAATGATTCCTGGAATGAAGAGCTTGTCGTATGAGGAACGATTGAGGACTCTGGGCCTGTACTCGTTGGAGTTTAGAAGGATGCGGGGGATCGTATTGAAACTTCCAGGATGCTGCGAGGCCTGGATAGAATGGATGTGGAGAGGATGTTTTCACTAGAACCAGAGGAGACAATCTCAAAATAAAGGGGCGATCCTTTAAAACCGAGATGAGGAGGAATTTTTTCAGCTGGAGAGTGGTGAATCTGTGGAACGCTTTGCCACAGAAAGCTGTAGAGGCCAAATCACTGAGTATCTTTCAGACAGAGATAATTTCTTGATTAATAAGGGGATCAGGGGTTATGGGGATGAGAAAAATATCAGCCATGATTGAATGGTGGAGCAGACTCGGTGGGCCTAGTGGCCTAATTCTGCTCCTCTATGTCTTATGATTTTATGTCCTTTAGGGATGGGAGCCGCCCGTCCTCGCTTGGACTGGCCTACAACTTCAATCCCATACCAACACCTGGGCAATATAATTTTTCTAAAATACACCAGCAAGCCATTTGGTTGTGCCAAGCATTTTGGCGAAATTGCACAGCACTTTCTCAAGAAAGTGAGAGATTGGCAGCAAATCCTGGCTTTGGCGGTGTTGTCCACATCTCCAGAATAAACTTTATAAATAGACTTTAAAAATGAGCCTTGCTAAGTGCACTACTGTGCCTAAGTTCTTTTATACCTCACTACAGGTGGCGGCCCAATCAAATGAAGCCACCATCTTGACAGGCCTCGGTGTATGTTATGTAAAATGTTGTCCTAGTTGAGTGGTAAACAGTGGGTGGCCCTGGGACCAGGGATTTAATGATGATGAACAATGTTTCAGGGCTCTTCTGTTGGAAGTACCAAGAATATCGTGCTTCCTGTTGAGTGGTCTCAACATCAAATCCAAAAGGTAAATAATTACAGGTGTGGCGTTATGAATTCAGCAGTGAGGAACTCCATTCTTTATTCTTCAAAGCTTGTTGACCACCTACAGGACACCAGTCAGGAGTGTGGTGGAATACTCTCAAGACCACTCAAGAAGCTTCACAATATCAAGGTCCAAGCAGCCTACTTTCACCCCATTCACTTCCTCCACCACCTGGAACAACCTAGGGTGGCCGGTGCATGGGAACACCAACTAGCACCTACACATTCCCAACCGAGTCGCACATCATCCTGACTTGAAACTATATCACTGTTCCTTCACTGTTGTAGGGTCAAAATCCTGCAACTCCCTAAGAGCACTGTGGATGTACCGACACCCCTTGGACTGCAGATTCGCTGGTCAATATCCTAAACCGTGATTGTTTCCCCAATGGGGCAAGTTTGGGGACTGGAAACCTTCCGGACTCCCGTTTGCCGCCCCAAAGCAAAGAAATCAACCCCAGGTTTCTCGGCCTTCATCGCCATCCAGTTGGTGATTGCAGGCCTGGGTATGATGTCAAATAGCTCGCCAAACGCACGATTAAAGCTCACTCGTGAAACAGTTTTCTTTTGGTTCAAGGGATGTGGGCGTGGCTGCCGAATATTTACAGTCAAAGAACAAAGAAAAGTACAGCACAGGAACAGGCCCTTCGGCCCTCCAAGCCCGTGCCGACCATGCTGCCCGACTAAACTACAATCTTCTACACTTCCTGAGTCTGTATCCCTCTATTCCCATCCTATTCATGTATTTGTCAAGATGCCCCTTAAATGTCACTATCATCCCTGCTTCCACCACCTCTTCCGGTAGCGAGTTCCAGGCACCCACTACCCTCTGCGTAAAAAAACTTGCCTCGTACATCTACTCTAAACCTTGCCCCTCTCACCTTAAACCTATGCCCGCTAGTAATTGACCCCTCTACCCTGGGGAAAAGCCTCTGACTATCCACTCTGTCTATGCCCCTCATAATTTTGTAGACCTCTATCAGGTCTCCCCTCAACCTCCTTCGTTCCAGTGAGAACAAACCGAGTTTATTCAACCGCTCCTCATAGCTAATGCCCTCCATACCAGGCAACATTCTGGTAAATCTCTTCTGCACCCTCTCTAAAGCCTCCACATCCTTCTGGTAGTGTGGCGACCAGAATTGAACACTATATTCCAAGTGTGGCCTAACTAAGGTTCTATACAGCTGCAACATGACTTGCCAATTCTTATACTCAATGCCCCAGCCAATGAAGGCAAGTATGCCGTATGCCTTCTTGACTACCTTCTCCACCTGTGTTGCCCCTTTCAATGACCTGTGGACCTGTACTCATAGATCTCTTTGACTTTCAATACTCTTGAGGGTTCTACCATTCACTGTATATTCCCTACCTGCATTAGACCTTCCAAAATGCATTACCTCACATTTGTCCGGATTAAACTCCACCTGCCATCTCTCCGCCCAAGTCACCAGGTTTATAAGTTGAAAAACAACTGCTGATTTATAAAAAGGATAATTATGCAGTAAATGCAACTGAATAACAACAAGCAAACCTATTACTCCCTTTAACTGTCCAACCATCTACCCACACACACCAGACAAAAACAGAGAGGGGTGGGTGGGGGTGGGGGTGGGGGGTGAAAATAATAAGGGTGAAGGTCAAAAGATAAGTCTTTGCTTCAAATGGTTGTTTGCAGCATGCTTTATTCAGTGTGCTTGTGGATTAAAGTCTCTGGTTTACAGCCTGCAAATAATCTTCCTTGTAGTTTAGCAATATTACTCTCCGCTTCTCCTGGAGAAGCCCCTTGCTGCACATCCAACCTTTTGGTGAGAATTAGCTTGGATGGTCCCGTGTTTTCGGGATCCTTAAGGGGGAGGGGGAGCAGCCCCAAGTCGTGGTGCATATAGGTACCAACGACACGGGTAGGGATAGGGATGTAAGGCAGGAATTCAGGGAGCTAGGGTGGAAACTGAGATCTAGGACAAACAGTTATTATCTCCTGGGTTGTTACCCGTGCCACGTGCTAGCGAGACGAGGAATAGGGAGAGGGAGCAGTTGAATACGTGGCTACAGGGATGGTGCAGGAGGGAGGGTTTCAAATTTCTGGATAATTGGGCTCATTCTGGGGTCGGTGGGACCTCCTACAAATGGGATGGTCTACTCCTGGACCAGAGGGGTACCAATATCCTGGGGGGGAAATTTGCTAATGCTCTTCGTGAGGGTTTAAACTAGTTCAGCAGGGGCTTGGGAACCTGAATTGTAGCTCCAGTATACAGGAGGTTGAGAGTAGTGAGGTCATGAGTAAGGTTTCAAAGTTGCAGGAGTGTACCGGCAGGCAGGAAGGTGGTTTAAAGTTTGTCTTCTTCAATGCCAGGAGCATCCAGAATAAGGTGGGTGAGCTTGTGGCATGGGTTGGTACCAGGGACTTCGATGTTGTGGCCATTTCAGAGACATGGATAGAGCAGGGACAGGAATGGTTGTTGCAGGTGCTGGGGTTTAGATATTTCAGTAAGCTCAGGGAAGGTGGTAAAAGAGGGGGAGGGGTGGCATTGTTAGTCAAGGACAGTATTACGGTGGCAGAAAGGACGTTTGATGAGGACTCGTCTACTGAGGTAGTATGGGCTGAGGTTAGAAACAGGAAAGGAGAGGTCACCCTGTTAGGGGTTTTCTATAGGCCTCTGAAAAGTTCCAGAGATGTAGAGGAAAGGATTGCAAAGATGCTTCTGGAGAGGAGCGAAAGCAACAGGGTAGTTGTTATGGGGGACTTTAACTTTCCAAATATTGACTGGAAACGCTATAGTTGGAGTACTTTAGATGGGTCCGTTTTTGTCCAATGTGTGCAGGAGGGTTTCCTGACACCGTATGTAGATAGGCCAACAAGAGGTGAGGCCATTTTGGATTTGGTACTGAGTAATGAACCAGGACAGGTGTTAGATTTGGAGGTAGGTGAGCACTTTGGTGATAGTGACCACAATTCGATTACGTTTACTTTGGTGATGGAAAGGGACAGGTATATACCGCAGGGCAAGAGTTATATCTGGGGGAAAGGCAATTATGATGCTATGAGGCAAGACTTAGGATGCATCGGATGGAGAGGAAAACTGCAGGGGATGGGCACAATGGAAATGTGGAGCTTGTTCAAGGAACAGCTACTGTGTGTCCTTGACAAGTATGTACCTGTCAGGAAGGGAGGAAGTGGTCGAGCAAGGGAACCGTGGTTTACTAAAGCAGTCAAAACACTTGTCGAGAGGAAGAAGGAGGCTTGTGTAAAGATGAGACATGAAGGTTCAGTTAGGGCGCTCGAGCGATACAAGTTAGCTAGGAAGGACCTAAAGAGAGAGCTAAGAAGAGCCAGGAGGGGCATGAGAAGTCTTTGGCAGGTAGGATCAAGGATAACCCTAAAGCTTTCTATAGATATGTCAGGAATAAAAGAATGACTCGGGTAAGGGTAGGGCCAGTCAAGGACCGTAGCGGGAAGTTGTGCGTGGAGTCCGAATGAGATAGGAGAGGTGCTAAATGAATATTTTTTGTCAGTATTCACACAGGAAAAAGATAATGTTGTCGAGGAGAATACTGAGATTCAGGCTACTAGACTAGAAGGGCTTGAGGTTCATAAGGAGGAGGTGTTAGCAATTCTGGAAAGTGTGAAAATAGATAAGTCCCCTAGGCCGGATGGGATTTATCCTAGGATTCTCTGGGAAGCTAGGGAGGAGATTGCTGAGCCTTTAGCTTTGATCTTTAAGTCATCTTTGTCTACAGGCATAGTGCTAGAAGACTGGAGGATAGCAAATGTTGTCCCCTTGTTCAAGAAGGGAAGAAGAGACAACCCCGGTAACTATAGACCAGTGAGCCTTACTTCTGTTGTGGGCAAAATCTTGGAAAGGTTTATAAGAGATAGGATGTATCATCATCTGGAAAGGAATAATTTGATTAGAGATAGTCAACATGGTTTTGTGAAGGGTAGGTCGTGCCTCACAAACCTTATTGAGTTCTTTGAGAAGGTGACCAAACAGGTGGATGAGGGTAAAGCAGTTGATGTGGTGTATATGGATTTCAGTAAAGCATTGGATAAGGTTTCCCACGGTAGGCTACTGCAGAAAATACGGAGGCATGGGATTCAGGGTGATTTAGCAGTTTGGATCAAGAATTGGCTAGCTGGAAGAAGACAAAGGGTGGTGGTTGATGGGAAATGTTCAGACTGGAGTCCAGTTACTAGTGGTGTACCACTAGGATCTGTTTTGCGGCCACTGCTGTTTGTAATTTTTATAAATGACCTGGAGGAGGGCGTAGAAGGATGGGTGAGTAAATTTGCAGATGACACTAAAGTCGGTGGAATTGTGGACAGTGCGGAAGGATGTAACACGTTACAGAGGGACATAGATAAGCTGTAGTGCTGGGCTGAGAGTGGCAAATGGAGTTTAATGCAGAAAAGTATGAGGTGATTCATTTTGGAAGGAATAACAGGAAGACGGAGTACTGGGCTAATGGTAAGATTCTTGGCAGTGTGGATGAGCAGAGAGATCTTGATGTCCATGTACATAGATCCCTGAAAGTTGCCACCCAGGTTGAGAGGGTTGTTAAGAAGGCGTATGGTGTGTTAGCTTTTATTGGCAAAGGGATTGAGTTTCAGAGCCATGAGGTCATGTTGCAGCTGTACAAAACTCTGGTGCGGCCGCATTTGGAGTATTGCGTGCAATTCTGGTCGCCGCATTATAGGAAGGATGTGGAAGCATTGGAAAGGGTGCAGAGGAGATTTACCAGAATGTTGCCTGGTATGGAGGGAAGATCTTACGAGGAAAGGCTGAGGGACTTGAAGCTGTTTTCGTTAGAGAGAAGAAGGTTAATTGAGGCATACAAGATTATCCGAGGATTAGATAGGGTGGACAGTGAGAGCCTTTTTCCTCAGATGGTGATGTCTCGCACGAGGGGACATAGCTTTAAATTGAGGGGAGATAGATAAAGGATAGATGTCTGAGGTAGGTTCTTTACTCAGAGTAGTAAGTGCGTGGAATGCCCTGCCTGCAACAGTAGTGGCCTCGCCAACACTAAGGGCATTCAAATGGTCATTGGATAGACATATGGATGATAAGGGAATAGTGTAGATGGGCTTTAGAGTGGTTTCACAGGTCGGCGCAACATCGAGGGCCAAAGGGCCTGTACTGCGCTGTAATGTTCTACGTTCTATGACTCTGAACCTTTCCTGCGGATCCTTTAATGGTTCTTCTGTAAACCAATTCGTCCAGGCTTTCTGCCAGGTTGGAAACACAGCCTTTCTGGTAAGGGCATGGGTTTTCCCTCTTAAGTTGCCAAAATGAAACACTAAGCTCCTTGGGTCTCTGAACCATTTCCGTGGGATCAGATCCAGTCACCACCTGTCACCAGACAGAGCACAGCCTTTTGGGCCAATTCGTTGGCCAGCAGCCACATCAATCAAACTGAGTCATCACTTGAGGCCAGCCAATCACCAGTCTAGAACAGCCATGCTGTTGCTGTTTGAATTAAAGTTACAGGCTGCTTTGCCTTAAAGTCACAGGCCCATTAAACATCCATGGATCAAAAATAAAAGGAAGGGGTAATAAGGGAATGAACTAGCAGGAAGGACCCTTACACTGTCATAATTCAAATATATGCTGAGCAAAGCCATTCATAGGCCAGTGCTTTCAATTCTTTGATTTGAACACATCAAGAGAACAGTAGCCAGGCAGACATCTCATCAAGGCATTCAGACTGCACCAAGGATTACATGAGTTTACACAATCTTATGACCCATTATGTAATGCCCAATGGTGGCTGCAATGGGTTTTACGATGGCCACTGAACACCCAAAAAGTTCAATTCAGATTACAGGGAGGTAGCATTAGCAATTATAATGTAATCATTGAATATCTAGGGAAGGCTAATCCAGAGTTGATTATTGGGTAGTAACGGTCACTGCCATGGGTTGTGTAGCGGGCCTCCGCATTCTGAAGCAAGAGGACAATGTCTGGGGTCATGTGAGAGTACCCTTTTAAGAAATGGGTGTTTTAAGAAATGTACCTTTTTGAGAAATGGAGCTGCTCATGTTACTGGAGTGATGTCAGAGTGTGGGTGGAGCTGAACTCTACTTCTGCTTTTTTTAGTTTCAGTTTGAGAAAGCTTGGGTGTGTCTGTGTTTTTCAGTGAGCTGAATCTGAAGTTAAAAGTGAGCTGCACTGCTGTTGATCTCTGCCATCAAAAGACTATCTATGGATCATTTGGTGAATTCAGAAGAATTATAAATGTTTTCAGTCTTGAATGTAAACACTAATGTGCTCCAGTTTGAAGGTTTGTTAAGTTTTTTGGATGTTAAAAGAACAGCATACAGATTATTTAGTGTTGTATTCTTTGGGGGTGTATTTGAATTAATGGCTGCTAAGAGATTTACTGTTTTTATAAAAAAAAAAGATTAACTTGAGTTCACAGAATAAACATTGTTTTGTTTTTAAAAACCACTGGTCCATGTCTGCTGTACCACACCTGTAGAGTGGGCCGTGTGCTCCCCATACCACAATCTAGTAAAAGTTGTGGGTTAGGTGAACTCCATGATACACTTTGGGATTCTCTAAACCCTGGCCCATAACAATGGAATAACCAGAGAATGTCTGTATTGTGTGACCTCGTGCCAATTGCTTGACCTTGTACTCATTTCCAATGGAGGTACCTTTGACTTTGTACCAGAATCGATATTGTCCAGAATTAGAATTACTCCCAATGTGTTGGGTGACACATCTTCGTATTGGAGACTCTATACTGGCAAAAGGTTTGCACAAATAAAAGTAGAATGTAAAGATTCATCCACCCAAAAGCACATGCCTACATTAGTGTTTTTATTTTGCCTGGCAACGTACATAGGGAATAAAAGCGGGTGCTAAGGACCTGGGTTCGATCCCGCCCCAGTTCACTGTCCGTGTGGAGTTTGTGCATTCTCCCCCTGCTTGTGTGGGTCTCACCCCCACAACCCAAAGATGTGCAGGGTAGATGGAGTGCCCATGCTAAATTGCCCCTTAATTGGAAAAAAGAAGAATTGTGTACTTTAAATTTAAAAAACGAAAACAGGAGTAGGCCATTTACACTTCGAGTCTGTTCCGCCGTTCGTTATGATCATGGCTGATCATCAAGTTCAATACCCTAATGCCCCCCCCCATATCCCTTTAGCCGCAAGAGCTATATCTAATTCCTTCTTGAAATCACACAACATTTTGGCCTCAACTGCTTCCTGTGGTAGCGAATTCCACATATTCACCACTCTCTGGGTGAATCAGTCCTAAAAGTTTACCCCTTATCCTCAAACAATGACTCCTGGACAACATGCCCGCCATTGGGAACATTCTTCCTGAATCTACCCTGTCTAATCCTGCTAGAATTTTATAGGTTTCTGAGATCCCCTCTCGCTCCTTTTAAACTCCAGTGAATATAATCATGACCGACTTAGTCTCTCCTCGTATGACAGTAATCCCAGAAATCGCTTAGCGTTAAAATCTGAAAGCGTAAGAAAGATTCAAGCTAGAGAAATTACTGCTGATATAATGCAGCTCTTCTCCTCAGGGTAGGTTTTGAATCGAGAACGTGGGTGGTAATTTAGTGACTAGATGAGTTGGCCGTTGTAGAACCCATCCGACCTTTATTGGAATCAAAGGAATGAAAATCTGGCATGTTTATGAAAAGACCTGCCGGGTGGGATTGCCACCCAGGCAGCGAAGATAAAAATCTTTCTTTCTCACACTCTCTCTTTCCCTATTGCGCGCACATCGCAAATTCTCTGGATTATTTGTTTCCCGTGGCGATATTTGCTCGTGCTCGAAATCTTTATCTGTTCCCTTCACTTTCCTTTTCTGACGGTTTGATTTTGCCTTTTCTCCATTTGACGTTTTGCTGCTATGTCAGACGGAGGGTCTTTTTTTTTCTACAGAACTGAAGGCTGAGAAACCCAGCCACGTTTCGCTCTGCGATTGTTGAGTGGGAAAACACCGTAGGTATGGTCACTGAAAACTAGTGCACGGAGTTGGTGGAGCACTGGGGAGTAGAGCCATGTGGCAGGGCCCTGCACGCAAGGGGGTCAGGCTAGCGGCATAAGGAGGAGACTCTTCCTTGGGCGCCAGCACCGCCCCCATCACACGCTCCAGACAGGGGTATGGGCGGGCAAAGGGCCAAGGCGGGGTAATCAGACGGATCCAGATTAAAGGGTCTCTTTTTCTTGGAGTGGGGGGGGGCACACACTAGCAAACATGCTGGTGAATGGGAGTAACGTGGGGAGCGGGGGTGCTGCGGTGGGTGAACTGGGAGAGAGCGTCTAGCACATGTGGGGGAGCAGACCCAGGAACAAAGGCGAACCCAGGCATGCAGGGACAAATATGGCTGAGCCCATAGGGGTGTTCTGTCCACCAGTCCTATCAGGGTGGTCACCTGGAATGTGAGGGGACTCAACGGTCCAGTCAAGACATCCTGAATCTTTGCCCATCTAAAAAGCCTGAGGGTCAACGTAATCTTTCTCCAGGAGATACTCCTTAGAGCTTAATAGACCAGATGAGAGCTGGGTGCAACAGGCATACCAGGCGTACTTCGACATGAGAGTGGCAATACTGTTCAGGGGTAGCCTTCATGGCAACCAGCACGGTGGCTGATCCGGGGATAGTACATTACGGTCAGTGGGGTCCTGGAAGGAGTTCCGGTGGTATTAGTGAATGTGTATGCCCCAAACTGGGCCGCCGCCGAACTTATCGAAGAAAAACCATGACAGAGATCCCTGACCTTGACTCCACCAACTTATTACGGGTGGAGACTTTAATTGTGTATTGGACCCGAAGGCAAATAGGTTTACTCAAATCGGGGGCTTGATCAGGAATGGCAAAAGGAACTGACCACCTTCGTGGAATAGATTTGGGGGGTGGTGGACCAGTGAAGGTTCAGTCACCCGGGAGAGAAGGAGTTCCCCTTCTCCCACGACCATAAAGCCTATTCCCGGATAGACATCTTTGCGGTAGGAATGTCGGTGCTTCCAGGGGTAGTAGGGGCAGAATACTCCACAATAGGTATCTCGGACCACGCACCCCGCTACGAGTGTGGGGTTGGAGACAGGCCGGGCCCAACAACCCCCCATGTTGTTGAAAAGGCGTTGTGCGAAAGGATGACGCTGGCCATCGACGGGTACCTGACGGGTACCAAAGGTTGGGGGTGCCTTTCCCTCCACCTTGTGGGAGGCACTGAAGGCAGTGATCGGAGGGAAATAATAGCTCACCGGGATTATAGAGACTGGGGGGAGGAGCAGGCCAAGCAGAGGCTGATCGACTCCACTCTGGAAGTGGATCGCCGATACAGATTGAGCGTCGGTTATTCGACCGTGTCTGGGATTCACAAATTGTTTGAATTTGGAATACCTGTATAGGTATAGTTGTGAAACGTCACATACTTGGTGGATCTCAGGTGAACACCATGTTATTTGTTCACTACAAACATGAATTCGGCACTGGTACAAAAAGTGCCAATTTCAGAGCTTCAAATTTCATAATTTCTTCGAAGGGGTGCTCCATTGGCACTCTGCAGCCCCGTGGAGATGCCAGCGGGGAGGAAAAATTGCCACTGGAATTTGACCTCTCCACTGGGAAAGCAGTGAGCTAGCTCCTCCAGACACGGGGACCTGTTAATGAACCCGGGGACAAGGCCATCACCAGCTGAGGAAACGGGCAGCCTCACGAGAAACACCGCAGATCAGGGACGGGTGGCCACAGGCCCAGAGGAGATCAACGGAGCAAGTAGGACGCAAAACCGTCCTACTTCACGACCTTGAAGGTGAAGCAGTTCCTGGATGGGCTGGGCTTCCCAGCTGTGAGTGAGGAAAAGGGACAGGAATTTGGAAGCACAGTTGGGCCTGGAAGAGGTCGTGGAATGCATCAACTCCCTGCAATCCGGGTAGACACCGGGACCTGGTGGGTTCCCGGTGGACAAAATGTTGGCAGTAGCACTGGCCCCGCGCCTGCGGGAAATATTCAACGATTCGCTGTTGAGGGGGGTGGGAGCCGTGCTGCCCACGCTGACACAGGCCTCAATCTCACTGATCCCAAAGAAAGACAATGAGCCGGCGGAATGTGGGTCATCCAGACCCATCTCACTCCTAAACACTGCCGCCAAGGTCCTGGTGGAAGTTCTGGAGAGTTTCTTGCCAGAAGAGCTCGCGGAAGATCAGACCGGGTTTGTCGAGGACAGACCGCTGACGACGAACAGCAGACGCCTGCTGAATGTGGCCATGTCCCCACCCGGGGAGGAGACACCATCTCCGTAGAGGCAGAGGACACCTTTGACCGGGTGAAGTGGAAGAGCCTCATTGAGGTACTGGAACGGTTTGGGTTTGAGCCAATGTTCACCTCGTGGGTGAACCACTGTACAGCGCTCCCATGGCGAACATACGGACAACGCCACCAGCTCAGGCTATTTCCGACTGCACAGGGGGCAGGAGACCGGGGATGCTGGTGGTCCCCACTGCTGTTCGCTCTGTCGATTGAGCCACTGGCAATCGCGGTCCGATCAGCAGAGGTGATCACCCCCTTTGGATTTCGGCGGCAGCGCTGCGCAGGGGCCTTCTGGGAGGAGCAGCCCTTTGGATTTCGGCGGCAGCGGTGCGCAGGGGCCTTCTGTGAGGTGAGTAGTGACTTTAAAAACCCTTACCTTTGCAGGAGCAGCCCTTTGGATTTCGGCGGCAGCGGTGCGCAGGGGCCTTCTGGGAGGTGAGTAGTGACTTTAAAAACCCTTACCTGGTCCCGTGTCTGTTCTTCTTTTTTTTTAATATAAGGCGGGAACCGGAAGTTCGACCCGCGGACTTCTGGGAAGGCCCCCCCCCCCCCCCCCAACCAAAAACTCTGGTGGAGAGGAAACCAGAGACACTACACGTGTAGTTTCTCCCACCCGCCCTCCTCCTCTAACCTAATAATAAGACCTATTGGTGTGAGGTAAGTGCCATATTATATTATTATTATATTATTAGCATTGTGCAGGTCAAGGTTCGGAGGTGGAGGAACAGTCTCTGTCAGGGAGAGAACCTGAGAACATCTAAGACACTCAGAAGGTAAGAAGGTAAGTAAGTGATTTTTACTCATTTTTACTTTTATACCTTTTTCAAGTTGTGTGTGTCGGGGGGAAACTGAAGTGACATCACAGAAAAGCTGTGGCCAGAGTGGCTGGTTGGGATTCTACCCTAAATTTAAAAAAATTTGAGCATTGGTAACTAATTAAACATAATAACTTAATTATAATTTATAATTTAGAGGGATATCTAAGCCAGAGATCGGAGAGTACTATATTTAGCTTTCGCATTTCTATTAGAAATCTAGTGCTAGGAAACAGATAGTTAACAGTAACTTTGAAATTTAAAAAAAAATTAATTTTAATTAATTGACGCAATGTCAGTTAGAGGGGTGCTGTGCTCTGACTGTGAGATGTGGCAGGTCCGGGAGGCTTCCAGCGTCCCGGATGGCTTCATCTGCAGAAAGTGCACCCAACTGGAGCTCCTCACAGACCGCATGGTTCGGTTGGAGCAGCAATTGGATGCACTTAGGAGCATGCAGGTGGCGGAAAGCGTCATAGATCGCAGTTATGTAAATGTGGTCACACCCAAGGTGCAGGCAGAGAAATGGGTGACCACCAGAAAGGGCAGGCAGTCAGTGCAGGAATCCCCTGTGGTTGTCCCCCTCTCGAACAGATATACCCCTTTGGATACTGTCGGGGGGGGGGAATAGCCTATCAGGGGAAAACAGCAGCAGCCAGAGCAGTGGCACCACGGCTGGCTCTGATGTTCAGAAGGGAGGGTCAAAGCGCAGAAGAGTAATAGTAATGGGGGACTCTATAGTCAGGGGCACAGATAGGCGCTTCTGTGGACGTGAAAGAGACTCCAGGATGGTATGTTGCCTCCCTGGTGCCAGGGTCCAGGATGTCTCCGAACGGGTAGAGGGCATCCTGAAGGGGGAGGGCAAACAGGCAGAGGTCATTGTACATATTGGTACGAACGACATAGGCAGGAAGGGGCATGAGGTCCTGCAGCAGGAGTTCAGGGAGCTAGGCAGAAAGTTAAAAGACAGGACCTCGAGGGTTGTAATCTCAGGATTACTCCCTGTGCCACGTGCCAGTGAGGCGAGAAATAGGAAGATAGAGCAGCTAAACACTTGGCTAAACAGCTGGTGTAGGAGGGAGGGTTTCCATTATCTGGGCCACTGGGAGCCCTTCCGGGGCAGGTGTGACCTGTATAAGAAGGACGGGTTGCATCTAAACCGGAGAGGCATAAATATCCTGGCCGCGAGGTTTGCTAGTGTCACACGGGAGGGTTTAAACTAGTATGGCAGGGGGGTGGGCACGGGAGCAATAGGTCAGAAGGTGAGAGCACTGAGGGAGAACTAGGGAATAGGGACAGTGTGGCTCTGAGGCAGAGCAGACATGGAGAAGTTGCTGAATACAGCGGGTCTGGTGGCCTGAAGTGCATATGTTTTAATGCAAGGAGCATTACGGGTAAGGCAGATGAACTTAGAGCTTGGATTAGTACTTGGAACTATGATGTTGTTGCCATTACAGAGACCTGATTGAGGGAAGGGCAGGATTGGCAGCTAAACGTTCCAGGATTTAGATGTTTCAGGCGGGATAGAGGGGGATGTAAAAGGGGAGGCGGAGTTGCGCTACTTGTTCGGGAGAATATCACAGCTGTACTGCGAGAGGACACCTCAGAGGGCAGTGAGGCTATATAGGTCGAGATCAGGAATAAGAAGGGTGCAGTCACAATGTTGGGGGTCTACTACAGGCCTCCCAACAGCCAGCGGGAGATAGAGGAGCAGGTAGGTAGACAGATTTTGGAAAAGAGTAAAAACAACAGGGTTGTGGTGATGGGAGACTTCAACTTCCCCAATATTGACTGGGACTCACTTAGTGCCAGGGGCTTGGACGGGGCGGAGTTTGTAAGGAGCATCCAGAAGGGCTTCTTAAAACAATATGTATACAGTCCAACTAGGGAAGGGGCGGTACTGGACCTGGTATTGGGGAATGAGCACAGCCAGGTGGTAGATGTTTCAGTAGGGGAGCATTTCGGTAACAGTGACCACAATTCAGTAAGTTTTACAGTACTGGTGGACAAGGATAAGAGTGGTCCGAGGATGAATGTGCTAAATTGGGGGAAGGCTAATTATAACAATATTAGGCGGGAACTGAAGAACATAGATTGGGGGCGGATGTTTGAGGGCAAATCAACATCTGACATGTGGGAGGCTTTCAAGTGGCAGTTGAAAGGAATACAGGACCGGCATGTTCCTGTGAGGAAGAAGGATAAATATGGCAATTTTCGGGAACCTTGGATGACGAGTGATATTGTAGGCCTCGTCAAAAAGAAAAAGGAAGCATTTGTCAGGGCTAAAAGGCTGGGAACAGACAAAGCCTGCGTGTAATATAAGGAAAGTAGGAAGGAACTTAAGCAAGGAGTCAGGAGGGCTAGAAGGGGTCACGAAAAGTCATTGGCAAATAGGGTTAAGGAAAATCCCAAGGCTTTTTACACGTACATAAAAAGCAAGAGGGTAGCCAGGGAAAGGGTTGGCCCACTGAAGGATAGGCAAGGGAATCTATGTGTGGAGCCAGAGGAAATGGGCGAGGTACTAAATGAATACTTTGCATCAGTATTCACCAAAGAGAAGGAATTGGTAGATGTTGAGCCTGGAGAAGGGGGTGTAGATAGCCTGGGTCACATTGTGATCCAAAAAGACGAGGTGTTGGGTGTCTTAAAAAATATTAAGGTAGATAAGTCCCCAGGGCCTGATGGGATCTACCCCAAAATACTGAAGGAGGCTGGAGAGGAAATTGCTGAGGCCTTGACAGAAATCTTTGGGTCCTCGCTGTCTTCAGGTGATGTCCCGGAGGACTGGAGAATAGCCAATGTTGTTCCTCTGTTTAAGAAGGGTAGCAAGGATAATCCCGGGAACTACAGGCCGGTGAGCCTTACTTCAGTGGTAGGGAAATTACTGGAGAGAATTCCTCGAGACAGGATCGACTCCCATTTGGAAGCAAATGGACGTATTAGAGAGAGGCAGCACGGTTTTGTGAAGGGGAGGTCGTGTCTCACTAACTTGATAGAGTTTTTCGAGGAGGTCACTAAGATGATTGATGCAGGTAGGGCAGTGGATGTTGTCTATATGGACTTCAGTAAGGCCTTTGACAAGGTCCCTCATGGTAGACTAGTACAAAAGGTGAAGTCACACGGGATCAGGGGTGAGCTGGCAAGGTGGATACAGAACTGGCTAGGCCATAGAAGGCAGAGAGTAGCAATGGAGGGATGCTTTTCTAATTGGAGGGCTGTGACCAGTGGTGTTCCACAAGGATCAGTGCTGGGACCTTTGCTCTTTGTAGTATATATAAATGATTTGGAGGAAAATGTAACTGGTCTGATTCGTAAGTTTGCAGACGACACAAAGGTTGGTGGAATTGCGGATAGCGATGAGGACTGTCAGAGGATACAGCAGGATTTAGATTGTCTGGAGACTTGGGCGGAGAGATGGCAGATGGAGTTTAATCCGGACAAATGTGAGGTAATGCATTTTGGAAGGTCTAATGCAGGTAGGGAATATACAGTGAATGGTAGAACCCTCAAGAGTATTGAAAGTCAGAGAGATCTAGGAGTACAGGTCCACAGGTCATTGAAAGGGGCGACACAGGTGGAGAAGGTAGTCAAGAAGGCATACGGCATGCTTGCCTTCATTGGCCGGGGCATTGAGTATAAGAATTGGCAAGTCATGTTGCAGCTGTATAGAACCTTAGTTAGGCCACACTTGGAATATAGTGTTCAATTCTGGTCGCCACACTACCAGAAGGATGTGGAGGCTTTAGAGAGGGTGCAGAAGAGATTTACCAGAATGTTGCCTGGTATGGAGGGCATTAGCTATGAGGAGCGGTTGAATAAACTCGGTTTGTTCTCACTGGAACGAAGGAGGTTGAGGGGAGACCTGATAGAGGTATACAAAATTATGAGGGGCATAGACCGAGTGGATAGTCAGAGGCTTTTCCCCAGGGTAGAGGGGTCAATTACTAGGGGGCATAGGTTTAAGGTGAGAGGGGCAAGGTTTAGAGTAGATGTACGAGGCAAGTTTTTTACGCAGAGGGTAGTGGGTGCCTGGAACTCGCTACCGGAGGAGGTGGTGGAAGCAGGGACGATAGGGACATTTAAGGGGCATCTTGACAAATACATGAATAGGATGGGAATAGAAGGATACGGACCCAGGAAGTGTAGAAGATTGTAGTTTAGTCGGGCAGCATGGTCGGCACGGGCTTGGAGGGCCGAAGGGCCTGTTCCTGTGCTGTACATTTTTGTTCTTTGTTCTTTGTATATAGAGAGACATTCCGAGAGGAGACTGGGAGCACAGACTCAGCATTGGTAAGATAATGGAATTCCTGAAGAGTTCGGAGCCTTCCCGGGATAGAAACTTAACCTGAACAAGAGCGAAATCTTCAGAGGGAGAAGCAGAACTGGGAATTCTGCCGTTCAAACTGGCCCAAACCAAGTTTAGATATTTGCGCATCCAGATAGCCCACAACTGGACCCGACGCTGTGTAGCCTGGTGGAGGAGGTGAAAGGGGACCTGTGGAGGTGGGACACACTCCCAATCTCCCTAGCGGGGAGAGTGCAGACGATAAAAATGAACGCCCTGTCAAGGTTTCTCTTCATATTTAGATCACTCCGATCTTCATCCCCAAATCCTTCTTCATTAAAAGGTGGACAAACTAATCTCGGCCTTCGTGTGGATGGGTAAGAACACAAGGGTCCGCAAAACCGTCCTACAGACAGGGCAATGCGCGGGGGCTTAGCACTGCTGAACCTCCTGTTCTAATACTGGGCAGCAAATGTAGAGAGGGTGTGGGGTTGGTTGGCTGGGGGCAGAATGGGTACAGATGGAAGAGACGCTTGTACCGGGACGTCCATGCGGGCACTGGCTACCGCCCCACTCCCAATCCCCCAGCCAAGTACTCGACCAGGTCGGTGGTCGTAGCCATACTAAGAGCCTGGAACCAACTCCGACAACACTTTAAACTTAAAGACATGTCTGCAAAGACCACCGGGTCATCCAGGCCAAAATGGATGCCACGTATAAAACATGGAGAAGGGAAGAGGGGGTGTTGAGGGTCAGAAACTTGTATGTTAATGACAAAGTGGCAACCCTGGGGGAACTAACGGAGAAGCTCCAGCTCCTGAAAGGAAATGGGTTCCAGTATCTTCAAATATGGTACTTCCTCTGCAAGGAGGCCCCATAGCTGCACCAGCTGCCTGGACATACCCTGCTGGACAGACTGTTAGCACCGAACAAATTAGGAGACAAAAAGTGTGCGGACATATCCGGACAACTGCTGGAGGAGGTAAGGGCCCCACTTGGGCGAAACGCAAGAGATTGGAGGACTAACTGGGCATCAAGATAGGGAAGGACTCTGGAGCAAGATGCTTCACAGGGTTAACTCCACCTCGTGCGCGAGGCTGAGCCTGACACAGCTGAAGGTGGTACACCGGCCACACCTGACCAGGACGCGCATGATCAGGTTCTGCCCAGAGGTGGAAGACCGATGCGAACAGGGTCAATGGGACACGGCCAACCACTATGTTCTGGTGCCCAAGTCTGATCGGTTTCTGGCCTGCATTCTTCGAGGCCATGACCGAAGTCATGGGGGTCAGGGAGGAGCCATGCCCAAAAGTGGCGGTCTTCAGGGTGGCAGAACAAGCAGAACTCTTCGAGGGGTGGGGGTCCTGGAAGGAGTTCTGGTGGTATTAGTGAATGTGGGGTGGGGTTCGTCCTCCCACCTCACTGCTAGCCCAGCAACAACTCCTGCTCGGATGGAGATCGTCAGAGCTACCAAGGCCGCAGACTGGCTGGCCGACCCAGCAGAATTCCTGAGGCTCGAGAAAATCAAATTTTCCATCGGGGGTGCGATGGGTGTGTTCCAGTCCAGGAGGAAGCAGTCCACCAGCATCTTCAGAGACCTGTCCATGACCAGCAGCTAGAGGGGATGGAGGGGGAGCTAGTTGTATGGTGAGGTGGGTATGGAGGGGGGTGGGGGTAGGAAAATCCAGGCGGGGAGGAGAGGTACTATGAGGGGGCTAGCATCCACACTACTACAAAAAAACATTGTTTGCACTACTCGCAAATCTATACTATAGCCAAATCTGCAGATGACACTAAAGAGATGGGATAGTAAGTTGCAGTGAGGAATTAAGAAAGTTACAAATGGATATTGTGATTGAATATAGGAATTTCAGATGGTGGTGTAAGGGTTAAAAGCTCGGTTAGAGGGTGTTTGACTGCTGAAATCATGTTTTAAAAGATTCTTAGATTGAAAGAAGATTTTGGGAGCCAAGGTGCAGTTACCCATCATAAAAAGCTTGGGCTCAGACAATTTTGTTTTGATTAAGTGGATTCCTTGGGGAGTTAATTCGTTTTCGGCTGAGTGTGATTATGTCATTGCTGGGTGGAGCTATGGCTGGGTGGAGCTACGGCATCAGGCTTTTTGAGAAAGCATTTTCAGTTCTGTTCTGGGTGAAACTGGGACCGCAAGTCGGGTTTTTCTCTCTGTGGTTCAGTTAAAAAGGGATTAACAGTCTTTAAAGTAATGCAGACTTGTCTGAGGACAAAGAGCTGAAACAAGCCAGTTGACACCGCTTTATAAAGACATACAGCCAGAATTTCTGCTTGGGTCTGATAGGAGTGAGATCTTTTATGTACAGCAAAAATCAAGAGATCTCTGTTTCTCAAAGAATATCTCTGTAAAGCAAGTATTCCTCTGTGCCATTGGCATTTAAGGTAGATTGAGAGCTGAGATTTCTTTTCTTGTTGTTTTAGTGGGAATTAAGCTATTGTATTCACTGTATTGAGTAGTACTGTTTAAGCGGTAATTGTCAGCTATTTTCTGGGGTGATGATAAAGATTTTAATGCTGTGTTAGTAATAAAGTTTGTTTTAATACCATATCCCTATTTCCTTGTGCAATCCCTCCTACAGTGAGTGTTTCCTCATCGCCTTACTAAATTAAAATAAAATATTGGGGCTTCTGTTAAGTATCCTCGCCACTGTTGGGGTTTGGCCTGGGATTGTAATAATATAGATAGGTTAGGTGAGTGGGCCAAAATTTGGCAGATGGAGTTTAACATGGATAGGTGTTAGTCGCTAAAATGAAATGGCAACTTATTATCTGAATGGAGGTAAGCTTCAGAGAGCTTTGATGCAGAGGGACCTGGGTGTCCTTGTGCATGAATCACAGAAAACTAGCATGCGTGTACAGCAGGTAATAAGGAAGGGAAATGGAATTTTGGCCTTGATAGCTAAAGGAATAGAGTAGAAAAGTAGGGAAGTGTTGCTGCAATTGTACAAGGCATTGGTGAGACTGCACCTGGTGTACTGGGTACAGTTTTGGTCCCGTTAGTTGAGGAGGGATGTAGTTGCATTATAGGCCGTTCAAAGGATGTTCATTAGATTGATTCCCGAGATGAGGGGTTTGTCTTATGACGAGAGACTGAGCAGTTTAGGCCTATACACTCGAGAGTTTAGAAGAACGAGAGAGGATGTAATTGAGGTATCTCGGACTTCCGGTGGTGGCCATGGTGTGAGTGGTCACACACATGGCAGCTCCTGCTTGAAGGCGCAAAAAAAGAGAGCTCTTTTTACCCGATACTGGGTGGCATTTTGATGGGAAGGCGTAGGTGAATGTTGGAGGAGTAGTTTCTCCTGGGAGTGGTATGTCTGCTGGTTATCAAATCCGGCAAAAAACACAGAGATTTGGCTGAAGAGTTGGAGTTGGAGCTGAGCTGCAGCAGCAGCCACTGTAAACATGCAGGAGGGGGAGAGACTGATGCACGCTGGAAGACCCCAGTTGGAATTGATGGCTTTTATTCAGGCGGGTTTCTGGCAGCAGAGGAAGGAAATGCAGGAGGATCGCTCAAAGTTGATCGAAGGAGCGGTGGCTCTCCTGAAGAGTTCGATGGAACGGGTGAGAGGGTTTAGAGGTGCAGGGGTCGCAGATTCGGGAGATCGAAGGAGTGATCTCGGACCACAGGGATTGTGTGGTGACTCTGGAGGCGGAGGTGGGGCTCCTAGGGGACCTGTGTAAAATGTTCAAGGCAAATATGGAGGAGAGTACCTCGAAGGCAGAACCTGCGAATAGTGGGCCTGCCTGAAGGTGTGAGAGCCACTAGGTACGTCACAAAGGGAATTTTATTTCAAGACCCCAGAAGCGGCCGAAGACCTCTTTATTAAAACTGGGGGAGAACTGAGCAGACAATGCTTGGGAACCGGGGTGCTGGCACTATGTAATGATCGGGAGCATGTTTGAAGTGGGGGTAGGGATTGGGCGATTTTCATCTTGTTTGGGGGGGGGTTACTGTTTAACGTTGGGATTGTAAGGAGTTTTGGGGGTGACAATGTGGGAATAGATGCTCCAGTTCTACCCACCCCTTCTGTTTTGATTTGAAATCGAGAGGAGTGGCAATTTTAATGAGCAAAAAAATGAGATTTGTGAGTGCGAAGGAGGTGAGGGATCCAGGTGGGAGATATGTGATTGTGAGTGGGGTATTGGAAGGGGCACCGGTAGTATTGGTAAATGTGTATGCCCCAAATTGGGAAGATGTGGGTTTTATGAGGGGGTTGCTGGATTTGGCCACGTACCAGTTGATCATGGGAGGAGATTTTAACTGTGTCCTGGAGCCGAAGGTGGATAGATCGAGCCCCAGGTCGATGGGTAGGGTACGAATGGCAAGGGAGCTGGGGGGGGGTTTATGGAGAGGATGGAAATGGTGGATCCATGGCACTTTCAGAACCCAGGGGGAAGGGAGTATTCCTTTTTTTCACACGTCTATAAGGTGTATTCGAGGATTGATTACTTTGTAGTGAGTCGGGAGATTTTGGTTCGGGTGGAAGGGGGCAGAGTATGCGGGGTTCGAGGGGCTGAATTGCCGAATCCTGCTCCGAGTTCTTGTGACAAGGAAATCCTAAAAAGGGTTGGTGCAAAATCCAACCTTTGTTTTAGACAGTCATTTGGAAAACCTGAACTGGATTTTGGAATGCAAACCGCAAAGGGAAAACATAATTATTGAGCGACACGGTGATGCAGTGGTTAGCACTGCTGCCTCACCGCACCAAGGGAAGCTGGGTTTGGTCCTGGGCCCAGGTCACTGTGTGGAGTCTGCACATTCTCCCCGTGCCTGCATGAGTCTCACCCCCCATGATCCAAAGATGGATTGGCCACGCTAAATCGGTCCTTAATTGGAAAACGAAAGAAGTGAGTACTCTAAATTTATTTATTTTTAAAAACGAAAACATAATTATTATGAGAAGATTTTAAAGCTTGTTTTCCAAGTGGAGTTTGGAAACTCTCATGTGACAATCATCGAGGGGGATTGAGGAGAAAACCACACTAACTTGGATTGGATTTGTTAATTGTCACTTGAACGAAGGTACAGTGAAAACTATTGTTCCGCGTACAGTTCAGACAGATCATTCCGTACATGAAAAGAAAATACGTAGGGCAAACATAAAATACACAATGTAAATAGATAGACAGCGGCATCGGGGAAGCATACGGAGTGTAGTATTACTCAGTAGAGAAGATTTGTGAAGAGATCAGATCAGTCTATAAGAAGGCCATTCAGGAGTCTGGTAACAGCGGGGAAGAAGCTGTTTTTCAATCTGTTAGTGCGTGTTTTGTATCTCCTGCCGATGGAGGTTGGAAGAGAGAATAACCCGGGTGGGAGGGGTCTTTGATTCTGTTAGCCGCGTTCCCAAGGCAGCAGGAGGTGCAGACAGAGTCAATGGATGGGAGGCAGTTTTGTGTGATGGACTGGGCGGTGTTCACGACTCTCTGTAGGTCTTATGGTCTTGGGCGGAGCAGTTGCCATACCAGGCTGTGGTGCAGCCAGATCGGATGCTTTCTATGGTGCATCTGTAAAAGTAAAAGTTGGTAAGAGTCAATGTGGACATGCCAAATTTCCTTAGTTTCCTGAGGAAGTATAGGCGCTGTTGTACTTTCTTGGTCGTTATGTCGACATGGGTTGGCCAGGACAAATTGTTGGTGATGCGCACACCTAGGAATTTGGAGCTGTTAACCATTTCCACCTCGGCCCCGTTGATGCTGAAAGGATGTGTACGATACTTTGCTTCTTGAAGTCAATGACCAGCTCCTTAGTTTTGCTGACATTGAGGGAGAGATTGTTGTTGTTTTAACACTCCACTAGGTTCTCCATCTCCCTTCTGGATTCTGACTCATTGTTGTTCGAGATCTGACCCACTAGGGTCATGTCATCAGCAAACTTGTAGATGGAATTGGAGCCAAATTCTGCCCCACAATTGTGTGTGTGTGTGTGTATACGGAGTACAGTAGGGGGCCAGGTACGCTGCCTTGCAGGGCCTCGGTATTGACTATCATGGAGGGGGTGTTGTTGTTTATTGTTACTGATTGTGGTCTGTGGGTCAGAAAGTCGAGGATCCAGTTGCAGAGTGAGGAGCCAAGTCCAAGCTTTCATATGAGCTGGGCTGGGATTATGGTGTTGAAGGCGGAGCTGTAGTCAATAAATAGGAGTCTCATGTAGGAGTCCGATGTAGGAGTCCTTGTTTTCGAGATGCTCCAGGGATGAGTGTAGAACTCTGAACTTGGGATCAGAGTGGAGTGTGTGTATTTCACCACAGCCAACCAGGACCATTATAGATTAAAATGTAGTTTGCAGCCCGTGTCTTAATATCTGTGTGTATTTGTTAAGATAAGAGAGGCGTAAAGCAGTATTGTATAATAATCCAACTTTTCATGTTTAATCAATGTGATTTCCTTGTTGTTAAAACTAATTAATGGTCCTGTGACTGTTCCTCCACATTTTGTTTAAAAAAACAAGTAATAATTGTGGTCTTTTGAGTCAAGGTTCCATTCTGGAATCTTCCAATGCATTATAACATCAAATGGGATTATCGCACACACACACACACACACACACACACACACACACACACACACACACACACTCCTCTCTCTGTCACACTTGCATTCACCTCTGTGTCGCCCAAACTCTCACCCCTCTCTCACAGTCACACTCAATTCTCTCTCTCTCTCTCTCGCACTCACTCACACACACAACCACATTCTCATCTCTTTATCACACAAATATACACACACACAAACCTCTCTTTCTGACACAAATACACGTAATTACACCTCTCTCACAAACACATACATACTTCCACCTCTATCTCACACACAAGTACGCATACACTCACTCTCCCACAGACACTGACCTGTCTGGCTCGCACACGCTCTCACCTGACCCTCACACAAACTCAATCTCACTGCTCTCCCTCTCTCTCACACACTCACTCTCACCTCCCTCTCTCAGACACACACTTCTCTCTCTCTCTCTCGCACTCACTCTCTGATGCACGATCAATGACCACTAAAGCGAGGTTGTAGTCCAACTGAAGGCTTTGATAAGCTAGATGTTTTCCCCCAGCAGCTCGGGTACAGAATGAAGGCTGCTGGGGCGGCACGGGCTCTTGTACCCCGCCTAGCAGGGCGGAGCTACCATACATCGTAACCAATAGAAAGCATACAGTTTCCACCAATGGTGCTCCAGCCTATCAGGTACCGTAACACCTCGACTACCACATTCACCCCCTGTTTAAAAAAGAGTCCAGCCTGGGGGGGGGGGGGGGGGGGTTGATACTACAAACATGGCAACGTGGTGGAATTAGTTATGGAGGTACCGTAATACCTCCATAGAGCGTTTTGTAACTATTTACAATTCTGATAGCTATTTACAATTGATGATTTAAATTTACAGTTTACAATTAAAATGAAGTCAGTCGATCGGGGGCCCTGGTCGTCCTCTGTGATCGTTGGAGCTTCGGTGGTGACTCCGGTGGAGGCTCGTCCGTCTGCTCCATGGCAGCTTCAGCAAACCCTAGACGGCGCTGGTGGGGAAAACGGTTCACCTGTTGTTGGGAGCGCCTGTGGGGGGGCCTAGACGGAGCCGGCGGAAGGACAGATCCTCCTGTAAGGTGCGCTGGTGGAGGGGACGGTGGGACTGGTGGCTAGGGTGTGCGTGGGGCTCCGGCGAGCACCAGGTCCCGTAGGGAGACCGTATCTTGTCGGCCGTCGAGGTACGCCACAGGTGTACTGGGGGTTAGCGTGGAGCAGATGGACCCTCTCGACCAACGGGTCCGACTTGTGCGCCCGCACGTATTTTCGGAGCAGGATGGGTCCGGGTGCTGCCAGCCAGGTCGGGAGCGAGGTCCCAGAGGAGGACTTCCTAGGGGAAGACAAGGAGATGTTCGTGAGGTGTCTGATTGGTGGTCGTACAAAGCAGTGACCGGATGGAGTGGAGGGCATCCGGGAGGACTTCCTGCCAGCGGGAGACCGGGAGATTCCTGGACCGTAGGGCCAGTAGGACGGTCTTTCAGACCGTTCCGTTCTCCCTCTCTACCTGTCCGTTACCCCGGGGGTTGTAACTGGTCGTCCTGCTCGAGGCGATGCCCTTGCTGAGCAGGAATTGATGCAGTTCGTCGCTCATCAAGGAGGACCCCCTATCACTATGGATGTAAGCGGGAAGCCCGGCGAAGATGCTACGGAGGGCCTTGATGACGGTGGTTGCGGTCATGTCGGGGCAGGGTATGGCGAATGGGAACCAGGAGTACTCGTCAATCACATTCAGGAAGTACGTGTTGTGGTGGGTGGAGGGGAGGGGGCCTTTGAAGTCCATGCTGAGGCGTTCAAAGGGACTGGAAGCCTTTATCATTCTCTGGCCGGTAGAAGTGCGGTTTGCACTCCGCGCAGATTTGGCAGTCCCTGGTGGCTGTCCTGACCTCCTCGATGGAGTAGGGCAGGTTGCGGGTCTTGACAAAATGGAAAAAGCGAGTGACCCCCCCAGGTGGCGGAGGTCCTTGTGGAGGGCCCGGAGGCGGTCCACTTGTGCGGTGGCACATGTGCCACGGGACAGGGCGTCAGGCGGCTCATTTTAGCTTCCCGGGACGATACAAGATCTTGTAGTTGTAGGTGGAGAGTTCTATCCTCCACCGCAAGATCTTGTCGTTTTCTATCTTGCCCCGCAGTGCATTATCGAACATGAAGGCAACCGACCGTTGATCCGTGAGGAGAGTGAATCTCCTGCCAGCCAGGTAATGCCTCCAATGTCACACAGCGTCTACTATGGCCTGGGCCACCTTTTCGACTGAAGTGGCGGATTTCAGAAGCATGGAGGATACATGAGAAGAAGGCCACGGGCCTGTCCGCTTGGTTGAGGGTGGCCGCCAGAGCTACGTCCGATGCATCGCTCTCGACCTGCAAGGGGAGGGACTCGTCTATGGCGTGCATCGTGGCCTCTGCAATGTCTGCTTTGATGCGGCTGAAGGCCTGGCGGGCCTCTATCGACAGGGGAAAAGTTGTGGATTGGATCAGGGGACGGGCCTTGTCCGCATAGTTGGGGACCCACTGGGCGTAGTAACTGAAAAACCCTCGACAGCGCTTCAGGGCCTTGGAGCAGCAAGGGAGGGGGAACTCCATAAGGGGGCGCATGCATTCAGGGTCGGGGCCTATAACTCCATTTCGCACTACGTAGCTGAGGATGGCTAGGCGGTCGGTGCTAAACACTCATTTATCCTTGTTGTATGTTGTATGTACAGTTAAGGATTTTTGCGCTCTGGAGGAATTTTCGGAGGTTGGTGTCGTGGTCCTGCTGGTCATGGCCGCAGATGGTGACATTATCGAGATACGGGAATGTTGCCCGTAAACCGTACCGGTCAACCATTCGGTCCATCTCGCGCTGGAAGACCGAGACCCCGTTGGTGACACCGAAGGGAACCCTTAAGAAGTGATAGAGCCGCCCATCTGCCTTGAAGGCAGTGTATTTGCGGTCACTAGTGCGGATGGGGAGCTGGTGGTAGGCGGACTTGAGGTCCACCGTGGAGAAGACCTTGTACTGCGCGATCCTGTTTACCAGGTCGGATATGCGGGGGGAGAGGGCACGTGTCCAGCTGCGTAAACCTGTTGATGGTCTGACTGTAGTCGATGACCATCCTATGCTTCTCCCCTGTCTTTACCACCACTACTTGCGCCCGCCAAGGGCTGTTACTGGCTTCAATGACTCCTTCCCGCAGTAGCCTTTGGACTTCTGACCTAATAAAGATCCTGTCCTGGGCACTGTACAGTCTGCTCCTGGTGGCGACAGGTTTGCAATCCGGGGTGAGGTTCGCAAACAGGGAAGGCGGGTCGACCTTGAGGGTCGCGCGACCGCAGACAGTGACGGGGGGTATAGGGCTGCCGACTTTGAAGGTTACACTGGAAGTCTAAACCTAGGAGTGTGGCCGTGCAGAGGTGGGGAAGGACATAGAGACGGAAATTTTTGAACTCCCTTCCCTGGACTGTGCGGTTTGTGACACAAAACCCCTTTATCTCCACTGATGTGAACCGGAGGCCAGGGAGATTTTTTGCTTAACAGGGTGGACGAGGAGAGAACAGCGCCTTGCCGTGTCGGGGTGTATGAAGCTCTCCGTGCTCCCAGAGTCGATTAGGCAGGACGTCTCGTGCCAGTTGATGAATACAGTCGTTGTAGCAGTTGAGAGTGTTCGAGGCCGGGACTGATCCAGAGTCACCAAGGCTAATCGCAGCAGTTTGAGTGTTGTTTTGGGGCAGTGTGTGGTCAGCCGAGTTGGGGGCCTGGGGATTCATCCAAGTTGGCGGCTCCCATCGGTCGCACATGGCTGGGGGTGCACAAAATGGCGGCGCCCATCCCTCTAACGTGGCGTCCGTGGGAAAAGATGGCGGCGCCCGGGGTCCGCACGTGGCCCTGGAGTAGGAAGATGGTGGCGACCGCTGGCCGCACGGGGACCGTGGAGAGGTTTGTGGTGGCTGTCCGCATTCGCCGCCGGAGACCGCGGCGACCGCACGGGCCTGGCATACCCCCACGAAATGGCCCTTTTTGCCGCATCCCTTGCAGGTGGATGCGTGGGCCGGGCAGCGCTGGCGGGGGTGCTTGGCCTGCCCGCAAAAGTAGCAGCGGGGCCCTCCGGGTTTACAGGCCGCCTTATAGTGCAGGCTTGTGGGGGGATGTTTCGGGGTCAGCTGCGGAGGGGTTCCACGCCGCCCAGAGGGCTGCCGCGTGGTCAGGAACGTAAGCGCGAGTGTTTCTGGAGGCCACGTCCAGGGAGCTGGCACGGGCCCATGCCTCCTTGAGACCTAGAGTGTCTTTCGTAGCAGGTACACTATCCTCACAAATCAGGTGGATTTGTGAGGATAGTGTACCTACCACGAAAGAGTCCCGGACTAAGAGTTCAGTGTGTTCGCTCACTGAAATTTGCGGGCAGCTGCAGTTTCTCCCCAACACCAGGAGTGCACGGTAGAATTCTTCCAGCGATTTCCCCAGGGATTTGTCACCTCGTTGCAAGCAGGTGCTGGGCGTAGACCTGGTTTACCGGGCGAATATAGTGTCCTTTTAGCAGCTCTATTGCTGCATCAAAGTCTTCCGCTTCCTCGATGAGGGTGTAAATCTCCGGGCTCACCCTTGAGTGCAGGACATGCAGTTTCTGCTCTCCCGTGGGTGTGTTTTCAGCCGTCTCGAGATACCCTTTAAAACACGCCAGCCAGTGCTTAAAGATTGCCGCTGAGTTCGCCGCGTGGGGGCTGAGTTGCAGACACTCCGGCTTGATTCGGAGCTCCATCCTTTCTTCTTAAAAAAACTAGCTTATTAAATTGATGCACGATCAATGACCACTAAAGCGAGGTTGTAGTCCAACCGAAGGCTTTAATCTAGATGTTTCCCCCAGCAGCTCAGGTACAGAATGAAGGCTGCTGGGGCGGCACGGGCTCTTGTACCCCACATTGCAGGGCGGAGCTACCATACATCTTAACCAATAGAAAGCATACAGTTTCCACCAATGGTGCTCCAGCCTATCAGGTACCGTAATACCTCGACTACCACTCTCTCACACTTGACCACACCTCTCTCACACATAAACACACACAGATTTCCCCCCCCCTCACACAAATACATGTACTTTCACTCACTGTCTCTCACACACAGACTGACTTCTCCATTCTCTCTCACACTCACCTTCCTCTCTCTCTCTCACACTCTCCTCTCTCATACACACTCTCACCTCTCTCTCTCACATGCCCCCACACACACACTCCGCTCTCTCTCACGCATACACTCTCCTCTCTCATACATGTGTCTGTCTCTCTCTCCTCTCTCTCTCTCTCTCTCTCTCTCTCTCTCTCTCTCTCTCTCTCTCTCTCTCTCTCTCTCTCTCTCTCTCTCTCTCTCTCTCCTCCCTCCCTCCCTCCCTCCCTCTCTCTCTCTCTCTCTCTCTCTCTCTCTCTCTCTCTCTCTCTCTCTCCTCTCTCTCCTCTCTCTCTCTCTCCTCCTCTCTCTCTCCTCTCTCTCTCTCTCTCTCTCTCCTCTCTCTCTCTCTCTCTCTCTCTCTCTCTCTCTCTCTCTCTCTCTCTCTCTCTCTCTCTCTCTCTCTCTCTCTCTCTCTCTCTCTCTCTCTCTCTCTCTCTCTCCTCTCCTCTCTCTCTCTCTCTCTCACATTCACCTCTCTCTCTCTCTTTCAGTCACCTCTCTCTCTCTCTTTCAGTCACCTCTCTCTCTCTCTTTCAGTCACCTCTCTCTCTCTCTCTTTCAGTCACCTCTCTCTCTCTCTCTTTCAGTCACCTCTGCCTCGCACTCTCCCTCTCACACTCTCCCTCACCCCCACTCACTCACTCTCTCTCACACATTCACCTCTCTCTCTCCCTCACACCCACACGCCCTCTCTCTCTCTCTCTCTCTCTCTCTCTCTCTCTCTCTCTCTCTCTCTCTCTCTCTCTCTCTCTCTCTCTCTCTCACACCCGCACACACACCCGCGCACCCACACACACCCGCACCCACACACACCCGCACCCACACACACGCGCACCCACACACACGCGCACCCACACACACGCGCACCCACACACACGCGCACCCACACACACGCGCACCCACACACACACTCTGCACTCACTCACTCACTCACTCACTCACTCACACCTCTCTGTCTCTGTCTCTCTCTCTCTCTCTTTCCCCCCCCCCTCATACTCGCCTCACCCTTACACAGACACTCACCTCTGTCACGCACTCTCACACGCGCGTGCACACGCACACACGCACTCGCCTCTCCCTCGTGCACTCGCCCTTCACACGCACTCTACCTCTTTCTCGTTCACACACTCTCACCTCCCTGTTCATTTCTCCATGACCACTTCCTCTCCCGTTCCGTGGCTGAGGCCTAACCCGCTCCACTGTTCCAAGGCTCTCTGCCTTGCTTGGTACCTCAATACAGACTTTGCCACTATTTCCAGCTCGTCCAATCAGGGGCAGGCATCTATGCATTGGCTGTTTCGGAACACAGCAGCGTAAAAAAACTGCTTTTAATTGGACAAACTGGAAAGGACAGCATGTTTGCTGGGCCTGCCACAGAAGCCCTGGATGTCTTCCCACGCCAATCCCTGGGACCTGCAGAATCCCTACATGTGCCCAATGCCAACCACTGGATCCTGCAGAAACCCTGGATGTATCCAAAGGGAATCCCCGGGTCCCGGGGAACCCACTTCGGGAGTGCTGCAATAAGGAATTTGGGAGAAACTTCTTTTTTGAGTAGAACGTTTTTTTTTCTTTCATGGAATGTGGGCACCTTTAGGAAAGTCAGCATTTGTTACTCATCCCTAATTGCCCTTAAACTGAGCAGCTCGCTGGGCCATTCCAGTGGTCACATTGAGAGCCAGTCACGTTGTGGGTCTGGAGTCACATGTAGGTCTGACCATGTCAGTATGGCAGATTTCCTCCCTTAAAGGGGCATTAGGGACCAGGCGGGTTTTTGTTTTAAGCAATTGATAGTTTATGGCCACCAGTACCAGACTAGCTTTATAACCCTTATTTATTTATTGAATTTAAATTCCACCAGCTGCCGTGATGGGATTTGAACCCATGTCCTCCGAGCATTAACCTGTGCCTCACTAGTCCAGTGACATCACCACGACACCACCATCTCTTCATGTCCCTGAACCGGCCACCACATGGAATGAATGAGGCAAATAGCATTGATGCAAGTAAGAAAAAGAATGAGTACCTAAGGGATAGGATGACTTGAGGTAACGTGAGAGGAGGCTGGGGTGGAGCATGAAGGCCTGTTTCTGTGCGAATAAATACTAAGTAATTCTTCCCTTCTAGGGGCGGCATGGTAGCACAGTGGTTAGCACTGCTGCCTCACAGCGCCAGGGACCCGGGTTCAATTCCGGCCTCGGGTGACTGTCTGTATGGAGTCTGCACGTTCTCCCAGTGTCCGTGTGGGTTTCCTCCGGGTGCTCTGGTTTCCTCCCACAGTCCAAAGATGTGCAGGTTGGGTGGGGTTCCCAAGAGAGGGTGGGGATGTGGGCCTAAGTGGGGTGCTCTTTCAGAGGGTCGGTGCAGACTCGATGGGCCAAATGGCCTCCTTCTGCACTGTAGAAATTCGATGTATTCTAAGATGAAGGAATAATCACGACATTATGGAGAGCAGAGGAACTCACTCATTCAGTTATGGAGCAACACAGATAGAATACCAAACGGTGAAACCTGTTTCCTCCCTTGGGCAGAGATAGGGAAGGCATTGGGTATAAATGGAAAGTGCTCAGTCGCAAATGAGGGATTTCAGCAATGGTGGGAAACACTCCGCCCATTAGTGTTCGGAGTGCAGCCCAGGAGACATTTTGTTGACCATTGCCCACACACACAGTCACCACATTTCCGTCTGCGTATTCCTTTCCTGCCGGTGTGACTGGAGTGATCCACAAGTAAAGTGAGTTCTCCAGGACCTGAACGATGGGTCCAAGCTCCGGGGCACAAAGAGGGGGTTATCACAAATTGGTGGCCAGCGGGGACAGTGAGAGAAGGTTGACGTGCGACCCAAACTGTTTCCAAATCCTGAGGGAGGGGACCACCACAGGGCTCGAGGAAAGACCGACCGGGGAGAAGAGCAGCGGTGTGGCAAATGTGACGTGTAGGGAGGAGGCTGTGGCGCAAGACCGTGCTTCCCATTTCACTCCAACTCCACCCAGGGTCACCGAACCATTGCAGGATTATCCGTACATTGGCATCCCAGTAATAAAACAGGAGATTCGGGAGAGTTAATCCTCCCGATCCCCTGTCTCTCTGAAAGGGAGCGTTCCGGACTCCGGGGCTCTTACCCTCCCAGATAAAAGCTGATATTAATTTGTTAACTATAATAAGAAATGCTTTGGACAAGAAAATGGGGATACATCGAAATAAGAATCAACCTTGGGGAGGCAAATGAAGTGAGGTATGTGCTGATTGCTCACAACATTGACTGTGAGAGCCGTGTGCTCCCTCTGACGTCCAAAGTGCAAACATTTCTCTTGTTTTTACCATTTGAAGTTGATGATCGTTCGATTGAGACATGAATGATTTAAGCATTTTCTATCACTTGTTCTGAAATATTCAGCGTGTGTTAAATGTATTTAATCTTATTCATGGAGCCACGTTTAATGAACAAGACCTATTTCAATCTTGCAGCCCATTAAGATAAAGGAGGGACACTCACGCGGCCCACTCACTCGCCCAGGTTACCCATCACCGGATTACAGCGATCATTTCATGAGTTCGAAGGACACGGAAGAGTTTGATTTTTCTCCATTGTCCAACGGCAATGTGGAATGTCCAACCACCTGATTTGGCTGGCTTCCGCTGATGTCTGTGTGTTTGCCCGACGAGTAGCAGGTGGCAACACTGCTTTAGACTTGGCATTCACTCCAAATAGGGTCAGGAAATTGTGTGTCTCGAAAGTACTAGTGACATGCCATTCAAGCCGAACTTTACCCTAGTTGGCCTATTCTCAAAAGCATTAATCAAATCATCTCCACCAAGAGATTGCAGACACGGACGTAGCTAAACACAGTGAAAGTTTACAGGTCTCCAATCCAAGGGTGTGGCCTCACAGTTCCTGATGCCAGCTTGCTCTGCACAATCTTCAACAACAATGTTGTTAGAGAAGCGTAAAGGATGCATTTTAAAAAACATTATTTTACGAGATGTGGGTGTTGCCGACTAGGCCGACATTTATTGCCCATCCCTAGTTGCCCTTCAGAAGGTGATGGTGAGTTGCCTTCTTGAACTGCTGCAGTTCCTGAGGTGTAGGTACACCCACTGTGCTGTTAGGGAGGGTGTTCCAGGATTTTGACCCAGCGACAAGTGAAGGAACTGTGATATATTTCCAAGTTAGGATGGTGAGTGACTTGGAGGGGGACCTCCAGGTGGTTCAGTTCCCAGATATCAGTTGCTCTTGTCTTTCTAGGGTCGTGGGTTTGGAAGGTGCTGCCTAAGCAGCCTTGGCGAGTTCCTGCAGTGCATCTTGTAGATGGTACACACTGATGTTGCAGTTTATCAGTAGTGGAAGGAATGAATGTTTGTGGGAGGGGGAGCAATCGAGTTGGCTGCGTTGTCCTGGTTGATGCTGAGCCTTTAGAGTGTTGTTGGAGTTGCACTGACATGTAAACTGTATTGCAACGCACTTGACCTCGTCCTCACCAACCTGCCTGCCACAGATACATGACCGTATCTGTAGGAGTGACCAAGTCCTTATGGAGACAAATGCCACTCTTCACATTGAGGATACCCTCCATCGTGTTGTGTGGTGCTACCACCGTGCTAAATGGGATGGAGTTCGAACAGACTTAGCTGCTCAACACTGGGCATCCATGAGGCTCTGTGGGCCATAAGCAGCATCTGACATGTGGGAGGCTTTCAAATGTCAGTTGAAAGGATTTCAGAACCAGCATGTTCCTGTGCGGAAGAAGGATAAATACGGCAAATTTCAGGAACCTTGGATAACGAAAGATATTGTAGGCCTCGTCAAAAAGAAAAAGGAGGCATTTATCAGGGCTAGAAGTCTGAGAACCGACGAAGCCTGTGTGGAATATAAGGAAAGTAGGAAGGAACTTAAGCAAGGAGTCAGGAGGGCTAGAAGAGGTCACGAAAAGTCATTGGCAAATAGGGTTAAGGAAAATCCCAAGGCTTTTTACATGTACATAAAAAGCAAGCGGGTAGCGCGGGAAAGGGTTGGCCCACTGAAGGATAGGCAAGGGAATCTATGTGTGGAGCCAAAGGAAATGGGCGAGGTACTAAATGAATACTTTGCATCAGTATTCACCAAAGAGAACAAATTGGTGGATGTTGAATCTGGAGAAGGGTGTGTAGATAGCCTGGGTCACATTGAGATCCAAAATGGCGAGGTGTTGGGCGTCTTGAAAAATATTAAGGTAGATAAGTCCCCAGGGCCTGATGGGATCTACCCCAGAATACTGAAGGAGGCTAGAGAGGAAATTGCTGAGGCCTTGTCAGAAATCTTTGGATCCTCACTGTCTTCAGGTGATGTCCCGGAGGACTGGAGAATAGTCAATGTTGTTCCTTTGTTTAAGAAGGGTAGCAAGGTTAATCCAGGGAACTACAGGCCAGTGAGCCTTGCATCAGTGGTAGGGAAATTACTGGATCGAATTCTTCGAGACAGGATCTACTTCCATTTGGAAGCAAATGGACGTATTAACGAGAGGCAGCATGGTTTTGTGAATGGGAGGTAGTGTCTCACTAACTTGATAAGAGTTTTTCAAAGAGGTCACCAAGATGATTGATGCAGGTAGGGCAGTGGATGTTGTCTATATGGACGTCAGTAAGGCCTTTGACAAGGTCCCTCATGGCGGACTGGTACAAAAGGTAAATTCACGTGGGATCAGGTGTAAGCTGGCAAGATGGATACAGAACTGGCTAGGTTATAGAAGGCAGAGAGTAGCCATTAAAGGGTGCTTTTCTGATTGGAGGGCTGTGATTAGTGGTGTTCCGCATGAGACCTTTGCTGTTCGTAGTATATAGAAATGATTTGGAGGAAAATGTAACTGGTCTGATTAGTAAGTTTGCAGACGACACAAAGGTTGGTGGAATTGCGGATAGCGACGAGGACTGTCAGAGGATACAGCAGGATTTAGATTGTTTGGAGACTTGGGCGGAGAGATGGCAGATGGAGTTTAATCCAGACAAATGTGAGGTAACGCATTTTGGAAGGTCTAATGCAGGTAGGGAATATACAGTGAATGGTAGAACCCTCAAGAGTATTGAAAGTCAAAGAGATCTAGGAGTACAGGTCCACAGGTCATTGAAAGGGGCAACACGGGTGGAGAAGGTAGTCAAGAAGACACCACCCACCAGGTACACGGTACATACTCGTGCAACTCGGCCAACGTTGTCTACCTCATACGCTGCAGGAAAGGATGTCCCGAAGCGTGGTACATTGGCGAAACCATGCAGACGCTGCGTCAACGAATGAACGGACATCGCGTGACAATCACCAGGCAGGAATGTTCCCTTCCAGTCGTGGAACACTTCAGCAGTCAAGGGCATTCAGCCTCTGATCTCCGGGTAAGCGTTCTCGAAGGCGGCCTTCAGGACGCGCAACAACGCAGAATCGTCGAGCAGAAACTTGTAGCCAAGTTCCGCACACATGAGTGCGGCCTCAACCGGGACCTGGGATTCGTGTCGCAGTCCATTCATCCCCCACCATCTGGCCTGCGAAGTCCTACCAACTGTCCTGGCTTGACACAATTCACACCTCTTTAACCCGGGGTTACCCCATCTCTGGATCTGTAAAGATTTAATCACCTGCTAATGCTCGCATTCCAAGCATTGTCTGGCATCTTTGAATTTGTCTATACATATGTTTCTGGAACATACCTCTTCATTCACCTGAGAAAGGAGCAGCGCTCCGAAAGCTAGTGATTCGAAACAAACCTGTTGGACTTTAACCTGGTGTTGTAAGACTTCATGCTATCCTTCCTCAGAGAAGGAGACCAAAACTCTGCACACTACTTCCAAATGTGGCCTCACCAAGGCACTGTACAATTGCAGCAATATATCCCTGCTTCTATACTCAGCCTCTTGCAGTGAAGGCCAACATACCATTAGCCTTCTTTACCGCCTGCTGCACCTGCATGCTTACCTTCAGCGAATGCTGCACACTCCCACCTCCCAATTTACAACCATTCAGGTAGTAATCTGCCTTCCTGTTTTTGCTTCCAAAATTAATAACCTCACACTTATGCAAATTATACTGCATCTGCCATTGGTTTTCCCACTCGCCCAACCTGTCCAGATCTTGCTGTAGTATCCCTGCATCCTCGTCACTATTCACCCTCCCACCTAATTTGGTATCAAACTTTGAGATGTTACATTTTGTTCCCTCATCCAAATCATTAATATTGCGAATAGCTGGGGTCCCAGCACCGATCCCTGCGGTACCCCACTGGTTACTGCCTGCCAATTTGAAAAGGACCCATTAATCCCTACTCTCTGTTTCCTCTCTGCCAACCAGTTTTCTATCCACCTTAATACATTTCCCCCAATCCCATGCGCTTTAATTTTTCACAATCTCGTATGCAGGACTTTGTCAAACGCCTTCTGAAAGTCCAAATATACCACATCGACTGGCTCCCCCTTGTCGACTGTACTGGTTACCTCTTCAAAGAATTCCAACAGATTTGTCAAGCATGATTTCCCCTTCATAAATCCATGCTGACCCTGACTGATCCTGCCACTGATTTCTAAATGTTCTGCTATAAAGTCCTTGATAATGGATTCAAGCATTTTCCCCACTACCGATGTTGGGCTTACTGGTCTATAATTCCCTGCTTTCTCTCTACCTCCCTTTTTGAATATCGGAGTGACGTGAGCTACCCTCCAATCTGCAGGGACAGTTCCAGAGTCTATAGAATCCTGGAAGATGACCACCAATGCATCCACTATTTCTAGAGCCATCTCCTTAAGCACTCTGGGATGCAGATTCTCAGGCCCTGGGGATTTATCCACCTTCAATCCCATCCGTTTTCCCAGCACCATTTCTCTACTAATGTTGATCTCCCTCAGTTCTTCCCTCTCACTAAACCTATTAACATATTAACAATAAACATATTAATCTTTTTGCAAAGAATGACACCAGCATTGTGAATTATATCATTTGTTGCCACGTTAGGCAGACAGTTTCTGATTTTAAAATGATCGCCATTCTTGAAACCACTCTTAACGTCTATTTGTGAATAATACTTGTATCAGGTATCTCCTGTTGCCTAACTGATACAATGAGGGTACCATCTTGGCCTTTTCTAGAGCTGCCCTTTGCATCACCTTTTGTCTTAACTATGTAAGGTGGGAGGGGTCGGGGTGGAAATACGGTAGCAGACAACAGGGTCTGAACTCCGGATGCCATGAAATGGTAGATGCCAGAACATAACCGCAATCCTTCCCACGCCAAGGGCTGGGTTTTCGCTCCCAAGTTGGGATTGCAGGGTTGAGAGAACTTCCAACTCCACAAACCAGATTTACATCCCAACTTCCAACTCCACAAACCAGATTTACATCCCAAGAGTGCTGGCAGGTGTCTGGCTCTCCAATCCTGGAAAGAGCTTGGAGGCAGCTACAAGATCTGCCAAATGCAGGGGCGGGTGGTTGAAAAGGCCCATCTCTGCTCTGGGAATCCATCCCAGTTACAATGGAAGCAATAGAACAAATAGCAGCTCTCTATCCATCGTCTCTCATCTCTTACTCGCTCATCTCCACACACTCCCCATGCCCCATCCCTGCCAACTCATGCCACCTCATGCTCCACCAATCCCTCCCCAGAGCGCCTCATGCCCTCTATAGGAGCTGATTGTTATTGTCCCTTGTTATAGTTCCAGTTGATGTTATAACTGGACGGGAAGATCCCAGGATGCAACCCTGGCTTCAAAGGCCGTAACATTTTTTTTTTTTTTTACTAAAACATGGAGGAACAGTCACTGGAGCACTAATTAGTTTTAATAAGATGAAAAAAATGGATAAAAATGAAAAAATGGAGTGTGTTACAATACTTCCCCTTTTACCTTAACAATTACACACCGATTTTAGGATTGACATGGATTACAAGGTGCATCTTAATCTACAATGGTATCATGACCACACAAAAGTCCCTTTTAAGCACTCCGGATGACTGTGGACAAATACACTCGCCCCTCTGAACCCAAGTTATTATCTATGGATTTCTCCTCACAAACGCCCCAGATAATGTCACATGTGAGTTTCCAAACTCCACTCCCAAAAACACGCTTCTCATAATAATGCTTTCCTTTAAGCGGTTTGCATTCCAAAATCCAGACCAGGTTTCCAAATGACACCTTTAAACAAAGCTTCCACTCCATTTTTAACATGAAATCCAGTCCAGGATTTCACACCAACCCCATTTAGGTTTCCTTTGTCTTCACTGCTTTCATACAAACTCCGAGATCCAGCCACCGATTTCCGTATTTATTTCAACACTCATTCTGCAGGCTCTAGTAAAATCTCTCATCCTAAAAATCACTTCTGATATCTTTCTGGCATCTCGGCCTTCTTCTTAGCTCGGTCTGTCTTTACTGAACAGTGCTCTGTTATAGTACCTTTAACCTGCGACTTCTTTGAAGCTTCTCTTTATTTCTCTAGTTTCTTTAACTAGCTGCTCTTCAGATTTATGCCCTTCGCTTTCTTAATCATTACTCCAGGGCATGGTCTTCTAGCAAAGCTGAGAGAGATGTTCCCTCTCTAGCTTTCTAAACCAAGTGTTTTTAGTAGAGCTAACCAAAACTTTAAAGCTTCTCTACTTTACAAGGCTCCAGTTGCTAAGCAACATCAACATGCTTATGCCTTTTATTTATTCTTCACGCCATAGTCCTCTCTAAGCACGATAGAAATACAGGTGAAACTTAAGCAATCCCCACAAATACAAAGACCTTTGTCCAACATCAATCTAACTATGGGTTTTGCCTTTCCAGGCACAGAAATATTAACTCAAACACACTTAAAACTATTATTTCTAATGTTCACCATTTCAAATCTAATTCCCTCAAAACTACCTTTGTTTTCCGAGAACTATTCCCCTCTACCTACCCTCATGGTCGCACATCCTCTATATGCCAAACTATGCCCCCCTACGTACCAAGGGCAGCACGGTGGCATTGTGGATAGCACAATTGCTTCACAGCTCCAGGGTCCCAGGTTCGATTCCGGCTTGGGTCACTGTCTGTGCGGAGTCTGCACATCCTCCCAGTGTCTGCGTGGGTTTCCTCCGGGTGCTCCGGTTTCCTCCCACAGTCCAAAGATGGGCAGGTTAGGTGTATTGGCCATGATAAATTGCCCTTAGTGTCCAAAATTGCCCTTAGTGTTGGGTGGGGTTACTAGGTTATGGGGATAGGGTGGAGGTGTTGACCTTGGGTAGGGTGCTCTTTCCAAGAGCTGGTGCAGACTCGATGGGTCGAATGGCCTCCTTCTGCACTGTAAATTCTATGATAATGATAATGATCACTCACCACACTTTCCAATTCCCCCAATCATCGCTATGGCCCTTTATAGCCCCATGCCAATTTAGTGCCATCTCCTAACCCATGCCCCCACCCACCATCTTTTGCCCTTATACGCTCTGTGCCAACTCACTGGGCTGCTGAGCATACCTCCGGAATCATGGTGATATGAGAAAGTTTTAAGTGTCTGTTGCAGACTTCACTTTTTAAAAAAGACGCTCATTCGTAAAAACCCAATCAATTAATTTAAATTCCGTCAACTTGTTAATCCTAGATTAAAAACAAATATTTCAGGGAAGTAGTCAACCCCTGATGAAAACCAACACTTCCTTCAAGTACTTATTTGCTTATGAAAATATACATTTCTATTCATAGCTCCACATCAACGATAGCTTATTTCTTTATAAACACTTGGAGCTGTCAATCAAACTGTAAATTTACAGGTTCCTACTGTGATATTAATGTGGAGATGCCGGCATTGGACTGGGGTGGGCTCAGTAACAGCACCAGGTTTAAAGTCCAACAGGTTTATTTGGAATCATGAGCTTTCGGAACATAGCTCCTTCAGGTGAGTGAAGAGGTAGGTTACACAAACACAGCATATATAGACCAAGCCAATGATGCAAGATGATACTTTGAATGCAAATCTTGGCAGGGAATTAAGTCTTTACAGGTCCAGATGGTGGACTGGAGAGAGGGATAATTACAGGTTAAAAAGGTGTGAATTGTCTGCACACCTGAGTGACTGCAATTAACAGAAGTTGACTGGTTGTATTTTTAGGGGTAAATCCTGAGGACCTGACCACTGTATTACACACTATAATAAATGCAAGTTTATGCTTTCATATCGAAATCATAAATTACATGACCAGTTTGATATTTTTAAGTGATCAATTTCAAGGCTCTGGTGTAGAACTGGAGGAATAAGGAACATTATTTGAGCGAGGAGGGTTTAACACCAAGGCTGAGATGAAATGTGCTTTAGTCCGCACACCATGAAGGAGAAACAGCACTCGTAGAGTACTGAATGTGGGAATGTTCAGCACCTTCTCTATTGCAATAAATTAGTTAATTCTATTGCCTTTCACATCATTAAAACATTAAAATGATACATTGTGTTACTGAGAGTAATGTCTATCAGTGATTTTCTTTTATTTAGGTCTGTTAATGATTTCTACAGTAGAGCTGGGAGTTGTCAGTCTGTATGGAGTGAAATCGCATGCCTTCATTGCAATGAATAGCAAAGGCCGACTGTATACAACGGTGAGTGAATCCAAATCATCCTGTTTTTTTAAAAAAAACATTCATTCGTATTATCAATCCGTTTCCACTCTTAATTGCACGTTTTGCTAGTTGCTCCCTAGTGAACGAGGGAGTGAATGTTTAAGAGGTCCCAGGGTAAATATTCAGTTTGGGACCTTTAAAATTTTACTAGATGATCATATCAGACATTAGCAACTTAACCAGACAATTTGTGAAGACGCAACTTTCCAATGAATGATGTGAAAAAGTCAGTCAATTACAGAATACTGTCAAACGACCATAAATGTCACGGAAGTTATTTCAGCACACCAATTGTTTGATGACTCAGATAAACACAATGGTGCCTGCCTCTTCCATTCTGGAGTCTATATTACCACACTAGAAAGTGGTGAAATGGAGTAGGAAATGCGGAGAGGGAAAACACAACTTAGCGCATTGAACTCCTTGCTGACATCCAGATGACTTTCACAGGGGCTAGTACCTTGCCTCTCCTCTGCATCCCCTATTGATAACTTGAATGAGATTGGTAAGTCAAGTGTGCACCACGTGCACCCGTTCCAAAATGTACCTGTACTGTGCATTGCTCTGCTATTCTTGCAATTCTTTTCTTAAATTGCGCACAGCAAAAACGGACTGGTGTCAAAATCATTGTCAAGTTCAGCTCTGTACAGATGAGGGGCAGTGAGCAAAGAGGAGCACTACTTATCATCTCGTACTGGAGCTTTTGTGGATTTGTTCTCCACTTTGCAGATTAAGGAAGGTTCTGTTTGGGGAGTTCGGGTCAGATGATCAGGGGTGACACGGTGGTGCAGTGGTTAGCACTGCTGCCTCAGCACCGAGGACCTGGGTTCGATCCTGGCCCCAAGTCACTGTCCGTGTGGAGTTTGCATGTTCTCCCCATGTCTGCATGGGTCTAGACCCCACAACCCAAAAATGTGCAGGGTAGTGGATTGGCCACGCTAAATTGCCCCTTAATTGGAAAACCGATAATTGGGTACTTTAAGTTCTACATTGGCGCAGTAGTTAGCACTGCTGCCTCACTGCACCGAGGACCCGGGTTCGATCTGGGCAACGGGTCACTGTCCGTGTGGAGTTTGCACATTCTCCCCATGTCTGCGTGGGTCGTCCCCCCCCCCCCCCCACATACTATGTGCAGGTTAGGTAGACTGGCCACACTAATTGCCCCTTAATTGGAAGAAAGGAATTAGATCTTTAAAAAATAATAATTTTAAATAACACCGATGGATATTTTATATGGCCACCATTGCAGATACAACAAATAAAAAATTACTATGAACTAACAAATTTATTCTTGAAACAAAAACTGTCTTTCAGGTGGCCTTCAATAATGAATGCGAATTCAGAGAAAGACTCTTGCCAAATCGCTACAACGTGTACGAATCAAAGACGTACCCAGGGATGTACATTGCACTAAGCAAACATGGAAGAGCAAAGAGAGGAAGCAAAGTTTCACCCATCCTGAGAGTTACTCATTTTCTGCCTAGATTGTAAAGAAATGGGGGAAAATCGACACATGAAGTATCGCAAGACATAATATTCATAGAAGTAGGATTGCAGAAGAGTATATGCCATGTACAGGACATTCAAAGATTAATATTAACTTATTAACTTATATGGAAACAGCATTACATGTAAATATGTATTACTTTTTACAGTCATTTTGACACAAGTGAATTACTTCAGTAATGCTGCTTTTAAAAATAAAGGTATGGTTACGGACATTCAAAAAGATCACTCGCCCCATTAAGTCCGATTGTATTGTCAGCCCCAGATATTGAAGAGACCAGCTATCGGTTGCAAAAGGAAATGATGTAGTTTATCACCTCATTGAGGAGAGCCATGTGAGGAACGCATTGACGAAACAAGTTACCAGCTGTGCTAACCTCCTCACACACCTCTGACCTTTAAACCAGCTGAGTGAAGAGAGGTGAAGCATATTGTAGGGTCTACTGGGGATGTTGGAGTTCGGTGTAATTCTTTTCCCCTCCTATTTATTTTGTCCTGTCGGCTCTTCGTCACCTGAAGATTTTGACATCTTTCTGGTCCATGGATCTATGGACTCCTCAGCCTCAAGAGTTCCTGGCTTCATCGGTTAGAAATTGGGTAGAGGCCTGGGTATAACCAGTGGTGCGTAGGCGGTGTGCATTTTAAAGTGGGAAGTGTGAGGATCCTCAAACATTGAGCCTCATTTGAGTGAATTGCCGCTGCCTATCATGCCTGCTGTCGAAGCTTGCTCAGTGACTAATGATCAATTCAGTTTCCCTGTCTCACCAGCATTGGCACTCGAGTGAATCCAGGGATGAGGGTTGACAAAGGGTGATGGCAGACCACTGCTCCTGCCCCAGGGAATTGCAGAGACACTCAGTGGTGATTCTATGGCTCCCCAAGCCTCACATCAAAGTTCATAATAAATTAGCTTACCTTTTGGGCGGGGGCTGCCACTTGCTATGGCTGCAACCATGCCTGAAAAGACAGAGCAGAGCCAGTCTGGTGCCTGTCCCATTCAGTACAATTTCTCAGAGGAACCCTGAAACAGGCATCAGGTCCCATATTATATTGAAGGGGCCTTGTGTCTGTTCTATGCAGGTGGCCTCCTGTCTGTAAATTTCGGAGGTCGACATAGAGTTAGGCATATTTGGGATACAGGGAATAGTTTGAGAAATTTTTGTCACTCCTTTCTGTCTGAAGAAACAGCACAGCGAGGATCAACATCTATCCCTTGATGTCCAGCCAGCACTCTCGAGGAAAAGTTAGACCAGGATGAATTCCAGTTCAGCCCTGTTGCCCCACCCCCTTGCCCACTGAATGGCTGGTGAGCCTGCCAGCACACACTGTTGAGCCTAACTTGAAGACACTCTGGCCAGAAGGAACTAAACCCCAGCAAAAGTGTTGACATCTCTACGAGAAGAAACAAGCAAAACATTTTGGCAGGAGCAAAATGGGCAATTTTCATGCAGGTAATGGCTCTTATCAGAGCTAGACAGAAACTGACAGCAAAAATAAGCAAATTTTGTAGATTGCCAACATATTTAATGAGGCTTTTGAAGCCTTCATTCATATCCAAACAGTTGAGCAGGTTATGTCACATGTGTTCCCTTAGCACCTGTTTAATGCCACTTCTGCCTTTAAACTGCTGGGGCATTCCCAAACAAATTATGGAGCTTTTCATCATTTCTTTCCTCTTCTGATATTAACAGTTAGAAAATTGGATGGGCTAGTTCCAGCCTCTGGAACTTACAAAGGGAAGTATGTTTAAGGACTAGAGAAAAAAAATGGCTATAGATTCTTGTATTTTGCAAGATATATATATATATGATTGGACAACTCCAGTTCTTATTTCCTGGGATTTGCGGCTCTGGGAGGGGGAAGATCAAACAGTAATAAATGGCAGCACGGTGGCGCAGTGGTTAGCACTGCAGTCTCACGGCGCCGAGGTCCCAGGTTCGATCCCGGCTCTAGGTCACTGTCCGTGTGGAGTTTGCACATTCTCCCCGTGTTTGCGTGGGTTTCGCCCCCACAACCCAAAGATGTGCTGGGTAGGTGGATTGAACACTAAATTGCCCCTTAATTGGAAAAAATGAATTGGGTACTCTAAATTTGTTTTTGTTTTTTAAAGTGATAAATGTCCAGAAGTAATAATCTCGACAATGGTACCCACAATAAGGAAGCCGATGAAAAGAAAACCTTTTCAGTATACTGGAAAGCTCATCTGGAGATAGCAGTACACTTGACAATTTTAAGACACAGTGCAGTATCATAGGTGCCTAATCATATGGGAACAGCAAAGAATTTGCAGATTTGTCAGAAATTATGCATTTGTACTCTTACAGAATTATAGAATCGCTACACTGCAGAAGGAGGTCATTCAGCCCATCGGGTCCTCACTGACCCCTGAAAGAGCACCCCCCCCATGCCCACTCCCCCGTAACCCTACCAAACCTCTGGACATTAAGGGGCGATTTAGCCTGGCCAATCCACCTGCACATCTTTGGACTGTGGGAGGAAACCGGAGCACACACGGGGAGAAAGTGCACACTCTACATAGACAGTCACTCAAAGTCAGAATCGAACCTGGGCCACTGGTGCTGAGGTAGCTGTGCTAACCACTGTGCCGCCGCTTTGCCCCTCGTCGTTATTTTGCAAATACAATACGTATGTGCGTTTTGGCCAATTGTAGTAAGTGGGAGAATTTCCTCCTTTGCGTTCTTGTGATTCTGAAGGTTCTGAAGGTATCACCTGAAAATCTGGTGTGAACATATTCAACAGTGATTTTCAAAAAGGAATAGGTTAAATATTTGAAAAGAAGGCATTTCCAAATCAATGGTCTTGGAAATGCCTTCACCTGAGGAAGGAGCAGCGCTCCGAAAGCTAGTGACATCGAAACAAACCTGTTGGACTTTAACCTGGTGTTGTAAGACTTCTTACAAGTCTATGGAGAAAGAGAGGGGAGTGGGGTGAAATAGGTACTTCTTAGTACACACACGATGGGCCAAATGGCCTCTTTCTGTTCTGCTTGATTCTGTTATTTCCTCTGTTGTTTGTAGGGGTCAAACCTATGGGTATAAAAGATTACATAACAACTTTGTAAAAGCTGGGGTGGCGCAGTGGTTAACACTGCTGCCTCACGGCGCCGAGAACCTGGGTTCGATCCGGGTCACTGTCCGTGTGGAGTTTCCACATTCTCCCCATGTCTGCATAGCTCACGAGCCCCAACCCAAAGATGTGCAGGGTAGGTGGATTGACCACAATATGTTGCCCCCTAATTGGAAAAAAGTATTGTGTACTCTAAATTTATAAAAGTTAAAAATATATATATTTTTTATAAAAGCAAAATACTGCAGATGCTGGAGATCTGAAAACAAAAGAATTATTGAAATACTCAGTAGGTCTAGCAGCACCTGGAGAGAGAGAAACAGGGCTGATGTTTTGAGTCAAATATGATCCTTTTTGGGAACCCAGTTCTGGAGATGGGTCTAGTTGGCTCACTGTTAATTATGTTTTTCTCTCCGCACATGAGCAATTTTACTGCAAACAGAGCAGAGGTCCCCACTAAAACTTTATTGAAATTTTAAAGCTAGATTATGTTTTAGCGATCGGCTACTGACAGATGTTCTGAATTACAAGCTCATTAGGACACGGGTGTTGGACAATTAACATTGCTGCTCCACATTGTTTAGACATGGCGAGCTCAGTGGCTTTTGCTGGAATGTCCTTCTGTGTCCGTGTGAGTGAATAAATGTTGGATGAGGATGAGGAATGAAGTTAAGCTATGGTCACACATCTTGCTGCCATCCAGCCTGTGATTTTTCTTCCATTGCCTTAAGGGTTAGGAGATTGAATCTTGGTGAGTGCAGAAGCAGTATACCACAGAAACATTGTGTGTTTTCAAGAAGCCGTTAGATACAGCACTTGGGGTGAAGGGGATTAAAGGAAAAGGGAGGGAAAAGGTGGGATTAAGTTGTTGAGTTGGACGATCGGCCATCATAATAAATGGCGGAGCAGGCTTGAAAGGCCGAATGGACTCCTGCTACTATTTTCTATGTTTTTATGTTAATACATGGGCCTAATGGTTTTAGGCTGAAACATGATGAATCAATATGAAGTGGGTGAGGTACTGGAGGAGAACTGGCACTTGTGGACATCCACCCAATAAAGAGTCGGAGGGGGGAAAATTGGGGAAACGAGGAAAGTTTGGACAGTCCTTTCAAATAAAGATTCAAAAAGTGTTCCATATATATTTGGGGTGTCCAGTGGAATACTTTTGGATATTGATTTCTAGATTTATCGCACTGTGCGACCTGTCGTTAGTCTTATTTTTGATTATTCCCCCTCCAAATATAACTCTCAGCTGGTAACAAAAAACATAAGCAATGGACTGAACCCCAATATCAACCTCCCTACTGAATTGGGAGGGAATCCATTGTCGCAATTAATCAGAACTTCAAAAAAACAATGTAGCGAACCCTGTGTAAATTAACATTGTTGTAACATATTTTCATGTGGATTTGACATTCGGGTGGTTTTGAGAGTCACCCCTATGTAGGCTGATAAGTTGGGGCTGACATTTGCTAGCTTAGTATTATTGCATATTATCTAAATGTTCACCATGTTTGCAAATGTAATTACTGCTGTAATTTGGGGATTAAATGCAATTTATCAACAAAATTCTACCGAGCAGTGTAAACTGCTGAAATCTATACTGCTTTGAAGTTGAAACATTGCAACACGTATAGTTGTAATTTTTGTAACTTTCTGTGAATTGTATTTCAAATCTATTACTTGTAAATGTGTATCTTTTGAATGGTGCTTCTGTTTTTAAATGAAACTTTATCGTTTCACCTACTTGAGAGCTGCTTTGGGACAGAATGCTGGCACTGGGTTCCATAGCGAGCTAGGTGTTACAACGGTGGCAATGGGCACCAGCATTTTATTTTGCTTTCAGGATTGATTGTCATTCATTATTCATGGATGATTATAATGGGAGAGGATGTACACCCAGTGGAATTCTTTTGAGTATGATAGACATCTGAAAGTGAATGCAAGACAATACTCTGAATCAATCAAAAAGATTCAGTTTGCCTCCTGGACTGCAAAAGGAAAAACCCAAAATGATACAATCAATGGGTGATCCCTTCAGTTAATTCCTGCCTTGTGTTCACTCCAAACGTCCGTGTAATGGTAAAAGCATATACTGTTAAATTCGTAGAGCAGTTCTGTTCAGTTTGGAGGCTATGTTTGAGATGCTGGTGGCTGTCAGTACAGGCTGTCTCTGTGAAAAACAGCTAATTATCTCTTATGTAGTTAAATTGTATATGTTGTGTTGCCCTATTATGTATTTTCTTTTATTCCCTTTTCTTCTCATGTACTTAATGATCTGTTGAGCTGCTCGCAGAAAAATACTTTTCACTGTACCTCGGTACACGTGACAATAAACAAATCCAATCCCTGGATTTATGTAGTGCCTTTTAATGTGACAGCACCTCGAGCTGCTTCACCCAGGCTAAGTCTGGAGTACAAATAGAACAGACATTCTGCATCAAGAGCACCCCAAAAGCAATAATGAAAGAAATGGCTAGTCTGTTTCCTTAGTGGCGTTTGGCTGCTCGATACGGGGGAAAATCCTTGCCCTCCTTCAATGTAACGCTGTGGGATCATTAAAATGGACTTGTACAACCATAGTAGGATCTCGGTTTACTGCATTGTATAAAAGGATGGAAGGAGCTGGAAAATGTAGCAGCAGATGTAATATATGGAGGATATACATGGATTAGTGTGGCTTATGAAACTTGAAACCTTGTGTAGAACAGTCTTATCCAGCTCACAAAGGTTACAATTTCAAGTGAATGACCTGAATCACGAGTGGTTGATTTCCATATCTATCTCCATATGTGATTTATTTGTACGCCTCCTCGTATCTCTTACTTTAAAGATTTACGGTTGGTTGCATTGTATTGTATTTGCATTTTGTGATGTCCTAAGTTAGAAAAGTGATCACAATGAGCTTAAGAAACAGGCTCACGTTTGAGTAAAGTAAAAGTGAGACAAAAGCAGGAAACACATATAGAAAGACGTAGACAGTGACTGACCAAGAGGAAATAGAGAGCTTTAGTGAGATGAATGAGTAGGGAAAGGCCGGTATGACGAGGGAGAGTGTAAGTAATTGTCAGTTAGTGGAAGAGAGTATATAGAAAAACAATTCCAACAACAGTACAGGAGACCCATAATCCTTTACTCTTCACCCTATACTCTTAGATTAAGTTCTAAAGTAACTGGCCGTCACAATAATTTGCACATAAGCTTTTTTGAGGATTTTCATGGATTTGATATTGTTTAGCCCAATATTTTTGTGTGCAATGAAGTGATTGTTTATGCTTTCTGGTGGGCAGAACTCTTAGGAAATGTTCAGCTGGAGGATGGAGTGAGTTATCGTGAAAGCCGATTGCTCGAGAGATGAATTGTAATGAAAGCAAATGAGGTGAAATGGCATTTGGCTCCCACAGTGGTTAAGCAAGTGAGTTCTTAAATGGCACATACCATTATGAGGTTGAAGGTTCGATCCCCAGTCTGTGATCAGCTGATCTCAGCTAAGGCAGGAGTAGGGGCAATCTGGCTGGCACTCTCTGGGGTGTTCCTTAGGGAAGTGAACATTGAACAGGTCTCTTCCCCATTGATCACTGTCCAACTAACCTTGCGGTTTGTAGAATGCGGAAATATTAGATGAAGATAGGTTTGAGGTGTGGTAGGTGATGGTCATAAGTCTCCAGACTGTTGAAGCTCACAAGAATACTGATCACTTGTGTGATATATAAGTGGGGAACTGAATTTGAATGTTGCTGATCTTCAGGGGAAGAAGGGAGCTGAGAAAATTTGTGAGGGAGCAAAAGCGGGCAAAATGTGATAATATCAGGATGTAACATGGTTTGATTTTAACTAATTAAATTTAAGGAATTCAGTATGTTGCATGGTAGCACAGTGGTTAGCTCTGTTGCTTCACAGCTCCAGGGTCCCAGGTTTGATTCCCAGCTTGGGTCACTGTCTGCGTGGAGTCTGCACGTTCTCCCCGTGTCTGCGTGGGTTTCCTCCGGCTGCTCCGGTTTCCTCCCACAGTCCAAAAGATGTGCAGGTTAGGTGGATTGGCCATGCTAAATTGCCCTTGGTGTCGAAAAAGGTTAGGTGGGGTTACGGGGAAGGGGTGGAGGTGTGGGCTTAAATAGGGTGCTCTTTCCAAGGGCCGGTGCAAACTCAATGGGCCGAATGGCTGCCTTCTGCACTGTAAATTCTATGAAAACATTATCCAATATTGTACATCCATATACCTGTGGTGTTAATTAAGGATGCTCAGCTCCACCTCTAAATGCCTTCCATTTCATTAATGATATTTCATTTTAGGTTTGATATTGGAAAGTGCTACCATGGTTCTTACCTGATTGGGAGCACAGGGATAAGTCTGTGCAACTTTGAAGGGTCAATTCAATGATCCCTGGACCCACCATGCCTGCAGCAGGACTTCTATGAGATCAGCCTTGAAACCCATGACTGATGGAGGCAGTTTCAGTGCATCGCCTCATTCATCCCAAGTGATGTGATTAGAGAAAGGGGGAGCTTAAAAATTACTTGAATTTACTACAGATTGAACAGGGTTGCAGGTCCAGGTAGAATTTAGGGGACATGATAGACTTCAAACTGAACAGAGGAAGCAAGTCTGTGACAATACTTTCAGACAGGCAAGGTCTGCAGGGCAAAAGGCTGGATCTGGAGGGAAATACTTAGAACAGACGCCAAGATGCTTTTGTTTACAGCAGTTTACATGGCTGATGGGAACTGAGGCATCATTAGGAAAACAAGGATGCGTTGTAGCAGGAAAAGAGTTGGCTTTGCATTCGAGAAGAATGAAATTGAATGGGCCAAAGGGGCCTTTATCCTACAAACATGTATTGGGAAGCTGCAAATTGAATCTAGGCAAACTATTCCACAGGGGTGAAGGGGTTAATATTTATCCTTTTTCAAATTTGTCACTGTCCAAGGATGCCACAGAAGATGGCTCTCACACTTGGGACAGGATTGAAGCATCCAGAGAACTTGACCGTCAAGGATGTTTGCTATTACAAAGAAAAACAAATAAAATCTGCACTTTTATTCCCCCTTTGAATTATTTTCTGTGATCAAAATGCTTCATTATACAATGTTTGTAATAATGTAAATGATATGTATGGTGTGAGCAGTTTAAATATGGTGCAGACAATATTGAATGAAGATTTTCATTTCAGAAGCTCCAATGCTTTCCGCAAGTCTCTCTTAAAAGAGCAGGACAAAGACGTCTAAAAATATATTAATGTTGCTCCCCCATTCTAACTGAGGACTGGAATCTCAGACTCCTGTTGGTAATGATGTGACAATTCAAGATACTTCGACTACTCCACAAACAACTAGGAAACTGTACAGTACCGTTGCATAAATTATGGTTTGTGCAGCAAACAAATTGTAGAAACCTCTTTAGCCTTTGTTTTCTCTTGTACTGTTGTGTTCTCTTGTACTGTTGTGTATGTGCCATGCACAAGACCATTTAAACCTACATATGAAGTTATTTATTAAAAATTATTTTATCAAGAAGTTAAATATGGTTCATGGGAGTTTATTTGAGCTATGCTGTTTTTTCCCACTTTATTTCACAACAGTGTTCCCCCCCCATTTCCAATAGAAAGGGTACATTGGTAAGAGCACCCTACCTAAGTCCACACCTCCCCCCTATCCTCGTAACCCGACAAACCCACCTAACCTTTTTGGACACGAAGGGCAATTTATAGTATTCATAGAACTTACAGTGCAGAAGGATGCCACTCGGCCCATTCGAGTCTACACCGTCCCCTGAAAGAACACCCTACCTAAACCCACACCTCCACCACCACTGTCTGTGCGGAGTCTGCACGTTCTCCCCGTGTCTGCGTGGGTTTCCTCCGGGTGCTCCGGTTTCCTCCCACAAGTCCCGAAAGACGTGCTATTAGGTAATTTGGACATTCTGAATTCTCCCTCAGTGTACCCGAACAGGCGCCAGAGTGTGGCATCTAGGGAATTTTCACAGTAACATCATTGCAGTGTTAATGTAAGTCTACTTGTGAAAATAAAGATTATTATAATGATGCAAGGACGTGATTTGGAGAACACTATGAAGCTTGGTTGTAAAGTGCTCTTGTGGGTGAAAGAATGTTGGCACCCACTGTCTGGACTTCCACATTGTAAAAGAAGACCATTTGCCCCTGTCGTGAGAGCACAACCTGACCAAAGTCAACGCCTTCAATAACAACAAAGTGCGTTGAGATAGAGACGAGGAGGAACCTCTTCCCTCAGAGGGTAGGGAATCCATGCTGTTCTTTACCGCAGAGTGCTGTAGAGGCTGGGTCATTAAGTTTGTTTAAGGCTGAGTTAGACAGATTGTGAAACAGTGGGGGAATCGAGGGTTATGGAGGTGAGGTTGGAAAGTGAAGTTGAGGATTATCATATCTGATCAGCGAGGATCTGACTTGATGGGCCGAATGACCAGCTTCTGCTCCTACATCTTGTGGTCTTAACCTAATAAAAATTCCCAGGGCATGTTAGAGGAGACTTGAATCACAAACCATTGAACAAGCTGTGTTGCTCTTGCACGGGGCCAGTATGTGTGCGAGGGGTTGATTGGCCTCCTATAGTGCTGTGAACATTCTATGATTCAATGAACCTTGTGTGTGAAATTTATTCAAATGCAATGATGTGAAAACCTCATTAATTTAGACTCAATCCTGCAATGCTTTTTCACTGCATGTGGCACACCTCAACCCACCTGTATGAAGTAGGCAGCGAAGAACCAGGGCATCCTGGGATATTTAAAGCTGTATCATTTGATCTCTCATCGCTACAGCTGATTTCTTAAAATGGGCATTGGATCGAGTACTCCCTTATGAGTTATTTTGCAGGTAGAAGACGAGGGGCATGAGACCAATTATATTACACCTGAGTGGGTTGCCCGGGTTTGTATGACCCAGATACACCCACCACGGAAATCTGCTGTGACAGGCTGTACTTCATCAGAGAGTCAATGCTGACATTGTGCAGCCTGCCCGGAGCCTTGCCGCTCAACTATTTCCATCGCAGATTCCTCACTGTCACTGGCTGTCAAGGTCACTGCAGCCCTGAGCTTTAATACCCTTAGCTCATTTCAAGCAACCTCCCTGAACATCATTCAATCAATTCCGATGTTTCCACTTGTGGGAAAGATGAAAACCAGGGGTCATAAATAGAAGGTAGTCACTAATGAATCCCATGGGAATTCAGGAGAAACACTTTACCGAAAGAGTGACTTAGAGTCACAGTCATAGATGTTTACATCAATGGAAACAGGCCCTTCGGCCCAGCTGGTCCATGCCGCCCAGTTTCTATCACTAAGCTAGTCCCACTTGCCCACAGTAGCCCATATCCCTCTATACCCACCCTGCCCATGTAACTGTCTAGCTGCTTTTTAAAAGGAAAAAATTATACCCGCCTCTACCACTGCCTCGGGCAGCCTGTTCCAGATGCTCACCACCCTGTGTGTGAAGAAATTTCCCCTCTGGCCTCTTTTGTATCTCTCCCCTCTCACCTTAAACCTATGCCCTCTAATTCTAGACTCCTCTACCTTTGGGAAAAGTTGTTGACTATCTACCTTACCTATGCCCCTCATTATTTTATAGACCTCTATAAGATTACTCCTAAGCCTCCTACACTCCAGGGAAAAAGACCCCAGCCTCTCCTCATAACTCAATCCATCAAGTCCTGGTAGAATCCTCGTAAATCTCTTCTGCACTCTTTCTAGTTTAACATTATCCTTCCTATAATAGGGTGACCAGAACTGAACACAGTATTCCATGTGTGGTCTTACTAATGTCTTCTACAAATTCAAGAAGATGTCCCAACTCCTGTATTCAGTATTCTGACCAATAAAACCTATCATGCCGAATGCCTTCTTCACCACCCTGTCCACCTGCGACTCCACCTTCAAGGAGCTATAAACCTGCAGCGTGGATTTACCGTGGAACTCAGTACAACAGATAGTAGTTTAGGTACATAGGAACAAGAGTAGGCCATTCAGCCCATCGAGCCTGCTCTGCCATTCAATTTGATCATGAGTGATCGGACACGTCAATGCCTTTTGCATCCTTATCCCCATGACCCTTTATGTTATTGTTAACCATTTTAATGAATTTAGGGGGGAACTAAATAGGCACGCGAGGGAGATGTGAATAGAAGCTTCTGCTGATAGGGGTAGATGAAGGATGAGAGGATTCACATGTGGAGGAGAAACACCAGGCCCGGCCAATCTATCTAAATGTCCAGTTTTGAAGCTGTTTGTCCTGTGTAATCTGCAGTGCACCAGCGAGCCATTCATGTATTACTCACCAGGGCTAACCCTATGCGGGTTGAGGGGATACTGGCAAGGCACGCTAGCTCCAGGGTCCCAGGTTCGATTCCGGCTTGGGTCACTGTCTGTGCGGAGTCTGCACATCCTCCCCGTGTCTGCGTGGGTTTCATCCGGGCGCTCCGCTTTCCTCCCACAAGTTCCCCCCCACCCCCATTCCTACCCCCCCCACCCCAACCCCATTTCTCCCCCACCCCCCCACCCCTCCCACCCCCACCCGACCCCCATTCCCCCCCACCCGCATCCCATCCCCCACTCCCACCACAACTCCATTCTCCCCTCACCCCTACCCGCCCCCACCCCATATCCCCCACCCACCCCTACCCCACCCCCCCCCCACTCCACCCCCACCCCCCTGCAATTAGCATGACAAGCACACAGCTAGAAGGCACTCTGATTCTCCCATTTCACAGCCCTACACACTTCTTCCTGAGAGATAAACTTCCCAGACAAGTGGAATTGATATTCAATAGAGCTCAACCCCTTGGTCCTCCAGACCCTGTCTGCGTTTGGGGGTTCTTCTCACAGTTCGGTTGTGCTTCCCCAAGTGAGAGGGTCTTCATTCCTCATAAGACAGGGACGCAACCCATTCCTGAGAACCCCCACCCACCCCCCCCCCCAGCCCTTGCACTCTGGTCTCACATAGATAGATGAAGGCACAAGGTAAATTTCACTTGTTTATACACTTAAAAGAGCTGAACTAGGGTCTTCCTGTCATATCAATCTTTATGCGATCTTGTGGAATTCTTCAAGACCCTCTGGTTTGTTTGCGCCAATGTCTCATTCTGCTCAGTAATTGATACATCACATCCAGACAGACAGACAGCCCTACGCAACACTTGCACCGCTTTTTCAGTGGGGAGCTGTCCTGGTTGTGTACAATGACACCACACTTTACAGCAGCACATTTCAAACCGTTTTCTTGTGAATAAAGTGTTCTGCTCCTTAGCAGCAAGATACAGCTTGGAATACACAGCAGTGAATGGGAAGTGGAGGCATATGTTAAACTGTTGAGATTCAGGTCATATTGCCAAAGGGTTCCACATTCCCCAAATCACCAAGACTGCCGCTGAGCGCAATCCCTTTGCCAAAATTGTCTATTCCAAGCTTGTACTCAAAGATAAGAAAACTTGTAAGTGTCACGTCCATTTTTGAATGGATCGGATATTATATTTGATAAAAACTCTGATAATTTGCAATTCCCAATGGTACTGAGATTTTGCACAGGTGAATTGCAATGGCTATTTAATTTTTATGAAATAGTTCCTACATTACAACAGTGAAAAGTGCCTTGTTGCAGTAAAATGGTTTTGGAAGCCCTTACTTCATGAACGGTGCTATGTAAATGCAGACTTTCCAAGAGCCGGTGCAGACTCGATGGGCCGAATGGCCTCCTTCTGCACTGTAAATTCTATGAAATTCTATGAAATTCTATGAAATCTTTCTTTGAAAAGAGAAGAATTGGTTGGGCATAAATATGTTTATAAAAAATGTTTCCATTATAAACAAAATCGTACAAAACAATTCACCAAACCCTCGAACAGCTGACGGTGACTAGCTCCTTAAAAAGGAAATGAATGGCTGCCATCTTAGGTAGAACCCTTCTACCAACCCTCCAATGGTGGACTTAATCTTCTCCAAATGTAGAAAAGACATGAGGTCACCCAAACAAGCTGAGGCAGTGGGCAGGCTAGGAGACCTCCACCCAGACGGAAGATGTCTGCAGGCTGTTAACGAGGCCAAGGCGAGGACATCCCCCCCCTTCACCCCCCTCTGAAGCACCAGCGAGTCTGATACCCTCAAAATGGCCACCAGCAGAGTTGGATCCAAATCAGCATTGAGTATCTCCGACATGGTGTTGAAGAAAGAGTCCCAAAAGCTTACCAACTTGGGACAAGACCAGAACATATGAGTGTGGTTGGCTGGCCCCCAAGAGCAACGCTCACACATGTCCTCCACCCAGGTTGGGTATAAAGACTATCATGCTAAGGGATATTCATACTGGGATATGGGAACATTTTCTCTCTTTTCTTACATTGGTATGGTAACTGCTCGGCCCAAGACCGTAAGAAACTAGAGAGATTCATGAACACAGCCAAGTCCATCAAGCGAACCTACCTCCCATCCATTGACTCTTATCTACGCCTCCCGCTGCCTTGGGAAAACGGGCAGCGTAATCAAAGACCCCTCCCACCCGGGTTATTCTCTCTTCCAACCTCTTCCGTCGGGCAGGAGATACAAAAGTCTGAGAACACGCACTAACAGATTCAAAAACAGCTTCTTCCCGCTGTTACCAGATTCCTGAATGAACCTCTTTTGGACAGAACTGATCTCTCCACGCATCTTCTCTACTGAGTAGTACCACACTCCTGTATGCTTCACACGATGCCTGTGTCTATGGATTTACATTGTGTATCTATCGGATGTCCTAATGTTTTTCATGTACAGAACAATCTGCCTGGACTATACGTAACAAAATACTTTTCATTGTACCTTGGTACATGTGACAATGAATCTAAATCAGCATCGGACATCATAGAATTTACAGTGCAGAAAAAGGCCATTCGGCCCATTGAGCCTGCATCGGCCCTTACAAAGAGCACCCTACTCAAGCCCACGTATCTACCCTATCCCCGTAACCCAGTAACCCTCACTTAACCTTTTTGGACACTAAGGGCAATTTAGCATGGCCAATCCACCTAACCTGCATGTCTTTGGACTGTGGGAGGAAACCGGAGCACCCGGAGGAAACCCACGCAGACACGGGGAGGACGTGCAGACTCCGCACAGACAGTGACCCACGCCGGGAATCGAACCTGGGACCTTGGAGCTGCGAAGGAACTGTGCTAACCACTATGCTACCAAGTATATTCCCAGTTTATTTGACATACAAACCCAATGTATGGTAAACCTCCTAAAACTGTACCTGAATAAAGGTGTTTTAGTCCCAAACTTAGGAGAAGGCTGCCATTGCACCCGGGTAACATTCCCATTTTCCACAGGAGCCACTTTTGTGGCCTTATTCATTGAGACTGGCGATATTGCATTTACCAGAATCGTGTTATTGTGGGAACGCTGGACGAGCATCCACAAGAAACTGCTTTGAAAATGCTCCAACTGACGAGAGTGTTAGGGGAGGGGAGGAATAAGGGAAAAGGGGGAAGCTTTAGTTCCATTAGCCTGGGGTGCACTGAGCCCCCAAGATTTGGGTAAATAGTCAATATTCTCACCACTGTGCCACTCAGTCTCACAGTGGAACTCTTTAATGAGTTAAGGAATGCTTGGAACTCTCTGCGACTGGTGAGATTTCTGTTTACTCTATTCGTAGAACCATCCTTAAGCGTTTCTTTAAATGGATTCTGTAAGAACGCATGCCGCTGTTGTTAAATATTATTTTACATGTGCAAGCCATCAGCCTTGATTTTCTTACATGTGTTAAACACTATTCTCTCGGGCAATAATCATTTCGCCAGTCAACAAGAAGGACAGATAATTATAAACTCCAAGTTCAAACTCCAGGGAGTTAAAGATTTCTTTGCAATTCCACATTTACTGGTCTTGTAACTGAACACAAATATTTTATATATATATAGTGCGTGTATATATATATATTATATAAATATCCACACACACTGTGAGCATGGGGACATTCTGAGCCAATAATGTGAAATGGAGATGTTGCCAGAAACATTCCAGAAATGCTGCACAGCCCGCTGCTATTCCAGAATCATTACATCATTTTACTCATTACACCATTAACCCACCAATGGCCCACAAGTACTGGGTTTATCTGCCATTTTGCAGCTCACAGAGTTTGAAGAACTTACAAGGATTAAACTTGGTGTCTAGTATTGTGTGGAACATTGCAATGTACGGCAGTTCTATTTTTAATTTGACGCTGGAGTGTGTCTGACGCCAGTGACATCCAAGTCAGAATGGTGGGCGACTTAGACGGTAAATTAGAGGCGAAGGGTTCTCCACAACATTGGTGAGAATGGTCGGTAATGGCTAATCATAGAATTGACAGTGCAAAAGGAGACCTTTCAGCCCATCGAACCTGCACCGGCCCTTGGAAGGAGCACCCTGCTGGAGCTCACGCCTCCGCTCTATCCCCGTAACCCAGTAACCCCTTTTTGGACACTAACGGGTAATTTATCATGACAATTCCACCTAACCGGCACATCTTTGGACTGTGGGAGGATGCTGCAAACCTGATGCATACTGCAGATGAAAACCAGTGCCGCCACAGGGGCTGGTCATCAGTATTGAATCCAGTGACAGAAATGTTATGTTAGGGCAGCACGGTAGCGCAGTGGTTAGCATTGCTGCCTCACGGCGCTGAGGACCCGGGTTCGAATCCTGGCACTGGGTCACTGTCCGTGTGGAGTTTGCACGTTCTCTGCGTGGCTTTCGCCCCCACAACCCAAAGATGTGCAGGGTAGGTGGATTGGCCACGCTAAATTGCCCCTTAATTGGAAAAAATAATTGAGTACTCTAAATTTATATTAAAAAAAAGAAATCTTATGTTTCTCCCATAGGGAGCAAATAAAGACAAGGGTGTTGGATGCATGGTTAAGTAGGAGGCACAAGTTAATAAACATCCTTTGATTGACATAAGGAGTGGCAAGGTAGCACAGCGGTTAGCACAGCTGCCTCACAGCGCCAGGGACCCAGGTTCAATTCTGACTTTGAGTGACGGTGTGGAGTCTGCACGTTCTCCCCGTGTCTGGGTGGGTTTCCTCCGTGGGCTCCGGTTTCCTCCCACAGTCCAAAGACGTGCAGGTTGGGTGGATTGGCCACGCTAAATTGCCCCTTAGCATCCAAAAGGTTAGGTGGGGATTGGGTCGAGGCGTGGGCCTAGGTCGGGTACTGTTTCCAAGAGTCGGTGCAGACTCGATGGGCCAAATGGCCTCCTTCTGCACTATAGGGATTCTATGATTCTAAGAAGCCTTGCTTTGATGAAATAAACTTGCATTTGTCAATCAGATGTTTTATGCCATTCTGCCATTGTTAATGTGAAGGGCCTCGAGACATGTTCCTGCCATTGATTAAAGTACTTTTCGGAAAATCATGTAAGCGCCTGGCCAGGTTTCCAACGTGCACTCCCATTGGGTGAAACCAACGTGAATGTGGTGCTTGGGTTAGATGATACTCTGGAGCAGTAGAAACAAGAGAGTTTTGCTGCAAGGGCATTACCTGTGGACATTGAACCAAACGTAACACAAGCTGGGAGAAGAAGGCCATCCTGACCTTAGCTCATCCAGCCAGCCAATGTACACACATTCCCCCTTGAACGAGGCCAGGATCCTGCCTGTTCTGTTCTAATCATTCCAAGTTTCAATCCCTCCTTTCATGAACAAATCGTGTGTCGCCAGCCTCTCTTTCATAAGTTTTAGTACTCCAGCATATTTTGAATTGGAGACATATGTATGTCATTTAACACAAAAGTCAGAGAGATCTGGGTGTGCAGGTCCACAGATCTTTGAAGGTGGCAAGGTCGTCAAGAAAGCTTACGGAATGCTTGCCTTCATTGGACGGGGCATCGAGCATATAAACTGGCAAGTCATGCTGCGGTTGTATAAAACCTTGGTAAGGCTGCACTTGGAATATTGCGCACAATTCTGGTCACCACACTATCAGAAGGATGTGGAGGCTTTGGAGAGGGTGCAGAGGAGGTTTACCAGGATGTTGCCTGGTCTGGAGGGTGTTAGCTATGCGGAGAGGCTGAATAGACTCGGACTGTTTTCATTAGAACGGTGGAGGTTGAGGGGTGACCTGATAGAGGTCTACAAGATTATGAGGGGCATGGATAGAGTGGATGGGCAGGCACTCTTTCCCAGGGTGGAGGGGTCAGTCACCAGGAGGCATAGGTTTAAGGTCCGTGGGGCAAAGTTTAGAGGAGATGTGTGAGGCAGTTTTTTTATGCAGAGGGTGGTGAGTACCTGGAACGAGTTGCCAGGGCAGGTTGTGGAAGCAGATACATTAATGATGTTCAAAAGGCATCTTGACAAATACATGGATAGGGTGCGTATAGAGAGATACAGCATAAGGAAGTGCTGAGGGTTTTGGCCAAGGTTGGTATCATGACCGGTACAGGCTTGGAGGGCCGAAGGGCCTGCTCCTGTGCTGTATTGTTCTTTGTTCTTCTTTGTTCTTTAGACTTCTTTAAGGTGCCATCTTGGCGCTTATGTCCAAACAATAAAGCTGCAATTGCTCGACCCTTTACTTACAGTAGTCAGCGTTGTGACCCTCCTCGGCGCCAATTCCATTGCTCAAATGTTTCCATTCTATGTCGGTGACCCAAAATGAAACTTTTTACTCGGATCCATCTGACCAGGGCATCTTCTTGTTTTTATTGGGACATTTTCCAATTGATACTCAACTGACCTAACAATATAATTTAGTATTTATTTGCTTTGAGTGCTGCTGCTCTATAGGAATAATAGTAATCTTTATTGTCACAAGTAGGCTTACGTTAACACCGCAATGAAGTTACTGTCAAAATCCCCTCGTCGCCACATTCCGGCGCCTGTTCGGGTGCACTGAGGGAGATTTCAGAATGTCCAATTCACCTAACAAGCACGTCTTTCAGGACTTGGGGGGGGGGGTGGGGGGGGAACCGGAGCATCCGGAGGAAACCCACGCAGATACGGGGAGAACGTGCAGACTCCAAATTAAGCATGTTGAGTATTGAATCTATTATCCTGCACAATACCCCGCCTGCTTCACCATGTCTAATTCTACACCACTGCACTTCACTTTGGGCATTCATTTTTCTGCCATAGTGTTCTATCGCCCACTTATTGCCATTGAGCTTCATTTGCCACTAATTGGCTCAATGGCAGGGTTTTTTTTATAGGTCCCCAGGCTGGTTCAGTATCCGAAGCTGAGCTTCAGTTTGGTATTGTCTGTGAACCCAATGGTTGATGTCCAGTTGATTCATTTACTTTTGGAATGTAAAAGTTTCAGTCTGAATCGTGTACTTTTCCCTGCCCTGGCATCACTCCCTGACCAGTTACTGTTCATTTCTTCCTTTTATCCAATAACTTTCCAATACCCAAGGTTTTTGAATTCTCATTGTTTTCAGGTTCAGACATGGGTGCGATCTAACGGCCGCTTCGCGCTGGCCGTGAATCCCATCGAGCCGGTTAGATCGCGGGCAAGTCCGAAATTGGAACCGTGCCAGGCGCCAACCGGTTTCCGGTCTAACCGGCCCGCTCCCGTTGGCGAGATCCAGATCCCGCTGCAACGTGGCGAGAAACCAATAATCGCCAATTAAGTCCAACCTCCATCCCAGTCACGGGAAGGACCCCCTATCGAACGGTCTTCCGTGATCGAACCAGCTTCCCAGCGAGTGGTCAAGTGGGCGCTCTTTAGCACAGAACACCTCCAGGACAGAGTCCCATCTGTGGCAACACTTACCATGGCGGCCTCTGGCCGCACAGCTGAAGGCTATCGCTGATAGGGAATTGGCAATGTTAGTAATGTGAGCATTTCACAGCTCTCAAGTGGATTGCCGTGGGTAGACGTGACATCACGCAGGTGGATGTTACTGCCTGGCATCCAATCAGACTGTGAGGCCTGGGCATCAACAGAGGCAGCAACCAGCAATAGAACACCCAAGAGCTGGGCGGCAGCACTGGGACATGCCCACAATCAGAGGGTGAGTGTGTGGATCAAGAGGGGTTGGGGGAGGAGGTGGGGGTGACACCTGAGCCCGGTCCCAATGCTGTTCCCGGCAGGGGTCTGGGGTCCAGTGCCTAGGGACTCCTGCTTGGCTGGGGGTGCCTGTGCAGGGCGGAGTCCCCCAACACAAGGTAGGTAAGGTAAAGTCGCCAGAGCCCAATGTGACCATAGGCTGCTTTGCCCTTTGGTGGTGGTGGTGGTTGGGGGGGGGGGGGGGGGTTGTTGGGAGAGCTGACTGGTGGATCAAGGTTGAGCAGGTGGGGCCCTCATGAATAACCTCAGCCAGTACGGGGATTGAACCCACGCTGCTGGCCTCGCTCTGCTTCACTAACCAGCGGTCCAGCCAAGTGAGCTAAACCGACCCCCAACACAGCCAGCTTATTGGATGGCACCCTGAGAGATGGCAGGAAATGTAAGGGTGAGGGAGACTTGGTGGATTTGAGGGTTCTGGGGTGGAAGCCATAACTGGTTGACCGTCTCCCACCCTCTCTAATTCCTGACAGATATCACGGTCTGGATGATATTGTGGACCCCGCTGCCCTCATGGCGGAGATGGCAGTCCAGGCGGCCAGGAGAAGGCAGCAGCAGCGTCAACAGGGGCTTGAGGCAGAAGCCCCTGTGCAACGGCCCGCCCCACACCCTGAGGACCCGGTTGCCCATCAGGCCCGGGAGGGACCCAGAGGAGGGGGCCCAAAATGTACAGGCGTCGCTGGTCGTCTTTAACCTTTATTATTGTCCACAAGTCGCCACACGCCGGCGCCTGTTCGGGTACACTGAGGGAGAATTCAGAATGTCCAATTCACCGAACAGCACGTCTTTCGGGACTTGTGGGAGGAAACCGGAGCACCCGGAGGAAACCCACGCAGACACGGGGAGAACGTGCAGACTCCGCACAGACAGTGACCCAAGCCAGGAGTGGAACCTGGGACCCTAGAGCTGTGAAGCAACAGTGCTAACCACTGTGCTACCATGTTTGAAGAGATGTCAGACAGCATAGAACATAGAACATAGAAAATACAGCACAGAACAGGCCCTTCGGCCCACGATGTTGTACCGAACCTTTGTCCTAGATTAATCATAGATTATCATTGAATTTACAGTGCAGAAGGAGGCCATTCGGCCCTTTGAGTCTGCACCGGCTCTTGGAAAGAGCACCCTACCCAAACTCAACACCTCCACCCAACACCAAGGGCAATTTGGACATTAAGGGCAATTTATCATTGGCCAATTCACCTAACCCGCACATCTTTGGACTGTGGGAGGAAACCGGAGCACCCGGAGGAAACCCACGCAGACACGGGGAGGACGTGCAGACTCCGCACAGACAGTGACCCAAGCCGGAATCGAACCTGGGACCCTGGAGCTGTGAAGCAATTGTGCTATCCACAATGCTACCGTGCTGCCCTTGAGAACAAATAAATCTACACTATATCATTTTACCGTAATCCATGTACCTATCCAATAGCTGCTTGAAGGTCCCTAATGTTTCCGACTCAACTACTTCCACAGGCAGTGCATTCCATGCCCCCACTACTCTCTGGGTAAAGAACCTACCTCTGATATCCCTCCTATGTCTTCCAACTTTCACCTTAAATTTATGTCCCCTTGTAATGGTTTGTTCCACCCGGGGAAAAATTCTCTGACTGTCTACTCTATCTATTCCCCTGATCATCTTATAAACCTCTATCAAGTCGCCCCTCATCCTTCTCCGTTCTAATGAGAAAAGGCCTAGCACCCTCAACCTTTCCTCGTAAGACCTACTCTCCATTCCAGGCAACATCCTGGTAAATCTTCTTTGCACCTTTTCCAAAGCTTCCACATCCTTCCTAAAATGAGGCGACCAAAACTGTACACAATACTCCAAATGTGGCCTCACCAAAGATTTGTACAGCTGCATCATCACCTCACGGCTCTTAAATTCAATCCCTCTGTTAATGAACGCGAGCACACCATAGGCCTTCTTCACAGCTCTATCCACTTGAGTGGCAACTTTCAAAGATGTATGAACATAGACCCCAAGATCTCTCTGCTCCTCCACATTGCCAAGAACTCTACCATTAACCCTGTATTCCGCATTCATATTTGTCCTTCCAAAATGGACAACCTCACACTTTTCAGGGTTAAACTCCATCTGCCACTTCTCAGCCCAGCTCTGCATCCTATCTATGTCTCTTTGCAGCCGACAACAGCCCTCCTTACTATCCACAACTCCACCAATCTTCGTATCATCTGCAAATTTACTGACCCACCCTTCAACTCCCTCCTCCAAGTCATTAATGAAAATCACAAACAGCAGAGGACCCAGAACTGATCCCTGCGGTACGCCACTGGTAACTGGGATCCAGGCTGAATATTTGCCATCCACCACCACTCTCTGACTTCTATCGGTTAGCCAGTTCGTTATCCAACTGGCCAAATTTCCCACTATCCCATGCCTCCTTACTTTCTGCATAAGCCTACCAGGGGAACTTTATCAAATGCCTTACTAAAATCCATGTACACTACATCCACTGCTTTACCTTCATCCACATGCTTGGTCACCTCCTCAAAGAATTCAATAAGATTTGTAAGGCAAGACCTACCCCTCACAAATCCGTGCTGACTATCCCTAATCAAGCAGTGTCTTTCCAGATGCTCAGAAATCCTATCCTTCAGTACCCTTTCCATTACTTTGCCTACCACCGAAGTAAGACTAACTGGCCTGTAATTCCCAGGGTTATCCCTAGTCCCTTTTTTGAACAGGGGCACGACATTCGCCACTCTCCAATCCCCTGGTACCACACCTGTTGACAGTGAGGACGAAAAGATCATTGCCAACGGCTCTGCAATTTCATCTCTTGCTTCCCATAGAATCCTTGGATATATCCCGTCAGGCCCGGGGGACTTGTCTATCCTCAAGTTTTTCAAAATGCCCAACACATCTTCCTTCCTAACAAGTATTTCCTCGAGCTTACCAATCTGTTTCACACTGTCCTCTCCAACAATATCGTCCCTCTCATTTGTAAATACAGAAGAAAAGTACTCGTTCAAGACCTCTCCTATCTCTTCAGACTCAATACACAATCTCCCGCTACTGTCCTTGATCGGACCTACCCTCGCTCTAGTCATTCTCATATTCCTCACATATGTGCAAAAGGCCTTGGGGTTTTCCTTGATCCTACCCGCCAAAGATTGTTCATGGCCTCTCTTAGCTCTCCTAATCCCTTTCTTCAGTTCCCTCCTGGCTATCTTGTATCCCTCCAATGCCCTGTCTGAACCTTGTTTCCTCAGCCTTACATAAGTCTCCTTTTTCCTCTTAACAAGACATTCAACCTCTCTTGTCAACCATGGTTCCCTCACTCGACCATCTCTTCCCTGCCTGACAGGGACATACATATCAAGGACACGTAGCACCTGTTCCTTGAACAAGTTCCACATTTCACTTGTGTCCTTCCCTGCCAGCCTATGTTCCCAACTTATGCACTTCAATTCTTGTCTGACAACATCGTATTTACCCTTCCCCCAATTGTAAACCTTGCCCTGTTGCACGTACCTATCCCTCTCCATTACTAAAGTGAAAGTCACAGAATTGTGGTCACTATCTCCAAAATGCTCCCCCACTAACAAATCTATCACTTGCCCTGGTTCATTACCCAGTACTAAATCCAATATTGCCCCTCCTCTGGTCGGACAATCTACATACTGTGTTAGAAAAGCTTCCTGGACACACTGCACAAACACCACCCCATCCAAACTATTTGATCTAAAGAGTTTCCACTCAATATTTGGGAAGTTAAAGTCACCCATGACTACTACCCTATGACTTCTGCACCTTTCCAAAATCTGTTTCCCAATCTGTTCCTCCACATCTCTGCTACTATTGGGGGGCCTATAGAAAACTCCTAACAAGGTGACTGCTCCTTTCCTATTTCTGACTTCAACCCATACTACCTCAATAGGGTGATACTCCTCGAACTGCCTTTCTGCAGCTGTTATACTATCTCTAATTAATAATGCCACTCCCCCACCTCTTTTACCACCCTCCCTAATCTTATTGAAACATCTATAACCAGGGACCTCCAACAACCATTTCTGCCCATCTTCTATCCAAGTTTCCGTGATGGCCACCACATCGTAGTCCCAAGTACCGATCCATGCCGTAAGTTCACCCACCTTATTCCTGATGCTTCTTGCGTTGAAGTATACACACTTCAACCCATCTCCATGCCTGCAAGTACTCTCCTTTGTCAGTGTTCCCTTCCCCACTGCCTCATTACACGCTTTGGCGTCCTGAATATCGGCTACCTTAGTTGCTGGACTACAAATCCGGTTCCCATTCCCCTGCCAAATTAGTTTAAACCCTCCCGAAGAGTACTAGAAAACCTCCCTCCCAGGATATTGGTGCCCCTCTGGTTCAGATGAAACCCGTCCTGCTTGTACAGGTCCCACCTTCCCCAGAATGCGCTCCAATTATCCAAATACCTGAAGCCCTCCCTCCTACACCATTCCTGCAGCCACGTGTTCAACTGCACTCTCTCCCTATTCCTAGCCTCGCTATCACGTGGCACCGGCAACAAACCAGAGATGACAACTCTGTCTGTCCTGGCTTTTAACTTCCAGCCTAACTCCCTAAACTTGTTTATTACCTCCACACCCCTTTTCCTACCTATGTCGTTGGTACCAATGTGCACCACAACTTCTGGCTGCTCACCCTCCCCCTTAAGGATCCTGAAGACACGATCCGAGACATCCCTGGCCCTGGCACCCGGGAGGCAACATACCTTCCGGGAGTCTCGCTCCGATGGTGCTGGCCTCGCTCTGCTTCACTAACCAGCGGTCCAGCCAAGTGAGCTAAACCGACCCCCAACACAGCCAGCTTATTGGATGGCACCCTGAGAGATGGCAGGAAATGTAAGGGTGAGGGAGACTTGGTGGATTTGAGGGTTCTGGGGTGGAAGCCATAACTGGTTGACCGTCTCCCACCCTCTCTAATTCCTGACAGATATCACGGTCTGGATGGTATTGTGGCATGCGCCACAGGAGGCTCCATCTCAACAAGGGGTGGGTGCAGCACTTGTGACATGTCCTTGCTGGGGAGGGGTAGGGCAGAGGGTAACTGGGGAAGGGGGTTGCAGGCCGGCCAACAATGTGCAATTATGTGACGGACGCTTCACACGTCTCAGGTGTAACGTGTTTTAATGGTGTACAATTGTGACCCGAACTGTCCCTGGCTACCAATGGTGCCGCACCCCTCTCCCACCCCCACCCCACCCCCGTGCCCAATCAGTGAACCTCAATCTTCTTAGCTTTGCATGCTCTGCCACTATGTCTAGGTGAGTACCCAGGATGCACATCAGAGGTGGAGGTAGCCTGCTGCTTACCTTGTCCTTCGATGTCCCTGGCTGGCGACCTCTGGAGGGCCTGAGGTCTAATGGCCCCGGCCGACTTGCCGTGCCATCCTGTTCCGCCCACTGACCCCGAGATGGCTCGTTGTCAGGTGGGGTGGACTCGGGAGAGCATGTGACCTCCGTTGTATCCCTGTCAGGCAACTCCAGGTTGGCCTCCAGCGCTCCCTCCTCCGGTCAGTGTCTGTATTGCCCGTGGTCACCTTGGGATGGAGGGGCAGCTGGATGGAGCTCCAGAGGCCCCTGCGTCATCTGGCTCTGCCCCAGAAGCCTGTCCTCTACTCTTGTCCACTGAAGTGTGAGTCTCTGCGGTGGTGGGAGGTGGGAATGACAGCTGTGGTGTTTCTTGGGAGGTGCCGCTCCCTCCACTTCTCCGGATGGACCGGCACCATCGGATGGAGGTCCTGCGGGAGAATGGACCTGTGGTCAGAGAGAGGGAAGGATCGTTATGTCTGGCATGAACAACACAAGCGTGACGGGTCGTCTGGGTTTGGGCCGGTGGATACTTATCGCTGCGGCACAGTCCAGTCTCGAAGTCGGTGACCACTCTGTCCTTGGCCACCCCCGCAAACCCCAGGGCCCGTTCCTCGTAGGTGGTGAAGACTCGGCTATCCGACACCCCACTGCCCACCTGGCCCTTTCCTGTCTGTCATGGGCCAACTTCTCCAGCAGGGACAAAGTGGGGGCATCATGAACCGTACCCCTCACAGGGGAACAGGGGATCCCATCTGGACTCCACCACACCCAACAACCATAAGTTGGTAGGTGCTGAGTTCACTGACATCGGCTGGAGTTGTAAAGCTTGGTTTCAGCAATCCTGACGTTTACAAAGGGTAAGGCAGTGAGAATTCCTCCTGTTGTTTTTTTTTCATAGAATTTACAGTGCAGAAGGAGGCCATTCGGCCCATCGAGTCTGCACCGGCTCTTGGAAAGAGCACCCTACCCAAGGTCAACACCTCCACCCTATCCCCATAACCCAGTAACCCCACCCAACACTAAGGGCAATTTTGGACACTAAGGGCAATTTAGCATGGCCAATCCACCTAACCTGCACATCTTTGGACTGTGGGAGGAAACCGGAGCACCCGGAGGACCCCACGCACACACGGGGAGGATGTGCAGACTCCGCACAGACAGTGACCCAAGCCGGAATCGAACCTGGGACCCTGGAGCTGTGAAGCAATTGTGCTATCCACAAGGCTACCGTGCTGCCCCGATTGTATCGATTAAAACACATCCATTCAGAGTAGCGCACATTTGCTCACTTCCAAATTTTAATGAGGACCTAAAAATGGCTTCTGCAAAACTATTAACCCGAGAGGGTCTTGAAGACTGCCAAGATCCTTCTTTCTAACTGAGGAAAAACATGGCATCTCTTTCACACCGTTTTCTTTTAAAAAATAAATTTAGAGTACCAAATTCATTTTTTCCCAATTAAGGGGCAATTTCGCCCCCACAACCCAAAAGATGCAGGGTAGGTGGATTGGCCACGCTAAATTGTCCCTTAATTGGTAAAAAATGAATTGGGTACTCTAAATTTATATTTTAAAAAAAATCTTTGGGTTGTTGGGATGAAAACCACGCAAACAAGGGAAGAATGCGCAAACTCCACACGGACAGTGACCCAGAGCCGGGATCGAACCTGGGACCTCGGTGCTGTGAGGCAACAATGCTAACCACTGCGCCTCCGTGCTGCCCCGTATTGATTTCTTTTATGGCTTTACCTGTTGGATACAGCCCTATCCGAACTTTTATGATGGCCCAATAATTCAAACCAATTGTCAAAGGGAGAAGAGAGGCCCTGAGCCTTCTCACAACAAACCATTACTTCCGATTATTGTTGAACCCGAGTTATGGACTATTTACATATGGACGCCTATCTTTGAAATATCCTTGAATCTTAGGTTCATCATTTTCTAACGGGATCGGCATCACTGACAGGAAAAGACAGGCTTTTCGAGAACCCAGTTTGAGTCAACTCTGCCTGCATTAGTGTTTTGTCTTTGTTAGAAACAAAATTAATGTAAAAAGCATGCCAATATTCTTACAATCCCCATTCTTCCGCTGATAGCATGCAAAGGGGTTGAGGGCTGCTGAGCTGAAACCCATCGATTCTCACAATCTTCATCCAGGCTCATGTATGAGGAACAACCTCGGGGTGAGATACTAGAGGGCAGCTGATGCTTGTGGGCCCAGCAGGGTAAGGGTGGCGCCCACAAGTGCGAGTACCAAAGAGGTGGTGCCTCGCAGCGCCAGCGAACCAGAGTTCGAACCCAACCTGGGGCGACTGTCTGTGTGGAGTTTGCACGTTCTCCCCGTGGCTGCGTGGGTTTCCTCCGGGTGCTCCGGTATCCTCCCAGACGTGCAGGTTAGATGGATTGGCCATGCTAAATTGCTCCTTAGTGTCCAAAAGCGAGGTAGGGTTACAGGGATGGGATGGGGAATTAGGCCTAGGTGGGGTCCTCTTTCGAAGGGTCAGTGCAGGCTTGATGGGCCGATTGGTCTCCTTCTGCACTGTAGTGATTCTATGCCATCGCTAGCAGAGGAGGGGGAGTGGCCTGTGATGCTGGATCTCAACAACAAGCACAGCTCTCAAGATATATTAATTTATTTTGTAATTAATACAGTTGTGAAACAGATCATTTACACATTGCTTAATGAATTTGTACATGCTGTAGATTGGCTGACCTGTACTGTTTAATCACACGGTTAATAAAAAAATAATCTTTATTAGTGTCACAAGTAGGCTTACTTGTGCACTGCAATAAAATTACTGTGAAAAGCCCCTATTCGCCACATTCCGGCACCTGTTCAGGTACACTGAGGGAGAATTTAGCATGTCCAATTCACCTAACACGTCTTACGAGACTTGTGAGAGGAAGCCGGAGCACCCGGAGGAAACCCACGCAGACACGGGGAGAACGTGCAGACTCCGCACAGACAGTGACCCAAGCCGGGAATCGAACCCGGGACCCTGGAGCTGTGAAGCAACTGTACTAACCACTGTGCTACCGTGGCGCTAATGGCACTTTTTGGAACAACAATAAAACAAATTATTCATTTTACAAATAATCTATTCGGTTTTTTAAAAAAGTAAGCCTTTGCTTTTGAAACATGCCTTTCCACGTGTTTCTATGTCCTGATAAACTTAACCAACAGAGGGCGCCAAGAGACTGGGAGATTGAATTGAAATGGCCTTGTCTGTGGAGCAGCTTCGAACGCACACCTAACATTGGTGTAGATGGAATGGAAGGCGACCAAGAATAGATCCTTGAGGGTCACCACAGGTCATGGTGTGGGAGCAGGAAGAGAATACATTACTGTTGATTATCTGACTCTGACTGGACAGATGCGAATGGACAAGGCAAGTGAGGAGTCCACCAGCTGCACAGTGGTGGCGAGGCTTTGGAGGAGGATGGTGCATTCAGTCATGTAACAGGCAGTAGGCAGACCATGAAGGATGGAAATAGCTAACTTCGCTCTGTTGCAGCATTTTCCTGCGCTCTTGAATTCTCTCCTAAAATCCTGTTACTTCCTTGTTCACATTAAAAAATATCCTAAAACCTGGGGCGCGATTCTCCGATGCCGCGCCGTTTGGGAGAATCGCCTGGGGCGCCATTCTTTCAAGCGACGCCGGTCCGACGCCCTCCCGCGATGCGCCCAAGCGGCGAGATTGGCACTATCTAGTTCTGCACGGCGCAGTCCGGTGAATCGCCCGAGACACCCAAAATGGCGATTCTCCGCCACCCTCGCTATTCTCCGGCCCGGATGGGCCGAGCGGCCTGCCCAAAACGACGACTTCCCGCCGGCGCCATCCACACCTGGTCGCTGCCGGTGGGAACAGCGTGTGAATGCTGGGGGGGGGGGCCTTTGGGGGCCCCAGGGATGTTCTTTCACCGGGGAAGGACTCAAAAGGGGTCTGGCCCGCGATCGGTGCCCACCGATCGGCGGGCCGGCCTCTCTGAAGGAGGACCTCCTTTCCTCCGCGCCCCGCAAGATCCGTCCGACATCTTCTTGCGGGGCGGCCTCGGGGAGGACGGCAACCACGCATGCGCGGGTGACGCCAGTTAGGTGGCGGATGACACGGCGCCGCTTTTATGCAGCGCCAATGCCCGGCGCGCGCTGACGACGCTGCTTTAGCGACACGGCCCCCGAGTTTCTCGCGGCCCCGATCCTAGTCAATTTTCGGGACCTGAATCGGTCGAGATCGGGGCCGTTTCGCGCCGTCGTGAACCTCTACGCCGTTCACAACGGCGTGGGCACTTAGTCGCGGGAGCGGAGAATCACGCCCCTGTTCTTTACAACCAGTCTTTTAACTCTTTTTCCTCCTTTACTCCCCGTTAGCCGTTCTGAGAAGAATTTTCTCGATCAATCATAATAATAATCTTTATTAGTGTCACAAGTTGGCTTACATTAACACTGCAATGAAGTTACTGTGAAAATCCCCTCGTCGCCACATTCCGGCGCCTGATCAGGTACACAGAGGGAGAATTCAGAGTGTAAGGTGCAGTTGTCTAGGAAAATGTGCCCAACAAACTTTTTTGTGTTTATAAAGACCCCTTTGCATCACTTGTGCCCGATATAATTGTGACAAAAAAATGATGTGGCATGATGCACGATCAACGACCACTAAAGCGAGGTTGTAGTCCAACTGAAGGCTTTAATAAGCTAGATGTTTCCCTCAGCAGCTCAGGTACAGAAAGAAGGCTGCTGGGGTGGCACAGGCTCTGATACCCCACATTGCAGGGCGGAGCTAACATACAGTTTGACCAATAGGAAACATACAATATCTACCAATGGTGTTCCAGCATTACCAGGTACCGTAATACCTCTACACAGACTACCACATTCACCCCCTGTTAAAAATCAGACCGGCGGGGGTGGTGGCTTGATATTACAACATGGTAACGTGGTAGAAATTATAGTTATGGAGGTACCGTAATACCTCCGTGCAGCATTTTGTAACTATTTACAGATTCACAATTAACTATATACTTTAAAATGAAGCAATCAGTCGATCGGGGTCCCTGGTCGTCCTCTGTGATCGTCGAAGCTTCGGTGGTGACGCCGGTGGAGGCTCGGGCGTCTGTGACTCTGGGAGCGTGGCCTCGATCTCTGTGGCCGCTTCAACACCCCTGGTTGGGAAAACGGTTTACCTGGGAAGGGAGCGCCTGCGGGGGGCGTCGGTGGGTGGGGGGGCCTAGACGGGGCCGGCGGAAGGACCGATCCTCCTGTAAGGTGCTGCGGTGGAGGGGAGGGTGGGACTGGCGGCTGGAATGTGCGTGTAGTTCCGGCGGGCGCCAGGTCCCGTAGGGAGACCATATCTTGTCGGCCGTCGGGGTACGCCACGTAGGCGTACTGGGGGTTAGCATGGAGCAGATGGACCCTCTCGACCAACGGGTCCGACTTGGGCGCCCGCACGTGTTTTTGGAGCAGGATGGGTCCGGGTGCTGCCAGCCAGGTCGGGAGCGAGGTCCCGGAGGAGCATTTCCTGGGGAAGACAAGGAGACGTTCGTGAGGTGTCTGATTGGTGGTCGCAAAAAGCAGTGACCGGGTGGAGTGGAGGGCATCCGGGAGGACCTCTTGCCAGCGGGAGACTGGGAGGTTCCTGGACAGTAGGACCAGTAGGACGGTCTTCCAGACCGTTCCGTTCTCCCTCTCTACCTGTCCGTTACCCCGGGGGTTGTAACTGGTCATCCTGCTCGAGGCGATGCCCTTGCTGAGCAGGAATTGACGCAGTTCTTCGCTCATAAAGGAGGACCGCCTATCACTGTGTATGTAAGCGGGGAACCCGATCAGTGCAAAGATGCTATGGAGGGCCTTGATGACGGTGGTGGTGGTCATGTCTGGGCAGGGGATGGCAAATGGGAACCGGGAGTACTCGTCAATCACGTTCAGGAAGTACGTGTTGCGGTCGGTGGATGGGAGGGGGCCTTTGAAGTCCATGCTGAGACATTCAAAGGGACGGGAAGCCTTTATCAGGTGCACTTTCTCTGGCCGGTAGAAGTGCGGTTTGCACTCCGCGCAGATTTGGCAGTCCCTGGTGGCTGTCCTGACCTCCTCGATGGAGTAGGGCAGGTTGCGGGTCTTGATAAAGTGGAAAAAGCGAGTGACCCCCGGGTGGCAGAGGTCCTCGTGGAGGGCTCGGAGGCGGTCCACTTGTGTGGTGGCACATGTGCCGCGGAACAGGGCGTCAGGAGGCTCGTTTAGCTTCCCGGGACGATACAAGATCTCGTAGTTGTAGGTGGAGAGTTTGATCCTCCACCGCTAGATCTTGTCGTTTTTTATCTTGCCCCGCTGTGCATTATCAAACATGAAAGCAACCGACCGTTGGTCAGTGAGGAGAGTGAATCTCCTGCTGGCCAGGTAATACCTCCAATGTCGCACAGCTTCTACTATGGCCTGGGCCTCCTTTACGACTGAGGAGTGGCGGATTTCGGAAGCATGGAAGGTACGGGAGAAGAAGGCCACGGGCCTGCCCGCTTGGTTGAGGGTGGCCGCCAGAGCTACGTCGGACGCATCGCTCTCGACCTGGAAGGGGAGGGACTCGGCTGTGGCGTGCATCGTGGCCTTTGCAATGTCTGCATCGATGCCGCTGAAGGCCTGGTGGGCCTCTATCGACAGGGGAAAAACTGTGGATTGAATCAGGGGACGGGCCTTGTCCGCATAGTTGGGGACCCACTGGGCGTAGTAACTGAAAAACCCTAGGCAGCGCTTCAGGGCCTTGGAGCAGTGAGGTGGGGGGGGGGACTCCATAAGGGGGCACATGCGTTCAGGGTCAGGGCCTATAACTCCATTTCGCACTACGTAGCCGAGGATGACTGGACGGTCGGTGCCAAACACGCATTTATCCTTGTTGTATGTAAGGTTAAGGATTTTAGTGGTCTGGATAAATTTTCGGAGGTTGGTGTCGTGGTCCTGCTGGTCATGGCCGCAGATGGTGACAGTATTGAGATACGGGAATGTTGCCCGTAAACCATACTGGTCAACCATTCGGTCCATCTCGCGCTGGAAGACCGAGACGCCGTTGGTGACACCGAAGGGAACCCTTAAGAAGTGATAGAGCCACCCATCTGCCTCGAAGGCAGTGTTGGTTTAAAAGGGGCTGGTTTAGCTCACTGGGCTAATCGCTGGCTTTTAAAGCAGACTAAGGCAGGCCAGCAGCACGGTTCAATTCCCGTACCAGCCTCCCCGAACAGGCGCCGGAATGTGGTGACTAGGGGCTTTTCACAGTAACTTCATTGAAGCCTACTCGTGACAATAAGCAATTTTCATTTTCATTTCATTTCATATTTGCGGTCACTAGTGCGGATGGGGAGCTGGTGGTAGGCGGACTTGAGATCCACCGTGGAGAAGACCTTATAATGCGCGATCCTGTTTACCAGGTCGGATATGCGGGGGAGTGGGTACGCGCCCAGCTGCGTAAACCTGTTGATGGTCTGACTGTAGTCGATGACCATCCTATGCTTCACCCCGGTCTTTACCACCACTACTTGAGCTCTCCAGGGGCTGTTACTGGCTTCAATGACCCCTTCCCTCAGTAGCCTTTGGACCGCTGACCTAATAAAGATCCGGTCCTGGGCACTGTAGCGTCTGCTCCTGGTGGCGACGGGTTTGCAATCCGGGTGAGGTTCGCAAACAGGGAAGGCGGGTCGACCTTAAGGGTCGCGAGGCCGCAGACAGTAAGGGGGGGGTATAGGGACGCCGAATTGGAAGGCCAGACTTTGAAGGTTACACTGGAAGTCTAAACCCAGGAGTGTAGCCGCGCAGAGGTGGGGAAGGACATAGAGACGGAAATTTTTGAACTCCCTTCCCTCGACAGTGAGGTTTGCTACACAAAACCCCTTTATCTCCACTGAGTGGGAACCGGAGGCCAGGGAGATTTTTTGATTAATGGGGTGGATGAGGAGAGAACAGCGCCTTACCGTGTCAGGGTGTATGAAGCTCTCCGTGCTCCCAGAGTCGATTAGGCAGGACGTCTCATGCCTGTTGATGAATACGGTCGTCGTAGCAGTTGAGAGTGTTCGAGGCCGAGACTGATCCAGAGTCACCGAGGCTAATCGCAGCAGTTGAGGGTTCTCTTTGGGCAGTGCGTGGTCAGCCAAGCTGGGGTCCTTCGGGTTCATCCAAGATGGCGTCTCCCATTTGTCGCACATGGCTGGGGGTGGACAAAATGGTGGCGCCCATCCCTCCATCGTGGCGTCCACAGAACAAGATGGCGGCGCCCGGGGTCCGCACGTGGTCCTGGAATATGAAGATGGCGGCGACCGCTGGCCGCATGGGGCCCTTGGAGAAGTTAGTGGTTGCGGTCCGCATTCCCCGCCGGAGATCGCGGCAACCGCCCGGGCCTGGCATACCCCCACAAAATGGCCCTTTTTGCCGATTCCCTTGCAGGTGGATGCGCGGGCTGGGCAGCGCTGGCGGGGGTGCTTGGCCTGCCCGCAAAAGTAGCAGTGGGGCCCCTCGGGGTTGCCTTGCAGCGCAGGCCTTTGGGGGAATGGGGGAAGTCTCCGGGTTGGCCGCGGAGGGGTTCCACACTACCCAGGGAGCTGCCGCGCAGTTGGGAACGTAAGCGCAGGCGTTCCTGGATGCCACGTCCAGGGAGCTTGCAAGGGCCCATGCCTCCCTGAGACCCAGGGTGACCTTTTCTAACAGGCGCTGGCGGATTTGTGACGATAGCATGCCTACCACGAAAGCGACCCGGACTAAGAGTTCCGTGTGTTCGCTCACCGAAACTTGCGGGCAGCCGCAGCTTCTGCCCAACACCAGGAGTGCACGGAAGAATTCCTCCAGCGATTCTCCAGCCTCTGGCACGTGATAATAATCTATGATTTATTGCTGAAAAAGGGAAAACAATTGAGATTAAGTGGGGAAATGAAATTAAATGAAAATCGCTTATTGTCACAAGTCGGCTTCAATGAAGTTACTGTGAAAAACCCCTAGTCGCCACATTCCGGCGCCTGTTCGGGGAGGCTGGTACGGGAATTGAACCGTGCTGCTGGCCTGCTTGGTCTGCTTTGAAAGCCAGTGATTTAGCCCAATGTGCTAAACCAGCCCCAGCCTCTGCTGAGAAGCAGTCAGGAGATGGGACTGCCGTGTCTCAGGTTATCTGACTACTTGATATAATGTATCAGTATAATTACTGTACCTGATACAAAGTGTCAGCATAAATGCCTGATACAATGAATCAGTGCAATTACTATACTTGATACAACATACTGTGAAATGACTATAATGGATACAACGTATCAGTGCAATTACTCTCCTGGAGGGCGATGGGAATCTGGAACTCACTCTCTGAATGGATCATATAGGCATTAAAGAAGCAGTTAGATGAGCAATTGTGCCTTGAGAAAGATAGAAAACTGGTGGGCAGACAAGAGTCGGAATAAACAGGGCTTTTTCCGAATGGCAGGCGGTGACTCATATGGCACTGCAGGGATCGGTGATGGGACCACAGCTATTCACAATATATATTAATGATTTAGATGAAGGGAATAATGTAATATCTCCACATTTGCAGATGACACAAAGCTGGGTGTGAGGGTGAGTTGTGAGGAGGATGCAGAGATGGTTCAGTGTGATGTGGACAAGCTGAGTGAGTGGGCAAATGCATGGCAGATGCAGTTTAATGTAGAGGACTGTAAGATGAGGAGAAATTTCTTCACCCAGAGAGTGGTCAGCTTGTGGAATTTGCTCCCACAGAAAGTAGTTGAGGATAAAGCATTGTATGTTTTCAAGAAGGTATTGCTCTTGAGGTGAAAGTGATCAAAGGATACGGGGATGGCGGGAAACTGAGCCAGGTACAGGCTGTTGAGGTGGATGATCAGCTATGATCATATTGAATGGTGGAGCAGGCCTGAAGGGCCAATTGGTCTATTGCTGCTCCTACATGTTCCTGTAGCATACAAGGCTACGGATCAAGTACTGGAAAGAAGGATCAGAATGATGGTCAAAAGTCTTCTTGCTGTCCCGTAAAGCTCACTGAATCTAACGTCAATGCAATTTCCGCACCTAAATGAAAATATATCAATGTAGTTGCTGCAACATAGAAATACTGTGATGCAGAAATAGGCCATCCAGCCCATTAGACCTGTGCTGACAAGAGAAAACGCGAGAGGGTAAACAAGAAACTTTTAATCCCACTTTCCGGTCCCTAGTCCCTTGCAGATTCAGGTACCTTTTTTAAAATAAATTTAGACTCCCCAATTCTTTTTTTTCTATTAAGGGACAATTTAGCATGACCAATCCACCTACCTTGCACAGCTTTTTGGGTTGTGGAGATGAAACCCACGCAGACGCGAGGAGAATGTGCCAACTCCACACGGACAGTGGCCCAGGGCTGGGATTGAATGCGGGTCTTCAGCGCCATGAGGCGGCAGTGCTAACCGCTGTGCTGCCATGCCACCCAGATCCAGGTACCTTTTCAAACGGGTTGAGCATTTCGGGCAGTGGTTAGCACTGCTGCCTCACACCGGGTTGAATTCCGGGTGACTGTCTGTACGGAGCTTGCATATTTCCCCCATACCTGCAAGGTGTTGTTTTTCATCGTTCGTGGGATGTAAGTATCGCTGACTGGGCCAGCATTTCTTGCCCATCCCTGAAGGCATTTGAGAGTCAAACATTGCGGTGGGTGTGGCGTAGGCCAGACCAGGTAAGGACAGCAGATTTCCTTCCCTAAAGGAATTAGTGAACCAGGTGGGTTTTTGCGACAATCGACATTGGCGGCCATCACCAGACTTTTAATTCCATTTTTTTTTATTGTATACAAATTTCACCATCTGGGTTTTGAACCTGGGTCTGCAGAGCATTTAAAAATTTATTTATTCATTTACAGGATGTGTGTGTGGTTGGTTAGGCCAGCGTTTATTTCCCATCCGTAGTTGCCGTTCAGAAGGTGGTGATGAATCGTAGAATTTACAGCCAGAAAGAGGCCATTCAGCCCATCGGGTCTGCATCAGCCCTTGGAAAAGGCACCTTAATTAAGCCCATGCCGCCACCCTATGCCCATAACTCAGTAACGCCACCTAACCTTCTGATCACCAGGGGCAATTTATCATGCCCAATCCACCTAACATGCCCTTTGGACTGTGGGAGGAAACCAGAGCACGCGGATCGGATACAATGCTTTGATACACTGTGACCGGATATAATGCTCTGATACACTGTGACCGGATATAATGCTCTGATACACTGCGATCGGATACAATGCTCTGATACACTGCGATCGGATACAATGCTCTGATACACTGCGATCGGATACAATGCTCTGATACACTGCGATCGGATACAATGCTCTGATACGCTGCGATCGGATACAATGCTCTGATACACTGCGATCGGATACAATGCAGTGATACACTGCGATCGGATACAATGCTCTGATCCACTGTGATCGGATACAATGCTCTGATACACTGTGATCGGATACAATGCTCTGATACACTGTGATTAGATACAATGCTCTGATACACTGTGATCGGATACAATGCTCTGATACACTGTGATTAGATACAATGCTCTGATCCACTGCGATCGGATACAATGCTCTGATACACTGTGATCGGATACAATGCTCTGATACACTGCGATCGGATACAATGCTCTGATACACTGTGATCGGATACAATGCTCTGATACACTGTGATCGGATACAATGCTCTGATACACTGCGATCGGATACAATGCTCTGATACACTGTGATTAGATACAATGCTCTGATACACTGCGATCGGATACAATGCTCTGATACACTGTGATCGGATACAATGCTCTGATACACTGCGATCGGATACAATGCTCTGATACACTGTGATCGGATACAATGCTCTGATACACTGTGATCGGATACAATGCTCTGATACACTGTGATCGGATACAATGCTCTGATACACTGTGATCGGATACAATGCTCTGATACACTGCGATCGGATACAATGCTCTGATACACTGGGATCGGATACAATGCTCTGATACACTGCGATCGGATACAATGCTCTGATACACTGCGATCGGATACAATGCTCTGATACACTGTGATTAGATACAATGCTCTGATACACTGTGACCGGATATAGTGCTCTGATACACTGTGATCGGATACAATGCTCTGATACACTGCGATCGGATACAATGCTCTGATACACTGTGATCGGATACAATGCTCTGATACACTGCGATCGGATACAATGCTCTGATACACTGCGATCGGATACAATGCTCTGATACACTGTGATTAGATACAATGCTCTGATACACTGTGATCGGATACAATGCTCTGATACACTGTGATCGGATACAATGCTCTGACACACTGTAATCGGATACAATGCTCTGATACACTGCGATCGGATACAATGCTCTGATACACTGTGATCAGATACAATGCTCTGACACACTGTAATCGGATACAATGCTCTGATACACTGCGATCGGATACAATGCTCTGATACACTGCGATCGGATACAATGCTCTGATACACTGTGATCAGATACAATGCTCTGACACACTGTAATCGGATACAATGCTCTGATACACTGCGATCGGATACAATGCTCTGATACACTGTGATCAGATACAATGCTCTGATACACTGTGATCTAATACAATGCTCTGACACACTGTGATCGGATACAATGCTCTGATACACTGCGATCGGATACAATGCCCTGATACACTATGATTGGATACAATGCTCTGATACACTGTGATCGGATACAATGCAGTGATACACTGTGATCGGATACAATGCCCTGATACACTGTGATCGGATACAATGCAGTGATACACTGTGATCGGATACAATGCTCTGATACACTGCGATCGGATACAATGCCCTGATACACTATGATTGGATACAATGCTCTGATACACTGTGATCGGATACAATGCAGTGATACACTGTGATCGGATACAATGCTCTGATACACTGTGATCGGATACAATGCAGTGATACACTGTGATCGGATACAATGCTCTGATACACTGCGATCGGATACAATGCCCTGATACACTATGATTGGATACAATGCCCTGATACACTATGATCGGATACAATGCAGTGATACACTGTGATCGGATACAATGCTCTGATACACTGTGATCGGATACAATGCTCTGATACACTGTGATCGGAGACAATGCTCGGATACACTGTGATCGGATACAATGCAGTGATACACTGTGATCGGATACAATGCTCTGATACACTGTGATCGGAGACATTGCTCGGATACACTGTGATCGGATACAATGCTCTGATACACTGTGATCGGATACAATGCTCTGATACACTGCGATCGGATACAATGCTCTGATACACTGTGATCGGATACAATGCTCTGATACACTGTGATCGGATACAATGCTCTGATACACTGTGATCGGATACAATGCTCTGATACACTGCGATCGGATACAATGCTCTGATACACTGTGATCAGATACAATGCTCTGATACACTGTGATCTAATACAATGCTCTGACACACTGTGATCGGATACAATGCTCTGATACACTGCGATCGGATACAATGCCCTGATACACTATGATTGGATACAATGCTCTGATACACTGTGATCGGACACAATGCTCTGATACACTGTGATCGGATACAATGCTCTGATACACTGTGATCGGAGACAATGCTCGGATACACTGTGATCGGATACAATGCAGTGATACACTGTGATCGGATACAATGCTCTGATACACTGTGATCGGAGACATTGCTCGGATACACTGTGATCGGATACAATGCAGTGATACACTGCGATCGGATACAATGCTCTGATACACTGCGATCGGATACAATGCTCTGATACACTGTGATCGGATACAATGCTCTGATACACTGCGATCGGATACAATGCTCTGATACACTGCAATTGGATACAATGCACTGCTACACTGTAATTGGATACAGTGCACTGATACACTGTGATCGGATACAATGCACTGATACAGTGCGATCGGATACAGTGCACTGATACACCTGAGGAAGGAGCAGCGCTCCGAAAGCTAGTGACATCGAACCAAACCGGTTGGACTTTAACCTGGTGTTGTAAAACTTCTTATTGATCGGATACAATGCAGTGATACACTGCAATCGGATACAATGCTCTTATACACTGCGATCGGATACAATGCTCTGATACACTGTGATCAGATACAATGCTCTGATACACTGAGATCGGATACAATGCTCTGATACACTGCGATCGGATACAATGCTCTGATACACTGCGATCGGATACAATGCTCTGATACACTGCGATCGGATACACTGTGATTAGATACAATGCTCTGATACACTGCGATCTGATACAATGCACTGATACACTGCGATCAGATACAATGCACTGATACACTGTGACCGGATACAATGCTCTGATACACTGTGATCGGATACAATGCTCTGATACACTGTGATTAGATACAATGCACAGATACACTGTGATCGGATACAATGCACTGATACACTGTGATTAGATACAATGCTCTGATACACTGTGATTAGATACAATGCACTGATACACTGTGATTAGATACAATGCACTGATACACTGTGACCAGATACAATGCACAGATACACTTTGATTGGATACAATGCTCTGATACACTGTGATCGGATACAATGCAGTGATACACTGTGATCGGATACAATGCTCTGATACACTGCGATCGGATACAATGCTCTGATACACTGCGATCGGATACAATGCTCTGATACACTGTGATTGGATACAATGCATCAATACACTGAGATTGGATACAATGCAGTGATCCACTGTGATCGGAAACAATGCTCTGATACACTGTGATCGGATACAATGCAGTGATACACTGTGATCGGATACAATGCCCTGATACACTGTGATCGGATACAATGCTCTGATACACTGCGATCGGATACAATGCTCTGATACACTGCGATCGGATACAATGCTCTGATACACTGCAATCGGATACAATGCACTGATACACTGTAATTGGATACAGTGCACTGATACACTGTGATCGGATACAATGCTTTGATACAGTGCGATCGGATACAGTGCACTGATACATCTGAGGAAGGAGCAGCGCTCCGAAAGCTAGTGACATCGAAACAAACCTGTTGGACTTTAACCTGGTGTTGTAAAACTTCTTACTGATCGGATACAATGCTCTGATACACTGCGATCTGATACAATGCACAGATACACTGTGATCGGATACAATGCAGTGATACACTGTGATTAGATACAATGCTCTGATACACTGTGATCGGATACAATGCTCTGATACACTGTGATCGGATACAATGCTCTGATACACTGCGATCTGATACAATGCACTGATACACTGTGATCGGATACAATGCAGTGATACACTGTGATCGGAGACAATGCTCTGATACACTGTGATGGGATACAATGCAGTGATACACTGTGATCGGATACAATGCACAGATACACTGTGATTGGATACAATGCTCTGATACACTGTGATCGGATACAATGCAGTGATACACTGTGATCGGATACAATGCTCTGATACACTGCGATCGGATACAATGCTCTGATACACTGCGATCGGATACAATGCTCTGATACACTGTGATTGGATACAATGCATCAATACACTGAGATCGGATACAATGCAGTGATCCACTGTGATCGGATACAATGCTCTGATACACTGTGATCGGATACAATGCAGTGATACACTGTGATCGGATACAATGCTCTGATACACTGTGATCGGATACAATGCTCTGATACACTGCGATCGGATACAATGCTCTGATACACTGCGATCGGATACAATGCTCTGATACACTGCAATCGGATACAATGCACTGATACACTGTAATTGGATACAGTGCACTGATACACTGTGATCGGATACAATGCTCTGATACAGTGCGATCGGATACAGTGCACTGATACACCTGAGGAAGGAGCAGCGCTCCGAAAGCTAGTGACATCGAAACAAACCTGTTGGACTTTAACCTGGTGTTGTAAAACTTCTTACTGATCGGATACAATGCTCTGATACACTGCGATCTGATACAATGCACAGATACACTGTGATCGGATACAATGCAGTGATACACTGTGATTAGATACGATGCTCTGATACACTGTGATCGGATACAATGCTCTGATACACTGTGATCGGATACAATGCTCTGATACACTGCGATCGGATACAATGCACTGATACACTGTGATCGGATACAATGCAGTGATACACTGTGATTAGATACAATGCTCTGATACACTGTGATCAGATACAATGCTCTGATACACTGTGATTGGATACAATGCTCCCATACACTGTGATCGGATACTATGCACTGATACACTGTGATCGGAATACAATGCACTGATACACTGTGATCGGATACAATGCAGTGATACACTGTGATTAGATACAATGCTCTGATACACTGTGATCAGATACAATGCTCTGATACACTGTGATCGGATACAATGCTCTGATACACTGTGATCAGATACAATGCTCTGATACACTGTGATCGGATACAATGCACTGATACACTGTGATCGGATACAATGCTCGGATACACTGTGATCGGATACAATGCAGTGATACACTGTGATCGGATACAATGCTCTGATACACTGTGACGGAGACATTGCTCGGATACACTGTGATCGGATACAATGCAGTGATACACTGCGATCGGATACAATGCAGTGATACACTGTGATTAGATACAATGCTCTGATACACTGTGATCAGATACAATGCTCTGATACACTGTGATCGGATACAATGCTCCCATACACTGTGATCGGATACTATGCACTGATACACTGTGATCGGATACAATGCAGTGATACACTGTGATCGGATACAATGCAGTGATACACTGTGATCGGATACAATGCCCTGATACACTGTGATCGGAGACATTGCTTGGATACACTGTGATCGGATACAATGCAGTGATACACTGCGATCGGATACAATGCAGTGATACACTGTGATTAGATACAATGCTCTGATACACTGTGATCGGATACAATGCTCTGATACACTGTGATCAGATACAATGCTCTGATACACTGTGATTAGATACAATGCTCTGATACACTGCGATCGGATACAATGCTCTGATACACTGCGATCGGATACAATGCAGTGATACACTGTGATTAGATACAATGCTCTGATACACTGTGATCGGATACAATGCTCTGATACACTGTGATCAGATACAATGCTCTGATACACTGTGATTAGATACAATGCAGTGATACACTGTGATCGGATACAATGCTCTGATACACTGCGATCGGATACAATGCTCTGATACACTGTGATCAGATACAATGCTCTGATACACTGTGATTAGATACAATGCACTGATACACTGTGATTAGATACAATGCTCTGATACACTGCGATCGGATACAATGCTCTGATACACTGTGATCGGATACAATGCTCTGATACACTGTGATTAGATACAATGCTCTGATACACTGTGATTAGATACAATGCTCTGATACACTGTGATTAGATACAATGCTCTGATACACTGTGATCGGATGCGAGGGAGGGGCGGGGTCGGGGAGGCGGGGCTCGTGGCGGGGATGTGGGCGGGGGCTGGGAAGATTGACAGAGGGCGGAGCCCGGCCCGCACTGGGACGAGCCTCCTTCCCGTCGGCCAATGGGAGGCGGAGAGCCGGGCGAGCCTCTGGCACGTGAGGCGGGCGCTGCCAGCATGGAAGCAGCGAGCGCGTGACCGCGGGGGGTGGGGGGTTGGAGAGCGCGTGACCGCGGAGCGGGGGGGTTGGAGAGCGCGCGCCGAGCCCCGTCTCCCCCACTCGTCCCGCGGCTCCTCACAACAACAACAACAACACGAACAACAAGAGGCAACTTGCGGGATGCGGCGGAGAGCGGCGGCACCGCCAAGCCAGGTCAGAGCGCAGTGAGCGAGGGGCAGAGCGGCCCACTCCACCCCCCTGTCCCCCCTGTCCCCCCTCAACCCCCTCTCCCCCTCACCCCGGGGGGGGGGGTAACATTATCCAAATCTCTCCCTAAACGCTGCTGGTTGTGAAGGTTTGGCCAGTGTTCCAGGATGTGGTTACAGTGTAACTTTGCTGCGGAGTTGTATCGGGTTTGTTATTGGGGGCGGGGGGAGGAAATGTCCTTTCCCAACTTTCTGTGTCTCCCCCCCCCCCCCGGTGGATACTCTGAGGCCCCGCCCCCGCACTAATGGGCAGCTCCGCCAGCCAATGGGTGGGTTCAATCCGCGGTCGCCGCTCCTGGTTGGTGCAGAGCTCCAGCGGGCGGCCAATGGGCGCCGGGTCCGGGGGGCGCGCCCCTGTGTCTGAGTGGCTGATGCAATGACAACCTGGAGCTGTCACAGCGCCCACTGCTCACCTGTCCCCGTGGAACCCACACCTGCCCCCCGGGGAACCCACACCTGCCCCCCCGGGGGGTGACCCGCACCTGCCCCCCGGGGAACCCACACCTGCCCCCCCGGGGGGTGACCCACACCTGCCCCCCGGGGAACCCACACCTGCCCCCCAGGGGGGTGACCCACACCTGCCCCTCGGGGAACCCACACCTACCCCCCCCGGGGGGGGGTGACCCACACCTGACACCCGGGGAACTCACACCTGCCCCCCCCGGGGGGTGACCCACACCTGCCTCCGGGGAACCCACACCTGCCTCCGGGGAACCCACACCTGCCCCCCAGGGAACCCACACCAGCCCCCCGGTGGTTGACCCACACCTGTCCCCCGGGAACCCACACCTGCCTCCCGGGGAACCCACACCTGCCCCCCGGGGGGGTGACCCACACCTGCCCCCCAGGGAACCCACACCTGCCCCCCGGGGGCTGACCCACACCTGTCCCCGGGGAACCCACACCTGCCTCCCCGGGGGTGACCCACACCTGTCCCCGGGGAACCCACACCTGCCCCACACCTGCCCCACGGGAGTGGGGGTGATCCACACCTGCCCTACGTGGGGCGGGTGGGTGACCAACACCTGTCTGCAGGGGGGGTGACCCACACCTGTCTGCGGGGGGGGGGGTGACCCACACTTGTCCCCGGTTGGGGTGACCCAGAGGGGGGGGTGGGGGAGTTGACTGGGGGGGTGCAGAGGTGACATGGGGGGGTGCGGAGGTGACTGGGGGGGGGGGGGCGGCGGAGGTGACTGGGGGGGAGCGGATGTGACTGGGGGGGGTAACTGGGGGGGGGGGCGGGGGTGACTGGAGGGGGGGGGCGGAGGTGACCCGGCGGGTCACATCTTTGGACTGTGGGAGGAAACCGGAGCACCCGGAGGAAACCTTCGCAGACACGGGGAGAACATAGAGCATAGAAAAATACAGCACAGAACAGGCCCTTCGGCCCACGATGTTGTGCCGAACCTTTGTCCTAGATTAATCATAGATTATCATTGAATTTACAGTGCAGAAGGAGGCCATTCGGCCCTTTGAGTCTGCACCGGCTCTTGGAAAGAGCACCCTACCCAAACTCAACACTTCCACCCAACACCAAGGGCAATTTGGACATTAAGGGCAATTCATCATTGGCCAATTCACCTAACCCGCACATCTTTGGACTGTGGGAGGAAACCGGAGCACCCGGAGGAAACCCACGCAGACACGGGGAGGACGTGCAGACTCCGCACAGACAGTGACCCAAGCCGGAATCGAACCTGGGACCCTGGAGCTGTGAAGCATTGTGCTATCCACAATGCTACCGTGCTGCCCTTGAGAACAAATAAATCTACACTATCATTTTACTGTAATCCATGTACCTATCCAACAGCTGCTTGAAGGTCCCTAATGTTTCCGACTCAACTACTTCCACAGGCAGTGCATTCCATGCCCCCACTACTCTCTGGGTAAAGAACCTACCTCTGATATCCCTCCTATATCTTCCACCTTTCACCTTAAATTTATGTCCCCTTGTAATGGTTTGTTTCACCCGGGGAAAAAGTCTCTGACAGTCTACTCTATCTATTCCCCTGATCATCTTATAAACCTCTATCAAGTCGCCCCTCATCCTTCTCCGTTCTAATGAGAAAAGGCCTAGCACCCTCAACCTTTCCTCGTAAGACCTACTCTCCATACCAGGCAACATCCTGGTAAATCTTCTTTGCACCTTTTCCAAAGCTTCCACATCCTTCCTAAAATGAGGCGACCAGAACTGTACACAGTACTCCAAATGTGGCCTTAACAAAGTTTTGTACAGCTGCATCATCACCTCATGGCTCTTAAATTCAATCCCTCTGTTAATGAACGCGAGCACACCATAGGCCTTCTTCACAGCTCTATCCACTTGAGTGGCAACTTTCAAAGATGTATGAACATAGACCCCAAGATCTCTCTGCTCCTCCACATTGCCAAGAACTCTACCGTTAACCCTGTATTCCGCATTCATATTTGTCCTTCCAAAATGGACAACCTCACACTTTTCAGGGTTAAACTCCATCTGCCACTTCTCAGCCCAGCTCTGCATCCTATCTATGTCTCTTTGCAGCCGACAACAGCCCTCCTTACTATCCACAACTCCACCAATCTTCGTATCGTCTGCAAATTTACTGACCCACCCTTCAACTCCCTCATCCAAGTCATTAATGAAAATCACAAACAGCAGAGGACCCAGAACTGATCCCTGCGGTACGCCACTGGTAACTGGGATCCAGGCTGAATATTTGCCATCCACCACCACTCTCTGACTTCTATCGGTTAGCCAGTTCGTTATCCAACTGGCCAAATTTCCCACTATCCCATGCCTCCTCACTTTCTGCATAAGCCTACCATGGGGAACTTTATCAAATGCCTTACTAAAATCCATGTACACTACATCCACTGCTTTACCTTCATCCACATGCTTGGTCACCTCCTCAAAGAATTCAATAAGATTTGTAAGGCAAGACCTACCCCTCACAAATCCGTGCTGACTATCCCTAATCAAGCAGTGTCTTTCCAGATGCTCAGAAATCCTATCCTTCAGTACCCTTTCCATTACTTTGCCTACCACCGAAGTAAGACTAACTGGCCTGGAATTCCCAGGGTTATCCCTAGTCCCTTTTTTGAACAGGGGCATGACATTCGCCACTCTCCAATCCCTGGTACCACCCCTGTTGACAGTGAGGACGAAAAGATCATTGCCAACGGCTCTGCAATTTCATCTCTTGCTTCCCATAGAATCCTTGGATATATCCCGTCAGGCCCGGGGGAGAAGGTGCAAACTCCACACAGGCAGCCAGCCGAGGTCAGAATCGAACCCAGAATCGAACCCTGGCGCTGTGAGGCAGCAGCGCTAACCGCTGTGCGTTGAATGGGTTAAAAGAAAGTTTAATTTTCTTGGTAATGCTAACAGGGAAGTGCTCCCCTCCCCTGGTCTCCTCCTGTTTGAAAAGGAGGTATGTGTCCACAGGTCTGGGTCCCCCGCCTCGGGACAGGTGTGGGTCTCCTCTAACCCCCCCCCCCAAACACGGGACAGGTGGTTTCCAGCGGTCAGTACTAGGACCACAGCTTTTCTGGACTTATGTTAGTGACCTAGGCTTAGATGTGCCGAGCACTATAAAAAAATTTAGGTGACACGATACTTGAAAGTATTACGAATTTTGAGGAGGATGACAGAACATAGGCTGATGGCATGAATGGACTGGTGTCAGATATTTAATCCGGAGAAATATGAAGATCCAATAGCAGCAACATAAATTAAAGGTTACCATTTTTAAGTGGGGGAGTGCAGGAACGGAGAAACCTGGACTCCCAAGGGTTAAATTTTGGGGAGAGAATATACAAACCAGGGTTGTATTTTCTGTCACTTAGAAATTTGTTTGAAGTTTTCATGTTACTCAGGGAAACCAATAAGGAGGATGGAGTGAAATAGTGTCCACTGGTTGGGGAGGTCAGGACTAGGTGGCATAAAAATTAGAGCCAGATCTTTCAGGAGTGAAATTAGGAAACACGTCACGCACAAAGGGTAACAGAAGATTTGAACTTTCTTCTGAAAGTGAAAATTGGCGCTGGATCAGCTGCTAATTTAACATCTGAGATTGATAGATTGTTGGTCACCAAAGGTGTTAAGGAATATGGGGCAAATGCAGGAATATGGAATTCTGTCACATAATTAGCCTCCATCCCATTGGAACAAGCTAAATGGCCTCCTCCTGTCGTATATTTCTAGAGTAGTAGAGATTGCAAACACTGGGATCATTTCAGGGTCAATTAGGTATTGCATGCCTGGGGATTCTATGGGTGAAAGAAGGTGGACCTGAGGCTAGTGCGGAGGTTGCTGGCAGACCTTTGCATTCACTCTTTTAAAAATTTTTAAAAATAAATTTAGAGTACCAATTATTTTTTTTTACAATGAGGGAGCAACTTAGCACGGCCACCTACACTGCACATATTTTGGGTTGTGGGGGGTTGAGACCCACGCAGACACGGGGAGAACATGCAAATTCCATACAGACAGTGACCCAGGGCCTGGATCGAACCTTTGCATTCACTCTTGCCTGCACGGCTGGCTGTCCCGTCTGAAAGCAAATAAGTACAGGATGTTGCACATGACCACATTTTGGACAATGTCCTCCCACCTGTGTTTTTTTTGGGTGGTATTTTTGGAAATTTTAATGCATAGCCGCTTTCCAGAACACGATGACCATGTGGCCGGAATCCTGGGCGGGATTCTCCATAATCGTCGCGATGTCCGCCAAACGGCGTGAATCAGTCCGGCATCGCGCCGCCCCAAAGGTGCGGAATCCTCCGCATCTTGAGCGGCCGAGCCCTAACCTTGAGGGGCTAGGCCGGCGCCGGACTGATTTCCGCCCCGCCAGCTGGCGGGAAAGGCCTTTGGTGCCCCGCCAGCTGGCGTGGAAATGACTTTGCCGGGTGGCGCATGCACGGGAGTGTCAGCGGCCGCTCACGGCATCCCCGCGCATGCGCAGTGGAGGCGGTCTCTTCCGCCTCCACCATGGTGGAGACCATGGCGAAGGCAAAGAGTGCCCCCACGGCACAGGCCCGCCCGTGGATCGGTGGCCCCCTATCGCGGGCCAGGCCACCGTGGGGGCACCGCCTGGGGCCAGATCGCCCCGTGCCCCCCGCAGGACCCCGGAGCCCGCCCGTGCTGCCTTATCCCGCCGGTAAGAGAGGTGGTTTAATCCACGCCGGTGGGACAGGCATTCCAGCAGCGGGTCTTCAGCCCATCCGGTGCCGGAGAATTCGGCAACCTGCGGGGGCGGGATTCATGCCAGCCCCCGGTGATTCTCCGACCCGGTGGGGGGTTGAAGAATCCCGTCCACCTGTGTTGATAAAGCAGGCATGTGAATGGATGGAATGAAATGAAAATTGCTTATTGTCACAAGTAGGCTTCAAATGAAGTTACTGTGAAAAGCCCCTAGTCGCCACATTCTGGCACCTGTTTGGGGAGGCTGGTACGGGAATTGAACCCGCACTGCTGGCCTGCCTTGGTCTGCTTTAAAAGCCAGCAATTTAGCCCTGTGCTAAACCAGCCCCTAAATAAATGTCCTCAAGAAACTAGAGAGAGCACGGGTGGGAGTGGAAATATGTTATTAACTTGTGATTCAAATCACATGTGAAATCAAATTAATTAGGATACAGTTTTTTTTATAAAGACGATTTTAAACAAATTCTAATCTTTGTCTTGCGCATTTTCGCATCCGACTGGTTAGATCTAGATTATAATTATTCGACAGATGTTCAGTGAATAACGTGTAACAAGTGGGTCTTACTAGTTTATCTGATTGTCTGTTATAAAACTATTTCCTGAAGCAAGTTATGCTACATCTGGTTCTTAACTGTAGCCTGTTGTAGAATTATCCTTTTGATCTTTTTATGGTGGCTGAACATGTCGTAAACAAAGGGAATTTTGAGCACGTTGCTTCAAATTGAAAAGGTGAAACCGTGCATGCTTTTCTTTTTTTCTCTCATTATTTTCATTTTTAATCAGTTCTATTCCTCTCCTGAATATATCGTCTCCTTCCACATGTTTCAGTCATTATCCGATGTCTGTGGCCAGCTTACATTTAGGAGCCCCACTTTGTACTAAGAATTGAAATTAGACAATCCTTTCCTGTTGAATGGTTAGACCATAATGTTGCCCAGAAAAGTAGAAATTTGGGATGATGGGGGGGGGGGGGGGGCGGTGGGGGGGGGAAGGAGACAATATTTCAACAAAAGAACAGTATTTCTATGGAACAGGCTTCCTTGGAAATATCAAGCAGTTAGTGTTGAACCACTCATGTAAATCAGCAAGAATTTTTTCAGATTGGTTTTGGTGTTACAGTATCTGTGTAATTTGCGACATGATGATGTACGAACAATGTTGGACACGTAGACTGGCAGCATCTGTAAAGAGAAAGAGTTAACTTTTCAGGTCCAATATGACTCTTCTGCCGCGTCAAGTAGTTTGTCTCGTCTTCTACTCAGTTGTTCTGCGAACGCATCCCAAAACGCTATTTGTTCTATCGTTCCATGGAAATGCTCATGTATTGTTTCCAAAATTGTGCACCAAATGGCCAAACCTCTTTCCTTCTCCATCTTCCGTCATGTCTGTCACTAAAGATTGTGTAGTAAGTGGCAGCACGGTAGCACAAGTGGCTAGCACTGTGGCTTCAAAGCGCCAGGGTCCCAGATTCGATTCCCCGCTGGGTCACTGTCTGAGCGCAGTGTAGCCACCTCAATTGGCCAACTCCCGATTTAAAATGGCGAATGGCAAAGGCTGATGGGAAAGTCAGCCAACATAGACAGACACCAGCAGCTGCAGGTTTGCTGTATATTTACCTCTGCAAAGGCCAGACAACATCGATACCAGCAACCATCAGCATAACAAAGTAGCAGCCATCTGCATACTGATGAGCAATCCCCAGGAACAATAAGTAACATTTGGACACACAAAGCAAAGCCAGATTCCTCGGCACCAGCAGGAGCCAACATAAAGGAGGTGAACGAGCACCTCAAGACCGCCCATCGATCAGGGAACCCCTCCAGTATTGGAGAAAATCGAACCAAGCAATTGGGACAAAGTCCAATCACTTGGGACCAGGTACAGGGACCGCCCCGAAAGGTGGGAAGCCCCTGGGGACTTTAAGAGTTGAGCCCCAAGTTCAAATCGCTCTCTTCACCTCTTCTTCCTGCCTGGGTCACCCAGCAACACAAACCAACATTGACCGTGACCGGTGCAGTGACTCCAGTGATCATCAAAATCGTAAGTCTTAATTCAACGCTCGCTACGAGATAGACACTCCTAGCTACCAATCCGTACCAACTTCGAATCCCGCAGACTCAGAACCCGAGCGAAAGGCCATTTGTTCCCCTGACCTGGTGGGCCAGTCCTAAGTGAAGTATAGGCCTGTTAGTTATAGAAGTAGCTTAGACGTAGAATTTATGCATGAGTAGTGATTACTGTGTATAATAAATGTGCTTTGATTTAAATCTTACTAATCAGTGTACTGGGTTATTGATCATTACTCGGACTTGAACCTCGTGGCGGTATCATAAAGATACCTGGCGACTCGAGAGCAAAGTTAATAAAACAGAGCAACTGAACCAAGGAGAAAATCAGCAACATTATTTAATAATGTTCGAGTTCTGTTCTTTTGTTCGAGTTCTGAGTCTGCGGGATTCGAAGTTGGTACGGATTGGTAGCTAGGAGCGCCTATCCCGTAGCGAGCATTGAATTGAGACTTACTTCAGTCGATGATCACTGCACCGGTCACGGTCAATGTTGGTTTGTGTTGCTGGGTGACCCGGGCAGGAAGAAGAGGTGAAGAGAGCCAAGTGATTGGACTTTGTCCCAATCACTTGGTTCGATTTTCTCCAATACTGGAGCGGTTCCCTGATCGATGGGCGGTCTTGAGGTGCTCGTTCACCTCCTTTTATGTTGGCTCCTGCCGGTGCCGAGGAGTCTGGCTTTGCTTTGTGTGTCCAAATGTTACTTATTGTTCCTGGGGATTGCTCATCAGTATGCAGATGGCTGTTACTTTGTTATGCTGATGGTTGCTGGTATCGATGTTGTCTGGCCTTTTCAGAGGTAAATACACAGCAAACCTGCAGCTGCTGGTGTCTGTCTATGTTGGCTGACTTTCCCATCAGTCTTTGCCGTTCGCCATTTTAAATCGGGAGTTGGCCAATTTAGGTGGCTACAACAGTCTGCACGTTCTCCCCGTGTGTGCGTGGGTTTCTTCCGGCAGCTCCGGTTTCCTCACACAGTCCAAAGACGTGCAGGTTAGGTGGATTGGCCATGCTAAATTGCCCATAGTGTCCAAAAAAAAAGGTTAGGAGGGGTTATTGGGTTACGGGGATAGGGTGGAAGTGAGGGCTTAAGTGGGTCGGTGCAGACTCGATGGGCTGAATGGCCTCCTTCTGCACTGTATGTTCTACGTTCTAAGTGTCGTGAGCTTGTGAGGTGTGGTATCTTTGTCCTTTGGTTCTCAAATCTTTCCTCCACTGGGGATTTCCTTTCCGCTTGTCTGGAATCTGCGGCAGGGGAATAGATTGCCATGATTGGTGATCAGAGGTGGAAAGTGAACTCGGTGACCTTTTCGTCAAGAAATTCCTACCTTTGCAATAGCTTTGCATAATTTGGTGCTTCCCTTCATATGGCTGCCATGTTTAAACTGACCGGTCCACATTTTTTCTCATGTATTTGTTCATGGGGATGTGGACAATGCTGGCTTGGCCAGCGTTTATTGCCCTTGAGAATAATCATTGAAATCAATCGATAACTTCCCCTCGTCCTAACAGATTTCCGGTACACTGGGTTCTTGAAAGGGAGTGCGAGAGTTAGTCCTGAAAATGTAACATCCTTCAACACCTTCTCCGGCATCTCTTTAAATAGAACGCAGACTTGTTTGACATCTGTGTCTTGGAAAGTATTACTGAACTATATGCGTCTGGCTCTTCCCTAATCCACTTCAGGTTCCTTCCACTTTGAGCAGCAATTTTAGTCTAGGTGTCACTGGCTCAAACTCAAATACAGTATTTTAAACAAACTAGGAGCAGGAATAGGTCACTCAGTCCTTCAATAAGATCCTGGCTGGTCTAATTGTAACCCCCCCCCCCCCCCAGTTCCTGCTGACCACCCCCCCCATAACCTTTCACCCCCTTGTTTATCACAAATTGATCTCGCTCTGCCTTCAAAATATTTTAAAGGCTCTGCTTCCATTGCCTTTTGAGGAGAGAGTTCCAGAGACTCACCCCCCCCGAGAGAAAAAACTTCTCCTCATCTCTGCCTTAAATGAGCGGCCCCTTATTTTTAAACCGTGACCCCCGAGTTCTAGACTTTCCCACAAGAGGAAATATCCTCTTCACATCCACCCTGTCAGCACCCAAGGGTCTCAAAGGTTTCAATCAAGTTGCCTCTTACTCTTCTAAGCACTAGCAGATACAAGCCGAACCACTATAACCTTTCCGCCAAGGACAACCCGTCCATTCCTGGAATTAGACGAGTAAACCTTCTCTGAATGGCTTCTAACACATTTACACCTTTCCTTAAAGAAGGAGACCAATACTTTACACAATACTCCAGATGTGGTCTCGCCAGTGCCCTGTCCAAGTGAAGCATAACCTTTGTACTTTTATAATCGACTCCCCTCACAATAAACAATAACATTCTAGTCGTTTTCCTAATTACTTGCTGTACCAGCATACTAACCATTTGTGATTTATGCACTAAGATACCCATATCTCGCTGGGTCTCGGGGATCCAAAATCTTTCACCATTTCGCTAATAAGCTTCTTTATTCCTCTTGTCAAAAGGACAATTTCACATGTGCGCACATTGTGCTCCAGTTGCCAAATCTTTGCCCACTCACTTAACCTGTCTTTTGTCCCTTTGCAGCCTCCTTATGTCCTCTTCACAAATTACTTTCTTTTTTAAAATAAATTTAGAGTACCCAATTATTGTTTCCAATTAAGGGGCAATTTAGCGTGGCCAATCCACCTACCCGGCACATCTTTTGGGTTGTGGGGGCGAAACCCACGCAGACACGGGGAGAACGTGCAAACTCCACACAGACAGTGACCCGGGGCCGGGATTCGAACCCAGGTCCTCAGCGCCGTGAGGCAGCAATGCTAACCACTGTGCCACCGTGCTGCCCCACAACTTACTTTCCTACCTATCCCTGTGTCATCATCAAATTTGGCAACATGGGTGGGATTTCCCAGATCTTTCTGCTCTACCGGAGTTGAACCCCCCCCCCTGAATTTTCACAAATAGAGCAGTGGATTTAGACCATAAGATGTAGGCCACTCGGCCCATCGAGTCTGCAGCACCATTCCATGAGATCACGACTGACCCGATAATCCTCTATTCCACTTTCACGCCTTATCACCATAACCTTTGATTCCCTTTTTAAAGGAGACATAATAAAAATGTGACTGTATGGATGTATCTTTTTTTTTTTTGGAGGGGGGCATTTGGCCCTTCGAACTGTTGCTCTTTTTTTATCTTAGTCTATTTGCTCTGTTTACGTCACCTTTGCTCATGAGTCGCCAGGTATCTTTATGATACCGCCACGTGGTTCAAGTTCAGGTTATGATTAATAACACAGCACACCGCTTAGTAAGGATTAAAACAACGGTCATTTATTATATACAACAAGCAATATTAATACCCTAATACTACTTTCTATATAATAAACCTATCACTACTGGCCAATACTTAACTTAGGAAGAGTCCACCAGGTCAGGGAAACGAATGGCTTGTCCAATCAAATCTGGCCCGCGGGATTCAAAAGGCTGCTACAGGTCAGTGGCTAGGTGTCTCTACCGGATAGCGATCGTTGGATTCAAACTTACAGTTGCCGGTGGCTGGTCTTGCGAAGGTCTCGAGCAGGCGAAGATGAGAGAGAGCGAGATCTGAACTTGGACCTTCACTTTTATAGGGCCCAGGGGCTTCCCGCCTCCCGGGACGGCCCTTGACCCTGAGTCCCAAGTGATTGGATTCTGTCCCCAATCTCTGGGGTCGATGTGCCCAATGGTGAGGCGATTCCTCGATCGGGGGGTGGTCGCTCACCTGTCTTTGTTTCGGCCACTGCAGACGCCGACAGGTCTGGCCCGGTATTCAATTGCTAATATGTTGCAATTGTTCCCAGGGATAGCCGATTTAACTGTGGATGTCTGACTAGATTAGGTGTAAACAGTCCTGAATGCAACTGCGGATACCTGGGTTGATGGGCTGTTGATAGCCCTGAGTATCGATCTGGGCTACCTTCCCAGAGCCGAATATGCAAAACTGTCTGCAGCTGCCTGCTTGTGTCTTCTTGGCTGCTTTTCCCAGCAGTCTTTCGGGTTAGCCATTTTAAACTGGGTTTTGGCCAGATTAATCGGAACGCAGCCATTTTACATGGCTACAGAACGTTATCCACCATTTGATAAACCATGGCTGATCTAATTGTGCAGTTTTCTGTCTGCCCCCAATAACTTCCTTATTTATCAAAATTCTGGGGAGCCTTGGACTAGATCATGTTGTGAGAAATATTTGATTGAAACAATTCAGTTTTGTGTGATAACCTCTTTTTGGGCATCAACGTCTAAGCCCACCATGGGTCCACACCTTTATTTGACAGGAAGCCTCATTTTTAAGCCTGTACTTCTGCACTACGCTCATTAAGCCAAATTGCTTTATTATTTTGTGACTTTAATGTTTCAAGCATTTCCTGCAGTGATCGAGTGTTATTGCACAGTTCAATAAGGAGCCAGTTAGACATTAAGTAATGTAATAAGGTTCACCGTAGGGCAGCTGTGACAGCCAGAATCATATTGTGAAAGAACACTGATTCTGAGAGCTGGTTTTATGACACCAGACAAGCTCTTTGCAGGACAGCAATGTGTTTTCCTTGGAGGCTATGTTGCTCTGTGATGCACTATCAATTACGACGAGACGAGAGTAGAATGTAATCGAGGCTTTATTACACAGATCTGTGGTCTCCGACAGTAGCTGACGAAATGGCTGCTGTTCGGAGAGCACACACCTTTATACTCCGCCTACTGGGCGGAGCCAGCAGGCAGGGATCTACCCCCGTACCTGTAGTACAGGGGCCTTACCCTAATACTCATATATACAATATAATACAACAGTGGTGACTACCACACTCTGCTCTGAAGTAGCTCCTGCAGTGGGAGGCGTGAATGACCAACTCCACTCCCTTTGGCAGCTAATGCTGGAACTGAGACCAGTTCTGCCTGATGTTTGGTCATGAGACGAAACACACGAAAGAAAACTAACGTGGACAGCAGCAAATCCCATGGGCGTGCAGCCCTGCTGAGGGCTCTCTTCTGTCCCAACTGCAGTACATCCGATCCGATTTATTACACAGAGATGTGTGGCCTCCTACAGCAGCTTCCGAAAAGGCTGCAGTTCGGAGAGCACACATATTTATACTCCACCTACTGGGGGGAGCCAGCAGGCAGGGATCTACCCCCGTACCTGTAGTACAGGGGCCTTGCCGTAACACCCATATATACAATATAATACAACAGTGGTGACTACCACATTCACCCCCTGTTAAAAATGAGTCCAGCGGGGGTGGTGGAAAACTATATACATACAGATTGGTTTTAAAATTACAGAGAAGGTTACAAATTTAGACGATCGGGCGCCTTGATCTGGCGTTGAGAGCGCCGCAGTGCTGGTGGCGACTCAGGCATCAGCTTGGTCTTCGGTGACTCCGGGAGCGTGTCAAAATCCTCTTCATCCCCGGATGGGAGCAAGGGGAGGACAGATTGTCCTGGAGCGAGGGCTGCGGTGGGATGCACCGGGGGAGGGGAGGGTGGTGCAGGGGCGGGGGGGGGGGGGGGGCAGGGGGCCCAGCTGGTGCCAGATCCCTGAGGGAGACTGTGCCTTGGTGGTTGTCAGGGTACGCTACGTAGGCGTACTGCGGGTTCGCATGGAGTAGCTGTACTCTCAACCAACGGGTCTGCCTTGTGGAGCCGCACGTGCTTGCGGAGGAGAACGGGTCCTGGAGCTGCCAGCCACCTTGGGAGCGAAACCTCGGAGGTGGACTTCCTGGGGAAGGCAAAGCGACGTTCATGGGGGGTTGGTCGCGGTGCACAGGAGCGACCAAATGGAGTGAAGTGCGTCGGGGAGGACCTCCTGCCAGCGGGAGGCCGGGAGATTTCTGGACCGTAGGGCCAGTTGGACGGCCCTCCAGACCGTCCCATTCTCCCTCTCCACCTGCCCGTTTCCCCGGGGGTTGTAGCTGGTCGTCCTGCTCGAGGTAATGCCCCTGTTGAGCAGGTACTGGCACAGCTCATCGCTCATAAATGAGGATCCCCGGTCGCTGTGGACATAGGCGGGGTAACCGAATAGAGCGAATATGGTGTTGAGAGCTTTGATGACGGTGGCAGACGTCATGTCGGGGCATGGGACGGCGAAGGGTAATCGGGAATACTCGTCGACCACATTAAGAAAGTATGTGGTCCGGTCGGTGGAGGGGAGGGGCCCTTTGAAGTCCACGCTGAGGCGTTCAAAGGGGCGGGAGGCCTTCACCAGGCGCGCATGGTCTGGCCAGTAGAAGTGCGGTTTACATTCCGCGCAGACCTGGCAGTCTCTGGTGATTGCCCTGACTTCCTCGATGGAGGAGGGCAGATTGCAGGCCTTAATGAAGTGGTAAAAACATGTGACCCCCGGGTGACAGAGATCGTCGTGCAGGGTCCGGAGTCGGTCCACTTGTGCGCTGGCACATGTACCTCGGGATAGGGTATCGGGGGCTCATTGAGCTTACCGGGGCAATACAAAATCTCATAATTGTAGGTGGAGAGCTCGATCCTCTACCTCAAGATTTTATCATTTTTGATCTTACCCCGCTGTGTGTTGTCAAACATGAAGGCAACCGACCGTTGGTCAGTGAGGAGAGTGAATCTCCTGCCGGCCAGGTAATGCCTCCAATGTCGCTCAGCTTCAACGATCACTTGGGCCTCCTTTTCGATGGACGAGTGCCGAATTTCGGAGGCATGGAGGGTGCGGACAAAGAATGCCACGGGCCTGCCTGCCTGGTTGAGGGTGGCGGCCAGAGCGATGTCTGATGCATCGCTCTCGACTTGGAAGGGGAGCGTCTCATCGACCGCGGCCTTGGCGATGTCAGCCTTGATACGGTTGAAGGCCTGGTGAGCCTCGGCCGTCAGTGGGAAAGCGGTGGATTGAATGAATGGGCGGGCCTTGTCCGCATAGTTTGGGGCCCACTGGGCGTAATACGAAAAGAACCCCAGGCATCGTTTGAGGGCCTTGGGGCAGTGGAGGAGGGGGACGTCCATGAGGGGGCGCATGCAGTACCCCCGGATCGTCACGGCGTGGGATCCGGAGGCCAGGGAGATTCTTTGGTTAGCGGGGTGTACCGCGAGGGAGCAGCGCCTTACCGTATCGGGGTGGATGAAGCTCTCAGTGCTCCCAGAAGGCAGGATATCTCGTGCCCGTCGATCTTCACCTTTGTCAAAACGGTTGCGAGGTTGTGCGGTCGAGACTGGTCGATCGTGACCGAGGCGAGTCGCGGCTGGTCGGCAGCGGTTGCAGGCGATGAGCGGCCCGATGAGGTGCCCGACGGGCAGGGGTCCTGAGGCGGGTAAGATGGCGGCGCCCACAGGCTGCACGTGTCCTGGGGCAGGCAAGATGGCGGCGCCCATTGGTTCTGAGGCAAGCAAGATGGCGGCGCCCACGGGCCGCACGTGGTCTGAGGAGAGGAAGGTGGTGGCGCCCACTGCATGTGGGGGGTGCCGGGACAATAGCGGCGATTGAGTGGGCCTGGCACACTGCAGCGAAATGTCCCTTCTTGCAACAGGCCTTGCAGAGCGCGCTCCGCGCCGGGCAGCGCTGCTGGGGGTGTCTTGTCTGTCCGCAGAAGTAGCACTTGGGTCCCCCGGGGTTGGTTGGCTGCCGCGTGGCGCAGGCGTCGGGTTGGCTGAGGGCGGTCGCTGATGGGATGGCCGCTGGCGGGGTCCACGATGCACAGGGGGTTGGGCTGTACGGTCGGGGACATAAGCCTGTATGTTGCGTGAGGTGAGCGAGAGCGCTAGTTTCCTGGTTGCCGCGAGGTCAAGCGTGGCCCCTTCTAAGAGGCGCTGGCGGATGTAGTCAGACCGTATGCCCGTAACGAACGCGTCTCTCATTAGCAGGTTCGAATGTTCAGTGGCCAAAACGGCCTGGCAGTCACAGTCTCTCACCAGGTCGAGCAGGGCACGCCAGAAATCTTCCACAGACTCACCGGGCAGTTGGTGCCGTGTGGATAGGAGGTGCCTGGCGTAGATCTTGTTGGTCTGCTGAGCGTAATTCTCCTTCAGTAGCGCCATGGCCTCTGTGTAGGTCGGCACGTCCTGGACAAGGGGAAAAACATTAGAGCTCAGCCGCGTGTACAGAATCTGGAGCTTCTGTGCTTCTGAGATTGGGCCAGGCGCAGACCCGATATATGCTTCAAAGCAAGCTAGCCAATGTTGGAAGTCCTTATTGCCGTTGTCTGCTTGAGGATGCAGCTGCAGGCAATCCGGCTTGATGCGGAGGTCCATCTCTGAAAAATCTCTGTGTAATAAATTGATGCACTATTGCTTACGAAACGGCTGCTGTTCGGAGAGCACACACATTTATACTCCGCCTACTGGGCGGAGCCAGCAGGCAGGGATCTACCCCCGTACCTGTAGTACAGGGGCCTTACCCTAATACTCATATATACAATATAATACAACAGTGGTGACTACCACACTCTGCTCTGAAGTAGCTCCTGCAGTGGGAGGCATGAATGACCAACTCCACTCCCTTTGGCAGCTAAATGCATGGGTTGCGACAAAAGGCTGGAACTGAGACCAGTTCTGCCTGTTGTTTGGTCATGAGGCAAAACACACGGAAGAAAACTAACGTGGAAAGCAGTAAATCCCATGGGCGTGCAGCCCTGCAGAGGGCTCTCTTCTGTCCCAACTGCAGTACATCCGATCTGTTTGCTACTTGTCCCCGAGCAATTCTTTCATTTCTTCTTTCCTCTACTTTTCTCTGAAGGCACAAATCCATGCAGGGGTACTGTGTAAGTCACGGGCTGGTGCATTGCCCTAATAGCTGCGGTCAGCCAAGACGTTGACTATCGGGAGGTCCATGCGGGTGCAGCATGTCGCAGACTGCCTCTGCCCAGTTCCAGCAGGGACTGAGTGAGTGACAATCGCCAGTGGGAATGCTGATCAGATTATTCTATCCTGTCTAACTAACCCAGGGGTGCTGAGACCAACTGAAATCCCCGCTCAGTCTTTCCTCCGCCCTCCGCGTAAGGCGAGTCATGTCAAATTGCAGAGATTTCATAGAAAAGCTACTACAAAAGAGATTTGTATATGTACCAATGTTTTTCATGACCACATCCCAGTGGAATCCAACTAATGAAGTACTTTGAAGTGCAGTAATTGTTATAGTGTAGGAGACATGGCAGGCAATTTAAGCACAGCAAACTCCCCCTCGCAGCAATGTGATAGAGACCAGATAGTTAGTTTTAATGATGTTGATGGAGAGAAAAATATTGACTAAAACCAAGTGATAACTCCTCTGCCCTTCAAATTAGCGCCATGGGTAATTTTACATTCACCCAAGAGGGCGGATGGAGCCCCAGTTTAGGACCTTGTCGAAATGTCATCTAAAAGCTACAATAAGGGCGGCACGGTGGCGCAGTGGTTAGCACTGCTGTCTCACGCCGCTGAGGACCCGGGTTCAATCCGGCCCCGGGTCACTGGCCGTGTGGAGTTTGCACATTCTCCCCGTGTCTGCGTGGGTCTCACCCCCACAACCCAAAGATGTGCAGGCTAGGTGGATTGGCCACGCTAAAATGCCCCTTAACTTGGGGGGGTGGGGGGAATTTTTTTTTTTTAAAAAGCTAAAATATAATCAAGAAATTGTTGAACATACTCCAGACCAGGCAGAGAAACAAAAGTTAACGTTTCGTGTTGTTGACTTTTTGTCAGATCTGCTACCGAGGAGACACAGCCAAGGTCCAACCCGGCATAAGAGCCACTAATAGTCTCTGTACATGTCTCCAGACATTCTGTCAGTATCTCCATTAGTCAATCGCCACACTTTCCTGAGTTTACGGCAAGGTCATAATTATTTCTGAACTTCACAGTGTTGTTGGTTGAGCTGAGACTGGCCAACTCTGACCAGGCCAGGAGTCAATGCAAGTAGTTCTTCTGTTTCTGTGGTTTCAGTTCCATTGCTTTCTTGGAGAGTTAGAACGAGCCAGTACTGCACCAAGTAAGGTTTAAAGTGAATTTTGTTACCATTTAGGACAAACCATGATTTCAATCTGAGTCCATTCAGCAGCTCCCCGAGATTCTTCATGTGTGGAACGACCTGTCTGGACTGTACGCCGAACAATACTTTTCACTACCTCGGTACACATGACCGTCAACCCAAATCCAAATCTGCCACATCCCAACCCTTAACCTTAGCCTCAAATCAGGGAAATTTCATGCATTTATTACAGCTGTGTGATCATCAAACACTCAGTAGCCAGGGTGTCTGTTTTCTGAGGGAATAGGTAACAGAAGAGATTAACATTGATCAAATGTGAGGTAATGCATTTTGGAAGGTCTAAGGCAGGTAGGGAATATACAGTGAATGGTAGAACCCTCAAGAGTATTGAAAGTCAGAGAGATCTGGGTGTACAGGTCCACAGGTCACTGAAAGGGGCAACACGGGTGGAGAAGGTAGTCAAGAAGGCATACGGCATGCTTGCCTTCATTGGCCGGGGCATTGAATATAAGAATTGGCAAGTCATGTTGCAGCTGTATAGAACCTTAGTTACGCCACACTTGGAGTATAGTGTTCAATTCTGGTCGCCACACTACCAGAAGGATGTGGAGGCTTTAGTGAGGGTGCAGAAGAGATTTACCAGGATGTTGCCTGGTATGGAGGACATTAGCTATGAGGAGCAGTTGAATAAACTCGATTTGTTCTCACTGGAACGACGGAGGTTGTGGGGCGACCTGATAGAGGTCTACAAAATTATGAGGGGCATAGACAGAGTGGATAGTCAGAGGCTTTTCCCCAGGGCAGAGGGGTCAATTACTAGGGGGCATAGGTTTAAGGTGCGAGGGGCAAGGTTTAGAGTAGATGTACGAGGCAAGTGTTTTACACAGAGGGTAGTGGGTGCCTGGAACTCGCTGCCGGAGGAGGTGGTGGAAGTAGGGACGATAGTATCATTTAAGGGGCATCTTGACACATACATGAATAGGATGGGAATAGAGGGATACGGACCCCGGAAGTGTAGAAGATTTTAGTTCAGACGGGCAGCATGGTCGGCACGGGCTTGGAGGGCCGAAGGGCCTGTTCCTGTGCTGTACTTTTCTTTGTTCTTTGTTGATATAAATGTTTTTTGCATTTAGAATGTATAAATCACTCATTTTAATTTATTTTGTTTCCTAACTTCTTTGCAGATGAAAGCTTACTTCGTAGTGGTGAGTTACAAATACTGAGCATCAAGGCACACGCCCTGCTTTTTCATCTCGTCAAGGTTTTACTTTTATTACTGTACTGCATTTTGAATTGCCTGGAGCTTGGAAGGCAAATGGTCTCATTAAACCGCAGTGAGCCGTTGTGTATTACTGATCTGCTGACACCTTCGGGGAGCCACTGTAGCGTGCAACATGGCGAATTGGCACCGAACTCATCGCTGCTTGAAGATGGTGGCAGTGACGGATGCAGCCCTCGTTCCTGCTCAAGCCCAGACTCCCAGGATACCAACTACAGCAGCATCAGCTCCAGCCTGCTGGGGAAATGTAGCGTGATGGGGATGCTGGTGTCGAAACTTGACACCCGTCAAGCCACCGGCGCTGGGGCCTCCGCGGATGTGTTCGAAGCTCAGGTGAAGATGCCCGACTTTTGTTCCACTTTGCCCAGCGACTTCATCCCCACGCTGGAGGAAATAGAGGAATTCCTGAAAGAGAAAATGGAAATATTCAAAGACGGACTTTCGGAAAACAGGGTGGCCACGGAAATCAAAGTGGAGGTGAAATCGGAAACCTCGGGCGATTCTTCATTGGATTCCAGTGGATGTTATATGTCATTGCCCGAGGACACTGGGCATGGACCTACTCCAGAGGTGACGGTAACAGCTGCAACTGGGAGCGTTCCCATGCTTCTTCAGCTTCAGCCTGTCCAGGTTCCCAGTCCGTGCCCGACGTCACAAACTCCAAACAGCGTGAAACTGACTCAGCTGGTTGTCAATGTCCAGGGTCAAACCTTTGCCTTGGTACCTCAGCGGGTCCAGGCTCCAGCAAACAGTGCAACCCGCCAGTTTGTAAAGATTGCTCCCCTGCCCATAGCCGCGAGGTCTGTGGCTGTCGGTAGCTTGGTGAATGTGGTTGAGGCCACCCAGAAGTTCCAGAAATCATCCTCCGCCGACGTAATCAGAGTGCACAAGTGCTCGTTCCCAGGATGCAATAAGATGTATACCAAAAGCAGCCATTTAAAGGCACACTACCGACGCCACACCGGGGAGAAGCCTTACTCCTGCACATGGCCAGATTGTGGCTGGCGGTAAGTCAATTAAACGTCCATTAACATATTAGAAATGCGTCCATTTGTGTGGCTTCTGCCTGCAAAGGCTTGCTTTTTTCTTCTCGTGTTTGTGTCATTTAAAGAAAAAAATTCCAGTGTTTCATTTAAGAGCTGCTATTAAAATCTGTCTTGCGTTTACACCTTCCAGTTCTTCCAGTTGTAGTGCAAGGAAACTCTGCTCTGCATCCCAAATCCTTTTTATGCAACTTGCAACACCAATGTTATTATCTAAAGAGAACATTGCGTGGCGGCCTAGTGGCAATGTCACTGGACTAGTAATCCAGAGGCCCAGGCTGATGCTCTGGGGACACGGGTTCAAATCTCTCCACGGCAGCTGATAAACTTTGAATTCAATGAACAAATCTTCAATGAAAAGCTGGTCTTGTGACTAGTGGTGTTCCACAGGGATCGGTGCTGGGGCCTCTGTTGTTTGTGGTATACATAGACGATTTGGAGGAAAGTGTAGCTGGTCTGATTAGTAAGTTCGCGGATGGCACCAATGTTGGAGGAATCGCAGGTAGTGTTGAGGATTGTCAGAGGATACAGCAGGACATAGATAGGTTGGAGACTTGGGCGGAGAAATGGCAAATGGAGTTGAATCCAGACAAGTGTGAGGTAATGCATGGTTAGGTCTAACACAGAGGGGAAATACACAGTAAATGGCAAAACTCTTTGGAATATAGAAAGTCAGAGAGATCTGGGCGTGCAGGACCACAGATCTTTAAAAGTGGCACACAAGTGGACAAGGTCGCGAAGAAAGCATACAAAATGCTTGTCTTCATTGATGGGGTATTGAGTATAAAAACTGGCAAGTCATGCTACAGTTGTATAGAACCTTGGTAAGGCCGCACTTGGAATATTGCGCACTATTCTGGTCGCCACACTACCAGAAGAATGTGGAGGCTTTGGAGAAGGTACAGAGAAGGTTTACCAGGATGTTGCCTGGTATGGAGGGTGTTAGCTATAAGGAGAGGCTGAATAAACTCGGACTGTTTTCATTCGAACGATGGACGTTGAGGGGTGACCTGATAGAGGTCTACAAGATTATGAGGGGCATGGATAGAGTGGATGGGCAGGCACTTTTTCCCAGGGTGGAGGGATCAGTCACCAGGGGGCATAGGTTTAAGTTCCATGGGGCAAGGTTTAGAGGAGATATGTGAGGCAGGTAGGTTTTTTTTACACAGAGGGTGGTGAGTGCCTGGAACGCGTTGCCAGGGTTGCTTGTGGAAGCACATACATTACGGTGTTCAAAAGGCAACTTGACAAATACATGGATAGGATGGGTATAGAGAGATACAGCATAAGGAAGTGCTGAGGGTTTTGGCCAAAGTTGGTATCATGACCGGTACAGGCTTGGAGGGCCGAAGGGCCTGTTCCTGTGCTGTATTGTTCTTTATTGACCATGAAACCATTGTCGATTATCCCAAAAACCCATGTGGTTTACTAATTTTTTTTAAGAGAAGGAAATCTGCAATAGAACATTACAGCGCAGTACAGGCCCTTCGGCCCTCGATGTTGCGCCGACCTGTGAAACCACTCTAAAGCCCATCTACACTATTCTCTTATCGTCCATATGTCTATCCAATGACCATTTGAATGCCCTTCGTGTTGGCGAGTCCATTACTGTTGCAGGCAGGGCATTCCACGCCCTTACTACTCTCTGAGTAAAGAACCTACCTCTGACATCTGTCCTATATCTATCTCCCCTCAATTTAAAGCTGTGTCCCCTCGTGCTAGACATCACCATCCGAGGAAAAAGGCTCTCACTGTCCACCCTATCCCGTCCTCTGATCATCTTGTATGCCTCAATTAAGTCACCTCTTAACCTTCTTCTCTCTAACGAAAACAGCCTCAAGTCCCTCAGCCTTTCCTCATAAGATCTTCCCTCCATACCAGGCAACATTCTGGTAAATCTCCTCTGCACCCTTTCCAATGCTTCCACATCCTATAATGCGGTGACCAGAATTGCACGCAATACTCCAAATGCGGCCGCACCAGAGTTTTGTACAGCTGCAACATGACCTCATGGCTCCGAAACTCAAGCCCTCTCCCAATAAAAGCTAACACACCGTACACCTTCTTAACAACCCTCTCAACTGGGTGGCAACTTTCAGGGATCTATGTACATGGACACCGAGATCTCTCTGCTCATCCACACTGCCAAGAATCTTACCATTAGCCCAGTACTCTGTCTTCCTGTTATTCCTTCCAAAATGAATCCCCTCACACTTTTCTGCATTAAACTCCATTTGCCACCTCTCAGCCCAGCGCTGCAGCTTATCTATGTCCCTCTGTAACTTGTAACATCCTTCCGCACTGTCCACAACTCCACCGGGGGCAGCACGGTAGCCTTGTGGATAGCACAATTGCTTCACAGCTCCAGGGTCCCAGGTTCGATTCCGGCTTGGGTCACTGTCTGTGCGGCGTCTGCACATCCTCCCCGTGTGTGCGTGGGTTTCCTCGGGGTTCTCCGGTTTCCTCCCTCAGTCCAAAGATGTACAGGTTAGGTGGAGTGGCCATGATAAATTGCCCTTAGTGTCCAAAATTGCCCTTAGTGTTGGGTGGGGTTACTGGGTTGTGGGGATAGGGTGGCGGTGTTGACCTTGGGTAGGGTGCTCTTTCCAAGAGCCGGTGCAGACTCGATGGGCCGAATGGCCTCCTTCTGCACGGTAAACTCTATGATATCTATGACTTTAGTGTCATCTGCAAATTTACTCACCCATCCTTCTACGCCCTCCTCCAGGTCATTTATAAAAATGACAAACAGCAGTGGCCCCAAAACAGATCCTTGTGGTGCACCACTAGTAACTGGACTCCAGTCTGAACATTTCCCATCAACCACCACCCTTTGTCTTCTTCCAGCTAGCCAATTTCTGATCCAAACTGCTAAATCACCCTGAATCCCATGCCTCCGTATTTTCTGCCGTAGCTTACCGTGGGGAACCTTATCAAACGCTTTACTGAAATCCATATACACCACATCAACTGCTTTACCCTCGTCCACCTGTTTGGTCACCTTCTCAAAGAACTGAGCAATCCTGAGCTGTTCCATGTTTCCAGACCCTCAGCAATGTGGTTGACTCTTAACTACCCTCTGAAATGGCCCAGCAAGCTCCTCGGTTCAAGGGCAATAAGGGATGGGCAACAAATGCTGGTCTTGCCAGTGGTGTCCACAATCCCACGAAAGGATAAATTTAACAAAAACTTTAAAATGAAGTTCTAACTACACTAGTCCAATAACACCCCCCCTCCTCCTCCTCCCTTCTCATTCTGAAGAGAGGTCTTAACCTCTCCTGTGAACCAACATTTTTGTTTTGCAATTGTTGAGATTTGACTGAAAGATTATTAAAGTTTCAGCCGGAGATGCTTTGCTGTTTTAGGGAATGGATATGTTTTGAAGGGTGAAGCCCATAAAGAATGAAACCATCTGTGCGTTTAGATTTGATTATTTTACCCAAACTCATGAGAACTGCTGGACTGAAGTTGCAGTTTTGATTTTATGCACGACCCGGGCATGAGACGAGGGCCAGGAAATCATTGTTGTCTGTAAAATTCAGACATTTCGACCAGTTCATTATTCAAACGTTTTGCCCAGGTGCTCTTATTTGCAAGATGAACAAAGGTGAACAAAGGACAGGTACAAGTTAACAATTCCGCCCAAGTTTATTTTCAAACACAATAAGACAGTTATCCCCACCAATTATCCCAACTAGAATATGCCTAAGAGTCTTAAGACACCTGTGCCGATAAACTGGATCGAGCTGCGCATCCAATTCTCTGGGTCTTGGTCAGATCCAGGTCTCCGACTGTGAAGGTTGGTCTCGCTCGCTGCTTCCTTCAGTCCTCTGGTTCGCCATTGGGTCTTCTCTGCTGCCTCTGCATCAGGTCTTCGTTGGGGAGGATCTCTGGATACCTCCTTCTATTCCCCCTCTCTTCGCGTCCTTCCAGAAGCTTCTCTGGCCCTCAGCCAACGAGGTCACTGGGCGGGAGTCGCGACACCCAATGGAGTTGCCGATTGTGACGCGGCCGACCACCAGGAACTCCCCCCGGAGGTCCATCCTCTGCTGCATTGTCTGCACATAACCTGTCCCATATAAAGTGATCTAGGTTCCAGAAAGTCTGGCTTCATCTGGGCAATCCACCGCAGTTAATCCATTTGAACGGGGTTGATTATCTTCCAATGTCTTGTGTACACGACAGGCACAGACTTGCCCCGGCTGTCTATCTCTGTCCAGTGTATTCAACTTTGGCTGTTTGCCTTCCCATCAGGCCTGTCTGTGGATCTGACTGTGGTTTGAATTTAAAGTGTCCAGTTCTTAATTTAAAGTGTCCAATTGTATGTCGGGCCTAAGTTTGAGGCTGTTGGCCATTTTACCACACTTTCAATCTGCTCCCTGCTCTCTTTCACTGCAAGTGCGAAAATGGGATTTCCAGTAAAGTTATAGCAGAACACAAAGAAATTCCCAGCTCAGGGGGGTGTTTTATTAATTATTGAAAAACGCCAGTTGAAAGATTTTAAATGCCGCTATCGTACCTTCTCCCACCACCTCCCCAGGCAGCGCTTTTCATGTATTTACCATGCTCTGTGTAAAAAAACATGCCTCGCACATCTGTTCTAAACTTTTCCCCATGCACTTTAAACCTAAGTCCCCTAGTTCTTGACTCTCCTACCCTAGGAAAGAGCATCTGACTATCCACTCTGTCCATGTCACTCATAATCTTGTAGACCTCTATCAGGTCGCCTCTCAACCTCCGTCGTTCCAGTGAGAACAGACCGAGTTTATCTATCCTCTCCTCCTAGCTAATGCCCTCCATACCAGGCAACATCCTAGTAAACCGACTCCGCACCCTCTCCAAACACCACATCCTTCTGGTAGTGTGGTGACCAGAATTGTACACGTTTGTCAGGGGTGCTGCAATCAGGGGGAAAATGGATATTTGTGAGGATAATGGGGAGCATCCTGATCCCAGTGGGGGTGGGGTAGGGTTTAATTAACAGTGGTCATGGGGATGGTGACGTCCAGTGGAGGGTGGGGGATGGACACCAATCACAGAGGGCTGGGATCAGATGATCCCCAATGGGATCCTGAATGTGATGAGGGTGAGGAAAGGTGCCCTGATGGTTTGGGGGACGGGAGGGGGGCGGGGGGCATCAAAGCATTGATTTGGTTATTGTAAACTTGGGGCATTGCAATAGGAATTGAAGAGGAAGACCAGGAAGTTCAGTTGTGTTGTTGCAAACTTGAACATTGTGAAAAGTCTGCCTCTTGTTGGAACTTGCTCCTCAAGCACAGGGGAATCATTTATTTAATGGATTACAATGAAACTCAAAGTCTACCTTGTGGATATTACAGCCTTCTTACTTTCTGACGGTCTGAATCTTTTAAGACTTTCTCTGATGTTTTTTTTAAATATCCTGCAACTTTTCACCTGTCATTTCCCTCTTTAGCCACAGCATGAGTACAAATTGGTCAACTATTTGGCCTATTAACCAGATAGAACTGCTACTGGTTTCAGCAGCAATTAAACCTCTGTAGAAGTGCTTGACATTCTTTTGGAAAATAATTCTTGGCAGCATGTCCAAATGAAGTAGAAGAAACCTCCATCCCTGGAACAAAAGTGCCCAATTGTCCTTTCATCCCGGCCTTGCGTTTTCTTAGATGGGAAATCAAGAATATTCTGAGCAATCACCGACACTCGATTCTAGTAATGATGTATGAATTCCGTCTACCCAGTCGTGTGCAACCTTAATAACTGTGTGTAGGAGTTGATTTTACTTTTTTTATTGAGCTGCTAATGGTGTGAATTTTATTTAAGAGTGCCATGAAGAGGCATCACGGTGGCGCAGTGGTTAGCGATCCTGGCCTTGGGTCACTGTCCGTGTGGAGTTTGCACATTCTCCCTGTGTCTGCGTGGGTTTCGCCCCCACAGCCCAAAGATGTGCAGGGTAGGTGGATTGGCCACGCTAAATTGCCCCTTAATTGGAAAGCAATTATTGGGTACTCTAAATTTAATTTTTTTTAAGCGCCATGATTTGCTGATGGCCTGAAGTTCTTGACCTCGGCCTGGCCATCCATCCGAGGCTGCATTTCATCGAAGTGTTGGCTCTGCCTTGACTTCGGACCCAGCTGCGATTTGAACAAAAAAAAATTGGTGGCCCTAGTTCATCCAGTGACGTTACTCTCCAGCTCAGGGGATGGTTGAATGGGGGAAAAGGAGGGTTAGACTTCGGAACCAAATCCATTTGTTACTTTTCCTCTGGTCGTGGCAGCCCACCCGGACAGAGCAGACAGTAGCTTTCCCGTTGTTCTTTTGTGCAAGCTTCCCCCTGCATTGTGGAATTGCCCCAAGACTAGAAAACTCGTCAAATCTGCTCCTCCGTGCAAACGGGATGAATTTCCCATCGCCACGAATCAATTTGTGGAATGTGGCAGGAAGTCACAACATAAAGCACTATTACACCATGGATGCTGGTGACAGTGAAGGTTAACGGCACTTTTGTTTTAAAGCGGTGGAACTCTTCGAATCTTTGTTGCATTGAGGACACATGTTTTCATAGATCCAATGAAGTGTGATCTCAATCTTTTCTTGCTAAGTCTCTACACAAACCAGGAACAGGCTGATGATGAGTGGTTACGTTACTGGACTAGTTAATATAAAGGTTTGGACCAATAATCCAGAGAACACAAGAATCCCACATTTTTAGTTTGGGCGTTGAATAAAGTTTTTAAAAATCCTGTAAAATGAAGTGTAATCACTGAGAGTAACTGCGAAGCTACTGGATCGTGACAAGAATCGAGCTGGTTCATACAATGTCCTTGAAGGAAGAAAAGATGCCATTCTTACCCAGCTTGGTTTATGAATCTAGGCCCACACTGACGTGATTGTCTTAACTGCCCTCTGAACTGCTCCAGCAAGCTATTCGGTAAAACCAAGACAAACTAGGGACAGACGATAAATGCTGGCCTTGCCCATATCCTAAAAATGAATTAAAAGAAAACTTGAGTACCACTCTCTAAGGATTGTAAATGACATATGAAAATACCTGGAACAATAGAGTTCCAAAGCAGAAACAATGCTTGCAACCAAAAGGGAAAATGCTGGAAGATCTCAGCAGGTCTGCAAGCATCTGTAAGGAGAGAAAAGAGCTAACGTTTCGAGTCCAGATGACCCTTTGTCAAAGCTGAAGTGAGCTTCACCCCTCCCCTATCCTGTCCACCACAAAGATCACCTAATTCCACCTCCATAATGTCACCTGTCTCTCTCTCTCTCCCTGCCTCAGCCAATGTGCTGCCTGCAGCTCCAGCCATATGACGGGGGTGGCATGGTGGTTAGCACAGCTGCCTCACAGGACCCAGGTTCGGTTCCAACCTTGGGTGGCTGTCTGTGTGGAGTTTGCAGGTTCTCCCCGTGTCTGCGTGGATTTTCTCCGGGATGCTCCGGTTTCCTCCCATCCTTTGACAAAGGGTCATCTGGACTCGAAACGTGAGCTCTTTTCTCTCCTTACAGATGCTGCCAGATACGCTGAGATTTTCCAGCATTTTCCCTTTTGGTTTCGGATTCCAGAATCCGCAGTAATTTGCTTTCAACAATTCTTGCAAATTGTGGCTGGTTATGGAGCATGATTAGCGGCAGAGGGGTTAGAAATCTAAAGTGATTAAACCTCGCAGTACTTGTTGGGCAAATCCAAACAACTTTGATTGATTGATATGTAGATTGCTTGTCACCTGGGTGGCCTTTGTGATCAGGAGCTGAGACCACACTGAGTTTTCCAACACTTCCAGTTAGCATCCGTTTGCATAGAGTTCTGACAAAAGGCAGAGTTTGATCAATGAGTAATGGTGGACGTTGTCCTCTCCCTCATGGTCTGTCATGTGGCGTTCCACCTGTTACAAATTTACTGTGTGACTTTCCACTGCCCAAATTTATAATGTTAGATTAGCAGTGACACAACATGGATTTAAAAATATATTATTGTAAATAGAAACCAGAGCAACAGAATAACAAATCACTGTTTCAAAATGATAAAAGTAGCCTATTATGAACTGTAAAATTGTTGCCTGTTTAGTTTGATTTTGCAAATTACCAAATCCCTGCTGTTTCTGTGATACTTCAGAAGTGTAATCTTCTTTGTGCATCTGCTTAACGTCCCTCTTTTAAATCCGTGCTGGGAGTTAGAGCCTAAAAATAAACATACATGTCTGGATCACTCGAGGACTCTGTAATTGCTGCTATTTATCATCTGAAACTTTGGTATTAAAGAGGACAGATTTTCTCCCCTGCTGGCTGAATTAGGTAGTGTTGGCCATACAACTGGTTCTTGGCCATACAACTGGTTCTTAAATAGAACAAAAGAACAAAGAAATGTACAGCACAGGAACAGGCCCTTCGGCCCTCCAAGCCCGTGCCGACCATGCTGCCCGACTAAACTATCATCTTCTACACTTCCTGGGTCCGTATCCCTCCATTCCCGTCCTATTCATGTATTTGTCAAGATGCCCCTTAAATGTCACTATCGTCCCTGCTTCCACCACCTCCTCAGGTAGCGAGTTCCGGGCACCCACTACCCTCTGTGTAAAAAAAACTTGCCTCGTACATCTACTCTAAATCTTGCCCCTCTCACCTTAAACCTATGCCTCCTAGTAATTGACCCCTCTACCCTGGGGAAAAGCCTCTGACTATCCATTCTGTCTATGCCCCTCATAATTTTGTAGACCTCTATCAGGTCGCCCCTCAATCTCCGTCGTTCCAGTGAGAACAAACCGAGTTTATTCAACCGCTCCTCATAGCTAACGACCTCCATACCAGGCAACATTCCGGTAAATCTCTTCTGCACCCTCTCTAAAGCCTCCACATCCTTCTGGTAGTGTGGCGACCAGAATTGAACACTATACTCCAAGTGTGGCCTAACTAAATGATTCCAGGGTTGTCATTTGCACTCCTCTCACTAGAAATCCATCCCACGTATTAATCACTTTGTGAAGAGCATCCCAATATCAAACTTCAATTTGTATTTTATCACTTACAACCTGTGACTTCCCCTTACAATTTAACTTGAAAGTAGTTTTCTGGATTTCCTTTCTCTAAACTGTGTCCAATCCTTTTTACTATCCATCTTCAGGTTGAAAAATCAAGTTTCTCCCAGCTTACTTTATAACTTGGGACTTTTTGAATGACCTTTTTGAATGTCCTTCGGACACCAGTGAGACATTGTTGGAGGTGTGATCCAACCCAATACTTTTTTTTTACAAATGGTTTTATTGAATTTTTTGGTATACATAACAAAATATCAATACGAACAGAACAATGCGAATTTTGCTAGGGAGCACCTAGGCAGTACTCTTAAAGTTATTTACATCGCGATCAGTTTTAGCTTTTTACATGAGTTTTCACCGTTTCTTCTTTCTGTTCTTTTGTCTTTCCCTCACAGCTTTTGCAGTGGCCGTTGGGGTCCCCTGTGTATCGCTCCCTGCTGGTTTCCCCCTCTCTTTTCTGATCCGACCCAATACGATAAAATTTGATTTTGACTTCCACTGACATACTCAAATACTTTTGCAAAAATAAATCAACATTTTTTTTTTTGTTGATTGCTGCTCTGTATTGAAATGAAATGAAAATCGCTTATTGTCACAAGTAGGCTTCAAATTAAGTTACTGTGAAAAGCCACTAGTCGCCACATTCCGGCGCCTGTTCGGGGGGGGCTGGTACGGGAATCGAACCGTGCTGCTGGCCTGCCTTGGTCTGCTTTCAAAGCCAGCTCTTTGCTAAACCAGCCCGTTTGGGTGTATTGAGCATTGAGACTCCTAGTTTTGTCCGTAGCCGTTTTAATTCTAATCTGTGATCCCAGCGTCCTGTTTGAAGCTGAAATGAGCTTCACCCCCCCCTCCCCTATCCTGTCCACCACAAACGTCACCTAATTCCATCTCCATAATAACACCTGTCTCTCTTCCTGCCTTAGCCAATGTACTGCCTGCAGCTCCAGCCATATGACGGGGGTGGCAAGGTGGTTAGCTCTGCTGCCTCACAGGACCCGGGTTCGATTCCAACCTCGGGTGGCTGTCTGTACGGAGCCTGCACGTTCTCCCCGTGTCTGCATGGGTTTCCTCCGAGTGCTCCGGTTTCCTCCCACAGTCCAAAAGATGTGCAAATTAGGTGGATTGGCCGTGCTAAATTGTCCCTTAGGGTAGGGTTGCAGGAACAGGGCGATGGATTGGGCTTAGGTAGGGTGGTTGTTCGAAGGGTCGGTGCAGACATGTTGGGCCGAATGGCCTCCTTCTGCATTGTCAGGATTTTGTGATTCCTCCAACTCTGGCTTGACTCTTGTGCAACGCTGAGTCCCTTCACCCCCACCACTCCTGGCCAAGCTTTCTGTGGCCTCGGTAATGAGCTCTGCAATTCCCCCCCTAAATCTCTTCACACACACCCTCCCCTCCCCCGTCTCCTCAAAACCATCTCCCTTTGAGCTGCCTTTGGCTTGGTTTCAAATTATGTCTGACACTTTTATGAAGGGTTCTGTAGGACATGTTACTACCACCTTGTGTAATTGCAAGCGGTTGATGTTTCTGAGAGTGATGCGTTCTTTAACAAAATAAACGCCTGGCAAGGACATTGCCGTGACTGCTGAATACACAGCAAGTTAATGCTCACTTGTCACTTGACTCAACTCAGTTGGGGTGAGAGTAGAGGTCCTGCTGTTGACTATTTTTGTAGCAGTGGGGTAAGTGGGGGGTGGGGGGGGGGGGGGGAACGACGATGACACATTGGTTGATGCTCCTGGTTGCGACCAAGCACCCCCCACTGCCAGCAAAGAGGGCAAAACTGTCAAAAGTAATACCGTTAAAAGCAGGCACTATTAAGTTAAGTATTTATCAGGCTCGTCAGCGGCTTTCCACACAATAGATGCTGTATGATTATGTAACACACTTGATGAAAGCTCTTGGTTTCCCCGCCCATGTACACTGCAGGAACGGTTCAAAAGGCCAAACATGTTCTTATAAAAACAGAAAATTCTGGAATCGTTCAGCAGGTCAGGATGGATCTATGGGGAGAGGGAAGCAGTTAGCATTTCAAACCGATGCGCTTTCATCAGAACTATAAGACATTAGAGATGTAACCACCTGACAGCAAGAGCACAGCCAGGGAAAAGCATGTCATCTGGCACTCCAACAAATACCTCCTTCTCCCTGCTCTAATAGGTTGTGCTACATATGTGTGCGTATAGAAAAGCCAGGTGACAGTTTAATGTCGCAGTAATTGGCAGTCGAGCACCAGGGCACTGTTGGAAAGCCTGTTCTATTCCAAGGTTAACATTAACTGCAGCACACATTTTATACGTTTTTGAGTGTTTGTTGGTTCTGTTGTCCCAATGAGTGGGCCTTTCAGAAAGACAACAAGCGCTTTGTAACAGAATAATCTCCACACACACAGCAATCACAGTCAATTTCTTTCGAGCAGAGCTTGGAAATCATTCTGTCGCGTCTCATTTCATGGGACTGCAGGGTTATTATGGTCTCCTATTGACTGGTAAATGGTTCATCTTGTTGCATGCGGTTCAGTAACAGTGCGCTGTAATGCCGCTGGATGTTGTTTTTTTTCATCGCGCGAGCGGGCAAACTTTCTCCTGGGTGGCTAGGTGCTTCTGTGCGCCGGGCGCAGTGGAACGTTTCCTCCGTTGATCTATCAGTGGTAATTTGTATCTTTTTGAAATCCTCCAGGTTTTCTCGTTCAGATGAGTTGTCCAGGCACAAACGCTCCCACTCAGGAGTGAAGCCATACCAGTGCCACATCTGTGAGAAGAAATTTGCCCGCAGCGATCATTTATCCAAGCATGTGAAAGTGCACCGGGGACTAAGAAATGGCAGAATAACCAGAACAGCCAGTTAACACCCGGCTGTCCTTCTCCTTTATGGGAAAGCACAGCAGGGCCATTGAACTTGTAAATGGAATGTACAAAATACATCGAAATGCATTAACGTGTGTCTGTAATCTTTGGATGTGGGTGGGAACGGGTTTTAACAGCTCTTAGTTTGAAAAGTTATTCTATGACTTGCATTTCCAATGTGTTCTTTATTCATCCTTACTTTCTAACTACAGAAAGGTTGGTTGGTTCATATTTATCATTGTAATGTAGACTCTGGCTAGATCTTTGCTCAGTTTGTTGCGCTTTTCTCAGGTATAAGAGATGTCCGCGCAGAGGAACCAATATCAAGAATTCCACTGGTAAATTGACAATAGGGTCAAAGAGGGAGGACGTGAGGGGAATTTTTTAATACAATGAGCTGTTCATGATCTAGAATTCCTGAATTCTAGCTCATGAACAGTGCTGGGTTCAAATTCATCAGTAGCCTTCAAGAAGGTAGCTGAATAAGTACCTGAAAAGAAAACATTTATGGCGAAAGAGTGACTGAGAATTTTGATAACACTTGAAAAGACCCGGCAAAGGCACGATGATCTGAATGGACCCCTTCTGTGCTGTAAGATGCTGTGGTCGGTGTGGCGGTTTACTGGTTATAGAACTGGGCTAGGAACCAAGCAGGACACAGTGCAGCAACGTTGATGGTACAGCGCAGACCACTCACAGGTTTTGATACCACACGTGTGAGTGATTACTGCTAACAACCCATGGGCTTAAGAGTTGAAATCCCAGCATCAATGGATACTATGGAGTGGCTTGCAAGGATAAGGAGTTGTGAAATCGATTTCAATATGTCTGTTAATTTGTGGCTAGAATCTGGAAATAACCAGCATTCCAGGCCACACACGGCCCTGGTTTCACAATGTGTGGTTGATTTTTAATGGCCTTTAATGTAGCATCGCCTCTTCCTGGTTAGTTTTTTTAAAATGTCAGTTTAAGGGCAGCCAAGATTGAGCAATAAACGTAGCCTTGCCAACATGACCAATATGCTGAGAATAAACTCTAAAAGGCGGCAGAGGAAGACCAATTAAGGTGCTCCTCTTTGGGTTTTTTTTCTCAAAGTGCCCATCCTGCCATCTTGTGCCATCCACTCTCCCTCTCTGAGCATCCCTTGGTTTTCGTCACGGATGTGTGCCCATCTAGAACTGTGGCAGAGTTTTACATTCCGTTTCCTGGTGCCAGATGTGACGTACAGCTCTCTAATCCAGGCCTGCTTCCCAACTCCAGTGTGGTGCCCCAATGCTGAGGGGGAAAACCCATTTGACCCATTCAAGCTCTTCTCAATGGTACCTTCACTTCTAGCATCTGGTTACAATTTGAATGATGTAGTGGTTTTATTATTTCAACCCTGGGTGGAAGGTCCTCTCCATGCTCGTTCTTTTTAGAAAGTATTCTTTCCCATTTGTGCTCTCTATTTGGTGGTGGTGTGTTACAATTCACTAAGTTGGAATTGTTGTGGCTACATGCGTATTGTACTCTGGTGCCAGGGATAGTGATGGTAGATGTTCCAATTCTCTTTCCACCACATGGCTGACCAGGAATCTCTTCTGTTACCACTGACACGTGTTCGAAATGTTTTCAGGTCAGTACTCAACTTGTTTGGCTGCGTTACGACTACACCTTCCTTGGCTACCAAGTCCTGGGGTCGGACACGACCGTTGGAGCTTTTGGCTCAGAGACGACGACGCTGTTGCCTGTTGTGCGACAAGGCATCCGTTTTGTTTCCAGTTTTCTTTTCATTTGTGTAAAACTGCCACTTGGTCTTAACTGTCAAAGTAGTTTACATTTTCTACCAATAAATAAAACTGCAGCTATCATGCCAAAAACTATTAATTTCACTCTCAAATTCCCAGTCACGTGCCTCAAAAGAAAACAGTGCCTCTGAACACCAAACTGAGGGAAAAGGTTCTCAAAAACAACCTGCAGTCATTCACCAGATCCTGAAAAGTAATTGTGCTTGTATTTCTTACAGGTTAATCCACTTCCCTGCATACAAATAAGGGCATTGCTTCCTTTTTACATTGCACCATTTCCTCTGCCGTTCTTTTATTCTTCAAAACTGTAACTTCTCACTCTTTAGTCTGTCCTTCAGCCTTCAAGTGTATATAACCCAAGAGAGGTTCAGTAAGCCTTTCGAGCCTGTTTCACAGTCCAGTTACATAATAGCTGATCTGTACCTGGAATCTACTGACCCACCCTCGTTCCACATTCCTTAGTGGCCTGAGCTTAAAAAGAAATCAAATCAAGCTGAGTTATGAAAATTTCAATTGATTAGCCTCAATAGCTTTTTTCTGCAGGGTGGGGAGGGGATTAGTTTTCCACTACATTTGCGTGAAGTGCTTCCCAACATTCCCCCAGAACTATTTTAAGGTTACAACCTTTTATCATTGATTTTTTAAATCACATCCTTTAATCTGAAATACCTCAGTTAGATTCCATCTTAATCTTCTGTGCTCAAGAATTTCTAAAAGTTCTAGATTTCTGTTGTCCTATCTCCTGCTGTGTTTAGATTTGCTGTTATCCTGATCTACAGCCCTTCACTTGGGCTTTTTAGTGATTGCATAGTATTGCATAGTGTACGTGAAAATCACTGAGGATGCAATATTGAAGGTTTTATTCCATAGCCTTATGTGGTAACTGCACAAAGGGAATTAGAGCACATTGCTCCTGTCGGAAGACAAATTACATCATGGGTATGACTTAAAAATGTAGTTCGTGTCTTGCCCATCTGAGTCAGTGAGAGACAATTATACTTGGAATTTATCATTGAAACTGTGAACTTTATTCTGCAGCAGTGGATGCGGTGGCTCCCACCGTGAGGTTAACTAGTCGGTGAGTAGCCACTGTGGATATTTGCACATGAGCAGTGATCACTCACATGGATAGCGGTGGGCTGCCAGTGCCTGTGGAACAGTCCCGTAGCTTGCTGCCTCCATGAGGGAAACCAAACATTCGAGTTACAGGCAGAATTCCCATGTGAACTTTAATAAAAGTCCTCGACCCAAAGACAACCTGTAATGAGAGTAACCGTGGAGTGAAGTGACACGCAGGTTGGAGGCAGGATAGTGATCCGTTCGCCCTTAGCAAAGTCATAAGTTTCTTGTGGGAAGAAACCGGAGCACCCGGAGGAAACCCACGTAGCCACGGGGAGAACGTGCAGACTCCGCACAGACAGTGGCCCAAGCAGGAATTGAACCCGTGTCCGTGGCGCTGTGAAGCAACAGTGCTAGCCTTGCCCAGAATTAAGGTTCCAATTCATGGCTGTGTCATTATGTGTTGGGCGATATACTGGTCACTGATTTACAAACACAGATTGTAATTGCAGATTCTCAATGTAGGCAGGTGCTCAGATTGGTATAAAGTTGAAAGGTTTTGTAATATGGAAGCTAATAAATTAAGCTGACTTTCGTAACATATACTCCATTCAGTGCAGTATAGCTAGAGTGACTACTGGAGACCATTTGACCTCTCAAGTCTGCACTGACCCTTTCAAAGAGAGATCCTATTATTCCCATTTCTTTTCTGTATCCCCACAATTATTTTCTTCGGGTATTTATCAAATTTCCTTTTGAAGGCTGCTGCTATTGAAGCTGTATTAATCATCCTCTCGGGCAGCGCATTCCAAAAACTCGCAGCAGAAAAAGGTTTTCCCTCATGTTGCCTCTGGTTATTTTGCCAATCATCTTAATTTTGGGTCATTTTCTCAACATTTTACTGGATGGTGATCAGGAGCGTAACCTGATTGATTTGTTCCCTCCTTAGCCCAGGAACGTTGAAGCCAAAGCAGTTACTCTAGGTCTCCCCTGTATGCGACCTGCTAATTAGGCAGAAGGTAGGGATGAATCCTGAGGTATTGGCGGGATTTTACAGCCATCGTAACTGGCGGAGTGGGCGAGCCATCGTAAATGGCATCGATGTCGGTGGGACTGACTAAGCTAAACGTATCTTTCAAAAAGAAGTATATCATCTGCCCCAATCGTAATCTAGTGGACACGATCTAACGGCCTCATTACGCCCCACTCGGCTGGTAAATGATTTACGATGCTCGTTACACCTTGTGAGATCTAACAGGTTCTCGCAAGGTGTCGCAATCCACATTTGCATATTTCATGTGCAGTTGAGCTCACTTGAATATGTTCTCGCCAGAGTTACCCAAGGCGCGGGACACCCTGCTCATGCGCCGTTCAGCACTGTTGTATTATATTGTATATATGGGTATTACTGTAAGGCCCCTGTACTACAGGTATGGGGGTAGATCCCTGCCTGCTGGCTCCGCCCAGTAGGCGGAGTATAAATGTCTGTGCTCTCCGAACAGCAGCCTTTTCGTAAGCTACTGTAGGAGGCCACACATCTCTGTGTAATAAAGCCTCGATTACATTCTACTCTCGTATCGTCGGAATTGATAGTGCATCACACTGGTTTCCACAAATGTGGAGTAGGCGTACTGGAACTTGCGGGGGACGGTGGGGGTTTCCACGCAATCGGGGGCTCCCGCCTGGTCGGGCTATGGGCAGGGTGGGTACTCTGGCACCATGGTGCTGGCAATGCCAAGGTGCTCAAGTGGCATCTTGCCTGTGCTGGGGATTGGGCCCGGGGGTGACCTGCCTTCTGAGGTGGGGCTCAAGGACTGCCTAATTGTTACGTTTTGGGGGGATCTGGAGGAAGCAGTGGGGGTCCAAAAATCTGAGCACCATTTCTAAATGGTGTCCTGATCTCTTCCTGCTCCGGCGAGCTGATCTAATTAGTGCAGGAAATGAGTCTAAGTGCGGACTTGATGGGCCATTCCTCGCCAAGGCCAAGAAATGAAGCAGAGGCCCAAAAAGGGACCCCGTTTCATTTCCATTTAATTGCAGCCCATGTCTTTCTATCCCTCCCTGCACTCTCCCGGCTCGTTCTGTCCATGAGATCTACCTCCTGCTCCCTAAACCCAAGTCCCATGAATGTGCTGATCACCCATCCTCCATTCTTGGCCCCATGTTTGCTGATATTACTTTTCTAAAAATAAATTTAGAGTATCCAATTATTTTATTTTCCAATTAAGGGGCAATTTAGCGAGGCCAATCTACCTACCTTGCACATCTTTGGATTGTGGAGGCGAAACCTACGCAGACACGGGGAGAATTTGCGAACTCCACACGGACAGTGACCCAGGGCCGGGAATCGAACCTGGGTCCTCAGCGCCGTAGTCCCAGTGCTAACCACTGTGCCACGTGCCGCCCGGGTGAATTGAATCTTAACCCAGTCAAGGGACCACAGAAAGCACAAACGTACGTGACTTTGAGCACAACCCACTTATATTTTAAATGTCATTGATTCCGGCAATTCCACGCAGGTTGCACTGAGACGAGGGGCGGGATTCTCCCCAATTGGCGCGATGTCCGCCGACCGGCGCCAAAAATGGCACGAATCAGTTGGGCATCGCGCCGCCCCAAACATGAGGAATTCTCCGCATCTTGAGGGGCCGAGCCCTCACCTTGAGGGGCTAGGCCCGCGCCGGACTGATTTGCGCCCCGCCAGCTGGCGGGAAAGGCCTTTGGTGCCCCGCCAGCTGGCTCGGAAATGACTTTGCCGTGCGGCGTATGTGCGGGAGCGTCAGCGGCCACTCACGGCATCCCCACGCATGCGCAGTGGAGGGGGTCTCTTTCGCCTCCGCCATAGTGGAGACCATGGTGAAGGCGGAAGGAAAAGAGTGCCCCCACGGCACAGGCCCGCCCGCAGATCGGTGGGCCCCGATCGCGGGCCAGGCCACCGTGGGGGCACCCCCCAGGACCCCGGAGCCCGCCCGCGCTGCCTTGTCCCGCCGTTAAGAGAGGTGGTTTGATTCTCGCCGGCGGGACAGGCATTCCAGCAGCGGGACTTCGGCCCATTGCGGGCCCGAGAATCGCCGGGGGGGGCAACAACCGGCGCGGTGTGATTCCCACCCCCGCCGAATATCCGGTGCCGGAGAATTCGGCAACCAGCGGGGGCGTGATTCACGCCAGCCCCCGGCGATTCTCCGACCCGGCGGGGGGGTCGGAGAATCCCGCCCGCGATGTTCGGTAATTGTAAAGTGGACTGCAACTGGACTTCCATTTAGTTTCCACCAATCTGCCCCAATATGTCCTACTTTGTTACAATGGAAACACCTAGGCCTCCAAATGTCACTTCCACCCTCAGAACCTTTCTTTTTCTGATGTAAAATTTCCTGACCATTCCCAAGTGTTCCATCTCTTTCTTGACTATTTGTTTTCTCCTTCCCACTTTCTATCCTTCTCATCTTTAAAAGGATGATGGAGAAAAGGTTTGGTTCTATGGACCAGTTCATAATCATCAGCTAACTCTGCTGCCTGTCTGGCAATTTTAACTTTTTGCTCTTCAATATGCATCCTAATAGTCAATAGAAGTGAATCTTTAAATCCTTCTAAAATAATCACCTCACTAAGGCCTTCATAAGGTCTCTATATTTTTAACACCTGCATGCAATGGTCAAAATTATTTTGCTTCATCCTCTTGAATTCAATATGAAGTTGTCCAGGCCATTTTCTTGTGTTTCAAAATTTCTGCCTATATGCCTTGGGAACAAACCCATCCATAATAAGGATAGTTTTCTTTACTACATCATAATCTGCAGATACCTCTTCCGACAATAATGCTTCACTAGCTCGGCCTACCTGTCCACTTTGTAAAAATAATGCCCAAATTTCTTTTGGCCATTTCATCTGTTTAGCTGCCTTTTCAAAATAAATAAAGAATGCTTCCACATCCTTTGCTTCAAATTTTGGAACAGTTTGTATAAATTTAAATATTTCCGCACTAGGTTCATGTCTAGAACTATTTCCTTCCTAAATCTGCATCTCATTTTTTAACTGCCAACATTTTAAACTGAAACTCTCCCTCTTTCTCCTTTCTGTCATTGCCAACTTCTCCATTCCCAATTTCCTTTGACAAATGCTCTACTTTTCCTGCATTTCAAATTTATTCAGTTCTATTTCTTTCTCTTTCTCTTTCTCTTTTTCCATCATTTCTGACGGGAACAGAGAATGATAACGGCTGGAGAATTCCAACCTATATACCTCCCAATAACTCCAGTTCCTTTGTCCAGCATCTCAGTGCCCACCTATTTTTATTTAATGATTCACAGATCCCCCCCATTTATGAATCCCAGACCAAGTTTTACCCTTCAGCATCCAGTGATTTGCTTTCAAGGTTTCAAAATATCCCAAGGAATTTTAATAATCAGCATCCAATAACCCTCCATGTTTTGAAATCCCGCAAGAGCCCCCACTTTTGTTATGATCCCAGTTGATCTTCTAACTGGACGAAAAGATTCCAGAATGGAACCCTGGCTCAAAAGACTGTAACATTTACTGTTCCTCCTTAAATGTGGTGGAACAGAGTCACAGGACCACTAATTAGTTTTAAAAACAAGGGAAAATATATTTCTTAAATATGAAACAATTGGATTTTGATACTTTACTTGCTCCCCCTCCCCCCTTAGCTTAACAGGTGCATACAGGTTTTAGGATTAACATGGATTACAAAATGCATCTTGATCTATAATGGTCTCATTAACACAAAGTCCCTTTTAAGGATGCAAGATGACTGTGGGCAAATACACTTTCCATGCTGAACCCTAAGTGACTGTTTGTGCATCACTCCTCAGAATCCCCCCAGATGATTGTCATGTGAGAGTTTCCAAACTGCACTGCCAAAGAAACGCTGCAAAATCTAATCTCGTAATTATTATGCTTTCCCTCAGCAGTTTCCATTTTGAAATCCAGCCCAAGTTTTCCAAATGATATTTTTACACAAAGCTTTCTCTCCACTTTTAACGGTGAATCAAGTCCCGGATTTCACAACAACACCCTTAGGATTTCTTTGTCTTGGCTGCTGTGCAAACTGCTCACAATTGCTTTAACTCTCAATTCCCAGACTGTAATAAAATGGCACCAGGCGTTTTTTGAAGGCTGTTGTTCCATTTTAAATGTAGTTACTGAAATTGTCCCTTTAAATCAGAAAACCTTGTTTACTCTTCCTTGCATTTTGGACCATACTTTGGTCTCTTAAATCCAGACTTCTTGCACACTTCCCTACGATCTCAGCCCTGAACTGGCTCTCCAAGTTGAATCTGAATCGCTCTTTACTCATCTCACCCAATGTCCTTTAATGTGGGGGTGATGCATTTAATTGTACAGATAGTCCCTGGATCTATGGGTTTCATCCAAATTTTTTCATTAAAGAGTTTGTATAACGTTTAATGAATAAGGAATTGAGTTCAACCCTGCAGCATTGAACAAAGTAATGGTATTACGGTAACTGTTGTTATAGTGCTAGTATAGTCCTTTTATCTTGCTGTTTAAACTTTTCGCAGGGCTTCAGAAATGTATTTTGTCCTCTGATCGGCCATCTAAACCCACGTGCCAGAAGGAGTTGCTTTGCACAAATGGAGTTCACTGAGACTGGAACGACTTTTCTCTTGAAAACCATTTTCCCAGCCGCTGACTTTGTTACTGGACGTTTGATTGAGCATGTGAGCCTGGAGGAGGTCCGGCCACAGTCATTGTAAACCTCTTCCTATTAAAATATCTTTGCATTATAACGTTTGCTCTTGTTTGGAATGAAGAGAAAGCTGCATTGTTACAATCTGTTGATGGGGATTGTCAGGGTCCTTCCTGGGCAGCACGGTAGCATAGCGGTTAGCACAGTTGCTTCACAGCTCCAGGGTCCCAGGTTCGATTCCCGGCTTGGGTCACTGTCTGTGCGGAGTCTGCACGTTCTCCCCGTGTCTGCGTGGGGTTTCCTCCGGGTGCTCCGGTTTCCTCCCACAGTCCAAAGATGTGCAGGGTAGGTGGATTGGCCATGCTAAATTGCCCTTAGTGATCAAAAAGGTTGGGTGGGGTTACTGGGTTACGGGGATAGGGTGGAGGTGTGGGCTTGGTTCGGGTGCTCTTTCCAAGGGCCGGTGCAGACTTGATGGGCTGAATGGCCTCCTGCACTGTAAATTCTATGATTCCTGTTTACAGAGAACAAAGAAAAGTACAGTACGAAGTCTTACAACACCAGGTTAAAGTCCAACAGGTTTGTTTCGATCTCACTAGCTTTCAGAGCGCTGCTCCTTCCTCGGGTGAATGCAGAGGTCTGTTCCAGAAACACATATATAGACAAATTCAAAGATGCCAAACAATGCTAGGAATGCGAGCATTAGCAGGTGATTAAATCTTTACAGATCCAGAGATGGGGTAACCCCAGGTTAAAGAGGTGTAAATTGTATCAAGCCAGGACAGTTGGTAGGATTTTGCAGGCCAGATGGTGGGGGATGAATGTAATGCGACATGAATCCCAGGTCCCGGTTGAGGCCGTACTCATGTGTGCGGAACTTGGCTATAAGTTTCTGCTCGGCGATTCTGCGTTGTCGCGGGTCCTGAAGGCCGCCTTGGAGAACGCTTACCCGGAGATCAGAGGCTGAATGCCCTTGACTGCTGAAGTGTTCCCCGACTGGAAGGGAACATTCCTGCCTGGTGATTGTTGCGCGATGTCCGTTCATTCGTTGTCGCAGCATCTGCATGGTCTCGCCAATGTACCACGCTTCGGGACACCCTTTCCTGCAGCGTATGAGGTAGACAACGTTGGCCGAGTCGCACGAGTATGTACCGCGTACCTGGTGGGTGGTGTTCTCACGTGTAATAGTGGTATCCATGTCAATGATCTGGCACGTCTTGCAGAGATTGCCATGACAGGGTTGTGTGGTGTCGTCACTGTTCTGAAGACTGGGTAGTTTGCTGCAAACAATGGTTCGTTTGAGGTTGCGCGGTTGTTTGAAGGCAAGTAGTGGGGGTGTGGGGATGACCTTGGCAAGATGTTCATCGTCATCAATGACGTGTTGAAGGCTGTGAAGAAGATGACGTAGTTTCTCCGCTCCGGGGAAGTACTGGACGACGAAGGGTATTCTGTCGGTTGTGTCCCATGTTTGTCTTCTGAGGAGGTCGGTGCGGTTTTTTGCTGTGGCGCGTTGGAACTGTCGATCGATGAGTCGAGTGCCATATCCCGTTCGTACGAGGGCATCTTTCAACGTCTGTAGATGTCTGTTACGCTCCTCCTCGTCTGAGCAGATCCTGTGTAAACGGAGCGCTTGTCCATAGGGGATGGCTTCTTTAATGTGTTTAGGGTGGAAGCTGGAGAAGTGGAGCATCATGAGGTTATCCGTGGGTTTGCGGTAAAGCGACGTGCTGAGGTGACTGTCCTTGATGGAGACGAGTGTGTCCAAAAATGCAACTGATTTTGGAGAGTAGTCCATGGTGAGTCTGATGGTTGGATGGAACTTATTAATGTCATCGTGTAGTCGTTTCAGTGATTCTTCGCCGTGGGTCCAAAGGAAAAAAATGTCATCGATGTATCTGGTGTATAACGTCGGTTGAAGGTCCTGTGCGGTGAGTAGGTCCTGTTCAAACTTGTGCATGAAGATGTTGGCGTATTGGGGTGCGAATTTGGTCCCCATGGCTATTCCGTGCTATATATGTGTTTCTGGAACAGACCTCTGCATTCACCTGAGGAAGGAGCAGCGCTCCGAAAGCTAGTGACATCGAAACAAACCTGTTGGACTTTAACCTGGTGTTGTAAGACTTCGTACTGTGCTCACCCCAGTCCAACGCCGGCATCTCCACATCAAAGAAAAGTACAACATAGGGACAGGCCCTTCGGCTCTCCAAGTCTGCGCCGACCATGCTGCCTGTCTAAACTAAAATCTTCTACAGTCCGGGATCCGTATCCCTCTATTCCCATTCTATTCATGTATTTGTCAAGATGTCCCTTAAACGTCACTATCGTCCCTGCTTCCATCACCTCCTCCGGCAGCGAGTTCCAGGCACCCACTACCCTTTATTCCCTTAGTTTCCCTTTTATTTATTTTGGCTGTTATCATTTTGATCCATGGATAATTAATGGTCAAGCAGCAGAGAGAATGAGCAATTCAAGAAGTTGCAACAGAGTATATGGTGCTGCTAGTGTTCAAACAGGAGAACTCAAGACTTTTCAGCACCCGAGAGATGGGATGGGGTGGGACTCAGTTCGATTGATTGGTGGCCAATGAATTGGGCAAAAGGACGTATTCTGCCCGGTAACAGGTGTTGGTTGGATCCTACCTGTGTGGGATGTTTTCAGAGACCTGAGGAAAGCAGGGATGACTCCTGGAAGCACAGGGACAAGGACCTGTTCCTTCTCTCCATTTCTCTTTCTCTCCCCAGAAAGGTTGTGAGTTGATGAATTTCTGAATATACAGGGAACCTGCAAGAATGAATCTACAAGGAAACTATTACAGGCTTAAAATAGAGATATGGATCTGAATGCTTACTTTGATGAAGGGTGTGCTTAAATACAACAATCTGAAACAAAGTCTCTCCTTTTACCTATTCTTTTTACCCCCTTTCTTCCCTCTGCGTTTGTCTGTCTTGTGTGTGCATTGAGGGTGGGGACAAGTTAAAGTGAAGATTAGGAATTAGATCATAGTGAACCGGTTGTATTTGCTGCATATTTCATTATAGTTCTTGTTCTAAATAAAAGGTAATTGTGTTTAAACTTACAAACCTGGTGACTGTAATTATTGGGCAGCCAAGGGCCGAAGACTTTGGGTGTTTTTATAAGAATTATTGGTCAATTCACTTGAGTTGTGACTCCGGGTCAAGTGGGGCTGGAATTGACCACGCCCGAGCCCAGGGTGTCCAAATATAATTGAGGGTTCAGGTCCGAGATCTTTGGAACAGTAGACAGCGACGTTTGGGTTACTGTCTAAATTAAAAAGAGACACTCGGTTTATAGTGATAAAACAGGATGGCTCTGGAAGCTGCTGTGGGTTTTCTTCAGGTGTGTGGTCTATTTTAAAGGGCTTTGATAAGACAAGCTAGTCGAATTGACAGGTGAGTTAAAGAGGTGCCAACTAAAGCTAGGAAGGTAGAGATAACTGAAGAGATTGCTCAGCATTTACATTTGAAAGAGATGCTCGAAACTCAGCAGAGCCCACAAAATAGTGTAGGTAGCAGCAAGGATATTTTCTGTTGGGGAAAGTGAGCTGGAGAGAATTCAGTTGCAGTTCGAGCATGAGAGGGAATTAAAAAGAACGGAAAATGAAATGAAGATGCAGCAACTGGGAAAAGACATGAAGATTGAAATGATGAGGTTGGAAGTAGAGATAGAGGAAAAAGCAAAAGAGACACAGTTCCAGTCGAAGGCACTGGAAATTAGAGGGGAGTTGCCAGGAACTAGAGGGCAGCTTAATCTTAGAACGGAACCCAGTGGCGATATGCCTGACTTTATAAAGGTTCTCCCAAAAATAGGAGGCAGAAACCTCTTTGAGGGCATTTTGAGAAAATAGCAACCCAAATGGAGTGTCCAAAAGAAAAGTGGATATTACCCATGCAGAGTAACTTGATGGGGCGGGCACAGGAGGTTTATGCTTCCCCGTCGGAGGGGGTGGCAAGGAATTATGAAGAGGTAAAAAAAGTTATTCTGGGTGCATATGAATTGGTTCCCAAAGCATATTGGCAGAAGTTTTGGAATTTAAGGAGACAGCCAGGACGGGCGGATGCCGAATTCAAAAGGGCTGAGCAGAACAATTTTGATCGGTGCGTACGAGCATTGGGAGTTGCAACTACCTATGAGGCTCTGAGAGGAATTTAAGAATTCCCTACATGGAACAGCTGGGTCACTGTCTGTGCGGAGTCTGCACATTCTCCCCGTGTCTGCGTGGGTTTCCTCCAGGTGCTCCGGTTTCCTCCCACAGCCTAAAGATGTGCAGGTTAGGTGGATTGGTCATGCTAAATTGCCTTTAGTGACCAAAAAAAAGGTTAGGAGGGGTTATTGGGTTACAGGAATAGGGTGGAAGTGAGGGCTTAAGGGGGTCGGTGCAGACTCGATGGGCTGAATGGCCTCCTTCTGCACTGTATGTTCTACGTCCTATTCTATGTCCTATTCCTTTCTTTGCATTCCCAACCCATTAACAAAACCACTGTTGCCATACCCAAAGCACTTAACAGCAGATTCAGAAATGTTATAACCAAGGACAAGAGTAAGTCAATTTGTTTGCAACAAGATCCCAGAAGCACTATAATAAGTTGTGGACTACTGACTAAACTGGGAGGGGCATATCAGCTCTCCCAATTGGTGATGTAATCCATCAGGCATTTAAGAATCTTTGACAAGTGAGTACAGTGATTTCCTGTGATCATTTTAACACTTACTTGCTTTGTACAATTTATATCTAACATAAAATCAAATCAATGTAAATTGTTATTTTTGTAGGCTGTTTAGCTTTTGGCTGATGATAGGTTAAGTAACCAAATCTTTAGAGCAGCTGACTCAGCATAGAAAAACAACATGGTTATTGTCATCCTTAAGTAGGGCCTCATCCTGGCAGCTCGGGCTTGTGTTGCCCTCCCTTGCCACCTGTGGGAATGTGTTTAGGCTGCACCAGAACTATTGCCTTTTTAAAGTTTGCCAATCGCTCCTTTGCATTTTTGCCTTCTGGTCTCTGTCTCCAATTTATCAGGACCAGAACTCCCTTCAATTCACCAAGGTCAGCCCACCTCGGTTAAGTACTTTTATTTTAGATTTCTCCTTGCCCATATCCATAGCCTAGCTTTATTCCAGAGTGGCAATTAAACGCAGGAATTATTTGCATCCATTTAGCTCCTTTTGCCCCGAGGCAGATCACAGGAGCGTAATCATCCACATACTTGTCATCCCTAGTTGTATAGCCAGGAAACCCAAAGTAATTGTATACAATGTATTCATGTCCATCATATCAGTACGTCAAGACTTCCTTGTTCCAGAAACAGTTACATTTTTGAGTAAAAGTTAGATAATCTTTATAAAAATGGCTTTGACTGTCCTTACAAGCCATAGGTTGGCAGGTTTTAATGGAAAAACAATGCAATCTTGGAATGTTACCCGTAAAACTTTGCTACAATCTTGTAATGTCATATAATAACATAATTTGACGCACTAACTAAATAAATGAGCCTTTATTCATTAATAACGGAAGACTGGGTCTTTATATATCACTGGTGCAAAGTGTGTGTCTGCATTAGATAGTCTATTGGGTCTTCCACTGTTGGTCACTTCAGTAACTGGGCCAGTTGTCCGTATAAACTTTCAAATACTTTCCTCCAACATCTAGTTAAACAGTTGAGTAAAGCCTGGAGACCATAAAAGTAAGAACATTCATTGTGTGCACTGGTTTTGTTAGCTGCTGCAGCCAGGAGTATTCTAGTTTGATGGATTGATGAGCATTATTCAGGAAAGGTTAACTGCAATCCAATCAATTCATGTCAAACAATATTAATGAGCAAAATCCAGTTTTCAGTAGGAAGCAATCAATTTTCTGTTACTCCTTGTGATATTCAAAAACCAAAAAGATGACAGTGGTTCACTCCTTCTTACGAGCATAGTTTGCTGCAGGAGTTAAACTCCTAGTCCAAAGACAATGGGCCGTCAGACTATCCACCTTACCCACTGTGATTCCCACAGGAGGTAGGACCGATAAATCCAGGCCATCAACAATATCCCAAGTGGCTGGGACTAACCTTAGGAAATGAAGCCAACATCCCCCACCCCAGACTCTGCCTGTTTCTCGAACTAACCATCACTTTTCTCAGAGAAAAGAAGACAACGTTTCTTTTCGGGGGGGGGGGGGGGAGCAATAGTAATAAGGGATTCTATAATCAAGGGAACAGATAGGTGTTACTGTGGCCATCAACATGACTCGAGAATAGTGTGTTTCCTCCCTGATGCCAGGGTCCGGGTGTCACTGAATGGCTGCTGGGGCATCCTGAAGGGGGAGGGTGATAAGGTAGAGGTCATGGTACATGTTGGTACCAATGACATAGGTAGAGAGAGGGATGAGGTCTTGCTTCAAGAATTCAGGGAGCTAGGCAGTAGACTAAAAAGCAGGATCTCTCGGGTTGTAATCTCAGGATTAGTCCCAGTGAATATAGAAACAGGAGTTTAGCGCAGAAGAATACGTGACTTAAGAATTGGTGCAGAAGGGAGGATTTTCGATTCCTGGATCACTGGGACTGTTTCTGGGGAAGGTGAGACCTGTACAAGGGGAGGCAGTGGTGTAGTGGTATTATTGCTGGACTAGTAATCCAGAGACCCAGAAGTCATACTCTGGGGACCCAGTTCGAATCCCACCATGGCAGGTGGTGAAATTTGAATTGAAATGAAATGAAATGAAAATCGCTTATTGTCACAAGTAGGCTTCAAATGAAGTTACTGTGAAAAGCCCCTAGTCGCCACATTCCGGCGCCTGTTCGGGGAGGCTGTTACGGGAATCGAACCGTGCTGCTGGCCTGCCTTGGTCTGCTTTCAAAGCCAGCGATTTAGCCTTGTTCAGTAAATACCTGGAATTTAAAGTCTCACGATGACCATGAAACCATTGTCGATTGTCCTAAAAACCCATCTGGTTCATTAACGTCCTTTAGGTAAGGAAATCTGTTGTCCTTACCTGGTCTGGCCTACATGCGACTCCAGCCCCACAAGACCCACAGCAATGTGGATGACACTTAAATGCCCTCAGGGATGGGCAATAAATGCTGGCCTACCCAGCGATGCCCACATCCCATGAACAAATAAAGAAAAGTAAAAGCAGGAAGTTCTACATCTGAACCAGAGCGGGACTAACATCCTTGCAGGTGAGTTTGTTAGTGCTGTTGGGAGGAGTTTAAACTAATTCGGCAGGGAGAGGGGACACAGGCTGGATGGCCTTTATATTAAGGCCAGGAGTATTACAGGTAAATCGGATGAGTTAAGGGCGAGGAATTGTGATATAGTAGCCATCACAGAGATGTGATTGAGGGAGGGGCAGGATTGACAGCTCAACAATCTGGTATATAGAATTTTCAGGCAAGACAGGGGAGCGGTAAAAGAGGAGGGGGCATTGCATTATTGGTTAAGAGGTTAGTTACTGCAGTAAGGAGAGATGATACCTTGCAGGGGCATCAAATGAATCTTTGTGAGTACAGTTTATGAATAAAAAAGGGGCAGCCACATTGCTAGGTGATTATTATAAGACCCCCAGTCAGTGGGAAATTGAGGAGCAAATATATGCATAATTTGTGGAGGTGTGTAAAAATAATTACAATAGGGTAATTATATCGGGTGATTTCATCTTTCCCAACATTAATTGCGATAGTCATAGCCTAGATGGAGTGGATGTCTTAAAATGTAATCAGGATCCAAAAAGGGGAAAGAAGCCAGGCTGGTGGTTGAGGTAGTGGTGGGGGAACATTTTAGTGATAGCAACCACAACACGGTACAATTTAAGCTTGTGATGGACAAAGAAATAGACAAGTTGCAAAAAAATGTTTTGGATTGGGGGAGAACCACAACCCCCCTTCCCCCCTTCCCCCCTTCTGGCCACCACCCCCTTCAGGCACCCCCTTTCTCACCCCCCCTTAATTCCCCCCCCCTTCCGCCGCCAATGGCCCTTCCAGGATCTGTCCAAGTAGACTGGGAAGGGCTACTTATGGGGAAATCTACAGAAGAGCAGTGGGGGGGGGGGGGGGGGGTGGATTCAAAAAGGAAATGGGGAGTGTACAGACCCAATATGTTCCCTCTAGGGTGACAGGAAGGAGTAACAAGTCCAGAGGACCATGGATGACAAGGGATATTCAGGAAAAGAGAGGCTTTTAGCAAGTACAAGGCGAGCAAATAAGCGGAGGCATCAGTGGAGTACAGGAAGTGAAGGTTGGAGTTTAAGAAAGCAATTGGGAGAGCAAACAGGGGACATGAGAAAGCTCTGTCTGGTAAAAATAGGGAAAATCCCAAGCTATTTTATAAGTATATCAACGGGCAGAGGATAACCTAGGAATGAATAGGGCCCATTAGGGATCAAGGGGGCAATCTGTGTGTGGAGCCAGAGGACATAGAACATACAGTGCTGAAGGAGGCCATTCGGTCCATCAGGTCTGCACCGACCCACTTAAGCCCTCACTTCCAGCCTATCCCCATAACCCAATAGCCCCTCCTAACCTTTTTTGGACACTAAGGGTAATGTAGCGCGGCCAATCCACCTAACCTGCACGTCTTTGGGCTGTGGGAGGAAACCGGAGCACCCGGAGGAAACCCACGCAGACACGGGGAGAACGTGCAGACTCCGCACAGACAGTGACCCAGCGGTGGAATCGAACCTGGGACCCTGGCGCTGTGAAGCCACAGTGCTATCCACTTGTGCTACTGTGCTGCCCCTGTACTACCGTGCTGGTAGGATGTGGAACAAATACTCCACATGCATCTTCACCCAAGAGAATGAGAAGACAGAAATGGAACTCAGGGAGAGAGACTGCGAGATTCTTCAGCAAATTGACATTGGGAGTGACAAGGTAGTGGAGGCTTAAAAGTGAACAAATCTGCAGGTTGGTATGGGAGGGAAGGGAGGAGAATGCAGGGGCTCTGACCCAAATTTTTAATTCCTCTCTGGACACGGGGGAGGTGCGCGAAGTCTGGAGAACTACTATTTTGTAGAGTTAAGCCAGATAACTAGAGACCAATGAGTCTCAAGTCAGTGGTGGGGAAACTATTGGAGAATATTCTGAAGGCGAGAATCTAACTTCATTTTGAGAGGCAAGGGGCTGGTTTAGCACAGGGCTAAATAGCTGGCTTTTAAAGCAGACCAAGGCAGGCCAGCAGCATGGTTCAATTCCCGTACCAGCCTCCCCGAACAGGCGCCGGAATGTGGCGACGAGGGGCTTTTCTCAGTAACTTCATTTGAAGCCTACTTGTGACAATTTCTTTTTTTTGAAACGCATTTTATTCAAACTTGTATCAAAGTAGGTTACAGCAAATAAACACCCCGGGAAACATTCTTCCCAACAATCAACTATACAGTTTGTACAGATTTTTCTCCTTTTTCACCTCCCCCTCCCCATCACCCACCCCCCCACCCACCCCCACCCCTTCCCCAACACCCACCCCCCTGCGACGAACAGTTCCTCAAACACAGTCACAAACATCCCCCACCTTTTCTCAAACTCCCCTGCTGAGCCCCTTAACTCATACTTTATCTTCTGTAACCGCAGGAAGTCATACAGGTTACCCAACCATGCTGCTACCCCCGGTGGCGATGCCGACCGCCACTCCAGCAAAATCCGTCGCCGTGCAATCAGAGAGGCGAAGGCCAAGACATCGGCCTTCCTCTTCTCCATGAGCTCCGGCTTCTCTGAAACCCCAAATATCATCACCAAAGGGTCCGGGTCCACTCCCTCCTCCACTGTCCTGGCTAAGACTGCGAACACTCCCGCCCAGAACCTTCCCAATTTTTCACAACCCCAAAACGTGTGCGCATGATTCGCTGGCCCCCGCCCACACCTCTCACACTCATCTGCTACCCCCTGAAAGAACCCACTCATTCTCACCCGTGTCATATGCACCCTGTGCACCACCTTAAACTGTATCAGGCTCATCCTGGCACAAGAGGAGGTCCCATTTACCCTTCGCAGTGCCTCACTCCATACTCCCCAATTGATCTCCATTCCCAACTCCGCTTCCCATTTCTCCCTGATCTTCACCACCCGCTCGCCTCCCTGCTCCCCCAGCCACTTATATATATCCCCAATTCATCCCTCCCCTTCCACATCCGGAAGCAGCAGTCGCTCCAGCAGGGTGTATCCCAGCAACCTAGGGAACCCCTTCCACACCTTTTGTGCAAAGTCCCTAACCTGTAGATACCTGAATTCACTACCCCTCGGCAGCTCTACCCTCTCCCTTAGCTCCTTCAGACTGGCGAACCCTTCCTCCAAATACAAATTCCTCATTTGATCAGGAATAGTTAACATGGCTTTGTCAGAGGGAGGTCATGCCCAACAAATTTGATTGAATATTTTGAGGAGGTGACCAGGCATGTAGATAAGGGTAGTCCAGTTAACGTAGTTTATATGGATTTCAGCAACGCCTTTGACAAGGTCCCACATGGGAGACTTATAAAGAAGGCAAATACACCTGGGTTACAGGGTAATTTGATAAGATGGATTCAAAATTGGCTTAGCTGATGGAGACAGAAAGTGACAACAGAGGGCTGCTTTAGTGACTGGAGGCCAGTGACCAGTGGTGTACCACGGGGATCAGTGCTGTGTCCCCTATTGTTTGTCATATATATAAACAACATGAACGACTATGTGGGGATAGGATCAGTAAGTTTGCAGATGACACAAAGATTGTTCGGGTGGTTAACAGTCAGGTTGAGTGTCTTCGGTTACAGGAAGATATAGATGGGATGGTCAAATGAGCAGATAGGTGGGAGATGGAATTTGATCCCAAAAAGTGTGAGGTGATACACTTTGGAAGGAGTAATTTGACAAGGAAATATTCAATGAACAGCCTGACACTGGGAAGTTCCGAGGAACACAGGGATTTGTTTGTAAATAGATCTCAGAAGGCAGTAGGGCAGGTTAATAGGGTGGTGAAAAAGGCATAAGGGACACTTGCCTTTATCAATCGAGGCATAGATTACAAAAGCAGGGAGGTCATGTTGGAGCTGTATAGAACTTTGGTGAGGCCACAGCTGGGGCACTGTGTGCAATTCTGGTCACCACATTATAGGAAGGATGTGGTTGCACTGGAGGGGGTGCAGAGGAGATTCACCAGGATGTTGCCTGGGATGGAACGTTTAAGTTATGAAGTGAAGTTGGATAGGCTTGGGTTGTTTTACAGGTCACTGTCTGTGTAGAGTTTGCACATTCTCCCCGTGACTGTGTGCGTCTCACCCCCACAACCCAAAGATGTGCGGGGTAGGTGGATTGGCCATGCTGAATTGCCCCTTAATTGGAAAAAAAATGAATTGGGTACTTTAAATAAAAAAAAGGTTTGGGTTGTTTTCGTTGGAGCAGACAGAGACTGAGGCGTGACTGATTGAGGTGGACAAGATTATCAGGGGGCATGGACAGGGTGGATAAGGAGCGGCTGTTCCCCTGAGTTGAAGGGTCAGTCACAAGGAGGCACAAATTCAAGGTGGTGGCTGGGGTTTTAGGGGGATGTGAGGAAAATCTTTTTTATCCAGAGGCTGGTGACGGTTTGGAACGCCTGGAAGGGGGGTAGAGGCGGGTCTGGAACGCGCTGCCTGGGAGGGGGGTAGAGGCAGGTTGCCTCACATCCTTTAAAAAGTACCTGGAAGAGCACTTGGCACATTCAAGGCAGTGGGCCAAGAGCTGGCAAATGGGATTAAGTAGGTAGGTCGGGTGTTTTCCACGTGCCGGTGCAGACTCGATGGGCTGAAGGGCTGTTAGTGCACTGCCTGATTCTGTAACTTGAACCTGTCTCTCAGAAACATAATATAAATTTAACCAAACATCCTGATGCGGCCATTAATTCACACGAGACAGAGAGTTGGTGAACAGTGGCTTTAATCAACTAGAACAGTGCGACTGCTCTGCAATGAGAGCTGCCTACAGGGCTCTTCATACCTCTCCTCAAGGGGGCGAAGCCAGGGGGAGCCCACAAGGGCACCAACATGATACAATCAGTGTAGTACAGTACAATGGTCCATAGGTGGAGCCCACATGGGCAACAGCATGGTACAATGTAATACAGTGGTGAATGATTACTAATATGTTCACCACATTCACCCCCTGTTAAAAAATTGAAGTCTGGCGGGGGTGAAGGGCTCACAGGTTCAGTCTGTCCTGTGCCCTGATCATGCACTGCGATCGCCGGAGCTCTGGTTTCGCAGCGGGCACGGGTGTCGAACTCATCGCTGCGGGCATGGGTGTCGAACTCGTCGCTGCGGGCACAGGTGTCGAACTCGTCGCTGCGGGCACGGGTGTCGAACTCGTCGCTGCGGGCACGGGTGGTGAACTCGTCGGTGCGGGCACAGGTGTGGACTCCGGGAGTGTGTCTTCCGGAGCTTCATTCCTGTAGGTCGGCGAAGGGGAGAGGGTGTATAGGAGGGTGTGCGGAGGCCATGTAGGGGCGGGGGCGCTGTTCGGTGTAGGTTGGGGGGGGGGTAGGTTGGGGTGAGGTAGGGGATTCTGCTGATGCCAGATCCCGGAGGGAGACCGTATCCTGTCTGCCATCGGGGTGCTCTACGTACTGGGGGTTGGTGTAAAGGAGCTGGACCCTCTCGACCAGGGGGTCTGATTTATGGCTCCTTACGTGTTTGCGGTGTAGGATGGGCCCCGGTGTCGTCAACCAGGACAGAGGTGAGACCCCGGAGGTGGATTTCCTGGGGAAAACAAACAGGCGGTCATGAGGGGTCTCGTTCGTGGCTGTGCAAAGGAGTGACCTAATGGAGTGGAGCGCATCGGGGAGGACCTCCTGCCAGTGGGAAACTGGGAGATTCCTAGACCATAGAGCCAGGAGGATGGCCTTCCATACCGTTGCGTTCTCCATCTCCACCTGTCCGTTTCCCCGGGGGTTGTAACTGGTAGTCCTGCTCGAGGCGATGCCCTTACCGAGCAGGTACTGGTGCAGTTCGTCGCTCATAAACGAGGAGCCCCGGTCACTGTGGACGTAAGTGGGGAAACCGAACAAGGTGAAGATACTATGTAGGGCCTTAATGACAGTGGCCGCGGTCATGTCGGGGCATGGGATTGCAAAGGGGAAGCGGAAGAACTCGTCAACGACGTTGAGGAAATACGTGTTGCGGTTGGCAGAGGGGAGGGGCCTTTGAAGTCGATACTGATGCCTTCATCAGGTGGGCCTTATCCGGTCGATAGAAGTGCGGCTTATACTCCGCGCAGATTTGGCAGTCCCTGGTCATGGCTCTGACCTCCTCAGTGGAGTAGGGCAGGTTGCGGGCCTTGATGTAGTGGAGAGGCTGGGTGACCCCCGGGTGGCAGAGGTCATCGTGGATGGCCCGGAGTCGATCATCTTGTGCGCTGGCGCATGTGCCGCGGGACAGGGCATCTGGGGGCTCGTTGAGCTTCCCAGGACGATATACTATATCGTAATTATAGGTGGCGAGTTCGATCCTCCACCTCAAGATCTTATTGTTCTTGATCTTGCCCCGCTGTGTATTTTTTTAAAAAAATATATTTTATTCAAAATTTTTGGCCAACCATAACAGTACATTGTGTATCTTTTACACAGTAAAATAACAATATAAATAACAATGGCCAGTTTTTTTAAACAAGAAATAAATAATATATAAACAACATCAAAATTAAAAAACAAAACTAAATGGCAATGCCCCGCTGTGTATTGTCGAACATGAAGGCTACCGACCGTTGGTCGGTGACGAGGGTAAACCTCCTACCAGTGAGGTAGTGCCTCCGGTGCCGTACAGCTTCCACGATGGTTTGAGCTTCTTTTTCGACTGAGGAGTGTCGAATTTCGAAGGCGTTGAGGGTACGGGAGAAAAATGCTACTGGCTTGCCCACCTGGTTAAGGGTAGCGGCGAGGGCGGCCTCTGACACGTCGCTCTCCACCTGGAAGGGGACGGATTTGGCCACCGCGCGCATCGCGGCCTTGCCAATATCTCTTGGTGCGGCTGAAGGCCTGGTGGGCCTCAGCCACCACTGGGAAGATGGTAGCTTTGATTAGTGTGCGGGCTTTGTCCGCATAGTTGGGGACCCACTGGGCGTAATAGAAAAAAAACCCGAGGCACATTTTCAGGGCCTTGGGGCAGTGGGGAAGGGGGAGTTGCAGGATGATAGCCGAGGATGGCTAGTCTGGTAGTGCAGAAAACACATTTCTCCTTGTTATAAGTGAGGTTGAGGGCTTGGGCGGTTTGGAGAAGCTTCTGGAGGTTGGCGTCGTGGTCCTGCTGGTCGTGGCCGCATATGGTGACGTTGTCCAGATACAGAAATGTGGCCCGCACTGGTCCACCATTCGGTCCATCGTTCTTTGAAAGACCGAGACTCCGTTGGTGACGCCGAAGGGGACCCGGAGGAAGTGGAAGAGGCGGCCGTCTGCCTCAAAGGCCGTGTAGCGGCGGTCCCCCGGGTGGATTGGAAGCTGGTGGTATGCGGACTTCAGATCCACCGTGGAGAACACCCGGTAGTGTGCGATCTGATTAACCATGTCCGGTATCCGGGGAAGGGCGTACGCATCGAGGTGCGTGTACCGGTTTATGGTTTGGCTGTAGTCTACAACCATCCGGTTCTTTTCCTCGGTCCTGACGACCACCGCCTGGGCTCTCCAGGGGCTATTGCTGCCTCGATGATCCCTTCCCGCAAGAGTCGCTGGACCTCAGACCTGATAAAAGTCCTGTCCTGGATACTGTACCGCCTGTTCCTGCTGGCGACAGGTTTACAGTCGGCAGTGAGGTTTGCGAAGAGCGGGGGAGGGTCGACCTTCAGGGTCGCGAGGCTACATACAGTGAGAGGGGGTAGGGGCCCGCCGAACTTCAGGGTCAGTCAGGCTCCTGAGGTTGCACTGGAAGTCCAGTCCTAACAGAAGAGGAGCGCAGAGATCGGGGAGTACATATTGTTTAAAGTTTGCATATTCGACACCTTGTATCACGAGGGTCGCGACAGTGTACCCCTGGATCTGCACTGAGTGCGATCCGGAAGCAAGGGAGATTGTTTGAAGTGCGAGGAAGATTTGGAGCGAACAGCGCCTTGCCGTGTCTGGGTGAACAAAGCTCTCTGTGCTCCCGGAGTCAAACAGGCGTTTCATGTCGATTGACCCGAACGGTCATCATGGAGTTCTGGAGGTGCTTTGGGCGTGACTGGTCGAGGGTGACCACGCCGAGTTGCAGGTAGCCGGCGTGGTCAGAGGTGGTGGTGTGGTCCCAAGATGGAGGCCCCCGTCGGTCGCACGTGTCAGGCGGCGACGACGATGGCGGCCCCCGTGAGTCGCACGTGTTGTGCGGAGCCGAAGATGGCTGCCCCCACGGACAGCACGGGGCAGATGATGCGTCCGAAGGGGGCGGAGCCGGCAGGCACGCAGCCACACAACGGGGTCTACGGGCCTGTGAGTCTGAGAGTCGGGCCTGCGGTTTGGAGGACTTGGATCTGGCCAGGCAAACTTTGGCATAGTGTCCTTTCTTGCCGCAGGCGCTACAGTTTGTGTTTCAAGCCGGGCAACCCTGCCTGGGGTGCTGGTGCTGACCGCAGAAATAGCACAGTAGCCCCCCGGGTTGGGCGGGCAGCCACGTGGCACAGGCCTGGGGTACTCTCTGGTCGGGAGTCCATGAGGGGGTCGCGTGATCGGAAGGGAAAGCGTTGAGGCTTTGAAACGATACTTCTCAGCAGGTGGCTAGTTTTACCATCTCTTCTAGGTCGTGGGCGCCCTTCTCGAGCAGGCTCTGTCTGGCAACAAAGAACAAAGAACAAAGAAAAGTACAGCACAGGAACAGGCCCTTCGGCCCTCCAAGCCCGTGCTGACCATGCTGCCCGTCTAAACTAAAATCTTCTACACTTCCTGGGTCCGTATCCCTCTATTCCCATCCTATACATGTATTTGTCAAGATGCCCCTTAAACGTCACTATCGTCCCTGCTTCCACTACCTCCTCCGGCAGCGGGTTCCAGGCACCCACTACCCTCTCTGTAAAAAAACTTGCCTCGTACATCTACTCTAAACCTTGCCCCTCTCACCTTAAACCTATGCCCCCTAGTAATTGACCCCTCTACCCTGGGGAAAAGCCTCTGACTATCCACTCTGTCTATGCCCCTCATAATTTTGTAGACCTCTATCAGGTCACCCCTCAACCTCCATCGTTCCAGTGAGAACAAACCGAGTTTATTCAACCGCTCCTCATAGCTAATGCCCTCCATACTAGGCAACATCTTGGTAAACATCCGCGACCTGTGGGTCGAGTTCCAGTCGATCAGGTTTGAGGGCTGCTTCCATTGTGATGCTGTAGTTGATTAAATTGATGTGACCATCAATTCACACAAGACAGAGAGTTAAAGTGAACAGTGGCTTTAATCAACTAGAACAGTGCCTGCCTGCGACTGCTCTGCAATGAGAGCCGCCTACAGGGCAGCTGCTCTTTATACCGCCCCTCAAGGGGGCGGAGCCAGGGGGAGCCCACAAGGGCACCAACATGATACAATCAGTGTAGTACAGTACAATGGTCCATAGGTGGAGCCCACATGGGGAACAGCATGGTACAGTGTAATACAGTGGTGAATGGTTACTATAATACGTTCACCACACATCCATTCTAGAAAAGACAGGAGAACACCTGGAAATGTTTAAATGGCTTATTTAAGGAGTTAGTAATCATTGTTTTGTAGGCAAAAACAAACATAAAAGGTTCTCTGGCCTGTGAATTGTGGGTCTTATGTGAATCTGTGTTTGTACATGCCACGATTTCTGGATAATAGCAAATAAGTTAGTATTTGAGAACAAGGTTTGGCTTCTGCTGTCAGTAATGGATGTGCTGATTATTCGGACAGATATAAATTTGTTACGCAATGATGTAATTATCCTATATGATGTGGGAACCATGGTTGCACTTTTCACTCAAGTTTCTTCCACTTTTCCCGTTCAGATGCCGATCAACCTGCTGTACATTTGCAAGCTTTTCTGTTCCTGTTTCAGGTTTTTGTTTGTGCCTTGGTGCATTTTCACTGTGTGCTATTTCTAACCTGTACACACCTGTAAATCCTCAGCTGCGAGCAGCCTGTCACATACCTTGCGCAATTCCAATGCACTCAGTGAACCTATGAGATAGAGGAAGGAAGGGGATAACATAACTGCAGCCCAAGCATTATAAATCTCCTGTTATAGTGTGATTTAAAAAGCCTTGTCATTTTGAACAGGCAACTTATGAAAATGAAATGAAAATCGCTTATTGTCACAAGTAGGCTTCAAATTAAGTTACTGTGAAAAGCCCCTAGTCACCACATTCCGGCACCTGTTCGAGGAGGCTGGTACGGGCATTGAACCGTGCTGCTGGCCTGCCTTGGTCTGCTTTCAAAGCCAGCGATTTAGCCCTGTGCTAAACCAGCCCCTTGATCATGATCAGGCATGATGCCTTTTTTGTTTTGAAAGCACAATGTCTTGTTTTGTTGGAAAAGTTGCTGAATAATTTAAAGCTTCCCCTTGTACCGTCAGCATTATAATAACTAACAAACCTACTCAGGCTCCGCAACTTTATGGGTGAACGATTCCTGTGATGTTGCACGCTGTTTCATAATCGAGATCATTGTTGATTCTCTGCACACTTGGTTTGAAATGGAGGGAGAGAATGAAGGCTATGCAAAAGTTTAAAATGCCTCTCCTTGGCCTCAACCCCTAAGCTTTTATCAACTTGACATTAAGTACATACTCCATTGTTTGCTACCTTTTATCACGATTTTCAGGTGAGTTGCATCACTGAATGCGTTCTGGCAAAGAGTTCTGGTTTGAGAATTTATAGCTGGATCTGGATAGTAATGGCAGATTCTAGCTGGATGCAAGCTGCCTGCCCTCGGTATTTTCTGCATCAATGTGTTGTACACTGGATGTTATTTCTAGTTTTATGCCTCTGTGATTTAAACAATAAAGCATTAAGATGGTGTTGAAGAGAACGGGCGCCAAAATTTGAAGCCCCAAATTTACTTGTGAGCCAGTTTTTGGCAGATTATATGTATGTTCATAACATTGAGTGTGTATATGATGGCCAAGAAATTCGTCAGGACCTGCTGTTCGCACCACCCAGGCAGAGTGGTGACCTTGTCTGCCCAATCCCCAAACTGTAGATCCTATTCCCAGACCCAGGGACAAGGTAGTTTACATGGCCCGGGTGAGTCATGTGCACCTGAAGACGCAGCATACACTCTGCTTGAGGCATCCAGAGGTGCCACAGTGAATACACCAACTTTGTGGTAATGTTACTGGAGAATAATGATGAGGAGATATGTCTTCAAATTCCACCACAGCAGCTGGGGAATTTAAATTTAATAAAATAAATGAAATAATACGCTAAAGGTAACATTGTCACAGTGGTTAGCACTGCTGCCTCATAGCACCATGGACCCGGGTTCGATTCTGGCCTTGAGTGACTGTCTGTGCGGAGTCTGCACATCCTCCCCGTGTGTGCGTGGGTTTCCTCCGGGTGCTCTGGTTTCCACCCACAGTCCAAAGATGTGCAGGTTAGGCGGATTGGTCATGCTAAATCGCCGCTTATTTCCCAAAGATGTGCAGGTTAGATGGGGTTACAGGGGATACGGTTGGGGAGCGGGCCTAGGTAATGTGCTCTTTTGGAGGGTTGGTGCAGACCCGATGGGCCGAATGGCGTCCTTCATAGAATTTACAGTGCAAAAGGAGGCCATTCTGCCCATCCGGTCTACACCGGCCCCTGAAAGAGCACCCTACATAAGCCCACACCTCCACCCTAACCCATAACTCAGCAACCCCACCTAACATTTGAACACTACGGGGAAATTTAGCGTGGCCAATCCACTTAACATCCTGGTCATCTTTGGACTGTGGAAGGAAATGTAAACTCCACACAGACAGTAACCCGAGGACGGAATTGAACCTGGGTCTCTGGCGCTGTGAAGCAGCAGTGCTAACCACTGTGGCACCGTGTCGCCCGGTGGTTCATACAATCCAAGATGGAGAACTGAAGTCCGTGCTAAAATACCCTGCTGACATCACTACAGATCACGTGACATTCCACCAGCAGGGATGTATTCTCTAATACATAACACCCCTCCCCCTTTACTTCTTTCGTACAAACAACAGCAACGTAACATTTTTACAACAGACCCACTTATCTCAAAACACATATATACAACTTAATAAGACAGCCTCTCAGGTGGACATCTATTCTTTTTGGATCTATCTGGACATTCTGGAACCTGGCTGCTCGAGACATTGGAAGCATCCTCTGTTCCTTCAGCAGGTGGTGCTTCCTGGGAAGTTACTGCAGTGTCCATCTCTTTAGGAACAGAATCTGAATTTGTCCCTGCATTTGGTCTCTGCTCAGAAGTATCACTGTTTAGGTTTTCCGATGGAAATACTTCTTGAGAAGTTTCAACAATTTCACTTCATGAAGCTAGTAGCTGGTCAGTATGATGCCACCAAAGTCTTTTATCATCTGTCTGTATGCTGAATGATATTGGACCTGTTTTTACTAGGACGACAGCAGATACCCATTTCTCACTGACGATGTAGCTCCTTGCTAACACTCGCTCCCCTCGAGTTAATACTTTTAGAGTTTTGTTCCCACCTAGAAATCTGTGCTTGTTGCTGTCGTTTGGGGGTAAGAATTTGTTTTACAGGTTGGTGACCTGTAACCAGTGGGGTTCCACAGGGATCAGCGCTGGGACTGTAACTATTTACAATATATATTAATGACTTGGAGGAAGGAAGCAAATGTATTGAAGCCGAATTTGCAGATGACACAAAAATAGGTGGAAAGGCAAGTTGTGAGAGGGATACAAACAGTTTACAAAAAAACATTGAAACATAGAAGATAGGAGCAACAGGAGGCCTTTTGGCCCTTCGAGTCTGCTCCGCCATTCATCGCCATCATGGCTGATCATCCAACTCAATAGCCTAATCCTGCTTTCTCCCCAGAGCCTTTGATCCCATTCTCCCCAAGTGCTATATCCAGCCACCTCTTGAATATATTCAATGTTTTAGCATCAACTACTTCCTATGGTAATGAATTCCACAGGCTCACCACTCTTTGAGTGAAGCAGTGTCTCCTCATCTCTGTCCGATATGGTTTGCCCTGAATCCTCAGGCTGTGACCCCTGGTTCTGGACACACGGACCATTGGGAACATCTTCCCTGCATCTACCCTGTCTATTCCTGTTAGAATTTTATATGCCTCTATGAGATCCCCCCTCATTCTTCTGAACTCCAATGAGAACAATCCTAAAAACTGCAGAAAGCTGCAACACCAGGACTTGGGAGTACTTGTGCACAAAACCACAGAAAGCTAGCACACAGGTGCAACATGTAATCAGGAAGGTTAATGGAATGTTGGCCCTAATTTCGAGGGAGTTGGAGTGTAAGAGTCGGGCAGTCTTTCTGGAACTGTACAAGGTACTGGTGAGACCACATCTGGAGTAATGTGAGCAGTTTTAGTCCCTTATTTAAGGAAATATATTATTTTATTGGTTCAGAGAAGGTTCACTAGGATGATCCTAAGTATGGAAGGATTGGTTTATGAACAAAGGTTAAACAGGTTGGGATTCTACTTGATGGAATTTAGAAGAATGAGAGGTGATCTCATTGAAACATACAGGACTCTAAAGCGGCTTGACAGGGTAAATGCTGATAGGATGTTTCACCTGAAGAAGCTGAGACCAGAGGGCAGAAAAAAAGAGGTACCAATTTAAGACTGAGATAAGAAGGAATTTGTTTCTCTCAGAGGGTTGTGTGTCTTTAGGTCTCCTTGTCACAGAGAGCAATGGCAGCAGAGTCCTTGTGTATATTTAAGGCCCATCAACAGTTCAGCCGGTGCCACGCCAGTCATAACATGTGGTGTAGTCTGGTAGCTGAACAAAAAGTACATCAGCCTTGTCCCTACGGACCCCGTGGCCTGTTTCCTCAAGCTCTTCTTCAAAGTCTGCATTGCTCCTTCAGCAAGACCATTTGAGGAAGGTGGTGTTGGGCCGTTTGGATGTGTTTCACCCCATTTGTCTTCAAGAAGTGTGTGAACTCTTCGCTAGTGAACGGGGTACCGTTGTCCGTGAATAATTCCTCTGGGATGCCATGGGTACTGAAAGAGTCATATTTTCTTGTCAGTGGCCTTTGAAGTGGTGGATGGCATTCGATGGACATCCAGCCATTTGGAATGGGCATCCACTATCAGCAAGAGCATTGAGCGCTGAAACGGTCTGGTCAAATCTGCATGTCGGGGCACCCAAGGCTGGCCCAGCCATGCCCCTGGGTGGAGGGGTGCAGCTGGTGGGAGATTCTGATGCTCCTGGCATGTGATGCTTTGCAGGGCCAGTCACTCGATCTTGCCATCCAGGCCCGGTGACCATAGGTAGCTCCTGACTAGTATTTTCATCTTTGCGTGGGTTTCCTCCGGGTGCTCTGGCTTCCTCCCACAGTCCAAAGATGTGCCAGTTAGGTGCAGTATCTTACTCAATAAAAACAGGAGAACGGATGGTGCGCAAGGACCTAGACCACCTCCGGAGCAGGGAGCCAGTGTCAGGACAAACCCCACCAGAGCAACCAGGAAGGAGCCGGAATTTCAGGATGGTCCCGGCTGGGACTTGGATTGTTGCTTGGGTGCTGTAATTCCGAGCTGTGAATAGGAAATAAACTACGACGGGCAGCGCGGTAGCACAGTGGTTAGCACTGTTGCTTCACAGCGCCAGGTTCGTTTCCCGGCTTGGGTCACTGTCTGCGCGGAATCTGCACGTTTTCAGACTCCTCATTGACTACAATAGCTCCACCCATTGGTGGCAAGATTGAAACAAGACATTCATAGAACATAGAACATACAGTGCAGAAGGAGGCTATTCGGCCCATCGAGTCTGCACCGACCCACTTAAGCCCTCACTTCCACCCTATCCCTGTAACCCAATAACCCCTCCTAATCTTTTTGGTCACTAAGGGCAATTTATCATGGCCAATCCACCTAACTTGCACGTCTTTGGACTGGTCGGGACATTCACTGGTCAGGACATCCCAGCACCGTCTACAGCATTTTGGAATTCCTTTGCTGAACATTTATGTCCCAACTGAGCTAAACCCGAGTCTGCTACATTCAATAGGATCATGGCTGATGTGAGATTCCTCACATTCACTTTCCTGTCCTTTCCCATAATCCTTGATCCCCTTACTGGTCACGAATCTTTCAATCTCAGCTTTAAATATACACAAGAGGATTCTGCCCTCACAGCTCTCTGTGACAAGGAGTCCCAAAGACTCACAACCCTCTAAGAGAAGAAATCCCTCCTCATCTCAGTCTGAAATTGGTTCCCCTTTATTCTGAGACTCTGCCCTCTGGTCCTAGACTCTCACGTGAGGGGAAACATCCTCTCAGCATTTACCCTGTCACGTCCCATAAGAATCCTGTGCTGGATTCTCCATTTTTGGGAGTATGTCCCCACGCCGTCGGGAAAACTGTGGTCTTTTACGGCAGGAAAACTGGCGTCAAAAGGCCACAGATTCACAGCCTTGCAGGGGGTTAGCAGGCAGCTGTCGTCGAGCTCGCAGCTGCCGATCAGCCCCCCTACACTTCCGGGTCAGAGGTCGCGCATGCGCACGGCGGTGGCCTCCAGCGGCCCCGCCCTGCCCCATGGCAGACTCAGCCCGCGGACCTGGACCGCCGAAATAGTGCCCCCAGTCGGCCGCTCGCCCGACCCGGACTGCCCGCACACATAGCCCCCAGTCCCGGATGTGAAACCAGCGCTGTTCCCGATTTCCTCGCCACCTCTGCCCCGTCGTCGAACGTGATTTTGGCATCGGTGGGCAAAGAATCCAGCCCCCTATATGTTTCAATGAGACCACCTCTCATTTTTCTAAATTGTAATGCGTAGAGTCCCAAACTGTTTAACCTTTGCTCCGAAGACAATCCCTCCTCACCAGGGATCATCGTAGTGAACCCTCTCTGAACCGCCTCCCTCTTTCCCGGCTAATATCTATCCCTCAAATCAATATCACTAACAGATTACCTGGTCATTGTTTGTGGGACCTGGCTGTGTACGAATTGGTTACCGTGCATCCCACAATAGTGACTACATTTCAGAAATACCTGGCTGTAAACCACTTTAGGATTCACTGAGCTCATGAAAGATGCTGTTGAAACGCAAGTATTTCTTTCTTTGAATTTGAAACATCAAAAAAAATCGAGACTTTAATTAAAAATGTAAACAAGGTACCACGTTTGTAAACTTTGTGTCTGGATTTCAGCTGGGTTCACAGAACTATGCTTGGGATGTGTTGCCGTGAAATACCGTCCCTACAGTAGCCTCATGCTGCACAAAGTCCTATCACAGGTGTAAGAAACTTTATGAAAATCATTCTTTTATTTTACACAAGGCATGTTCTCTTTTTTTGATAGAGAATGAAAGATTTGCATTTTTGTGACCACTGGATGTGTTGAAGCGCGTTGCAACCGATGATGTGCTTTTGAAGGGTGGTTACTGTTGTAATGTAGGAGGCACAGCAGCCCACATGTGCACACCAAACTTCTGCAAACAGCAGAGTGACGGTGACCAGATAATCTGGTTTTGTGATGTTGATGAAAATATTTGTATTAAATATTTAGGTAATAACTCTTCTGTTCTTCTTTAAAATAAATAGTACCATGGGATCTTTTAAATCCACCTGAGAGGGGAGAGATGCCCTTGGTTTAATGCCTCATTTGAAAAATGCACCCCCCCACCCCCCTGACAATGCACCGCACCCTCAAGTTCTGCAGTCAGGGGGCACGGTAGCACAGTTAACCTTGGGTTTTGCTCTCTCTCTTCTCATTCCCGTAAGTTAGAAATAATCACACTTTAGAATCCATAGAAATCTACAGTGCAGAAATAGGCTATTCAGCCCATCGAAACTGCACCGACCAATCCCCGTAATTCTGCGTATTTTTTTCTTATTGGGTTTTTAACATTTTATATCAAAGATTAAGGAACCTTCACACGTTTCGACACATATTACACCGGCAGCTGTAGTTCTGATTACGGTCATTGCAGAGCTTATCTTACAGGATATCCAGGCCAACATGCTGGTCGAGATAAAAACAACTGAAATAAAAAAAAACATCCTTGCAGAGAAATTTACAGAGAATAACGGCAGAAAAGTGCCAGCTGGGCCAGACAGGTGCCCATGGTCCTGGGTCACATGAGGTTGATAGCTGGCTGTGCCCCTGAGAGGGAGCCTTGTCTGCAGCCTTGGGTTGTGCTGCCGATCGCCAGCCGAGCAGGAGTGTCCAGCAGGTGATCAGGGAGGCAAAGGTCAGGGCGGCCGCCCCGCTCCCTTTGAAAAACTCTGGCTGTTCTGATACCCCGAAGACCGCCACTCGGGGGCAAGGTTCTTCCCTCACTCCCACAACCTTGGACATGGCCTTGAGATGAGCATCCAGAACACGACAAGTCTGGGGCAAGACCAGAACATGTCACAGTGGTGGAGCGGGGAGTCGGACATTGGGGTGCCGCTGGTTTGGTCAGCATTTATTGCCCTTCCGAAGATCATGGTGAGTGGCCTTCTTGAACCGCTGCAGTCCTTGAGGTGTAGGTCCACCCACAGTGCTGTTAGGGAGGGAGTTCCAGGATTTTGCCCCAGCGACAGTGAAGGGACGACGATATATTTCCAAATCAGGATGGTGAGTGACTTGGAGGGGACCTCCAGGTGGTGGGGTCCCCAGGTATCTGCTGCTCTTGTTCTTCTAGATGATGTTGCCAATCTATCCCCCCAGCGTCACTAAAAACGGTTGCCAATTCTGCACCGGAGATGCCAATAATGTTGCCCTTCTTAATATTGAGTGGTATTGCTTTTCAGAGTCACCAGGTATCAGATAATACCATCACAAGGTTCAACCGGATATTGATCAAAGACCTAACAACCAGTCAGTTAGTTCAAGTCCAATAATGATTTATTTACACACAAGATTAACTCACACATGCAACATAAATACACTACAAGCTAAACTACACCTAACACTACAACAACCTGTACTTAACTTTCAGGCACCCGGCTTTGGCAGAGGAACAAGGCCTTTGTTCGGGTCTGGAGTGGCTGGGTCTGGAGAAGTAACTTCGGTTCTGCTGGGCTCATCCGTCTGGTAGCGATCGTTGATCTTGAACTTGCTTCTGGTCGCGGTGCTGCAGTTGGCTTCAGGTATAGGCCGGGCCGAAGAGTGCCGGTGTGCCAGGACCAAAAGAGATTGAACACATGGCAGTGTCTCTCTTTATCCTTTGGGGTTTCGCGCTCTTTTGGGCGGTCCTTCGCTTTGGACCCAATAATTTAGCAGGCTTCGATCACTGCCTTTGATTTGAGCCAATAAAGGGGCGGGTGCCTTGATGGCTGGGCGGGTCCTGAGCGGTCATTGACCGTGGCTGTTTGGGCTTCCTGGGTGAAGGGAGTGGCGCCAATGTGTCTGGAATTGTATCTGATACCTGAGTACTAGTCCTTTGTCCTGGGGAAATGGGTCATTAGAATGCAAATCGGCTCGGGGTTTCGATACGGTCTGGTTCTCTGTTAGCAAATATACATTTCGGCTCTGAGTTTGCCTGAATCCTGTATTGGCCATATTTCCCTTGAGTCTTTGTAAGTATCCATGTTTACTTTGTAAGTGGCCATCCCAGATGGCTACAATGGTAGTGGGCGTGAGTTTGGAAGGTGTTGTCTAAGGAACCTTGGTGAGTTACTGCAGTGCATCCTGTAGATGGTACACACAGCGTCACTGTTCGTCGGTGGTGGAGGGTTTGAATGTTTGTGGAAGGAGGAGCAATCAAGCGGGCTGCTTTGTCCTGGGGATATGAGGAGGCAGACACTGGGAGCTGGACACTGGGGAAGCGGGAAGGTAGACATTGCAGAGATGGTAAAGTGGACATTAGGGGGATTTCATTAGAGAGCTGAGGAGATGGATATTGGGTGGTGGATTTAGGGAGGTGGCAAGTCGGACATCGGGGAGGCGGGGAGTCTAACATGGGGGGGTGGGATGCAGACATTGGGAGGGAGGGAGCCAGATGTGCTGGGGTAGGGAATCAAACATTGGGGGGCAGGGAGTGCGACATGTGGGTACGGGAAGTCGGACATCGGGAGGCAGGGAGTCGGATATCAGGTGCGTGGTGGGGGGATGTCAGGCGGGCATCGGATGGATGCGGATTGGGTTAATGGGTGGGGATCAGGTTGAGGGGTCAAGTTGAAGAGGTGTTTGGAATCCCCTGGGGGAGTTGGGCCGGTGGGGGGGGAAATTCCCTGGGGAGGTCAGGGGGGTCCTGTGCTGGGCTTGGTCAGGGCATTTTAAAATAGTTACGCAGAAGTTAGAACTATTTAAAAAAAAAAATTTAGAGTACCCAATTCATTTTTTGCAATTAAGGGGCAATTTAGCGAGGTCAATCCACCTAACCCGCGCATCTTTGGGTTGTGAGGGTGAAACCCACGTAGACACGGGGAGAATGTGCAAACTCCACACGGACAGGGACCCAGAGCCGGGATCGAACCTGGGACCTCGGCTCCGTGAGGCAGCAATGCTACCACTGCGCCACCATGCTGCCCAGAAGTTAGAACTATTAGCATAATACTGGCAGAACCATCCAAAGTTGGTGATTTATATCAAATGGTTTCCAGCGCAATTGTCCAGGGGAAGTTATCGCTTAGAAACATGCATAAAAACATACATAGAATATAGAATCAGGAGGATGTCATTCAGTCCTTTGAGCCTGTTCCACCATTCATTATGATCATCGATTTCAATACCGTGATCCCACCTTCCCCCCATATCCCTTGATCCCACTCGCCCCTAATTCCTTCTTGAAATCACAATGTTTTGGCCTCAACTACTTTCTGTGATAGTGAATTCCACAGACTCACCACTCTCTGGGTGAATACATTTCTCCTGGCCTCAGTCCCAAAAGGTTCATCCCTTACTTATTCTCAAACTATCACCCCGAGTTCTGGACTCCCTCACCATCAGGAACTTCCCGTGTCCTTATTAAACACCCAACTTTGTATCATCTGCAAATTAGGAGAGAATATATATAATTCACTTAGCAAAATCATTAATATGTAATGTGAACACTTGGGTTCTGAACACAGATCCCTGCGGTACCCAGTAGTCACTGCCTGCCAAGCGGACAAAGAGCCATTTATTCCAAATTTTTGCTTCCTGTCTGCTAACCAGCTTTCTATCCATCTCAAGACACTATCCGCAATCCCATAAGCTTTAACTTTACATAGTAATCTGCTATGGGAGCCTTCTGAAAGTCTAAGCAAACCACATCCACTTGGTCTCCCGGGTCAATTCTACTAGTTACACCTTTAAAGAATTACAGTAGATTTGTCAAGCGTGATTTCCCTTTCGTAAATGCTGACTCTGTCTGATTATACCACTGCTTTCCAAAAGCTGTGCTATGAAATCCTTGATAATGGACTCCAGGACTTTCCTACTACCAACGTTAGGTTCACTGGTCTAGTTCCCTGTTTTCTCTCTACCTCCCTTTTTGGATAAGCGGGGTTATATTAGCTACCCTCCAATCAGCCGGAACTATCCAGAGTCCAAGGAATTTTGGAAAATAACCACCAATGGATCTACTATTTCCAGGGACACTTCCTTAAGTACTGTGGGATGAAAGTACTTAAGTATTCCGGGGCGGCATGGTAGCACAGTGGTTAGCACCGTTGCTCCACAGTGCCAGGGTCCAGGTTCGATTCCCAGCTTGAGTCACTGTCTGTGCGGAGTCGGCACGTTCCCCCCGTGTCTGCGTGGGTTTCCTCCGGGTGCTCCAGTTTCCTCCCACAGATGTGCAGGTCAGGTAGATTGGATATGCTAAATTGCCCTTCGTGTCCAAGAAGGTTAAGTGGGGATGGGGTGGAGGTGTGGGCTTAAGTAGGGTGCTCTTTCCAAGGGCCGGTGCAGACTTGATGAGCTGAATGGTCTCCTTCTGCACTGTAAATTCTATGATTCTAAGATCATCAGGCCCCGGAGGTTTATCAGGCCCTGGAGATTTATCCACCTCCAATCCCATTAATTTCCCCCAAACTATTTCTCTACTAATACTGATTTCCTTCAGCTCCTCACTGAAACTTGTGTTTCTCAGCACTTCCAGTACATTATTCACATTTATTTGTGAAGACAGAAGCAAAATACGAATTTAGTTCCGCAATCATTTCTTTGTTCCTCGTTACGAATCCCCTGTTTCTGACTGTAAGGGGCCTACTTTCATTTTTTAATCAATCTTTTTCTGTTTCATACCTATAAAAACTTTTAGTCAGTTTTTAATGTTCTCCGCTATGTATCTTTCACCTTGTATTTTCCCCTTCTTAATCTTCTGGATTTGGACACTTGCCTCCTGGGACCTCCCAGCTCAGAGGGTGGTGGTTGATGGGAAATGTTCAGAATGGAGTACAGTCAAAAGTGGAGTACCACAAGGATCTGTTCTGGGGCCGTTGCTGTTTGTCATTTTTATCAATGACCTAGAGGAAGGCGCAGAAGGGTGGGTGAGTAAATTTGCAGACGATACTAAAGTCGGTGGTGTTGTCGACAGTGTGGAAGGATGTAGCAGGTTACAGAGGGATATAGATAAGCTGCAGAGCTGGGCTGAGAGGTGGCAAATGGAGTTTAATGTAGAGAAGTGTGAGGTGATTCACTTTGGAAGGAATAACAGGAATGCGGAATATTTGGCTAATGGTAAAGTTCTTGGAAGTGTGGATGAGCAGAGGGATCTAGGTGTCCATGTACATAGATCCCTGAAAGTTGCCACCCAGGTTGATAGGGTTGTGAAGAAGGCCTATGGAGTGTTGGCCTTTATTGGTAGAGGGATTGAGTTCCGGAGTCGGGAGGTCATGTTGCAGCTGTACAGAACTCTGGTACGGCCGCATTTGGAGTATTGCGTACAGTTCTGGTCACCGCATTATAGGAAGGACGTGGAGGCTTTGGAGCGGGTGCAGAGGAGATTTACCAGGATGTTGCCTGGTATGGAGGGAAAATCTTATGAGGAAAGGCTGATGGACTTGAGGTTGTTTTCGTTGGAGAGAAGAAGGTTAAGAGGAGACTTAATAGAGGCATACAAAATGATCAGGGGGTTGGATAGGGTGGACAGTGAGAGCATTCTCCCACGGATGGAAATGGCTGGCACGAGGGGACATAACTTTAAACTGAGGGGTAATAGATATAGGACAGAGGTCAGAGGTGGGTTCTTTACGCAGAGTAGTGAGGCCGTGGAATGCCCTACCTGCTACAGTAGTGAACTCGCCAACATTGAGGGCATTTAAAAGTTTATTGGATAAACATATGGATGATAATGGCATAGTGTAGGTTAGATGGCTTTTGTTTCGGTGCAACATCGTGGGCCGAAGGGCCTGTACTGCGCTGTATTGTTCTATGTTCTATGTTCTAATCTTTGGGCTCCAACCTGGAGCCAGGAAGTTAGGGGATTCTAGACTATTGTTGGTGCGCAATTTATAATAATAATCCTTATTGCCACAAGTAGGTTTACATTAACACTGCAATGAAGTTACTGTGAAAAGCCCCTAGTTACCACACTCCGGCATCTTTTTGGGTACACAGAGGGAGAATTCAGAATGTCCAAATCACCTAACAGCACGTCTTTCGGGACTGTGGGAGAAAACCGGATCCCCCGGAGGAAACCCAGGCAGACACGGGGAGAACGTGCAGACTCCACACAGTGACCCAAGCCGGGAATCGAACCCAGGATCCTGGAGCAGTGAAGTAACAGTGCTAAACACTGTGCTACCAATTTGCTGACTCAGTGATAAAGAATGTTTGCAATTGTTTACCAACTCACTGGTAGATTTTGCCCTCAGGGTCTCCGGTCACAATGTCATCCATGGACTTTATCACTGGTTTGAGGGTTTTTTGTGTGTGTTTTATTGATGTATCTCTCGGTGCGTCAGAAACATTTCTCGAAGGAAACGGAAGGAGGAGGGAGCTGGCCAAATAGTGTTTCCGTCAGTCTGCCCCTGTGACCGCTGCACTCAGTGCAGGAGTCCTCCTGCCTCCTCCTCTATTCCTCACTCTCCTGATCCTTGCAGTCTTTCTCAGTGCGGAGTCTGAGCGCTTTCACCTTGTGTTGTTGGAGGTTGAAGTTCAGCGCGGGCGGCTCCTTGGAGGGTTTTGCTGCTGTCAACAGATTTGCCGAAGTTGCCACAATGACTACAGGTGAGTGGCCCGGGAAAGCCCGGGAAAGGCAGGGAAAGGCCGGGATAGGCAGGGAAAGGCCGGGATAGCCCGGGATAGGCAGGGAAAGGCGAGGAGAGCCCGGGAAAGGCGAGGAGAGCCCGGGAAAGGCAGGGAAAGGCCGGGATAGCCCGGGAGACTCGCGATAGTCTGGGAAACTCAGTGAAGCTCGGGAACCGGGATAGCCCGGGGAAAGGGAGCAATCACTGGTTTGGCTAATGTGGGGTTCCGGGCCAGTCAGACTCCCACTCAGCTCACACTCACACTCACACCCAGCTCACACTCAGACTCACACTCTCGCCCAGCTCACACTCAGACTCACACTCTCACCCAGCTCACACTCCGACTCACACTCACCCAGCTCACACTCAGACTCACACTCACCCAGCTCACTCTCAGACTCACACTCTCACCCAGCTCACACTCAGACTCTCACCCGGCTGACACTCAGTCTCACACTCTCACCCAGTTCACACTCAGACTCACACTCTCACCCAGCTGACACTCAGTCTCACACTCTCACCCAGCTCACACTCACACGCTCACCCAGCTCACACTCAGACTCACGCTCACCCAGCTCACACTCACACCCAGCTCACACTCAGACTCACACTCTCACCCAGCTCACACTCACCCAGCTCACACTCAGACTCACACTCTCACCCAGCTCACACTCAGACTCACACTCTCACCCAGCTCACACTCTCACCCAGCTGACACTCAGTCTCACACTCTCACCCAGCTCACACTCACACGCTCACCCAGCTCACACTCAGACTCACACTCACCCAGCTCACACTCACACTCTCACCCAGCTCACACCCAAATCGACTCTCACCCAGCTCAGACTCACACTCTCACCCAGCTCACACTCACACTATCACCCAGCTCACACCCAAATCGACTCTCACCCAGCACACACTCAGACTCACACTCTCACCCAGCACACACTCAGACTCACACTCTCACCCAGCTCAGACTCACACTCACCCAGCTCACACTCACCCAGCTCACACTCACCCAGCTCACACTCAGACTCACACTCACCCAGCTCACACTCAGACTCACACTCTCACCCAGCTCACACTCAGACTCTCACCCGGCTGACACTCAGTCTCACACTCTCACCCAGTTCACACTCAGACTCACACTCTCACCCAGCTCACACACAGACTCACACTCTCACCCAGCTCACATCCAGACCGACTCTGACCCAGCTCACACCCCGACTCCCACCCAGACTCACACTCGTACCCAGCTCACACTTTCACCCAACTCACACTCAGACTCACACTCACACTCAGCTCACACCCAGACCGACTCTTACCCAGCTCACACTCCCACTCTCACCCAGCTCACACTCAGACTCACGCTCTCACCCAGCTCACACTCAGAATTCCACTCCCACCCAGCCCACGCCCAGACCGACTCTCACACAGCTCACACTCAGACTCACACTCTCACCCACCTCACACTCACACTTTCACCCAGCTCACACTCAGACTCACACTCTCACCCAGCTCACACTCCCACTCTCACCCAGCTCACACTCCCACTCTCACCCAGCTCACACTCAGACTCACGCTCTCACTCAGCTCACACTCAGAATTCCACTCCCACCCAGCTCACGCCCAGACCGACTCTCACACAGCTCACACTCAGACTCACACTCTCACCCACCTCACACTCACATTCACACCCAGTTCACACTCAGTCTCACACTCTCACCCAGCTCACATTCAGACTCACACTCTCACCCAGCTCACACTCACACTTTCACCCAGATCACACTCAGACTCACACTCTCACCCAGATCACACTCACACTCTCACCCAGCTCACACCCAGACCGACTCTCACCCAGCTCAGACTCACACTCTCACCCAGCTCACACTCAGACTCACACTCTCACGCAGCTCACACTCAGACTCACACTCTCACCCATCTCACACTCAGACTCACACTCTCACCCAGCTCACACTCACACTCACACTCTCACCCAGCTCACACTCACACTCTCACCCAGCTCACACTCAGACTCACATTCCCACCCAGCTCACACCCAGACCGACTCACACCCAGCTCACACTCACACCCAGCTCACACTCAGACTCACACTCACCCAGCTCACTCTCAGACTCACGCTCTCACCCAGCTCACACTCAGACTCTCACCCGGCTGACACTCAGTCTCACACTCTCACCCAGTTCACACTCAGACTCACACTCTCACCCAGACTCACACTCGCATCCAGCTCACACTCGCACCCCGACTCCCACCCAGACTCTCACTCTCACCCAGCTCACACCCAGACTCACAATCCCACCCAGCTCACACTCAGACTCACAATCTCACCGAGCTCACACCCAAACTCACACTCTCACCCAGCTCACACCAAGACACACACTCTCACCCAGCTCACACCCAGACCGACTCTCACCCAGCTCAGACTCACACTCTCGCCCAGCTCACACTCAGACTCACACTCTCACCCAGCTCACTCAGACTCACACTCTCACCCAGCTCACACTCAGACTCACACTCTCTCCAGCTCACACTCAGACTCTCACTCTCACCCAGATCACACTCAGACTCACATTCCCACCCAGCTCACACCCAGACTCTCACTCTCACCCAGCTCACACCCAGACTCTCACTCTCACCCAGCTCACACTCTCACTCTGACCCAACTCACACGCAGACTCACACTCGCACCCAGTCTCACACTCGCACCCAGTTCACACTCGCACCCAGCTCAAACCCAAACTCACACTCTCACCCAGCTCACACCCAGACACACACTCTCACCCAGCTCACACCCAGAACGACTCTCACCCAGCTCACACCCCGACTCCCACCCAGACTCTCACTCTCACCCAGCTCACACTCAGACTCACACTCGCACCCAGTCTCACACTCGCACCCAGCTCACACTCTCACCCAGCTCACACCCCGACTCCCACCCAGACTCTCACTCTCACCCAGCTCACACCCAGACTCACACTCTCACCCAGCTCACACTCAGACTCACAATCTCACCGAGCTCACACCCAAACTCACATTCTCACCCAGCTCACACCCAGACACACACTCTCACCCAGCTCACACCCAGACCGACTCTCACCCAGCTCAGACTCACTCTCTCGCCCAGCTCACACTCAGACTCACACTCTCACCCAGCTCACTCAGACTCACACTCTCACCCAGCTCACACTCAGACTCACACTCTCTCCAGCTCACACTCAGACTCACATTCCCACCCAGCTCACACCCAGACCGACTCTCACCCAGCTCACACTCACACTCTGACCCAGCTCACACCCAGACTCTCACTCTCACCCAGCTCACACCCAGACTCTCACTCTCACCCAGCTCACACCCAGACTCACACTCTCACCCAGCTCACACTCAGACTCACAATCTCACCGAGCTCACACCCAAACTCACACTCTCACCCAGCTCACACCCAGACACACACTCTCACCCAGCTCACACCCAGACCGACTCTCACCCAACTCACACCCCGACTCCCACCCAGACACACACTCTCACCCAGCTCACACTCAGATTCATAATCTCACCGAGCTCACACCCAAACTCACGCTCACACCCAGACACACACTCTCACCCAGCTCACACCCAGACCGACTCTCACCCAGACTCACACTCCGACTCCCACCCAGACTCACACTCGCACCCAGACTCACGCTCGCACCCAGCTCACACCCAGACTCATACCCAGACTGACTCTCACCCAGCTCACACCCAGACTCACACTCTCACCCAGCGTACAATCACACTCTCACCCAGATCACACCCAGACTTACACTCAGACTCTCACCCAGCTCACACCCGGGCTCACACTGAGACCCAGACTCTCACCAAGACTCACACTTTCACCAAGACTCACACCCAGACTACACTCAACTCACACCCAGATCGCAGACTCACATCCGGACTCATTCGCCCGGGCTCTCACGCCCGGCTCTCACACCCGGGCTCACACTGACTCACCCACTGGAAATCATGCCACGCATTGACCAGAACACCCTGCTCTCTGCTTCCACCTTTTGAGGAAGAGAGTTCCAAAGACTCACCATCCATTGAGGAAACAATTCTCTTGATTGTCTTCTAATCTGACTTCTTAGTTTAAAATAGTGACCTCTAGTTCTAGATTCACCCACAAGAGGAAACATCCTTTCCACATCCACCTGTCAAGACCTCTCATTTTCTTATATTTTTCAATCAAGTTAGCTCTTATTCTTCTGAATTTCCAGCAGACATAAGCTTGGCCTGTCCAGCCTTTGCTCATAAGACAACCACCTCATTCCAGTTATTGGACCAGTAAACCTTCTTCATAGTCAGAGCTTCCACATTTACATCTTTCCTTAAATCAGAAAACCCATACTGTACACAGTACTCCCGATGTAGTCTCACGAGTGCCCTGTATAACTGACGCGTAACCTCCCTATGTTTAGGTGAAATTCCCCTCGCAATAAACAATAACACTCTATTAGCTTTCCTAATTACTTGCTGTACCTGCATACTAACCATTTGTGATTCATGCACAAGGACACCCAGGTCCCTTTGCATCTTAGAGCTCTGCAATCTCTCACCATTTAGATAATACACTTTTTTATTGTTCCTGCTAAAATGGACAATTTCTAAACTTCCCACACTGTACTCCATTTGCCATAGGCTTACACATTCACATAACCCAACTCTATCCCTTTGTAGCCTCCTTATGTCCTCTTCACAACTTACTTTCCCAGTTATATTGTGTCATCGATAAATTTGGCAACCATACCTTTGGTCGCTTCATCCAAGTCATTTGTATAAATTGTAAATGGTTTAGGCTCCAGCACTGATCCCTGTAGCATACCGCTTGTTACATCTTGCCAACCAAAAAAAGACCCATTTACACCAACTCTGATACAAGATTGGTTAACGAACAGGAAACAATGGCAATATGTTACCACCTACACTCTGAGCTTTTATTTTCTGCAATAACCTTTTGTGTGGCACCTTATCAAATGCATTCTCGAAATATAAGTACAATACATTCACCAGTTCCCCTTTACCCTCAGCACATGTTCCTTCATCAAAGAACTCAAATATATGGATTAAACATGATTTCCCTTCAGCAAACCATGTTGACTCTGCCTGGTTACGTCTTGCTATATTACGTCCTGCTATATCGTCTTTACTAATAGCGTCTAACATTTTGTGTTTCATAGATGTTGAGCTAACTGCTTGTAGTTTCCTGCTTTCTGTCTTTTTCTTTTTGAATAATGGAGTTAGATTCCTTATTTTCTAATCTAATTGAAATTCCTCGAATCTTAGGGAACTTGGGAAAATTAAAATCAATGCATCAACTATCGACTAGCTACTTCTTTTCAGACCCGAGGATGAAGTCCATCAGGATCTGGAGACGTGCCGGCCCCGCAGCTCCAACAATTTGCTCAGTACCACATCCCTGTGATTGTAATTTTCCTGAGTTCCTCCCTCCATTCCATTTCCTGATTTATAGCTATTTCTGGATTGTTACATGCATCCTCTATAGTGAAGACCAATGCAAAATACCTGTTCAATTAATTTGTCATCTCTTTATTTTCCGTTATTAATTCCCCAGACTCGCTTTCTATAGGACCAATGCTCACTTAACTCTTTAATATATATATAGAAGTTCTTACTATATTTTTGTCTTTATATTTCTAGCTAACTTTCTCTCGCACTCTAATTTTCCCTCCTTATCAATCTTTAAGTCATTTGCTGTTTTAAATATTATCCAACCTTCTGCCTGCCATCCACCTTCACGCAATAATATGCATTTTTTAAATGTTTGATGCTATTTTCAACTTTTTAAATTAACCACAGGTGGTGGCTCCTTTGAAACTTTTCTTTCTTGTTCGAATGTATCCTGTGTATTCTGAAATATCCCCTTAAATCTCTGCCAATACATCTCCATTGACCTATCCCTTAACCTAATTTGCTAGCTCACTTTAGCATCTTGGGGGAGGCAGTGGTGTAGTGGTATTGCCGTTGACCCAGAGATCAAGTGTTATGCTTTGGGGACCCGGGTTCAAATCCCACCATGGCCAGATGAGGTTTGAATTCAATTAAAATTTGGAATTAAACATCTAAAGGTGACCATGAAACCATTATCATTTGCCTGGTTCGCTAATGTTCTTGAGGAAAGGAAATCTGTCATTCTTACCTGGTCTGGCATACATGTGACTCAAAATCCACAGCAATGTGGTTGACTCTTGAATACCCTCCAGGATGGGCAATAAATACTGGCCCACTCTGCGATGCCCACATCCCATGAACAAATAAAAAAAATTAAGAACTTCTGTCAGGTCAGTGATGGAGTGTTAGTTAAATCCTATTTATTGCACAAGGTTGTCTGCAGGAGGGAAGAGTATACATAAGCAAAATAGGTTAAACCAGTGCCATTGAAAGACTTTGAATTATGTTTTTTTTCTGGTGTGCTTCAGTATGTCTGTGCTGTATTGTTTTGTGTTGTTTAGCGTTTTGGCCAAGGTTAGTATCATGACCAGTACAGGCTTGGAGGGCCGAAGGGCCTGTTCCCGTGCTGTATTGTTCTTTGTGATGCAGGGCTGAAGGGTGAGTTGCACTTTTGGAGGTGCCATTTTTGTAACAGAAGCCCCATTTACCCCCCCAACTAGGTGTAACATTTAAAAAAATTTTTTTTAATTTAGAGTACCCAATTCATTTATTTTCCAATTAAGGGGCAATTTGGCATGGCCAATCCACCTACCCTGCACATCTTTGGGTTGTGGGAGTGAAACCCACGGAAATAAAGGGGAGAAGGTGCAAACTCCACACGGACAGGGACCCAGAGCTTGGATCGAACCTGGGACCTCGGCACCGTGAGGCAGCAATGCTAGCCACTGCGCCACCGTGCTGCCCTAAAGTAGGTGTAAAATATTGTACAGTGTCGGAGTGCTCCCGATTATCCTAGCCGATTATTATCCCTTCTCTAGTTATTTACTTTTATTGCTGTTTTTGGGACCTTGCTGTGAGCAATTTGACTTTTGTTTCCTACATTGCAACAGTGACTAGACTTGAGAAGTACTTCATTGTAAAGCGCTTTTTGACATCCTGAGGTTGTGAAAGCAGCTATGTAAATGCAAGTCTTTTTCTTTCTATGTGGGTAAATTTTCACCATTTTATGTTTTTGGCCAAGGTCAGACCCACCAACAAATTCCAGCATTGTGAAAGATCCCAGTCGGACTGGCAATATCACAAACGTGGGCAGCACAGTGGGTAGCACTGCTGCTTCACAGCTCCAGGATCCCAGGTTCGATTCCCGGCTTGAGTCACTATCTGTGTGGAGTCTGCACGTTCTCCCTGTGTCTGCGTGGGATTCCTCCGGGCGCTCCGGTTTCCTCCCAAAAGTCCTGAAAGACGTGCTGTTAGGTAGTTTGGACATTCTAAATTCTCCCTCTGTGTACCCGAACAGGTGCCGGAATGTGGCGACTAGGGGCTTTTCACAGTAGCTTCATTGCAATGTTAATGTAAGCCTACTTGTGACAATAAAGATTATTATTATTAAATGTGACTGTCTACCAACGTTCCAGGTGCAGCTGCTTCAGAGGTGCGTTTTCAACTTTGCAGCAATTGCACATGGATTGAAATACAGAACTGTCTTCAGTGGTAGTGATCTGGAACATAAGTGGGGGTTGTGACTGTTAATAACTGGAAACATTATTGTGCATTGACCTGTGAGTAATCATCAGTGCTCCTTATGGGATTAGCAAAGGAAGATTAATGCTCCAAATTTTCACAATAGGCAGGTAGTAATTTTGGTAGTTACTGCTTCATCAGATAATGTGGTAATTGGATTGAGAAATTGCAATGTTTATTTAGGTAATAAACTACAGGTAACAAGTGGACACCACTTAATTCGGTTGTTAACACTATAAATTGATACTATTTGAGTGGACAGCTCAGAATTGTTGCTGGGCATGTAACACTAGAGGCAAATTGATGATTCTGAATGAGACAGATTGGAGATTCATTCAGGCAAGTGGAGGTGTTTACTTTTAAAAGTAACCTGATTCATAACAGATTACACCCTTAAACCAAAATGTGTGACTTTTGTAGGAGCAAGTAGCCGTTGTTTCTAGATAAACTCTTTTACCGCGCTTAACACTTTGAGCGGTGAACTCACCAGTTGTAAAGCCAATTTGTGGGCGACTTCCGGTGACGGCGGGCAGGAGGCAGCCGCACACTGGAGGGCTCCGCTCGGGAATAGGAATTTCGGAGTTTTAACGTCAGGTCCCGGGGGCAACGGAAGCTGAAAAAGCTTTAAGAAGGCAGAGGGAGGAGAAATGTCCAAGTTTGGGAGAAAAACGGCCGTGAAAAAGGGGATTAATGGAAGTCCGCCGGGGAGTGAAAAAGTCAGCGCAGGAACTGTAAGGAAAGCGGAGGCTGGAGCACCAGGGGAGGCCGCATCGCTCACAGCAGAAGAAATGAACATTGTTCATTTCATCAAAGAGGTGTTGGAAAGAATGGAGCGGGGACCTGAGACTGGAGACCCAGGAAGCAACGGTGCGGGACCCAGAGAGAGCGGCCACTGTCTAGAGTGATCGGATCACCTCACTCGAAGACAACCCAGAGAGTGCTCAAGGGGAAGGTGGAAGATCAGGAAAATAGGTCCCATCACCAGAATCTAAGGATTGTCGGGCTACCCAAGGGCACAGAGGGCAGAAACTCAACAGAGTATGTCACAGGGATGCTTGGAAGCTGGTTGGAGGGGAAGGCTTCACCAAACCCCCAGAGGGAAAGGAAACTGGGCCCATGGGTTGCTCCGGCAAAGGCCCAAATCAATAGAACCACCGTGGGCGATAATAGCCAAGTTCCACAAGTTTCAAGATAAAGAGAAGGTGCTGAACTGAGCGAGGAGCACGTGGCTGTGTAGATGGGAGGGACATCCAATCACCATTGGAGCCACCGCGGCCAAGCGCCAGGTGGAGTTCAATGGGGCCAAGGCAGCTTTATTTAAAAACAAGGTGCAGTTTGGCATCCTGTACCGGCGAGACTTTGGGTTACCTACGGCAACGAAGAGCACTATTTTAACACGCTGCAAAGTAGTTCATCCAGATAAACGGGCTCGGAAGACAGCAATGATGAACAACTAAGAAATCTTAAACCAGACTTTTCTTTTTCTGGACTGAACGCTTACACAACCTTGGCCAGGGGGGAGGGGTCGGGAGGGGAGAAGGCAGAGGTAACTGAAACGAGAAGGATGGAGGTGGAGGACAAAATGGTCTTGACGGCAGAGGAGCTGCTCTAGGGGGAGCTGGTGAGTATGCAAGTGCGAGAAAGTAAAAGTGAGGGGGACCACGGCATAACTCCCGAAAGGAAGGAGCACCTGGCAGAACGGGGGGGATCAAAACAACAAACAAGGGTGGGCGAGGGGAGAACCGAAGGGAAATGGGAAGAGGTGATGGGGGGGAAAAGGCAACCGGGGTACGCCAAAGGGAAGAGTAGATGGGTCTGGGAGGGGGGGGGGGGGGGTGTCAGGGATTAGGTGGGGGGTTGAATGCTGGCCACAACAGGTCACACATGGGGACACCTGGAGCAAAGACAATGGTGGCCATCTTGGATGACCCTCAAACAGAGGGAAATCCCGGTGTGAAGGGGTACATTCACGTGGTAAGTATGCTAACCCCACAGGAAGGTTGGTGGGGGGTGGGACAGAACCCCCTCCCCCATCAGAATAGGGAGCAGGACAGACAGGGTCCAACGGCCTGGTGAAAAGATCCAGGGTCTTCGCCTATCTTAAAAAGCCTAAGGGCCGGACATTTACAAAGAACTTATGGGAGCGGAGGAGACGCCGACCGAGGGGCTGAAGCATAAGTGGGAGGAGGAGCTTGGGGGTGAGATGGAGGATGGCTTATGGGCAGATGCGTTGAGCAGAGTCAACGCGACCGCTACATGCGCAAGGCTCAGCTTGATCCAATTCTAGGTGGTCCACCGGGCCCACATGACAGTGGCCCGGATGAGTAGATTCTTTGGGGTAGGTGTGTAAAATGTGAGGACAGGTGTGTAAAATGTGCGGGCGGACCAGCAAACCATGTCCATATGTTCTAGGCGTGTCCAAAACTTAGGGGATATTGGCAGGGGTTTGCAGACGTCATGTCCAGAGTGTTGAAAACAAGGGTGGCAATGGGTGCAGAGGTGGCGATTTGTGGGTGTTTGGGCAGCACGGTAGCACAAGTGGATAGCACTGTAGCTTCACTGCGCCAGGGTCCCAGGTTCGATTCCCCGCTGGGTCACTGTCTGTGTGGAGTCTGCACGTTCTCCCCGTGTCTGCGTGGGTTTCCTCCGGGTGCTCCGGTTTCCTCCCACAGTCCAGAGGTGTGCAGGTTAGGTGGATTGGCCAATGATAAATTGCCCTTAATGTCCAAATTGCCCTTGGTGTTGGGTGGAGGTGTTGAGTTTGGGTAGGGTGCTCTTTCCAAGAGCCGGTGCAGACTCAAAGGGCCGAATGGCCTCCTTCTGCACTGTAAATTCAATGATAATCTATGATAAATCTAGGACAAAGGTTCAGCACAACGGTAGCATAGTGGTTAGCACAATTGCTTCACAGCTCCAGCGTCCCAGGTTCGATTCCTGGCTTGGGTCACTGTCTGAGCGGAGTCTGCATGTTCTCCCCGTGTGTGCGTGGGTTTCCTCCGGGTGCTCCGGTTTCCTCCCACAGTCCAAAGACGTGCAGGTTAGGTGGATTGGCCATGATAAATTGCCCTTAGTGTCCAAAGGGGTTGAGTGGGGTTATTGGGTTACGGGGATAGGATGGAAGTGAGGGCTTAAGTGGGTCGGTGCAGACGCGATGGGCCGAATGGCCTCCTTCTACACTGTATGTCCTATGTTCTATCTGGGAGTCCAGGAGGAGAAAGAGGCAGATGTTCTGGCCTTTGCCTCCCTGGTAGCCCGGAGACGAATATTATTAGCTTGGAGGGACTCAAAGCCCCCGAAGTCGGAGACCTGGTTAACCGACATGGCGAGCTTTCTCGGCCTACAGAAGATTAAGTTCGCCTTGAGAGGATCATTGTTAGGGTTCGCCCGGAGGTGGCAAACATTCATCGACTTCTTCGCGGAGAATTAATCGTCAGCGGGGGTGGGGTGGGGGGACTAGGGAGCGTAGAATAGGGGGTTAATTAGGCGAGTCTTGGGAGAGATGGGAGTCGGTGTTTGCACTATGTTTATTGTTCTTTGTACATTGTTTTTATACTGTTGCTGTTTGAAATGCCAAAAATTGTTTGGTAAAAAAAAAACCTAAGGGCTGACGTAGTCTTCCTTCAAAAGACACACCTGAGGGAGAAGGACTGACTGACTGAGGGTAAGGAAGAGCTGGATAGGACAGATTTACCAAGTGGTATGAGGGCGAGGGTAGTCGCCATACTGTTTAATAAAAGGACCAAGTTTACAGCGACAAACACTGGGCATGCTGGGTGGTCACAAACATGCCCCTGGCATGTTTTAATATAATAGGACCACATGCAAATAGTCAAACAGTACGGGTTGTGGTAACCGATTACTGGAGGCCCAATGTTAATATGCCTCGTAGCTGTATACATGTTTCCTATGTATTCATATCTGATTACTCAGTTTTCCCTTTCGTCATTTTATTTTTCTGTTTGCGTATTTTTTATTCTTTTGCCTTTATGCAATGTTGTTGCAATCAAATAACAAAGAACAAAGAAATGTACAGCACAGGAACAGGCCCTTCGGCCCTCCAAGCCCGTGCCGACCATACTGCCCGACTAAACTACAATCTTCTACACTTCCTGGGTCCGTATCCTTCTATTCCCATCCTATTCATATATTTGTCAAGATGCCCCTTAAATGTCCCTATCGTCCCTGCCTCCACTACCTCCTCCGGTAGTGAGTTCCAGGCACCCACTACCCTCTGCGTAAAAAACTTGCCTCGTACATCTACTCTAAACTTTGCCCCTCTCACCTTAAACCTATGCCCCCTAGTAATTGACCCCTCTACCCTGGGGAAAAGCCTCTGACTATCCACTCTGTCTATGCCCCTCATAATTTTGTATACCTCTATCAGGTCGCCCCTCAACCTCCTTCGTTCCAGTGAGAACAAACCGAGTTTATTCAATCGCTCCTCATAGCTTATGCCCTCCATACCAGGCAACATTCTGGTAAATCTCTTCTGCACCCTCTCTAAAGCCTCCACATCCTTCTGGTAGTGTGGCGACCAGAATTGAACACTATACTCCAAGTGTGGCCTAACTAATGTTCTATACAGCTGCAACATGACTTGCCAATTCTTATACTCAATGCCCCGGCCAATGAAGGCAAGCATGCCGTATGCCTTCTTGACTACCTTCTCCACCTGTGTAGCCCCTTTCAGTGATCTGTGGACCTGTACTCCTAGATCTCTTTGACTTTCAATACTCTTGAGGGTTCTACCATTCACTGTATATTCCCTACCTGCATTAGCCCTTCCAAAATGCATTACCTCACATTTGTCCAGGTTAAACTCCATCTGCCATCTCTCCGCCCAAGTCTCCAGACAATCTAAATCCTGCTGTATCCTCAGACAGTCCTCATCGCTATCCGCAATTCCACCAACCTTTGTGTCGTCTGCAAACTTACTAATCAGACCAGTTACATTTTCCTCCAAATCATTTATATATACTACAAAGAGCAAAGGTCCCAGCACTGATCCCTGTGGAACACCACTGGTCACAGCCCTCCAATTAGAAAAGCATCCCTCCATTGCTACCCTCTGCCTTCTATGGCCTAGCCAGTTCTGTATCCACCTTGCCAGTTCACCCCTGATCCCGTGTGACTTCACCTTTTGTACTAGTCTACCATGAGGGACCTTGTCAAAGGCCTTACTGAAGTCCATATAGACAACATCTACTGCCCTACCTGCATCAATCATCTTAGTGACCTCCTCGAAAAACTCTATCAAGTTAGTGAGACACGACCTCCCCTTCACAAAACCGTGCTGCCTCTCACTAATACGTCCATTTGCTTCCAAATGGGAGTAGATCCTGTCTCGAAGAATTCTCTCCAGTAATTTCCCTACCACTGAAGTAAGGCTCACCGGCCTGTAGTTCCCGGGATTATCCCTGCCACCCTTCTTAAACAGAGGAACAACATTGGCTATTCTCCAGTCCTCCGGGACATCCCCTGAAGACAGCGAGGATCCAAAGATTTCTGTCAAGGCCTCAGCAATTTCCTCTCCAGCCTCCTTCAGTATTCTGGGGTAGATCCCATCCGGCCCTGGGGACTTATCTACCTTAATATTTTTTAAGACACCCAACACCTCGTCTTTTTGGATCACAATGTGACCCAGGCTATCTACACCCCCTTCTCCAGACTCAACATCTACCAATTCCTTCTCTTTGGTGAATACTGATGCAAAGTATTCATTTAGTACCTCGCCCATTTCCTCTGGCTCCACACATAGATTCCCTTGCCTATCCTTCAGTGGGCCAACCCTTTCCCTGGCTACCCTCTTGCTTTTTATGTAAGTGTAAAAAGCCTTGGGATTTTCCTTAACCCTATTTGCCAATGACTTTTCATGACCCCTTCTAGCCCTCCTGACTCCCTGCTTAAGTTCCTTCCTACTTTCCTTATATGCCACACAGGCTTCGTCTGTTCCCAGCCTTTTAGCCCTGACAAATGCCTCCTTTTTCTTTTTGACGAGGCCTACAATATCATTCGTCATCCAAGGTTCCCGAAAATTGCCGTATTTGTCTTTCTTCCTCACAGGAACATGCCTGTCCTGTATTCCTATCAACTGACACTTGAAAGCCTCCCACATGTCAGATGTTGATTTGCCCTCAAACATCCGCCCCCAATCTATGCTCTTCAGTTCCCGCCTAATATTGTTATAATTAGCCTTCCCCCAATTTAGCACATTCATCCTCGGACCACTCTTATCCTTGTCCACCAGTACTTTAAAACTTACTGAATTGTGGTCACTGTTACCGAAATGCTCCCCTACTGAAACATCTACCACCTGGCCGGGCTCATTCCCCAATACCAGGTCCAGTACCGCCTCTTCCCTAGTTGGACTGTTTACATATTGTTTTAAGAAGCCCTCCTGGATGCTCCTTACAAACTCTGCCCCGTCTAAGCCCCTGGCACTAAGTGAGTCCCAGTCAATATTGGGGAAGTTGAAGTCTCCCATCACCACAACCCTGTTGTTTTTACTCTTTTCCAAAATCTGTCTACCTATCTGCTCCTCTATCTCCCGCTGGCTGTTGGGAGGCCTGTAGTATACCCCCAACATTGTGACTGCACCCTTCTTATTCCTGATCTCTACCCATATAGCCTCACTGCCCTCTGAGGTGTCCTCTCGCTGTATAGCTGTGATACTCTCCTGAACAAGTAGCGCAACTCCGCCTCCCCTTTTACATCCCCCTCTATCCCGCCTGAAACATCTAAAACCTGGAACGTTTAGCTGCCAATCCTGCCCTTCCCTCAACCAGGTCTCTGTAATGGCAACAACATCATAGTTCCAAGTAGTAATCCAAGCTCTAAGTTCATCTGCCTTACCCGTAATGCTCCTTGCATTAAAACATATGCACTTCAGGCCACCAGACCCGCTGTGTTCAGCAACTTCTCCCCGTCTGCTCTGCCTCAGAGCCACACTGTCCATATTCCCTAGTTCTCCCTCAACGCTCTCACCTTCTGACCTATTGCTCCCGTGCCCACCCCCCTGCCATACTAGTTTAAACCCTCCCGTGTGACACTAGCAAATCTCGCGGCCAGGATATTTATGCCTCTCCGGTTTAGATGCAACCCGTCCATCTTATACAGGTCACACCTGCCCCGGAAGAGCTCCCAGTGGTCCAGATAACCGAAACCCTCCCTCCTACACCAGCTGTTTAGCCACGTGTTTGTCTGCTCTATCTTCCTATTTCTAGCCTCACTGGCACGTGGCACAGGGAGTAATCCCGAGATTACAACCCTCGAGGTCCTGTCTTTTAACTTTCTGCCTAGCTCCCTGAACTCCTGCTGCAGGACCTCATGCCTCTTCCTGCCTATGTCGTTAGTACCAATATGTACAACGACCTCTACCTGTTTGCCCTCCCCCTTCAGGATTCCCTCTACCCGTTCGGAGACATCCTGGACCCTGGCACCAGGGAGGCAACATACCATCCTGGAGTCTCTTTCACGTCCACAGAAGCGCCTATCTGTTCCCCTGACTATAGAGTCCCCTATAACTATTACTCTTCTGCGCTTTGACCCTCCCTTCTGAACTTCAGAGCCAGCCGTGGTGCCACTGCTCTGGCTGCTGCTGTTTTCCCCTGATAGGCTATCCCCCCCGACAGTATCCAAAGGGGTATATCTGTTCGAGAGGGGGACAACCACAGGGGATTCCTGCACTGACTGCCTGCCCTTTCTGGTGGTCACCCATTTCTCTGCCTGCACCTTGGGTGTGACCACACTTACATAACTGCGATCTATGACGCTTTCCGCCACCTGCATGCTCCTAAGTGCATCCAATTGCTGCTCCAACCGAACCATGCGGTCTGTGAGGAGCTGCAGTTGGGTGCACTTTCTGCAGATGAAGCCATCCAGGACGCTGGAAGCCTCCCGGACCTGCCACATCTCACAGTCAGAGCACAGCACCCCTCTAACTGACATTGCGTCAATTAATTAAAATTAAAATTTGTCTTTTTTTTTTTAATAAATACTTTTTTTTTTTTTAAATTACAAAGTTACTGTCAACTATCTGTTTCCTAGCACTAGATTTCTAATAGAAATGCGATAGCTAACTATAATATCCTCCGATCTCTGGCTTAGATATCCTCTAAATTATAATTAAGTTATTATGTTTAATTAGTTCCCAAATAGTCAAAAAAATTTAGGTTAGAATCCCAATGTAAAAAAACGATAAAAATATTATTTAACGAGTAAGCGCAAGCTTCGCACGTGGTCGGACTTTTCTGCCGCTGTGAGCAGCAGTGCTAACCACTGTGCCACAATAACTAAAGTATTGCCATCTGTTGGGCAGCACAGTAGCATTGTGGATAGCACAATTGCTTCACAGCTCCAGGCTCCCAGGTTCGATTCCGGCTGCTGTGCGTGCGTAGGTTTCCTCCGGGTGCTCCGGTTTCCTCCCACAGTCCAAAGATGTGCAGGTTAGGTGGATTGGCCATGACAAATTGCCCTTGATGTCCAAAAATTGCCCTTACTGTTGGGTGGGGTTACTGGGGTATGGGGATAGGGAGGAGGTGTTGACCTTGGGTAGGGTGCTCTTTCCAAGACCCGGTGCAGACTCGATGGGTCGAATGGCCTCCTTCTGCACTGTAAATTCTATGATAATCTATGAACATTACATTGGCTTGAAGTGAATAGTACTGCTTGGGTTGTGTTGCTTTCTGGAGAAAAAAGTATATGAAGCAAAATGCTTTGCATGTCATTCGGGGTGGGGGGGCGGGGGGGGGCATTCAATCTTGTATCTTATAGTTTGAAGAGGTGGCAAAAATAGGGAGGATGCCAAAATAATTTTCAAAGAAAATGTTGTTGGTTTCAGTCACAGCGGATGAATCATCAAAAAGGTAACCCATTACTGCCTGGGAGGGTGGATGAGCAAGAGATAACATGAAGGGTTGGGGAAACTGGCACGTACGGGAGATGGCCAGTGTACAAAGCTGTGTAAATATATCATTTTGCCATGTATATATATCTTGCTCTGCGCGATTTCTCATTTTTTTTTGTTACGGGGGGTTATTGTTTGTAAGGGAGAAAAATTGTGTTAAAAAACTTTAATAAATATATTTTTTTAAAAAGATAACCCATTGCACAATGGGTCACGGCAAGATTATGGTAATTTCTCAGGGTGGCTCAATCTATTGCCATGGAAACAATGTCAACGTATTGCTCCATATTTACTTCAGAGAGGGAGAGAGAGAAGTGTGTGCAGGATTTATTTGTACAGAATGAGACATTGTAACAGTTCTAAATTATAGTCTTTGTGCAAGATGCTTTATTTTTCTCCGCCTCCTCCACTTTCATCCGCCATTTACCGAGCTGGTTTCAGAATCTTAACATGGCAGCCATTTTGTCACCCAGTAAGAAACCAAATATAAGGTGGTTTGGAGGTTGGTGCTTGAAGAATGCATATCGCCCAGGATACCAAAACAAGGATACCAAGATGGCGCCGGAACGTGGCGACTCTCTGGAAGCTCTCCCAAACAGATCGCTTATCCATCTTCTCCAATAACCTGACCTGTAGCAACAGATGACAGATGGAGCCTCTGTTTAAAGGCCGCCACCTCTGAACATACATCACGGTCTCAAAACTGCAACGGGACTGACAGGTACTCTTCTAGTTTGGAGGTAATGGCTAAGCCAAGCAGACATTATAACATTGAAATACTTTGTTTCTATCTGATGGCTCAAAGTAAATGCATTTTGCAGCACAGTAGAAGGCCACACGGCTCTAAGAGAACTGTCCATTGAGTCCCAAAACCCTGCCCTTCCCAAAGATCTTTTATAAATTTAATTTTCAAAGATTTATCAACTTCTCTTTCAAAGCTGTTATGAATTCTGCTTCCACCACTCTGCCCAGTGACCCTCAGGATTGCTAAAAATCCTGGTGGTGGATTCACCGCTGCTCGCAGCAGAGTTCCTGATGTGGCGGAGAATCGCACGTTGGACAAAAAAAACAGGATTGACGCCTGATGCTGCGATCCCCCGGCGGTGGCGGCGAGCTACACGCCCTGTGCCAACCCGATTCGCCGCTCCTCCGTGATGCTCCAGCTCTCCCGAACAGGATTTACGCAGGTGTGGATTGGTGCAAGTGTTTTCCAGCGTCTCTCACGCGGTGGACCCCGCAGTGGGTCAAGGGGGTAAGCATGTAATGTAGGTGTCCCCAAGGTATTCGGAGGACGCCCTCCTCCCCCTCCCTACACATTGCAATACCAGAGACCCCCCCCCCCATATCCGAGACCTCCCCCCACCATATCTGAGACCACCCCCATATCAGAGACCCCCCCCCCCCCATATCAGAAACACCACTGTTATTTCACAGAAAACCAAAACACATCACAAGACTTTCAACCTCCTTAGACCCGTTGATCTGTGAGGTTTCTATTCACTTTCAAAGATAAATAGTTTTTAGTGCACCGCAATGACAGGGGAACAGCATCCTGACATCTAGGTGTCTGGAGTATTTATTTTAATCTCTCTTCATGCTTGAATGAATCTCAAGTACCCTACTCTGAACCGAACCACAATGTTTCTCAACATATAGCTAGGGTTAACAGGTCATCACCACATCAAAAGCAGTTCTTTCTGCCAAGTGAAAGCACCTATTGTTTATAAACATTGGTTAGGTTCACAGCGGGGCAGGGGTCTCTGATATTGAGGTTGTTTCTGGTATCGGGGTGCCTCTGATATGGGCGTCTGATGCGGGTCTTTGATGGGGGTTTGAAAACATCGTATGGATCTCCTAACCTTCACTGATCTAATGAAAACGCTCCAGTTCCCCTAGATTCAGTTACAGGCCTTGTGTGAGGAGCCTTGGCTAAGAATCAATTAGTGCAGCGGTGCACTGGCAAACTTCCACGGTTTCAGGGTTGCCTTTCCCGCAAAAATTGTAGGAATCATTCTACTTCCAATCCTGACCAGACATCTTGGGAAAAATCATAGTTGAACTGCATTTTCTGCAAATATATATGATATTGGTTGATCGGCAATACAACACTGCACTTGTTAAACTTTCACCCAATGATTCTTTCACCATGTCCATTATTCTAAATGGAGCACACTCGTAATATCACACGAGGCATAGCGTCATGCAGGCCTACAGCACAGAAAAGGCCCATCGCGTCTGCGCCGGTCAAAAACAACCGCCTAACTATTCTAATCCCATTTTCCAGCATTTGGTCTTGGCCTTGTATGCCTTGGCATCGCAAGTGCGCATCTAAATACTTCTTAAATATTATAAAGGCCCCTGCCTCCACCACCCTTTCAAGCAGTGAGTTCCAGTCTCAGACATCACTGGTGATGTGGGACCTTGCTAGTGGCAAGCTCAACTTGCAAAATGGTGATGGGGTGAAGCTACAGGTGGTGAGTCACCATCATGTCCCAGCTTCCGAAGGCAACACAAAGCCTTTTTGTTCGATCTGACATACAAGAAACTTATAAATGGAATAGTCTGTCACGTTTTACATTTTTACAGCATTTAGATCATATTTAACCTAATATGCTGCTCATAATTTCTCAAATTGCTCAAACCACGTAACAGACCTGATGTACTGAGGATATTTGACCTTAAGTACTAATCAGACATTTGCAGCCTCACAAAAAGTTGGAAGGACGTGTTCAACACTTGACACACCTCATTATGTTCACAGTACATACGTTTCACTTGCTACCCGTGGTGCTTTTCTGAAATCGTGCCTGCCTTGGCATCACAAGAGCACATCTAAATACTTCCTAAATATTATGAGGGTCTCTGCCTCCACCACCCTCTCAAGCAATGAGTCCCAGACAAGACATCACTGATGATGTGGGACCTTCAGCTGCACATTCCTAGGTATATACATCACCAACAATCTGTCCTGGTTCACCCACATCGATGCTACGACCAAGAAAGCACAACAGCGCCTATACTTCCTCAGGAAACTAAGGGAATTCGGCATGTCCACATGAACTCTTACCAATTTTTACAGATGCACCATAGAAAACATCCTATCTGGCTGCATCACAGCCTGGGTATGGCAACTGCTCGGCCCAAGACCGTAAGAAACTACAGAGAATGGTGAACACCGCTCAGTCCATCACACAAACTCGCCTCCCATCCATTGACTCTGTCTGCACCTCCTGCTGCCTTGGGAAAGCGGGCAGCAGAATCAAAGACCCCTCCCATCTGGGTTATTCTCTCTTCCAACGTCTTCTATTAGGCAGGAGGAACAAAGTCTGAGAACATACATTTACAGGTTCAAAAACAGCTTTTTCCCCGCTGTTACCAGACTCCTGCATGACCTTCTTATGGACTGAACTGTAGTCGCTCTTCAGAAGGTGTCGGTGGCTGCCTTCCTGAACCTTTGCAGTCCTTCAGGTGTAGGTACACCCATTGTGCTGTTAGGGAGGGGGTTCCAGGATTTTGTCCCAGCGACAGCGAAAGAACGGTGATATATTTCAAAGTGACTTGGAGGGGAACCTCCAGGTGGGGGGGGTTCCCAGGTATCTGCTGCTCTTGTCCTTCTAGATGGTAGTGGTCGTGGGTTTGGAAGGTGCTGTCTAAGGAACTTTGGCGAGTTACTGCAGTGCATTTTGTAGATGGTACACACGGCTGCCACTGTTCGTCGGTGATGGAGGGTTTGAATGTTTGTGGAAGGGGGCGAAATCAAGCGGGCTACTTTGTTCTGGATGGTGTCGAGCTTCTTGAGTGCTGTTGGAGCTGCACTCATCCAAGCAAGTGGAGAGTATTTCATTACACGCCTGACTTGTACCTTGTAGATGGTTGACAGGCTTTGGGGAGTCAGGAGGTGAGTTATTTGCTGTATGATTCCTAGCCTTTGACCTGTTCTGGTCGCATATCTTCTCTACTGAGTGGTACTACACTCCGTATGTTTCACCCGATGCCGGTGTCTATATATTTACTTTGTGTATTTAAGTATGTCCTATGTTTTTTCATGTATAGAACAATCTGTCTGGACTGTACGCAGAACAATACTTTCAATGTACCTCGGTTCATGTGACAATAAATCAAATCCAAATCTTCATGATTATAGCCAGAATGTGGCCACATGAAAATTAAATTTGATCAGCATTTTATGCTGTGAAATCCTCGTGCTCACTGAAGCATATGCCATTAGTAAATGACCACAAGGGTAGGAGTAGGCCATTCAGCCCCTCGAGCCAGCTCCGCCATTCAATACGATCATGGCCGATCTCATCTCGGCCTCAACTCCACTTCCTGCCTGTCTCCGAGGTGAACTATTTTAGAAATAAAACACAAGTTTTAAATACATATAACACATGGAAAATAAATAATTTTGAGTACAAAACTTCATTGGATACCAGAAGCATATTTTTAAAGTAATATTTGTTTTACAAGGATTTATGAATAGGCAATATTGAAAGGCACAGATACAACTAAACTAAGAACATAAAATGGTGAAAGTATGCAGCAGTTCTATGCATAGCTGAAAAAGAAAAAGTTCATATTTAGCATTATGATAATTTGAGTTCTGACAACAGAAAATGACATTATTTTTTTCTAGATGCTAGTATTTTTGTTTTTGTACACTTTTGAGTAATTGTATAGGCAATGAGTCATAATGTTTGACATTGACAGCCTTGGAATCCCAAGGGGAACATTTTTGAGGGCAAAGCTTACCTAAGTGCTGACGAATAGTCAAACATGTTGAAGAATTGGGAGTTCTCTTAACCCTCAAAAGTGTCACGTTATTACCCTTCGTTCTTTGTTTTGAGGCAAAACTAAATAATTCTATTAAACCCTGTATTTTATTTCTCAACTAACATGAACAAAACCAATTGTATAATTGATTTCATCTGCTGATGTGAAGGACTTGCTGTGCACAAAATGGCGACTATTTACCAAAACAACAGCAGGAGTATTGATTATGAAGCACATTGAGGGTGTGAAATCCATCATAAAAATTAAAGCTTATCATAAAAAATGAGTGATCAGCATGGAATTGGCATAACTTTAATTCAACCATGCATTATTTGATCTTCATTGACATGCACATCATTCTATAATTTCAATGAAAATGCCAACATTGCAACTTTGTTGGAGAATTTATCACCAGGATTCCCCCCCCCCCCCCCCCCCCCCCCCCCCCCCCCCCGGCATTTTTATAAATTTGAGCAAATTGTTTTTCAGCTGTTTTGGTAAACTTTGGTTTGTCATGCCCAGAGAGCTTCCTAGCTTGTCGATAATCTATTTTGAGAAGTTAGCATTCTATTTTTCCCCATCTATTCTTGAGTCACATCAAAAGAATTATTGACCTTTATGCTGGCAACTTAAGAACATAAGGATTAGATGCAAGAGTACGCAATTCAGTCCCTCGAGCCTGTTCCGCCATTCAATACGATCGGCTGTAACTCCATTTTCCTGCCTGTTCTCCATACCCCTTTAACCCATTACAAATTAAAAATCTGACTGTCTCCTCAAATTTACTCAATGTCCCAGCATCCACTGCACTCGGGGGTCGTGAATTAATTTCTCCTCATCTCCGTTTTAAATCTGCTATCCCTTATCCTAAAACCATGACCTTGCGTTCTCAATTGCCCCACAAGAGGAAACATCCTCTCTACGTCTACCTTGCCAATCCCCTTTATCGTCTTAGATCGCCTCCCATTCTTCTACAGGCCTAAACCGCTCGTCTCTCTTCCAAAGGCACATCCCTCATCTCTGGAATCAATTTAGCAAACTTGGCTGTCACCCTCCAGAAATTCTCAAATGGTAATGAGTTATCATTACTAGCTGTATTAACATGCTCACTTAGCTGATAGACTAGATGAACAGTGAAATGATTCGAAAGACAGGACTATTAGATCTAGATTCCACATCCCAAGCAGTCGTCTGGACATAAATAAAAGCCAATTACTGTGGATGTTGGAATCTGAAACATAAACAGAAAATGCTGGACAATGGGTGGCACGGTAGCGCAGTGGTTAGCACTGTTCCTTCACAGCTCCGGGGTCCCAGGTTCGATTCCCGGCTTGGGTCACTGTCTGTGTGAAGTCTGTACGTTCTCCCCGTGTCTGCGTGGGTTTCCTCCGGGTGCTCCGGTTTCCTCCCACAAGTCCCGAAAGACGTGCTTGTTCGGTGAATTGGACATTCTGAATTCTCCCTCCGTGTACCCGAACAGGTGCCGGAGTGTGGTGACGAGGGGATTTTCACAGTAACCTCATTGCAGTGTTAATGTAAGCCTACTTGTGACAATAATAAAGATTATCTTGGCCGGTCTGACAGCATCCGTGGAGAGAGAGAGAAGGGGGCCAACCTTTCGAGTCTGGATGACTCTTTGTCAAAGTCTTCTGGACAATTGAGTTACTGTCCCAAGTGCATTCCTTTTTTAAAAATAATATTTTACCAGGTATTTGAAATTTTTTATAACCGTAACAAAAACAATGACATCAACATGGTAAAATAACCCCCCCCCCACCCCCAACCCAATCTTCACACGCCTCAACCATACAACAACAATCCACCCCCCCCCCTTGGAATACTGCATCTGCTGACATTTTTCATTTTCCCTGAGAAAGTCGCCGAACGGCTGCCACCTCCGGGTGAACCCTAACATTGACCCTCTTAAGGCAAACTTTATTTTCTCAAGACTGAGAAACCCAGCCATGTCACTAACCCAGGTCTCTACACTCGGGGCTTCGAGTCCCTCCACATTAATAAGATCCGTCTCCGGGCTACCAGGGAGGCAAAGGCCAGGACGTCGGCCTCTTTCGCCCCCTGAACTCCCGGATCTTCCGACACTTCAAAGATCGCTACCTCCGGACTCGGCACCACCCGTGAGCACCGTCGACATTGCCTTAGCAAAACCCTGCCAAAACCCTCTCAGCTTCGGGCATGCCCAAAACATGTGGACATGATTGCTGGGCTTCCCGCACACCTATCCTCTACCCCGAAAAACTTGCTCATCCTAGCCACTGTCGTGTGTGCCTGGTGAGGGCAGCACGGTAGCCTAGTGGTTAGCACAGCTGCCTCACGGCGCCGAGGTCCCAGGTTCGATCCCGGCTCTGGGTCACTGTCAGTGTGGGGTGTGCACATTCTCCCCGTGACTGCGTGGGTTTCGTCCCCACAACCCAAAGATGTGCAGGTTATGTGGATTGGTTACGCTAAATTGCCCCTTAACTGGAAGAAAAATGAATTGGGTACACTACAAATACCTAAAACCATTCCCTGCTGGCAATTTAAATTTATCCTCCAAAGCTTTGCAGCTGGGAAAGCTTCCATCTATAAATAGATCCCCCATCCTTCTAATTCCTGCCCTCTGCCAGCTCCGGAACCCGCCATCTAGCCTACCCGGTACAAACCTGTAGTTGTTATAAATCTGGGTCCAAATCTCTCATATCTCCTCCAATGCCCCTAGATGCTCAGAGCTGCCACTAACACCAGACTTGCGGAGTATTGGGCCGACAAGAACAGCAGAGGTGCTATTACCAATGCTCCCAGACTGCTGTCTTTACATGACGCCGCCTCCATCCGCTCCCATGCCGACCCCTCCCCCACTACCCACTTCCTAATGATGGCTATATTAGCCGCTCAGTAGTAATTGCAGAAGTTCGGCAGCGCCAACCCACCGCCCCCCCGACTGCGCTCCAGCAACACTTTCTTCACTCGTGAGGTTTTACTCGCCCACACAAAGCCCAAAATAATCTTATTCACCCGCTTGAAAAAGGCCTTCGGGGTGAAGATGGGGAGGCACTGAAAGACAAACAGAAATCTGGGGGGGACCGTCATTTTCACGGTCTGTACCCTCCCTGCCAGTGATAGCGGGAGCATGTCCCATCTCTTAAAGTCCCCTTCCATTTGTTCTACCAACCGGGATAGATTTAACTTGTGTATTACCTCCCATTTCCAGGCCACCTGGATTCCCAGATATCGAAAGCTCTTCCCTACCATTCTAAGCGGCAGCTCTCCCAGTCTCTTCTCCTGCCCTCTTGCCTGGATCGCAAACATCTCGCTTTTCCCCATGTTCAATTTATGCCCCGAAAAATTGCCAAATTCCCCCAAGGTTCGCATTACATCCCCCATCCCCTCCAACAGGTCTGAAATGTTCAAGAGCAGGTCACCTGCGTAGAGCGAGACCCTGTGCTGCACCCCCCCCCCCCCGCCTACCCCTCCCCCTCCCCCTCCCCCTCCCCCTCCCCCTCCCCCTCCCCCTCCCCCTCCCCCTCCCCCTCCCCCTCCCCCTCTTCCTCTTCCTCTTCCTCTTCCTCTTCCTCTTCCTCCCCCTCCCCGAACCAGCCCTTTCCAGTTCCTAGAGGCTCTTAACACCATGGCCAATGGCTCGATGGCCAGAGCAAACAGTAACGGGGAGAGGGGGCACCCTTGCCTCGTCCCTCGGTGTAGTTCAAAATATCCCGCCCTCAGTTGGTTCGTACACACACTCGCTACTGGTTCCCGATAGCAACCGCACCCAGTCAATAAAGCCCTCATCAAACCCAAACCTTCCCAGCTCCACCCGATCAAAAGCATCTCCGCATCCATCGCTACCACCACCTCCTCTCCTCTGAGGGCATCATAATAACATTTAGAAATCTTCGAACATTGGCCTTGAGTTGCCTGCCCTTAACAAATCCCGTCTGGTCTTCCCCTATCACTCCCGGGACACAGTCCTCTATCCTTGTGGCCAGTATTTTAACCAGCAGTTTGGCATCCACATTCAGTAGAGAAATCGGCCTGTATGACCCGCATTGCTCCGGGTCCTTCTCCCGTTTCGAGATCAATGAAATCGAGGCCTGCGACATTGTTGGGGGGAGGACTCCCATCTCTCTTGCTTCGTTAAATGTCCTCACCAGCAGTGGGCTCAATATCTCTGAAAACGTCTGAGAGAATTCCACCGGGAAGCCGTCAGGCCCCGGGGCCTTGCCCAACTGCATGCCCTCCAGCCCCTTGATTATTTCCTCAATCTCACTTGGGGCTCCCAGCCCCTCCACCAGGTCCTTCTCCACCCTCGGGTACCTCAACTGATCCAGAAATTACCTCATCCCCTCCACCCCAGCCGGAGGTTCCGACTCTCATAATTTACTATAAAAGTCCTCGTTCACCCCCGCTGGGTCCAGGACAGTATTACCGTCTCTACTCTTTATTTTACCTATCTCCCTGGCCGCCTGTCTTTTCCTGAGCTGGTGCGCCAACATTCTGCTTGCCTTTTCCCCGTACTCATAGATCGCCCCCCTTGCCTTCCTCAACTGTTCCACTGCTTTCCCTGTGGTCAACAGCCCAAACTCCACCGCTCCCTCAGTAGCCCCGCGTCCGGGGCCTCCGAGTATCTCCTGTCCACCTGGAGTGTCTCCTCCACTAATCTATCCCTCTCAGCCCGTTCCACCTTTTCTCTGTGGGTCCGTATCGAGATTAATTCCCCTCTGACTACTGCCTTCAAAGCTTCCCAGACTGTCGCTGCAGAGACCTCCCCCGTGTCATTTGTTTCCTGGTAGTTCTGGATGGACGTGTTAACCCGCCCACAGACCGCCTCGTCCACTAGCAACCCCACATCCAGTCTCCACAGCGGGCGTTACCCTCTCTCCACATGAACCCGTAGATCCACCCAGTGCGGGACATGATTCGACACTGCAATTGCCGAGTACTCAGTATCCACCGCCTTTGGTATTAGCGCCCTGTTCAGAACAAAAAAGTTGATGCGAGATTATACCTTGTGGACATGTGAAAAAAAGGAAAACTCCTTCATCCTCGGCCGTGCAAACCCCCATGGGTCTACTCCCCCATCTGTTCCATAAAGCCCTTCAATTCCTTTGCCGCAGCCAGCCTCCACCCTGTCCTGGATTTTGACCGGTCCAATTCCAGATCAATGACTGCGTTGAAGTCCCCTCCCATGATCAGGTTATGTGATTCTAAGTCTGGGATCTACCTAACACCCGCCTCATAAATTTCACGTCGTCCCAATTTGGAGCATATATGTTTACAAGTACCACTCGCACCCCCTCCAGCTTCCCACTCACCATTATGTACCTATCCCCCTTGTCTGACACGATTCTTCTTAACACCTGTCCACCCCCCACTGGGCTTCTGAGAGTCAGCTGACCCATGCTGACTCGATAGCTCCCGCCCCTGGCAGCAAGCAGTCTGTCTCCCTGTTGTACTCTCCTCTCTCACCCCCACATGAATAAACATTTTAAAAGCATCATATTCCCCAGTAAACAAACAAAAAAAAAAGTGAAGAAACAATCACTTTAGAAAAATAGTCACCCAAAAAGCAGAACTAAATTCAAAGCCCATCCCCCCCCCTCCAACAATGCCCCTCCAAGACAGATCAACCTTTAACCATCCACACAGCGCATTATTTCACATCGAGCTACTTAAAGTTTTACAATCCAGCACCACAAATCACTGTCACAGTACTTCTCCAAGGCTTAAGTGTCTTTTAATTTGCCTCCAGCTTCATTTCTTTAATAAAGGTCCGTACTTCGTCTGGCGTTTCAAAGTAGAAGTCCCGTTCCTCATGTGTGACCCACAAGCGGGCTGGGTACAGCATCCCGAACTTCACCCCCTTCTTAAAGAGGGTCGTGTTTGCCCGATTGAACCCAGCTCGCATCTTGGCCAAATCCGCTCCCAGATCCTGATAAATGCGCAACTCAGTTCTCCCACTTGCTGCTCCGTTCTTTCTTGGCCCACCGCGAAACGTGCTCCTTGTCCTTGAAACGGTGAAAACGTACCACCATGGCCCACGGCGGTTCGTTCGCTCTGGGCTTCCTCGCGAGGGCTCTGTGCGCTCTGTCCAATTCCAGAGGCCCAGGGAACGCCCCAGCCCCCATCAACTTCTCCAACATGTCCGTCACATAAGCCCTTGCATCCGATCCCTCATTACCTTCAGGGAGGGCAACAATTGTGAGATTCTGCCTCCTGGACCTATTCTCCAGGCCCTCCAGCTTACCAAGTGCATTCCTCAAAGAACAAAGAAATGTACAGCACAGGAACAGGCCCTTTGGCCCTCCAAGCCCGTGCCGACCATGCTGCCCGACTAAACTACAATCTTCTACACTTCCTGGGTCCATATCCCCCTATTCCCATCCTATTCATGTATTTGTTAAGATGCCCCTTAAATATCACTATCGTCCCTGCTTCCACCACCTCCTCCAGTAGCGAGTTCCAGGCACCCACTACCCTCTCTGTAAAAAAACTTGCCTCGTACATCTACTCTAAACCTTGCCCCTCGCACCTTAAACCTATGCCCCCTAGTAATTGACCCCTCTGCCCTGGGGAAAAGCCTCTGACTATCCACTCTGTCTATGCCCCTCATAATTTTGTAGACCTCTATCAGGTCGCCCCTCAACCTCCGTCGTTCCAGTGAGAACAAACCGAGTTTATTCAACCTCTCCTCGTAGCTAATGCCCTCCATACCAGGCAACATTCTGGTAAATCTCTTCTGCACCCTCTCTAAAGCCTCCACATCCTTCTGGTAGTGTGGCGACCAGAATTGAACACTATAAATCCCCCTTTTTTTACACTTGTCTGTATTGTGTTGCCCGTCTGGCAAGGGGAATCTTTGCCAGGACAGGTGTTCCAAAACATGATGTTAGCACGCCAGGAATGCCTGTCACCATGTTCACTGAGGGAGGGTTTATTTTTAATATGGCATTTGAAGAATTACAGAAGGAAATAAAAGCCGAGGAGAATAGAGTTGTTTTTTCCATTACAGTTTGTGGCTCCAAAGCCCAACAATACAGATTGTTTAGGTTTAAAAAAAAAGTATTTTGGTGTTTATAATTAAATATTAGAAAGAGTTTTAATGATTGCCATCTGCCGGTGGATGAGCGGCTGGCACAGGCAGGCCTGGGCCCCGTTGCTAGGGGCAGCCGGCCCGCGGCCTTGCCGCCCGAGGCCGAGCCTGGGAGGCGCCGCGAGTGTCCGCGACTATCTGAGGGGGAGCGGCGGCAGCGTTGCGGGCAGCCCCATCAATCCGCCGCGTCAGGGAGCGGCGGCTTCCTCCCGCTCCTCCTCCCCTTCCTCTCAGTCGCCCGGCTCCCCGAGCGGAGACAACATGTCCGACCCCATCCCCATCCGCGCCAAGAAGCTGCGACCCCGGCTCCAGGGCAGGAGCAGCCTGCAGAACGCCGAGCCCGCAGGTGAGAGTCAGACTCGCCCCAATTTTTAATTTAAATTAAATCTTAATTCTCTCATTGATCCGACTGCATTGGTGAGGTTAGCCTTGCTCGAATCCCCCACTGCGTTTGTGTACTGCCAACCCCTTTCCTTTTTTGTTAAAGAAGTCTTTTTTTTCCTCCCCTCCTTTTTGGCTGCACAAATGTAAACAACATTTTGTTTTTGGCCACGCAAAGAGAATGGCAAGTGCTTGTTGATGCTGCTGATGCTCCCTGTTTACATGCAGCACACCTCAAAATGGTCAACGCACTGGTCCACGATTGAGGATCTACAATGGTGCACCTTGCCTCCTGTTTTCTTTTTTTGGTTACAGCCTTTGTTTGTGTTATTGTTGTGAGCCCCTTGCAACCCAAGGGCGGTGCAGGGAAGGTCAGTAATTTTGGTTGTTGGTTGGTATTGACCTAACCTTGGATGAATATCAAATTTGCTGTTTTTCTCTCCGGGCTTTTTTTCTTTTCCATGCTGTTGATATGTCTCAGTCGTGGGGTTGGGCAGTGGGCATAGATTGCTTTAGCGTTGTCATCTCTGCGCACCGTGAATGGGATCCGAAATTCAGTGTGAATATTGTACCATGAATTCTGATCCGTCAGCAGATTAAAGACGGTGTTCTCAATTAATGTTGCGCCGTCATCAAGCCGCTTAATAAAAACAACGACACGTCGCTACGAATAGATTTTTAAACCCACCAGATCGAATGAGGTTCAAAGTAAAATTGCTCCTTGTGAATGCTGTACTACTGTTGAATATTGAAGTACACAATTTAGATTTTCAAAAAACATTTCGGCCACGATAGTGGGTTTTCTCCGGTGCTCCGGTTTCTTCCCACTGTTTAAAGAAGAGCAGGTTAGGTGGATTGGCCATGCTGAAGAGCCCCTTTGTGTCCAAAAGGTTAGGTGTTGCTGGGTTACGGGGATAGGGTGGAGGCAAGGGCCGGTGCAGACTCGATTGGCTGAATGGCCTCCTGCACTGTAAATTCTATGATTCTATGAGAGTCGTATGAATAGGATGTCTGGCGATAGATTGGATGAAAAAGCAAAATACCACATATTCTGAAAACCTAAAATAAAGTGCTGGAACACTTGGGCCAAGTAGATGGAAAAATAGTTAAAATTTCACGTTTCTATATGTCTTTGCATTATGTAATGCATTCCTGGTTGTCAGTTCATATTTATTTAAACAATAACATTCATTTATATAGCAGTTTTAAATAGTAAAATATTCCTCGATACCGATCTCCACCCCGGCGACTGTCCTTTCCTCGGGCCCGCCGACCACGTCCAGGTGTGTGTGGGGAGTGAAGTATGTTTATTCAGCTTTAGCTTGTCAGCCTCCTGCCTGGCAACAAGGACCTGGCGAATCTGGCACCGTTTTTCATTGGCATCGATTGTGTTCTACGTGGCGCCGGTTCCAACCCTTAACGGTTGCTAAATCGGTCCCAGGTGCAGCGCCAGTTTTGCTGTAGGAGAAGTCCAGGAATCCTGCCCCTGCATCAACACTTAGTCTCAGGAACGGAGAGTCCTGCTGAATTTGTTTTAATGATGTTAGTTGAGGGAGTTAAACGTTGGTCAGTATATTGGGGAGAACTCACCTGCTCTTTGAATAGTGCCAAGGGATCCTTTACCCAAAGATGGCGGAAATGGTTTTAGTTTAATATTTCATCCCAAAGACAGCATCTTCAACAAAGTAGTGCACCCTCAATACTGCACTGAAGTGTCAGCCTAGATCATGTCCCTGGAGTCGGGTTTTAAAGTCGCAATCGTCTGGCACTGAGGTGAGATTGCTTCCCACGGAGGTATAGATGAAAATACCGAGTCTCTCACATCTTGATCCCCGGCACCAGAATTGTCTCATGCCTCACTTTAGTAAATGAAGGGCGCTCTCACGCTTTTGGTGACTAGAACTGGGTGGAGTATTCAAAATGGATTATTATCAGAGCGTTGCACAGTTTGATCATAACTGCCTTGGAACGTATCTTCTACGGTGTGGCCATGTAGTTCAATATTTTATTGACTTTGTTCCTCTATAATGGTTTGACATGTTTGGCATGAAACACCAAAGTTTCTCTTTAGTTCAACCTTGATGATTCCAGCGCTATGTGTTTTACTAATTTTTTTCATCCGAGGTGCAGTAATTGCGTGTAATGTGCAATTTGTGCTGTAATTTTGGACAGTTCTTTTTCAATGAATGGGTAACTATCTGAGCATTGCTCCAACCCACCCAGCCCCCAAAATGTAATCCCCCCCCCCCCCCCCCGAAAGACACTGATCAGTGCTGCTGTAATGGTTCTTCAGTTACAAGCCTTCCAACACTAATCTAATTGTCACTATTCACCTTGCATGAGAAGGGATAAAATCCTTGGGTGATGGCTGAACTAGATCCTCTGCTTCTCTGGCATTTGAATGCATCGGTTCAGTGCAGATCACCAGATAACCAATAGGGGTAGGAATCTGCTGGCCTTTCTCACCCTATAGCCTATTTAAGCCAGTTGTAGCATCTCTATTACCAGCCTGGCTGAGTTAGGTAGGTTAGGGATCACACCTAGGGCCTGCTGGTTTCTTTGGCTTCACGGATATAGGTTGAGGTGGTAGATTTCATAGAATTTACAGTGCAGAAGGAGGCCATTCGGCCCATCGAGTCTGCACCGACTCTTGGAAAGAGCACCCTACCCGAGGTCAACACCTCCACCCTATCCCCAGTAACCCCACCCAACACTAAGGGCAATTTAGCATGGCCAATCCACCTAACCTGTACATCTTTGGACTGTGGGAGGAAACCGGAGCACCCGGAGGAAACCCACGCACACACGGGGAGGATGTGCAGACTCCGCACAGACAGTGACCCAAGCCGGGATCGAACCTGGGACCCTGGAGCTGTGAAGCAATTGTGCTATCCACAATGCTACCGTGCTGCCCTAGAACTGAGATGAGGAGGAACTACTTCTCCCAGAGGGTGGTGAATTTGTGGAACTCGCTGCTGCATAGCACGGTGGAATCGGAATCATTAAATGGTTTCAAGAAAGAGATAGATATATTTCTGATTTTAAAAAACGGGTTAAAGGGATATGGGTAACAAACAGGTGGGGAGGTGGATTTGAGACCAGGAAGAGATCAGCCATGATCTGATTGAGTGGCGGAGCAGGCTCGAAGGGCTGAATTGCCTACTTCTGCTCCTAATTGCTTTGTTCCCAAGGTGTTTCAACAGGAGCTTGATCAAACAAAATTGACTCTGTGCCACCGCTATTAGGACAGATGACCAAAAGCTTGATCAAAGAGATCGGTTTTAAGGCATGTGGTAGAGAGAGGGGAAAGGGAGGGAATTCCAGAACGCAGGACTTAGGCGGCTGAAAGCACTGCCGCCAATAGTGGAGCAGTTAAAAGTGGAGGGAAATCAGAGACCGTTCACAAGGTCGATTTCTAGGATGAAGGAATGGTCATGCGAGGAAAGGTTGAGCATCTTGGACCTTTGGTCATTGGAGTTCGGAAGACTGGGACATGACCCTATTGGGAGATACAAGATTCTGAGTGGGCTTAACAGAGTAGATGCTGAGCGGATGTTTTACTTTGTTAGGAGATTTAGAACTCAGGGGCACAATTTCATCAAAATGATCTCTCCCCATTTAAGACCAAGATGAGGAGCAATTTATTTTCTCAAAGATTGTTATTGCTTAAAGTTCTCTGTCCCCCCGATGACTGAGTCATTGAATTCAAAGTTGAATTAGACAATTTATTGATCAACAAGAGAGTCGTGAGGTATGGGAGGAAGGCAGGTGAAGCTGATTGAATCAGCAACAATTTTATTGAATGGGCAGCACTGTAGCACAGTGGTTTGCACTGTTGCTTCACAGCGCCAGGGACCCAGGTTCAATTCCCGGCTTGGGTCACTGTGCAGAGTCTGCACGTTCTTTCCAGGTGCTCCGGTTTCCTCCCACAGTCCAAAGATTTGCAGATTACGTGGATTGGTCACACTAAATTGCCCCGTAATGTCCAAACGGTAGGTGGGTTGCTGGGTTACGGATATAGGGTGGAGGTGTGGGCTTAGGTAGGGTGCTCTTTCAGGGGTCGGTGTAGATTCGATGGGCCGAATGGCCTCCTTCTGCACTGTAAATTCTATGATTCTCTGAATGAAGCGCGCTCAAGGGGCCGAATGGCTTGCTCCTGTTATGTTTGTAAGTTTTATGGTCAACCACACCGAGAATTGACCACCCGTCGCACAATTCTTTTATCATAGTCCCTTTGTATAAAGGTTTCGAGAATGATTCTAACAAATTCTCACTACATGCAGCCACAAGATGCAAATGAATGTGCCAGTATGTCACTAATGCTGCCTATTTGAGATAACATTTGATGAGGAAAGGTATCTGCCAACTATGGTTTTTGTTCAGACAAAAGAAGCATTCTGTACCTCCTTTTCCATTCTACAGATGCAAATGACTTCCTTCGACTAAGTATCTGTGTAAGAGCGACATGTGAAAATTAATGGCAACACCTTGCAATTTCTTGCTTGTGTTCTGTTATTTTAGCTTATTTTATTTTCAAGAATTTAGCATAAGGATACAGGGATCCAAATGTACCATCCTGGTAAGAAAATTCCTGGCAGTGTTCCAATATGTGCAAATTGCAACCAAGCCAGTTTTACTTCCCCTTGTAGCACTACAAACAACATTAGCAAATTTGTTTGTAAGCAGCCTGCAGGATTCTGCTATGACATTTTTTATTCCGCTGCCATACATGATGGCTTATGGCCTTGCACAAAATTCCAAGTACTTCCAGACTTAACATCGTTGTAAAGCGGGAAATATTTCTCTGTCTTTTAGCTTTGACAAAGGGTCACCTGGACTCGAAACGTTAGCTATTTTCTCTCCCTACAGATGCTGCCGGACCTGCTGAGATTTTCCAGCATTTTCTCTTTGGTTTCAGATTCCTGCATCCGCAGTCATTTGCTTTTATGAAAGAAAGAAAGAAGTGGGAAAAAGAGGTTACAAATGCCATGGCAGCAGAACCACATCCAACTAGTCTGTGGCAAAACAACCCATCAGGTCAACAGTGCATATCAATAATTATTTATGTAATCTAATACAAGGTCGATATGTATGCAACTAAAAAGTCCTAGCTATTCAATTTTCAGAATTATACCTATATGATCAAAATATTGGTCGTTCTATATTATAGCAAGTATTTTTAGGTGACATAGTGGTAATGTCACTGAACTAGTAATGCAGAGGCCCAGGCTAATGCTCTGGGGACAGGTGTCCACGTCTCACCATGGCAACTGATGGAATTGAAATGCAATTAATAAACCTGGAATTGAAAATAAGTCTCGATAATGGTGACCATGAAGCGATTGTCCTGAAAACCCTTCTGGTTCACTAATGTCCTTTTAAACATAGAACATAGAAAAATACAGCACAGAACAGGCCCTTCGGCCCACGATGTTGTGCCGAACCTTTGTCCTAGATTAAGAACAAATTAATCTACATCCCATCATTCTACCGTAATCCATATACCTACCCAATAACTGCTTGAAGGTCCCTAATGTTTCCGACTCAACTACTTCCACAGGCAGCGCATTCCATGCCCCCACTACTCTCTGGGTAAAGAACCTACCTCTGACATCCCCCCTATATCTTCCACCATTCACCTTAAATTTATGTCCCCTTGTAATGGTTTGTTCCACCCGGGGAAAAAGTCTCTGACTGTCTACTCTATCTATTTCCCTGATCATCTTATAAACCTCTATCAAGTCGCCCCTCATCCTTCTCCGTTCTAATGAGAAAAGACCTAACACCCTCAACCTTTCCTCGTAAGACCTACTCTCCATTCCAGGCAACATCCTGGTAAATCTCCTTTGCACCTTTTGCAAAGCTTCCACATCCTTAAAATGAGACAACCAGAACTGCACACAGTACTCCAAATGTGGCCTTACCAAGGTTTTGTACAGCTGCATCATCACCTCACGGCTCTTAAATTCAATCCCTCTGTTAATGAACGCGAGCACACCATAGGCCTTCTTCACAGCTCTATCCACTTGAGTGGCAACTTTCAAAGATGTATGAACATAGACCCCAAGATCTCTCTGCTCCTCCACATTGCCAAGAACCCTACTGTTAACCCTGTATTCTGCATTCATATTTGTCCTTCCAAAATGGACAACCTCACACTTTTCAGGGTTAAACTCCATCTGCCACTTCTCAGCCCAGCTCTGCATCCTATCTATGTCTCTTTGCAGCCGACAACAGCCCTCCTCACTATCCACAACTCCACCAATCTTCGTATCGTCTGCAAATTTACTGACCCACCCTTCAACTCCCTCATCCAAGTCATTAATGAAAATCACAAACAGCAGAGGACCCAGAACTGATCCCTGCGGTACGCCACTGGTAACTGGGATCCAGGCTGAATATTTGCCATCCACTACCACTCTCTGACTTCTATCAGTTAGCCAGTTCGTTATCCAACTGGCCAAATTTCCCACTATCCCGTGCCTTCTTACTTTCTGCATAAGCCTACCATGGGGAACCTCATCAAATGCCTTACTAAAATCCATGTACACCACATCCACTGCTTTACCTTCATCCATGTGCTTGGCCACCTCTTCAAAATAATTCAATAAGACTTGTGAGGCAAGACCTACCTCTCTCAAATTCGTGCTGACTATCCCTAATCAAGCAGTGTCTTTCCAGATGCTCAGAAACCCTATCCCTCAGTATCCTTTCCATTACTTTGCCTACCACCGAAGTACGACTAACTGGCCTGTAATTCCCAAGGTTATCCCTATTCCCTTTTTTGAACAGGGGCACGACATTCGCCACTCTCCAATCCCCTGGTACCATCCCTGTTGACAGTGAGGACGAAAAGATCATTGCCAACGGCTCTGCAATTTCATCTCTTGCTTCCCATAGAATCCTTGGATATATCCCGTCAGGCCCGGGGGACTTGTCTATCCTCAAGTTTTTCAAAATGCCCAACACATCTTCCTTCCTAATAAGTATCTCCTCGAGCCTACCAGTCTGTTTCACACTGTCCTGTCAAACAATATGGCCCCTCTCATTTGTAAATACTGAAGAAAAGTACTCGTTCAAGACCTCTCCTATCTCTTCAGACTCAATACACAATCTCCCGCTACTGTCCTTGATCGGACCCACCCTCGCTCTAGTCATTCTCATATTTCTCACATATGTAAAAGGCTTTGGGGTTTTCCTTGATTCTACCCGCCAAAGATTTTTAATGCCCTCTCTTAGCTCTCCTAATCCCTTTCTTCAGTTCCCTCCTGGCTATCTTGTATCCCTCCAGCGCCCTGTCTGAACCTTGTTTCCTCAGCCTTACATAAGTATCCTTCTTGAAGAATAAAGGGATTAAGGGTTATGGTGTTCGGGCCGGAAAGTGGAGCGGAGTCCACAAAAGATTAACCATGATCTCATTGAATGGTGGAGCAGGCTCGAGGGGCCAGGTGGCCTACTCCTGCTTCTAGTTCTTATGTTCTTCCTCTTAACAAGACATTCAACCTCTCTTGTCAACCATGGTTCCCTCACTTGACCATCTCTTCCCTGCCTGACAGGGCCATACATATCAAGGACATAGTATCTGTTCCTTGAACAAGTTCCACATTTCAATTGTGTCCTTCTCTGACAGCCTATGTTCCCAACTTATGCACTTCAGTTCTTGTCTGACAGCATCGTATTTACCCTTCCCCCAATTGTAAACCTTGCCCTGTTGCACGCAGCTATCCCTCTCCATTACTAAAGTGAAAGTCACAGAATTGTGGTCACTATCTCCAAAATGCTCCTCCACTAAAAAATCTATCACTTGCCCTGGTTCATTACCAAGTACCAAATCCAATATGGCCTCCCCTCTGGTCGGACAATCTACATACTGTGTTAGAAAAGCTTCCTGGACACACGGCACAAACACCACCCCATCCAAACTATTTGATCTAAAGAGTTTCCACTCAATATTTGGGAAGTTGAAGTCACCCATGACTACTACCCTATGACTTCTGCACCTTTCCAAAATCTGTTTCCCAATCTGTTCCTCCACATCTCTGCTGCTATTGGGGGGCCTATAGAAAGCACCCAACAAAGTGACTGCTGCTTTCCTATTTCTGACTACAACCCATACTACCTCAGTAAGCCGATCCTCCTCGAACTGCCTTTCTGCATCTGTTATACTACCTCTAATTAACAATGCAACCCCCCCCCCCCCCCCCACACCTCTTTTACCAACCTCCCTAAACTTATTGAAACATCTATAACCAGGAACCTCCATCAACCATTTCTGCCCCTCTTCTATCCAAGTTTCCGTGATGGCCACCACATCGTAGTCCCAAGTACCGATCCATGCCTTAAGTTCACCCACCTTATTCCTGATGCTTCTTGCGTTGAAATATACACACTTCAACCCATCTCCGTGCCTGCAAGTACTCTCCTTTGTCAGTGTTCCCTTCCTCACTGCCTCACTACACATTTTGGCGTCCTGAATATCGGCTACCTTAGTTGCTGGACTACAAGTCCGGTTCCCATTCCCCTGCCAAATTAGTTTAAACCCTTCCGAAGAGTACTAGAAAACCTCCCTCCCAGGATATTGGTGCCCCTCTAGTTCGGATGCAACTCGTCCTGCTTGTACAGGACCCACCTTTCCCAGAATGCGCTCCAATTATCCAAATACCTGAAGCTCTCCCTCCTACACCATTCCTGCAGCCACGTGTTCAGCTGCACTCTCTCCCTATTCCTAGCCTCGCTATCACGTGGCACCGGCAACAAACCAGAGATGACAACTTTGTCTGTCCTGGCTTTTAACTTCCAGCTAACTCTACATCCACACGCCTTTTCCTACCTACGTCATTGGTACCAATGTGCACCACAACTTCTGGCTGCTCCCCCTCCCCCTTAAGGATCCTGAAGACACGGTCCGAGACATCCCTGGCCCTGGCACCCGGGAGGCAACATACCTTCCGGGAGTCTCACTCGTGACCACAGAATCTCCTATCTATTCCCCTAATCATTGAGTCTCCTATCACTATTGCTTTTCTATTCTCCCCCCTTCCCTTCTGAGAGCCTGACTCAGTGACAGAGACCTGGCCGCTAGGCCCCCCCCCCCAAACAGCATCCAAAACGGTATACTTCTTTTGAAGGGGAACGGCCATGAGGGATCCCTGCATTGTCTGCCCGTTAGTTTTCTTTCCCCTGACTGTAACCCCGCTGCTCTTGTCCTGTACCTTGGGTGTGGTTACCTCCCTGTAACTCTTGTCTATTATCACCTATGCCTCCCGGATGATCCAAAGTTCATCCAGCTCCAGCTCCAATTCCCTAACACGGTCTCTGAGGAGCTGGAATTGGGTGCACTTACAGCAGGTATAGTCAGCAGGGACACCGGTGGTATCCCTCACCACCCATTTCCTACAGGAGGAGCATGCAACTGCCCTAGCCTCCATCCCTCTTACCTTACAGAATATAGCTGCACTGTGGACCAACTGGAACTCCGCCCTCCGACTCTGCTTCCAGTCAGCTGCACTCTCTGTAAACTCCCGGCTCCCTTCTCGCTCTTTGAGGAAATGTAGGAAATGAAATGAAAGGAGCACCTTGCTCCCTCCTCACCTAACTCCCTCAGTCATCAAACTCTCACTATAGCACTCATATGCACCCGAATTCAGCACTCCGTGCTAACAAAGTCTGCACTGTAGCTGGCTCACCTTTATACTGTGACTCTAGCCTCTGAAAACTGGCCTAATCCAATTAACTAATTAACGAGCTCTAGCTGCAAGTAGCTACAAGTTGAACCTTTGTTTAAAGCTGATTGAAAATATACCTTCTAAACCAACAGCAACTTTTAAGTTAATTAACTGAATAAAAGAAAGACTAGACTTTAGATAAAAATGAACCCTTAATATCCCTCAGTCACCAAACTTTCACTATAGCACTCAAATGCACCCAAATTCAGCACTCGGTGCTAACAAAGTCTGCACTGTAGCTGGCTCACCTTTATGCTGTGACTAGCCTCTGAAAACTGGCCTAATCCAATTAACTAATTAACAAGCTCTAGCTGCAAGTAGCTACAAGTAGAACCTTTGTTTAAAGCTGATTGAAAATTCACCACCTTCTCAACCAAACAGCAACGTTTACGTTAATTAGCAAAATAAAAGAAAGATTAGACTTTAGATAAAAATTAAAAATAAACCCTTAAATCCCTCAGTCACCAAACTCTCTTTTAGGGAACAAAATCTGCAGCCCTTACCTGGTCTATCCTACAGGTGGTTGACTCTTAAATGTCTTTGAAACAACAAGCCATTCAGTTGTTTCAAACCACTGTGAAGCCTACCGCCCAGAGGGACAAGGGCCGCAGATGCATGGGAATCACCACCACCTGCACATTCCCTTCCAAGCCACACTCCATCCTGACTTGGAATTATATTGCCGTTCATTCACTGTTGCTGGGTCAAAATCCAGGAACTCCCTCCCTAAAAACACTGTCAGTGTACCCACACCACATGGACTGCAGTGGACTTGCCACCACCTTCTTGAGGGCAATTAGGGATGGGCAATAAATGCTGTTCTAGCCAGTGAAGCCCACATCCTGTGAGCAATAAATACTGCAGGTATTTTAGTGGAAAAATTTAAGTTTCAGTAATCAGAACAATTGGAGACTTGGATCACTAATATAATGATAAAGGTGAATTTTAAAATACTTTAAATCGCTAACCTCCTCCAGTCCTCCTGTGCTCCTCCAGTTCTGACCTCTTGCACGAGTGTAAACGTCCTCTCGGCATTTACCCTGTCAATCTCCCTCAGAATCTTGTATGTTTCAGTGAGCTCACTTCAGATTCTTCCGACTGCCAATGAGCTTTGGCTGAACTTTTTCTCATGACAGCTTCTTCATACCAGGAATCAACCCAGTGAACCTTCTCGCAACTATGCAATATATTGCTTCTTAAATAAGGAGACACATACTGTACGCAGTATTCTAGGTGTGGTCTCGCCTGTACAACTGAAGCAAGACTTCCCTAATTTGATACTCCCATCCTCCTAGCCATCATTCCATTTACATTCCAAATTACTTGTACCCCACAGTCATTCATCTACGAGGACACTCGAATTCCTCTGTACTCTAGCATTCTGTAGCCTCTGTTCATTTAAATAATATTTTGTTTTTCCTGTTCTTATCGAAGTGGAATCTGAAGAAAGATCTTTGATCTGAAACATTAACCCTGTTTCTCTCTCCACAAATGCTGCCTGAGTATTTCCAGATACTTCTGTTTTTATTTCAGATTTCCAGCTTCTCCAGGTTTTGCTTTTCTTTTGATGTGAGTTTGTCCTATAAAATTTTCAATATTGTACAAGCCAGGCCAAAGGTTAAAAAGATTTAACAACACTGGATTCAAAGATATGGTTGAATGAAATATCAGCAACTTAATGTTTTTAAGAAGCCACACAAGGACACCTCTCCTGAATGGTCTGGCCCTAATTTTTAGACTATGCCCCCTAGTTTTAGAATCTACAACCAGTGGAAATAGTTTATCTTTATTTAGCAAGGCTAAATCACTGGCTTTGAAAGCAGACCAAGGCAGGCCAGCAGCACGGTTCAATTCCTGTACCAGCCTCCCCGAACAGGCGCCGGAATGTGGCGACTAGGGGCTTTTCACAGTAACTTAATTTGAAGCCTACTTGTGACAATAAGTGATTTTCATTCATTTTCATTTCATGATATCATTCTTCAGGTGAATAGGGATCTTGGAGATAATATTGTAAAATATGTTGGTGGTAGAATGCCACATGGCAGATATCAAGGTGTTGATTTTAACTTTCTTAAGGGTTCTGTGTGGCCACAGGTGCCCCTTTGCTGAAGCGTGACGAACTTGATGTTTCTGTGAAACCTCACAAATTTCATGTGCTTGAGAATTGGGGGCGGCATGGTGGCACAGTGGGTTAGCCCTGCTGCCTCACGCCGCCAAGGTCCCAGGTTCGATCCTGGCTCTGGGTCACTGTCCATGTGGAGTTTGCACATTCTCCCCCTGTGTTTGCGTTGGTTTCGCCCACACTAAATTGTCTCTTTCATTGGAAAAAATGAATTGGGCACTCTAAATTTAGTTTTTAAAAAAAGAATTGGAAGAAGACAATTCAGCCGATTGACTCCGCAAACTTCTTTCTTTTAGTCCTGCTGACTGTGTCCAAAGGTGGGAGAGAAAACCTTGAAGCACAGAAGGTGGCCAGTTCACCCATCATGAATGTACCAGCTCTTTGGAAGAGCAAATCCCACAGCCGTGCAACTCTTTCCTTTTTTCAATGATATATCCAAGACCCTTTGGAGACTTGGGTACCCAGATCTTTGAAAGATAAGAATGTTGTCAACTTTGTGAAATAATTTCCTTTACCCAACATTGAGCACCACATATCTTTGGCCCATCAGCATCTGTAGCAAGAAACCGAGCTAACGTTTCAAATCTAAATGATCCTTCTACAGACCTGCTGCCAGAACAGCTGAGTTTATCCAGCATTTTCTATTTTAATTTCAGATTTTCAGAATCCACAGTATTTTTGCTATTACTTAGTAATGGCCAACAGGTTTGTGTGGCTTGGTGGAGTCAGGCTTTCTTGCCTTTTTTTTTTAAAGAGGGTGATCTCAAACATGTTGGATGATTGCCCGAGTGGTTTGAATGTTGCTTGGATACATGATAGCTACCAACGTGTAGTAATAGGCTGTAAAGCATTGGTATGTTGTCTTCTGTGCATAAAATGAAGCCTCTTTGCATAGGAAGCATATAGCTGCCAAAACGATTGGGCAGCACCGTAGCATAGTGGTTAGCACAGTTGCTTCACAGCTCCAGGATCTTGGGTTCGATTCCCGGCTTGGGTCACTGTCTGTGCGGAGTTTGCATGTTCTCCCCGTGTCTGCAGGGTTTCCTCCGGGTGCTCCGGTTTCCTCCCACAGTCCAAAGATGTGCGGGTTAGGTGGATTGGCCATAATAAATTGCCCTTCGTGTCCAAAAAATATTAAGTGGGGTTACTGGGTTACGGGAATAGGGTAGATACGTGGGCTTCAGTTGGGTGCTCTTTGTAAGGGCCGGTGCTGACTCGATGGGCCGAATGGCCTCCCTCTGCACTGTAAATTCTATGACTTTCTCTTTGCAGAGGGTCATTGCACTATTTGCCAGATCATGTAGTGGCTGCAGATTTGCTGCAAGTTGGGAAAGTTGCTGAAAGAGGCCACCGGCTACACTTTGGGATGTCCGATGATGTCGATGTCTCTAGGTCAGAGGTTCCCAACTGTGGGGTGTGTGTGTGCGTGCGTGTGCTAGACCAGATGTCCTTCCCCAAAGGACATTGGCAGAAGGAGTAGCAAGTCTAGATTGCTAATCTGGAATTAATTTTCTCATCCTGGTCAGAGGGTTGTGACTGGGTTAGCAAGGGTTCCAGATCATTAATCGGTAACCCCACTGGAAAATACATGTGATAATAGGATCCAACCCATTAATTGTTTGTGGTCAAACAATCCAGCAGTGCTCACTTCAGTTTATGCAGCTGGCCATGCTAACAAAGTATTGCAGGGAAACAGGCACCCATGGGACAGTATCTAAGTATATACTGTGGACGCTGGAAGTCTGAAATAAAAGCAGAAATTGCTGGATAAACTCAGTGGGTCTGGCCACATCTGTGGACAGAAAAACAGTTAACACTTCAAGTCCGTGTGACTTCCTCAGAGCAGAAGAGGGGTAGAAATGCGATGGATTATATAGTTGGAGAGGGAGGTGGGGAGCAGAATAGAGGGCCGACGATAGGTCGGAGCTCAGGAGACATTGACAAAGATGTCATGGACAGAAGACAAAGCGAGTGTTGATGGTAGCTTAAGGATTAAAGAAGGTGCTGGTAGTGACATAAAAGGTAAGATAGCATGTGTTCACAGGAGAACCCAGGTCAGTGCTCAATGAAGGCAAAACTAAAGACGAAGTAACAGCTGGTGGGATCACGATGGAGGAGAAAGTTCATAGTCTAAAGGTGCTGAACCCATGAGTCCAGAACGCTGTAACATGCCGAGTAGGAAGATGAGGTGCTGTTCCTCCAGTTGCGTTGGGCTTCGCTGAAGCATTGCAGTAAGCCAAGGAGGGACATGTAGTCATGAGAGCGAGATGATCAGTTGAAGTGGCAAGTGACAGGGAGGTTGAGGTAGTGCTTGCAGACTGAGCGAAGGTGTTCCATGAAGCGGTCACCCAGTCTGCATTTAGTTTCTCCAACGTAGAGGAGACCGCGTCGGGAGCATTGAATACAGTAGACCATATTCAAGGAGGTGCAAGTGAAATGCTGCTTCACCTGAAGGGAGTGTTTGGGGCCATTGGAGAGTGAGGAGCAAGAAAGTAAAATGTAAGGCGTTGTACTTTCTGCGATTTGTATGGGAAGGTATGATGGGTTGGGGGTGATGGAGGAGTGGACCAGGGTTTCATTAAGGAGGTGGTCCCTGCAGAATGCCGACAGGGGGGCGTGAGGGGAAAATGGTTTCATGGTGGCATCATGCTGGAATTGGCGGAAACGGCTGAGGGCGATCCTTTGAATGCGGAGGCTAGTGGGGTGAAAAGTGAGGACAAGAGTGACCCTGTCATGCTTCCGGGAGGGAAGGAAGGGAAGGAATGAAGGCAGAGACGCAGGAAATGGGTTGGATCCAGTTGAGTGCCTTGTCAACCATAGTGGGGGGGGACCTTGGTTGAGGAGAAAGGCAGACATGTATGTCACTGCTGAAGAGAGGCAAATGAAAGAGGAGAGGACTACAGCTAATGATGACCTACTCCTCCTAATTCATATATTCCATAGGCCGCAAAGCTCTATGTCTCTAACAAAGTAGTTTTCATCTTTAAATGTGGTCACAGAGGGGGGTAGCAAATGCAGCCACTCAGAAGGCATGGTGCGGTGAAGACCAGAAAGGTTGGATTTAGTGATCTTGTTTGAGGGATCTGTGCTGCCCATAGGCTGTTGGTGAGAACCCACACCACCCCCTGCTGTCCTTCAAATGGTAACCATGGAATATTTTCTGTTGCATTTAAAAGGACAGACAGGGCCTGGGTTTAACGTCTTATTCTCAAGTACGGAAAGTGCGAAAATGCAGAACTCCATCTTCGACAAGGCAGCGCTCCCTCAGGCTCGCCCTTCGATGGTACAGCACCCCCTCAGTACTGACCACTCTGATAGTGGAGCACTCCCTCAGCACTGACCTCTCTGACAGTGCAGCACTCCCTCAGCACTGATCTCTCTGACGGTGCAGCGCTCCCTCAGTACTGACCCTCTGACAGTGGAGCGCTCCCCCAGTACCTACCCTCTGACAGTGAGTGCTCCCTCAATACTGACACTCTGACAGTGCAGCGCTCCCTCAGTACTGACCCTCCGAAGGTGCAGCGCTCCCTTAGTACTGACCCTCTGACAGTGCAGTGCTCCCTCAGTACTGACCCTCTGACAGTGCAGTGCTCCCTCAGTACTGACTCTCTGACAGTGCAGCGCTCCCTCAGTACTGACCCTCTGACAGCGCAGCGTTCCCTCAGTACTAACCCTCTGACAGTGCAACGTCCCCTCAGTACTGACCCTTTGACAGTGCGGCGCTCTCTCAGTAGTGACCCTCTGACAGTGCAGCACTCCCTCAGCACCATATCACTGACATTGCAGCGCTCCATCAGTCCTGAACAGTCAGTGAAGCCCTTCATCAGTACTGACCCTCTGGCCGTACAACATACCTTGGTGCAGTGCTCCCTCAGTGCTGGCTCTCCCAACAGTGCAGTGCTGAGGGGATGCTGCCGTGTCGGAGGGTCAGTGCTAAGGGAGTGCTGTAGCTCGAAAGGGGATAAATCAACCATGGTTCATTAAGGAAGTGGACAGTAGTATTAATCTGAAAGTAACCTAGCAAGTAATATAAAAACAGACTATAAGAGTTTTAAAAAATATATATAAAAAGGAAGCGAGAGGCCAAAGTGAACATAGGCCCTTTGGAGAATGAGACTGGGAAATAATAATGGGGAACCAGGAAGTGGCAGAGGAGTTAAACAAATACTTTGCATTCGTCTTCATGATGGAAGATGCTAATAACATTCCAAAAATAGATAATCAAGGGACAGAAATGGGGGAGGAAATAAATACAATATTAATCATTGGAGATTGGGGGGGGGGCGGCAGTAAAAGTACTTGGGAAGCTAATGCTGCTAAACATCGCTAATTCCCCAGGACCTGTTGGGTTGCATCCTAGGATATTAAAGGAAGTAGCTACGAGTTAGTGAATGCACTGGTAGTAATCGTAAAAGAATCCCCAAATTCTGAAAAAGTCCCAGAGGTTTGGACAATTACAAATGTAGTACCTTTATTCATAAAAGGAGGGAGACAGAAAACAAGTAACTACAGGCCAGATGGCTTTGGCATTGGCAAAATGTTAGCGTCCATTATAAAAGGTGTAATAGCAGATAATTTAGAAATGCATAATATAGTCCAGCAGAGTCAGAATGGCTTCATGAAGGGGAAATCATGCCTGACAAATTAATTTATATTCTTTTTCAGGTGGTTATGAGTAGGGTAGATGAAGGGGAACCAGTAGATGTAATACTCTTGGATTTCCAAAAAGTGTTCGACAAGGCACCACACAAGGGGCAGCACGGTGGCGCAGTGGTTAGCACTGCTGCCTCACGGCACTGCGGTCCCAGGTTCGATCCCAGCTCTGGGTCACTGTCCGTTTGAAATTTGCACATTCTCCCCGTTTTTGCGTGGGTTTCGCCCCCACAACTCAAAAGATGTGCAGGGTAGGTGGATTGGCCACGCTAAATTGTCCCTTAATTGGAAAATATGAATTGGGTACTCGAAAATTTTTTTTTAAAAAAGGCACCACACAAAAGACTACTTAATAAGATAAGAGCTGTGATGTTAGGGGTTATATGTTGGCATGGATAGAGGATTGGCTAACTGATAGAAGACTGAGAGTTGAGACAGGAGAAGCATTTTTAGGATGGCAAATTGTAACCAGTGGAGTGCCACAGGGATCTGTGCTGGGGCCACAATTACTCATGATATAAATGAGTTGGACGAGGGAAGCAAATGTACTATTGCCAAGTTTGCGGATGACACAAAAATAGGTGGGAAGGCAAGTGGTGAGGATGACACAAATAATCTACGGAGGGATATAGGCAGGTTAGGTGAGTGGGCATAAACTTGGCAGATGGATTATAATAAAGGAAAATGTGAACTTATGCACTTTGGTAGGAAGAATAAAGGAGCTGAACGTTATTTGAATTGAGAAAGACGGCAGAACAGAGGGTTTTGGGGGTCTCGTGCATAAATCACAAAAAGCTAGCATGCAAGTTAGCAGGTAATTGGGGAGGCAAATGGAATGTTGGCCTTTATTTCAAAGGGAATGGAGAATAAAAATAGGGAAGCCTTGCTAAAACTATACAAGGCACGAGTTAGACCACACCTGAAATAGTGTGAACATTGTTGGTTCCTTTATCTAAGGAAAGATATGCTGGCATTGGAGCAGTGTAGAGTAGAGTAGGTTCACCAGGTTGACCCCAGATATAGAGGGATTTTCTTGAGAGGTTGAATAGGTTAGGCCTGTTCTCATTGGAGTTTAGAAGAATGAGAGGTGTCATTATTGAGACATACACGATTCTCAGGGAGCTTGATAGGGTAGACGCTGAGAGGATGTTTCCTCTTGTGGGAGAATCTAGGACCAGAGGCTGTAATCTCAGAGTAAGGGGTCACCCATTTAAGACAGAGGTGAGGAGGAATTTCATCTCCGAGGATAGTGAATCTGTGAAATTCTTTGCCACAGAGAGCTGTAGAGGCTGGGTCAGTGAGTATGTTCAAGGCTGAGATAGACAGATTTTTAATGAGTCAGGGAATCGAGGGTTGTGGGATAAGGCGGGAAAGTGGTGTTTTGGATTATATCAGATCAATCATGATCTCATTGAGCAGACATGGTGAGCCGAGTGGCCGACTTCTGCTTTTGTGTCTTATGGTCTAACCCTTAAGTGGGACTTGAACACTGAGGCAAGAGGACTACCAACTGAGCCGCAACTGACAATGAAGTTGCCTATCAGTGCTATTGAAGAAAGCAGCGTTCTGACTTTTTTGATAAATGGAAGATTAGAATTTGAACTATGCTCTCCCGGTTTAAGAGGCTAACATTTGCACAAACCTGTCGATAAGATTGAGCTTTGAGATAAGCGCGTAAAATACAAGGTGAACTTTAATGTCCTTTTAACACTGTATTCTGCGGTTCACGGCTCTTTACAAGAGTCAGGCTAAAAGACACTCCATATCTAGATCTAAGTTTTAAAATCCTGACCACCTTGAATGCCCAGAATAGCAACAAGTTTGCTTGATGAAAACTGTAAATGTTTAGGTTGTGGATTTCCATTTCACTGGGAATATGCTCATTCTGATACCATGCTTGTTTGTGTTGCCACTAGAAGTCACTGTTGAGTAGAAAGGATGTTCGAGACTTATGCTGGCTGAATGTGTCCCTTGTTACGTATTTTGGCTTTTGCAATATAAACTCTCTCTGAGCTTAATTTTCAGCAATTCAATCTCATCCATCCAGTAGTTACCCCACCTCCACACTTCCTTTACCTTGAAAATGCAGGAAAGGTGGACTATTTCACTTGAGTTAAAGTTGTTTACTTTTATTGCCACAGTGTAAGCGACCCAGTACAACATTAACAAACAGCTTCTTAAAGGTTAAGATACACGGGCCCATGAGGAATTGAAAAAGTTAAAATAGTTGACGTCCTTCCATCTACGAAAGATGATGGACATGCAACAAACAAATCCGTTTTAGATGGGGGTGTCTTCATATGGCGCACCCTTGCTGAAGAGGTCGCCGATCTTCGAGAGGAATGTTCTGCCCTGTGTGCTGTACCCGAAGCTACTGAGTGTTGTTGTGGGTTGTTGTTTTTGACGTTGGCATCGGTTGCCAAGCGGCCGTTATGATGGTGTGTGCTAGCCCACAGGAGGCGTCGGCAGAAGGACCTTGGGTGTGCTACCCTCTCCAGTCCTGCTTCGGCCAATGAAGCTGCCTCTGTTTAATGAGTAGGAAGACGTTTGGGAGCTCTGCCTTCGAGTGAACAGCTGCATTTGTGATTTTGCGCATTAAAGTGAAGATGGTTCGGGGTGAGAGATATAGGAGAGATGCCCGAAGCAGGTTCTTTACTCAGAGAGTGGTTAGGGTGTAGAATGGACTGCCTGCTGTGATAGTGGAGTCGGACACTTTAGGAACTTTCAAGCAGTTTTGGATAGGCACATGGAGCACACCAGAATGACAGGGAGTGGGATAGCTTGATCTTGGTTTCGGACAATGCTCGGCACAACATTGAGGGCCGAAGAGCCAGTTCTGTGCTGTACTGTTCTATGTTCAATGGAAGTGGTTGAGCTTTTTTAAAAATAAATTTAGTGTACCCAACTCATTTTTCTTCCAGTTAAGGGGCAATTTAGCGTAACCAATCCACATAACCTGCACATCTTTGGGTTGTGGGGGCGAAACCCACGCAGACACGGGGAGAATGTGCAAACTCCACACGGACAGTGACCCAGAGCCGGGATCGAACCTGGGACCTCGGCGCCGTGAGGCAGCAGAGCTTACCCACTGCGCCACCGTGCTGCCCGAGCTTCTTTTCTTGATAGCTGTTTGTCGTCCATGTTTCACAGCCACACAACAAGATGCTGAGAACAGAGACCTGGTAAACCATCAGCTTGCGCTTGGAATACCACCAGGCAGACTCTTAGACCTTTTTCGTGTTTTGACCGAATGGGGAGACCTTTTGAGAATCTTTGCTCTTGCTGAAAGACCTGCAGTTCTAGCATTTCCTGTGTTGATTCCAGATTTCCAACAGTTTTCTTTTAATCACTATTGGGTTGTTTATCTTTCTGCATACAGTTTCTGCATCTCGAGGCTTATTGCTTTTGATCTTTATTGTAGAGGTTGCGGCTGCAAGTTAGACCTTAATATGTTAATTTTGTTACTTTCCTGCTAGTCATGACAATCCGTTCCCAGTCCTATATAGATAAATAGTGGACTCTAATCATTTCTGTTGGAGAGTCTTGTAAGAAACTGTGAAATACAAGTGAATTGCTTCCCATTCGTGCTCTTTTCTACAGGATTAGAAATGACTTATCAGCTGTGGCTAAGTGGTAGTACTCGCTCACCTGTTGTGTCAGGAAAGTTGCGGATTTAAGTCCCACTTTACAAACTTACTGAACTGGGGTTAGTCTGTGCTTATGAGGGAGCGCAGTGCTGCTCCACTGGCCATGTTGCGTTTAAACTGAGGCCCTGTCTGTTCTTTCAGATGGATCTGAAAGATTCCATGGCACCATGTCGAAGATGAAGAGAGCTTTCCCAATAAACTATACCTGCCATTCGTAGAGTTTGTGGGAGCTTGCTTTATGCAAATTGGCTGCTGTGTTTCCGATAATGTCCCGAAAGACGTGCTTGTTAGGTGAATTGGACATTCTGAATTCGCCCTCCGTGTACCCGAACAGGCGCCGAAGTGTGGCGACTAGGGGCTTTTCACAGTAACTTCATTGCAGAGTTCATGTAAGCCTACTTGTGACACTAAAAAATTATTATTATAATTACTTCACTTCAAAAATGCTTAATTGATAGTGAAGCACTGAGATGATAAAAGGTGATAAACAAATGTAAGTCTTTCTTTGTAAATATTCTGGTTTCCAAGTCATCTTGTGGTGATCTGATTTCCATATGCGATGTCATTACACCCCCGCGAAGTACCTTCGCGTCTGTACTAATTATTTTCTGGGAGGACAGCTGTTCAGGTTAATCATTGTCATTACATATAATAAAATGGTTTGTTTGATGGCAATTTTTCTTAAAGACCTTCCTGTAAAATATGCTTTCAATGATGCACCCATGAATAGGTCTACAAGATTATGAGGGGCGTGGATAGAGTGGATGGGCAGGCACTCTTTCTCAGGGTGGAGGGATCAGACACTATGGGGCATGGGTTTAAGGTCCGTGGGGCAAAGTTTAGAGGAGGCGCGCGAGGCAGGTTTTTTACGCAGAGGGTGGTGAGTGCCTGGAACGCGTTGCCAGGGGAGGTTGTGGAAGCAGATACATTAACGGCGTTCAAAAGGCATCTTGACAAACACATGGATAGGATGGGTATAGAGGGATACAGCACAAGGAAGTGCTGAGGGTTTTGGCCAAGGTTGGTATCATGGCCGGTACAGGCTTGGAGGGCCGAAGGGCCTGCTCCTGTGATGTATTCTTGTTCTTTGGTCAGCTATTGTGAAATGACAGTCTGCAAAATGAATGGGATGCTGCAACTTATTTCAAATGTACGATTAGATTGAAATTACATATGATATGCAGCATGAAAACAGATCATTTGGCCCAATCGGTTGTGCTAGTCTTTACGCTCCAATCAAGCTTCCTTTTTTCTTTCTTCCTCTCTAATCCACCATTGTAATTCCCATCTCCCTCAAATACTTGTCTAACCTCTCCTTAAATGCAGCAATACTATCCACTTCAACCACATCCTGTCTGTGGTCTCCAGTTGTGCTCTTCCCACAAGAGAAACATTGTCTCTGTATCCACCATATCAAGACATTTCTAATTTTAAAGACCACTATGAGATCACTAGTCAGCATTTTCATAGAAAGAATCATAGAAACTCTACGGTGCAGAAGGAGGCCATTTGGCCCATCGAGTCTTCACCGCCCCTCCGAAGGAGCACCGTACCTAGGCCCAATCCCCCACTTTTGGACACTTAAGGGGAAATTTAGCATGGCTAATCCATGCACATCTTTGGACTGCGGGAGGAAACCACAGGAAATTCACCGGAGAGAATGTGCAAACGCCATACAATCACCCAAGGTTGGAATTAAACATGGATCCCTGGTGCTATGATAACCACCCTGGCACCCAAAGAAAGAGAGACCAGCCTTTGAAACCTTTTTTGACATGAATACATATCCATTTCTGGTATCGTCTTTCTAAACCTTCTCTGCATCCTCCCCAATGCCTTTATATCCGCTTTATATGGAGACCGGAACTGCATGCAGTACGTTTTTAAGTGTGGCCTAACCAAGGTTTGATACAGGCTTAGCATAACTTTGCTACTTTTCATTCAATTCTATCCCTCTAGAAATAAAGCATAGTGCTTGGTTTGCTCTTTTTATGGCCTTGCTAAGCAGTGGAGCAACTTTTACTGATTGATGTATTTGTACTCCCCGCTCCCTTTGTTCCTCTACCTTACCAATGAAAGACGTGCACTTTCCATGTAATAAGTGACCTCCCTATTCCTCCTACCAACATATACTGGGCTGGACTCTCCGATCCCCCAGCCGCGAGTTTCTGGGCGGCGCGCTGTTCGCTGGAGGCAGGATTTTCTATCCGCCGCTTGTCAATGGGATTTTCCATTGAAGCTGTCCCACACCGCCGGGGAACCCCTGGGCGCCGCAGGCCAGAACAGGGAATCCCAACGGCCGGAGAAGTCTGGCTACCATCTCATATTTCTATGTGCTGAACTTTATTGAAAATTATTTGTCCAATCTACAAGTTTATTAATGTCCTCTGATTTGTTACAATCCATCTCATTATTGACTCTATTAATCTACCATCCTTTTTCCCACCTCGCTACATTCTGCTTCGAAAACAGCTAGCAATATATTCTACCACTTGTCCCTGACTCCATATTCTCTGACTTAATTAATCTATTATGGGGCACCTTATCGAAGGGCTTTTGAAAATCCAGATAAATGACATTTACTGCTTCATTATCAACCCTCTTACCTCCTCAAAAAACTCTTAATAGTGGTCAAGCAAGGCTTTTCCTTTTAAAATTCATGCTGACTATTCTAATTTCTAGATGTTCTTCTATTTTCTCCTTCAGTAAAGATTTCATTATTTTATCTACCAGCAGTGTTAAACTGAGTGGTCTATAATTCCCTGGACATGTTCTTGTCTCCCTCTTCAAATTAAGGAATTGCATTAGTTGTCTGCCCCACCTCTAACTCTCCAGCTTTATCTAACAAATTATTAAAATGAGTTGTAATGCCCTGCTATCTCTTCCCTAGATTCTTTTAAAATATCTGCATGCAATCCATTGGATGAGAGGCGTTATCCTATTTAGGGCATTTAATACATTTCCTTTATTTCAAATGCATTTACTACATCACTCAATGTCATGTCTACTTGTTTTATCTCCGTGGTAAGTAATGAAACAAAATATTTGTTTAATATTTCTGCCATCTCTCTATTGTCACTTGACTTACCATTCTGTGTATCCCTCGCAGCCTTCCTGTTTGTATAGCGGAACCTAGTCAAATATTTTACTGTTTTGTTTTATTTGTCCTTGATAATTTAATTTCATTGTTCCTTTTTATCTTCCCTCATTATTTTTATGACATCTCTCCTAATCACTTTGTATGTTCTCTTACCATGCAGCCCCCTGTTGCCTTCTTAATGCATGCCTCTTTCCTAATCCTCAAATGTTCCCTCATGTCTTTACTAATCCATGGAGTCCTACTTGGTTTTAGTCATACTTATGTCCTTCTCTATCATATTATGTTGTGGTCATTATTGTCCAGATGGTCCCCTACTTTTGCTTCTCATCTGTTCTGATTCATTCTCATTACGAGATCCAATAGCAAATCTTCCCTTGGTGGGCTGTTTTCATAATGGGTTATTGAGGAGTCCTGTACAGGTTAGAGGAACTCTATTCCTTTTCCGACCTGTTCAGTGCAATTAATAACCAGGATAATTAAAATCCCCATGATTATTATTCTTTTTTTTTAACTCGATTCCTGAATGAGCCTTCATTTTTTTCGTCTGCCTCCCTTCCACTATCAGGTGATCTGTAGACTAAACATAAACAAGGTTATTCTTGAACGCCCGCCTTCTCAACCTTGTCCGTCGACTGAGGTGTGGTGATCCTCCGGTTAAATCACCACCAGTCAGCTCTCCCCCTCAAAGGGGAAAACAGCCTCTGGTCATCCGGGACTACGGTGACTTGGCGAGATTAAACGCCCAAGAGTGATTGATTACCTTTTACTTTGATCAATATGGATTTTACTTTTGTCTTGCTGATAGCCATGTCTCATTTTTCTATGGCCATTATGTTATCCTGTCTAAGTACAGCTACCACACTTCCCAATTTTCCTCTTTCTTTCCTAAGTATGTAAATTCTTGGATCTGAATTTTCTATAGCCATGTTTTGGTAACCCATACTGTGTGCCGGTCAGCCCAACGGAAGGTTACCTCCAACTCCCCTGTACCATTACGGTCACCGTATGCATTGTTGTACAGAGATTATGTTTAACCATCTTTTTAGACCCCTATTCTATTCAAAAATACCCTCCTTTACTTTATTATGTTTTCCTAACTTGTTCTGTTTACATTTAGGCTGCTTACATTTCTTGTAAGATCCCTCTCCCCACCCAGGTACTAGTTTAATACCTTCTTCCACTTGCCTATTTACCCTTTCCACCAGAACACTGATCCCGTCCCGAGTCGGGTGGACCTGTCCCATCGCTACAGCTCCTTCCTTTTCCAGAACTGGTGCCAGTTTCACGTGAAAAGGAACCCCTATTTCCCCTCCCAGCCCTTTAGCCACTTGTAAATTCTCCTGATCTGTCCAATCTAATACCATTTTGCACATGGCTTGGGCAATAATTCCGAGATTATTACCCGTCTCCCTGTTCCCAGTTGCGTTCCAATATGGAATGTGACGGCTTGATTTTCTCCCTATTACGATCCCGGACCAGACACCAATATTTACTAGGATACTGGATCGGAATCCCCAATCGCTTTTCTAATTTGTGAAACTGTAGGGAAAGGATACTTTGCTTCAGGAGTGATTCCACGCATAAATAGGAATTATGGTGTATTAATACAAACTATTATTAACGCTGTATCAAACTACCTTTACCAACATTGAAATACAGCTTAGAATTACCAGTTAAACAATAGAGAGAGAGAGACAGACAGACAGCCAGCCAGAGAGACAGAGACAGAACGGTGCTTGCCTGAGGTCTCCAAGGCGAAGGGGGATACATCCCAGGGCTTCGGTAGACAAGCCGAGTGCATATTAGAGTAAGACACGCTATCTCGCTCTAATATGAAGCTTTGTTATATAATGATCCTCCCCATGGGTGGGATTCAGATTCTGATGTCTCGTGAGATGTGGTTAGATCTCGCTAGGCATGGCGAGCTGGTTAGATCCCAGAAGAGGGCTCTCCCGGCATCTACCGACCGCGCCACCGTTCGGGAGCAACACAGCCAGTAGATTGTGCCGAAAGGGGCAGCACGGTAGCATTGTGGATAGCACAAACGCTTCACAGCTCCAGGGTCCCAGGTTTGATTCCGGCTTGGGTCACTGTCTGTGCGGAGTCTGCATATCCTCCCCGTGTGTGCTCCGGTTTCCTCCGGGTGCTCCGGTTTCCTCCCACACTCCAAAGATGTGCGGGTTAGGTGGATTGGCCATGCTAAATTGCCCATAGTGTCCAAAATTGCCCTTAGTGTAGGGTGGGGTTACTGGGTTATGGGGATAGGGTGGAGGTGTGGACCTTTGGTAGGGTGCTCTTTCCAAGAGCCAGTGCAGACTCGATGGGCCGAATGGCCTCCTTCTGCACTGTAAATTCTATGATAATCTATGATAATCTATGCCTTATTACTCCCCAGAAATAATGATAAAAACGCATTAGGCCTCTCCTTAAACATTTTTGTTTTATAAATTTAGTATACCCAATTCATTTTTTCCATGTAAGGGGCAATTTAGCGTGACCAATCCACCTACCCTGCACATCTTTGGGTTGTGGGGGCAAAACCCACCCAAACACGGGGAGAATGTGCAAACTCCACACGGACAGTGATCCAGAGGATGGAACCTTGGACCTCGGCGCCGTGACGCTGCAGGGGTAACCCACTGCGCCACCATGCTGTCCCGCCTCTTTTTAAACATAAGCATGGGTTAAATAACGATGATCTCACTTTTACGAGATCTTAATTGCACCTTCTGCAGCCAGTGTCCACCTTTTAAACCAGGAATTTAAAAAATATATTACCGCAGCAGATATATACACACCCTAATCCAGGATTTAAAACCATCTGTTTGTCAAAGGTAATAAATTGAAAATGTTGTAAGGTAGAAATAAAAACAGAAAATGGTGGAAAAACACCATTTAGTCAGTAGGTCAGGTCAGTAGGCATGAGAAAAAGGACACGCCACAGTGTGGACTGATCTTCTAGAATTTTCAACACTTGTCTACCTTAAAAAAAAATCATAATTGACCCTGATTGAAAGGTCACAGTTGGTAATTTTATACTAGTTGTGAATTTTATCTTCACTTGCTATTCTTCTTGGCATAATGGCTTAATGATATCCATCTGGCAAATACAAAAGCCAGCACAGCTTTTTTATGATTCAGAATAGTCTGAACATGACAGCTAGTGCAATCGCCTGGAGGAGACTTAACCCATTCACTGAAAAACGGTGATAAGGTAGATTCTCTCTGAATACAACTTCATTCTGTTTTTGTGATGAGAAAATTCACCCTCCGTATTATTTTGCATCCAAAGTTGTTTTTTGCTACTGTTGCAAAAAGGTTGATTCACAAAATATTTCTCAGCCAGGGTATTTTATAGTGAGGGCATTATTATCAAATAGTTTATGGTGAATCTTTTTTTGGTGTATATTGTCATTTTTATTGTTGTGACTAACTGCTTTAACAATTTTTGTCACTGATCACAAAATATGGTGGCTCTTTTTAATGTTAAAAAATACAAGTCAGTGTAGTCCTGTCTCATTCAGCCAAAAACTCCTGGTTAAGGATGAATCTAGTGGTTAAAAATTGCAAAGATATTGTTCTGAGTCCTAGTAGTAATATTGATATGGTAATACTGAAACTAACTGATCTGTTGTGATTTCCACGGTTAGTTTGTGCCACATTTTGGGTTACAGAATATTTTCCCTTTTTAAATTATTTTGGAATGGGTTTGTGGATTTTAAAAAGTGATATTGTACTTGTTCAAAATGGCAAAGGCTGGAGCTGCTGAAATTGAAGCATGTATTTGTTCGTGGATCAGGCATTAAGGCGCAAGAGACCATTTTGTGGAATGCTGCAACTTGGTGTGCTTCAAACTGAGGTCAATCCACTCTTGTTATCACAATAGTTCCTGTTGTGTTTAAGAATAGCAGGAGATGGCTTTGCCTTAACCTGTACACTGTGAGGGAGAGAAGAGGGAGCTTGTTATTGACTAGTTTATAGGTGAATCACTGAACAGGGACAGAAATTAGAGTTGCACTTACTAAGGACACAGAACGAAAAGCAAAAGGGAAAATATGATAAATATTAGCCATGTCTCATAACTGTGAGTGTATAACAGCCCCTAACTCGATAGACCCGAACATTTCTGACTGCCATTTTTAATGGTTTGTTCACACTAGAGCCTATTAAGCTGATTTGAATTCTTTTTTTAAAAAGAAATTTAGAGTACCCAGTTATTTTTTTCCAATTGAGGGGCAATTTAGCGTGGCCAATCCACCTACCCTGCCCATCTTTGGTTTGTGGGAGTGAAACCCACATAGACATTGAGGAAAATGTGGGCGGCATGGTAGCACAGTGGTTAGCACTAGGGTCCCAGGTTCAATTCCCAGCTTGGGTCACTGCCTGTGCGGAGTCTGTACATTTTCCCCGTGTCTGCGTGGGTTTCCTCCGAATGCTCCGGTTTCTTCCCACAAGTACCGAAAGACGTGCTGTTAGGTAATTTGGACATTCTGAATTCCGCCTCCGTGTACCCGAACGGGCGCCGGAGTGTGGCAACTAGGGGCTTTTCACAGTAACTTCACGCATAATGCTCACCTACTTGTGATAATAAAAATTATTATTATGTGCAAACTCCACAGATACAGTGGGCCGGGATCGAACCTGGGTCCTCAGCTGCACAGGCAGCAGTGCTAATCACCGTGCCGCCCCAAGCTGATTTGAATTCTAGTTTTGCAAATAGTGAACCATATCTAGATATGGCTCTCAAAGTGACTTGAAATTTTGTCTACGGTTTATTCGTAACAATAACTTACTTCAGTTTTTCAGTGAACTTATTCAGAGAAAAGTTGAACAGTTCAGGACGTTTTGAAGATCTATCGCTGGTGAAAATCAGCTGATCTCAACGAAGGCATCTGCTAAGATGCGAACGTCAGTCTCCTCGCTCCTTAGTTAAGGAGGACAGCATCACCCAAAGTACTTGATTTTCATGTTCACTCAATAACCACTGCTGGAAGTGCCCACCAACATTTTCATTCGGAATGGATCAAGTTTGGTCATGTTCTCAGCCTCCATCCTCCCCAACATGTTAAACACCCTAACTTAGGGCTCTTTCAAGCATAACAGGAACTTGAACTGGTGCATGTCTTACCTCTAAAACCAAACTGCGGTTCACAGGAAAAATAAGAATACTGCAAATAAGGGGGGAAAACAGGAGAGGATTGTGAGGAAATGAAGTAATTACTGGATTAACATATTGTCCCTTCATGCTCAGAATGTGGGTGTGAACTCAGCCCAGAATAATAGGGTGAAAGTCTTATCGCTTTGACTACTGAATGGGTCATATTTGAAATGAGATTGGGATCATCTCAAACACTTAAATTGACTATGAATTGGAATTCTGACTAGCTGATACCAACAGGAAAAGTACAATATTCAATTCCCTTGTCTGAGGTTGGACTGAGTGTTGCTTTTAACGAGTAGCTTCATCATTCGCCCACATGTGACAGCTTAGCCTTTGGCTGATTGAGAGTAAGGGTATTTGAGGACCAGGATCTCAAACATGAGACTGCGGTTTACTGGACAGTAGTGATCTTCGTGCTTCAAAGGCCAAGGCAACCAAATCAGCAACGTGAAAGCACTGGAGAAGTACCATCAGCGGTGCTTTTGCAAGATTCTCCAAATCCAGTGGCAAGATAGGCAGTCCCAACAGCAGCGTCCTCTCCCAAGCCAGCAAATCCAGTACTGGATCACTAATCACTTAAAACCAGCTCTACAGGACAGGACATGCCTGAACTCAAAGCATCCCTGAAGAGATCAAACATCCTTACCCATTTGGGAATCCCCTGCATTCTGAACGACCAAATTGGAAAAGGTTATTCTGGAAGGCACCAAACGTTCATCGGGAGCACGTTGAAGTCAAGTCAAAGCATCAGAAAGAGCGCACAAATCTCCAAACACCTCATCTGCCATCCCTTCAAGCATCACCATCCCCACCTGTCAGTCTTCGGGTCATGTATTAGGCTCGTCAGATCTATCAAGTTGGAGTGAAAGCAAATGATCCTCGATCCCATGTGGGGCTGTCTGTGAAGAGGAAGAATTCATGGTAGGCCACACTACCTGATGCTCAACAGGTGCTCAAAAATAGGAAACTGTTCCTTCCTCTAGTTGTTAACTAGAGCACCAACATTCAGCTAAAGTTATAATAATAATCGCTTATTGTCACAAGTAGGCTTCAATGAAGTTACTGTGAAAAGCCCCTAGTCACCACATTCTGACGCCTGCTCGGGGAGGCCGGTACGGGAATTGAACCCACGCTGCTGGCATTGTTCTGCATTACAAGCCAGCTGTTTACCCCACTGTGCTAAACCAGCCCCATAAAGTTGATAATTATTGCAGGAATTAAGGAATGTATAGACTCTTATAGAGAAACTGTTATGCAATTTATTGCTTTTTGAAAAATTAAATTCATTTTTAACTTCATACCTTTTGAAGGATTTAACTTATTAATTAATTCACGCATGTTTTTTTATATTTAAAATTGCTTCTATGTCTGCACTCCAGATTAATTCCGTTTGTGAAGCACTTTGAAATGCTTCAACAGTATACTATAAAAATATAAGCATTAAGATAGAAAAGCAAATGTGAATAACTGACATTCCATACAAGGATTGTTGATTGCTAATGGATCCAGCAGAACTGCTTGGAGGGACCTGTTGTGACATTAGTCGAAAGTTGTTTAATCTGGTTCACACATGTTTTCCACATAATTTGAGATGCAGGATGTTCTGTCCTGTAAACAGGTTGTTAGTCCCGTCATGCTCAGTTTAAATTTGTTTATATTTTCACTGATCAGACATTCAGCAGTCTGAGGTCAGTCCTAGTTTTTTTCCCAGAGAAAAAGACAACACGAAAAGAAAATGATTGTCTGATTTTGAATGTTGAGAATATTTTATAAGGATTGAAATAAATGAGCAACATTGATCTTCAGTCTTGAATAAAATGTCTTGTTTCTCAAGTTTATCATTTCTTGAAAGAGATGCATGGTGATGGCGTAGTGGAATTATCGCTGGACCAGTAATCCAGGGACGCACGGTAGCACAGTGGTTAGCACTGTTTCTTCACAGCGCCAGGGTCCCGGGTTCAATTCCTGGCTTGGACAACTGTCTGTGCGGAGTCTGCACGTTCACCCCGTGTCTGTGTGGGTTTCCTCCGGGTGCTCCAGTTTCCTCCCACAAGTCCCGAAAGACGTGCTGTTGGGTGAATTGGACATTCTGAATTCTCCCTCAGTGTACCTGAACAGGCGCCGGAATGTGGCAACTAGGGGCTTTTCACAGTAGCTTCATTGCAGTGTTAATGTAAGCCTACTTGTGACACGAATAAAGAATATTATAATGCTCTGGGGACCCGGGTTCTGTTCCTATCTTGACAGATGGTAAAATTTGAACTCCATCCAAAATATGGAATTAAAATTCTAACGATGACCATGTTGTAAAACCCATCAGATTCACTAATGTCCTTCTGGGGAAGGAAATCTGCTGCCCTACATGTGACTCCTAACCCACAGCATTGTGGTTGGCTCTTAACTGTCCTCTGAAATGACCGAGCAATTCATTCAGTTCAAGGGCAATTAGGGATGGGCAATAAATGCTGGCCCAGCCATATCCAGCCCATATGAAATAATTTTTAAAAAGCGATGTTCTTCCAGGCTTCTGTCTCGATGACTTTAGAGCGAGCTCCTGGAAAGTGCCAGCCAACACAAGGACTGCCTTGCTCCCACACTGAGAAAATAGCTTGGCTCCATTCGGCACTCAGAAGGTATAGCCAAGATCTGGTTGCTTTATGTTACAAAAGCATGTACCAATCCTCAACAAATCATTATCAAGAATCAGTAACTGCTGCTTCACTGCTTTCCTGGTGGCCACACCAAATTTGGACATGCTAATAATTTTCCCCTATCTGCTGATTCAGAAGCTGAAACAACCCGATGCTGTTTGAGATGGCATTAATATATCTTCCCTCTGAAAAGCCTTGTAATGAATCACTATTCCAGTAGTCTATTATTGATTCACACGAGAACCCCTATCGGGAAATCAGCTTACAATGCAGCCCTGAAATCCAGCGGTGATTTTTCAGTAAAGAGACTTTGCTCTGGAACGCATTGCTTTTCAGAATTTCATGGCACCTTTTGGACCCACCTTATAGAGCCTGTGTAATGTCTCATACAAAAGACTACTTCGGACAGTTAAACCCTTCTCTCAGTCTGTATTGGGAATGCCAGTCTAGATTTCATGATCCAGTCACTGGACTGGGGTTTGATCACTTCCTGGGCAACTGCACTACCCACTGAGAAAGGATCTTGCATGTAGCTAAGACGTCTTGCGATTGTCACATTTACTTCCTCAATACTTTTATGTCCTGACTTTAGTCAGTATGCGGATGACATCGCCATCTCCACTCTCGGAAGAGAATCTCCAAGCCATGCTTGACACCTTCGTGGAAACATACCAAAGAATCGGTCTCGGCTTCAACCTCAAGAAGACTCGAGCCCTTTACCAACCCATCCCAGGGCAAGATCCGGTCTCTCCCTCCAAGATCAACGGAGAAATCCTACCAAACGTGGAACACTTCCCATACCTGGTGAGCCACCTCTCCTCTGAGGCTGACATCGATGCGGAGATCCAACATTGTATCCAATCCACCAGCGCCTCCTTCAGATGCCTCTTGTCTTAATTACCAATGTCACACTTCAGTTAAACACTTTGGTTGCCAAAGCACCTATTGAGGTATCTTTGCCGATATCTCCCTATTAGAAATTGCATAGGAATAGACTAACTGAGTCATGCTTCAGAGATCACTCGTCTTATTCCTGGGATGAAACGATTACCTTAAGAGAGAAAATTGAGCAGGTTGGGCCCATCCTCATTTGAAGTTGAGAAAAATGAGAAATAATTTGCTTGAAACATAGAAGTTACTGAGGGGGCTTGACAGGGTAGATGCTGAGAGGATGTTTATCCTTGTTGGGGAATCTTGAACTACTAGGGGACACGGTTTAAACATAATTAGTCTTCCAATTACAGAGGTGAGGAGCGAGTTCTCCTCTCCGGGTTGTTAGTCTTCGTAATTCACTTCGGCAGAGAATCGTGGAGGCTGGATCATTGAATATATTCAAGACTGAGTAAGACAGATTTTTGAACAAAATGGAGTCGAGGTTTGGGGTCAAGCAGGAAAGTGGAGTTAATCCGATCAGCTGTGGTCTGAATGACGGAGAAGGCTCAATGGGCCCACTCCCGCTCCCGCTTCTTCTGGTCATACGAAAGAAGCAAACTCTTATGGGCTGAACAGCCCCCTCTCTGTGCTGTATTATTCTGTAATTCAAGACGGTTTTGAATGCTGGAGTTGTGGGTTGAATCTCATTTGCTCAATTCTGAGCTGAGAGTCCTTTGGGAAGGTAATGACAGTTAAACGAAGGTAGGGAAGAAATGGATGCCGTTAAAACTGACATTTGGTCTGACATAACAGAAAATGCTGTAGATTCTCAGTAGGTCTGGCAGCATCTGTGGAAGGAGAATTGAGTTAACATTTCAGTTCCGTGATCTTTGATCAGAATAGTTCTGATGAACATAGATGCTGCCAGAAACGAAAGAGAAAATGCTGGAAAATCTCAGCAAGTCTGGCAGCACCTGTAGGGAGGGAAAAGAGCTAACGTTTCGAGTCCGATTACTTCTTTGTCATCTTAGCTCAGCTTTGCTTAGCTTAGCTCTTTTCTCTCCTGACAGATGCTGCCAGACCTGCTGAGATTTTCCAGCATTTTCTCTTTCGTTTCAGATTCCAGCATCCGCAGTAATTTGCCTTTATATGGATGCTGCCAGACCTGCTGAGTATTTTCTGTTTTTATTTTAGATTTGCAGCATTTGTAGTATTTTGCTTTTGATTTGATCTATCTTGTCTGTTGCAATTCATTGTTCTTGCAACCACTTAAATAATTACTGAGTTTCTGACTTAAGTGGACTTGGCATAGTTTTAAAAATAAATGCCCTGTTCGTTTGAACAGTAACAATCAGCTTTTGGATCTGGTTACAAGACGAATATTATTTTTTTAAGCACACACGGTAGTTATATGTGCTCTTCACATTATACCATCCATTGTTAGTGGATGTAAGCAATTTATTCAAAGCTCTCATTTAATTTCCTTAACTCAGTGATTAGTGACAAGCTTGTGCATTGCCTGTATGGTGCATCACTTTCAGCAGTCTCAGCCACTCTCAGTTTTGGGGATTGATAAATTTGTTTTCAAGCTGTGAACTTAATCTGTTGGAGTGGTCAGGGCCTTTGTCCTCTGCTAATTTAATCAATTGCAAGGTAATCGGGGCCTTTGCTAATTTAATCATGCACACAGATTCATGTATCCTAACTGTCCTTCCTGCTTATTTTCAACTTAACTCTTTCCTTGCCATGTCCCAACATGTAGGTGTGCCTTTTGCTAAGTGAAGGGAATTGAAGGTATTTAAGGGAAAGGATAGGGGCTGTAATCTTGCTGGAGCTTCTATTGGTAATGAAATTATCTTTGCTCCACTATCTTTCCAAGTGTTTGTATATAAGTTATTAGAACATTGGGTGGCCAAATTCCTATTTTGTAATATATAGTCACTTGAAAATTGTAGTCAGTCTTGAATACAGTTCGACAGTGTACACAAATTAAGGAGTACTGTGCTAAATTATGAAGTGTTAATTTGTTAATTTAGCGAATCATTATCAACGCTGTGTAATACTAACACTGTAAAATGGCTGCCTGTTTCAGCAGAAGCCTGCTATTTAACACTTTGTGTGTTATAATATCTCTGTAGTTGCCAACTACTCCATATTATAGTTAAATATATATATTATACAATCTATTAGCCTGCATTGAAACCAACAATACACTGGAATTTTTTTTTATTTGCTTGCACAGAACATCAGCTGTTGCCTTCTCTGGACGATATTTGATTTGCTTTTGCCTAGAATATTTCGGAGGTGTTTCTGTTACACCATTGTAGATCGCAGTTCAGTACTTTGACATAATTTTAAAAAATTATTATATAAATTATTTAAAATATTGCATCTGTGTGAACATTGTCTTAGCTTTCTCATTTATAGATTCCTAGTTCATATTTTGTAATAGAAACTATGGGTTGGATTCCCCGCCCCACTTCTGTTTCAGCACGCCGGTGGGATGCTCCATTACGCCGGGTTTCCCATTGTGGGGCAGCCCCACGCCGTCGGGAAACCCCCGGGCTGCTGGCAAAATGGAGCATCCCGCCGGCGGAGAATCCGGCCCTATATATTTTTTAATATATTAGGCTGTAATTAAAACCCTCTTTAAACACCTTGTCCCCTCCATTCTTCTCCATAGCGGAGGCAGACAACACCACCACTGGAAACCATTCCATCAGTTACCTCCCTAAACCTCTCCACCCTTCCCTCCTTTTCAAAGGCATAAACCTTGGGTCAGTAGTGGTGTGAGTCAGAAGATTGTGGATTCAGGCCCAGTGAAATCACCTGGTCTAAACTGATACTTCAGCGCAGTACGTAGGGTGTACTGCACTATTCAAGGTGCTATCTTTTGAATAAAATGTTAATCCGTGGCCCTGTCAAATCAGGATTTAAAAGATCATGTGCTGTTTGCAAGCCAGTAGGATTTAGCTAGGGAGTCTCAGATTATTCAACAAAGGGTTTGAAGCCGTAGGTGATTTTAAAGTAATTTAAAGTAGTTAAGCGACAGTTCAGATATGATGCTTTAGTAAAATAGAAGAAGCATATGAAAATCGCTTATTGTCACAAGTAGGCTTCAAATGAAGTTACTGTGAAAAGCCCCTAGTCGCCACATTCCGGCGCCTGTTCGGGGAGGCTGGTACAGAATTGAACCGTGCTGCTGGCCTGCCTTGGTCTGCTTTAAAAGCCAGCAATTTAGCCCCTGTGCTAAACCAGTGTTGAGAACTTTTTATTGCTCTCCTGGGGAGGAATGGACGATGGCACAGAGTGAGTATTGACTTCTGTAGCTTGTGGCGCCAGCTCTTTGGCTGAAGTGTTGGGAAATCCTTCATCCAGACTTCCTCCTTCTGAAGAAGGCAGGTTCCTGACCGGGACTGCCTCCTCAACACCCGGGCATCAGTTAATATATTTAATTCTAGGGGCCAGTTGTTTACCCTATGTCAGTCAGTTGTCCGAGTTCTTCCAGCCAATGACCAAAGGATGGGTACCCACGGTGTCACTTTTTCCCTGCCGACCTTGTCCATCGCTTTGGCTCAGGTAATCTTTCAGTTTGTCTCCTGCTGGGTGCCACTTGTATGCATAGGATGGCACAGCACCCCCTCATAACAACTTACAAATGCCAATATGGAAGCCTGTACCAGAAAGTCTTAATATGAGCCCCCCGAGAGCAGTGTCCTCCTTGGCTATTACCTTTGTTTACTTCTGTCCCCGGTCGCGAAGAATGTTTTTTATGACCTTCTGTTAGGGGTTCACAATAGCATATCCTGCAATTTCCAAAATGTTATTAAAGACATTATTTCTTCCAGCCTGGCATCCTGGTCGATATTTATCCTTCAACCAACATGGCTAAAAATATATCTAGGTTAGTTGTCTTTGCAGCTGTGGTTAGCAGTGTCACTTGTGGGGCTGCACAATGGTGCAGTGGTTAGCACTGCTGCCTCATGGTGCCGAGGACCTGGGTTCGATCCCGGCCCACGGTCACTATCCGTGTGGAGTTTGCACATTCTCCCCGTGTCTGCGTGGGTCTCACCCCCACAACCCAAAGATGTGCAGGGTAGGTGGATTGGCCACGCTAAATTGCTGCTTAATTGGAAAAAAAGAATTGGGTACTTTAAATTAAAAAAAAAAAAGCAGGCTCACTTGAGACCTGGAGGGATGATTGCCCCTGCCCCTCTGCAAGTTGCCCCAGGCCCACGTAAGGCTCCCACGCTCGGTTACGAACCATGGCCAATGACTGAATCAGTGAGTTTCAGCAGTGATGATAGAAGAGCGAGAATCAAGAGGGACAACGGCTGTTACAGGCAGAGGATACTTTTGGAGGAGGACTTGTACTTAAACACATGAGGAATACAATGGGAAACCGCCTTTACTCTCATAACATGGCTGATAGCTTATTGAAGTTGAAAAGCGAGAAGCTCTTGTGAGCAACTGAAGAGGAAACTTGGTCTATGTTGTAAATCTGTCAATGTCAGCAAGCGCATGCTTTGGCAAATTGCATTGTTAGGCTAATTACCTTGTAAGAGACAAATGGTGATTGGCTCAACCTCCAAAAGAATACAAATGAATGCAGCTGGAACAGTTGCGGGAGTTGGATTTACAATAAACTTGCTGAAGGTAAAAGAAAAGCTGCTGTATTATTCCTCCATCATATAACAGTTAGTATTAACATGGTAGCAAACATTGGAAAGTAAGTGTACTGCTTCTGACAAAGTTACAAGATGGTGGAAGGAAGAGGCAAAATGTCAGGCTTTGATTATCCGCCAATTTTCTCGGAAGCAGATCCATATGAGCAATGGAAAACTGAAGTTCAGGATGAAGGTCAGGAAATCAGCTGTGAATTGGCAAAAATAAGTAAAAATGTGGAAGACCAGAAAGCGTAGTACATGTTCTGAGTGAATCAGAAAGGAGTTGTGACTCCAGGAAAAGATCTTGCACTTGCGGACAGAACTCTGATCACATTCGGGAAAGATCCTATAGCAGCAGTCTGGGAAGAGAGAAGGCAGCGAGTAGAGGTCATAGCTTGACCAGAAATAGAACTACAGAAGAGACCAAAAAAAAACGAGCTAGAAAGTTAGAAAGAATTTGGATATGTACTGAAATTCCAGAGAGGGGTCAACCCACCTTGTCCCACAGGTGAATATGCACCAAAAAGGTGCTCCCTGCCAACACAAACAAAGCTAAAGCTAGCTCAGGGTTTTCAGGAAAGATTTGGGGGAATCAAGATATCAACGTGGACTCCCCTAATGCAGGGGAAGGAAGGTAAGATTTTTTTTGGCCATTTTGGAGCACAGATCGATAGATATCGAGGCAGCGATTTTGCAGGGTGAGTGATTTCCAAGAGAAACATTTTAAAAAAAAATATATTTTATTCAAGATTTTTTGGCCAAACATAACAGTACGTAGTGTTTCTTTTAAACAACAATAAAGCAATATAAATAACAGTGGCCAGTTTTAAACAAATAAATAAATAATATATGAACAGAAACAAAAACCAAACTAAATGGCAACTGCCTTGTCAAAAATAAATACTCTCCAAAGATACAATTCAACAGTCCAATATACATTACCTAAAACAAGTGCCTACACATATACAATAACATCCCTGAGAGTCCGTCCGATTCCTCCCCCCTCCCCCTGGGTTGCTGCTGTTGTCTTCTTCTTTTCCATTCCCTCTAACTTTCTGTGAGGTAGTCGACGAACGGTTGCCACCGCCTGGTGAACCCTTGAGCCGAACCCCTTAGTACGAACTTAATCCGTTCTAACTTTATAAACCCTGCCATGTCGTTTACCCAGGTCTCCACACCCGGGGGTTTGGCTTCCTTCCACATTAACAATATCCTGCGCCGGGCTACTAGGGACGCGAAGGCCAAAACATCAGCCTCTCTTGCCTCCTGCACTCCCGGCTCTTCTGCAACCCCAAATATAGCCAACCCCCAGCTTGGTTCGACCTGGACCCCCACCACCTTCGAAAGCACCTTTGCCACCCCCACCCAATTGTGCTACCCCTGCTCTTTGCCATGCTCCAAATCCCCCATCCATTCTCCCCGGAACAAACCTACGGTTATTTCTTATCGGGGACCGCACCGAGGCTCCCGTCTTTCCCCTATGCCGTCTCCACTGCCCCCAAATTTTCAATGTAGCCACCACCATCGGGCTTGTGGTGTATTTCTTCGGTGAGAATGGCAACGGTGCCGTCACCATAGCTTGTAGGCTAGTCCCCCTGCAGGACGCCCTCTCCAATCTCTTCCACGCCGTTCCCTCCTCTTCTCCCATCCACTTACACACTATTGAAATATTGGCGGCCCAGTAGTACTCACTTAGGCTCCGTAGTGCCAGCCCCCCCCTGTCCCTACTGCGCTGCAAAAATCCCCTCCTCACTCTCGGGGTCTTCCCGGCCCACACAAAACTCATAATACTCTTCTCGATTCTTTTGAAAAAAGCCTTCGTGACCACCACCGGGAGGCACTGAAACACAAAAAGGAATCTCGGGAGGACCACCATTTTAACCGCCTGCACCCTACCTGCCAGTGACAGGGACACCATGTCCCATCTCTTAAAGTCCTCCTCCATCTGTTCCACCAACCGCGTTAAATTAAGCCTATGTAATGTACCCCAATTCTTGGCTATCTGGATCCCCAAGTACCGAAAGTCCCTTGTTACCTTCCTCAACGGTAAATCCTCTATTTCTCTGCTCTGCTCCCCTGGATGCACCACAAACAACTCACTTTTCCATGTTCAATTTATACCCTGAAAAATCCCCAAACTCCCCAAGTATCCGCATTATCTCTGGCATCCCCTCCGCCGGGTCCGCCACATATAGCAACAAATCATCCGCATACAGAGATACCCGGTGTTCTTCTCCTCCCCTGAGTACTCCCCTCCACTTCCTGGAACCCCTCAATGCTATGGCCAGGGGCTCAATCGCCAGTGCAAACAATAACGGGGACAGAGGACATCCCTGCCTCGTCCCTCTATGGAGCCGAAAATAATCAGACCCCCGTCCATTCGTGACCACGCTCGCCATCGGGGCCCTATACAGCAACTGTACCCATCTGATATACCCATCTCCAAAGCCAAATCTCCTCAGCACCTCCCACAAATAATCCCACTCCACTCTATCAAATGCTTTCTCGGCATCCATCACCACCACTATCTCCGCTTCCCCCTCTGGTGGGGGCATCATCATTACCCCTAGCAGCCTCCGTATATTTGTATTCAGCTGTCTCCTCTTCACAAACCCAGTTTAGTCCTCATGAACCACCCCCGGGACACAATCCTCTATCCTCGTTGCCATTACCGTGGCCAGAATCTTAGCGTCCACATTCAGGAAGGAAATAGGCCTATAGGACCCGCATTGCAGCGAGTCTTTTTCCTTCTTTAGGAGGAGCGATATCGTTGCCTCTGACATAGTCGGGGGCAGCTGACCCCTTTCCCTCGCCTCATTAAAGGTTCTCATCAGTAGCAGGGCCAGCAAGTCCATATATTTCCGATAGAATTCAACTGGGAATCCGTCTGGTCCCGGGGCCTTCCCCGCCTGCATGCTCCCAATCCCTTTCACTACTTCCTCCGTCTCAATCTGTGCCCCCAGTCCCGCCCTCTCCTGCTCCTCCACCTTAGGGAATTCCAGCTGATCCAGAAAGCACATCATTCTCTCCTTCCCATCCGGGGGCTGAGCTTCATATAATCTTTCATAGAATGCCTTGAACACTCCATTCACTCTCTCCGCTCCCCGCTCCATCTCTCCCTCCTCGTCCCTCACTCCCCCTATTTCCCTCGCTGCTCCCCTTTTCCTCAATTGGTGGGCCAGCAACCCGCTCGCCTTCTCCCCATATTCGTACTGTACACCCTGTGCCTTCCTCCATTGTGCCTCTGCATTACCCGTAGTCAACAAGTCAAATTCTACATGTAGCCTTTGCCTTTCCCTGTACAGTCCCTCCTCCGGTGCCTCCACATATTGTCTGTCCACCCTCAGAAGTTCTTTCAACAACCGCTCCCTTTCCCTACCCTCCTGCTTTCCTTTATGTGCCCTAATAGATATCAGCTCCCCTCTAACCACTGCCTTCAGCGCATCCCAGACCACTCCCACCTGGACCTCCCCATTATCATTGAGTTCCAAGTACCTTTCAATACACCCCCTCACCCTTAAACACACACCCTCACCTGCCAATAATCCCATGTCCATTCTCCAGGGTGGACGCTGTTCTTTTTCCTCCCCTATCTCCAGGTCCACCCAATGTGGAGCGTGATCCGAAATAGCTATAGCCGTGTACTCCGTCCCCGTCATCTTCGGGATTAGTGCCCTTCCCAAAACAAAAAAGTCTATCCGTGAATAAACTTTGTGGACATAGGAGAAAAACGAAAACTCCTTACTCCTAGGTCTACTAAATCTCCAGGGGTCTACTCCTCCCATCTGCTCCATAAAGTCCTTAAGCACCCTAGCTGCAGCCGGCCTCCTTCCGGTCCTGGACCTCGATCTGTCCAGCCCTGGGTCCAGCACCGTATTAAAATCTCCACCCATTACCAACTTCCCCACCTCTAGGTCCGGGATACGTCCTAACATACGCCTCGTAAAGTTGGCATCATCCCAGTTCGGGGCATATACGTTCACTAAGACCACCGCCTCCCCTTGCAATTTACCACTCACCATCACGTATCTGCCCCCACTATCCGCCACTATGGTCTTTGCCTCAAACATTACCCGCTTCCCCACTAGTATAGCCACCCCCCTGTTTTTTGCGTCTAGCCCCGAATGAAACACCTGCCCCACCCATCCTTTGCGTAGTCTGACCTGGTCTATCAGTTTCAGATGCGTCTCCTGCAGCATAACCACATCTGCCTTAAGTTTCTTTAGGTGTGCGAGTACCCGTGCCCTCTTTATCGGCCCGTTCAGCCCTCTCACATTCCACGTGATCAGCCGGGTTGGGGGGCTCTTTACCCCCCCATTGTCGACTAGCCATCTCCTTTTTCAATCCAGCTCCTCACCCGGTTCCCACGTAACCGTATCTCCCCCCAACAGCGCCCTCCCGCCCCGACCACCCCACCCCATACCAGCTCCCCCTTCTCCCCAGCAGCAGCAACCCAGTTAAACCCCCCCCCGCTAGACCCTCACTAGCGTAATTGCACCCCCCATGTTGCTCCCAGAAGTCAGCAAACTCTGGCCGACCTCGGCTTCCCCCCGTGACCTCGGCTCCCACTGTGCGAGGCCCCCTCCTTCCTGCTTCCCTGTTCCCGCCATGATTACCATAGCGCGGGAACAAAGCCCGCGCTTCCCATTTGGCCCCGCCCCCAATGGCCGGCGCCCCCAGCTCCTCATCCTCCCTCCCCCCCTCCCCCACGACATGGGGAAGAGAGAAAAGTTACAGGGTCGCAGGATTAACAACTTGGGAAATCATCTCTTCCCCCTTTTTCCCCCCCTCTTCACCCCACGTATTCGCCCCACCACTTTGTCCCAAACGTTCCTTTTCAAGCCCGCTTATTTCAGTTTCTCCTCGACAATAAATGTCCACGCCTCTTCTGCCGTTTCAAAGTAGTGGTGTTTCCCTTGATGTGTGACCCACAGTCTTGCCGACTGCAGCATTCCAAATTTAACCTTCCTTTTGTGCAGCACCGCCTTGGCCCGATTAAAGCTTGCCCTCCTTCTCGCCACCTCCGCACTCCAATCTTGATATACGCGGATCACCGCGTTCTCCCACCTACTGCTCCGAGTTTTCTTTGCCCATCTGAGGACCATCTCTCTGTCCTTATAATCGGAGAAATCTCACCACTATGGCTCGAGGAATTTCTCCAGCCCTCGGTCTTCGCGCCATAACTCGATAGGCTCCCTCTACCTCCAACGGGCCCATCGGGGCCTCCGATCCCATTAACGAGTGCAGCATCGTGCTCATATGCCCCGACGTCCGCCCCTTCTGCACCTTCGGGAAGACCAAGAATCCTTAAATTCTTCCTCCTCGCATTATTCTCCAGCACCTCCAGCCTTTCCACACACCTTTTGTGTTGTGCCTCATGCATCTCTGTCTTCACCACCAGGCCCTGTATGTCGTCCTCATTCTCAGCAGCCTTTGCCTTCACGACCCGAAGCTCCTGCTCCTGGGTCTTTTGCTCCTCCTTTAGCCCTTCAATCGCCTGTAATATCGGGGCCAACAGCTCCTTCTTCATCTCCTTTTTAAGTTCTTCCACGCAACGCCGCAGGAACTCTTGTTGGTCAGGGCCCCATATTAAACTGCCTCCTTCCGACGCCATCTTGCTTTGTGCTTGCCTTCCTGGCCGCTGCTCTAGAGGATCCACCGCAATCCGGCCACTTTCCTCTCCTTTTTCCATCCGTGTCCAGGGGGGATTCCCTTCTGGTTTACCGCACAGTGTTTTTAGCCGTTAAAATTGCCGTTGGGGCTCCTATTAAGAGCCCAAAAGTCCTTTCCACCGGGAGCTGCCGAAATGTGCGACTTAGCTGGTCATCGCCGCATCCGGAAGCCGCCCAAGAGAAACATTTTTGACAATGCCTAAAGAAGCCTCCGATATAGAAGGAAAATTGTGGAAATCAAACCCGTGTGTTTACAGATTGAATGATGCGTCAAGAGTATGGTACTTTTCCGTGAGGTTGGTCTTGTTGCAAATGGGTTACTTCCAGTTAAAAGCAGACCTGCAATGTTCTATTGGTATAACGAGGAGAGGCGAGTAGGCACCTTCATTATGCATCTGGATGATTTTTTTTGTGGGGAGGTTCGGTATAATTCAAACAGTGATTGATAAAATGAAGAAGGAGTTTAAGGTTGGAAGCTAAGCTTCAGGGACTTTTTAAATACATAGGTTTAAATATATATTTTTTAAATTTAGAGTGCCCAATTCCTTTTTTCCAATTAAGGGGCAATTTAGCGCAGCCAATCCACCGACCCTGCACATCTTTGGGTTGTGGGGGTGAAACCCACGCAAACACGGCGAGAATGTGCAAACTCCACACAGGCAGTCACCCAAGGTTGGAATCAAACCCGGGACCTCGGCGCCGTGAAGCAGCAGTGCTAACCACTGCGCCACCCTGCTGCCCCCTCATAAGTTTAAATATTAAGCAAATCGAGTCAGTAGTGACATTGAACCAACATTCCTTCTGGAAAATATTAGTCTCATCCCAATAAATCGGGTCAGATCTTCACAAAAAGAGGTGCCAGGGTCCAAAGATCAATTGAGAAGTTTAATAGGGCAGTTGAGCTGGTTAACTACTCAAATTAGACCTGGTGCCGGTTATGCCTTGTTGGAGCTGGGTATTATGATGAAGCATGCCACGATAGAATAATTTTTCAGAGCAAACCAAACAATAAAGTAACTAAACTTGGAGAAATGCATGCTCAGGTTCCCAGCCCAGGGTGAACCAGATGATCTGATATTGATAGTCTCTTCCAGATGGGTTTTTGAACATGCAGGGTTCATGATATTTTGGTGGGAAATAATGATAAATGTTGCCCTTTGCCTTAAGCCAGGAAAATTAAAAGGATAGTGAAAAGCACTTTATCTGCAGAAGCCCTTGAATTGGTTGAAGCCATAGGTATGGGGTTTACTCATTCAACAAACTGACAGAAATATTGTACAAGGGACAAGATAAGAAATGTCGAGTGCCATGTTGATAACAGATTCCTGTGGGACAATGTCCACCCAATGAAAATGCCACTGAAAAAGGGCTAAGAATACACTAAACTAGCATAAAATAATAGGCTACGCTCGCATAAATATAGTCATAGAATGCCTACAGTACAGAAGGAGGCCCATTGAGTTTGCACCGACCCTCCGAAAGAGCACTGTACCCAGCCCTATTCCTGCACATCCCTGGACACTAAGGAGCAATTGTGCATGGCCAATCCACCTAATCCGCACATCTTTGGACTGTGGGAGAAAACTGGAGTACCTGAAGGAAACCCACACAGACATGGTTAGTAGGGAGATTTCTAAGATATGATCGATAATTGGTGACCACCAATTATCAGATTGTGTTACAAAAATAAATTACTGAATGTATTGCGTTGTAATAAAAAGATGGAAAAATAACCGTTGCTTTGTGATTTTGTTTATAAATATGGTAAAGGGAATGTGTTCTCTGTAATGTTGAAGCACATAACTTTGTTTCTGTTTATTTGGATTGAAAAATGTGTTCTTGCATTTTATTTTCTGAAGCTTCACTATAAAAGAGAGGGGAATCCGTCAGTGTATCAGCAAGGGCATACTTTGGCAAATTGCATTATTGGGCTAATTGCTTTGTTAGAGACAAGTGATGGCAATTGGCTCGACCTCCAAAAGAGTATAAATGGACATAGCTGGTACAGTTATGATGGGGATTTTATATGGATGGAGTTTGTTTCTCTTCCGAGTTGGATGCACAATAAACTTGCTGGAGGTAAAAGACAAGCTGCTATATTATTGCTCCATCTTATATTAACAATTAGTATTTACACATTGGGTAAGGAGAAATGTATAGATGAGCTGCTCTTGAACAGATCACCATTGCACCTTAATGCTATTTGTGGGAGCTTGCTGCTTAAGGATTGATTGTCGCGTTTCTTGACGTTACAACAGTGAATATACTTCAAGAGTATTTCACTCGCTTGTTTTCGGAAGTCCTATCTCGGCTATACAAATGCAAGTTATGTCTGATCAAAAGATTTATTTGCATTTGCAATATGATATATTTTCTAAATGTAATAATGGTACAATGCCTCTTGTCAACTTCATTTTAGCTTGGCTCCAACTTCTGCTGGCATCACTTACACTGAGTACCTTTTGCAAATAACTAGTCTAAGATTGAGATTGACAGTGCATCATTCCATCCTTTTATTTTTCTTCTAACATTTCCCCAGTAAACAAAGTGCAACCAGTATACCATAACCTGTCGGAAAAGATACCTAATCCATTGCATTGGTAATTATTAAACAAATCTTACATTTCGAAAATCAACATACTTTTATTTTAATACATCCCGGTAGCACAATGGTTAGCACTGTTGCTTCACAGCGCCAGGGACCTGGGTTTGATTCCCGGCTTGGGTCACTGTCTGTGAGGGGTCTGCTTGTTCTCCCCGTGTCTGTGTAGGTTTCCTCCGGGTGCTCCGGTTTCATCCCACAGTCCAAAGATGTGTGGGTTAGGTGGATTGCCCCGTAGTGTCCAAAGGTTAGGTAGGGTTGCTGGGTCACAAAGATAGTGTGGAGGTGTGAGCTTAGGTAGGGTGCTCTTTCAGGGGCTGGTGTAGACTCGATGGGCCGAATGGCCTCCTTCTGCACTGTAAATTCTTTAATTTTAGCTGCTCATTTTGCAGAACTATGAATAAAATTTTTTTAAAAAAATGCTGGATCTAGGGTTGCATTACCAAAGCGAGAAGATAATTTTTATAAAAATGTTTCCAGCAACTAAAAATATATCATTGGCTTCAGAAGGTGATATTATGAACAGAAGCTAATTAGATAATCATTGCATATCACCATGTTTGACAAAAAGATTGTCAATCATCAACATTAACTCTACCTTCCTCTTTCCGCAGATGCTGTCTGATCTGCTGATAGATAAGATTTGTTTGTTCACCGCTTGCCGAAAAACATTGCTTCACCCTTGCTTGAAAGTTAGTGTTGGGCATAGCAGTGGCCAATGTAGCAGCAGTTGGAGCTGCAACAGCATCATTGTCAGTGTCATTGCTTCTGTGTTTGTTGAGCTAGTTGGCATTTGCTGGAGTTGCAATACAGGTAGTGATTGATGCTTCTCCTCGAGCCACACAGAGGAACCTTTGCCACTAAAGAAGTGTAGCCACTAGATGCACCCCCTTTCTTTTCAAAAATGCAAGTACAGAGAACTGGATAATATCATTAATGTTTTACGAAGCAAACGCTGAGTTCTGAAGATGTTAGATTAGCTTAGACTGCTTAAATGGTTATTTCAATACTCCTTTTTTTTCCTAAGCTTGAAGCAAAAGCGCCTTTGCTGTACCAATCACCAATCTTTTAAATACTAAACTGTATTTGTTACCACATCTGGCTCCGCCACTTCAGTTGTACACATGCAGCACTCAGCTGCCATCACATTAATCAATAATCTGGTTAAAACTACAATTATACCCACTTTTTCTTTCTCTCCATCTCTTCAGTGTACTGCAGAAAGTCTGCAACTATCTGTATTTGCTGTTGGCATTGAGCAAACAGGTCACATGCAGCAATGGACACACTTCACAAGACTAAATTCCATAACTCCTAATTGTTCCAGTTTATTTGGCGAATTTAAGATTGTATTGTGACTTCCTCAATCCAATTTTTGGAATCCTGACGTTTTACAGTTTTAAATTGTCTGTGATTACAAATCTTAAGTTGGTGTAGCACCACGTTTTCCATTTAGATTTGGGTTGAAGTCCAATGCAAATTGATGGAATGACGATGTCTTCTCTACTGCTTAAGTGGAGGCAAGTAAAGGTCCTATTGAATCAAATTTGGGATGTCTTAATTTGTTGCTGGCAGAACAAAACAGCACCTAATTAGCATTAAATTGGCAGTGTCACCTCGGCCACAAGGATGACTGTTTTGGGAAATAGAAATATCACCAGAGAATTGTTGGGAAGGTGGTTGAGGGGTATGGTTCTCTCAACTTTGCGTTTAGTCATTATATCGGGGCAGAATAGGAAGGTTTGATCTGGAGCTGGCCGTGCTTGAAGTAGAAAATTGATTAAGGTGTTCCATTCTCCAATTTTGACATTTCCCACCTTGGGCACATGGAACAAACATTTGACTTTTCAACCCAGTTTGAGTGTACACTTCATTTTTGCTGAGAGCGGCACAAACTTTGTTTGGCTTCCCAACTTTGTTTTGTAGCTCAGAACTCTACAAATTGGCCATTTTGTAAGCTTTGCCATTCGGGAACAGAGCAGATGGATCCCGTGCATGAATATTCTACAGGACAGTGTACCACTGAAGCATGTGCTGAAAATTGTTTGTCTACAAGTTGAATATCTGTAATCTGAAGATTGTTTCTTTGTATGAAAGGTCCACTGGAAAAGTTTCTTTTTATCTTCTACTGATTCAATCACTTAAAAACTGACTAGATAGGATGAAAGCTGCTCAGAGTGTGGTATGATTCCATGATGCTGTCCTGACCGGCTGCTGCTTAGTAACCAGATAAAACTATTTCAAGTGTCTGGCCATAAAAGCCAAAATCTTTACTTAAGAATAGATTAAACATCAGTTGCACATTACTGGTAATGGGATACAGATAACTGCAGTGGAAAGAGTTCTATTCTTGCATAAGAGGTTTACAAGACTGACTTTATTTACCTGTATTCCCCTTACATTGCCCATGATATAGTCAATTCTTTCACTAGCTAATTATTATGTTTTTGTATTACCCACATTATTTCAAACCAACTAATATTTTTATTTCCAACTGCACCTCTTCCAAACATATTTATTTTTTCCAACAATAGCTTTGTCATTCATCCTTTTTACTTCCTACCCTATTCTTATTCCTAACTTAGCCCACTCCTATTTATTTTCTGTGCATGCCCTCAGCACTAACAACTCTACCAATGAATATTAGTAATGGTGCCATTCAGCGTTTATAACTTGCCATCCGTTGTATTATGTATTCATGGGTTCCATTCTACCACATCACTCTTGTCCTATTAAACAGTGATTCACCATGAGTGATGCCATAAGAAGCCAAGAATTTGCAGGGTGTACCTCCAGAGGGGTCGACAGTTGTGGGGGTGGGGGGAGGGGGCTTGACACTACCCAGTTTCTTGATGTGTTACTGGGTGGCCAACATGGAGACGGTGTTGGGGTGATAGAGAGAATCAGATACCATATGGGAGAAGATGGAGGCAAGCTCGTCTAATAGGTCGAGCCTCTAGGCCTTAGTAAAGGCACAACTCCCACTCTGTCCAGCGAAATATACCTTAAACCTAGTGGTGGTCTCCACTTTGAAGATATGGAGGCAGCTCAGACAAGATTACAAACTGAGTGCCATGTCATTACTGACTCCTGTAAATGGTAACCATTTGTTTGCGCCATTGGATTTGGATTTGGATTTTAAGGATTGGGCAGGGAAGGGGTTAGAGTTCTTTACCAATCTGTTCATAGATGGCTGGTTTGCCAGTTGGGTGGAGTTCTTGGCGAAATCCCAACTAGCAGGGACACAACTGTTCCAATTGCGCAACTTAGTTTGTGGAGTTTGCCCCGCATTCCCCTCGGCGGCGCAGCCTTTCCCTGTTGGATGAGATCTTACGGTTGGCAAAGACTGGGGGGGGATTCTCAAATATCTATCAGTGGACCATCTCATTGGAATCTACGTCGCTTGATCGGGTGAACGCGAAATGGGAGGAGCAGTTGTGACCCATCTTTCATGAGGATGTGTGGAGTGAGGTCCTTCGTAGGGTAAATCCCACCTCATCCTCGGCACGGCTCAGCCTCATCCAACTCAAGGTGGTTCATCGAACTCATCGAACCAAAAGAAGGATGAGTAGGTTCTTTGATGGAGTGGAGGACAAGTGTGAGCGGTGTTCTCGTGGGCCCACCAACCATAGCCACGTGTTCTGGTCTTGTCTGAAGTTGGGAGCTTTTGGGTCTCCTTCTTTAACACCATGTCAGCGGTTCTTAACATTGATCTGCAGACTTGTTCGCTGGTGGCCATTTTCGGGGTGTTCGACTCGCCGGCACTACGGATGGGGGTGAAGGCAGATGCGCTCGTCTTTCCCTCGCTGATGGCCCAAGTTCTGCTGGGATGGAGAGCGTCCGCTCCGCCGAGTGCCTCGGCCTGCTTGGATGATCTTCTGGATATTTTGTACCTGGAAAAGGTCAAGTACACCGTCAGGGGATCAGTAGAGGGATTCTACCTGAGGTGGCAGCCTTTTATCTCACACTTCAAAGACTTAATTACCATCAACTGGGGGGGGCGGAGAGGGAGGGTTTGGTTGCAGCCATTGTTGTGTTTTTCTGTATCTCGGATATCTTGTGTTGGTTTATTTTTAACGCATTTCATTCAAACTTGTATCAAAGTCGTTACAGCAAATAAACACCCCGGGACACATTCTTCCCAACAATCAACTATACAGTTTGTACAGATTTTTCTCCTTTTTCACCCCCCCCCCCCCCCCCCCCCCCCCCCCCCCCCCGTGACGAACAGCTCCTCAAACACGGTCACAAACATCCCCCACCTTTTCTCAAACTCCCCTGCTGAGCCCCTCGACTCATACTTTATCTTCTCTAACTGCAGGAAGTCACACAGGTCACCCAACCATGCTGCTACCCCCGGGGGGGCGATGCCGACCGCCACTACAGCAAAATCCGTCGCCGTGCAATCAGAGAGGCGAAGGCCATGACATCGGCCTTCCTCTTCTCCATGAGCTCCGGCTTCTCTGAAACCCCAAATATCATCACCAAAGGGTCCGGGTCCACTCCCTCCTCCACTGTCCTGGCTAAGACCGTGAACACTCCTGCCCAGAATCTTCCCAATTTTTCACAACCCCAAAACATGTGCGCATGATTTGCTGGCCCCCGCCCACACCTCTCACACTCATCTGCTACCCCCTGAAAGAGCCCATTCATTCTCACCCGAGTCATATGCACCCTGTGCACCACCTTAAACTGTATCAGGCTCACTCTTGCACAAGAGGAGGTCCCGTTTACCCTTCGCAGTGCCTCACTCCATACTCCCCAATTGACCTCCATTCCCAACTCTGCTTCCCATTTCTCCTTGATCTTCACCACCCGCTCGCTTCCCTGCTCCCCCAGCCACTTATATATATCCCCAATTCTTCCCTCCCCTTCCACATCCGGAAGCAGCAGTCACTCCAGCAGGGTGTATCCCGGCAATCTAGGGGACCCCTTCCAGACCTTTCGTGCAAAGTCCCTAACCTGTAGATACCTGAACTCGCTACACTTCGGCAGCTCTACCCTCTCCCTTAGCTCCTCCAGACTGGCGAACACTTCCTCCAAATACAAATCCCTCACCTTGACCAGCCCCACTTCCCTCCACCTCCTGTATACACTACCCACCCCCCCCCCCCGGATCAAACCCATGATTCTCGCACAGCGGCGTTAGCACCGACATCCCTTCCACCCTAAAATGCCTCCTCGGCTGATTCCATATCTTCACCGTGGACTGCACCACTGGGCTCCCTGAATACCTACTCGGAGCCATTGGCAATGCTGCCGTCACCACAGCCCTCAAACTAGACCCCTTACAAGATTCCTCCTCCATCCTAACCCACTCTACCCCTTCTTCCCACCACCGCCGCACCTTGTCCACATTTGCCGCCCAATAATAATGAAGCAAGTTTGGCAACGCCAACCCCCCCTTCTGCCTCTGTAGCAGGGTCCTCCCCACCCTCGGCACCTTCCCCGCCCATACAAAGTCAATGATGATTGTTTCCACTTTCTGAAGAAAGGCCTTTGATATAAAGATCGGGAGAGCCTGAAAGATAAACAAGAACCTCGGCAGAATATTCATTTTCACCACTTGGACCCTCCCCGCCAACGTTATGTGCAGTGTATCCCACCTCTTAAGATCCTCCCTGGCCTCCTCCACCAGCTTCGTTAAGTTTCACTTATGGAGCCCCGTCCATTCCCTCGCTACCTGAATCCCCAAGTACCTAAACCTATCCCTCGCTACCGTAAATGGATTCCCCCCCTAAATTAGCCCGCTGTGCCAGCTCATTCACCGGGAATACCTCGCTTTTCCCTACATTCAGCTTGTATCCCGAGAACCCTCCAAACCTCCCAACAGGCCCATAATCCTTCCCATATTCTCCAACGGTTCCAAAACATACAGCAAGAGGTCATCGGCATAGAGCGACACCCGATGCTCCCTCTGTCCCCTCATTATCCCCTGCCACCCTGCTGACCCCCTGAGAGCCATCGCCAATGGCTCTATGGCCAGCGCAAACAGCAGTGGCGACAGCGGGCACCCCTGCCTCGTACCCCTGTGTAAGTCAAAGCTTCGTGAGCTCATATCATTCGTCCTCGCTCTTGGTGCCACATACAGCAACCGCACCCATGCCACAAATCGCGGCCCAAACCCAAACCTTCCCAAAACTTAGAACAAGTACCGCCACTCCACCCAATCAAATGCTTTCTCCGCGTCCATGGACACCACTCCTGTACCAGAGCTCTCGACGGATTCATCACCACATTCAACAGCCGTCTTATATTACTCGCGAGCTGCCTGCCCTTCACGAAGCCTGTTTGATCTTCTGCAACCACCCCCAGGACACAATCCTCCATCCTCCCTGCTAACAACTTAGCCAATACTTTCACATCCGTGTTCAATAGTGATTTGGGTCTATACGACCCACATTCCACCGGATCTTTCCCTTTTTGGGGGATTAGTGTGATTACTGCCTGCTTCATCGTCTCCGGCAACTCCCCCTTCTCCAGCGCTTCATTAAACGCCCCCAACAGATGTGGCGCCAGGTCCGCCGCAAATTCCTTATAAAATTCTGCCGAGTACCCATCCGGCCCAGGGGCCTTCCCCGACTTCATACCCCTGATACTATCCAGCACCTCCCTCAGCCCCAGGGGCTCCTCCAACACCTGCCTCTTTGCTTCCTCCACCTGGGGATATTCCAGCTCATCCAGAAACCACCCTATGTCCCCCTCCTCTCCTCCTGGGTCTGCCTCATAAAGTCCCTGGTAATACTCTCTAAATGCCTCATTTATCTTCCCTGGCTCTGACACCACATCCCCTGCCCCAGTCCGGATCTTCAATATTTCCCTGGACGCAGCCTGCCTCCGCAGCTGGTTCGCCAGCATGCAGCTCGCCTTCTCCCCATACTCGTATTGCACCCCTCTTGCCCGAAGCAGTTGCCCTATCGCCCTCCCTGTTGTCAGGCTGGCAAATTGCCCCTGCAACTTTTTCCTCGTCGCCAATCCCTCCACGGTGGGCACCCTCGAATATTCCTTGTCCACCTCCACTATCTCGCTCACTAGACGGTCATGTTCCGCCCTCCTTTCCTTATTCGCACGAACCGTAAATGAGAGAATTTCTCCCTGGACCACTGCTTTCAGTGCTACCCAATAAATGGCCGCCGACACCTCCCCATTCTGATTGAACTCCACATAGTCCCTAATCGCCAACCGCACCTCATCACAAAAACTTCCATCAGCCAACAACCTCGAGTCAAACCTCCACCCCAGCCTCTGCTCTCGTCCCGTACTGAACCAAATATCCAGCCAGTGGGGTGCATGGTCCGAGATAACTATCCCCGCATACTCTGCCCCCTCCACCCCAACCAAAATCTCCCAACTCACTACAAAGTAATCAATCCTCGAATACACCTTATGTACGTGTGAAAAGAAGGAATACTCCCTTCCCCCTGGGTTCTGAAAGTGCCATGGATCCACCATACCCATCCTCTCCATAAACCCCCCCCCCCCCCCCCCAGCTCCCTTGCCATTCGTACCCTACCCAGCGACCTAGGGCTCGATCTATCCACCCTTAGCTCCAGGACACAGTTAAAATCTCCTCCGATGATCAACTGGTTCGTGGCCAAATCCAGGATTGCTGCCATCAACCCCCTCATAAAACCCACATCTTCCCAATTTGGGGCATGCGCATTTACCAACACTACCGGTGCCCCTTCCAATACCCCACTCACAATCACATATCTCCCACCTGGATCCCTCACCTCCTTCGCACTCACGAATCCCATTTTTTTGCTCATTAAAATTGCCACACCCCTCAATTTCAAATCAAACCACAAGTGAAAAACCTGCCCGACCCACCCCTTCTTTAACCTAACCTGGTCCTTCACACGGAGGTGTGTCTCCAGCAAAAAGACAACCCCCGCTTTCAAACTCCTGAGGTGCGCGAACACCCGTGACCTTTTAACCGGCCCATTCAGTCCCCGGACATTCCACGTTACCAACCTTACCGGAGGCTTGCGCCTCCAATCCCCTATACCGTCCGTCATCTTCCCCACTTAACTCCTGCCCCTTTAATTCCACTCTCTACCTAGCCCATCCCAGATGGCTCCTTTCTTCGCCCTTGACCATGTCATCTCTCACCCCCTGCCGCGTCACAGAAACCACCCCCCCCTTCTGCTTTCCCCCCTCCCCCCGGCCACCCCTCTTGGCCTTCTCCCCCACCACCTCACTTCCGTTCACCAGCATAACCTGCTAGCGCGGCAGCCCCTGCCCAAAGGCACATCCTAATGCCCTCCTCCTCGCGCTCCCCCCCCCCCCCCCCCCCCCAAAGTCCTCAGCTCAAAGAAGAAGTCCTCCTGCTGGCCTTACCCTCCCCCACCCAAACAAGGACTTCTGAACTCCAGGTAGGCATCTCCAAAAGCAAACAAACAGATGTTAAACACAAACAATTCCATAAAACATCCATCCCCACATAAACTTTTCACCCCTACAACTCCTTCCAATCTCAACATTGAATAGAAATCTCTCCCCCCCCCCCCCCCCACACAAAAAAAGGCGAAAATCCCCCAACCCCTACACCCACTTCAAACATGCTCCCGCCCATTACATAGTGCCAGCAACCCGGTTCCCAAGCATTGTCCACTCCGTTCTCCCCCAGTCTTCGGCCGCTTCTGGGGTGTCGAAATAATACTCCCGGCCTCCGAACGTCACCCATAATTTCGCCGGGTAGAGCACCCCAATCTGCTGCTGGCACATCACCGCCTTGGCCTTGTTGAAACCTGCCCCCCGTTTTGCCAACTCTGCTCCGATGTCCTGATAAATCCCGACGTTATTACCCTCCCAGTCACAGCTACGCTTGTCCCTGGCCCACCGTAGAAACATAGAACATACAGTGCAGAAGGAGACCATTCGGCCCATCGAGTCTGCACTGACCCACTTAAGCTCACTTTCACTCTATCCCCGTAACCCAATAACCCCTCCTAATCCTTTTGGTCACTCAGGGCAATTTAGCATGGCCAATCCACCTAACCTGCATGTCTTTGGACTGTGGGAGGAAACCGGAGCACCCGGAGGAAACCCACGCATACACAGGGAGAACGTGCAGACTCCGCACAGACAGTGACCCAGCGGGGAATTGAACTTGAGACCCTGGCGCTGTGAAGCCACAGTGCTATCCACTTGTGCTATCCACTTGTGCTACCGTGCTGCCCTTTCTCCACAAATTTATGGAGTCTCACGGTCACCGCCCGCAGCAGCTCCCCAGCTCTAGGCTTTTGCCTCAGAGAACTATGCGCTCGGTCCACTTCAGGTGCCTTATCTAGCACCCCTTCTGCCACCAGTCTCGCCAGCATCCTCGAGACATACCACGTGGCACTCACACCTTCCACTACTTCAGGCAGGCCCATTATTCGCAGGTTCTGTCTTCTCGAGGTATTCTCCTGCTCCTAAACCTTTGCCCTCGGCGATTTACAAAGGTCTCCTAGGAGCCCCACCTCCATCTCCAGAGCCACCACACGATCGCCATGGTCCGAGATCACTCCTTCAGTCTCCAGAATCTGTAACCCTTGCACCTCCAAACACCTCTCCATCCGCTCCAAAGTACTCTTCGGGGTGCCACAGCTTCTGCAATGGCCTTTGCATGATCCTCATGCATTTCTTTCCTCTGTTTATGGAATTCCTCCTTGATAAAAGTCATCAGTTCCTGTATCTGGGGCCTTACAGCTTGCCCTCCCCCGCCTGCATGCTGGAAGAGACTGTCTGAATTCAGCACAAGACTGTTTCAACTTTTCAGCCAAACCTCTCAATGTTTTCTGCTGGGTCCGGTGATCAGAAGACATACCATTCCAGGGACTACTCTAACATTCACCTACGCCTTTTCATCAAAATTCCACGCGGATCTGGGTAAAAACAGCCCTTTTCTGTGACTTTGAACAGGAACAGCCCTTTATGTGACCAATCACTCCATGGTCACAAGCGGAAGTCATATCTTGTGTTGTTAACGCGACAATCATACCATGTTTGAATAATTTTCGTAATTATTTTTTAGTTTAGGTAGTGTTTGTTTGATATGAAATCTTTAATAAAATATTTTTTAAAATAATCATTTATGGCCAATTGAAAATCAGTGCGTTACACCGTTAATAATCTCAGGTTGACGCCAAAAAGTTTTCAATTCCTTGCATGAGCAACTCCACAAAATGTTTGCTTTCTTTTCGTTAAGAGGAGTGGTTTTCAATCTATTGCACTCCTCGCAAAAACTGTCAAGATCTTTGGAAATTGTGACACACCCAAGGACCTCCTGTTCTAACTTCTGAAAGTCGTGCCAAATACTCAAAGGAAATCAGTATCATCACTGCTAAACATTTTATCTTTTGGTACAAGTAGTACCTGCCCATATAAAGGAATTCACTAACTTGTTCACCCTAGCAAAGAACGATTTTGCGAGAAACGTAGAACGGCATGGGAACAAAAATAGAAACCTCGGCAGAATATTCATCTTGATGGTTTGAAATCTGCGCGCCAGGAACAACAGAAGGCTTGTGGAATGGCCAATCTTAGCAGGTGTAAGATTGTGGACATGAGCCAATGTCATGGCACTCCATATTACTGCTCCTATGTTTTGCATTCGATAACAGCATTGGTAGAGAACTGGCAACAGGTCACTTGCCATTTGTCTGGTCACCGTGATGGATGCATGTGCAATCAATCAATCATAATTTCACATTAATCTCTGCTAACGGAGATGTTGGGGATGGGTGTTTGCAATGTAACTTCTACAGTTAGTTACACAAACTAGTTGATTTAGGTTTTAGTACTTGGAATGTATTGTGTATCACGCAGGTTAAAAGTAGCCTGATCAGATAAATATAATTTTAAAAAACATTCAGAGAATTGGCTAAGTTCAGGAATTTAATTTTAAATAATTCTGTGAACAATACCACACAAGATTAACTGGTTTCCGGGGCAGCACTGCTGCCTCACGGCGCCGAGGTCCCAGGTCCGATCCCGGCTCTAGGTCACTCTCCGTGTGGAGTTTGCACATTCTCCCTGTGTTTGCGTAGGTTTCACCCCCACAACCCAAAGATGTGCAGGGTAGGTGATTTGGCCACGCTAAATTGCCCCTTAATTGGAAAAATGAATTGGATACTCTAAATTTATATTAAAAAAACGATTAACTGGTTTCCATACTTAACTTGTTACAAATATGAAGTTCATAAGATTGTTATGTTTTGGGACTGACTCTTTTAATTTAGGGTAAAATGGAGGAACGAAGGCAGTCATTCGACCTGTTCCGAATTGATAATTTTTATTGTCACAAGTAGACTTACATTAACACTGCAATGAAGTTACTGTGAAAAGCCCCTAGTCGTCACATTCCGAGTGGTACACCGAAGGAAAATTCAGAATGTCCAAATTACCTAATGGCACGTCTTTCGGGACTTGTGGGAGGAAACCGGTGCACCCGGAGGAAACCCACGCAGACACGGGGAGAATGTGCAGACTCTGCACAGACAGTGACCCAAGCCGGGAATTGAACCTGGGACCCTGGCGTTGTGAATCCATAGTGCGAACTATTATTCTACTGAAAAAAGGTTGGATGACTTGGTTGTTAAAAGTAAAAGTTTGATTGTCTTATGAGAAAGAAGGTGTGAGATGGCCAAGCCTGCAAACAATTACCAGAGCAGCTGTGCTGACAGTGGATAGACTATTCATCTCCAAGTTTCTTGGAAAGTTTTAAAGTTGTATAAATGGTGATACTTTAAACAGTCTATTTTAATTACAAAATAGAATGGAGTCTGGGCGGTTTGGGGGGGGGGGGGGGGGGGGGTGGGGGGGAGTGAAGAGGTGTATAGAGTATAGCTGATGAGCATTTCTACTTGGATACAAGATCCAGGTGATTCAGGTTGCTATGAAGATGCACTTTACAAGGGGAAGTGTCTACAATTTACCCTTGGCTTACAGGTTTCTTTAGATATCCCTGAACTTCACAGGTCAGTTTGCATGGATTTGAGAGAGAGAGAGCACAGAGGTGCAGCCAGTCTCTCTTCTTCACCATGCAAAACGTGGGTGGGAGCATGTGTTTGGATGGAACCAAGTTCTTAAGGATTGAAATGAAAGATTTTCCAAGCTTTGACGAGAGAGTGGAATTTACGGGGGTAACTCACTATGAAAATCATTTTGGAGATCATAGGTTGTCCAACCAAGCTATTGGGAGTGAAGCATAGCTTTGGATTGGTTCCTGGAGAATATCACTTAAGGGACAGAGTAAAATAAGGAAACCTTTCTGTAGCTTGGTGGATAGATTTCCCAGTGTTTAGCCAATGTTGCTTTTCTTTATTGTTTGTTATTTTCACAGTAACTTCATTGCAGTGTTAATAGGGGCTGGTTTAGCACAGTGGGCTAAATAGCTGGCTTGCAATGCAGAACAATGCCAGCAGCGCAGGTTCAATTCCCGTACCGGCCTCCCTGAACAGGCGCCGGAATGTGGCGACTAGGTGCTTTTCACAGTAACTTCATTGAAGCCTACTTGTGACAATAAGCTATTATTATTATGTAAGCCTATTTGTGGCACTAATAAAGATTATTATTATTATTATTAGAAAAACTTGAAATCCTGCCAGATGATCCTTCCAGTCAGTCATTAGAAATTCAGATACCTTTTGGTCTGTATGGGATCATAACAACTGTAGAACAGCATTGCACCATCAGTACCTCAGTTAGCAGAGACTAATGTGGAAATATTGTGCTTGATTGATTGGTGACTAAACTTTTATGTCATAGAATTTACAGTGCAGAAGGAGGCCATTCGGCCCATCGAGTCTGCACCGGCTCTTGGAAAGAGCACCCCACCCAAGGTCAACACCTCCACCCTATCCCCATAACCCAGTAACCCTACCCAACATTAAGGGCAATTTTGGACACTAAGGGCAATTTATCATGGCCAATCCACCTAACCTGCACATTTTTGGACTGTGGGAGGAAACCGGAGCACCCAGAGGAAACCCACACGCACACGGGGAGGATGTGCAGACTCCGCACAGGCAGTGACCCAATCCGGAATCGAACCTGGGACCCTGGAGCTGTGAAGCAATTGTGCTATCCACAATGCTACCGTGCTGCCCTTATGTGAACTGTAGTTGATCAGGTAAAGGCTACACTATATCCTAGTGTGGGTTCTTCTTGGAGAATGTTATTGATGAGGTAAACTCACCTGTGAGGAACTCACCAAGGCTCCTTAGGCAGCACCTTCCAAACACACTATACCATCTAAAAGGATAAGGGCAGCAGATACATGGGAACACCACCACCTGGAGGTTCCTCTCCAAGTCACTCGCCATCCTGACTTTGAAATATATCGTCGTTCCTTCACTCTCGTTGGGTCGAAATCCTGGAACTCCCTTCCTAACAGCACAGTAGGCGTACCTACACCACATTGACTGCAGCAGTTCAAGAAGGCAGCTCATGGTCACCTTCTCAAGGATAATTAGGGATGGGCAACAAATGCTGGCCTAGCCAGTGAAACCCACATCCCATGAAATATGGATTTTAAAAAAAACTACAATAAAAGTTTTTGGATGTGTTCCATCACTTTACAATGTTTCTGAAACAACATCCTGACATCTGGGGGACATCTTCTACTTGAGTTCTCTTCCTAATATCAGGTCCAACCCACGGTGCCGCGACCTCTACCACAGGTCGAGCAAGAAGACAGGTCTCCTTGGAGACTAATAGTCAATAGAATTTGGGCAGCACGGTAGCATTGTGGATAGCACAATTGCTTCACAGCTCCAGGGTCCCAGGTTCGATTCCGGCTTGGGTCACTGTCTGTGCGGAGTCTGCACATCCTCCCCGTGTGTGCGTGGGTTTCCTCCGGGTGCTCCAGTTTCCTCCCACAATCCAAAGATGTGCAGGTTAGGTGGATTGGCAATGATAAATTGCCCTTATTGTTGGGTGGGGTTATGGGGATAGGGTGGAGGTGTTGACCTTGGGTGGGGTTCTCTTTCCAAGAGCCGGTGCAGACTCGATGGGCCGAATGGCCTCCTTCTGCACTGTAAATTCTATGATGATCCCAGCCAGAACGGAGATCGAACCCCATGCTGTTGGCACCAACCTGAGTCACATCGGCTGTCCAGCCAACTCAGCCATGTGGTCCTCAAGGAGTTTCAGGCATGTTGTAGCCTGGAGCTCGGGTAGTGATGGTAGAGGTTCAAATTTCTTTCCGTCACATGGCTGACCTAGAATATTTCCTGCTCTTGCCGTCTGCCGTTGGCGTATGTTGGAAGGACTTACAAGTTGACACTGAACTTGCTTGACCATTTTATGAATACACCTTCCTTGGTCATGTCCTTAATTGCAACTGGAAAGTGGAGCTTCTCACTCCAAGGCACTCACTGCTCTACATGATCTTTTTTGAGAAATATGTGATTTTTATTCTCTTTTGATTGTCGGATGTTTAGTCAAATTCACTTTTTTGTTTTTTCTTGTTAAATTCAATTGACCACAGTTTGGTGCAATTAGTGATATTTTCATTTTGCTGCACACTGTATCGCTGTCATATTGTAAACTTGAACAACAACCACTCGGTCATTCCTGATGCTTCCTTGTGCATGACTCAATGGCAAGATTAAGCACAGACTATCATTATTTTTATGTAGCACATAATTATTTATTTTTCCCATTTTCTCCCTGTGGTCTATTGGTGTCATCTGGGCAGCAATAGAAGTAGGAAAGAATCATTCTTGTGTATAAAAAAGACAGCCATTATAGGCAGACCAGTCCCATATCATAGATGATTCATCTAAAATGTCAGCTTGACTTGCTGGTTGAATTCTTGCCTCTGACAATAATAAAGGTAAAAGCCCCCGCCCAGGACATGAGCATGATTTAGACTTGCATTTAGTGCACTAAAAATATTGTATTTACAAGAGCACCTTTCACAACCACCGGATGTCCCAAAGTCTCTACAGCCAACGACGGTTGGAGGAAACTTGGGTGCAAACTCCCACAAACAGCAATGTAACAGCAGCCTGTTACTAGGGGCTGGTTTAGCATAGGGCTAAATAGCTGGCTTTTAAAGCAGACCATGGCAGGCCAGCAGCGCGGGTTCAATTCCCGCACCAGCTTCCCTGAACAGGCGCCGGAATGTGACGACTAGGGGCTTTTCACAGTAACTTCATTTGAAGCCTGCTTGTGACAATTGATTTTCATTTCATTTTTTTCATTTCAGCAGCCAGCTAATCATATTTTGTGATGTTGACTGAGGGATAAGTGTTTTGAAAGAGGAGAGCGATATTTAGGAAGAGGGAATTCAGACGGTAAACAATCTCTACTTTGTCCTCCTCACCCTCTAGTGGGGCTCCAGAAGGCCTCTTAGCCAGCACTAGGATGGGTGAAATGGGCAAAGTTCCCCCAAAACTGTACAGACAGGCTTCCAAACTGCAGGAGTGACATGCATTTTTAAAAATTAATTTACGGGATGTGGGTGTCGCTAGTTAAGCCAGCATTTATTGCCCATCCCTATTTGCCCTTCAGAAGGTGGTGGTGAGTTGCCTTCTTGAACCGCTGCAGTCAGTCAGATGTAGGTACATCCACAGTGCTGTTAGGGAGGGAGTTCCAGGATTTTGCCCCAGCGACAGTGAAGGAACGGCCGATATATTTCCAAGTCAGGATGGCGAGTGACTTGGGGGGGGGAACCTCCAGGTGGTGGGGTTCCCAGGTATCTGCTGCCTGTGTCCTTCTAGATGGTAGTGGTCGTGGGTTTGGAAGGTGCTGCCTAAGGAACCTTGGTGAGTTCCTGCAGTGCATCTTGTAGATGGTACATATGGCTGCCACTGTTTGTCGGTGGTGGAGGGTTTGAGTGTTTGTGGAAAGAGGAGCAATCAAGCAGGCTGTTTTGTCCTGGATGGTGTTGAGCTTCTTGAATGTTGGGGGTTTGGAAGATGTGTCTCCCTGATTAGAATTTGGATGTTGAACAAATGAGGTAAAAACGCCTATCCCAAGTTCTGTCTGTCTTCCGCAGGTAAAATGCAGTTTCCTTTCTTTTTCTCCTCCCCGCCCCACACATACATTTTCAACACTTTACTCGCTATTATTTCACAATTTCCAAAGTTTATTATTTTATGCGATATGGGTGTTGCTGGTAAGGCCAGCAGCTTTAAACTCTGGTTCACGTGGCTACTTCAGAGGATATTTAAGAATCAACCACATTGCTGTGGATCTGGAGTCACGTGTAGGCCAGACCAGGTAAGGAAGGACAATTTTGTTCACTAAAGGGGCATTAGTGATTCAGTGTTTGAGATTTTAGGGAATCGCTTTCAATTTCAGATTTATTATTCAATTGAATTTGAATTCCAGCAGCTGTTGTGGTGGGATTTTAATGCATGTCCCTCGAGCACTGGTTACTAGTCCAGTGACATTACCGCTATGCCACCTTGTTATTCTCATAGTCTTAACTTCTAGGAAGTTTATTTCTGTGTGTCAAAAAAGCTGGTGTAGTTTTTATAATTTTTTTTCTAGCATTCTAAACTATAGATGTCTTTCTGATTTGCATTTTGATAGATTCTCCTTGAGCACGAAATTTCTGATTTTACAATTTTGCATTACCAAGCTCAGCAACAGTGATAAGCATGGGCTCCTGTGTTTTGCAGAGAACAATTTTAATGAGACATCAACATTGATAAGTAAAAGTCTAGTTCCCAGGGCCAGATATGTTGGGAGTTTGATGGTTCTGAAGTTCCCAGAAAACATCAGTGATTTATTTTGGGCTTTTATCAACTGCCCATATTCCCTGATCTGAAATATTTTTTCATCAAAATAAAATATTTTTCACACTAACGTTACAGTACTAAAGTTAAAGCTACCTTACCAGAACAATCAAACAGCAACGTGTTGTTTTCAGCGTAACAACACTGCAAGATTTTGCACCACTGCATGCAAATATTTCATATGCTTACTTTTTTGTCAAATAACTAGGTAAAGATGTCATTACTTTTTTTTAATGCAGAACTTTACACATTTATATATTGGTGCAGTTGTATATTTTGTCTACATAATTTTTAAGACTTAACATTGACAATAGGTTTCCATTGGGTAATTTTGTATAATAATAGGGTTATATCAGGATTAGGATGTACTGGAGGCAGCCATGGAATAGGTAGACTGCATCCTTTTTTTAAAAAAAAAAAGCTTTTTAAGGGCCAGTGAAGGCTCGATTGTCCAGGATACGGAGACTATTCATCCCACTACCAAAAACAGGTGGCAATTTGCAACATGTGGAGTATTAAACTCTTATTTCTGTGCAACTAGCCACCTATTAGTTGGAATGTTTTCACAAGAAAATTAATCAGACACTTTGTACAACTGTGAAAGGAAATTAACAAAAAAATAAAACTTTGTGTGAATGGTGGGCAGAAAACAGAACATGTAGAATTCCTTAGGTCAATTGTCTTTAACTTCTTAATTATGTTGAGCTTCAGTGTGGGTGGAAGCTAAAGACACCTGCTTCAACAATTAAAGTTCCTTATTCCACCTCGCTTTTTAAAAGTCATTATGGATTAAGTCTGAGCATCTAAAGCATACCGACAGAAATGTTACAGGTTCTATTCCTGTTACTGAGTTAGCTGGTCTCCGAGTTCTTGTTCAGCGAATGGATAAAATGACCAGGGTAAGGGTGGCATGTGGCGCAGTGGTTAGCACTGGGACTGCGGCGCTGAGGACCCAGGTTCGAAGCCGGCCCTGGGTCACTGTTCGTGTGGAGTTTGCACATTCTCCCCGTGTCTGTTTGGGTTTCACCCCCACAGCCCAAAGATGTGCTGGTTAGGTGGATTGGCCATGCTAAATTGCCCCTTATTGGAAAATAAAAAATAATTGGCTACTAATTTTTTTTTTAATGACCAGGGTTCCCACTTCTCATCAGAAATCTATTTTGGAGCTACTGTCCCAGAGCACTGTGTGTACCCGCACTTCATAGTTGAGGTTTATTCCTGAGGAATAACCACTTTGAAATGTCAGAGGGCCACTCCTATCCTGGGTTCCAGCAAGGTTCACCACCTTCAGGGAGCAAAAAAGGTTATGTTTATGTATTTGGAAGAAAACTCGTGTTTTAATACAACATGCAAATTCTTTATGACCCGTGTTTGAATAAAAGTTGGTGCCCATGCTTCTATGAAGAATGTAAAATGATGTGAAGATGGTACAATAACTTAAAAACAGACGCTTCATTCCCGTTTCTCCCACCGGAAGATCGTGTCCAATTCTGGTCGCCACACTATCAGAAGGATAGTACGAAGTCTTACAACACCAGGTTAAAGTCCAACAGGTTTGTATCGATGTCACTAGCTTTCGGAGCGCTGCTCCTTCCTCAGGTGAGGAAGGAGCAGCGCTCCGAAAGCTAGTGAGATCGAAACAAACCTGTTGGACTTTAACCTGGTGTTATAAGACTTCGTACTGTGCTCACCCCAGTCCAACGCCGGCATCTCCACATTATATCAGAAGGATGTGGAGGCTTTGGAGAGGATGCAGAAAAGGTTTACCAGGATGATGCCTGGTATGGAGGGCATTAGCTATGAGGAGAGGCTGGATAAATTCCATTTGTTCTCACTGGAACGACAGAGGTTGAGGGGTGACCTGATAGATGTCTACAAAATTAAAATTATGAGGGGCATGGACAGGGTGGATAGTCACAAGCTTTTTCCAAGGGTGGAACAGTCAATTACTAGGGAACATAGGTTTAAGGTGCATGGGCAAAGTTTAGAGGAGATGTGCGAGGGAAGTTTTTTTTACACAGAGGGTGGTGAGTGCCTGGAACTCGCTGCCGGAGGAGGTGGTGGGAGCAGGTACAATATTGACATCTAAGGGGCGTCATGACAAATATATGAATAGGATGGGAATAGAGGGTGACGGACCCTGGAAGTGTAGAAGGTTTTAGGTTACACGGGCAGCATGGTCCTCGCAGGCTTGGAGGGCCTGTTTTAGGCTGTACTTTTCTTTGTTTTGTAAATCTTTGTGCAACTTAACATATCACAACAGAGCAACTGAAGGATGTTGCAGCTTTAAAATAACCAATGAAAAATATTGATTATTGTTCGTACCTAGGTAAAGGGCTAAGTGGAGGACAATAGTAATTTGTTGAGGCAAATAAAAAGTAGTAATGTTGCACCTTCCCTGGGTTTTAAAATATTGACGGTTTTCGCAGAAAGAAAAGGCTGAATGAAGTCCCCATGAGCAATAGTTACCCTCACATTGTGATTGGTGCCATAGTGGTGATAATTTGTTGATGAGGTAAATAAACAGCTATATGTTTTCCATGTTTCTGACCTGCACTCATAGGAATTGGGTCCTGGATGCGAAGAGAGTTATGCAGCTCACCTGATTTCTTAGTAGGCCATTGAGACTATGAATACTGGCCTCTGGTTGCAGTGTGGTTGCATTATAGATGCAAAAAAAAAATGCTCAGTATTGCAGTTGGGGATGGCATGGGTGCAGAATGTGTAAGATGGTGCAGTTGGAGATTGAGGAGAGCAGTGGATGGAGGATATATAGAAAAGGTACTTGTGCCAGTGGACTGGGAAACACACCAGTTGGCTTGCTCTCTGTCCCTGCCTGTCTTTGATCTGCTGACACTCAACTATGTAATCAGCACTTCTGCCAGAAACAGCCGTGATGGGGGAAAACATTAGCTTCGAGGAGCCGGGGTGAAAAGGCGTTTCTGACCCCTCTCACTTAAGGTGGGGAGGGAGTTGATCGCCAAAGGTGTTGTCATGTCAGGGGCATTGCTTCCCTAACTTTGTTCTGGTCTTTTCCGGGCTCCGGGGACCCGTTTCTCTGCTTCGTACTTGCCTTGGGAGGGATTTGCACTGGTTAACCCCTCCTCTCCTCCAGCTGGCTGTGGCAGTGGCTATTTAAAGATGGTTCGCTTGCAGGCGATTGAATGAGCTTTGCTGTGGGCAGAACGCAATCCGGTCTTTCAGAGAGGGAAGGAAGCAAGCACCACTCTCCGGCTGGCTGTCCGCCCGCCCAGGTATCTCTGCGGCCCCCTTTTGGTCTCTATAATTAGCTCTTCTCCAGCCGGCTAGACGTAGAGAGCGAGTTGAAAATTTCGAGCAACAGCATCGCCCTGCAAACCCCCCTCCCTCCGTTCCCAATTGCCTGGTGAGTAGCAATCGCGCGACGCAGTTCTTTTTTTTTGTTACAATTTTTCTGTCGCGGCTGAAATTAATTAAAATTAATCATTTACAAATCTCTGGATTTTTTTTTCTGTCCCACTGCCTGGGAATGCTGAGGTGGCACGTCATTCCTAATCTAATTTCACAGTGCAATCCCCCCCGGAACCAGGGCAACCTTTTCGTTTAAACTGCTACTTCCTCTGGCTGTGCTGCAGTGTGTTAACCAGAGGTAAGCTGTGAATTCCCCCACCCACGCCAACATTTAAGCCACGTTGGATGCAATGATTTTGGGGGCGACTGCAGCATTTATTATAACGGCGGCCCTTGGCTGCTGGAGCCCACTTACTTGCCTGTCGTGTGCAGATATTCTGCTGGTTGGATTTGTGACTCGGCTCTTGAAAGCCAGTCGGTTTTGCAAAGGAGGTACAGCTTGCTTCTAAACGGGCTTCCGAGGGGCAGAGTCTGTCATTCCTTCTGCAGTTAGCTGATGTCAGCTGTACAAAATGCTGCATCGATTTTTTTTTTTGTGTGTGTGTGAAAATAACCCACCGCTGACACTCTCTTGAGAGTTTAACCTAATACCCGTACCCGCCTCCCCGAACAGGCGCCGGAATGTGGCGACTAGGGGCTTTTCACAGTAACTTCATTTGAAGCCTACTTGTGACAAGCGATTTTCATTCATTTCATACCTATTTTGACTAACGTTTCAGTAACTGGTGGCTAAATGGGGACCTTCTGATATGTGTGGAGAGTTCCCAAATTAGCAGTTATGCTACTCAAAAAATTGGTACAAAAATGTGCACATTTCAAATGAGGATTTGCAATTTTTTCTGTATTTTTGTTAAAAGTACATTTGAATTCATTCTGTATCAGATTCATATAAACCCACATAGTATTATGTGGAAGAGAAGCCATTGTACTGAATTTGAAGTTCAAGGGTGTACATAAGCACGTTCAAACTAAACTATTTTTGCACTATTCAGTAGGGAAAAAAATAGCAACTGAATGAGGTGGAAATACTCAAAAGAGCCAAGCAGCAGTCATGGGGAGAGAAGCAGTTAACATTTCAGAACAATTACCCTTTGCCAGAACTAGATGAATTTGGAGAGGTAGTGGTTTTTAAGACGTACAGAGAGAGGCAAAGGAAGGGACATCAAGAGGAATGTGCACAATCAAATGCATTAAATATCATAGAATTTACAGTGCAGAGGAGGCCATCCCTGTAACCCAGTAACCCCACCTAGCCTTTTTGAACACTAAGGGCAATTTAGCACGGCCAATCCACCTAATCAGCACATCTTTGGACAGTGGGAGGAAACCGGAGCACCCGGAGGAAACCCACGCAGACGCGGGGAGAACCTGCAGACTCCACACAGACAGTGACCCAAGCCGGGAATCAAACCTGGAGCTGTGAGGCAACTGTGCTAACCACTGTGCTACCGTGGTGCCCAAATGAAAGGGATAATGCTAAAGTGCAAAAGGAGTAATTGGAGCAAGTGAAGAAGAAGAAAAATGAATGGCAAGATAAGGGGAGGTTGTGGCGTGCTCACTGGACTAGTGACCCAGAGCAAGATCTGGGGACCAGGGTTCAAATCCTGCCACAGCAGATGGTGACATTTGAATTCAATAAAAATCAATTAAAAGCCAAATGATGAAACGATTGTGGTAAAACCCCATTTGGTTCACTAATGTCCTTCAGGGAAGGAATGTGCTAGTCTGGCCTAGATGGTCCAGATCCACAGCCATGTGGTGACTCTGAAATGGAGGGACATCCCATAAAATAAGATTTAAAAAAAAATACCAGCATTTCCCGCCTGACAAAATGGGCAGCACGGTAGCACATTGGTTAGCACAGTTGTTTCACAGCTCCAGGGTCCCAGGTTCGACTCCTGGCTTGGGTCACTGTCTATGCGGAGTCTGCACGTTCTCCCCGTGTGTGCGTGGGTTTCCTCCGGATGCTCCAGTTTCCTCCCACAGTCCAAAGATGTGCAGGTTAGGTGGATTGGCCATGATAAATTTCCCTTAGTGTGCAAAAAGGTTAAGTGGGGTTATTAGGTTACGGGGATAGGGTGGAAGTGTGGGCTTAAGTAGGGTGCTCTTTCCAAGAACTGGTGCAGACTTGATGGGCCGAATGGCCTCCTTCTGCACTGTAAATTCTATGATTCTATGAAAATGGGACAGTGGTTGTGATCTGTGGTAAATAGATTACAGGACAGTATAGACTGGCTGGTTAGATGGGCAGAACAGTGGCAAATGGAATTCAACCCTGAGATAATGCATTTTGGAAGGACTAGGAAGGCAATGTGCAATGAATGATAGGACTCTAGGAAGTGCAGAGGATCAGGGGGACCTTGGGGTGCATGTCCATAGATCCCTTAAGACAGAAGGACAGGTTGATAAGGTGGCAAAGATTGCATATGGGATATTAGCTGAGGCCTAGAATATAAGAGTAGGGCGGTTATGGTGGAGTATACAATACTGGTTAGGCCACAGGTGGAGTACTGGTGTGCAGTTCTGGTTGCTACACTATAGGAAGGAAGTGATTGAATTACGTCGGGTACAGAGGAGATTCACCAGGATGTTGCCTGGGCTGCAGCATTTTAGCTGTCAATGGGCAGCACGGTAGCATTGTGGATAGCACAATTGCTTCACAGCTCCAGGGTCCCAGGTTCGATTCCGGCTTGGGTCACTGTCTGTGCGGAGTCTGCACATCCTCCCCGTGTGTGCGTGGGTTTCCTCCGGGTGCTCCAGTTTCCTCCCACAGTCCAAAGATGTGCAGGTTAGGTGGATTGGCCATGATGAATTGCCCTTAGTGTCCAAAATTGCCCTTAGTATTGGGTGGGGTTACTGGGTTATGGGGATAGGGTGGAGGTGTTGACCTTGGGTGGGGTGCTCTTTCCAAGAGCCGGTGCAGACTCGATGGGCCGAATGGCCTCCTTCTGCACTGTAAATTCTATGATAAGAGAGACTGGATAGGCTGTGGTTTTCTTTGGAGCAGGGGAGGCTATGTGTGTGTGTGGGGGGGGACCTGATTGAGGTGTATAAAATTATGAGGGGCTTAGAAAGGAACTATCTCCCTTAGCGGGGGGAGGGGGGGGGGGATCAATACCATGGGGCATTGATTTAACATAAGGGCCAACAGGTTTAGAGGGGATATTAGGAAAACTTTTTTCACCCAGGGTGATTGGAGACTGGAACTCGCTGCCTGAAACCGTGATAGAGGCAGAAACCCTCACAACATTGTGATGTGAGTACTGTTTGAATTGATCAACAAGAATGCTGTACATGCAGGAAACTAGTGATTACTACACGTGGCACCCATGCCTGTAACATGTCTCAACTGAGGGGCGAGGGCTACTATGATCTTGATGCTTTTGACATCGGCCTTTGATGTTCGGGTTAGGGCCCGATTTGGTTGCCTTTTTCCCTTGGAACAGATTCTCATTTTAATTTTTTTTAGATGAATCAATTCTCTGGGCAGCACGGTGGCGCAGTGGGTTAGCCCTGCAGCCTCACGGCGCCGAGGTCCCAGGTTCGATCCCGGCTCTGGGTCACTGTCCGTGTGGGTTTGCATATTCTCCCCGTGTTTGCGTGGGTTTCGCCCCCACAACCCAGGAGATGTGCAGGCTAGGTGGATTGGCCACGCTAAATTGCCCCTTAATGGGAAAAAGGGAATTGGGTACTGTAAATTCCCGTACCAGCCTCCCCGAACAGGCGCCGGAATGTGGCGACTAGGGGCTTTTCACAGTAACTTCATTTGAAGCCTACTTGTGACAAAAAGCGATTTTCATTTCATTAAGAAGTATTTAGATAAGCACTCGAAATGCCATTGCATACAAGACTATGGGCCAGGTGCTGGCAAATTGGACTATAGAGTAGATAGGTGCTTGATGGCTGGCATGAACACGATGGACCAAATTGCGCACAGTTACTTTCTTGACTTGATGCACAGAATTGTTTTTCATGCAGTCATGGCAGATCATTTGTCCTGATGCGTTATGGCACCCTTTGATGCGCAGAGTAACAACTCGGGGATCAACTAGTCTTGTCTATGCTCTAAAGAGGAAGACCGGCATCTGTAATTCTCCAATATGTACTGGGGAAACGGGAGAGGGGGCTGGGGAGAGGACTCCAGCTTCTCATTTCTCAAGTTGCATCAAATTAACTTTCTGTGCTGTTGGTGAGAGCACGTGGGTGGAATTAAGACAATTAACTCCAGCTTGACAGGAGATTAAATTTGCAATCATGACCGCATGCCTGCCTTATGATTTCCGACGAACGGTACAAACCTTGCATTGTTCTGAGTGCATAATTGAAGTGAGCTGACTATTTTCCTCCTTCATTTTTCTTTTTCAGTTTGGGATTTGTTGAGGGGCATACAGAAAAACATATCACCCATTTTTAAAGGTGTGTCTACAGTAAAACATTCGGAGTAAAAATTAACAAGCCCGCATTAATTATTTGAGTCCCGTTTGTCAGTTCAAGCATTCGCTTTGGATCTTGATTTTGAGTTGGGAGTTTAGAAATGCAGTTGCTAATTTGGAATTAAATAATACTGTGATATCGGAAATGTTTACCAATCTTTCTATGTGTTATATTAACAAATATTAAATCACAGTGTGATTTTTGAATACGTTTGACCAACTGGTTCAGCTGAGTTGATTTGTGAAGGTGTAATTTACGCAATAATAATTGCAGAAGCAGCTTAGTTTCAGGTTTTGTTTGGTTTAGCAAATGTTGCACACTGATTTGCACATATTATAGCTGCAACACTTGTCCACAGCAGTTCATGAGCCCATGTAACGCAAAATGGTGTTTCCAACAGATACAAACCCCAATATAAAAATAAAAGTTGGTGTAAATTACAAGGCTTATTATGAAATATAATTATGCGGCCTTGATGAACTCGAGAATGCTTGTCTGCAGTACATCCCCAGGCAATCAATGTATTCAAAAGAAACTAAGAAAAGCTGTCAATGTTGTAAATTAAAACACCTGTCGAAGGTGCACAGCTCATCGGTGTCTGTAGATGGATGGATTAAATGATCGGGTGTGCAACTTTTCATCAGTTTGTTTTTTGAAAATTGGTGTTCAAGGTTCCTGTAGTATAGGGTAATTATTTAACAAGACAATGGGAAATGTAGTAATAATTAACAGTGGTGCTCCACATTATGCAGCTGCAGCCAGTAATCTTGTAGTTCTGGGACACCTGTTAATGGTATCAATCCGTGCGTTTTCTTAGGCTCAGAATGTTCATTAACAGGAAAGGACTCAAATGGTTTCCTTTTCATATAGATCGTCTCTACTTATGTGCTTGTGGATATACTTGTCAATTCCTTCTCTAACTGAATTCTATCTTCTTTCCATAGTACTGTAGCTCTATTGTAATTGGTATCATATCAATATGGACTTTTTTGCGATAGGTCTCAATATTGCTGAATTTGCTTCTTTATCCTGGTGGCAGACTTGTAGATATAGGTTTTTTTGATGGACCACAAGTCTATCATTGTAATAAGGAGTCAAATTTAGCAACTTACAGTTGCAAAAGCACATTACTCGTTGTTCGAATCCATTTGCACTGTCTTTGTCAATGGTAACCTTTCCTATTAACTCTCAATCTATTGAGCAGGAAAAAAAATCCACCTGATGACTCTCATCACTCTTCAATTTCTATGGGTGTATTTTCCTCTTGTATTGCAGGCTGGAACTCTTACTACAACTTTGGATACAAGCTGCTCACAGATTTGAATATTAATAATAAACTGAGAGTCACTAACATCTAATGCCAGAGTATAAATAAGTGTATGTGTCTCATCAAACTGCTGTACCTAAATGCTTACAAGGAAAATCTGCCTCTTCATTTTTAACTAGTACTGTAACTGCGTTGCGATCCCGAATGAGACCCTCAGTTTTGTTACCACCCAGTTAGGGACTCGTAACTTTAATTCTACAGTAGATTAAATGTGAATTGCCAGGCATTTATTAAGAGAATAAAGCCATAATATTACACCGTTTTAAACAAATAGAAGAACATTTAATGTACAAAAGTCAGCACAGCAAACCATCATCACTTGATAGTCTACTCTTAACATCCACATGAATATGAGGTGAATATGATTCAAACCACACACTGGTCAAACACCAACTACAAACTGCACATTAAACTTTCTCAGCAACCCAGACATCAATGATCACTGTGTGTCACAAAGTCCTTCAAATTCAGCCCCTGTCCTTCAAAGAGCTATTCCAACCCTCAGCCAAGGGCAGCTCTACTCTATCCGAGTTCCATGGGTACAGTCCTCATCAAAAGGCAAACTATTCCAGATCTCTCCCAGATCCAGCCTTCTCAACTGTCTTTTCCAGCTAAGATGACCTACTGCTGAGATTGCATCCCACCATTGGCCAGACTACACTCCAGTATCTAAACACGGGCAACGTACCATCTCCAAATCCAGACAGCTGCCAACAACTGCAGTTCATTTCACAGTGGACAACCATTCCTTGGCTGCTCTGAGCCCCAACTCCCCAACAACATGGAGATATCGACTGACAAATTTGTCTATATATGTGTTTCTGGAACATACCTCTTCATTCACCTGAGGAAGGAGCAGCGCTCCGAAAGCTAGTGACATCGAAACAAACCTGTTGGTCTTTAACCTGGTGTTGTAAGACTTCGTACTGTGCTCACCCCAGTCCAACGCCGGCATCTCCACATCATATCTGTAAATTGGTTAAAGAGCAAAGTATAGTGAAATATGGTTAGGTTATGTATATTAGAGCTGAAATATCATGAACCTCCTCAAGCAAACTTCCTATTTGAAACATCTGTGGATTTTCTTAACATAATGGAGAAATTTGACATTCCACAAACATAGAATGAGTATGTCAGGGCCAGAGAGATTGTTGCACCTCATTTAACAAGCTGTAATGTTTTTAAAAGTGGAAGTTTAGGCCAATTTAAATGATTTTAGAAGTGACCTATCTGTGAGAACTGAAGAACGCTGTGGAGGAGCAGGAGCAGAGAATCTGAAAGCAAAACTGTTGGATTGCCACATTTAACTGCACATTAGTGGATGCGGGAATTTTCTGGACGTGTCAATGTTCTAATGGTCATGAACATCAATGATTTTACTATCATTACGTTAATTAAATGATAAAATTACATTGTCATGTAGAGAAAAATCTAATTTTATGGGTGTGGGGAGGAAAAAGTAATCAATGTTTGTAAATCATGAAAGGAGTTGATAGGAAGGGAGTAGTTACATATTCATTGATCCCTGAAGGTGCGGAGCGCTGTAACCAATCACCATTGTCAATGTACTCTTGTCGATTATTCTTTTGTCTAGTATGTACGTACTGTGTACTTCTATTGGCCGCAGAAAAATACTTTTCACTGTACTGTGACAATAAATATCAATCAATCATTCAATTGTTGGGATGCAATTCTGTTGGAATGACAGTTTCAGTATATTAACCCAAATGTTTTGTGATTTTGACCAAGGAACATCATTAATCACCTGATTCTGTCGTCACCTCGCATGCTTTCAAGGTGGGATCACTCTAGGGTGACACTGTTTCTTCCCCAACTTTCAAGTTATATTATTGTCAAGCTCAATTGTAGCAAGGATAAGTCAAAGCTAACTTGGTGCAGACTAGGTTCAAAACTTGGACTTTGTTTGTTTGTATAGTAGAGCGCTTAGCAAGCAATGTAGTAGTTATCCACTTCGCCATCATGGCAGTGATTTCTTCAGTCATCTGAGTTAACAAATGAAACTGACTGCCACCTAGCACAGTATCAACTGATTCAACTGTATTCTCAGAAGGGAAAATAACAGGTCCTTTATCAAATAGGTTATAACACTGCTGCAGGAGGGAGATGAAAATGATTCGTGTAGACCCTAAATTATGACGCCTATCAAATGTGAGTGACTTGCTTATACCAAACTTGGTGGACTCGACCATTTATTTTCCTGCATCTAGCCACTAAACTCCCCTTTGTCCCTCTGGGTTTGACCATATATTTTCAGCATTGTGCCCTACCTATGTTGCAAATGACTCAATTTGTGTTGTTGGATCTAATTAGAAAATTGTTGATCCTTAGCAAGTCATTTATTTTTTAATGCAAGTGGTGTAGACCAGTGTCGCAAAAGAAGAACTTTTGGTCAATTTCTTCTTTTGTTTGATTGGGGGAGTGACAGAAAAATGAAGACACAAACTGGATATGTACAAAATGCTTCTCCGCCGCGAGAGAGATCAGGTGAAGAGTCTGCCCAGGCTGTTCGTGTGCACCTCTTTGTGCCTAATTGGCATTGTCAGAGGACTCGGCAAACTTTTGCTTCCTTTGCCTCATAACTAAAATGGTTCCCACTTGGTTTGACTTTCCAGGCAGTGTAATTGAATTATAATTTATGAAAGGCTGTCTAATGGGTAGTTGGGAAGAAAATAGAAACGTGGGATTCAAATTTAACTGATCTTTTAGATTACTGGAAAATGGTACAAAATGTTAATTTATGGATGGCACTTCGTATAAATATTTAAAAATAAATCTTGAAAAAAGATCAAGGTATGCTTGATATCAACAACACAGTAATTTTGAATTGGTTGTGGCCTGCATTTTCTATTCTTGGTTTACACAATGGGAGATTCAACTTGGAATTTTATTAACAATTCTAGCAACTTGGCATTGAACTTGTATTCGAACAGAGTGAAGGTGAAGACATTTTTTTCTTCTTTGTACCAAGTTGTGTTTAGAGACACTTGTCCTGCTTCATTGTGGAGCTCTTACCAACCTTTCTTGTCACATGCCATTCAATTAAAGGTTATTTGTGACAAACTGCTTCTTCAAAAGTTGGCATTAAGGATTTTGCTTTTGGTGAAATCTATTGGAATTAAATAATTCCTCTTTTGAGCACCCCAGCTCTAGTAATGTAAGTGTGATAACCTTAAAGGCATTGTCTCATGCCACATATTGCAGCAGTCATCATTTTAAAATTCACTTCAGTCGTACTTTTTTATAAAATTCACTTCAGTAGTACTTTTTTAACTATAAATTTAAGAGTACCCAATACTTTTATTTCTAATTATGGGTCAATTTAGCGTGGCCAATCCACCTAGCCTGCTTATCTTTTGGGTTGTGGGGGTGAAACCCACGCAAACATGGAGAGAATGTGCAAACTCCACACGGACAGTGACTCGGGGCCGGATCGAACCCGGGTCCTCAGAGCCATGAGGCAGCAGTGCTAACCACGGTGCCACCGTGCCGTGCCAACGTCAGTAGTATTTCTGCTGTTGTGTGAATGTAGTGTTCAGCTCAAGTGACAGACAAACTATAAAACAGCGTGTCATTTTTATCTTTTGGGAAGCTTTGTGCCTGCAAGCTCGTATTTGTTATCACATGATTGGATTGGTGTTTATTGTCACGGGTGTTTATTGTCACGTGTACCGAGGTACAGTGAAAAGTATTTTTCCGCGAGCAGCTTAACAGATCATTAAGTACATGAGAAGAAAAGGGAATAAAAGAAAATACATAATAGGGCAACACAAGGTATACAATGTAACTACATAAGCACTGGCATCGGATGAAGCATACAGGGTGTAGTGTTAATGAGGTCAGTCCATAAGAGGGTCATTTAGGAGTCTAGTGACAGTGGGGAAGAAGCTGTTTTTGAGTCTTCATGCGTGTTCTCAGACTTTTGTATCTCCTGCCCGATAGAAGAAGTTGGAAGAGTGTGTGAGGTTACTGTTGTTCTTCGTTCATGAAATGGAAATTGAGGTGCAATGCTAACCTGTGTTGGTCAGTGCTGATCTTTTATTTTTCCAGCCTATAAAAAATGGTCGATATTTTTAATCTAATGATGATATCTTACAAACTCTGGGTTGTAACTGATCTACGGAAAAAAAATAGAAGTGCCACATATCCCTGGGATTACTCTGAGCACGGTGATTAGATTTAGACCATTAAAATAAATAACGGACGTATCCCTGTCCAGCAGTCTGATGGGTGATATTTAAAACATCCTTGTTATGTTTTTGCTACTGTTGAGTAAATTTATAAAAGAAAAGGCAGCTGTCTGCTTTCTATGCACTGTGGGCTGTTTTTAAATGTTTTGAATCACAAACCGATCTAGTCATGTTAGCATAATAAACATGATGGTCTTCAGAAGATTTGCCTATGATGGGCATACGTTTTACAGATTAAAGGGGCAGTGGATCTGAACAAGTAGCTCAGAAGCTCTGAAGATCATAAAATCATAGAATTTACAGTGCAGAAGGAGGCCATTCGGCCCATCGAGTCTGCACCGGCTCTTGGAAAGAGCACCCTACCCAAGCCCACACCACCCTATCCCCATAACCCAGTAACCCCACTCAACCAACACTTAAGGGCAATTTTTGGACACTAAGGGCAATTTATCATGGCCACTCCCACCTAACCTGCACATCTTTGGACTGTGGGAGGAAATCTGTGCACCCAGAGGAATCCCACGCACATACTGGGAGAACGTGCAGTTCAACACAATAAATATGATCGAGGCGGATCAACAAAAAAAAAGGCCGGCGCAATGGTTAGCACTGGGACTACAGCGCTGAGGACCCGGGTTCGAATCCCGGCCCTGGGTCACTGTCCGTGTGGAGTTTGCACATTCTCCCGTGTCTGCGTGGCTTTCACTCCCACAACCCAAAGATGTGGTGATGAGGTGGATTGGCTACGCTAAATTGCCCCTTAATTGGTTAAAAAAAAAATTAGATACTCTAAATTTATAAAAGAAAAAAAATGAAGACAACAAACATCCATCCCAGTTAAGGATGGAAAAAGGCAATTCATTTACTCCCATGAATAGTGTTGAAAGTAGTTAAGAATGAAGCAGAAAGAGACCTAAGCCTTGGCAGACTCTGCTAAGCAACATGTCCAACAAATGCAGAGCAGCAATGAACAAAACCAGTAGAATGTTGAATGGCATCATGACACAGAACATAAGCCAGCGAAAACCTTCCAACTGTGGCGGAGGTCTGGCTCCAGCCGTGTTTTGAATACCGAGTTCCTGTTGCTGAGATACAATTTCTAATTGCAGATTGTTTGACCATCAATTCCTCAAACACTTAAGTTCCTGTTTGTCAACCTTTGATGCAAAGAGATTCATCACTGGGCTGCTCATCTGCATCTCAAAATGGTTCATTTCTGATATACCGGTGGAGACCTAGAAGTAGTTGCAGCAAGATCAATAAAGGAGATGGAAGAAAATAATTACTACAACTAAGAGCTTCAAAATTATGCTGGAAATACCCTTGGTTATGTTTTCTCTCCTATATAGCAAATAAACTGCTCTTTAGCTTCCAGGCAGGGGTGACTGATGGGGGTGGGGGGTCTCTTGAGATGGGGGTCTCTAATATGGGGGAGCTGTGGGTGGGGATCGGGGCCCTCTGATGGACCTTGGGGGCACCAACATTAAATGCTTACTCCCTTGACCCACCGCAGGGCCTACCGCGCAAGGGCCACGCTTGCAAATACTTGCCCCAGTGTATGCCTGCATGAATACCAGCCGAGAGGCCTGGAGCATCACAGGGGCCTGGAGACTTGGGCTTCCAGTCTGTTAAGCAGATGCAAATGGGTTCAAGTGACCTATTTGATCCTTCTACTGGCGCAGGGCATGTAGCCCGCCGCTGCTAGCGGCGGAGGACCGGAGCATCGGATTAAGCGCTGATCCCATTTTTATGCCTGGCACTCGAATCTCCACCGGATCAGGAAGTGGCGGGCAGCAGAGAATCCACCCCGGGATATCTTGTTTACTGATTTTATTACTATTACATGTTTTTACCTTGCTGTCAAATATTTGGTTTATTCTTTGATTCATGGTAAGTTAGTATGTTAGATAACTAGTATATCCAAAGCCTATGCCATGCGTGCAGTAAAATGTGTGATAATCTTGATGTTTGTAACTGTTTTGGAGATTGGGGATGTGAAGACTGGTGTTTTCTTTTCCTTGCAATATTTGTTACACTTATTCTGCTATTTTTCTACAATTATACCAACTTCTTTTTGGTGTCCCATTTAACTGTGTAACCTCTTTTGACTTGAGTAAAAGTACAATATTCCACTTAGAATGTCTGTAGTTCCAATCTGATTATTACATTTTGTTTACCCAAGTACTTTATAAACCAATAGATGGCATGTCAAATTACTGACATCCATATGATATATATTTCTATGGCTCGATAATTAAGCTACTATGAATTGGGAATGCAAATGTCCTTGAGTCTGTAAACAAAAAATTAAATTTCCACATTGTTTACTTATTTGCAGCCAAACAATCCCCATGTGGAGCAAAATATTTTATGACTCACATTAGCTGCTAAATGAACATTTTTAGGTGCAAAGACAACAATACAAGTACATTAACAACTAAAATATAAGCAAAAAATATAAGCAAAAATGAAGCATAACAGTCGGCTCTCAATTTAATTTGGATATCTGGAGGCATTTGGATTTTCCATCGTTTCCACTGTGGATGTCATTTGAAAACCTGCATTATTTTTATATTATTTTAACAATGCCACTTTAAACATTTCAATTGTATGACATGCCCCTTCCATCCAACCTTGGGCTATATCTTCCCTGCCCAGCAGCAGTCCTGGTATTTTTAAAGATCTGTTGCCTTTATCCCTGAAATTAGCAATCAGACACTGCAAATTGAAACATTCACTTTTGAGGATTGTAATTGATGTTTTAAATTAGCTGCTGAACAATTGCAATGCTGAACAGTGATTTGCTGCATGGAACTATAAGCCATGTGTTATTGGCTAAGGTCTAAGTAAATGATGATGAAATTGTGATCCTGTCAGACTGAGCAGATTACTGGTGAGTTTAGAGTAATATTACAAAACAAGCAGTTGTGGGAGATAATTTCATCAAATGAAACAGATCTAAATCTGTTTTCGGAGTCCGAATACAATTCTTCTAATTTTGAAGCACTATCTTAGAGGATGAAAAGTTAGGAGATATCGCTTTGTAAAATGTGCAATGTTGTCGTAAATAAATATAGTACCGCTGCACATTGTATTTCGTATATACTGTGTATTTAGTATATACAGTATCAGGAGATTCTGAAATATATGGAAAGCAATATATTTGTTAGTTGCAAGTTTTCCTTTCAATCCTTTGTTCTAATTTGTAATCCAGGCTAGCAGGGCAACAAGCGATCAAGTTGCTGGACTGTATTGGTTACAGTATTTGCTACATACCTTTGTTTTGAAATGTTATCTGTGCCGACTGATGCTAACTTGGTAACCCATATAAATTGGCTGGACTGACAGAAGATCCCCATTTTGGAAAGAAGCTGATTTCTTTGTAATCATTTTGGCTGTTAAGCCATGGAGAGACGTTGGTTCCGGAGGCAGTGGAGATCTGGCAGCCTCTTGAGTGAGAAAAAGTTGTTAGAAATGAAGAATGGGCAAAGAAGTGATCCCAGATTGATTGTGGTGCTTGATAAATAGGAGGAAGCTTGTTTGTGATTTAAGGAACTACTGGACTTTTTAGCTCGGAAGAGAAACCAATTTGAATTGAGGCGGGAGGTTGCATTAACTGCAACACCCGCTTGTCAGCCTAATTCATTCCAGGTTATTAGAACTCTCAATTCCTCAAATACTTCAGTTTCTGAAGTTGTCAACCTTGATGCAAAGAGAGTCATCACTGGGCTAACCTGGGATATCTTGAGGATGCAAAAGATGCAAGGAACTGACCACTTTGAGAATAAGTTAATAAGTACTTGCTCACTCTGGTGTGATAATTTGATAAAGGGAATGTAGCACAATCACTCACGAGATGAGATGCGAAGGAGTCAATCGATGGCTTTATTACGCAGACTTGTTCCCCAGCAGCACAGTTACAGAATGCGGGGCTGCTGGGAGAACCCGGGCTCTTATACTCCGCCTTACTGGGTGGAGCCAGTAGGTGGCTGATCCAATCGGGACCCGGCGTCTATCCACCAATAGCCCCTCGGCATCACAGGGTACCGTGATACCTCTAATGCATACCACTACAGGGAATATTTAGCCTATCACAAAGACATAACTCCTAGAGTGATATCCCACAAGACGAACATTTGTCCTGTTGAGTTTGTGCTGGCTCTAGGACTAAATCTAATTAGTCCCACTTCTTTCTCTGCTCTTTCCGCTGAACTCAGCTGTCCAATTTTTTTTTTTTAAATTGCATTTGTATCTGTGTGCACCACCCATTCCGGAAGTGCATTGAGTGGTGTCTTTTATTCTTTTTATGTCGATTTATTGGGCTGTTCAATTTTTTACCAAAGTTTGCATCAAACAGACAAAAGCAGAAAGATAGTGATAGGTATCAATATTCAACAGGTACAGCACAAAACAATAGTCCTTACATGATTGGGAATAAATAAGACCGGAAGAGTCAGGGACAAAATCCTCAACAAGTTCCTTCCGCGGATAAATGACCCGTGTGCACCCAAACAGGATAAAGGCAACGTTATAGACCTACATCGCATCCGTAGCTCCAAAACAAAGTGACAGAAAAAAATAATAATACCCGAGACCCCCAGTGCTAAGGGGAAGTCGGCTGAACACTTGCAGTGCAATTTAAATTTTTCTCCAGATCCAGACCGGGATAAGGTAGCCAACCTATACCTTTGAGATGGCTGAATGACAAAAAACAAAGAGGACCCGGCACAGCCAAGTCTTAATATTCAGCCCAGGGACTCCCATAGAAGAAGTCAAGAGCCAAGAGCAAAAACCTGAATAATAATATTATTTATTAGTACCTCTACAATCCCATCTCCCAGTCTCAGATCAGAAGCAAATCCGGTCACCGGACCATCAACACTAGTAACGTCCTCAAACGGGCAACAGAATATCATGGGGTCGAGAACCAAAAGGAATATGAACTTGTCCCAATCGTAAAATGACGGAAACGCACTCCAGGATGGGAGGGCCATCAGAGAGACCAACAACCCCCAGTGCTCAACAGGATACTACACAGTCCACCTGGGCCTGAAGAAGAAAAAGGCGCAACCAAAAAAACAAGATAAGCTCTCACTGGGGGGAACCTCCCTCAAAACATAGCAAGGCCAGAACTAATCCTACCCTCCTCCCGCTCCGGCTCTGCTCCCCACAGGATACATTAGGCTAAAGATAACTTGTGCAAATCATGAATTCAACCTTCAGCTTAACATGATATAAACTTAATAAATCAGGATAACCAGCGATGCAGTCCAGTAGTTTCTTAAATAAGTTGACAATATTAACAGGCAACAACATAATGATCAGGGAGTGAAGTCCACAATAACAACTGAGATGTGAAGCAATTATCAGGATAAAGACTTAATCTACTGGCGCATGAAGAAAGTAGAAATCCAGGATAAAGCAAAATCATATCTGGCGAACATTCTTCAGGATCTTCCAAGGATTCCAGCGATTTAAGCTCAAAACCTCATTGTTTCCAACATGCCATCTCACCCAAACCCAGGCATCTAATGACCCAGGCTCCAGTGGGGCTGGGGGTGACCCGACGGGCTCAGCCATCCCCAACTCCTCTTAAACCGACATCAGGCACAGGACAACATAGGACCAGGGGTCAGAAGGCCAACCTAACTCCAGGCATCAGAGATGGGATTAAATGTGCTCCGTCGATCCACCAAGGACAATGCTCTCTCCATTGCAAGAACTTCCTCGTGCACCTCCCAACGCCTCCAGAAAGGCGCCGTGCAACTCTTGAAATTGGATTCTGATGACCTGCCCAGCAGAGCCCAGACATTCGGATGGATCAACATCTTTGCTGAGCAGCCATCATCCATTGGAAAACGCCACGTCACCAGGGCACCCTAATGAGAAGACCCATCACAACTCCTCCCAGCCGCTTTGAATCAACGAGGATTCAAATATTTCGTTTCTACTCGATAGTTCTGAAATATGGGCCAATAAATCTCAGGGCATGGTATGTCTGCCAAGAAAAGACAAAAGAAATGCGCAAACGGATTTAATATTGGGTTTGGAGGCAAGCAGAGCTGGAGATTGCGAAAATGCAGCCGCTCCCGAACTGTATTTTCAATACCCTGTTTATACATTTATTTATCTTTTCTCTTCATTCTTAACCTATTGAAGTGAACCGCTCGTTCCATTTTGAAAATGTAAACAATACCTTGAAACGAAATGAAAATCGCTTATTGTCACAAGTAGGCTTCAAATGAAGTTACTGTGAAAAGCCCCTAGTCGCCACATTCCGGCGTCTGTTTGGGGAGGCTGGTATGGGCATTGAACCCGCGCTGCTGGCCTGCCTTGGTCTGCTTTAAAAGCCAGCTATTTCGCCCAGTGTGCTAAACCAGCCCCTTCTACCTTGACAATTCTACCATGTAGCCATGTACCATGTAGAATTGTCTTTTGAAAGCTTAGAGGAAACACTGCATTGTGTATGGTATTGGATTACTATCTACATCACAGCTGTCCTTAGTATCTTCCAGTTTGGGCGTTTATTTTTAATAAGACTGAAAACTTTTGTCGGCCTATGGTCAGGGATTGACTCTGCAAACATCAAAAAGGGAATATCTGCCCCTTACATGACACAATTCAGACGTCTGTGTCAAGTTGTGTACTATTTTTACTCTCCACCCTTTTTTGGCAGGTTTACCTCCTCTGACATTGCTCACTGAGTCAGACAAGATGTTGTTCATGAGGATAAAAGCGATCAGTGTTGAAACATAAATATATTGACCCAAATTAAAGCTGATTTCCATTTGGTGGTTAATTTCTAGAGGCAGTCCCAGATATATATGACATGGGTGGTGCCTTAAGTCTGTCTTGTTGCCAGTAATGACAGAGCATTGAATCTTGATCATTTTGTGGGCAGGCAGACTAGAAATATTTTCAATTATTTCATTTTTTTGTGGACACATTTTTGAGATAATTACTGGAAAGCAATTTAGTCTTTTTAACTGAGAATTTTCTGCAAATTGTCGATGCACATTTTCAGTCTTGACAATCCATAAATATTTAAATATTTATATATCTTAAAATGTGGCTCGAACAATTCCTTCTTGTTTGCCTGTTCTTTCTCCCTCTCTCGCTCTCCTAAACTGTCTTTCTCTCTCATGCTCTTTTTGTCTACATGTCTTTTTCTTTCCTCCTCTCCTGTGTTACTGTCATACTGTGCTTTCATTTTATATCTTCATTTTATTAAAGGCTAGGATGCATGTGCCAAGTGAAGTTGGTGTGTTAGGGCAGATCAGTTTGCCCACACTGGTAGAGTGTGTAGATCTCGTCAGTACTGCCAATGATGCAGGTTGCATGGACTGCACAATGTGATCGAATCTTGGCAGCACTCAGCTGGGTTTTGGATTTTGCGTTTTCGGATTTAGCATCACACGAGGATTCTGGCAGTGTTTGAGGATGTGGAACTTTTGAAATAGCAGGACTGGGACACTGGTAGTTTGTCTCTCCACCTGGTCCCCCAGGACGGACTGACAAGAGTTGAACTCGGGCTAGAATATACCCAGTCCGAGTGTATGGAATGGGAGGGTAGAGGGAAATTGTGCAGCTTCAATCACAGCTTGTGATCCCTGCCACGGACAGGATTATGTCTGGGCCTGGGATGATTCAGAGATGCAGCATTTTTGAGAGGTATGTTGTAGGCTTGTGTAGGTGAATTGATCTTACTGTAAAGTTTGGGAACTCCCAACTTAATTTTTGACTGAAGAGACCCCAGCTACCCTGTGAAGATTGATTGAATGTATAATACTCTGGCTATGATACTGTTGCTGTTCTCTTTTACTCGTATGGCCTAGGACGCAGTTCTTATTTAATGTTGAGGTTTAAGAACCATTCAACAGCTTCAGCTGACGCAGTGTGAATGGTTGCGATGTCACTAGAGATTCAATATGTGGCCGATGGTCTGTCTTGGATGGTCACTGTCACAATTTTATCTGTTCCTCATGTTCCCCTAAATGAGCAAGTAGCCACATCACCCCCAACCCTCGGCCTAAAGTCCTGAAACCCTAATAGTCCCTACTGGAAGACACTCCACACCCTACAAACTGAGCACGTCTCGAAGGTACACCTCCTGGATGACTGCAAACATCACCAACCACCGCCGAGTAATTGTGAAAATTTACTCACAATCTTAAAACTGCTTTGTAACACAGGAAAAAAAACAGGATGTTATTAATAATGAGCTATTATTTAATAGAGACAGATGTTTTCAATCAAAACTTTAGAAATCCCAATTAGATAAGAGAATGAGGCATCCTGATGAGGCAAATGACAAGGAAACCAACAGGGTTGTCAATTGACATCTGTGGCGTATTAGCAGCTTGTGCTTACAGTATATTCCATTCGCTTCCCCTAGCCCTGTGTTTAAATATAAATTGGAGACCATGAGCACAGCTGCTGCGTTTTCTCTGTATTCTGTTTCATCCCCACTGAATTTCAATTTAGTTTGATTTAATTCAGCGCATTCTCTCTTTTTCAATTTTCCTATAATTACAGTAAGCAGCTGGTTACTGTACCAGCCAAAATCTAATAAATACCGTAAGCTTATTTGAGATGGTAGGAATGAATTTTGTTGCTTCGGAGTGTGTTTTTTTTTTACTTTTTTAATTTACAGTACCCAATTAATTTTTTTCCAATGAATGGGCAATTTAGCGTGGCCAATCCACCTACCCTGCACATCTTTTGGGTGCGGGGCGAAACCCACGCAAACACAGGGAGAAGTGCAAACTCCACAGTGACCCAGAGCTGGGATTGAACCTGGGATCTCGGTGCCGTGAGGCAGCAGGGCTAACCACTGTGCCACCGTGCTGCCCTGTTTTGTTTTACTTGATAAAACTATTTTAAAGGCTATATCTTTCATATGCTGTACTTTGTATCTATTGTGAAAGTGTGAATGAATCACTTTCATCCCCTTGTTGGTAGGCCCCATTTGTGTAAGCAAGAGGGTGGGTTGTTCAGCCTTTGCCAGTGCTGCTTTCCTGATGGTCACAATAGTACCAGACATTTTCTCAAAATGGGAAATTTGACAGACTTGGTGTTGAGTCACCCTGACAGAAACCCTTTGTAAATCTCATGATGTTGGGTGCAGTCTGTAGGAAACGCTTTGATTGCTCATGACACAATGCTTGAACTTCGAGAAGTCTTTCTGGACCAGATTATAGAGTTAGCCTGCCTATTAAAGCATGAACTGGTGTCAGCCTGTGCCTTTGATTCATTTGGCTTTGTGCATCTACATCTCTGTCACCAGTCACTCCTCATCAGCATTTTTACAATCAGCAATGTATTGCAAAAGGCATCTTCCTCAAAACTCTGCCCGACTGCCTGGTTCTCTTAACGGCAAATACCTTGGCTGTTTACAAATCTAAAATGTTTTCAGTGCTATTTATGACAGATGTTTTTATGAACAATCTTATCTAATTGTCTTAATATGAAAAAGGAAATTTTTATTTGAATAAGGTATTTTAAATATGCATTCTTCAAGTGTACTTTTTTCACGACCGAAAAGCAAGCTGATTAGATTTTTATTCTTTATTTAAAGGATAATGTTAAAGGTTTTAAAGGCTAAACTTTCACATTTCAAATGGTTTGATTTCCTTGGTCACCCACTGGGTTCGTCCAAAATGCAACCTCCAGTTGCAGTATTTCCAAAAATAAGCACACTTGTTCAATTCCTTCCAGTTTGCTTCTTTGCTTTTTGGGAATCTTTCTCTTTCAAAGGATTTGCAGCAAATAATTCATCTTTCATTCATTTCCCTTTCATTATCAGGAAGCAGATAGCTATCTTGAATTTCTCCAACAAATTCCGTGCCTTCTCTTCTTCAACCCTCTTTCCTCCTAGCTCTGCTTCTCGTTAGCTGGGTTCGGACCCTGCCTTTCTCGTCTTTGCGGGCCTGGTCAAAGATAGTCACGAGTTTCATGATGTTCTCCAGTCCCACTGATGCTAATTCACCAACAGCAGGGGCCTGGCGATGTTTTAGGATTGAAGTAGCTTTTCTCTTAGATTCCTCTTCCATGCGAACACATTCGTCGCTCTTACAAAGAACAAACAAAGAACAAAGCAATGTACAGCACAGGAACAGGCCCTTCGGCCCTCCAAGCCCATGCCGACCATGCTGCCCGACTAAACTACAATCTTCTACACTTCCTGGGTCCGTATCCTTCTATTCCCATCCTATTCATGTATTTGTCAAGATGCCCCTTAAATGTCCCTATCGTCCCTGCTTCCACCACCTCCTCCGGTAGCGAGTTCCAGGCACCCACTACCCTCTGCGTAAAAGAATTGCCTCGTACATCTACTCTAAACCTTGCCCCTCTCACCTTAAACCTATGCCCCCTAGTAATTGACCCCTCTACCCTGGGGAAAAGCCTCTGACTATCCACTCTGTCTATGCCCCTCATAATTTTATATACCTCTATCAGGTCTCCCCTCAACCTCCTTCGTTCCAGTGAGAACAAACCGAGTTTATTCAATCGCTCCTCATAGCTAATGCCCTCCATACCAGGCAACATTCTGGTAAATCTCTTCTGCACCCTCTCTAAAGCCTCCACATCCTTCTGGTAGTGTGGCGACCAGAATTGAACACTATACTCCAAGTGTGGCCTAACTAAGGTTCTATACAGCTGCAACATGACTTGCCAATTCTTATACTCAATGCCCCGGCCAATGAAGGCAAGCATGCCGTATGCCTTCTTGACTACCTTCTCCACCTGTGTTGCCCCTTTCAATGACCTGTGGATGACCTTAATTATGAGATAAGAATTAATGCATAGATTTTGGTGTCAGTATGACAGCAGGTTTCATGGCTCGAATTAGTCCCGAAAGACGTGCTTGTTAAGATCCGTTGGACATTCTGAATTCTCCCTCTGTGTATCCAAACAGGCGCTGGAGTGTGGCGACTAGGGGATTGTCACACTAACTTCATTGCAATGTTAATGTAAGCCCACTTGTGACACTAATAAAGATGATTATCATTATTATTACTGAGATGCCAATCGTCCAGCAACTTGTGGCGAGGTAGGAATATCCCATGAATTGCGAATCGCCGCATGTTACTGAAAACTTATATCTTGCAAAAGCAGTAGCCCATCTTCAGTCCCCCGCTGAGTTTCATGAAATTGCTAATTTTGCACATTAATTGTCCATTAACCTAGTCTGGTAAGTACTAGTTGCAACTTACTATGACAAAGTATCTAATTTTTACACACGGCTGTAGCTCAAGTCAGCTTCAGGTGCCTTGACACTTTGTCTTGGTGGCACCAGGATCTCTGACACGTAGCTTTGCTGAAGACTTGCAAGAATCCTGTTGCTAAATATAGCAGCCAGATCAATAATAAATGAATGCAGCTGCTGAATTGTGCCACTGCAGCAGTATAATGGCAGATGGTCTGTAAAGAGAGAAAGAAGGACATTTTTGTGTTTTTATTGTTGGCACGCAGCCTGCCTATCCTCCCCACGCCTTTTTCTCACAGTTGCAACCACATGTAAATGCAATTCAAAAGGTTGGCTGTGGCGTTGACGAGAATGATTTTTTTCTCATGTAATGCGAAGAATAAATTAAGTTGAAGGACAAAATGCTGGCGAGTAAATAGACTAACTACTGGGCAAACAAGTTACCTGGTGGAGAATTTTCAATAGCTTGGCTTCAGAGAATGTTGAACATTGTGATAAGTTTTCAGATACTGTTAGGACCTCCTGGGCCAGTGCGGGGTCAATTCCAGCCCCTCTTGACCTGGAGTCACAACACAATTGAAATTAACAATTAATTCTTAGAAAATACCCAAAGTCTCTGGTCTTTGGCTGCCCAATAATTACTGTCACCGGGTTTGTAAATTTAAATGCAATTAATTATTATTAATAACCATAACGATAAGTAAATAGACAGCAAATACAACTGGTTAACTAATCCTAAATAATTAATTATCCAATTCCTAACTATCCAATTCGTCTTTAACTAGCCCTCACCCCACACAAGACAGACAAATACAGAGGTGAAAGGGGTGTGAAGAAAAATAAAAAGGCTGAATTTCTCTGTTAGCGATGGATGCTTTCCAGCACACCTTTCTTCAGTCTAGGCCTTCAGTTGGGAGGTTTTTGCTTCCAGTCTGAAATGGTTCTCACTGTAGATTCATCCAGGTCTCAATGGCCTCACTGCAGGTTCAGAGATTAGCAGCTAGACAGCATTTCTGGAGAAAGGGAGAGCGAGACAGACAGCAGCTCTCAGCTTCTCCTCTCAACGTCCAGGATCCGACTGTCCCTGGGTTCTCTGAAAACCATCCCACGTGGGTAGGACCCAATCACAGCCCGTCGCCGGGCAGAATATGGGACTGGGTTCTCCGTTTTGGGGACTAAGTCCCCACGCCGTCGTGAAAACTGTGGTCTTTTACGCCAGGAAAACTGGCCTCAAAAGGCCACAAATTCACCGTTTTGCTGGGAGCTAGCAGGGAGCCGTCGTAGAGTTTGCAGCTCTAGCTGCCGATACGGCCCCCTGCACATCCGGGTCAGAGGCCGCACATGCAAAAACGTTTTGAATACTTGATACTACACAAATCTTTTCAAACTTCATATCCAAAAGAAAGACTAGTATTTACATAGTGCTTTTCATGACCACTGGGCACAAAGTGCTTTGCAGACAAAGAAGTGTAGACACTTTTGTAATAAAATGCAATCACTTTGTGCACAGCAAGCTCCCACAAACTAGTGTGATGATGGTGTTGATTGAGGGATAAACATAAGATAACACGGATAACTCGCCTGCTCTTTTTCAAAATAATGCCACAAGATCTTTTGAGAGGGCAAATAGGGCCTCTGTTTATCATCTCATTCAGAAGTTGGCACCTCCGACAGTGTGTCACTCCCTCAGTACTGCACTGGGAATGTCGGCTTAGATTTTTGTGCTCAAATCCTGTGGGATTTGAATCCGCAGTGATTTGATTCGGAGGATAGAGTGGACAATGTTGAACGATGCACCACTTTATCCAAAAGCACCTGTTCGTGATAATTGCTCATCATCTGCCGACATGAAATTTTATATTGAAGGCTATTTTGAAGTCAATAAAATTTGTGATTCCACATTAACTCTGCTAAAGGAAATGGTAACCTGGACAATTTGAATGTGATGAATAAATGATCAGCTGTATTGTATTTTATTCATATTTCATTCTAATTATACCCTATTAATTTCTTTTATTTTGAGGTGAGTCACTACTGCAAACCTTTGATCGAAATTTCTTTATTTGCTTACACAGATGTGTGCAGCAAGACAGGGACCCTGAAGCAAATTCATTGCTCTCAGTCACTTCCGGGAACCCCACTCTCTCTCAAATCTTTTCCTATCCAGCTCCCCACATCCATGGATGGAAAGTACAAGGAGATCGCAGAGGTGAGTGATACCTTTCAGCAACCGAAACCTCTCTGATTTTGTTACAGGCTGTCTTTTCCTCCACCATTGAAGGTGGTCAGCGGAAATGCTTTCACCTAATCTTTCTGTAAACAATTTATTAAAAAAAATAATGGATACATTGTTCGTCAAGTTTTGATCAAATGTATGTACCAAGGAGAAACTAACTTGTTTTTGGTAAAAAATGCATATAATAGAATCATAGGCTTTACAATGCAGAAGGAGGCCATTCGGCCCATCGAGTCTGCACCAGCCCTTGGAAACAGCACCCCATTTAAGCCCACACTTCCAACTTATCCCCGTACCCCAGTAACCCCACCTAACCTTTTTGGACACTGGGCAAATTAGCATGGCCAATCCACCTAACCTGCACGTCTTTGGACTGTGGGAGGGAACCGGAGCACCCAGAGGAAACCCACACAGACACTGGGAGAACGTGCAGACTCCGCACAGACAATGACCCAAGCCGGGAATCGAACCTGGGAGCCTGGAGCTTTGAAGCAACTGTGCTAATCATTGTGCTGCCTGTTGTTCGTGGATCCTTGATCCTGGAATCTTTTTAAAGGACCATTAACGTTCTTGGATACAGGCAGCACGGTAATACAGTGGGTAGCACTGTTGCTTCACAGCGCCAGGCTCCCAGGTTTGATTCCCGGCTTGGGTCACTATCTGTGTGGAGTCTGCACGTTATCCCCGTGTCTGCGTGGGTTTCCTCCGCTCCACTTTCCTCCCACAAGTCCTGAAAGACGTGCTTGTTAGGTAATTTGGACATTCTGAATTCTCCCTCTGTGTACCCAAATAGGTGCTGGAATGTGGCAACTCGGGACTTTTCACAGTGACTTCATTGCAGTGTTAATGTAAGCCTACTTGTGACAATAAAGATGATTTTAAAAATATAGAATGTTGCGAATTGTCTCAGCTACTGTAGGGGAATTTGTCAACACTGCCAAAATGCGAGCAGAGTTTTCAGAGCAGATTGTTGGATGTGAAATCTCTTCACTGAGATGGAAGCTCTTCGGATTTTTTTTTTCACCTTGTTAGTTACAGAGCAGCTTGTTAGTTACAGAGCAGCAATCAGGCAGGCCAGGAATCAGGCAGGCCTAGTTGAAAAACCTCAAGAGTTGTAATTGTAATAAGTTGACTGAGGATGGCAGATGTATGCACTGTACTGAGTGCTCTCTTCACTTCTTTGTTTACATTTATCATATATCCAATGTTTTCATGTGTGGAACAATCTGCCTGGACTTCATGCAGAACAATACTTTTCTCTGTACCTCAGTACACGTGGCAAATCTAAATCTGTGGCTGGAATCATAAGAGATGGGTTTTGTTGGTGAAGGTGTGCTTTGCTGGTTGTGTTTGCATTTAATTAATTAGTTTTTGATGTAGAGTCACTTCAACCAATGCAGGAGCCAATTTGAGAATAGCAAAGAAGAAAAATGAACAAACTTGTGCTTTTTGATTGTTATTTTGAGAGAAGAATGATGGCCTGTAGCCATTAAGAGAACGCGCTGCCTGTAAACCATACCAGGGATCATAGATCATAGAATTTACAGTGCGGAAGGAGGCCATTCGGCCCATCGACTCTTCACCGGCCCCTGGAAAGAGCACCCCACTTAAGCCCACACCTTCACCCCATCCCCGTAATCCCACCTGACCTTTTTAGACACTATGGGCAATATAGCATGGCCAATCCACCTAACCTTGCACGTCTTTGGACTATGGGAGGAAACCGGAGCACCCAGAGGAAACCCACGCAGACACGGCGGGAACGTGCAGACTCCGCACAGACAGTGCCCCAAGCCGGGAATCGAACCTAGGACCCGGGAGCTGTGAAGCAACAGTGCTAACCACTGTTCTACCGAGCCGCCCTTATGGGATGTTGCCCACACATCTGAATAAGGCGACAAGACCTCCTTTAATATCTATCTGAAAGACCCCACTTCTGTCAATGTCAGACTGTTCCTGCAGGAGCAGATCAGTAACTGCACAAATGCAGTGTTTTGTTACACCCCATGCCTACGTGGAGCATCACAGGTTGGGGTGGTCCAGCTTTCCTCCCCCCTCCCTTTCAGCCTAATGCTTTATGGCATACAGAATGCTTTTCTGCCTTCAGTCTGTGTCCTTTCAACTTCAAAACTGCCACCCTCTGCCTTCTCCGCAAAATTTCCCAGTAACTGTCCCATCTCATAACTCGTTGCCATCTCAAGTCTTTGAAGTTTTCACCTCGGTGTTTTACCTCCCTCACTCACTTTGGTTCCCTTCATTCAGGGTTCTGCCTAGCCTGCAGGATCGACATTCCTTTGTCCTTCACAAGTCCTTTATAGCTGTTACCTCATGTGTTCTCTTTAACCTCACATGTAGCATTGGACACAGGCAACATCCAGCTCCACCCCTCAGCTCGACCTTACAGATAATGTCCCAGACAATACCATCGCTGTTCTTGGGTATGTCCTGCCTCACCAGCAGGACAGACCCAGCAGAGGTGGTGGCACAGTGCTATACGGGAGGGAGGGAGATGCCCTGGGAGTCCTCAACATCGACTCTGGACCCCATGAAACACGGCACCATCTTAAACATGGACAAGGAAACCTCCTGCTGATTATCACGTACTGTAATCCCCCTGCTGATGAATCAGTGCTCCTCCATATTGTGCACCACTTGGAGGAAGCATTGAGGGTGGCAAGAGTGCAGAATGTACTCTAGGTTACGCCAGGGTCACTCATGTCCTGATCTCATTACAGCCTTGGTTCAACCATGGACAAAAGAGCTGAATGCTAGAGATGAGGCGAGAGTGACTGCCCTTGCTATCAAGGAACCCTAGCAAAACTGAAGCCAGTAGGATTGGGAAAAACGCTCCACTATTGGAGTCATACCTGGCAAAAGGAAGATGGTTGTGATGGTTGGAAGTCAATCGTCTCCGCTCTGGGACATCACTGCAGAAGTTCCTCAGGGTAGTGTCCTAGGCCCAACCATTTTCAGCTGCTTCATCAATGACCTCCCTTCCATCCTAAGGGCCATCCTAAGGTCAGAAGTGGGGATGTTTGCAGATGACTGCATACTGTTTAGCCCCATTTGCGACTCCTCAGAAACTGAAGCATCCATGTCCAAATGCAGTAAGGCCTGGACAATATCTAGGCTTGGGCTGACAAGTAGAAGTAACATTTGCACCACACATACCAGGCAATGACCATCTCCAACAAGAGAGGATCTAACTATCATCCCTTGACATTCAATGATATTATCATCGCTGAATCCCCCATTATCAACGTCCTGGGGTCTATTCTATGACCTTTTTGATGTGTGCGCAGTATGAGCCCATATCCGCACCCCTCCAAAATTATTCATATTCTTTGTAAATAATTATTATCCTGCTAATTTCACATGCGTCTCTTAAAGCATCAGACATTTCTTTTTTATTTGTCCTTGTTCCTTATTTATTACTTTAGGAGCTGTTCACCCGATCTCTGACAGAGAGTGACATGAGGACTGCTCCTTATGAATTTCCAGAGGAGAGTCCCATTGAACAGCTGGAGGAGAGACGGCAACGTTTGGAACGACAGATCAGCCAGGATGTGAGGTAAGCTGAATTGCTGCACAAACTCGAGATTTCAGGATTTTAGGAAAACAAAAGTTTGTTCCATCAGATAACGAAAGCAGCAAGAGTGTTATAGTTATTTATTTTGTAGTTTGTGCCAACTAGCGAATAGTTTCAATCGTTTATGGATCAACAATAAAGGAATGTTGCACTGTGCCCTTGTCTGCTCTATGACTGCTCAAGTCTTAATGGATTAGGAGCTAAAGAATTGAATGAAGTATGCACAAAATCCAATACCAGTTTGCTCGACACCTATTGATAATTATTCTTTTATACCAGTTAGTTAATTGGCACAGCCCTGCTAATTAATTCTGGCTTTTGTTTTTCACTTAATGGATCATTTTAATTACTCAGATTTTTCATTTGATTTCCACATACTGTTTATGTCTTGTCACTTGCCTTGTTAAGCTCTGTTATTGTCAATTACATTGTTACGGGTAAGAGCAATATGTGATGGGTATTAATATGTATTTGAGCACATATAAATAGAGGATAGCTGGGCACGCGTCGTATGCGAGAAGAGCTGTGAGACTGAACAAGTCAATAAGGTCAATTTAAAAACCAACTGACTTGGATCCGAGTAACATATTCCCTCTCAATAAAGATCAAAGAACTATTGTGGGATTTTTTTTTAAAGTTCCCGTTTCAGTAATGGCCATTAATTTTGAACGTGAAATACACCATTATCAGTCAGATACTACAGGGGCTGGTTTAGCACAGTGGGTTAAACAGCTGGCTTGTAATGCAGAACAAGGCCAGCAGCGCGGGTTCAATTCCCGTACCGGCCTCCCCGAACAGGCGCCGGAATGTGGCGACTAGGGGCTTTTCACAGTAACTTCATTGAAGCCTACTTGTGACAATAAGTGATTACTATTATTAATAATATTATTAGATACTAATGCTCAATGGAAGCGAAAAAGCTGACCAAATCCTATCTTATCACATTGACAAATAGCAAGCCGGTTTATTTGTTTAATCCCTTGGACTTTTCTGATGAAAAGCGCTAACTGATTGTGGTAGGTTTTGTGCACTCTGCAGCGAGGGGACACTAGTTGAAAAGTTCACAGTCTGATAAACTGTGTGGAGTTTTACTGGGAATGTGATCCAGCTGAGAGCACTGAAAATAAACATCGTGTTTGCTGTTCACATATTTATTGCGCAAGCTGATGTGTGTTGAAAGGAACTTGATTTTTTTTTTACTGTTACTGATCCTACTTGCTTCTTATCAGATGCACATTCAGTAAAATGGTATACATTGGCTACAACAAGTGTAACAAAATTAAACTCCAAATAATTTTTTAAATAAAAAATGTGTTTCCCTGGAGTGTTGAAAACATGCCTTGGGCAAAGAATAAGAAAACTTGTGATTGGGAGGAGTCAGGTTCTTCTCTATACCTGTACCATTTCTACATACACTTCGTTTGTTTAATTCATGTTTCCGGCTCCCTTTTCTAATAAAATGCCATTTATGAGTGGAACTCAATCCACAGCACTGTAGAAACTTTTGATTTCTTTTTTTGGTGACCTCCTTCAGGTGGCCCCGTATTGCTAAGTTATAGAGTTTTCCTGGCTGAGCTATGGATTCAAGTCTCAGGACTGCCCGTTGCTCAGAAATGTCATGATGCTATGTCCCGAAGACGAAACTGACAATGCCAATGTTCTTGTTTTGCTGTGCTATAAAACAGCATAAATGATGTTGGCATGGAGAAATTATAGTGAGCAGCTGTTTTGGTATTGGAGAACATATGTTGGGAAAGGATTGAAGTAAAGGCCCCGCTTATGAAGGGTTCAGAAAAGGCATTGATCTTTGTGTCATTTGAGAATTTATCCAAAAGCTTCCTGGCCATTACCCATAACACAATCTTTATGGAACCGTCATTCGTGACCCTATTATTTGTAACTTGGGTATTGTTTTCCTCTGACTACTTAGGCTTAATGCATATGGCCAGTACTATGTTGGTTCTAGAAGTAAGCTCTAAATGCGTGACACCGACTGGCAACATTTTAACATTTAATTTCTCTGCTCCTCTCACCCACTCTAATCTGCAGCCTTCTGTACTGGCTGCACTCCGCTCTCTCAGATCCAACCCTGGCCAGATTGTTGTCTGGCGTACTGACCTCTACATCACAGAGGCTGAACACCAACTCTCAGACACTTCCTCCTACCTCCTCCTGGGCCATGACCCCACCACTGAGCATCAAGCCATTGTTCCCAGGACTGTCACGGACTCCATCTCCTCTGGAGATCTTCATTGCACAGCCTCCAACCTCCTAATTTCTCAACCCTGGACAGCCCGCCTCTACCTCCTCCCCAAAATCCACACACAGGACTGCCCTGGTAGGCCCATTGAGTGAGCCTATTCCTGCCCCACCAAATTCATTTCATATCTTGACTCCATATTCTCTCCTCTTGTCCAGTCCCTTCCAGCCGGCATCCGTGATTCCGCTGATGCCCTATATCACATCAACAACTTCCAGTTCCCCGGCCCTAACCGCCTCCTCTTTACCATGGATGTCCAATCCCTCGATACCTCCATTCCCCACCGGGATGACCTGAGAGCTCTCCGCTTCTTCCTCGAACAGAGGCCTGAACAATCCCCATCCATCACCACTCTCATCCGTCTGGCTGAACTTGTCCTCTCACTCAACAATTTCTCCTTCAACAATTCTCATTTCCTCTAAGCCAAAGGTATGACTATGAGTACCCGCATGGGTCCTGGTTTTGCCTGTCTCTTTAAGGGATATGTGGAACATTCCTTGTTCCAATCCTACTCTGGCACCATCCCCAACTTTTATCGGTATATTGACAACTGTTTCGGTGCCACTTCATGTTCCCGTCTGGACCTGGAAAAGTATTAATTTTTCTTCCAATTCCCACCCCTCTATCACCTTCATATGATCCATCTCTGTCAATTCACTACCCTTCCTTGACCTTTCTATTTCAATTTCTGGGGATGGACTCTCCACTAGTATCCATTACAAGCCCACTGACTCCCATTGCTCTTCACACCCCACATCCTGTAAGGACTACATCCCATTCTCCCAGTTCCTTCGCCTCCGTCGCACCTGTTCCGATGATGCCACTTTCCAAAACAGTGCTGCGACATGTCTTCATTCTTCCTTAATCGCGCTTTCTCACCCACTGTGGTCGACGGGGCTCTCAACTGTGTCCGACCCATCCTCTGCTCTCACCCCCTCTCCTCCCTCCCAGAACCAGGATAGGGTCCCCCTGGTCCTCACTTTTCATCCCACCAGTCTCAGCATTCAAAGAATCATCCTCCGCCAGTTCTTCCAACTCCAGCACAATTCCACCACCAAACACATCTTCCCCTCACTCCCCGTGTCAGCATTTCGCAGGGACTGTTCCCTCTGGGATACTCTGGTCCATTCATTTATCACCCCCATTATCTCACCCTCTTCCCACGGCACCATCCCATGCAATTGCAGAAGATGTAACACCTGCCCCTTTACCTCCTCCCTGCTCACTACCTCAGGCCCTAAACACACTTTTCAAGTGAAGCAGCGCTTCGCGTGCACCTCCTTCAATCTGGTCTTTTGCATTCACTGCTCCCAGTGCGGTCTATTCTATATTGGAAAGACTAAATGCAGACTGGGTGATTGCTTTGCAGAACACCTCTGGTTCATCTGCAAGCAGGATCCAGACCTTCCTGTCACTGCCATTTCAACTCGCCATCCTGCCCTATGTCCACATGTCCGTCCTTGGCCTGCTGCAATGTTCCAGTGAAGCCTGGCGCAAACTGGAGGAACAGCATCTCATCTTTCAATTAGGCACGTTACAGCCTTCCAGACTTAACATCGAGTTCAACAACTTCCGACTATGAACTCTCTCCTCCACCTTCACCCTATTTTTATTTCTGTCAATTTATTTTAATTTTAATTTCTTCCACTGATCATTTTTCCCCTCACCATTGTTCCCCTCCCCCACTCTACTTGAGCCAACTGTTCCAAGTTGCCCTTTAACACACTGCTCAACTTTGTTCTGCCATTCACACATTCTAATCTCTTTATGTGCCACGATCAGCACCCTACTTAGCCTTAATCACCCCTATTTACGTTCCTTTTGTCTTCTATTTTTGTCAATCCCCCCCCCCTTCCAGCCACACCGCACCACGCCCCCCTCCCACTACAGTATAAATCTGACTCCATTTCCAATTCTCTCCAGCTTTGACAGAATCATCCAGACTCGAAATGTTAGCTCCCTTTTCTCTGCACTCATGTTCTCAGACCTGCTGAGGTGGTCCAGTATTTTCTGCTATATTTATATTTTCTGTTATATTTTAACAGTGTGCAATGAAGTCTAAACTATACAGGTTCCTATTTTAACAGAACTTCATGCTTAGGTTTATATTTCGAACCAGGGTTTTCTTGCCAGTTGTGTTCATGTTGAGCTCCTTGATCCAATGCGTTCCTGTTGCAAGGCTCCCCAGTGTTTTCACTGCAATGGTTGTGCTTTCACAGTATTGGTAAGGAGTGACCTGGAATTGATGATTCCGCTTGTGTTTAAAATTGTATTTTGATCACTTGTTCCTTTGTATGGCTGACAAAGTTTAGGACTTGGTCATACTGTTTAAGAATTGAGAAAAAGTGTATATATTTTTTTAAATATATATATATATATATATATATTTGTCTATGATGAAAAGCTTCCCCCATGTGTCACCAACCATTTTAATCTGTATTGCGGCCGGCGCAAACAACTAAAATGATTAGAACAGTTGTTCAATTACTCTAGAAATACTGAGCGTGCAAACTTAAAAAGGTTTGTGGCCGTTTGGTGGAGGGGGTGGGGGAGGAGTCAAGACTTTGTATTTCGGCACAGATTATGAACTGCACTTAGAAAATATGTTTCCTAATATCTGGATTAACTGGCTTGTTTTTTTTCTCTCTCTCTCTCTTATTCCATTTCCCCTTTCTCTCCCTGTATCTTTGCCTTGCTTCTGCCTGCCGTTCTCAGACTAGAACCAGAAATTTTACTCCGAGCCAAACAGGACTTCATGAAAATTGACAGCGCTACAGATCTACAGTGAGTCTTGGAGTGCTTCCGCGTGGTACCAGTCGTCTGTCTGCAGAATTGTCGTGGATACTTTCTGATTCCTTTCTGCCCTTTTACAGGTTTTGACAAGCGGATTATTTGTGCTCTTATGTGACCAACCAGACTGATCAGTGAGCACCGTGTCTATACCACTGACCTAATCAGGATCTGTTTCTCATTTAACAGAGGTCTTCAGGGACAGATACAATTAAAACATATTTTTTTAAGTGACTTTGTTTTCAATAACCATCAAGACACTGTCTTGGATTTTGCTTTTTGCTTTGCCCAATCTTTTTCTCACGTTCAAAGTATTTTTTGCATACTGTGCTTTGAATTTTGACATGGTCTTCAGCTCTGTCCTTCAAATATGTAGCTTAGGACTTGAGAAATAATTATAGCAAACGCTTGCCTGTATTGTGGTATCTTGGAGTTGAGTCTTAATTTTGTTCAGTTCTGCATTGTAAAAGTAATGTGCCACAGAGACAAAACTCATTGTACGAGAGAGAGTGAGACCAAAAGCAGCTTTTCACTCTTCTAGTCTGGCGGTGTAAAGAAATTCTTCAGGTTTGAAGATGAGCTCAGACAGCAATTAGTCACAGCTGGATCTGTGCGGTAATCAGACCTGAACAGCTGTGCTGGATTTTCCGAGGTACTGATTAATCAGGACATAGCTGGGAGATCTACCCATTCTGAGAAGCTAAGTTTTAGAATAGGGAAGGAGTCGGGACAATTCAAACCCCTCTTACCTATTCTGCTTCTTAATTAGATCATGGTTGAATGAAAAAGTGAAACTTTTAATCAGATAAAATAGACACAGCGAAGTTTGGGAAAGGTTGAGCAGGCTCGGGGCGGCACATTGGCGCAGTGGTTAGCACTGCTGCCTCAGGGCACTGAGGACCCGGGTTCGATCATGGCCCCGGGTCACTGTCCGTGTGGAGTTTGCACATTCTCCCTATCACCTATCTCTGAGTGGGTTGGCTTTCACCCCCACAACCCAAAGATGTGTAGGGTAGGTGGATTGGCCACATTAAATTGCCCCTTAATTGGGGGAAAAAAATAATTGGGCACTCTGAATTTAAAAAGAAAGATAGAGCAGGCTGCCACTCTTTTTTAAAATACTAAGAGGAGAGGTTTTATCGAGTCCTTCAACATTTTGAAGGAGTTTGAAAGGGTGAAACTGTCTCCACTTGGTATAGTCCATAACAGGGGAGCATAAATATAAGATAGCCACTAATTGGTACTGTAAATTTAGACATTGGAAGGATTTCCTTTTATATAGAGAGTAGTAAGAACATGGAACTCCCTGTCACCTGGAGCGGTTGAGGCAGATAGCATCGACTGTTTTTAAAGGTGGGCTTGATGCATTCATGAAGGAGGAGGGTAAGAAAAGAGGTAGACGAGGCAGGAAGTGAAGAGATGAATATGGTGGGAAGAAACTAGTGGAATATAATCACCACCATCGACCTTTATGGGGTTAGGGCTTTAGTAACTAGGGCTTCAGGGCTTTAGACATAGGGCTTTAGTAACTCTGAGCTGTAGTAATTCTGTGTACCACCTGCCATTTGGGAAACTCCACAGCAGTTAATTCCCGATGTGAGGATATTTCAGCCAGGTAACCCAAGATGCACGCAGTGTGAAGTGGTGGTTTGAAAGGTTTTTTTTTAATAAAAATCGTTGGGAATATGAAATTGATGAGATGTTCTTTGTGAAAATTATGATCCTTAACTTTTGACACTGACACTTCCAGTTTAAACAATTAACAGCTCTTTTGAGAGCAAGCAAATGTTGCATTGGGTCCATTATTAGTTTTGCCAAGCTGATATCCAGATTGGAATTTGTATAGGTATTGTAATTTGCATTAGTTTTATGATGTTTTACAAAGAATCTTCTCTGAGAAATGCAAATAATTCAAGGTGTAACCTTGCAGTGAATTCAAGTGTTCCAGCCAGACACTTAATGCAAACAATATGTTTTATGGCCTGCCTTTTGGACGTTTTCCTTAGATACTACAAGGACCAAATTGATGCCACAGCAGAGGAGTATCCAGAAGAGCAGGAGAACGATATGGTTCAGGAATTCCAGCGAGTTCGTATATCTGGAGAGGAGAAATGTGGGGTATGGCCGAACTTTAAGGACTGATGTATGGTATTTGGGAGATGGATGGGAATAGCTTATGGAATAGACACACTTGATGGTGCTCTTGATTGTCCATTCAGTGTGTTAAAATGTTTATTGTGCAAAGTTTGTCACATGCTACTTTTTTTATTAGACGGTTTGCTTTTAATTCTTCACAAACCTTTAATAAGAGGAGTTTTCAAATGGTCAACAGCTGTGTTTTAAATGAGGTATTCCTCCCTTGTTCTTCAATGCTCTCCCCTCACTATACATGCAGAGGACAGGGTGGGTTGCCTCCCTCCATTTATACTTCTCCTTCACAGGCTACCAGAAATTGGTAACTCTTTGTGTAAGGCATGGATGTCACCCTGTGGCCTACCATTCATTAGCACTGCCTGGTATAATTGCTGACTTTCAAATTGCAATGGATGTGGATACTTGAAGATATTTCATAACTGGACACCCTATTACTCAATCTAACATAAATTCAGTTGCTTCTGTAGGTTGAGGTTTATCATCAAGCACACATAGCTGCTGGTGCAGGGCAGCACGGTGGCTGCAGGGCAGTCTCACGACGCCGAGGTCCCAGGTTCGATCCCGGCTCTGGGTCACTGTCCGTGTGGAGTTTGCACATTCTCCCCGTGTTTGCGTGGGTTTCGCCCCCACAACCCAAAGATGTGCAGGTAGGTGGATTGAACAAGCTAAATTGCCCCTAAATTGGAAAAAATGAATTGGGTACTCTTAAATTTATTTTTTAAAAATAAAAAAAATAACTGCTGGTGCCAATGCCTGACAGTCACATTGATTTGTAGTCGTACCCGCCAAGCGGTAAAACAATTAGCTGGGTGCATGAATCCCAGCACCAGTGTGGGATGGACTCTGTTTGGGAGGGTGATGGAATTGGCGTTTCCCGCATGGAAGAAGGAAGGGTTTCATGGTGAGCTAGAGTGAATCGCATGTTGGAGATTAGTTTAGAGCATACCGTTACAAAGGCTATGGACAACGTGCCTAACCTCTGCCAGTGTGTGGCACTTAATGACGAGGAAAGGAGTAAAATCATTGGCATGATGAATTAGAAAGATATCCTATCTAAACTCTATCCTATCTTCTATCTAACCTACTAGAACCTGCACATTGGAGCCCCAACATTCTACCCTTTATAATATAGAACATACAGTGCAGAAGGAGGCCATTCGGCCCATCGAGTCTGCACCGACTCACCTAAGCCCTCACTTCCACCCGGTCCCTAGATAATAGTTGGTCATATTCCTGCCCTCACCAGGAGGAGACCGAATTGAAGGACAAATGGCAGTGTGCCTTATATGGCTCTTGGAGGCAGCTTTCAAGGGCAGGTTTTCTGTTTGTTTCTTCAGGAAATTATAACTGGTAAAAGGGACAGAAGAAAATGTAAAATCGAGAAAATACTTTAAGAATACCAGATAACTCTGATGATCAAGGAAATCTCTTAATCATATCAATAATTAAAGCAAGGTCTTAAGCAAAATAATTCAGAAAACCGGGAGTACCACGATAACGGGATTCTGCATTATGATGAAGTATCCCTCTAACTTTTTAGAAATATACATGTGAGAAGTCAAAGAAGCTGTATTGAGTCATTCACTTTCTTAAATACATCTTCATATGTAGTTTCTTAACGGAGACTGTAAGCCATTCATAATCTCAAAGGGTGCATCATTCACAGATAATACATCTCATTATTTCTAAACATATTGTTATTCATTGTAGGTCCCTTTCACAGACCTTCTGGATGCTGCTAAATGTGTTGTCAAAAGTCTGTTTGTTCGAGAGAAGTATATGGCTCTGTCCTTGCAGAGCTTCTGTAAGACAACAAAGACATTTCTGGAACAGCTAGGAGACGGGCAGTGTCAAGCGAATCTGCATGATGAAACGCTGGAGGCCCCCATTTCGCCAGGTGAGACCAGACATAAAATTGTCAGCAGCAGGCAGTTATGTTGCAAACTTCAGATGGCAATTATTGTTAGCTATTAAATAAAAGAAAAGGCCCAATTGGCAGACTGGAAATTATTTTTGAAAATGTAAAAGGTTAATGAGCTTAATGTTGTATCAAATGTTGGTTTAAGCTATGTATTGTTTTTGGAAATGTTATCCGTTGGATCAAAAATTTGTGACATCACTTGATAGGCTGTGAAAGAACAAGGTTTAGAGCTGGAATTGCTGCCAGTAATACGCTTGGGTCATCACCAAGGTCATCATGGGATCCCCGGAGAATGATAAGTGAGGGAGGGATGGAGGTCACCTGCAAGAAGAGAGTGTGGGGGTTTGGAGGAAAGGACGAGGGTGGCGCTCATTTGGGCCTCCCCACTCACTCCTTGATCATAGATATCATAGAATTTACAGTGCAGAAGGAGGCCATTCGGCCCATCGAGCCTGCACCGACCCTTGGAAAGGGCACCCTACCCAAGCCCACACATGCACCCTACCCCCATAACCCAATAACCCCACCCAACGTTTTTGGACACGAAGAGTAATTTATTACGGCCAATCCACCTAACCTGCACATCTTTGGACTGTGGGAGGAAACCGAAGCACCCGGAGGAAACCCACGCAGACACGGGGAGAATGTGCAGACTCCGCACAGGCAGTCACCCAAGCCGGGAATCGAACCTGGGACCCTGGAGCTGTGAAGCAACTGTGCTAACCACTATTGTTTCACAGCTCAGGGTGAAATCCTGGTCCCTGGATCAGGGACTGAGTGCTTTTGTATGAGGGGAGCCCCCACCCCTCCATCCCCAACCTCTCTGTATGCTGCAAACAAGCCATGAAGTTTTGCTCATCATTTTCTCTGTATGGCCAGTGCGTGGTTGGTTGAATATGTGCAGCTGCAGAATGAGGCCCTTAAGTCATCATTAATATCCATTTTGGGGCCTCAATTGGCATCCAGGAAGGCAGCTCCCGAACCTTCCCACTCTGGACTTAATCAAAGACGAGCAATAGGGTCCCCTCCCACTCCCTCCTGTCTGGTCAAAAGCCTTTCCCCAATTCGGCCTGGGATTTCACTGTTGTGAGATTTACTGAAGATCGGATTATGTTTATGAAGAAGAACCCTTCTGTTTATTAGGGATTACACACTAGGATTTTCAATATAGCACCGCTACTTGCACCATTCATGCGTGTCAGAAACAGCTCCTAATGGCACCCTATTCAAGTGCAGTTACCTTAGTGATGGGATTCTGGATGCAACTACCAACAATTAGGAGCGGCATTGATAGATGGAGATTTCTTAAACATGTTGGTTGCTTCGCATTTTGGATTTACTGTTCGTTGTAGACATTGGGAAGCTCAAGCTGTAAATTGCATGGACATTACAGCTCCTTCATAAACACAACTACAGTTTCTACGATTCGCACACCGACAAAATCTCCCTCCCCTTAATGTTTCTGTTGCTGCACTGCCTCTGCACATCACTTGTGTGCTTAGGTTGTCCAGAATTGCCCTGAGTGCTGTATTTGTGTAACGTTCCAGTTAGAAACTGTTTTGAGACTTTAACAATTGATTTGTTTTCCAGATACATCTTTCCATTCACCATTTGCTGAGGAGCATCCATACGAAAATTGTGACCCAAATATAATGCCTGAGAATGTTGGGTTTGGTTGCAGAATGATTGATGGAGTCACCCATGTGTACTCGAAAACAAATATTATGGACAAGTAATCAAAACTGTTGTAATCTTAAAAGAACTCTTACAACCTTTGATTAGTTCCTTTACTATGAATAATCAGACGGGTTACCCGGGTATCCAGTGCTGAATGAGTAGAAATTTCCTCCAATTAAGTGTTGGAAAGACGGAAACCATTGCTCTCAGTTTCCATTCCAAACTCTGTTAGTTATTGACTCCATCCCTCTCACTAACAACTGTCTGAGATTAAGCAGTATATTCACAACTTTGGTGTTATGCTTAGTCCCAAAATGAGCTTCTGATTTCCTGTTTGCGCCATCTCTAACATTGTCCGTTTCCACCTACCTAACATTGCCCAAATTCACCCCATTCTCCTCTCCTCTGCTGCTGAAACCTCATTTATGCCTTCATTTTCTCTATACTCCATGTTTTCAACGCACCCCTGGTGTTCTCCCATATTCTCCCCTCTGTAAACTTGAGATCATCCAAATTTCTGTTGCCTTTGTCTTAACTCGCACCAAGACCCGCTCCCCTGTGCTCACTGACCAGCGTTGGCTGCTGGTCAAACAATGTCTTGATTTTAACATGTTTTCAAATCTCTACATGGTCCTGCCCCTCTATATCTCTAAAATCTCCTCCAACCCCACCACCTTCAGAGGTACCTGTGCACCTCTAGTTAGAACCTGTTGTGAATTCCCAAGTTTTAATTGCTGCACCATTGGCGGTCGGGCCATCAGTTGCCTAAGTGCCAAGCTGCGGAATATCTTCCCTGCACTTACTCGCCTCCCCTCCCTCCCTTAACACACTACTTGAAACCTACCTCTTTGACTAAGCTTTTGATCATCTGATCTGGTATCTCTTTATGTGGCTCAATGACATTCTTTATTCTCTAATGTTGCTCCGAAGCATCTTGGGGCATTTAATTATATTAAGAGCACCGTTGTTGTCATTTCAATCTTTGTAAATACTGAATGCCTAGGATAGTTTTCAGCTGCCTGGTCAGTGCTAATGTTTTCAGGTATTAATATGCCCTGAATGATATCTAGGGAGGTCTTGTGCTGCTAAGTCAGGAGCTCTGGGTTCAAGTCCCACTGCAGGGCTTGATGGCCAAGGAATAATGCAGCCAAACAGATTATCAACCTGCAAATCCTTCCAACACCAATGGCAGGTGGTAAGAGTGGCAGAGATTCCTGGTCAGCCATGTGATGAAAAGAATGTTGGAGCTTTAACCTAGCTCCAGACTGTACCATGCATGTAAAAGTGCCTGTTGCTCCAGCAACAGCGGACTGTAATACACCATCACCAGTGACATCCAAGACCAGAACTTTCATTGCCCATGTTTAGAAACAGAAATATTATATTTTGTAGAATCCTCACAGTGCAGGAGAGGCCAATCGGCCCATCGAGTCTACATCAACACTTTGAAAGACCACCCTACCTAGGCCCAATATCACGCCCTGTAACCCCACCCTAAGCAGCAATTTATCTTGGCCAATCCACCTAACCACATGTTTGGACTGGGGGAGAAAACCGGAGCACCCGGAGGAAACCCACACAGACACTGGGAGAACGTGCAGACCCTGCACAGGCAGTGATCCAAGCCGGGACCTGCAACTGTGCTAACCATTGTGCCGGCCCAAATCGCTCCAAGAAAGTGGAATGCTTTTCGAGTATTTTTTCATGTTTCATTGGATTGTGGCACTTACAAATTTTTAATTTGGAGTTTGCATCCCTTTTTATCATGATGTAGGGTAGTATCGTGGTAATGTTGCTGGACTGAAACAGTCTCATTTTGGAAAAATCCAATTGATACATTAAAATGGGAAAGACACTGAAGAGGAATATGTTATCTTATCGCTATTGAGTGGAGACCGTGTTATTGCTTAACCTCACAAGTGTAAAAGCTCCATTACTTATTTGGATTGCAGACCTGATATGTGACAATAAACAGGTGTGCAGCAGATGAAATGTTTTAAACACTTGCTGCCTTTTATATGCCTCAACAACCCTCAGCGACAAGGCACCAAGAATAGGAATTAAATGATGCATCGTATCATCCAAAACGGCATATCTCCTTCACTAAATTGGTATTCCAGTAGTCTGCTTTCCTATCTCTTGTGTTATAGCCAAGCAGAAAAAATAAGGCTGAAAAGAGGTCTTTCTCTCACCTGTGGTTCAGCTGAAATGGTAAACACTTGGAAATGAATGGCATAGAATCCACATTTTGCCATTTTATACTTGCATGCATATTACCCAGTTCCAGTGAAAGTATCAGTATAATAGTGGACTGGAGGATAATTTTGAATTTAGCCATAGTATACAATCTTCTCATTTTGGAGACTCCAAGATGGTTCCAAGTATGGCATATTTCAGTTGGATTCTTTAAAAGGACAGGTTTCCTCCTTCATTTGCATAACGTCGATCGTTTATTTAATCCCAAGATCAGATTGTTCACAGGGATCCTTTGTAACATCATGAAGCTAGTTCCTCTTACTGGTTGATAGTGGTATCACATCAATGGCGACCTTTAGCTCTGCCCTCCGTTATAGCATCATAGTGATAGGAGAATTACAGATCTAAGCACAAAGTGACAAATAGTATCTTTATTGGTCATAAAGAATAATCACCAGGCAGGAATGTTCCCTTCCAGTCGGGGAACACTTCAGCAGTCAAGGGCATTCAGCCTCTGATCTCCGCGTAAGCGTTCTCCAAGGCGGCCTTCAGGACGCGCGACAACGCAGAATCGCCGAGCAGAAGCTTATAGCCAAGTTCCACACACATGAGTGCGGCCTCAACCGGGACATGGGATTCATGTCGCATTACATTCATCCCCCACCAACTGGCCTGCGAAATCTTACCAACTGTCCTGGCTTGACACAATTCACACCTCTTTAACCTGGGGTTACCCCATCTCTGGATCTGTAAAGACTTAATTACCTGCTAATGTTCACATTCCAAGTATTGTCTGGCATCTTTGAATTTGTCTATATATATGTTTCTGGAGTATACCTCTTCATTCACCTGAGGAAGGAGCAGCGCTCCGAAAGCTAGTGACATCGAAACAAACCTGTTGGACTTTAACCTGGTGTTGTAAAACTTCTTACTGTGCTCACACCAGTCCAATGCCGGAATCTCCACATCATAAGAATAAGAACAAAGAAATGTACAGCACAGGAACAGGCCCTTTGGCCCTCCAAGCCTGCGCCGACCATGCTGCCCGTCTAAACTAAAATCTTCTACACTTCCGGGTCCGTATCCCTCTATTTCCATCCTATTCATGTATTTGTCATCTTGGTAGGATATCGTGGCGCAAGAGTCCTGCCATGTTGAGATCATCAAACCACAATGAGGGTTTGGTGAGTTTGCATGACAGCCATCCCCAGTAGCATTCCTGTTAAACCAGCTAGAGGGAATTGCATATTTATGTCCTAACTTGTAATAATTTGTATTTTTTTTTAAAAAATGAAAACGCCTGGAGTCTGATCTGAAATCTGTTTATTTAGGTCAACAGAACTGGACCTGCCTTGCCCAGATCTTCAAGAGTTCACTGCAGATATGAATGTTTTAATGGCGTTAATAATCAATGGACCAGTGTAAGTGCAAATGAATTTGAATGCTGTGGTATTAATTGATCTGAGTTTTTGACAACACCCGGTTGCCTCTCTTGACCACCACCACCTCTCTCTTTCTCTCTCTCTCTCTCGCTCTCCCCCCACACCGAGCTGTACGTCACCATTGTCTCTGTCGACCTGTGTTGCTTTGCTGACAACATTGTAAAAGGTGTGGTTGTTATAATTGTTTCTTTTAGGTACAATCAAGCGGCTTTACCCCTCCAGTACAAGTTACAATTTAAAAAAAAAAAAAAAAAATTTTTATTAAGGTTTTCACAGAATATCAACAACAAAATGAAAAAGGAACCCAACAGGGTTAAATGCAAAACACAGTAAAACAACCCCCATGCCGCCTTCCTCCCTGTACATAAATAATAAATTAACACCCCGAATTAACTCAAAACAAACATAACAAATATATACACCCCCTCAGATCCCCCAGTGTAAATAAACAAAAATAAAATAAGATAGACCCCCCCCCCCCCCCCGAGTTGCTGCTGCTGCTGACCATTGTCTACCATTCTGCCAGAAAGTCTAAGAATGGTTGCCACTGCCTGAAGAACCCTTGTACCGACCCTCTTAAGGCGAATTTCATCCTCTCCAACTTAATAAACCCCGCCATATCGTTGATCCAGGATTCCACGCTTGGGGGCCTTGCATCCTTCCACTGAAGAAGCATCCTCCGCCGGGCTACCAGGGACGCAAAGACCAGAATACCGGCCTCTTTCGCCTCCTGCACTCCCGGCTCCTCTGCCACCCCAAATATTGCGAGCCTCCAGCCCTGCTTGACCCTGGAACCTACCACCCTCGACACTGTCCTCGCTACGCCCTTCCAAAATTCCTCCAGCGCTGGGCATGCCCAGGACATATGGGTGTGATTTGCTGGGCTCCCTGAACACCTAACACACCTGTCCTCACCCCCCCAAAGAACCGGCTTATCCTTGTCCCAGTCATGTGTGCCCTGTGCAGCACCTTAAACTGTATGAGGCTGAGCCTCGCGCATGAAGAGGAAGAATTCACCCTCCCTAGGGCATCTGCCCACTTCCCCTCTTCGATCTCCTCTCCCAACTCCTCCTCCCATTTACCTTTCAGATCCTCCACCGAGGCCTCCTCCTCCTCCTGCATCACCTGGTAAGTTTCCGAGATCCCCCCCCCTGCGAGAGCACCCTGTCCTGTACTGTGCATGGCAGCAGCCGTTGGAATTCCACCACTTGCCGCCTGGCAAACGCCCTTACCTGTAAGTATCTGAAGATGTTCCCCGGGGAAGCCCATACTTCTCCTCCAGCTCACCCAGGCTCGCAAACTTCCCGTCCACAAACAGGTCTCCCAGCCTTCGTATCCCTGCCCTGTGCCACCCCGAAAACCCACCATCTGTTCTCCCTGGGACAAACCTGTGGTTCCCCTGTATTGGGGTCCACACCGAGGCCCCAACTTCCCCCCCTGTGCCGCCTCCACTGCCCCCAGATTTTGAGGGCAGCCGCCACTACCGGGCTCGTGGTATACCTCCTTGGAGGGAGCGGCAGCGGCGCCGTTGCCAGCGCCCCCAGACTCGTACCCACATGCAGCCCCCTCCATCACCCACTTGCGCACCGTCGTCGCATTGGCGGCCCAGTAGTACCCACAGAGGTTGGGTAGCGCCAGCCCCCCCCCCTATCTCTACTCCGCTCCAGGAACACCCTTCTCACCCTCGGAGTCCCTCGCGCCCACACAAACCCCAATATGCTCCTGTTGACCCGCCTAAAAAAGGCCTTCGGGATAAACACGGGGAGGCACTGGAACAGGAACAAAAACCTTGGGAGCACCGTCATTTTAACTGACTGCACCCTACCTGCCAAGGACAGCAGCAACGCGTCCCACCTCTTGAACTCCTCCTCTATTTGCTCCACCAGCCTTGTGAAATTAAGCCTATGCAGGGCCCCCCCAGCTCCTGGCCACCTGGACCCCCAAATACCTGAAGCTCCTCTCCGCCCTTTTTAGTGGGAGCTCGCCAATCCCCCTCTCCTGGTCCCCTGGGTGAACCACAAACAACTCGCTCTTCCCCATGTTGAGCTTGTACCCCGAGAAATCCCCGAACTCCCTGAGGATCCTCATTACCTCCGGCATTCCCCCTACCGGGTCCGCCACATAGCAGCAAGTCGTCCGCATAGAGTGACACCCTATGCTCCTCCCCACCCCGCACCAACCCCCTCCAGTTCCTCGACTCCCTCAGTACCACAGCCAGGGGTTCAATCACCAGTGCGAAGAACAGGGGGGACCCCTGCCTCATCCCTCGGTGCAACCAAATGTACTCAAACCTCCTCTTGTTCGTGGCCACACTCGCCATCGGGACCTCCTACAACAGTCTAACCCACCTGACAAACCCCACCCCAAACCCAAACCTCTTCAGCACCTCCCACAAGTACCCCAACTCTACCCTATCGATGGCTTTCTCAGCGTCCATCGCTAGAACTATCTCCACCTCCCCCTCCCTCGCCGGCATCATGATAACGTTCAGAAGCCTCCGCACATTCGCGTTCAACTGCCTCCCCTTCACGAACCCCGTCTGGTCTTCGTGGATGACCTGCGGCACACAATCCTCAATCCTCGAGACTAAGACCTTCGCCAGCACCTTGGCATCTACATTTAGCAACAAAATCGGCCTGTAAGACCCACATTGCAGGGGATCCTTGTCCCGCTTCAGGATAAAGGAGATCAGTGCCCGGGACATCGTCGGGGGCAAAGCCCCCCCTCCCTTGCCTCATTGAAGGTCCTAACTAGCAACAGGCACAACAGGTCCATATATTTTTTGTAGAATTCGACCGGGAAACCGTCCGGCCCTGGTGCCTTCCCCACCTGCATGCTTCCTCTCCCTTTGGTCAGCTCCTCCAGCCCAATCGGGGCCACCAATCCCACCACCAGTCCCCTATCCCTTTGGTCAGCTCCTCCAGCCCAATCGGGGCCCCCAATCCTGCCACCAGTCCCTCCTCCACCTTCGGAAACCTCAGTTGGTCCAGAAAGCGGCCCATCCCTCCCTCCTCCAGTGGGGGCTCGGACCAATACAATTCCTCATAAAAGTCCCTGAAGACCCCATTTATGCCAACCCGCACCACACTCCCTCCCCTGTCCTTAACTCCCCGGATCTCCCTAGCTGCGTCCCGCTTCCGAAGCTGATGTGCCAGCATCCGGCTTGCCTTTTCCCCATACTCATAAATCGCCCCCTCGGCCTTCCTCCACTGCACCTCCGCCTTCCTGGTGGTCACCAGGTCGAATTCGGCCTGGAGGCTGCGCCTCTTCCTCAACAGTCCTTCCTCAGGCACCTCCGCATATCTCTTGTCTACCCTCACCATCTCCCCCACCAGCCTCTTCCTCTCCCTCTGCTCCCTCCTCTCCTTGTGGGCCCCAATGGAGATCAGCTCTCCCCTAACCACCGCCTTCAGCGCCTCCCATACTATCACCAGTCAGACCTCTCCGTTATCATTGGCCTCCAGGTATCTCTCTATGCTTCCTCGGACCCGCTCACTCACTCCCTCGTCCGCCAGCAGCCCCACCTCCATGTGCCACAACGGGCGCTGGTCCCTCTCCTCCCCCAGCTCTAAGTCCACCCAATGCGGGGCATGATCCGAAATGGCTATCGCCGAGTACTCGGTATCCTCTACTCTCGCTATCAGCGCCCTGCTCATAATTAAAATGTCAATCCGGGAATAAGCCTTAATAACATGCAAGAAGAATGAAAATTCCCTCGCCTCCGGCCTTGCAAATCTCCAAGGGTCCACCCCTCCCATCTGGTCCATAAACCCCCTCAGCACTCTCGCCGCCGCTGGCTTCCTACCCGTCCTAGACCTGGAGCGATCCAGTGCCGGATCCAACACCGTGTTAAAGTCTCCCCCCATTATCAGGCCCCCCATTTCCAAGTCTGGGATCCGACCCAACATGCGCCACATAAAACCCGCATCGTCCCAGTTCGGGGCGTACACATTGACCAGCACCACCCTCTCCCCTTGCAGCTTACCATTTATCATTACGTACCTACCGCCATTGTCTGCCACAATGCTCGACGCCTCGAACGACACCTTCTTTCCCACCAAGATCGCCACCCCTCGATTTTTGGCATCCAGCCCCGAATGAAACACCTGATCTACCCACCCCTTCCTCAATCTTACCTGGTCTGCCACCTTCAGGTGTGTCTCCTGGAGCATGACCACATCCGCCTTCAGGTGCGCAAACACCCGGGCCCGCTTGACCGGCCCGTTCAGTCCCCTTACGTTCCAGGTTATCAGCCGGATCAGGGGGCTACCCGCCCCCCTCCCCCGCCGACTAGCCATAACCCCTCCTCGGCCAGCCACGTGCCCGCACCCCACGCCCGGCCCATTCCCCACGGCGACAGGCCCCGTCTCGACACTCTCTTTTACAGGCCCAGTCCCCTCACCCCCGACTCGGGCCTCCCCCTCCCCCGCGGGGCTCCATCCCCCCTGCCGCCCATCCACCCCTGTTCCATTTCCTTACCCCCCTCCAAGAGCCCCCCCGACAGACCCAACCAAAAAAGTGCCCAACCCGCCCTAACCACCCTCACCGAACCAAAAAGAAACAAGAGCAAAGGACCCCCCCCCTCAAAATGTAGCATATCAACCGCAATCCCCAAACGCCCTTCCCGACTGACAATTTGTGTCCAACTTCTCGGCCTTAACAAAGGCCCACGCCTCCTCCGGAGACTCAAAATAATGGTGCCGGTCCTTGTAGGTGACCCACAGTCGCGCCGGCTGCAACATGCCGAACTTCACCCCCTTCCTGTGCAGCACCGCTTTCGCTCGATTGTATCCAGCCCTGGTATATTCGAACCTCCACGTTCTCCCACCTGCTGCTCCTCTCCTTCTTGGCCCACCTGAGCACGCACTCCCGATAAGCGAACCGATGAAACTACACCAGCACCGCCCGCGGAGGCTCTTCAGACTTGGGCCTCCTCGCCAGCACTCTATGGGTCCCTTCCAGCTCCAGGGGCCCCTGGAAGGACCCCGCTCCCTTCAGCGAGTTCAACATGGTGACCACAAAGGCCCCCACGTCCGGCCCCTCCGAGAGGCCCAGAATCCGCAGATTCTTCCGCCTCGACCGATTCTCCATCTCCTCGAACCGCTCCTGCCATTTCTTGTGGAGCGCCTCGTGCGCCTCCACCTTTATCGCTAGGCCCAAGATCTCATCCACATTATCTGAGATCTTTTGTCGGACCTCATGGATCGCCACCCTCTGGGTCTCCAGCAGCTTAATAGAGGCCTTCATCGGCTCCAGCAGGTCCGTTTTGAGCTCCCTGAAGCAGCGCTGGATAACCTCCTGCTGCTCCTGCGCCCACTGCATCCACGCTGCCTGGTCCCCGCCCGCCGCCATCTTGCTCTTCTTCCCTCGCACCTTCTTCGGGTCCACCACCACTTTTTTAGTCGCCCCGCTCCTGGTAAAAGCCATATACTGTCGGGGAACTATTGTAATCTCCTTCCCACACCGGGAAACGTCGGAAAAATGCCGTTGGGGGCCCTGAAAAGAGCCCAAAAGTCAATTTTTTGCGGGAGCCGCCAAATGTGCGACTTAGCTCCGCATAGCCACAACTGGAAATCTACAATTTTATTTTAATGAAAAGCTTACAATCAAAACCAAATATTTCAAATACCTTACTTTAATAGAACTGATTTTGTTCTTGTAGATTATGTGAGTAGATGAGCAGTTAGCAGAACTATTTTCCTTTTTGTCCCAACAGGAAATCCTTCTGCTATCGACGGCTGCAGTATCTGTGTTCTAAGTTCCAGATGCATGTTTTACTGAACGAAATGAAGGAGCTGGTGGCTCAGAAGAAAGTACCACATCGAGACTTCTACAATATTCGCAAAGTAGGGAAACCGAGAACTTGCTTTTTACTTTCGCTCTTGTATATTTAATCTACTGTGCTCCAGTATTTCTTACTCCCCACTTGGTTTATTTTACCACCACTATAACAATTTATTTGGGAAATAAACTGGATGTGACATTGGTAGCTTCTCATGGCAATCAGGCTTTGCTCAATGCTTGTCGTGTGCTGCAAGCAGTTTACTGAAAACCCGCATCCAGGGTTATTTCTCTATGAGAGGTTTTTGTTACGATTAAAAATCTCTTCTAAACTATACTTATTGATGTTTGCAGCTTGCGGGGATGTTTGTAAGTGGTGCAGATATCATTGACACCAGTGTAGTTTAAATTAACGCGCTGTTGCTAGGAGTCCATCCAGCAAACAAGCGGTAAGAATAACATGAGTAAGCCATGGCTCAGTTGGTTGCATTCCCCCGCTAAATCACAATCTGCAATGAAGTCACTGTGAAAATCCCCCAGTCGCCACAATTCCGGTGCCTGTTCGGGTACAGGAAGGGAGAATTCAGAATGCCCAATTCACCTAACAGCACGTCTTTCGGGACTTGTGGGAGGAAACCGGAGCACCCGGAGGAAACCCACGCAGACACGGGGAGAATGTGCAGACTCCGCACAGACAGTGACCCAAGCTGGGAATCGAACCCTGGTGCTGTGGAGCAACAGTGCTAACCACTGTGCTACCCTATTTACTACATTATGACAGCGACTACACTTCGATAAGTACTTCCAGATAGTTGTGAAAATCAGTGGGCTAGACAGCTGGTTTGTGATGCAGAACAAGGCCAGCAGCACGGGTTCAATTCCCGTACCAGCTGAAAATTCTGAATTCCTCTGTGTACCCGAACAGGCGTCGGAATGTGGCGACTAGGGGCTTTTCACAGTAACTTCATTGCAGTGTTATTGTAAGCCTTCTTGTGACAATAAAGATTATTTATTTATTTATTTAAAAGCAGGATATAAATGCAAGCCTTTCTTTTATTACTGTGAATGAGTTGAACAATATTGGGCTTCATACTACCTTACCTTTATTCAATGCAATTTTATTTCCATTTTCTAAAGTTGATTTCCATGGCTAGTTTCCATATTGCTATATGACTTCATAATTGGAACAAATTACTATAAGTAACTTTTTATTGCTAAAGGTGAGTGAATTATCAGAAGTTGATTATTAAGAGAAATAACTGAATTTAACAGAAACAAACTCGTTCATCTAAGCACCACTTGATAAGCATGAACTCCATGCTGATGGGGAAGAATACTCAACAGTTAAATGCACCATCACTAAGCTAACCCTATCCAACTCAAAACATGTTCTGTGCAGCACTGTATAAGCGGTGTGGAAATCGGGACAATATGTAGCACAGTGTTCAAATATATATTGTAGGATGCAAGAAAGTTTGCTCTGGGAAATGGAACACATTATATTTCAGGCATCGAATCGGAGCATAAATCACTCTTAGATCAAGTATAATCTGGCTAATGCAAAAATTGAGAAGCAACTGAGGTTTTATTATTCTGAAATGTTGGAATGTTCCTCCTGTAGGCGGAGTAGTGCTCAGCACTGCTACATCACCGCGTCAGAGACCCAGGTTTGATTCCGACCGTGGGTCAGTGTCTTGTGTGGAGTTGGTGCATTCTCCCCGTGGCTGCATGGGTTTCCTCCGGGAGCTCCGGTTTCCTCCCACAGTCCTATGATGTGGATTGATCATGCTAAATTTCCCCTAGAGTGTCCAAAGATAAGGTGGCGTTGTGGGGATATGGTAGGCTGGTGGGCCCAGGTAGAGTGTTCTTTCAGAGGGTCAGTGCAGACTCAATGGGCCTCCTTCTGTACTTTTGAAAATAAACTTAGGGGTGCCTAATTCCTTTTTTTCCAATTAAGCGTCAATTTAGCGCGGCCAATACACCTACCTTGCACATGTTTGGGTTGTGGGGGTGAGACCCTCGCAGGCACAGGGAGAATGTGCAAACTCCACACGGACAGTGACCCAGGGCCGGGATCGAACCCGGGTCCTCGGCGCCGTGAGGCAGCAGTGCTAACCACCGTGCCGCCCGGCCACCTTCTGTACTGTAGGGATTCTATGATTCCATCCCAAGAGCTCATAACTTAATTTGGTAATCTTTCAAAGATTCCGTTTCTTTCCTGCAATGTAGGAAAAACTGTTTTATTGCTTTTACATTCAGAGCTCAAGTACATCTACAAAGATTTAGGTCATCGATCAACTGACATAGTGCCTTCCTCCATGGTCAGAGGCACTTTGTGGACCAACAGTATCCCAAACTGGCAGTCTGTAGGATAAAAGATATGATAAAACCCAGTACCAACATTTAAAAACACTGGGGGGTGGATGTGATGGTGAAGGATAGAGAAATAAGTCTTTGATAAAATTAATTCACATGGGTGTCGCATTTATTGCCCTTAAATGATGGTGGCCTAACGTCTTGAATAGAACTGCAGGCTAGGCCATTTCAGTGGGCAGTTAAGAGTCAATCGCATTGCTGTGGTCTTGAGTCACATATTGGCCAGATTTGGTTAAAAACAACAGATTTCCTTCCTTAAAAGGAAATGACCAAATAGTACCTAATTAGTTATTACAATCCCGGACCAGGGGCGAAATTCTCCGGTATCGGCGCGATGTCCGCCGACTGGCGCCCAAAACGGCGAAAATCAGTCGGGCATCGCGCCGCCCCAAAGGTGCGGAATGCTCCGCATCTTTGGGGGCCGAGCCCCAACCTTAAGGGGCTAGGCCGGCGCCGGACGAATTTCCGACCCGCCAGCTGGCGGAAAAGGCCTTTGGTGCCCCGCCAGCTAACGCGGAAATGACATCTCCGGGCGGCGCATGCGCGGGAGCATTAGCGGCCGCTCACTGCATTCCCGCGGATGCGCAGTGGAGGGAGTCTCTTCTGCCTCCGCCATGGTGGAGACCGTGGCGGAGGCGGAAGGGAAAGAGTGCCCCCACAGCACAGGCCCGCCCGCGGATCGGTGGGCCCCGATCGCGGGCCAGGCCACCGTGGGGGCACCCCCCGGGGCCAGATCGCCCCGCGCCCCCCCCCCCCCCCCCAGGACCCCGGAGCCCGCCCGCGCCACCTTGTCCCGCCGGTAAGGTAGGTGGTTTAATCTACGGGACAGGCATTTTAGCGGCGGGACTTCGGCCCATTCGGGCCGGAGAATCGCGGGGGGGACGGGGGACCGCCAACCGGCGCGGCGCGATTCCCGCCCCCGCCGAATATCCGGTGCCGGAGAATTCGGCAACCGGCGGTGGCGGGATTCACGCCAGCCCCTGGCGATTCTCCGACCCAGCGGGGGATTGGAGAATCTCGCCCCAGATTCCCTAACAGTTGCTAGGATACCAGACCGAAACCCCCATAAAGGATACTTCGCTCCAGGAGTGATTCCGTGCACAATTAAGGATATGGTATATTAAAAAAACTTTCTTACTACTATAGTATCATTAACTTTAACTAGGGCAGCACGGTAGCACAGTGGATAGCACAGTTGCTTCACTGCTGCTTCACAGCTCCAGGGTCCCAGGTTTGATTCCCGTCTTGGGTCACTATCTGTGGGGAGTCAGTCTGCACATTCTCCCCATGTCTGCGTGGGTTTCCTCCGGGTGCTCCGGTTTCCTCCCACAGTCCAAAGATGTGCAGGTTAGGTGGATTGGCTATGAAAATTGTCCTTAGTGTTAAAAATGTAATGTGGGGTTGCTGGGTTTCGGGGATAGGTGGAAGTGTGAGATTGGGTGGGGTGCACAGTTTTGATGGGCCAAATGGCCTCCTTATGCACTGTAAATTCTATGAAACTTTAACATCATAAAGAAAATAGTTTACAATTGCCAGTTGAACAGTGCTTAACAATGAAACGCTAAATCCTAACTACTATCATTTATCTCCACTCAAGCAAAACCCCACCTCGGGTCAAAATCCACTTTTAAATACAGTTAGTCAACTCAAGAAAACTTATTGGAGCTGTCTGGGTACTGTTTTGAGAAAGAGATATCCTTCAGGAACCAGCTTGCAGATTCTTGCCTGCCTCCAACTGTTTAACCTGCCAGCTTTTGAGAAACTGCTCTTGTCCCGTTCGCAGGCAAATCTTTAACTCACTGTCTTGAGAGAAACTGCTCTTGGTTCACATCCCAATCTAAAACTGAAATTTGATATTGAAAACTCAACACCTGACTGCTTCAGCCCCTGGCTCCTCCCATTAACTACATCATCTTACTAAGCTAAACATAATGTCTCTAATTATCTACTCCCTAGGGAGCCCTCATTATGTAAACAAAATTCCTTGAGCCCAGCTTTTAAAATGCTTTAATTGCACCCCTATCTTTAAAAAGCCTGCTGTCTTTCAAACCAGAATTTTTAAAAACATGACTGCAGCAGTCACACACGCACTAACCCGGGCTTTTAACCCTTACTGCACCACTACATACAATACAATGTATCTGAAATTCCTACATTCATCACATAGCGTTCTGTTTATATTGGAAGCCCACACTCGTTGAGAATTGAAGCTCTGTCTTTATCTCTTTCATATAGGTTGCTTAAAAATTTTTTTTTCTTCTTTACTCTTTCTTGAGATGTTGCCCATCTACAATCGCCCAGAGAGCAGATTGCTGTTGGTCTAGAATCACATGTAGGCCAGACCAGGTTAAGGACAGCAGATTTTCTTCCCTAAAGGGCATTAGTGAACCCGATGGGTTTTTACAAAATCCATGGTAGTTTCAATTGGCATTCAATTCCAGATTTATTACCGGTAATTAAATTTAAATTTGACCAGCTACCATGGTGGAACCCATGTCCACTGAGCGTTAGCCTGGACCCCTGCTACTACCACTACGCCAACATAGTGAGCTGACATAAACTTTGATTCCTTCTGTGTGCACTGGATTTAAACCCGGGGGTAACGATACTTGGGTTAGGATAGGGCTAGTCTGCGGTGCCATCCAAATATTTTGAAGTAGCTGTTAATTGCCGCCTTTCCCTCCCCCACCACCCAATGTTTTATTTTTTTATTTTTGATGCACACTTTTATAATTTTGGCAATGTTGGTCAGCAAAATGCCTCTGTTCATGGAGAGAGGCAGAATGCCAGCTGGACGATGACTGGAGCTTGAGAGATGCATCAGAGTTCTAAATATAGGAGCACTAAAACTGTTGTTCCTACATAATTGGAAAAACCCTAATATCTGCCGTGCACCAATTTAAGACTAATGAGACCTTGGGTATGGGGAACACAACATTTCAGAGCAATGAAAATTACGTTTTAAATTTCTCATGTCCAAGCCATTTTAATTAGAAATTTCTGCAGATCGCAAAAATGAGTATAGGATTGAAACATAGTCTCCTTATGCCTCTGTTTTCCTTGTACCTGATCCAGTATTTCAATGCAGCCGTCAATCTCAAAGTATATCCAGTTCATTTCAGGAGACTAACTGCATGGTTTCTGATGTGCATTATAAAATCTGTGCAGAACAGAGGGGGAGAATATCTTCAAAATTGAGTTTGTCAACGTATGAATTGCTTTCTTTTTATTAAATCTGATTTGTTTAATTTAATTTGAACATCTTTATAGAAAAGTGTGGACGGTAGCAGTACATAAACAGGATCCACTTATTCCAAGATAACTAGTGGAAAAGAAGATCACGATATTCTCCACAGTGCCAGTAAATACATCAGCGTGTTTTATTCCAGCTACTGTAGTTAAATTTAGCATATGCTAGACTCCTGTTTACTCTGTCATTCAAATGCCTGCTCTAAGCGGCTAGATTTTAAAACAGTGCAATAGATGAGGGTTTCTCTTGGTTTATGTTTGTAACCTGTTCCCTTAACTAACAGGTTGATACCCACATTCACGCATCATCCTGCATGAACCAGAAACATCTGCTTCGTTTTATCAAGCGTTCAATGAAGAAGAACCCAGATGAAATTATTCGCACGGAAAACGGAAAAGGACAGACTCTGAAGGATGTCTTTGAGAGCATGAACCTCACAGCCTACGATCTCAGTGTGGACACGCTTGATGTGCATGCGGTATGCTCAGAATGTAGTTTGTAAGAGGCACCAAAACCCATCAGTCACAAGCAACCCACTGCTTCCCCCCAGTTTGTTCTCCCAATACTTGGACCATCAGACATAGGAGCAGAATTCGGCCACTTAGTCAACCGAGTCTGCTCCGCCATTCAATCATGGCTGATATTTTCTCATCCCCATTCTCCTGCCTTCTCCCCATAACCCCTGATCCCTTGAACTGAACAGTTGAACTGAGCATTTTCCGGGAGCATGATGCAGCTCTTGTGTCTGAACACAAGAAAAATAGTTTGGTTAGGGTTCTTTCTTATATCTTTCAATGCCATCAGTAGCACAAAGCCAAGGGCAGAGGTCCTTTCAAGATTATGGTTTTGCTCCAAAATACTTGGATTTACGCAATACTAAGTCTCATTTTAGGTCATAGTTATTAGAAAGACGGAGGTTGAGGGACGGCCTGAGGTCTACAAGATTGAGAGGCATGAATAGAGTGGATGGCAGGCACTCTTTCCCAGGGTGGGGGCGTCAGTCACTAGGAGGCATAGGTTTAAGGTCCCTGGGACAAAGTTTAGAGGAGATGTGCAAGGCAAGTTTTTTTTACACCGAGGGTGGTGAGTGCCTGGAACGTGCGCTGCCAGGGGAGATTGTGGAAGCAGATATATTAACGGCGTTCAAAAGGCATTTGGCCAAATACATGGATAGGATGGGTATAGAGGGATACGGCACTAGGAAGTACTGAGGGTTTTGGCCAAGAGTGGTATCATGACCAGTACAGGCTTGGAGGGCTGAAGGGCCTGTTCTATGCTGGATTGTTCTTTGTTTTTTATGTCCAGATCAGTCAGATTTTCCTTTTGTGTTTGAATTGGTAAAACCACTCGTACCATGGCTTGATAGGAATTTGCGTTCACCTTGTAATTCCCCATTTGAATTGAATGAAAGGGAGGAGGGAAAAACAAAAGAGCAACAAACAAAATCTTTTCCAGTTATTCTATTACAGAAAAATGAGTGACTCCTACTTTTAAAACACAAATGTCGAATTGTTGCAACTGTGCAAGTACTTTGTTTTCTTTGTTGTCTGCTTAAGCCTGTGCTAAGTACTTGGGGGCGTTGAAGTTGAACTGAGCATTTGTCTGAACACAAGAAAAATAATTGGGTTAGAATTCTTTCTTGTATCTTTCAATTGCCATCAGTAACACAAAAGGCCACGGGCAGAGGTCCTTTCTCAGATTATGGTTTTGCCCCAAAATAAATAATTTTACTATAAACAAAGGATTATTGTTTTTGGAGAGCGTTTGTCATGTTTTTCCCCAAAGGTAGTGACGTTTGCTGGTGACTGGTTGCACAAACGCCCTGCAGTACCGTTCCAAGTGGATAAATGACACCCAACATCTGGAAGTAATGGACAGGGTAGGGCCAGCTGTTCCACACAAGATGCCTAAAACATCATGACTAGACACTTGCTTTGGCAAAGCCTTCTTTCTGCCATCATGTAATCTCTTGGGGACTTTCTAGCTGATGCATTCTCTGTCTCAGGCAAAAACTGGGACAGCTCCCTCTCTGGGACATCTATTCCCATCTATTCTGTTTCTATATTTGTATTGTTTGAATGCACATCCTTGGTACTCCCCAACCTGTCAAACTGAAATAGCTTTATCATAGGCATACAATGCAATCTTTTCTTTATCTCGCACTCCCCCATCAGATACTCTCTTACGTTGGTGATGCTGTAAAGTCTATAGACCCAGCTCTTTATGCCTGTCTGAATAATTAAGGCTCTTTAAGCTGGGAATCTCTCTTGTATCTCTCCTCTTAACCTTTTCCAAGGTCACCATATCAGCCACCATCTGAAGGAACTAGAATTGGGCAGAGTTCTCCAATTGCTCATATAATAACATATGGTGCGTGATCTACTGGTCACTTTGCGCCGAGCGGGCAATGACTCAGCCGGTAGTTCCCGGGAGAGGCCTCACACGGGCTTCCTGACGGCCAGTATCCCTTGTGGGATCTAACCAGATCCCACCACGCAGTCAGAATCCCACCTACAATGGGCGGGACCAAGCCACGCATGTCTAAGGATGCGTGATTACCTACGATCTACCGGGCTCCCAGAGGAGCTTCGAGCTGGGTGCTGTTCAGTAATGGTCCCACGCAAACATGGACAAGGCGGAACAGCACCCGGGGTGGGAAGGGGGTGATCTCTCGGGCCATCGAGGCCCCTGGGTGGTCACGGATAGGGCAAGGTGGCCCCTTGGCTCTCCCCAGAACTCAGGCAATGTGGCACTGCCTGGACTGGCACCTTGCCACCATTGAACTGCTGAGGTGCCTGGGTGACATTGCAAAACCGGCAGGTGCACTGCCATGATGGCACTGCCGATGGTCAGCGCGTGAGGGGGCAATGCTCATGAGATGAGGGTGGAGGTGGGGTATGAAGGTGGAGGGTGTGGTAAGAAGGGTGGGGGGTGGGGTGTAGAGTGGGTATGAAGGGGCCTCAGAGAACAAAGAAAAGTACAGCACAGGAACAAGCCCTTCGGCCCTCCAAGCCTGCGCCGACCATGCTGCCCGTCTAAACTAAAGTCTTCTACACTTCCTGGGACCGTATCCCTCAATTCCCATCCTATTCATGTATTTGTCAAGATGCCCCTTAAATGTCACTATCGTCCCTGCTTCCACCACCTCCTCCGGCAGCGAGTATTAAAAAAAACTTGCCTCGTACATCTCCTCTAAACCTTGCCTCTCGCACCTTAAACCTATGTCCCCTAGTAATTGACCCCTCTGCATTGGGAAAAAGCCTCTGACTATCCACTCTGTCTATGCCCCTCATAATTTTGTACACCTCTATCAGGTCGCCCCTCAACCTCCGTCGTTCCAGTGAGAACAAACCGAGTTTATTCAACCTCTCCTCATAGCTAATGCCCTCCATACTAGGCAACATCCTGGTAAATCTCTTCTGCACCCTCTCTAAAGCCTCCACATCCTTCTGGTAGTGTGGCGACCAGAATTGAACACTATACTCCAAGTGTGGCCTAACTAAGGTTCTATACAGCTGCAACATGACTTGCCAATTCTTATACTCAATGCCCCGGCCAATAAAGGCAAGCATGCCGTATGCCTTGTTGACTACCTTCTCCACCTGTGTTGCCCCTTTCAGTGACCTAAGGACCTGTACGCCTCGAAGGTTTGGAGCGGGGTGAAGGGTGGGGATCCTGGAAGTGAGGGTGGATGGAGGCTTGACAAAGGGGCCCTCAGCAACCCCATAGCAGGGTGTTATCACTTAGGGGGTGTGGGGCAATGCCCATGTGTGTGGGGGTGACATTACCCATGAGCGGGAGACCTACAAGCCCACTTAGAAATTGGGGCACCCTTTCAAAATGATGAGCCGGTCTGACCAGTGAGTCCAGCTCCCCAGTGACGAAAATAATTCAAGTGTGGGATAGCCCAGGGAGAAGTTCCCTCGAGCCCAGAAAAGTGACTGTGTGATGAAAATGAAATGAAAATCGCTTATGGTCACAAGTAGGCTTCAAATGAAGTTATTGTGAAAAGCCGATGGTCTCCACATTGCGGCGCCTGTTCGGGGAGGCTGGTACGGGAATTGAACCACGCTGCTGGCCTGCCTGGTCTGCTTTAAAAGCCAGCGATTTAGCCCTGTGCTAAACCAGCTCATGATTAGATAGTGGTGGGCAGCTCGCCAACAGAACCGGGTAGACCCCCCCCCCCCCCCCCAAGCAAAACCCCCCACAAATGACACTTAAAGAGGCCATGGTCTCCTTTGATTAGATAGTGAGCACATCACGACTAATACTACCTGAGGTTGACATTCAGACTTTGTGGCAGCGGTTTAATGGCTAGCTATCTAAATTGGAAACCTTGTCGGTGTTCTTTTTGAGCTCCTCTAACTCGAGGGTAATGCAACGCACGAGTATTCAACTTCCCCAGTTGAAATTAACTAACTTCTGACAGACCAGGGAGTGAACCCGGGATGCTCAGGTCTTTGGATCTTCATATTACCCATCTTTACCCACCAGTAAACTTTAATTCTTGTGAGCAGTTTAAAGTTAATTCCCCATCCAGATTGTAAATGGCCTATTTTTCTTTAAATTCTGGCAGGGATGTGAAAAGAGGAGGGGACCCGAGCCTCAGTACTCCGAATAGTAAGTACGTGACCCTAGCTGTCCCTGGCTACTTTATATCAATCGAATTTTAAATTTACCTGGGGATTGACTCCTGCCAGGAGAAATAATTCCAGTTGGAAATGTGGGAGGTTGGGAGGGAAGAAAGAGCATCCATGACGGATCGGAGCGAAGGCAAATTACACTTGAGGCTATTGGCAGGTTGACCTCTAGTAACGGGATCCCTTTCACCTACAACACGAGTGTGTTCATTCTATACGTGATCAATACAAGACTTGGTGGAAAGGCTATATTAATGGATTAATGGGATTAGTATTCACAAAAAAACCTGTGTCACATCTTCGGGTAAATGCTTGGCATTCATAGTATTGATCCTTAGACTGTGCTAATTCTTTGAAATTTCAGTGCTCAAAATTTCATTGCTGAAAGCTACAAGATGAAAATTCCAGTTTTACTGTCAAACATATGCTGGCCTTTGTTCTAATTGAAATGATCTGCTGATATTTTAAATCAATATTAGATGTCTCTTTTTCCATTTTCGGGTACCTCATTGAGTAAAACGTTCCCAGTAGGATTGTGCGCATTCACCCTCCTGGAATAAAATACAAAGTGGGTTTGGAATTTTAAAATCTTTGATATGTTTTTTAACAGGGATTTACGAAGTGTCCTAGCTGTAGAAGTGAGAGCTTAAATGTTCGCCTTGAGCTGTGATAAATCATGATTTATCTTTGAGCTGAGTGTGCTGGTTCATCAGGAGAGTGGGTGTTATAACCCTGCATGGGACTCATCGAGCTGGGGATGATAGTTCCCTAGTGCTGATTGGGCTGAGTTAACCCAGGGGGCAGCACGGTCGCCTTGTGGATAGCACAATTGCTTCACAGCTCCAGGGTCCCAGGTTCGATTCCGGCTTGGGTCACTGTCTGTGCGGAGTCTGCACGTCCTCCCCGTGTGTGCGTGGGTTTCCTCCGGGTGCTCCGTTTCCTCCCACAGTCCAAAGATGTGCAGGTTAGGTGGATTGGCCATGATAAATTGCCCTTCGTGTCCAAAATTGCCCTTAGTGTTGGGTGGGGTTACTGGGTTACGGGGATAGGGTGGAGGTGTTGACCTTGGGTAGGGTGCTCTTTCCAAGAGCTGGTGCACACTCGATGGGCGAATGGCCTCCTTCTGCACTGTAAATTCTGTGAAACCAGCACGAGTAAACAGGTCAGCTGACAGGAAGGAGTGAGGACCCTGAGATGTGCAACAGGCCCTGTGTAAATACTGCTGTCATACTGAATACATGTCTTATGAACCACTCAGACTTCCCTTTGCTATTTACTTCAGTGTGAAAGGTTAACCCTTTTCCTTAATATAATTATGATTATGTGTGAATGAAAAGCTGCAACCTATTATATCTTCCTTTCTCCCTGTTCCTATCCCATTGTCATAATCGCTTTTGAATTCCTGTTATTTTTCAGTCCCTTGACCATGTTTGCTTCATGTTATTCTGCCTATTATTTTTCCTGTACTCTTCATCCCACTCTGCTTCATTGCTGCTTGGGTTGTGGCTCAATGGTCAAGTCAGTTTAGATTTTGGAGCATCTACGATTTGTCGCAAAGTAAGCGTGAATCACATAAGAGGAGGGCTGTAATTTATACCGCATCTGAGAGGGGTTTGCTTTGGCTTGCAGCCTCTCACTAGAAATGTGCACGTAGTACCATGTTTAGTTGTTGGAAGTGAATAACGAGGTGGAGTAAATTAGTGATGTAATTGAAAAATGGCAAGCAATGATTGAGTTTGTAAAGGAAGGGCAGTAGAAGTGAAGAAAAGGTTGATTGTTAATTATCAATTTCAAGTCGGTTGTCCCAACATATCAATGTGCACCATGCTCTTATGGGCCGAAGTTAATTAGTCCCAACCAAGCCAGCTGTGGTGCTGTCCCTAACGGCTGAAGCAAGAGAACAGGAAATACAGCTTTGTAACTCTGATAAAGTAATGGATAATAAAAAACCTAAAGCAACCTGCTGAAATATTAAGAGTCAATAGATGAGTACGGAGGTGTGGTATTTGCTTGAGGTTATTTTTTTCCTCCAGAGTATAGATTTTAACATGGATGCTGCGCTGGTAATCCTGGTAATGCTTGGCTCTGGAACTCTTGTCCTTGAATTATTTGAAATGAAATGAAAATCGCTTATTGTCACGAGTAGGTTTCAAATGAAGTTATTGTGAAAAGCCCCTGGTCGCCACATTCCGGCGCCTGTTCGGGGAGGCTGGTACGGGAATTGAACCGTGCTGCTGGCCTGCCTTGGTCTGCTTTCAAAGCCAGCTATTTAGCCCTGTGCTAAACCAGCCCCTCACAAGTAGGCTTACATTAACGCTGCAATCAAGTTACTGTGAAAATCCCCTAGTCGCCACACTCTGGGGCCTGTTCGGATACACCGAGGGAGAATTCAGAATATCTAATTCACCTGACAGGCATGTCTTTCGGGACTTGTGGGGGGAAACCGGATCACCCGGAGGAAACCCACGCAGACACGGGGAGAACCTGCAGACTCCGCACAGCAGTGATGCAAGCCGGGAATTGAACCCGGGTCCTTGGTGCTGTGAAGTAACAGTGCTAACCACTGTGCTATCGTAATATTACTACTATATTTTTGTCACAAACCCTCATGATCCACTCAGCTTATGCTATCTGAGCCATGCTCCCAAATGTTCTGGCAGTTCTACCTTGTACCAGTAGGCATGATTCAAGAAAAAAAAAATCTTCTCTGACACCTAACCCCGAACCTCTGTCGCAATCATTCTGTCAAAGAACAATACAGCACAGGAGCAGGCCCTTCGGCCCTCCAAGCCTGTACCGGTCATGATACCACCCTTGACCAAAACCATCAGCACTTCCTAGTGCCGTATCCCTCTATACCCATCCTATCCCTGTATTTGCCGAGATGCCTTTTAAACGCCATTAATGTATCTGCTTCCACAACCTCCCCTGGCAACGCGTCCCAGGCACGCACCACCCTCTGTCCTTTGGTTTAACAATATTAATTTGGTCAATGAACTTAATTCACTTTTGAGCTACAGATATGCCATTCCTCATTTATTTTCTTCTCAAATTAACAGTGTATTTTAAAATCATGAGTCATCTTATTCTGTCTCCAACTCGCCTTCTCCAGAACCTAAAAATGTTTAAATTGTTTTTCTTCCACTTAGGATGTTGAAACTTTAAACCATCTATTTACTTATTCCTGTTTTAAAACAATGGGGGGGGGGGTATTTTCAACTCCTATTTTTGAGGGGTGGTGAGGGCGGACCCCTCAAAATGGGCGCCCATTCGGGTTCTGGTCAAGTGGACTCTGTGTACCACTTTTAGCTGCGCTAGGTTGAGCCTAGAGTTTTTAAAAATAAATTTAGAGTACCCAATTCATTTTTTCCAATTAAGGGGCAATTTAGCGTGGCCAATCCAGCTAGCTTGCACACCTTTGGGTCGTGGGGGGCGAAACCCACGCAAACATGGGGAGAATGTGCAAACTCCATATGGACAGTGACCCAGAGCCGGGATCGAACCTGGGACCTCGGCGCCGTGAGGCAACAGGGCTAACCCATGTGGAGGTAGAGTTGATCCTGTGCAGTGCTTCGCTCCAGAATCCCCACCCTATTTCGAACCCCAAGTCTTCCTCCCATTTCCTCCTTGTCTTGTCCAGTTTGGTGTCGGCCCTCTCTCGCAGTCGTTCGTACATGTCTACAGTTTCCTCTGCCTAGGATGCCAGTAGCTCTTCTAATAGTGTCTGTCGTGGTGGTCGCGGATACGTCCTTGTCTCCTTCCGGAGGAAGTTTTTAAGCTTCCAGTATCTGAGTTTGTTGCCTTTAGCTGGTTGGAAAATCTGAGTCAGTTCTTCAAGTGTTGTGACCCTACCGTCAGTGTATAGGTCCTTGACTGTCAATGTCCCCCCGTCCTGAAGGTGGCGGCAGTGAGTGCTGGTGTGAACCTGTGGTTATTGCAGATTGGGGCTTTGTTTGACGTTTCGGTCAGTCTGAATTGCTGCCGTAGTTGGTTCCACGTTGGGAGGGTGGCTATCACCACTGGGCTGGGGTGTTTCTTGGGCGGGGATGGGAGTGCCGCCGTGGCGAGGGCCCGGAGAGAGGTCCCCTTGCAGGAGGCCTATTCCGCGCGCACTGTGGCTCCTTTACCCATCCCCTCACTCTTTCCGTTGTCGCTGCCCAGTGGTAGAATTGTAGGTTTGGGTGGGCTAGCTCTCCTCTGGATTTTGTTGTAGTTGAAAAAGGCCTTGGGGATGTAGATCGGGATGGATCTTAGTAGGAAGAGATATCTGGGCAGCACGTTTATTTTGATCGTCTGAACTCTCTCTCTCTCTCTCTCTCTCTCTCTCTCTCTCTCTCTCTCTCTCTCTTCCTCCTCCCCCCCCCCCCTTTGCTCACTGGAATTGACATTGACAAACAATCAATAAATCCACCCAGTGTCTTTTAACCTTTCTAACCTTGGTGGCGTCTTGCACCATGAATCTTGGCTGTTCACATTCATTCATCGGTTATTTTACTTTCTTACAACTGACTAAATCTTTTGAGCACTTGATCATTTTAGCTGCCTAGGAGATTTGTTCATTAGTTTGCCTGGACTGCCCAACATTGCAGAGAACAATTACTCATTTTGCAGAGATCCTGATTTACAGAGTTTTAATTAAAGGTGTACCGTGATGCTTAATAGGCAGTTCATAGATTCATAGAACCCCTAAACTGCAGAAGAAGGCCATTCGGCCCATCGAGCCTGCACCTACCATCTGAAAGAGCACCCTAACTAGGCCCACTCCCCCGTAAACCTACCTAGCCTTTTGGACACCAAAGGACAATTTAGCATGGCCAATCCACCTAGCCCGCACATCTTAGGACTGTGGGATGAAACTGGAGCGCCCGGAGGAAACCCACGCAGACATGGTGAGAACGTGCAAACTCCACATGTTCACCCAAGGCTGGAATTGAACCTGGGTCCCTGACACTGTGAGGCAGACGTGCTAACCACAGTGCTTATGTGATAACTTGTCATTTCCTGAATCTGCTGCAAAATTAATTTCATATTAGGAAATAAGTTCTAAGTTTGTAAGTATTAGTTATTGTAGGAGCACTAATTTTATTGACCATTCTCACATTCTTAGCCACTATTGTCGGAATGAACAAAGTGGCTGCTGAACAGTGCAGATGCTATTCAGGTTGGATAACTGATGTGTGTTTCTAAAAGCCCATGATACATGAGCTATTCAACATTTTCAATGTTCATTTTATTCCTTAGAAATGCACTCATAGTTGAAATAAAATTGAGCCACCAATGTGTTGCATTGCTCAGCTGAGCTGGTTTGGAAGTAGTCTGTGACATTCTCTCAGACTTTCAAGGAGCTGCCTAGAGGCTACAGAGATAGTGATGGCCTGAGATGGCCGTATTTCCACTTGTCTCTGTTAACACAGCTGAGCTTGGATCCTCTCCCATTTGGAGGTGGATTCTTGCTCATTGAATCACTTTGTTGGAGTACTGATGCCAAGTACTACCATGCTAAAAGCTCTGCCCTGTAACATGTGTGTATTATATAATATGAAAGACAGATGGCATTTCTTAAATTTCCAACAACTTAATAGCAATCCCAATATCTCCTCCACTGTGAATTTTGCCTCTTTGCTTAACTTGCGATGATCTAAGTTTGTCCTCCAGGCCTGCCATCCCATCATCATAATGTCAAATTCTTGTTACAAATTCCCCACAAAGGTTGTCACTCCAATTATAGCTGAAGCGTTTTAAGGGGCACTCGGGGGAATTCTAAAAGCAAATAACCCATACTGCTCTCATGTATGTTGTATCTGCTGCAAAGAGGAATGCATTGGAACTGGGACACACGTCCATTTGGAGAACAGTGATTGCACAAGGGATCAAAGGAGAGTAAGCTCACAAACCATGAAGAAATGTACAAAGGATCAGAGAAGAGGGACCTAATTAACAAAACAGTGAAGAAATTGAGACAAAGCCGCCTTCTGTACAGGGGGGGGGGGAGAGAAATGTTTCTGTACAGTGGTATTGATGTGCTTCAGGCCCTCATGGTTTTGATATGTTTCCCTGTTTGTCAAGTATTTAGTACTAAGACATTGAGCTCTGTAAATACCTCTCGCTGACTCGCCATTTATTTTGTGCATGAATGATCAGTCATTCTGCCGGTGTCTACTGACTGTTGACTTTGCAGGAGCTTCAAATAGTCAGATTCTGCCTCCTTTGTTAGGGCTAACACCGAGCGACAGCTAATGTTAGTAGCTGTCATCGTTGCTTCCTTACATGAGGTGAAGCCGTTTTCTTAAACTTTTTTAATTTGAGAGATTTCCTCTTTCTCACGGAAAGTATGAGGAGAATAAATGCTACTGAGTTAAAATGGTTGAAAAGGAATGGGGGCAAAGTTTGCTCCAGTAATATATGTAGATTGTCTTGTGGCCAGGATGGATGTGACTAACAGCAGTTGTTAAGGTGCTGTATCTCCACTAGTAACTGAAGTCGCGACTGAAGTTAATAGATCGCAAGGCCTGCAATTTCTCAGTCTATACTTCTGGATATTAAATTCTGGTAATGGGGGGAAAATAATGACAAACATTTCATTCCTTGCATGGGTGCAGGTGAGATTCAAAACAAATCTGACCTTGCCCATTATTCGGGAGTAAAGATGTCTTGGTGCAGTTGTTTAGAACCTTGGCGAGACTACAGCTGGATTACTGTGCGCAGTTTTGGCCTCCTTACCCAAGGAAGGATATGCATGTCATAGAGAGAGTGGAGGTTCACCAGAGTAACTCGATTGTCTTGTGAGAAAAGGTTGACCAGACTGGGCCTGTAATCTACAGTGAGAGGTGACCCCCCCCATTGAAATTTACAAAATTCTTACAGGATGAGATAAGGTAGACGTTGATGGGTTGTTTCCCCTGGCTGATTAGTCTAGAACTAGGGAGAGACAATTTCAGAATAAGGGGCAGGCCACTCAATAATTAGATGAGGAGGAATCTTTTCATCATTGCTGTGGTGGATCATTGGAATTCCCGACACCAAAGGGTTGTGGAAGCTCAATCACTGAACGTGTTCAAGAAAGAAGTTGATACATTTCTGGAGAATAATGACTTCAAGCGATATGGGGAGACTAAGGAAAAATGATGTAGAGGTCGATGATTGGCCTGGACATGTTTGAAGAGTGGAGCAGGTTCAACAGATTGAATGGTCTACTGCTGTTCATATCTCCTACGTTCCTATCTTAATCAAACAGAAACACTTAGAAAAACCTGGAAGAGAAATAAGAGGAGTGTCTGAATATGGATTTGAAGGGTTAAATGGAAACCCCTCTTGTTATAACACCACATAGGCAGCAGACTAGATATATCAAAAAATATCATCATTATTTCGATGGCCTGAATATTTTGTCCGTGCATTCGTCTGGCTTGGAAGTGAGCGTGAAACTCACTCACTGCTGTGGTCAGCTGCAAAAGGCGATTTCACACTGGCTGGCCAATTGATCAGGCAGCCCATGCTGGGAGAAGCTCAGCGCTGCTGGGGAGAGCATTGTCAGGAAAATGGAGGATGCAGGCTAGCACTTTTAAAGTGCTTCCTCGGGGGCCGGCTGCTGTGGTGCTACCTTGGGGAGCTGCTAACCTGTTTTTAAAAAAAAATAATTTGCAATGGAAAAAGTATGCAAAGAGTATTCTTTTATTTACATTTTTTTTTCAAACCATTTTTAAATTTAGAGTACCCAATTCATTTTTTTCCAATCAAGTGGCAATTGAGCGTGGCCAATCCACTGACCCTGTACACCTTTGGGTTGTGGGGGCGAAACCCACCCAAACATGGGGAGAATGTGCAAACTCCACACGGACAGTGACCATAGCCGGGATCGAACCTGGGTCCTCGGTGCCATGAGGCCGCAGTGCTAACCACTGTGCCACCGTGTCACCCCGCAGAGTGTGTTCAAACACAAACCTCTATCCCCCGACATCTTTTAAAATTTTATTTCAGCTCCGGCATTTCACCCCACCCTGGATCAAGGTTGCACCTAAAACGTAAAGGTCACCTGGCCAAACGGCCCATCTGCCAACCATAAAATTGTGTTCAATTGGCCCCTTGATGGGCTAAATTGTCTATTTGATCGTTGGCCGTGCTTCCCACGCTCCCTCATGCCCGCCGACCAAAATACTGCCCGAGTGCGGGATGAGATTGGACACACGGCAGGCGTCTCCCCGCACGATTTCACGTGCTTTCGCGTGGGGTGTGCGTCCACCCAAGCAATTTAAAATCCTAGTCTTTGGCTTGATATTTTGATGTGCTGGATAAGAAAAGGCAACTTACAAGTTCATAAGTCGACCAATTATCAATTAAAGTCCATTAAAACTGGTGGGGATCATTTTAAAAATCTGGGAATTTAAAAACTAAAATTGAATCTTACAGATGCTGTTCTATGAGATATAGTCAAGCTATTTCACAGTTAAGTAAGTTAGTATTACCAGCTGACAAGTGTGAGTAGGCTTTCTGACCCCATAAACCATTTGCAAAAGAGATGGTGCTGGTTGGATTTTATTTGGTCCTGAAGTTGTTCGTCCAGTTTCTGAGCCCTGCGACGAGCAGGCAATCGGGGCGGTAGCATCCCAGCAAGTTTCCAGGGATCAGGAGAGGGAGGGAGGTGAGGCTTCCGACCCACCCAGTGTCAGCCGCAATTCCAGATTGCACTCTCGATATCCCACAGTTGCAACCTTGCGGTGGCAAGGCAGTTGGGTTTCTGCCTCCCCACAGTTCCTAAATCTCCTATCTAGGATTCTCTTTCCTTTAACCCAGGCTTGTCACTGGGAAGGAGCACCTTGGCTAAGCTGCAAAAAAAAGAAAAACCTTTTAATAGATTTGTCAAACAATTTTTCTTTCATAAACCATGTTAACTCTGCCGAATCATGTTACCATGTCCTTAATGGATTCTAGCATTTCTCCTTCTACCAATGTCAAACTTAGTCTGTAGTTCCATGTTTTTTTTAATCTCCCTCCTTTCTTAAGTAGTAGGGTTACATTTGCTACCTCCCAATCTGTGGGATTGTTCTAGAATTTAAGGAATTAAAATCAAAAATGAATATATATGTAATTTCTGTAGCTGCATCTTCAAAAACCCTGTACGAAGTCTTACAACACCAGGTTAAAGTCCAACAGGTGTGTTTCGATGTCACTAGCTTTCGGAGCGCTGCTCCTTCCTCAGGTTCACCTCTGAAAGCTAGTGACATCGAAACAAACCTGTTGGACTTTAATCTGGTGTTGTAAGACTTCGTACTGTGCTCACCCCAGTCCAACGCCGGCATCTCCACTTCAAAAACCCTGAGCATCGTGGTCTACATCACAGAGAATTTGCCAGCTTATAACCCTGTTAAGTTCTCTTGTACTTTTTACTAATATTAATGGCTTTTAGTTAGTTCCTTAGTGTTTTGTCTTCTATTGTGAAAAATGGGTCAAAATATTTGTTGAACATCTCTGTTGCCATTTCCTTATTGTAATTTCCTAATTGTAACATCTCCTGTTTCTGCCGCTAAAGAAACTGTTTGCTTTGGCTGACCTCTTTCTTTTTGCAAACTTGTAGAAGTTCTTACAATGTTCATATATTTCTTGCTAATTTATTTTCATTTTATCCTTTATCCAGTTCTTGGTCATCCTTTGCTAATTTGGGCAAATTTAACTTGCCCCTCAAGATTGCCAACTGTCCTAAGTTGGCAGATGTAGTAAAGCAGCCATTTTCCAGTGTACTTTGTGTCCCCCAAGAATCCAGGGCCAACACCTTTTCTGTGTTTTAATGATTTTCCATTTTTAACTGTAATGGGAAAAGCATCGTCCTCTGTTGAAACGCCGTCATCTATTAAAACATCTCTTCCATGGTTACTGGTGCTTATCCTATTCTGCACAGTAGCCAATATTACGAATAAATCGTATTTTCCAGGCTGGTGAGATAAGGGGCCAAATTTTACCTCTGCAAGTTAATGTGTTCATGAGTGAGTTTCAATCTCGCGCAATACCTTTTGCAATCTCTTGAACATGCACAAAAAGCCACAAAATTAAACCCAAGATACAAAGTCAGTTCTTTAGTCTGGTGGTGAAGTTTAATTGGGCTACACCACGCCCCAAACTTAAATTCCACAATTTCTTTGCTTCTGAACTCCTTGGTTTGTCTGTTTTTGTTTTCTGACCAGGCTGTGCACTTCCTCAGCTGACAAGTCAGGCAGATCTCCTTACCACTTTTCTGAGCTGCCCTTAAGGCAGTAACAGGAAACCATCAGTGATGATTATTCCATTGCTAATTATCTGCATTATTTCATTCCATGGGCCACAGTGTAGTCAATTGTTGATTTGTAGCTTAATGCAACTGAGGTTGGAAACTGTATGAGTGGGTAGGGAGGGATTGTGGAGTGATTGGTGTCGATCTGTCCTTGATTTAAAATGTCAAGAGTTTTGATTTCCTAAATGTTAATTTTCTGTTCTAGGATCGAAATACTTTTCATCGGTTTGATAAATTCAATGCCAAGTACAACCCAATTGGTGAATCGATTCTTCGTGAGATTTTCATCAAGACCGATAATTGCATTGAAGGCAAATATTTTGGTCACATTATAAAGGTGACTTTAAAGAGCCGTGGACGTTTTGTGGGTTGTGTTTTTTTTTTCTTTGTTTAATACTTTCTCCCTTGTTAAATAAAAGTGCGGTATGGTGGCACAGTGGTTAGCACTGCTGCCTCACAGCTCCAGGGACCCGAGTTCAATCCCGGCCTCGGGTGACTGTCTGTGCGGAGTCTGCACGTTCTCCCCGTGTCTGCGTGGGTTTCCTCCGGGTGCTCCGGTTTCCTCCCACACCCCAAAGATGTGCAGGTTAGGTGGATTGGCCATGCTAAATTGCCCTTAGTGTCCAAAAGGTTAGGTGGGGTTATGGGGATAGTGTGGAGGCGTGGCCTTAGGTAAGGTGCTCTTTTGAAGGGGTGGGGCAGACACAATGGGCCGAATGGCCTCCTTCTGCTCTGTAAATTCTATGATTCATAATAATAACCTTTTATTGTCACAAGTAGGCTTACATTAACACTGCAATGAAGTTACTGTGAAAAGCCCCCAGTCGCCACATTCCGGTGCCTGTTTGGGTACACAGAGGGAGAATTCAGAATGTCCAATTCCCCCAACAGCACTTCTTTTGGGACTCGTGGGAGGAAACCGGAGCACCCGGAGGAAACCCACGCAGACACGGGGAGAACGTGCAGGCTCCGCACAGACAGTGACCCAAGCCGGGAATTGAACCCGGGTCCCTGGCGCTGTGAGGCAACAGTGCTGACCACTGCGCTACCGTGCTTGTTACACACCATGAACATGGGCAACCGATTGATTTTCCTCTACCCAGCTGCAGGAGAGTAACTGGGCACTATCATTGAGCAGCTTCTTGTGATAGAGGTTGTGACATTAATACATGGATAGTCACATGACAAACCATCGTCTTGCCATTCTGTGGTGTATAATGTGCTTGACTCCAGCACAATGCTGCCACCACTTATATTTCCTATTGAAATTAAAAGCACGGCTATAATGTATAAATTACCTGAATTTTCACAATGATCTCAAGGAAATCTTCCATGTTCTCGCTGAAGAGGGGGGTGTTAAATCTCAATGCCTATGCTGAACAGAGATGACAATGATGGGCAAACTGTTCATCTGTGCTTTATACTAACATATGGAAGAGGCCTTGGTCGATGTTGGATTTTTTTTTAATTCATTCATTCTATTGAATTCAAATTTCACCATGTGCCAAGGTGGGATTTGGACCCAGGTTCCCCAAAGCATTACCCTGGGTGTCTGAATTACTAGTCCAGTGACAGTACCGCTATGCTACAACCTCCCCGTGATTTTTGAGTCGTGCAGACGTGCTCAAGCTTTTGTCTTTGTGGGCCATATGGCTGTATACCATGCAGCCTTTGACCCACATATGAAGGTTAAATCCATATCCTTGTTTTATGTCATGAAATTTAAATTGCTGAGTTTAACAGATCTTGGTACTCTGGTTTTGGACTAATCTCCTAGTGGGTCAACAGCGGCCCTTTCCGAAATTCGGAGCCCTCTGTTTCAAGCAGCACAAACCAGCAAATGTGCAATTGAAATTTGATTGGTTACAAAAGTACTCTACTGAAAATCCCTCCCTAACAACTGTGTGGGAGTAGCTTAACCACAGGAACTGCAGCGGTTCAAGTAGGCAGCTCACCAACACCTTCTCAAAGGCAATTGGGGATGGGCAATAAATGCCCAGAAACATTCGGCCAACATTTTTAACAGGATCAGTGCAGCCTGAGTGTGGAGGATCTGGGGTGGTGGGTTGTGCTGGAAACTCTTGAAGAAAGGGAAGGGAAGAAAACATCTGCTTTGAAAAATATTCAGAATTGTAACAAGACAGCTGCCAATTCTTTTTCTTGTACCTCACAGGAAGTGATGGAAGATCTTGAAGAAAGTAAGTACCAGAATGCTGAGCTGCGCTTGTCTATATATGGCCGCTCCCGAGATGAATGGGATCGGTTGGCAAAGTGGGCGGTGAAACACAAAGTCTACTCCAACAATGTGTGCTGGTTGGTGCAGGTACCACGGCTTTTGTAAGTATTAGCATGTGCTGTAAAGCCACAAGTTACTTAAGCTCCAGCTTATCTTTCATCTTAAATCAAGGCATTGCCCAAACTTGACGGGGGTGAAATTGAATGTGGGCAAAACATTTTAGTTGGCTTATATGGCACACCTGATATTCAACTCTGCCCTCAGTTGTTGTACACACAGTCTTTATAGAACATTACAGCGCAGTACAGGCCCTTCAGCCCTCGATGTTGTGCCGACCTGTGAAACCACTAAACCCCATCTGCACTATTCCCTTATCGTCCATATGTCTATCCAATGACCATTTGAATGCCCTTAGTTTTGGCGAGTCCACTACTGTTGCAGGCAGGGCATTCCACTCCCTTACTACTCTCTGAGTAAAGAACCTACCTCTGACATCTGTCTTATATCTATCTCCCCTCAATTTTAAAGCTATGTCTTCTCGTGCTAGACATCACCATCCGAGGAAAAATGCTTATTTAGGCTTAGTAGTTTGGCGAGTTACTGCAGTCTGCATGCTGTAATGCAAAGCAAACCCAGATGAACCCTAAAGAAATAAACAGCTGGCTTGTAATGCAGAACAATGCCAGCAGCGCGGGTTCAATTCCCGTACCGGCCTCCCCGAACAGGCGCTGGAATGTGGTGACTAGGGGCTTTTCACAGTAACTTCATTGAAGTCTACTTGTGATAATAAGTGATTATTATTATTATTATTATTAAGAGCTAATCAATCTATTATTTCAACTTCCCATTGAGAAAACCACTAATGTGTAAACTATTCATAACATGATCAAGAATAAGAATTGCTCGCTGGCGCAGTGGGTAGCACTGCAGCCTCACGGCGCCGAGGTCCCAGGTTCGATCCCGGCTCTGGGTCACTGTCCGTGTGGAGTTTGCACATTCTCCCTGTATTTGCATAGGTTTCGCCCCCACAACCCAAAGATGTGCAGGGTAGGTGGATTGGCTGAGCTAAATTGCCCCTCAATTGGAAAAAATTAATTGGGTACTCTAAATTTTTTTTAAAAATAAGAATTGCTGTATATGTTTCAGCACAAGGGACTTTTTAAAAATAGTTTAGAACCATTAATAAGCATGTGATTCTGCAAAACATTGAAGTAAACCTTTCAGGACTTGCTGGAAATCCGCTCTGCTCTGTTGAGGTAACGGATGCTGTAGAATTGCTATAATGAGCTATTCAACTTCGTATTCAATTGCATTTAGTGATGTCTTCCGCACAAAGAAACAGCTGAGCAATTTCCAAGACATGCTGGAGAACATTTTTATTCCCATCTTTGAAGCGACAATTAATCCACGCAGTCACCCAGAGCTTCACCTGTTCCTTCAGCACGTGAGTATATTGAATATGTAACTCAAGTGGGAGGAGAGTGACTTTGTGCGAATGACTTGGCTCTAGAATGGAAGCTACGGCTTGTGCCACTTGACAATCATTGAGGCAGGGACAATGATTGAGGCAGGGAATTGTAATACCCAACCTAGATTTCAGTCATTGCTATTATTTCTGCTACATAACCCAAGGCTGGAGCATTCTCTCAAAAAGAAACATCAAGTTGCTTCAGTTTGAGTTGTGAGTTGAAACATTGTTATCACTGTTTTATATTTCACAGTTCCAAAATTCTGCCTTTTTTGCATTTTGATTTTATTTGCTTCGTAAGAATTAAGTGTTAAGAATTAAGTAAGAATTAAAATTCTGTCAAAAGAGAGAAACCTACATTATCTCACTCCTCTTCTGGAGCTACTTGAATCTCTGTGTTGCATGCTCTCAAAGTCACTTTGATCAGGCTACTCTAATCATGTTTAGTTCATGTCATGTAAACAGCTGCTAAATATCAGGGAGTTAAGTTCAAGAAATAATCAACTGAACTTGACTATCAGTGGGGAAATTAACCTGCAATTCTGTGCTCTTAGCAGAATGAGTTGAACGTTTTGGGGAGGGATCATGTAGATGCTACAATGGATTAAAAAAACCTTTTTACTAACACGGTGCTGGAACCAGGGCTGGACAGATCGAGGTCCAGGACTGGAAGGAGGCCGGTAGCAGCCAAGGTGCTTAAAGACTTTATGGAGCAGATGGGAGGAGTAGACCCATGGAGATTTAGCAGACCTAGGAGTAAGGAGTTTTCGTTTTTCTCCTATGTCCACAAAGTTTATTCGCGAATAGACTTTTTTGTTTTGGGAAGGGCGTTGATCCCGAAGGTGAGGGGGACGGAGTATACGGCTATAGCTATTTCGGATCACGCTCCACACTGGATGGGCTTGGAGATAGGGGAGGAAAAAGAACGGCGTCCACCCTGGAGAATGGACATGGGACTAATGGCGGATGAGGGTGTGTGTCTAAGGGTGAGGGGGTGTATTGAAAAGTACTTGGAACGCAATGATAATGGGGAGGTCCAGGTGGGAGTGGTTTGGGAGGCGCTGAAGGCAGTGGTTAGAGGGGAGCTGATATCAATCAGGGCACATAAAGGAAAGCAGGAGAGTAGGGAACGGGAGCGGTTGCTGCAAGAACTTCTGAGGGTGGACAGGCAATATGCGGAGGCACCGGAGGAGGGACTGTACAGGGAAAGGCAAAGGCTACACGTAGAATTTGACTTGCTGATAACGGGTACTGCAGAGGCACAGTGGAGGAAGGCACAGGGTGTACAGTACGAATATGGGGAGAAGGCGAGCAGGTTGCTGGCCCACCAATTGAGGAAAAGGGGAGCAGCGAGGGAAATAGGGGGAGTGAGGGATGAGGAGGGAGAGATGGAGCGGGGAGCGGAGAGTGAATGGAGTGTTCAAGGCATTCTATGAAAGATTATATGAAGCTCAGCCCCCGGAAGGGAAGGAGAGAATGATGTGCTTTCTGGATCAGCTGGAATTTCCTAAGGTGGAGGAGCAGGAGAGGGTGGGACTGGGAGCACAGATCGAAATGGAGGAAGTAGTAAAAGGAATTAGGAGCATGCAGGCGGGGAAAGCCCCGGGACGGGATGGATTCCCAGTTGAATTTTACAGGAAATATGTGGACTTGCTCACCCCGCTACTGATGTGAACCTTTAATGAGGCGAGGGAAAGGGGACAGCTGCCCCCGACTACGTCAGAGGCAACGATATCGCTTCTCCTAAAGAAGGAAAAAGACCCGCTGCAATGCAGGTCCTATAGGCCTATTTCCCTCCTGAACGTAGACGCTAAGATTCTGGCCAAGGTAATGGCAATGAGGATAGAGGATTGTGTCCCAGGGGTGGTCCATGAGGACCAAACTGGGTTTGTGAAGGGGAGACAGCTGAATACAAATATACGGAGGCTGCTAGGGGTAATGATGATGCCCCCACCAGAGGGGGAAGCGGAGATAGTGGTGGCGATGGATGCCGAGAAAGCATTTGATAGAGTGGAGTGGGATTATTTGTGGGAGGTGTTGAGGAGATTTGGCTTTGGAGATGAGTATATTAGATGGGTACAGCTGCTGTATAGGGCCCCGATGGCGAGCGTGGTCACGAATGGACGGGGGTCTGCGTATTTTCGGCTCCATAGAGGGACGAGGCAGGGATGTCCTCTGTCCCCATTATTGTTTGCACTGGCGATTGAGCCCCTGGCAATAGCATTGAGGGGTTCCAGGAAGTGGAGGGGAGTACTCAGGGGAGGAGAAGAACACCGGGTATCTCTGTATGCGGACGATTTGTTGTTGTATGTGGCGGACCCGGCGGAGGGGATGCCAGAGATAATGCGGATACTTGGGGAGTTTGGAGAATTTTCAGGATATAAACTGAACATGGGGAAAAGTGAATTGTTTGTGGTGCATCCAGGGGAGCAGAGCAGAGAAATAGAGGACTTACCGCTGAGGAAGGTAACAAGGGACTTTCGCTACTTGGGGATCCAGATAGCCAAGAATTGGGGTACATTGCATAGGTTAAATTTAACGCGGTTGGTGGAACAGATGGAGGAGGACTTCAAGAGATGGGACATGGTATCCCTGTCATGGGCAGGGAGGGTGCAGGCGGTTAAAATGGTGGTCCTCCCGAGATTCCTCTTTGTGTTTCAGTGTCTCCCGGTGGTGATCACGAAGGCTTTTTTCAAAAGGATTGAGAAGAGTATCATGAGTTTTGTGTGGGCCGGGAAGATCCCGAGAGTGAGGAAGGGATTTTTTGCAGCGTAGTAGGGATAGGGGGGGGGCTGGCACTACCGAGCCTAAGTGAGTACTACTGGGCCGCCAATATCTCAATGGTGAGTAAGTGGATGGGAGAAGAGGAGGGAGCGGCGTGGAAGAGAGTGGAGAGGGCGTCCTGCAGGGGGACTAGCCTATAAGCTATGGTGACGGCGCCGTTGCCGTTCTCACCGAAGAAATACACCACAAGCCCGGTGGTGGTGGCTACTCTGAAAATTTGGGGGCAGTGGAGACGGCATAGGGGAAAGACGGGAGCCTCGGTGTGGTCCCCGATAAGAAATAACCATAGGTTTGCTCCGGGGAGAATGGATGGGGGATTTGGAACATGGCAAAGAACAGGAGTAACACAATTGAGAGATCTGTTTGTAGATGGGACGTTTGCAAGTCTGGGAGCGCTGACCGAAAAATATGGGTTGCCCCAAGGGCATGCATTCCGGTATATGCAACTGAGGGCTTTTGCGAGGCAACAGGTGAGGGAATTCCCGCAGCTCCCGACGCAGGAGGTGCAGGATAGAGTGATCTCGAAGACATGGGTGGGGGACGGTAAGGTATCAGACATATATAGGGAAATGAGGGACGAGGGGGAGATTATGGTAGATGAGCTGAAAGGGAAATGGGAAGAAGAGCTGGGGGAGGAGATTGAGGAGGGGCTGTGGGCTGATGCCCTAAGTAGGGTAAACTCATCGTCCTCGTGTGCCAGGCGAAGCCTGATACAATTTAAGGTGTTACACAGGGCGCATATGACTGGAGCACGGCTCAGTAAATTTTTTGGAGTAGAGGATAGGTGTGCGAGATGCTCGAGAAGCCCAGCGAATCACACCCACATGTTCTGGTCATGTCCGGCACTACGGGGGTTTTGGGTGGGGATGACAAAGGTGCTTTCGAAGGTGGTGGGGGCCCAGGTCGAACCAAACTGGGGGTTGGCTATATTCGGGGTTGCAGAAGAGCCGGGAGTGCAGGAGGCGAAAGAGGCTGATGTTTTGGCCTTTGCGTCCCTAGTAGCCCGGCGCAGGATACTGTTGATGTGGAAGGAAGCCAAGCCCCCGGGTGTGGAGACCTGGATAAATGACATGGCAGGGTTTATAAAGCTGGAACGGATTAAGTTCGCCCTAAGGGGATCGGCTCAAGGGTTCACGTTCGTCGAATACCTCACAGAAAGATAGAGGGAATGGAAAAGAAGAAGACAGCAGCAGCAACCCAGGGGGGGGGGGGGAGACCAGAAGGACTCTCCGGGATGTTAGTGTATAAGTATAATATGTATAGGTTGTTGTTATAGGTAATTGTATTCTGGACTGCTGAATTGTATTTTTGGAGAGTATTTATTTTGGACAAGGCAGTTGCCATTTAGTTTTGTTTTGTTTTTTAATTTTGATGTTGATTATATATTATTTATTTCTTGTTCAAAAAAAACTGGCCATTGTTATTTATATTGTTATATTACTGTGTAAAAGATACACAATGTACTGTTATGGTTGGCCAAAAATTTTGATTAAAATATATATTTTTTTTAAAAACCTTTTTACAATGTTGGGTTTTTAATTCCTCAACCCTTGCATGTTATTCCTTATCAGATGGACAAAAAAACAAATGCAGCAAAGAAGATCTTTTTAATAATTCAAACCCTTCCACTGCTGTTGAATTAACAGCTTTAATGTGGCTGAGGGCAGCGCTCGGTGCAATTTATAAATTCCTCTCTCCATGGAGCACTGAGGTTAGCTTGGCGCATTCCCCTGTGGCTATGCCCATGATCTGCGAATTGAGGGATAAATTCAACGGCATGCGGCTATCTTGCAGTGTGCTGCAGGATTCCCAGTGCTGTCTTTAATAGCTTTTAAGGAGAATGACTTGGAAGAATGCGTGCAATGAATGAAATTGTCTGCTTTTACAGGTTGTGGGCTTCGATAGTGTTGATGATGAGTCCAAGCCAGAAAACCACATCTTTAAATCGGACAGCCCATTACCTGTGAATTGGACAGAAGATGATAACCCGCCCTATGCTTATTACCTTTACTACATGTATGCGAACATGACAGTCCTCAATCATCTCCGCAAGTATGGGCTTGATTTCCAATCATTCCGTAGCTTACCTTTAAGTGTCTCCAGAATGTTAAAGGGAATCCTCTTTAAAGAACTCCTCTGCACCATTTATTATAATGTTTCTCAGTCAGTGGGAATAAGCTTGGATATCACTGTTCTGGCTCTGACAGAAGCTCCATACATTGAATCCTGATTATCACCTTTCCTCCTTTTCCATGTTGACCCCACACCTTAAAACAAATTTTAAAAATTCACTTTGCGACCAACTTTGCGAGGGCAGCACGGTAGCATTGTGGATAGCACAATTGGCTACAGCTCCAGGGTCCCAGGTTTGATTCCGCTTGGGTCACTCTGTGCGGAGTCTGCACATCCTCCCCGTGTGTGTGTGGGTTTCTTCCGGGTGCTCCGGTTTCCTCCCACAGTCCAAAGATGTGCAGGTTAGGTGGATTGGCCGTGATAAATTGCCCTTAGTGTCCAAAATTGCCCTTAGTGTGGGGTGGGGTAACTGGGTTATGGGGATAGGGTGGAGGTGTTGACCTTGCGTAGGGTGCTCTTTCCAAGAGCCGGTGCAGACTCGATGGGCCGAATGGCCTCCTTCTGCACTGTAAATTCTATGACCTATGAACTGTAACTGACTCCATGAAATTTTCTCGCGAGTATCCACCTTTTATAAAATAATTTTTTCTTCCCCTGATGAATGACCCAAACTGATTTGATATTTGGTGGAGGGACATATATTACCTGTGACTTTACTTTGTTTTTTTGATAGAATTTCACTTTAAATTTAAAAAATTGACTCCACTATAGTCAACAGCAATAAAAACAAATGCAGCATAGAAGATCTTTATGAATAATCTCTTATTAGTGTCACATGTAGGCTTACATTAACACTGCAATGAAGTTACTGTGAAAAGCCCCCAGTCGCCACATTCCGGTGCCTGTTCAGGTACACTGAGAGAGAATTCAGAATGTCCAATTCACCTAACAAGCACGTCTTTTGGGACTTGTGGGAGGAAACCCACGCAAACAGGGAGAACGTTCAGGCTCCGCACAGACCGGGAATCGAACCCGGGTCCCTGGTGCTGTGAAGCAACATTGCTAACCACAGTGCTACCGAGATCATGATTTTGAACTTCTGTTTCATTAATCAAAATATAGCCATTTAGTGAATCAAAAAAGAAATCTTACAAGCACTTTTAATTTTTAAGAGATAAATATATTTTTTTTCTTAAATTTAGGCTGCCCAATTCATTTTTTCCAATTAAGGGGCAATTTAGCGTGGCCAATCCACCGACCCTGCACATCTTTAGGTTGTGGGGGCGAAACCCACGCAAACACGGGGAGAATGTGCTAACTCCACACGGACAGTGACCCAGAGCCGATTTCAAACCCGCCATGAGGCTGCTATGCTAACCACCGTGCTGCCTGTACCCCTCCAATCTTGCATCGTCTCACTCTATGGCTGGAATTTTCCAGTCATTCCCGTCGGCAGTATCTTCTGGTCCTGCCGACAGAACGCCCCGGTGAGATTTCCCAGCGGCGAGGGGTACGTTCAATGGGAAACCCCGTTGACAACGGCGGGGCCAGAAGACCCTGCCACCGGCCAATGGCGAGACACCTTCTCGCAGTGGATTGCACAGTAAAGCCCACCCTCCAAATATAAATGCATTTGTGAGTTCAAACCTTAAACTTCTGAGTGAAGAATGTGTGAATTTAGAAGTATGTTGGGACAGAGCTGTGACCATTGTTGCTATTTGCTTTTCCAGGAAGAGGGGATTCAATACGTTTGTTTTGCGGCCACATTGTGGAGAGGCTGGTCCTATCCACCATCTCATATCCGGGTTCATGCTTTCTCAGAATATTTCCCATGGTCTTCTGCTCCGAAAGGTATGAACAAATGCACCACCTAAGATTTATCTAAGGTCTTTTGAAAAGATGTGACATTTGAACTGGAAAGCTGGGTTTTATATAAGATACCTTCTCTAAAGTGCAGCCAATGGACTTTTTATAGAAGTTACAAACATAGGTTTCATGTGGTGACATACTCAGTCTGTGCCAAGCATCTTCTCATTTGCAAAGGTTGCGTAAAGCAAAGTGTTGGAGCATCCCTATGTTATGCCCCTGCTCAAAACTTGAAAATAGGCTTCTGTTGCTCCTACTAAGTGCCTGGGCCTTTTCATGCATTACAAATTTGTATAGTTGGTTTAAGACCATAAGACATAGGCGCAGAATTAGGCCACTCGGCCCATTGAGTCTGCTCCGCCATTCAATCATGGCTGATATTTTATCATCCCCATTCTCCTGCCTTTTACCCATAACCCCTGATCCCTTATTAATCAAGAACCTATCTATCTCTGTCCTAATGACACTCAGTGAATTGACCTCCACAGCCTTCTGCGGCAAAGAGTTCCACAGATTCACCACCCTCTTGCTGAAGAAATTCCTCCTCATCTCTGTTTTAAAGGATCGTCCCTTTAGTCTGAGATGGTGTCCTCTGGTTCTAGTTTTTCCTGCAAGTGGAAACATCCTCTCCACATCCACTCTATCCAGGCCTCGCAGTATCCTGTAAGTTTCAATAAGGTCCCCCCCCCCCTCATCCTTCTAAACTCCAACAAGTATAGACCCAGAGATCTCAACCGTTCCTCGTACGACAAGCTCTTCATTCGTTATAGTGTCTCTGTATTAGGGAAGGCAAAAGTAGCTAAGGCCTTTCAGCCCAGCACTGTAAATTCTACCAGGCAGTGTCTGGATAAGTACAAGATGAAACTCATATGTTGCCCTCTTTTAGAAAACCCGATGATGTTCTGTCCAAGCTCCGTTATTAATCCGGCATCTTGGGTTTTAAATTTGGCCATTTTAGCAAGGTGTCAGCACCCCCAGGAGAGCAGGACTAAGGAGTAGAATAGGTGAACTATTTGCCTTGGATTTATTTCCTCTGGGCTCCTCTCACCCTCTCCTCCCTTATGATGAAACAACGGTGTTTCAACCACTTAGCAAAGTAAAACATGAGCTGATCTTGCACAATGCAATATTAGCAATCCTTTATCTGATATTTTAGTTATTTATTTTAAATGTTCTTCAAAATAAGAAATAGATAAATTTCCTAAAATGTGTTCAACCATTCGTTGTTATTATTACACGGCATACTTTTAACTCAATGTTGATTCATACTTCTGTGTGGGAAAACTAAAAATACACAAATTGCCACTGTTCTGATGAAAGTGACCGTTATTTAGGATAATGATCGGAATTGAGACTTCGAGGATGAGCATTTTCTCTCTCTCTCACTGTAAATAGTATTTTTGGATATTGGCTTAGGTCCACTGCACAAAAACGACTGAAGTTTGCCACTGATTCCCCTTCCTTCAGTCAGACCCGACAAATGGCTGGTTGGGGAATGGAACAATTAGTGATTTTACCATTGAGGCACAGTTTGGGGACCTTTAGTCTTTAACAATCCCCGTGCTTGATGTGCACGTAGGATAATCAGAGTGGAATAGTTTCATTTTCCCATGCTGGCATTCTTCAAGTGATGTGTCATTTGGAAAATGTAAAGTTGAAGATCTCTCTGTGAATTTGATCTCATAATGTTGGCGTGTTCGGAAATGTTCATTGCTCGTGTCTAATTCGCAGGCTCCGGTGCTGCAATATCTGTACTACCTGGATCAGATCGGGATTGCAATGTCCCCCCTGAGCAACAATAGTCTCTTTCTGAGTTATCACAGGAACCCACTGCCAGAGTATCTCTCCCGAGGCCTAATGGTGTCTCTCTCAACTGATGATCCTCTGCAATTCCACTTTACCAAGGTAAGGCAACCAGTTGGGAATAGAGACCACACAATTCTTTCTGCACCGTAGTCGGCAACTAGTTCCTAGCTTTCTTTTTCATCCTTCACAGGATGTGGTCAATACAGGTAAGGCCCAGCGTTTATTGCCCATCCCTAATTGCACATGAGTAGGTGATGGTGAACCGTTGCAGGTCATATTGGTACAGGTACACCCACAGTGCTGTTAGGAAGGGAAGTCTAGGATGTTGACCCAGCGGCAGTGAAGGAACGGCGATATTGTTCCAAGTTCGGATGGTGTGTGACTTGGAGGTGAACTTGTAGGCGGTGGTGTTCCAATGCATCTGGTATCCTTGTCCTTGGTGGGAGAGGTCATGGGTTTGGAAGGTGTTGTTGAAGGAGCCTTGGTGAGTTGCTGCAATGCGTCTGTTACTTGGTACACACGGCTGCTACTGTTCGTTGGGGCCAGAGGGATTGAATGTTGAAGGTGGTGGTCGGTGTGCCAATCCAGTCGGCTGCTTTGTCCTGAATGGTACCAAGCTTCTCCAGTCTTATTGCAGCTGCACATATCCAGGCAAGTGGAGAGTATTCCATCACACTCCAAACTTGAGCCTTGTAGTCGATGGACAGGCTTTGGAGAGTCAGGAGGTGAGTTACTCACCGCAGGATGTCCAGCCTCTCATCTGCCCTTGTAGCCACAGTATTTGTATTTCTGAGTTCCGTTTCTGGTCAAAGATGTTCGTAGAGGGGGATTCAGCGATGGTAACGCCACATGTCAAGTGTAAATGGTTAAATACTCACTTGTTGAAGATGGTCATTCCCCGGCACTTGTGTAGCATGAATGTTATTTGCCACTTATCAGCCCCAAGCCTGGATGTTGTCCAGGTCTTTCTGCTGAAAGATACATTGTGTTTTAGTTTCTGAGGCGTTCTGAATGGTGATGGACATTGTGCAATCATCAGCAAATATCCCCATTTCTGATCTTGTGATGGAGGGAAGGTCATTGATGAGGCAGCTGAAGATGGTTGGGCCCAGGACACGTGTCCAAGGACATGCTGCAGTGGTGTCCCGTAACTGAGATTATTGGCCTCCAACATCCACAACCAACTTCCTTTGTGCTAGGTGTGACTCCAACCAGTGGAGAGTTTTCCCCCAATTCTCACTGACTTCAGTTTTGCTAGGGCTCCTTGATTATCATAGAATTTACAGTGCAGAAGGAGGCCATTCGGCCCATCGAGTCTGCACCGGCTCTTGGAAAGAGCACCCTACCCAAGCCCACACCCCCACCCTATCCCCGTAACCCCACCCAACACTAAGGACAATTTTGGACAAAAAGGGCAATTTATCATGGCCAATCCACCTAACCTGCACATGTTTGGACTGTGGGAGGAAACCGGAGCACCCGGAGGAAACCCACGCACACACTGGGAGGATGTGCAAACTCCGCACAGACAGTGACCCAAGCCAGAATCGAACCTGGGACCCTGGAGCTGTGAAGCAATTGTGTATCCACAATGCTACCGTGCTGCCCCTCGTTCAAATGCTGCCTTGATGTCAAGAGCAGTCACTCTCATCTCGCCTCTGGAGTTGAACCCTTTTGTCCACGTTTGAACCAAGGCTGTAATGAGGTCAGGAGCTGAGTGCACCTGGCAGAACACAAACTAAGCATAAAAGAGCAGGTTATTACTGAATAAGTGCCCTCAATAGCACTGTCAACAAAACCCTGCATCACTTTACTGATAACCAAGAATGGACTGATGAGACGGTAATTGGCCGAGTCGGATTCGTTCTGCTTTTAGTGGATAGGATATGGTCGGCATGCAAGTTGTAGCTTTACCAGGTTGACACTATTTTAGGTATGCCTGGTGCTGTTCCTGCAACCTTCATTGAAGCAGGTTTGATTCCCGGGTTGATGGTAATGGTAGAGTGGAGGTTACAGATTTTGGTTGAATACAATTCCCCTGCTGCTGGTGGCGCTTCATGGATCCCCACTTTGAGTTACTAGACCTGTTTAAAATTTATCCCACCTAGCACAGTGGTAGTTCTACACAACACAATGGAGGGTTTCCTCATCCACAAGAAATTTGTAGTGGTCACTCCTACCAGTACTCTCATGGACTATGTCTTTGACAGGTAGATCGGGGAGGCCGACTTCAGGTAGGTTTTCCCTTCTTTATGGTTCCCTCATCACTTGTCGCAGACCCAGACGAGCAGACTATGTCCTTTAGGACTCGGCCAGCTCAACCAATAGTGGTGCTACCAAGCCACTCTTGACGGAGATTGAAGTCCCCTACCCAGAGCATATTCTGTACCCTTGCCACACTTGATGCTTCTGCTAAGTGGTGTTCAACATGAAGGGGAGGGATGATAGAACATACAGTGCAGAGGGAGGCCATTCGGCCCATCGAGTCTGCACTGACCCACTTAAGCCCTCACTGCCACCCTATCCCCGTAACCCAATAACCCCTCCTAACCTTTTTTCGTCACTAAGGGCAATTTATCATGGCCAATCCACCTAACCTGCACATCTTTGGACTGTGGGAGGAAACCGGAGCACCTGGAGGAAACCCACGCAGACACGGGGAGAACGTGCAGACTCCGCACAGACAGTGACCCAGCAGGGAATCGAACCTGGGACCCTGGCGCTGTGAAGCCACAGTGCTAATCACTTGTACTACCGTGATGCGGGGGTGGTAATCAGCACAGGCTTTCCTTGCCCATGTTTGATCTGATGCCATGCAATTTCGTGATTCCAGAATCAACTCTTAGGGACTCGCAGAGCAGCTCCCTCTTGACTGTATCCCACTGTGCCTCCAACTCTGGTGTGACTGTCCTGCCAGTGGGACAGGAACATGCCCAGATTTCATTAATTAAACAATGGCGAATGCTTTTTTTTGGTCATTGTTAACTGAGACTAGCTTTTAATTCCAGATTTTATTCTTTGAATTTAAATTCCTCCAGCTGCAGTGGTGGGCTTTGAACTTTGTCCCCAGAGCATTAACCTGGGCCTCTGGCTGACTATTGGTACTATTCCACTGTCTCCACAAATTGACTACACCCAAATGATCATGGTTGTTAACATTAAAGAAATGTCAGGGTTAAAAGTTATAATTAAAAACATGAGACCGGTCACAAAGCCGTTTAAAGCCTTGGAGATGTGTCTATTTTTAAACACCTGAAATCTGGGAAAATAGGTCATGCATTTACCCCAAATGAATGAGATTTGACTGACCTGTCATGTTGGTTTCCACCAACTCCTGATCAGAAGCTCTAAGTGAGTTGCGTAGGTTTGGAATTGTTGAGTGTTTTTAGTTTAGATTTACAGCTTTTAAGGCCTGTTTACATTACAGACTATTGTCACTGAGAAACTTCAATTTAGTTTCACCAATTTCCACTGTAAATATTTGGAATTAAACCAAGTCAGCTTAAATCCAGTTTTAGAAAATTACTTTGCTTGTATTTGATTCAAGGTTTATTTAATGTCTATATGCACTACGAATTGACCCAGTATAAGTGACCCAAAATCTCAGTCATACAGTAAGTCAATCTGGATGTAAATCCTGAAATTCAACATTGCATACATGTGCATAGTAATTGTACCTCGAACCAGCCCTGAGGTAGTGCAAGTAGAACAACTTAAAGAATTTGTCCCCTCTGTAATTGGTCTTCAATTCTGACGTTTGGGCTACAGGAGTCACTTTTAGAAATACAAGTATAGACGATTGACACATGGTCCCTTCTTGGTGATTTTAATCTGTTTGTAGATTTGAAATGTGCTGTGCTACTTCTAATCGTAATCTTTTCATGTTTTCCTCAGGAGCCATTAATGGAAGAGTACAGCATTGCTGCCCAAGTATGGAAGCTGAGCTCCTGTGACATGTGCGAGCTGGCACGGAACAGTGTATTAATGAGCGGTTTCTCTCACGAGGTGACTGGCATAGTCTGCTGGGTTCAATTAGTTAGGATTTTGTGGAAGCACTTCAGCTATGCTGATTCAGGTGTCAGACATGGCTTGGTAGGAGCACTCTTTCCCCCTTTGAGTCAGAAGCTTGCATAAAATCTAGGCCAACACATCAATGCAGTAGTGAGATGGAAGGTGCAAAAGACGACTGAAGTTAAGAGAACAGAAACCAAGGTATTGTTCATGAAAATTCAAGGGAAAACAAAGTGCTGGGAGTGAAAGAGACAGCTGCAATAACCAGAGCTAAAGTGGGAAAGCAGACTCCAGAGGTAAATCAAAATTGTGATGCCATTTTAATAGAGTCTGAGAAGAGGAGCAGAAGAGTTCTTCCCCAATGCCCTGGCCTGTATCTAACCCTGAGCCAACAGCTCTAAAGCGGATTATGTAAGCAGCATGTTACAATTCCAGTTGATGTTGATGTCTCATCTGAATCCGCCAGATGATTGTCACATGAGAGTTTCCAAACACCACCTCCAAAATGCATCCTTTGAAATCTTCTTTCACAATAATGCAGTTTGTAATCCAAAATCCAATCCAGGTTTTCCGAATGACCCGTTTAAACAGTGGTTAGCGCTGCTGCCTCACAGCTCCGAGGAGCCGAGTTCAATCCTAGCTCTGGGCGACTGTCCATGTGGAATTTGCATATTCTCCCCGTGTCTGCGTGGGTCTCGCCCCACAACCCAAAGATGCAGAGTATGTGTATTGGCAACGCTAAATTGCCCCTTAATTGGAAACAATTAATTGGGTACTCTAAATTTTTTTTTTAATGACTCTTTTAAACAAAGCTTCCCCTCCACTTTGAACAATGAATCCAGTATCCAGGTTATACCTCGTCCCCTTTAGGATTTCTAAGCCTTGTCTGCTGTACAAACTGTTCACAATTGCTTGTGTTATCAATTCTCAGACTCTATTAAAATAGCATCACAATTTTGATTTACCTCTGGAGTCTGCTTTCCCACTTTAGCTCTGGTTACTGCAGCTGTCTCTTTCACTTACAACACTTTGTTTTCCCTTCAATTTTCATGAACAATACCTTGGTCTCTGTTCTCTTAACTTCAGTCGTCTTAAGATATCCTTTCGGTCCCAATTGCCTGGTTTTCTGGACTGCATCTCGTTCTTTGGGATCTGCCTCTTTGCTGCTTTCTTGTCTTGCCCAGCGTCTGGCAGAGTTGAAAGACACTCACTCCCCGGTGTCTTGTCTCAAACTGCAATATAACCAGCTAAAACTAAATTCAAAAGAAATCGCTCCAAGCGCAATAGAAACTCAGTTAGAATTGAAACCAACCCCGCACATACAAACCCCTTTGTCCAGCATGAACCTAACTGTAGGTGTTACCCTTTCCAGGCACAGAAACATTAAATTAAACCCACTTTAAGAGTATACCTTATTTCTAATACTTCTCAAAACAAATATAAAATCCCGTAAAACTTCCTTTGTTTATTGGCTGTAAAATTCCATGGGATGTTGTGAGCTTGTGAAAGGCACTACATAAATACATGTTCTTTAATCCGCTATATTTTACATCGGGAGGACTTGGGGGTGCAGTCCATAGGTGGTGCTGGTGTTGGTGCAATGATGCCTTGTTGGCTGGTCTACAAAGAGTTGTGGAGAGAAGAACAGCTAAGGAAACATGGTGGCTGGATGGAGACAGCGATTTGGGAGAAGATAACTTCCTTACAATTTCCTTGCATGTCAGGGATGGAATTTTGTGGAGACCCTAACAAACGGATGAGAGGATGGGGGATAGAAATAACTAATCACGTTTTTGGTTTGCTGCTCTGGGAAAAATCATCCTCTGCATTTAATTGCAGAACTGAATGTTATAGTTCTGGGATTTTGACCAAATATTGTTGGAATTGTTGAAAGAACCTTGTAATTAAGACCTTTTAATTAAGGTGAGAACACCTCTGTTTGAAAGTAAGGAATTAATTTGGGTTAACAATCAATAAATTCCCAGATTTTTGTCTAAAAACTTCCAACTGCTGGGATTCTGAAATAGAAATACAACGTTAGTCATCGTCTATGAAGATAATTCACTGGGCACCTGCCTTTTTATTCAGAAGCTGGAGGAAGTGCTCCACATTTCTGGCTTTTCCTGTCTATAAAGGGTATGCACACGCTGCTTTACATTAGCTATTAAACTGCACTTGGTGATTAGACACTGGAAACAGAATGATCATTACCCCCAAGAACTGGAGCTGTCGCTTGTTTCATAAACCAGACCATTGAATTAAATCGTGGTCTGGTCCTCCAGTTCCCTCGAGTGCTCCTGCCATCCCACAAGAGGTTTAGGACTGCAATATTCCTCTTGTCCCAGACAATGTTTTAAATATTTTCAGATTCCGACACGGTTCACTTACCTGCTTGAAGTGGGGGAGGGGTGGTGGGATTGGAGACGCGGGGAGCACCGAGCAGATCCCAGGTGAACTGGAGAGAAGTGTTCCATATGTTTGTTATTGTAATGCTGACTTTCAGGACTTCTGGAGCATCTGTCCCTCTTGTCCTAGTTGTCATCTATACAGGCAGGTGTGATAAGGCTTATATGGGGAGTCACAATAGAGATAAAATACTCCATTTCACCCTTTAATCTAACTCGGGTTATTTTAAAATACAATATATATATCTTCGCATTCTAAAGAGCTAATCCATATATAGACAGCACACCGTTATCTTAGACATTCCTCCCGCTGATCTTTTTGCATCTCGTAACCCACCTACAAAGTGACTGCTGGAGTTGTTCCTTTAGTGCATTGTTCAGTGCAGCCTAATAATTGGGTGTTAAATTCGTACTAATTTACCTTCTTTGATAACATGGATCTGTTGACTGCTGTTCCTATCTTCAGTTTATTTACCTCTGTTTTAAATGGCAGCTGTCTTCTGAATTCATTTTATAATTTTCTCAGGAAGTAATTCAATGCTTCAAGGAAACTCCCAGTTGATAATAGCTTCCTGCAGGAAACTGTTCAATTCTCAAAGTCCTGTTTGTTTAGGCTATGTATGTTTCCTTTAAGGTAGAGAAAAATGCAATAAATTGGAAAGTAAAAATGCGCATTTGAGAAACCTTGAATGAATTAATATTTCTTCCCTACATCACTTTTTTTTAAAGTTAAGCAGAGCGGCCGAAAACCTGGAGGGAACGGAAGCGAGGCGTCATCCTTTTTGTTGAGACCATTATTCTTTCTCTAATAACAATCTCTGGTCCTGAGCTAGAAGGCCACACACTACTCGGCTCCCAGTAAATGCGAAGAATAATTAAAATATCCTGTCCAAGATGCAATTCACGGATATATATCAGCCAGTGCTCGGGGCGATAACCTCACTGCTCGTGTGTCTTCAGCACAGCACCATGGGATCACTTACGACAGAGTGAGAGGGTGGACTTGTGCCTGGATTCAAACCCAAAATGCTGCCACAATGACTTTTTCATTAAAGTTGTTGGCTGCATTTAGAATTCCTGTTGACCACGAGGAAGGCTAGGGAGGTATTTACGAAACAAAGTCCTTCAACTAAAACTTAACCACCAATTTTTTCGAGGCCTGAGCAGGAGAGCAGTGTGATCCTGACAGGAAACAAGAAGGACCCGGAAATCAGGTGCGGAGAGCGGACGCACAAACACCGCCACCCTTAACTCCGTGACCCTTCTGTCACCTGTCGCCGACCCACCTACAAGTCGCAACCCGGGTTCATGACCCTTTGTGTGAAGTAATTCCTCCTCATTTCTGCTTTAAATCTGCCACCCCTTAGCCTAAAACTATGGCCTCTCGTTCTAAATATCCAACAAGGGGAAACGTCCGCACTCCATGTACACTGTCAATCACCTTTAGCACCTTATAACCTCAATTGTATCTCTGACTCCAGATCAATCTCTCTACAGAAGACAAATCCTTCATGCCTGGAATCAATCTAGTGAACCTTCTGTTGCATTTACATTCTTCCTCAAGTAAGGGGACCAAAACTGCGCGCAGTGCTCCAGATGGGGTCTCACCAATGCCCTATACAGTTGCAAAAGCACTTCCCTATTTTTATCCTCTATTCCATTAGACATGAATACCAAATTTCCATTTGTCTTCCTTATTACCTGCTGCACCTGCATACTAACTTTCTGCACGAGGACGCCCAGATTCCTCTGCGCCAAAGCATTTTGAAGTTTTTCTCCATTTAGATAATAGGTTGCCTTTTTATTCCTCCGACCAAAATAGATAACCTCGCACTTATTCACGTTAAATTCCACCTACCATATTTTGGCCCACTCACCTAACCTATCCATATCCATTTGTAAATTACATATTTCCTCACTGCAACTTGCTTTCCCACCTATTTTAGTGTCATCTGCACATTTTGGTTACAGTACATTCTATCCCTGCATCCAAGTCATCAATATAGATTATAAATAGTAGGGCCCGAGGACTGAGCCCAGTCGCACACCACTCATTGCATCCTACCAATCAGAAAAATACCCATTTATCCCCACTCTGTATTTTGTTAGTAAGCCAATCCTCTATCCAAACTCAGCCCCGTGAGACTTTACCATTTTAGTCGTACTGAGAATTAAACCACTAACTAGAGCAATTCTTTGGTTTGTTTTACTTCAACTCTTCACTTTCTGTAGACTTGGTAAATTCATGTTCTTGTCTTCTGTAATATGCCTTGTAGGAACTGCTGCTCAGCTTTATTGTTCAGTACTTCATGTGCCAGCTTGGAGCACTTGTGGGGTAAATAATCTATGTTTTTGTTATTCTTTCCTGGGATATGGGTGTCGCTGGAAAGGCATTTGTTGTCCGTCCCTAAATGCCTTTGAACTGAGTGGCTCTACTTCAGAGTCGACCACATTACAGTGGGTCTGGAGTCACATGTAAGCCAGACTGGGTAACGATGGCAGATTTCCTGCTCTAAAAGACATTGATGAACCAGATGGGTTTTTACAACAATCGATGCAGTTTCATGGTCACCATTATTGAGACTACCTTTCAATTCCAGATTTATTAATTGGTATGTTAAATTCCACCAGTCATGGTGGGATTTGAACCCATGTCCCCTGGGTATTTGCCTGGTTCTCTGGATTACTAGTCTAGTGACTCTACCACTACACCACTGTCTGCCCCTGATGTCTGTGACTTAGAAAGATTGAGAGGGCTGCTTCAAATGCAGGGCCAACACAGTCGGAATCGGATCAATAACATTTCCTTTCTGCAGCATTTGGTTTCAAGATCCCAAGATCGTATCCGCCAAGTAAACACTTTTTTTTAAATGACCTGTTAATTCCCAATCCTTTCCCCATGCGGCATACTTTTCAATGAAGTTCCACCTGTAAATATTGGGCACAGTAGCAAGATTGAAATGACAATCTAACATCAGATGGCTGTACTAACGTCTTATCATCTATGTCGCCTGAGCCCTGTAATTAGATTGTGCCCCTAGTGGTTTGTCTTTGGTATTTTTCCCAGTAATCATCAAACTGTATAGGACCATTCCAGAGCTTTAAAATGCACAAAGTAAGGGAGTCTAAACAAGCGTGTCGATGAGTTTTCCAGCTCTTGCCCAGGCATTTTGGGTACAAGATGTAGGAAGTGAGATACTCCACCTCTAGTTTTAAAACTATCCTGTTTTATGTCAGCTGATCGTGGAGTGAGATGGATGGCAGATGTAAAGAACTCTATTGCCATACAATCCATCCTATCTAGTCAGGAAATTCACTCACTCATTTAGCAAAGGGTGTTTTTTTTAATGCAAACCTCCTCAATTAGTGCCTCCAGCTCAGAAGATTCAACTAAGTGGCAGCAGGAGGGAGGAATAGAACTTCTTTTTATGGATCAGAAAATTTGTTTTTTGGTGCCTGATTTTACTTTAGATATTTTCGCAGAGCAAAACCATTATTCTGACGATTGCCTTCCCAAATAACCATTTTCTGAAAACTGTTGTCTCTTTTTTTTTTAAATTTAGCGTACCCAATTCTTTTTTCTCCTATTAGGGGCCAATTTAGTGTGGCTAATCCACCTACCCTGCACATCTTTTTGGGTTGTGGGGGTGAGATCCACGCAGACACGGGAGAACGTGCAAACTCCACATGGCCAGTGACCCGGGGCCGGGATCGAACTCTTGAAGTTGTCTTTTAAAGTTGATGTGGATCTGACCAAAGTTGCAGGCATGAGAATTAAGCCCAAGTGATCATTAGCACCTATTATCAAAAGCTCTGTGACATGTTCTGTTCCTACAAAACAATCGCATTCTTTCTCACTGTGTTAAAACTGGTTGCAACATTTTCTATTGTGCATATCTCAGACTTGAAATTTACAGGAAAACAGTGGATGTTTGGTTTGTAAAGAACTGATAATTACTGAGAAACATTGCAAGATTTCCAAAAATATTTGACTGCAAGATTCAGCGTTCGAGGAACAAAATTGCTTTTATTGCTTCCGCTTTTTTTTTTTAAGTGGTTCAAAAATGGAATGCTTATGATGACTGTTTGGGTGGAATTGACTATTTTTGCTGATCGCAATTGTGGCTGAAATTGCAGCTTTAAAAAGACCAGCTTCAAATGTGCCTACGGGCTCGATTTACATGGTTTATCCCAATATGGTGCGCAATTCTCCCATCGGGAGACTAAGTCCCGACGCCGGAGTGAAAACCGGAGTGTTTCACTCCGGCGTCGGAGGCCGTTCCCAGCCCCCTATTCTCCCGCCCCCAGGGGGCTAGGAGCGGCGCCGCGTCATTTATGCGCGCCGGGCCGCGGCGCCGCGTAAATGACGTCACCGGCGCATGTGCGGTTGCCATCCTCCCCACGGCCGCCCCGCAAGAAGATGTCGGATGGATCTTGCGGGGCAGCAGAGGAAAGGAGGTCCTCCTTCAGAGAGGCCGGCCTGCCGATCGGTGGGTACCGATCGCGGGCCAGACCCCTTTTGAGCCCCCACAGGCCCCTCCCCCCCCCCAGCGTTCCCACTCTGTTCCCGCCGGCAGCGACCAGGTGTGGCCGGCGCCGGCGGGAACCTGTCGTATTGGGCAGGCCGCTCGGCCCATGCGGGCCGGAGAATTGCCACTCGCCCATTACCAACGGCTAGCGGCGATTCTCCCAGCGGCCAGCCATGATTCGCCCTGTGCCGTTTTTGGGAGGGGGGGAGAATTGCGTGCGGGCGTCAGGACAGCGTGGCGGGACTCGCACGACGCCTGGGCGATTCTTCCACCCGGTGTGGCGGGGGGGAGAATTCCACCCATGGTGTTTGATTGATATGAACATTCAAATTTGCAGTTTTTATTTTGTTTTAACAGTCTAAAAAAATAATCACAGCTGTAAGACAATGTGGACTTAATAAGTCAAATCTTGGATTATTGAGTAAGGTAACAAAGGGCCATATAGTATTGCCTGTTTAAATAATTATTTTCTTTACCCCCTTGAAATACTTCAGCCAGGGCGGCACAGTGGTTAGCACTGCTGCCTCCCAATGCCAAGGACCCGGGTTCGATCCCGGACCCAGATCACTGTCCGTGTAGAGTTTGCACATTCTCCCCATGTCTGTGTTGGTCTCGCCCCCACAACCCAAAGATGTGCAAGCTAGGTGGATTGGCCGCGCTAAATTGGCCCTTAATTGGAAATTTAAAAAAAAAAAGAAATTATCCAAAAATATGATTGGTATAGGATAGGAAATGTTTGGATATTCAAGGGACCTTTTGGTGGGAGGCAGTTTCTTACAGTGCTCAGGCCCATCACTGTACCGCCTTTGGAAACATACCAATCTCAACCACAGAATGAACCCTAGGTGGTTTACTCAGGTGGGAGCCGGCTCAAACAAAATACAGTTCCACAAGGTGGCAGCAGCTTAACCCAAATGACCATGCTTCTTGTGTGAATGCAGATGATGGGTGGAATTTAATGAGCGCAGCGGGGGTCTTATCCACCAGTTGGAGAACAGTGGAGAACCCCATGCTTCTGTGCAGGAGGCTCAACGCGAGGCAATCGGGCACATAACTAAATGATACTAAATGAATATTTTTCGTCAGTATTCACTCAGGAAAAAGATAATGTTGTGGAGGAGAATGCTGAGACCCAGGCTATTAGAATAGATGGCATTGAGTTACGTAGGGAAGAGGTGTTGGCAATTCTGGACAGGCTGAAAATAGATAAGTCCCCGGGTCCTGATGGGATTTATCCTAGGATTCTCTGGGAAGCCAGGGAAAAGATTGCTGAGCCTTTGGCTTTGATTTTTATATCATCATTGGCTACAGGAATAGTGCCAGAGGACTGGAGGATAGCAAATGTGGTCCCTTTGGTCAAAAAGGGGAGCAGAGACAACCCCGGCAACTATAGACCGGTGAGCCTCACGTCTGTAGTGGGTAAAGTCTTGGAGGGGATTATAAGAGACAAGATTTATAATCATCTAGATAGGAATAACATGATCAGGGATAGTCAGCATGGCTTTGTGAAGGGTAGGTCATGCCTCACAAACCTTATCGAGTTCTTTGAGAAGGTGACTGAACAGGTAGACGAGGGTAGAGCAGTTGATGTGTATATGGATTTCAGTAAAGCGTTTGATAAGGTTCCCCACGGTAGGCTATTGCAGAAAATACGGAGGCTGGGGATTTCAGGGTGATTTAGAGATGTGGATCAGGAATTGGCTAGCTGAAAGAAGACAGAGGGTGGTGGTTGATGGGAAATGTTCAGAATGGAGTTCAGTTACAAGTGGCGTACCACAAGGATCTGTTCTGGGGCCGTTGCTGTTTGTCATTTTTATCAATGACCTAGAGGAAGGCGCAGAAGGGTGGGTGAGTAAATTTGCAGACGATACTAAAGTCGGTGGTGTTGTCGACAGTGTGGAAGGATGTAGCAGGTTACAGAGGGATATAGAAAAGCTGCAGAGCTGGGCTGAGAGGTGGCAAATGGAGTTTAATGTAGAGAAGTGTGAGGTGATTCACTTTGGAAGGAATAACAAGAATGCGGAATATTTGGCTAATGGTAAAGTTCTTGGCAGTGTGGATGAGCAGAGGGATCTAGGTGTCCATGTACATAGATCCCTGAAAGTTGCCACCCAGGTTGATAGGGTTGTGAAGAAGGCCTATGGAGTGTTGGCCTTTATTGGTAGAGGGATTGAGTTCCGGAGTCAGGAGGTCATGTTGCAGCTGTACAAAACTCTGGTACGGCCGCATTTGGAGTATTGCGTACAGTTCGGGTCACCGCATTATAGGAAGGACGTGGAGGCTTTGGAGCGGGTGCAGAGGAGATTTACCAGGATGTTGCCTGGTATGGGGGGAAAATCTTATGAGGAAAGGCTGATGGATTTGAGGTTGTTTTCGTTGGAGAGAAGAAGGTTAAGATGAGACTTAATAGAGGCATACAAAATGATCAGGGGGTTAGATAGGGTGGACAGTGAGAGCCTTCTCCCGCGGATGGAAATGGCTGGCACGAGGGGACATAGCTTTAAACTGAGGGGTAATCGATATAGGACAGAGGTCAGAGGTAGGTTCTTTACGCAAAGAGTAGTGAGGCCGTGGAATGCCCTACCTGCAACAGTAATGAACTCGCCAACATTGAGGGCATTTAAAAGTTTATTGGATAAACATATGGATGATAATGGCATAGTGTAGGTTAGATGGCTTTTGTTTCGGTGCAACATCGTGGGCCGAAGGGCCTGTACTGCGCTGTATCGTTCTATGTTCTATAACCTGTATAGTGCTGGGCCTCCAGGCCCCAGAAGGGTGGAAATCCCACCTCTGCTACAGAGAATAGTGCCCACCGACAGCATTACGCTTGGGCCTGAGGAGGAACCAACCATGGATCACCAGGCAGAGAGGAGTATGGGCAGGGTGGGGAACACCAGTTTAGAGGAGTAGGGTGACGTTTGTCAGCAAGAGCAAAGCAATGGCACCCTGAGGGGTTCCCCCTTCCTGTGGTTGGGTTCCTTATTTGGACACACGGAGGGACTTCCCGGTCATTCTCGCCAGCAGAATCTTCTGGTCCCGCCGATGGTGAACCCCTGCTGCGGGATTCCCGGCAGTGGGAGGTGGAATCAATGGAAGTTCCCATTGACAGCGACGGGACCAGAAGATCCCACCAACGGCAGGCCACCTTCCATCGCTGAGAAACATGCCAGGTGGGAAAAAAAACTATATCATATGTGATCAAGAGATCCCCCACTTGTCGACCACGGCAGGAAAGCCCGACGAGGGTTATTGGGCAGCTTTCCCGAATGGCAAGAACCCCCCCCTGCCACTGATTGAATAGCAGCGATGGTCAGATGAGGTTCTTGAGTGGCCTCCAAGCAGGAATGTTCCCCTCCAATAAATAATAATGACAATAAACAAATCCAATCCCTCCACCCATCCCATCCTGAGCTTGATTGGGGAAGTCGGGATGATAACTAGGTCCTCATCCCATACCCTCCCGTCTGATCAGAGGACCCCCCCCCACATTCCGAATTCATCTCATTGGTTTGGGGGCTAGGGCATTAAATTCAGTCCAGTGAGCGGGCTATTGAACTCTAGCGATTGTGACAGCTGAACACTGACCCAATATCAAGAGTGCAATCTGCACTGGATAATTTTCATAGACGAGAATCTATTTTGTGTGATTTTTCTTCCCGACCAAGATACATGCCAATCTAAATGACCTTACTACTATTCCAGCTGAGATCAAGTAATCCTGGCCAAACCATAGCTTAATTCCAGTCTGTAAAGCAGGTTTATTAATGATTCAAATTGTGTAAATTAGCTGTTTTCATTTCTCTTTACAGAATTCCTTTCTTTAAAAGAACGTCTGTGCTTTTTTTCACATTTCAGGTGAAGGGTTACTGGTTGGGACCACACTATCAAAAGGAGAGCATTGAGGGCAACGATATCCGTCGCACTAATGTTCCGGATATTCGGGTTGGCTACCGCCATGAAACGCTGTGTGAAGAGCTGAACTTGATTACACAGGCATTGATCACGGCGGAACAACTGGAGAATAATTCCATAAACATGACGCCAGTATCTGAATCACGATAAGCTGCTTTTACATTAAGTGAATGAAAGCCTTCACATGAAAGGCCAGAGCTGTTAAAACCATTGCAAACTGGACACCTGTAGAATGCTAGAGCATCTGGCAGTGTTACTATATCTTGTCAATGCACATTATTACTACGCCTGAAATGGAAAAAAAGTTGAAAACCTTTACCGTTGGCTTACACACAACAGATTTTATCTTTCATTGTACTTGTTTTACAATAATGTCCGAATTATTTAAGTCTAGTTGCCTGTTCTTTTTGCTGACTTTTTAGCCTGAATGTCAGATTTGTCCAGGGTGACGAAGTAACAGGATTTTTATCCTGTGACTGTGCCCAATCATTTCTTCCCAAAAGTTCTAACTCCCCGCATTCTACGAGGTGCTACGGCTGTACAGGAAAACTTGCCTTAGCAGCCCCCTATCTTACTGACCGTTAAAATTCAGGCACTGTTTCAATTATTCCGTTGTTGCATTTTTAAAAAGGGACATGCCAGGCAGTTAGCATGTTAGGTACTCCCATAGGCATGATGTGACTAGTATATTTGGAAGTTGATTAGCTGATAAAAGTTCAGTGAACATCAAAATTGTATAGGTTGTTAATGAATAGGGAGTGCAAATGAGCACTCTTCGCAATCCTTTTATTTTCTTCTGCCTGATAGTAATTTCAGGCGCAGTGTTAGTGCACTTGTGTCTAAGCCAGAAGGTAGTGGGTTCAAATGACGCTCCAGGACTTAAGAGCACATTATTTAGAATGGCCCATTGATGCAGGACTGAAGGAACGCTGCATTGTCAGAGGTGCCATTTTTCAGATGAAAAGTTAAAACTGATTTTAATTTCTGTTCTTTAACAGCTGCGCATAAAAGGGCAGGGTAGTTAATTAACATTTAACCCTCACCTAACTTCACCAAAAAGAGATTAACTGATAATTTATGATGTGGAGATGCCGGCGTTGGACTGGGGTGAGCACAGTACGAAGTCTTACAGCACCAGGTTAAAGTCCAACAGGTTTGTTTCGATGTCACTAGCTTTCGGAGCGCTGCTCCTTCCTCGGGTGAATGAAGAGCAGCGCTCCGAAAGCTAGTGACATCGAAACAAACCTGTTGGACTTTAACCTGGTGTTGTAAGACTTCGTACTGATAATTTATCTCATTGAACATGGCAAGATTCCACAACAAAAAAAATTTGCCGATTGCATTTGCCGACAAAATGACAGTGATTAAACTTCAGAAATAATCTATAAACTACAAAGCAGTTGGACATCCTGAGGACTTGGAAGCATTGTACTTGGGTACTTGGAATTTAACCTCCTTGAAGCCTCGCCCCCTCATGGCTCACCAATAAAAAAGTTCTAAATTTGATTTGTTAATTCTGAGTGGATAAAAATAGCTAAACAGGGGCTAAATTAATGTGGAGCTGGTCAACCTGTGGCCTCATGTATCCATTACCTTAATATATTCCAAGTACTCTGAACCCTTAGAGTCCTAGATCGATTGTCCTGAATATATTGCATGTGATAGTATTCACAGAATTAGGTGATTAGCAGTATTTTGTTAAATAATGCACCTTATATAAAACAACATTGAGCCCAATTTTATATGTTCATTCATTCATTTGTGTATTAAGTCCAGCAATCTGTAGGCTGTTTTAAATCGGCTAGAAATTTGCCTACTGTTTGCCTAGCCTTTGATTAAAGTGCTGTTTGTATCTTTATTCAGCATTTGAGCCTAGTATTCTGCTTCCTGATAGCCTTGCCAAGGCAAATGCTATCAACTTAATTCCAGGAGATGTAGGTATATTTGCACACCGTTAGCTTAACATCTTTGTTGCTCATGCAGTTGACAATTATTAGCTGAAGCATGAGGACACGGCAGCTGAGAAATCAGTCTTATTGCTGCATGGTAAAACACTGCCATCACACCTCTGTAACTTCCTGTTTAATGCTGATGTGCACATTATGTTTAATGATCCCATATCTACTTGCAGTACCTCAGAATGCATATCATGACCATGTTCCATTTGGCAGTGGAAAGGTGCATCCTTGATGCCAAAAGAACACCCTTTGTAAAAGTCGCTTGTGGCCTTGTTTGGATGGTAAATTTGTTCCGACAATTGTGAAAATGAAGCTCGGACAGCAATTGTGCATGGGAATGATGTCCCTGTTTGCTGTGCAACTCTCTGGTGTTAGAGGGCTAATTGCTTAAAGTCTGGAGGCAGTAATCTTTCAGGAGGAATATCCTGTTTTTCTAGCAGTGGACCAACCCTGGTCTAATTTCAATTTGCTTTCAAATCTAGCTGTTTCAATGAAGCTTGTTTTTTGGCTACTTGTTGGTTTGTTGTAAATGGCATATATACTATATGTGTGTTTCTCATACAATGTACAATTCCATTGTTTCGCAAGGCTGCTTTGTTAACTAGTAAAATCCAGTCTTATGACTAAAATAAGAGGGGGAAACCCAGCATGCAACAAATAGTTAGGGCCAGAAAGGCAATTGCTACTGTTGAAGGCAAGATGCCTACCTGAGTGCTTATTGGGTGGATGCTTTGCTTTGTTCTTATGGTACAGGGCGTCAAAACCATTCAATATTATTTCCATCCTTATGCCGCTCACATAAATCTTTTATTGTCTCTATTACATACTCCCTGAGTAAATATCCTCAAAGTGCTTCGAAAGACAATGAAATAATTGCCTCAGTGTTTCCATGTTTTGTCCAAATGCTACCACATGAGGAATGTTTCACACCTTTTTATTAGTTTATTGTTGGTATAAAACTAGCTTTTACAAATATAATTTATTGTAAAAAAAATAGTAAATGATGTTAGGATAATGTAACTATTTTGGTGTGGGATAATGGAATTTTCTAAACTGGTCGAACTTCAGTGATGTGATTTACATTATTGTCTAAAGCTCTTGACCGTTTCAGCCTTGCAATGCTAACTGTACTTGCTAGTTGTAAAATAGAGGGAATAAGCAGTTTCACATCAGTGCGTCTATAGTGTGATGTGTTACTTGAAAGCACAATAGTCAGATTTATGTTTGGGGACATGTGGAAGAATTTTTGAATATTACTGAAAGATAGCCAACAAGATGAAGCACAGTATACAATGTGGGTCCAGCATTATTCAGTGTACAATCAGAAATTCAATCAGTTGTCTGACAGTGCTGTTATAGTACTGGTTTATGATTAATGACTGTGGATCTTTGTAAGTCAGTAAAGGTCAGGAACAAGAGTCGTCACAGATTGTTGCAGACCTCCCCTAGCGTTTTATCACAAAGCAACTTGTACTTCAGTGCAATAGACAATGATCCTGCAGTGGTTTAACAGAGGGTGGTTTAGATTAGGTGGCTCATACGGGGAGAAGAAAAGCATCGGCAAGGACTTGATGGCTCCACCGATCTGTCTGTGCTTTAACACTCTTGTGATTCGAAGCTATTTAAAAGCATTTTTTGTGCATTTGAACTAAGTCAGCAGTTGCTCTACACTGATGAGACTTTACACAGAGCCCTTGAATATGGTCTAAACAGTGTAAGATTAACTTGTCCTGCATCTCATTTGGTGAATTTTTTTTTAATGAAAAAGCTTAAGTGTCCCCGTCAGGTGCCTCACACCATTCCCAGCTGTTGACTAACAGTTAACCAGCCCCAGTTTGGCTCTATAACCAACCAGTGAGAGGGAAGGATGAGTTAATTAACATGAGATTTTTACTTCCCTTTTTATTCTCACTGCCTTCTTGCATGGGTTCTTGCATGGGTATGTCTCGCCTCAGCTCTGCCTCCGACAGCCTTGCTGGTAAGTAACAAACCGCAAGCCCAAACCCGGCCTTACTCCTGATTTTAAATACAAGGAATCATTTCTTGTAAAAGCCCGGATATATTTCATAGAATTTACAGTGCAGAAGGAGGCCATTCGGCCCATCGAGTCTGCACCGGCTCTTTTTTTTTAAAGAACACCCCACCCAACACTAAGGGCAATTTTGGATCCTAACGGCAATTTAGCATGACCAATCCACCTAACCTGCACATCTTTGCACTGTGGGAGGAAACCGTAGCACCCGGAGGAAACCCACGCACACACTGGGAGAACGTGCAGACTCCACACAGACAGTGACCCAAGCCGGAATCGAACCTGGGACCCTGGAGCTGTGAAGCAATTGTGCTAACCACTATGCTACCGTGCTGCCCTATCACAGCTGTGATTCAATGTTCGCACGTTTTGAAGACCAATGTAATGGTATTTTCTCAATCCAAATTACACAGCTTTGAAAAAGAGACGGGGAAGCAGTTTGTACATCATTTTTTTTTTAATTTAAAGTGCACAATTCTCTTTTTTTTCCCAATTAAGGGGCAATTTAGCCTGGCTATTCTGCCTATCCTGCACATCTTTGGGCTGTGAGGGTGAGATCCACGCAGACAATGGGAGAATGTGCAAACTCCACATGGACAGTGACCTGGGGCCGGGATCGAACCATCGGGTCCTCGGAGCCACGGGGCAGCAGTGCTAACCACTGCGCCACCTTGCTGCCCGGCACATCATTTCATTATGATGACAGTAATGTCACTTTATGTTGGAACCTAACAGCACAGTGGGTGTTCCTACACCTCTGGGACTGCAGCGGTTCAAGAAGGCAGCTCACCACCACCTTCTGAAGGGCAACTAGGGATGGGCAATAAATGCTGGCCCAACCAGCGACACCCACATCCCGTAAATTAATTTAAAACCAGTTTGGCCGTGCTGCTCATTTTACAAAAAATAAATACCCACTTTTTTTTTCCAATTAAGGGGCAATTTAGCATGACCAATCCACTTACCCTGCGCATCTTTGTGGGTTGTGGGGGTGAGACCCACGCAGATACGAGGAGAATGTGCAAACTCCACACGGACAGTGACCCGGGGCCAGGAACGAACCCGGGTCCTCGGCGCCATGAGGCAGCAGTGCTAACCACTACGCCGTCGTGCTGCTCCGTTTTAAGGCTATATTCCAATCACTGCTCAATTGACTAGAATTTTAGCCCTTTTATACATCATATATGAGCTCTTTTTAAAAAGAATACTTGCCTATTGTACTGCAGGTTGTCATTCAGGCCTTGAAATCATTTTCACTACACAAAATTCCCATGTAGCTGATGAACTAATTCTTTAAATACATTATATAGAATCATATTAACATGCTAAAGTTTAGTATATGCTTCTAAGTGTCACTGTTCCCCGTTGTATTTTCTTGAGAAGATCCTTCTAGTTAGAAAATGATGAGCGCTCATCAGGAGATATGTTAGTTTTGCAGTAAAATGGAAGAAGCTCGGTGATACAGTGGTTAGCACTGCTACATCACAGCACCAGGGCCTGGGTTCAATTCCAGTTTGTGAAGTTTGCATGTTCTTCCCATGTCTGTGTGGGTTTCGTCCGGATGCTCTGGTTTCCTTCCACAGATGTGCCAGTTAGGTGGATTGGCCATGCTAAATTGAATTAAAACTGATATTTGTACACTGATCTATTTGTCTGACAATCCCACGTCACGAGATTGTCAGGTGTTTACAGTAAATATATTGCTTTGACGAAAATTACCATTATTGGTTCTGAAGAAAAGCTAGGGTAGAAAAAAAATGCACAGTATGAAAAGATTAATTTAGTTATAATAATAATAATTGCTTATTGTCACAAGTAGCTTCAGTGAAGTTACTGTGAAAAGCCCCTAGTCACCACATTCCGGCGCCTGTTCAGGGAGGCCAGTACGGGAATTGAACCCGCGCTGCTGGCCTTGTTCTGCATTACAAGCCAGCTGTTTAGCCCACTGTGCTAACATTGGGAAACAATACTGGCCTAGCCTGTGATGATGACATCCTGTGAAATTATTTTTAAAAATCAGATGGCTGAGAAGTGCTTCATGAGCCATACAGACTAGAAATGTTCCAAATTCAATCCCAAGTGTGCAGAGATGAAGCAACGGTAAGCATTATAGCTGCAGTACCTCCCACACCAGATTCATAAAGAGTTATTTTTCCTGATGGTTGTATAGTGACCCCTCCTGGCAGTGTATCTGTGTGGCTCTTGAATGAGGGGAGGATTGATCTCAATGCCCCCCCCCCCCCCCCCGCATCACTCTCTCAATTTATCCATTCATCCACCACAATCAAATTGCTCCAAATATCATTTGAGCATAAATAATGACCCACTTAACCAAGGTGACAGAATGCCTGCTACCTGGTGGAACGATACACTCGTGAAAGAGTCGATGCTTTCAGAATAACACAAGAAGACTAGTGCCGGAGAACAGAAGTAATTTGTGGCACCAGCAGGGAGTGGGGATTATTTTAATTTAAATTGAACAAAGTTTATTTAATTCAGTGCAGGTCACAGTTTTGTATATTGACATGGATAATTTGGAGAGTTCATTTATCTTCATTGTGCATTGTTCCATGCTTGTAAAATTCATGTGATCGATGACATGGTGAATCATGTCCCTTACTGGTAAAGCTTGGTAAATGTCTTGTTGGATGGCCTCCACATCCCTTCACCCAACCTGTTTGAAAGTCAAGTTTGGGTAAGTTGGTAGATATCTTAAACATTAATTTTGTTCATTTTAAAAAAAAATTAAAAATCCATGCTAGTTAATTATCCATGGTTTCCCTTGTGATCAGTTGATTAATATGCAGAAGATGGGGATCAAGGCTTGGGTCTCTGTCTGTGTGGAGTCTGCACATTCTCTCCGTGCCTGTGGGTTTCCTCCGTGTGCTCCGGTTTCCTCCCACAAGTCCCGAAAGACGTGCTTGTTAGGTGAATTGGACATTCTGAATTCTCCCTCTGTGTACCCTAACAGGCGTCGGAATGTGGCAACTAGGGAATTTTCACAGTAACTTCATTGCAATGTTAATGTAAGCTTACTTGTGACAGTAAAGATTATTATTATCATTAAAGTCTCTTCCACAAAACCACTTGGTGACCAGAGTTTGCAATTATATTTGACGTAGCAAAATTGAACTGGAAATATTGACAAAGTGTGACCACAATTTGCGACAACAGGTTTATGGACGAGGAGTGCACATCTTACTCATGAATTTTAAATTAAAGTTAAATGTGCAATTAATACAGATCAATTTTGGCACCTCTGTTTTACTGCCTATAAATATATGCAGTCAGAGTACCTATTAACTGCTGTTGTATAATCAAAATGTAGAGGTGATCATCCAGGCATTATAAAGATAATTAATGCTTCAAGTCAATTGACTTGCTTTAAGCAAACCAAATTAATAGACTTGCATTGAGTAATGAGTGTGTGTTGATTGAAGCCGTGTAAATTTGCCAAGGGAAGTTTAGATGTTCAAAATTAAATTTTTCTTGCAAACTAATACTTAATTCTGGAGTTATACATAATGTGTGATTTTTTTTTTTTCAAAATCTAAACTTTAGTTTTATGTGTCGCTCCTATTTGAGACAAAAAGCATCTGGTGGAGTTTGGTTGGTTGACATGGAAAGAAGACCTGTTTGAAAGGATTTGTTCTATCAGACGCTCGGAAAGAACAGATTTGCCAGCTAGGTTCGCTCATGTCAGTTGATCTAAAGTTACAGAGTAAATTATCTTTTCTTTGTTCTTTCAGTACGTTTCTTTGTTCTTTCAGTACTTTTTTCTTTGTTCTTTCAGAAGATTTTAGTTTAGATGGGCAGCATGTACGGCACCGGCTTGGAGGGCCGAAGGGCCTGTTCCTGTCGTGTACTTTTCTTTGTTAAATCTCATTACAGTAATTGCATCTCATTGAAATTCCTGGCTCAAATCTTTCTGATAAATGTTAGTATTATTATAAATTCATCATGACTTGGTGAGTAGCTCTCTCTTTTGAGTCAGAAAGTCCCCTTCCAGGAATAATGCAGGTAACCTGGGCTTGATCGCTCCATGCAGTACCGGTGGAGTGCCGCATTATTTATTGGAGGTTCCAACTGAGACCTGCAACTGAGGGGCCATCCACCTGCTCGGGTGATCATAAAAGCCCATGCAAACATTCAAAGGAGAGCAGGAAATTCTCCTTGTACACAGGCCAACATTTCAACCTCACGGAAAAACATTTGCTGTAGCACTTCGCTGTGCACAACTCCCTGTGGCACTTGCTTGCAAAGTAAGTGCCTTCACTTGAAAGATGGCACTTCAAATTGTCGAGGACTTGAAAAAGAGCTTTCTATTTATAATATGTATTACGCCTAGTTTAAAAAAGATGATGGCAGAAGTGTAGTGTAGTTATTGTCATAGGCCACAGAGCATGGAAGCTGTAGCTTTTAAAACCATTTTTAGAAGGAATCTGGTCAGTTTGTTTTAAAAAGATTTTGCTATAATTAATTTGGTACGTTAACATGTAGGGGTTAGAATTTTTATCAAGACTTTATAAATACTTATTTTAATTTAGTCTTTATATCTGCCATGCTGTGTTTGACATGGGCTTCTGTATTTTTATTGCTTTGTAAGCATGTTATTCCTTTCTACTGTTTACCTGAAGATCCGAGATGGCTGCTACAGTTTTTATAAGCATGACTAGTTATACTGGAGATGAGCCATAATTTGTACTCCACCGTGGATTGAGTGGAGACAGTAGTGACAATTTTGCACAGTTTTTCTTGGGTATAAAAATGCTATCATTACAGACATTAGATCAGAACATAAACCACATGTTGGAACAGTTGACAGGTGAACAACACGCCTGGCTTGTACTGTTCACACTATAGTTTGCTCATATACTTGTTCTCATTGAATAAACCATAACTCTTAAAATCCTTCTCTGAATTTTGATTGGTTGGAATTTGGTGTCTGATTTTGTTTCTTTAACTCCTGACTCGGCAAATTTTTAACACATCCCACCCACCGATAAATCCACAGGCTCAGGCGTAATGACTTAGTCCGATTTTACTCAGTACATTGTGCAGTAGGTACAACTGGCATTCTGCCTGATCCCGTGAATTTCCTGCCAAGCCAGTTAGGACTGTGATCTTCATCGAAGTTTGTTTTTCTCTAATCGGTTGATTTTGTTACCTTGTTTTTACAAGTAAATAGTGAGTTGAACTAGTTTAGCAAGGAGAGGTACTTGCTTGTAAAGTAGAACTACAATTCCAGCCAAAAGCTGCTTTGTACACTAAGGCCAGGTTTAAGGTCTTATTTCTGGCTGTGATAAATGCTAAACTTTAAATGGATTCAGCACCGAAGAAAGCAGTTGGTTTCCTGCTATTCTGTGAACCTTGTATTGTCAGGTCCTCCTTGTCACATTTCCTATTGGCGATTATGATGTGAACAGGCTTCGGAACTGCCCACAGGAATGGGGCACGTCAGCGGGTTATCACAACTTTTGTGGAACACTAGTAGGTGAATTTAGAAATGACATTACCACTGCAAGGCTACACTGTTGCGGTGAAAGATGCGCTATCGTTCTATTTCTGATTTGCCTTTCTGTGAAGGCGTCTTGCCAAGGGAACTGCTGAAATAAATTCAGAATCAAATTATTTGCAGTCTGCAAGTCTTTGATCTCTCTTTTGGAAGTTATGACGGTGGCGACAGGAGTGAGACGTCTCTGAGATACAGGCATTAAGTATTTAGAATCCAGTGTTCCTTAAATTGCACACAACTGCTTTCTCCACTATTGGGAGTATTACAGTAAATCATTACATACTGAATATTATGAGAATTATTGTAGGCTGTAATGGAAGCCAAGAGGGGAGGTGAAGTGTTTATTTTATGTTTTTGCTGCACTGTTGTTCCATGCAGCTTTCCTGATACAGCACAGGTGACATTTTATGGCGCTTTATCTGTGACCCATGACTTAATTGCTAAAACTGCACTTATTGAAATTCTACCCAAAAGTAATATCTGAAGTTGGCGCGATTTTTGGATCACCGGTATTGCCAGCAGTTTTTAAAACTTCTGCGGAATTATCCAGATTCTAACATATGCTGTTAAGAGACTTGAATACTCGTTTAAAATACCACACTCATGCTAGTAAAATGCTTTCTGTTAAGTACCGATTACAAAGAACTGGCCTAATTTTTGATTTTTGTTGTTGCGTGTTCCATACAACATAGCACATTGTGCTTCACTGCGCAAGGGTGCTAATTCATACCTGAAAGAATTATGCTCTGTATTAGCTGTTTTAGCCATGACAGACCCACCTCGATGTGCTCTGGCCTGCATTTCACTACTTTTTACAATTGGTTTAAAGATGGCTGTGTATTTTGCTTTTGTTTTCTTGTTCCTGGATGTTGACCATTAGCTAGACTGCCTAAAAATGCTGATCTACGTGCAACAACTATTCAGACCAAATGTGAATGGAAGACAAAGTTTATAAAATTCTAATTTACTATATCCTCAATCGCGCCTTAAAAAGTAGGCATGCATCTGGAAAGTTTTTGATGGTCTTTGAAACCTGTTCACAAAAATGTAATTATGATACAGATTGTGATAGGCCGGTCACTACAAAAAGTATAGATTCCCCCTCCCCTTACTGGCCAGTGCATTGCCTATTCTAATTTCATGCTTACAGCCATGGTGACACACACAACCACCAGAGATCCACAGTTATGGACCTAAAGTTTAAAGTGTGCATGCCTATACAGTATGTGCTGCTGTGACCTGACTGCAAAAAAAATAAATCTTATCAATTACTACAGGGTTTGATTCTTCGGCCGCCCGCCGCGCGATCGCCACGGACGGGACGCGGACCATGTAAATGTTCGTTGACCTCGGGCGGGAATTTCTGGTCTCCGGGCGGATGAGGCCGAAGAACCCGGCCCATAGTGTAGTGTTTTTGTCACTGGATTAGTAATTCAGGAACTGAGTTCAAGTACCAGAACTGATACAATTTTTTTTTTTTGAAATGGTGTTAAAAAGGGTATGTATTTATTTTTGACAGTATTTGGATGCTCTGTAACAATATGGTAAATAAGGATTCTGTAATTTGTCTGATTTGCCTGACGCCATCTGTTCGGGTATGTTAATGCCAGTTTTGCGCTGTATTGTGACTGCTTGTTAATTCTGTTAATTGAAACTGCTGAAAATGTAATTATGCTGAAGTATTGCATTAAAGAAATGTTTGAAAGTTCTGGTGTTATGCAGTGTGGAGCATTATTGTTCAGCAGAGTGAGAGTTGCCTATCCATTGGACCTTGAGCATTAATCACAGAGCCAGTCTTGTTTTTAATTGATTGATTGACTCTGGAAGAGGAATGATTCACCAGCAGTGATAACTGTCCACTGCGTTTCCTACATTACCACAGTGACTGCACTTTTTTTTCCCCCTTTGGCTATGAAGCTCTTTGGGTCATTGTGAAGTCGCGAATGGCCCTTTACAGTTACAACCATTTGCATTTTTATTTTTTTGTCTTTTCATAGGTTTCGAATAGTTGCGCACACGTACCTTTCTAAATTATCTCAATACAGCCAAGTTAGTCCGCAGTTCTGTAGAAAAAGTCAGTTAAGGGTGACTTTTCAACTCCCATAATTCTTGTCTGTATATGGTAATGGGAGCTTTCTTCATGTGACCAGGAAACCAAATGTGGTTCAATACAACCCCTGCTGCTCTGCGGGATGGTTGATTGTACATTCAATGCAAAACATGTTCAGAAAATTAACACGCCATTTGAAGAGAGAAGGACGCTGAGGAATTACTTCAATATTGCTGAAAAAATATATTTTGTCCACTTCCTGTGGGGTGGGGGGGGGGGGGGGATCGTGTACGAGGAGGTTTTGGTCACTGTTGGTGTGTAAGTTTGGGTGTGGTGTTGGGGCAGGGTTGGTTTGCTGGTGGTGACTAGATTTCTCTTTGTTTTCGCTTGCTGGTGGACCTTGTGCGTGGGCTCTCTGAGTGGTTGTAGGGTGGTTGCCTGGACTGTGGGGAGTTGGGTGCCCCAGGGTGGGGGGAGGGGTTGACACTGTTTGCTCACTTGGGGGGGGGGGGGGGGGGTTGGGTGCTGGCGTGGTTTTTTTTGTGGAGGACTTGTTTGAGGGTGGAGGACTGGGTTGGGAAGGATTGGGCGGACCAGGTCCGCTGGTGGCTATAGAACATACAGTGCAGAAGGAGGCCATTCGGCCCATCGAGTCTGCACCGACCCACTTAAGCCCTCACTTCCACCCCATCCCCATAACCCAATAACCTCTCCTAACCATTTTTTTTTTTGGTCACTTAAGGGCATTTTAACATGGCCAATCCACCTAACCTGCACGTCTTTGGACTGTGGGAGGAAACCGGAGCACCCGGAGGAAACCCATGCACACACGGGGAGAACGTGCAGACTCCGCACAGACAGTGACCCAGCAGGGAATCGAACCTGCGGCCCTGGCGCTGTGAAGCCACAGTGCTAGTCACTTGTGCTACTGTGCTGTCCATGTTCGGAGTATTGGACTCACTGGTGCTGCAGACGGGGTCGAAGGCAGATGTTCTCTTTGCCTCGTTAATAGACAGCAGGAGAGTTCTGCTTGGGAGGAGGTCTCCTCTGCCCAGTGCCTCAGCCTGGTTGGGTGACCTCATGGAATCTTTACATTTGGTCATCAAGTACACCATTAGGGGGTTGAGAGAGGGGTTCTACCCGAGATGGCAGCCATTCATTTCCTTTTTAAAGAGTTAGTCACCGTCAGTTGTTAAGAGGGGTTTTAGTTTATTGTTGGGTTAGGTTTGGGTATGTTATTAACTGTTGACCGTGTTCTTTTTATATGGTAACCTAAACCATCCATTTTATATTGTACTATTCTGTCAATAAAAAACATTTCAATAAAAACGTTTTTTTTTAAAGACAATTTGTCGAAGTTTTTCATCTTGCACTCATCTGGACAATTGCAAGAATACCAATGTCAGGGGAAGCAACAACTTTATGGTATTCTTGTGAATGCCTGACGAGTGCAGGACCAAAAGCTTTGACATAATGTCTACTCCTGCTCCTAGTTTGTATTTGTCTTTTTTCAACAATACTCGGAAGTAATTCAAATAAGCGTTTGGTAGCACAATGTAAATTACTGCCATCTCTTACATTTTAGTATTTTGTCCTATAGTAAATATCCTTTCTAATATAAATTTGCAGGCAGCAGTTTGATGCACAATTGGCTCGCATGTATGGATGACAGATGCATTTGCATAACCCTAATAAACTGGCAATCTTGTGTTTCCAAAATAACATTTGACTCTGGTCTATTATTGCATACAGTTTCAACGTTAATCACAACTCTTATCCGCCAGCGAATAGTAATTACAGAAGTGAAAATGCTGGAAATACTCTGCAGGTAAGGCAACATCTGCAGATAAAGAAATAGTTAATGTTGGTGACCTTTCATCAGAACTGGTGACAGTATCGGTTAATGCTTACTTTAGGTGTGCTCACGTGCAATTTTATACGTGTAAATTAATGTTAGAAACAATACCTGCTTTGAGACTAACTAAAATGTAAGAGACGGACGTCATTTGCATTTTAGTAACAGATCAAAGTTCTGCTCATTCAATAAAACCAATACAAAGGCATGTTATCATACCCCGTGTTCCATTTAAAAGCAACATTGGCAATCGGTATACAATGTGTCAGTTGGAAAAGTCCTGGCACTTTTTGAGGATATATTTGCTGACACAGTGGTCCACTTAATAATGAGTCAAGGTGCTGCTGCAACATACCACTTACAGCAACTTGCATTTATATTGTGCCTTTAGCATAACAAAGTGTCTCGAGGAGCTTCACTGGAGAATTATCAAACAAAATTTGACATTGAGTCAAAGTAGATATTATGGCTGATGACCAAAGAGTTGGGTTCTGAAGACGGCTTAAAAGATGAAATAGTAGTTTAAGAAAGTAATTCCAAAGACTGCAGACCAGGAATCTAAATGCATGGCTGCCAGTGGTAGATTAAAATCAGGAATGATGAGGAGGCCAGAATTGGAGGGGTGCAGAGATCGGAGGGTTGTGGGGATGGCTAGGTTGCAGACATGAGGGGATGAGGTCATTTAATTTAGACTTGAACTAAAGAATGAGAATTTTAAGATAGATGCAAAATGGGCACCCACACACTTTATGCAAATTTCTTTGACCCAGAATTTGAAAAGGAGCCAAGAGAGAGTGGCCCAGTAATTTTGAGCTTGAAAATGGCCAGGGTTGTTGCTTGCAAAGTTGTGCGTCAGAGAAAATACCCATTCTACCACTAGTTGCACTTGCAAGATTTTAAGACCACATATTTGCTCTTGGGATCTGTGTTTCAGAAATGGGAGTTGTGCGTAAGGCTCAACCAGCTTCAGCTGCTTCGTCAATGATCTAACGATCATAGGTCAGAAGTGGGGATGTTCGCAAATGATTATACAATGTTCAGCACCCTTCATGACTCCTCAGATATTGAACTCCATGCCCAAATGCAGCAAGACCTGGACGATGTCCATGCTGGGCTGACAAGTGGCAAATAACATTCAAAGAACAATACAGCACAGGAACAGGCCCTTCAGCCCTCCAAGCCTGTACCGGTCATGATACCAACCTTGGCCAAAACCCTCAACTCTTGCTTGTGCTGTATCCCTCTATACCCATCGTATCCATGTATTTGTCAAGATGCCACGCAAGGGCTGGACAATGACTACATCCAACGAGAGAGAATCTAACCATCACTCCCTGACATTCAACAGCATTACCTCTGCTGAATTCCCATTATCAATATCCGGGAGGGTTACAATTGACCAGAAACTGAACTGTGCTAGCCATATGCAGCGAGTGACTCCTGACCCCACAAAGATTGCCTGCCATGTACAAGACACAAATCAGGTGTGTGATGGGTTACTCTCCATTTGCCTGGATGAGTGCAGCTCTCACATTTGCTTGGGTGAGTGCAATTCCAACAACAGCCCGCTTGATTAGCATCACATCCACAAACATTCACGCCCTCCACCACCAATGTACAGTTACAGCTGTGTGAACCATCTACAAGGTGCACTGCAGGAACTCGCCAAGGCTCTTTAGAGAGCACCTTCTAAACCCACAACCACTGCCACCTAGAAGGACAAAGGCAGTAGATAGATGGGAATACCACAACCTGGAAGTTCACTCCAAATCATTCACCATCCTGACTTGGGAATATATCTTTGTTCCTTTATTGTTGCTGGGTTAAAATCCTGGAACTCCCTCCCTAACAGCACTGTGGGCGTACCTACACCACATGGGCTGCGGTAATTCAAGGAGGCAGCTCGCCACCATCTTCTCAAGGGTAACTATGGTTAAGCAATAAATGCTGGCCTAATTGCGATGTGCACATGCTATCAATGAATATAAACAAAAAGACCCAACAATCGCCACCTGACGGATGAGCCCAGCAGAGACAGAGCCACTTCCTTCGAACCAGCCAAGTGAAATCCAGATAAAGGCCTTATCCATTTGCACAGTGCCGGTCGCCCTGAAGTTAAGTATAGGTTATTGTAGGTGATAGGTGTAGTTTAACTCGTAGTAGATATTGTGTTTGCATGTCGAGTTAACCCTTGTCTATGTAGATAAACCATCTTTTGAACTAACTAACTGGTTGTGTGGTCATTTGATCAATATAAGGGAAGGCTTGTGGTTCACCAACATCATTAATATTAGCAACAGTATTGGCGATGCGGTTGGGATCGAAACAGTCAACAAGTGGATGGTCAATAAAGCATAGGGGCCTGAAAGGGCCGAGTGGTTGGGGCGGGGGGGGGGGGGGGTATCGGGGGCTGCCATTCAAAATAGCACCCGATCTGCGAACAGCCCTTTCTGCTGGCGTTGCCGGATAGAAATTCCCCGAGGCCAAAAAAAAAAGCAAAGTACCGTTGAATAGCGAGGTGTTTCTTGGCGCTGCAGCCTCCCAGAAACCCCACTAAAACCACCCAAAAGCGGACTTACACTTTCATTGGCTGAATCGCCCACAGTGTAAAATTGGAAAATACATAGGGGAAGGAAGAAGGTCTGTTGTTCACTTGGGCACCTAGGGACTTGTCCCAATAATTGCCCTGACTTATTAAATGCAATGTCATTGACATGGACAATGCAGCTTGGTTCAAAACTTCTCCCTGCAACTTGCATCTGGAAATCCTCCTGCATGGATTTCTCCCATACATCTCCAACCTCTCGAGTTATAAGGTGCATTTTTAACACTAGTCTATAATAATAATCTTTATTAGTTCACAAGTAGGCTTACATTAACTGCAATGAATTTACTGTGAAAATCCCCGAGTCGCCACACTCCAGCGCCTGTTCGGGCACATTGAGGGGGAATTCAGAATGTCCAATTCATCTGACAAGCACATCTTTCGGGACTTGTGGGAGGAAACCGGAGCACCCGGAGGAAACCCACGCAGACACGGGGAAACGTGCAGACCCCGCACAGACAGTGACCCAAGCAGGCTTCGAACCTGGGACCCTGGCGCTGTGAAACAACAGTGCCAACCACTGTGTTACTGTGCTGCCCTTGTGCAAACTCCATACGGACAATGGCATGGGGCTGGGATTGAACCCGGTCCTCAGTGCCATAGGCAGCAGTGCTAACCACTGCGCCACTCTTGTGACCATAAATTTAAAGGCAATTTGAGACTTGGACAAAAGTTTTTCAAAGAATCACACAGAATGCACAGTGAAACAGTCCATTTGGCCCAACAGGCTTGTGCTACTGGTTACATTCGAAATGAATCGCCTCTCATCCTGTGCACCAAACCTAATACTGATCAGTGTGGAACTTCACTGTTCCTGGTAGTGATTTTTGTTTCTTTGTTCATGGGGTGTGGGCACTGCTGGCTGGGTTATTGCCTATCCCTGAGGGCAATTAGCCACAGTGGAATCAGATGTGGGCCTGACCAGGGTAAGGATGACAGATTGTCTTCCCTAAAGGAAGGACATGCCACATTGGTTTCAGGCAGGAGTTTTATTGAATTCAAATTCCACCATCTGCCCTGGTGGGATTCGAACCCGGGTCTCCAGCGCATTACTCTGGGTCACTTTGGGGCAGCACGGTAGCCTTGTGGATAGCACAATTGCTTCACAGCTCCAGGGTCCCAGGTTCGATTCCAGTTTGGGTCACTGTCTGTGTGGAGTCTGCACATCCTCCCCGTGTGTGCGTGGGTTTCCTCCGGGTGCTCCGGTTTCCTCCCACAGTCCAAAGATGTGCAGGTTAGGTGGATTGGCCATGATAAATTGCTCTTAGTGTCCAAAATTGCCCTTAGTGTTGGATGGGGTTACTGGGTTATGGGGATAGGGTGGCGGTGTTGACCTTGGGTAGGGTGCTCTTTCCAAGAGCCGGTGCAGACTCGATGGGCTGAATGGCCTCCTTCTGCACTGTAAATTCTATGATAATCTCACTAGTCCAGCAACAATACCACTGCACCGCTGCCTCCCCTATAAAGGAATGGAGCCACTGCCACTTTGTGGGTAGCACGGTAGCATAGTGATTCGCACAATTGCTTCACAGCTCCAGGGTCCCAGGTTCGATTCCGGCTTGAGTCACTGTCTGTGCGGAGTCTGCACGTTCGCCCCGTGTGTGCGTGGGTTTCCTCCGGGTGCTCCGGTTTCCTCCCACAGTCCAAAGATGTGCAGGTTAGGTGGACTGGCCATGCTAAATTGCCCTTAGTGTCCAAAATTGCCCTGAGTGTTGGGTGGGGTAACTGAGTTATGGGGATAGGGTGGAGGTGTGCGGTTGGGAAGGGTGCTCTTTCCAACAGCCGGTGCAGACTCGATGGGCCGAATTACCTCCTGTACTGTAAATTCTATGAATCTATGAATCTAATAAGGATGTTCTCCACAGGGTCACATCAACATAACACCGATAGCCATTTATCAGATGTAAGCAACAGTGACTGTTTACCGTGGCCTGGCCCTAGCGACATGTGGAGGAACAGCAGTGACCTCAGATACTTAGTCCACTTGTTTCAGTATGGCTCAGGAGATGGTGGGATTGGGGTGGGGGCTGGCATAACACCCTGGTGAAGTCTACACTTGTTTCTGTGCAGTGATCCCGCATGGCTGACACTGGGACCAACCGAGAAAACATGGTCACCACAAAAACCTCAGCACATAATAACTGCCCCGCGTTACAGGCCAGTGCTGGCTAGACATAATGGAACAAAACAGCTGCATGGTTCACAGTCTGCCAAGCGGGTGTTCACCCAGTTAAAACATCAGCAGGAACAGTTCAAGAACATAAGTGGAGACTCAGAAAATCGGCCTTTTCTACAAGAAGATTCAGCGCATTGCCCAAGGCATAAATAAAGTTATTAAGGTTATTCGCATGGGGCCCACCTTCTCAATCTTTCCCCTCGCCTGAGGTGGGGTGATCCTCGGGTTTAATCACCACCAGTAGCTCTCGTCCTCTAAGAGGAATGCAGCCTATGGTCATCTGGGACTACGGCAACTTTAACTTTAACTAAAATAGGGCAGCACGGTGGCGCAGTGGGTTGGCCCTGCTGCCTCACGGCGCCGAGGTCCCAGGTTCGAATCCCGGCCCTGGGTCACTGTCCCGTGTGTGGTTTGCATATTCTCCCTGTGTCTGCGTGGGTTTCGCCCCCACAACCTAAAGATGTGCAGGCTAGGTGGATTGGCCATGCTAAATTGCCCCTTAATTGGAAAAACTGAATTGGATACTCTAAATTTATAAATGAAAAAAAAAACTTTACCTAAAATAAAGTCATGAGTCTGCACATACCAGAAAGCAACTGAACACATTGATTTTAGAAATCATGCAAAACATGCATTGTACGAGTTATTTTAAAGAAACAATAGTACGTGGATCAGCAAGAGAAATAATCGGAATTATAATATATGACAGCATTCTATTACATTGTTACTACAACACAGAATCAGGCCATTCGACCCACAGATCTGCTCCACATGAATCTCCTCTGGCCCTTCCTCACCTCAGTCCTTCAACATGTCTTTCAGTTCCTTTTTTCTTAATGTACTCATCCACTCTTTCCCCTCAATACATTGACTTTTAAAAACAATGTCATTGGTTTTCAAAAAGAGATAAGGAGCAGACAGACATAGAATGATACAATACTGACACAGCTCCCTATCCCCAGTAAACAAACGAGCAAACATCCCCTATGCAAAAAAAACGATTTAAATTAACAATCAACAGTAATTAATTGGTCAAAGCGAGAATCAAAAGGCTGCCAACTACGGTGACATTTCTCAGTCGATCTTCTTACGGCACATTTAGTCTTCTTCAAATGAAGAAAAGACATTAGATCTTCTGACCAGAATGAGCAGTGGGTGGTTTGGGGGACCTCCCAAGTTAACAAAATCCGCCTGTGGGCTATTGACGAAGCGAATGCAACAACATCTGCCTTAATCTTAGTGAGACTGGCCATTGCAGGTGGGACTCCAAATATGGCTATCAGAGGACAATGCTGCAAATCAATATCTAAAACTTTGGAAAGGGTGTCAAAGAAGGATGACCAAAATCCAGTCAGCTTCAGACACGACCAGGACTGGTGGGTGTAGTGCACAGGGACAAGAGAACACCTGTCGCATTTGTTTTGGAAAAGAACGTGCCAATTTGGGCTATGGTGAAGTGAATTCTGTGCAAAACTTTAAATTGATTCAGCTGAACCCAAGCACAGGAGTAGGTGGAGTTGACGCTACAAAGGGCCCCCTCCTACCAATCCTCCTCCACTAGATCGAGCCCACGTTTCGCTTCCCAGTCATTTCTTATCTTGCGAAGAGGGGAGGGCATGAGATCCTGCAATCTTGAAATGAAACCTCCGTGAGTTTGAGGCAGAGACAGAATCCCTTCCAAGGACAAAGAAACGTACAGCACAGGAACAGGCCCTTCGGCCCTCCAAGCCTGCACCGACCATGCTGCCCGTCTAAACTAAAATCTTCTGCACTTCCGCGGTCCGTACCCCTCTATTCCCATCCTATTCATGTATTTGTCAAGATGCCCCTTAAACGTCTCTATCGTTCCTGCTTCCACCACCTCCTCCGGCAGTGAGTTCCAGGCACCCACTACCCTCTGTGTAAAAACTTGCCTTGTACATCTACTCTAAACCTTGCCCCTCGCACCTTAAACCTATGCCCCCTAGTAATTGACCCTTTTTCCCCGGGGAAAAGCCTTGACTATCCACTCTGTCTCTGCCCCTCATAATTTTGTAGACATCTATCAGGTTGTCCCTCAACCTCTGTCGTTCCAGGGAGAACAAACCAAGTTTATTCAACTTCTCCTCATAGCTAATGCCCTCCATACCAGGCAACATCCTGGTAAATTGCTTCTGCACCCTCTCTAAAGCCTCCAATAATATGTTTGGAGGTAGCCGAGGAAATGCTGAACCATTCAAGCGAACCAAACTATGGGCCTGAAAATAACAGCAGAGACCAGATTGAGGCTGGTTAGATTTGGCTGCAAGCCCGTTAAAGCTGGCAAAGGAGCCACCGACAAACATATCAGTAAAACGCTCTCGTCCTCTCTCCCTCCTAAAGGCAAATGCCGAGTCAAGCTGGGAAGTGGTTCTTACAAAGAGGGTCCCACAAACAAAGGAGCAGTGGCACAAACTAAGGCAGGAAAAGAGGGTGAGCAGCAGAAATGTGCTTCCACAAGACACCAGTTTTCACCTGGATCTTGACACCGTGTCAACATTTTATGAATATTAACAGCCCAATAATAGTGCAGTACATTAGGTAATACAAACCCACCACCCCGTCTCCCCCTCTTAGTGCTCTATGGGCACTAAGGGCAGGATTCTCCAATCCCGCGGCAGAGTGTTCACGTTGTCGTAAACGCGCCGCTCCAGCTGCCGATCCCGGCGGGACACTGTGCACCGCGGGATCCGCACATGCGCAGTGGCGCCAACGCATGCATGCCAGTGGCCTCTTTCAACGTGCCGGCCCCAATGCAACATGGCGCAGGACTACAGGGTACAGGGGCCGGCGCATAGGAAAGGAAGCCCCCAACCACAGAGGCCGGCCTGCCAATCGGTGGGCCCCGATCATGGGCCAGGCCACATCGGAGGCCCCCCCCCCCCCCCCCGGGTCAGATCCCCCCCCCCGCCCCCCCCATCCACAGGCCGCCACCCAACCCTTCAACACCGAGGTCCCGCCGGTTCAGAGCAGGTTAGAACGGCGCTGGCGGGACTCGGCTCTTTTCTTACCGAGAATCGGCGGGCCGTCCGCGGACAGCGGCCGGCGCCCCGCCAAGCACGCCGGCGCCAATGGCGCCGATTCTCCGGCGTCAGGGCGGCATGGCCCGTTTGCAGGGATTCTCCGGCCCAGCCCAGGGCTGGGAGAATCCCGCCACAGGAGTCCTGCCTGACCAGATAAATGTTGATATCAACTTATTTACCGTAACAAAGAATGATTTTGGTAATAAGATAGGGGGACGTTGAAAAAGAAACAAGAACCCGGGTAGAATGTTCGTCTTTATTGATTGAATTCTGGTGACCAAGGAAAAAGGCAAACTATCCCAGCGCTGTAAATCTGCCTTCATTTTGGTGACCCGGCTGGTAAAGTTTGTTTTATGAATGTGTTATGTTTACACCTAAGATTTATGAAATGGCAAAGCTCCGGGACAATTTGTTTGGCAACAGGGTTGATTGGGAAACACTCATTTTTGTTGATATTCAATTTATAGACGGAGAATGAACTAAAGGTGCTGAGAATATTCATTATGTCGTCAACACAGACAACAGGGGTAGTAATAGACAATATATCATCAGCATATTATGACACCTGGTGCTTGATGCCAGCTCGGTAGATATCCTTTAATAGCATTGACGTCTTTAAGGCTTTGGACAGCGGCCGAAAGGAGTGGAGACCACGGGTTCCTCTGGATAGAGGGATGTACCCCAAGTATAGAGAGTTTGTGTGATCACTTATGGTGGGGGAGGTATTGCAAAGGCGAATCCAATGAACACATTTTGAGCCAAACACAAATTTATTCCAAATTGTAAACATGGTATTCGAGGCAAGGTACTAACATGGATTGACGATTGGCTGTCAGGCAGACGGCAGAAAGTTGGGATAAAAGGTTATTTTTCGGAATGGCAACCAGTGACGAGTGGTGTCCCGCCGGGTTCAGTGTTGGGGCCACAGCTGTTCTCTTTATATATTAACGATCTAGATGACGGGACTGGGGGCATTCTGGCTAAGTTTGCCGATGATACAAAGATAGGTGGAGGGGCAGGTATTATGGAGGAGGTGGGGAGGCTGCAGAAAGATTTAGACAGTTTAGGAGAGTGGTCCAAGAAATGGCTGATGAAATTCAACGTGGGCAAGTGCGAGGTCTTGCACTTTGGAAAAAAGAATAGAGGCATGGACTATTTTCTAAACGGTGACAAAATTCATAATGCTGAAGTGCAAAGGGACTTGGGAGTCCTAGTCCAGGATTCTCTAAAGGTAAACTTGCAGGTTGAGTCCATAATTAAGAAAGCAAATGCAATGTTGTCATTTATCTCAAGAGGCTTGGAATATAAAAGCAGGGATGTACTTCTGAAGCTTTATAAAGCATTAGTTAGGCCCCATTTAGAATACTGTGAGCAATTTTGGGCCCCACACCTCAGGAAGGACATACTGGCACTGGAGCGGGTCCAGCGGAGATTCACACGGATGATCCCAGGAATGGTAGGCCTAACATACGATGAACGTCTGAGGATCCTGGGATTATATTCATTGGAGTTTAGGAGGTTGAGGGGAGATCTAATAGAAACTTACAAGATAATGAATGGCTTAGATAGGGTGGACGTAGGGAAGTTGTTTCCATTAGCAGGCGAGACTAGGACGCGGGGGCACAGCCTTAGAATAAAAGGGAGTCACTTTAGAACAGAGATGAGGAGAAATTTCTTCAGCCAGAGAGTGGTGGGTCTGTGGAATTCATTGCCACAGAGGGCGGTGGAGGCCGGGACGTTGAGTGTCTTTAAGACAGAAGATGATAAGTTCTTGATTTCTCGAGGAATTAAGGGCTATGGAGAGAGAGCGGGTAAATGGAGTTGAAATCAGCCATGATTGAATGGTGGAGTGGACTCGATGGGCCGAATGGCCTTACTTCCGCTCCTATTACTTATGGTCTTAAATAATCCCACTCCACCCGTTCAAAGGGCCTCTCTGCACTCAGCGAGACAACAGCCTCAGGGAAGGTCACAGCCATTGGGAAAGAATAATGTTGAGAAGGTGACGGTGGCTCTTCACAAAGCCGGTTTGATCATCAGATGTTATACCAGGAATACAAGGCGCTAAGCGGCGTCCAACATCCTAGCCAATAGCTTTACATCCGCATTTCAAAGAGAGATAGACTGGTATGCGCCACATTCTGCAGGGTCTCTGTCCTTTTTGAGCATAGGCGAGGTGGAAGCTTGAGTCAGTGTTGGGGGCAGAGAGCCCCGAAACGATTGAACATATCTCGTAATAAAGGAGGGAGTTGAGCAGGGAACCTTTTACAAAAGTCAAAAGGAAAGCCATCAGGGCCAAGGGCCTTGCCACTCTGCATTGATTTAGAACAGAAGAACAAAGAACAAAGAAAGGTACAGCACAGGAACAGGCCCTTCGGCCCTCCAAGCCCGTGCCGACCATGCTGCCCGACTAAACTACAATCTTTGACACTTCCTGGGTCCGTATCCCTCTATTCCCATCCTATTCATGTATTTGTCAAGATGCCCCTTCAATGTCACTATCGTCCCTGCTTCCACCACCTACTCCGGCAGCGAGTTCCAGGCACCCACTACCCTCTGTGAAAAAAAACTTGCCTCGTACATCTCCTCTGAACCTTGCCCCTCGCACCGTAAACCTATGCCCCCTAGTAATTGACCCTTCTACCCTGGGGAAAAGTCTCTGACTATCCACTCTGTCTATGCCCCTCATAATTTTGTACACCTCTATCAGGTCGCCCCTCAACCTCCGTCGTTCCAGTGAGAAGAAACCGAGTTTATTCAACCTCTCCTCATAGCTAATGCCCTCCATACTAGGCAACATCCTGGTAAATCTCTTCTGCACCCTCTCTAAAGCCTCCACATCCTTCTGGTAGTGTGGCGACCAGAATTGAACACTATACTCCAAGTGTGGCCTAACTAAGGTTCTATACAGCTGCAACATGACTTGCCAATTCTTATACTCAATGCCCTGGCCAATGAAGGCAAGCATGCCGTATGCCTTCTTGACTACCTTCTCCACCTGTGTTGCCCCTTTCGGTGACCTGTGGACCTGTACACCCAGATCCCTCTGCCTGTCAATACTCTTGAGGGTTCTACCATTCACTGTACCATTTAATGCAGGGGTGGCACAGTGGTTAGCACTGCTGCCTCACAGCGCCGAGGACCTGGATTCGATCCCGGCCTCAGGTCACTGTCCGTGTGGAGTTTGCACATTCTCCCCGTGTCTGCGTGGGTCTCACCCCCACAACCCAAAGATGTGCAGGGTAGGTGGATTGGCCACGCTAAATTGTCCCTTAATTGGAAAAATGCTCTAAGTTTATAAAAATAGAAGAAATCGATTTCATGCAGCTTGTTATCTTACCCAGGGACAAATCTCTATTCAAGTCCGCATCCACAGAAAGATTATTTAGGAAGTCAGCCATTGTGATGCTGTCCAAAGAGGATTCTGATTTCAAGGTCACAGTAAAAAAAAGCAAAGGGCAAGTTAATATCCGCGGGGTAGGTAGTGAAGTAAACCTGCAAAATAGGCTGAGGAGCAGACTGACACTCGAGACGGTGGGCCAGAAGGCGGACAGCCTTGTCCCCGTATTCAGAAAACCGTCCCCTTTGACCGCTGTAACGTATGCTCAGCTTTATTTGTGGAAAGTAGGTCAAATTAAGTCTGAAGCTTTAGCCTGTTAGGAGTGGGGGTAACGGAATATTGACGCTCAGCTTCCAAAATTGAATCCAGCAATTTGTTGTGTTAATTTTCTTTCCTTGATAATATATACATTGAACGAAGTTATGCTCCCCCGGAGAACCGCTTTGAGAGTCTCCCACCGGACTGGCAGGGTGGTGGAATCAGATTCATTCATTTTAGTAAAGTTGGCGATACTTACAGAATATGAAGATACAAATATCTTATCAGGATGTGTTAAATCTCCAACTCCTAGCCTTGGAGGTAAGACCCAGATCGAGGGAGTGAGGCACAGGCTCTGAAATAACTCTGGAAGAATACTCGGCTGTATTGACTGAGGGGAGAAGGGCAGTATTCTAAAGAGAGTAGTCGATGCATCTGTGAGCCTGATGAACAGGCGAGAAGTAGGAAAAGTCCCTTGTGGCTGGGTGGAAGGAACACCATGGGCGGGATTCTCCGTCTCAGAGAGTAAGTGCTGACGCTGGGACTGAATCGGTGCCAATCGGCCAAAACCGGCACCGGCAAAACGCGATTCCAATGCAGGCCAGCGAGTGATTCACTCCAGATGGCGGGGACTGTGTGATGCAGCTGAGGTGTCACGGCCCCGAAGGTGGCGCCGATCAGGGTCACATTGCACATCAACGGGCATCCTTTAATAATGGAAATGGACAGGGGAGCTGCCGTTTCTATTGGGGTCAGCTTCGTGCAGGGATCTTGCCGTTGACATTGCACGACACCAAGGCGAGATTGGCAACCTATACCGGCGGGTCACTGAGCATCGTGGGGACCACCATTACTCGGGTGACACGTGGGCAGCAATCAGTCAGGCTTCCCTTGGTCGTGGTATAGCAACCGGGGTCCAAACTGCTGGGGCGTGACTGGTGGCGAGTCCTCCTTTTTAACTGCCAAGAGATTTTCTGATTGGCACTGGAAATTTATCTGACTTCCTGGGCAAATACCCTAACGTGTTCCTGGAGGGTCTGGGCAGGATAAAAGGGGTCAAGGTTCTTATCCACATGGCCCATGAGGCTCAACCCAGATACCATGGGACGAGGCCTGATACCTATGCATTGCTCGCCAAACTTGACACGGAACTACAGCGGCTGAAGGATGTGGGGTCATATGGCCAGTAGAGTTTGCGGAGTGGGTTGCACCTGTGGTGCTGGTAATGAAGCCAGACAAGTTTGTTCGACACTGTGGGGATTACAAGCTCACGGTAAACAGGGCTTTGTGGCCAGAGTGGATGATTTGTACGTAAAACTGGTTGGAAGGTGTTGATTTACGAAGCTCGATATGGGCCATGCCTATTTATAGATGGAGCAGGACCCCGCATCCAGGAGAGTTGCAACTATAAACACCCACTGAGGGATATTTGAATACATCCACCTCCCGTTTGGGGATTCATCTGTCCCAGTAATTTTGCAGCGAGTGACGGAGAGTATTCTGCAGGGTCCTCTGTTTATTTAGATGACGTTCTCATCATGGGTGCCACCGATAAGGAGTACATGGACAACCGGCAGGAAATGCTCAGAGGGTTCACAATAGGCGGCAAGCTGAAGAGGAGCAAGTGAGTGTTCAGAGCGAGAGCGGTGACTTACTTGGGGTACGGGGGGCGGGGCGGGGGGGCGGGGGCCTACGCCCTATGGAGGAAAAAGTATTGGCCATAATCGGGGCCCCAACTCCGAGGAACGCCACTGAACTCCAGTCATTTTTAGGCTTGGTGAATTATTATGGGAAATTCATCTCCAACTTGGCCACCCTGTTGGCGCCTCTCCACATGCTAAAGAAGGATCAGAAGTGGGTCTGGATGCCTTACAGGATGAAGCATTCCCCAGGGTGAGAAAGTGTCTATCGTCCACGCAGTTCCTCACCCATTGTGACCCAGCTCGACTGCTAATCCTAACATGTGATGCCTCCCCCCATGGCATCGGGGCGGTGCTGACCCACAGATGGGCCAATGGCACAGAGCGCCCCATTGCTTTTGCCACAAGGAACCTGGCAGACACAGAACTGGTTTGGCGGTGATATTCAGAGTGAAGGATTCCACCAATATGTCTACAGGCAGCACTTCCCCATTGTGACTGATCACAAGCCTTTGCTGGACCTTTTTAGGGAGGATAAGGGAATTGCACCCATTTCATCGGCCAGGATTCGGTGTTGGGTGCTTCTGCTCGCCGTGTATGAGTATTCGTGCCAACGCCATCCAGAACACGGATTGCCCACACCGACACCCTAAGTCGTCTACTATTGCCCATGACTTTCCCATCCCTGCCAGTGACAGGTGAAGTGGTGGCAACCCTCAATTGTATGGATACTTTGCCAATGACGGTTGCTCAGGTTCGAACAAGGACTCAGTGGGATCCTAAAGTAGCAAAACTCCGCCACATGCTTTTAAATGGTGGATTGCATGGGATACTGTCCCCCCCGGTCCTACAGGTTTATGCCCAGAAACTCCCAGAGTTAAGCATGGAGGATGGTATCCTAGTATGGGGGGCACACATAGTCTTCCCACTGCAGGGTCAAAATCCCTCCTGAGGGATCTATACATTGGTCACCCGGGTGCTTCAAAGATCAAGATGTGGACTCAGAGCTACGTCTGGAGACATTGAGCGAGTTGTACGCAGTTGTCTAGCATGTCAGGAGAACCAAACGCTCCCTTCATCCCTGGGAATGGCCAGGACGTCCATGGGTGAGACTGGGTGCAGACTTCCCAGGACTTTTTATGTTCTTCATTATCGCGGACACCCACTCGAAATGGCTTGACATTTACAAAATAGCCTCGATGAAGTCAAGAGCCACCGTTGAAAAGCTGAGGTGCTCATTCAGAACCAATGGGATCCTGGAAGTCTCGATGACGGACAAGAGGACGCCTTTCATGAATGAGGAGTTTGCCACATTGGCAAAATGGAACCGCCCCGGACCATCCCGCAACTCTCTGGCAGAAAGGGCGGTCCAGACATTCAAAAGAGGCATCAAGAAGCAGACCACAGGCTCTGTAGACAGGCCATTGGCACGGTTCCCTTTTAACTACTTGATGCACGATCAATTGAACAAAGACTAGAGTTGGATACAGCTGAGGCTTTATTGCTCTAAGATGCGTGGCCTCCCACAGCAGCTGGCGAAATGGCCGCTGAATGGAGGACACGCATATTTATACTCCGCCTACTGGGCGGAGCCAGCAGGCAGCGACTACCGGCGAACCTGTAGTACAGGTCCTACCTTATATCACCTAATAAAGATGTAACAGTGGTTTACCACGTTCACCCCCTACTAAAATTGAGTCCAGCGGGGGTGGTGGAGAACTATATACAACAATTAATCTATATTTACAGTATTTGAGCAGAAAAAAAATGTCTTTTGAAGTCCGGCGGACCAGTTAGAGGTTTAAACGGTCCGGGGCCTTGATGTTCCGCTGGGAGCGACGTAGCGGTGACGGCGATGTCGATGCTGGCCCGATGTTCGGTGACTCCGGGAGCGTGCCGAAATCCTCTTCATCCTCGGGCGTGGGCAGGGGAAGGACGGATGGTCCTGGTGGGGTTAATGCTGGGAGTGCCGGGGGAGGGGAGGGTGGCGCCGGGCCGGAGGGGTGTGTGTGTGTGTGGAACCTGCTGGTGCCAGGTCCCTGAGGGAGACAGTATCTTGGCGGCCGTCGGGGTACACCACGTAGGCATACTGGGGGTTTGCATGGCGCAATTGCACCCTCTCCACCAACGGGTCCACTTTGTGGAGTCAGACGTGCCTACGGAGCAGGACTGGTCCTGGAGCCGCGAGCCAAGTCGGGAGCGACACCCCGGATGTGGACTTCCTGGGGAAGGCAAAAAGACGTTCATGGGGTGTGTTGTTCATAGCGGTGCACAGCAGTGACCGAATGTAGTGGCGTGCATCAGGGAGGACCTCCTGCCAGCGAGAGGCTGAGAGGTTCCGACCCGTTCTCCCTCTCTACCTGCCCGTTTCCCCGGGGGTTATAGCTGGTCCTGCTGGAGGCGATACCCCTGCTGAGCAGGAACTGACGCAGCTCATTGCTCATGAATGAGGATCCCCTGTCACTGTGGATGTAGGTGGGGAAACCGAACAGAGCGAAGATAGTGTTTAGGGCTTTGATGACGGTGGCAGACGTCATGGGATGGCGAAGGGGAATCTGGAGTACTCATCGACCACACTGAGAATATACGTGTTTTGATCGGAGGAGGGGAGGGGCCCTTTGAAATCCACGCTGAGGCGTTCAGAGGGGCGGGAGGCCTTCACCAGGCGTGCACGGTCTGGCCGGTAGAAGTGCGGCTTGCACTCTGCACAGACCTGGCAGTCCCTGGTGATTGTCCGTACTTCCTCGACAGAGTAGGGCAGATTGCGAGCCTTGACAAAATGGTACCGTGTGACTCCCGGGTGACAAAGGCTGTCGTGCAAGGCCAGGAGCCGGTCTACTTGTGCACTGGCACATGTACCTCGGGATAGGGCGCCTGGGGGCTCGTTGAGTTTGCCGGGGCGAACTTCAATGAAGTTACTGTGAAAAGCCCCGAGTCGCCACATTCCGGCGCCTGTTCGGGGAGGCTGGTACGGGAATTGAACCGTGCTGCTGGCCTGCCTTGGTCTGCTTTAAAAGCCAGCGATTTAGCCCAGTGTGCTAAACCAGCCCCACCTTGCCTCGCTGTGTGTTATTGAACATGAAGGCTACCGACCGTTGGTCAGTGAGGAGGGTGAATCTCCTGCCGGCCAGGTAATGCCTACAATGCCGCACAACCTCAACAATAGCTTGGGCCTCTTTTTCGACGGATGAGTGCCAAATTTCTGAGGCATGAAGTGTGCGGGAGAAGAATGCCACAGGTCTGCCTGCCTGATTGAGGGTGGCGGCTAGGGCAACATCCGATGCATCGCTCTCTGCTTGAAAGGGCAGTGTCTCGTCTACTGCATGCATCCCGGCCTTGGTGATATCGGCTCTGATACGGGCGAAGGCCTGTTGTGCCTCGGCCGTCAGGGGAAAGTGTGTGGACTGTGTGAGTGGGAGGGCCTTGTCCGCATAGTACGAGAAGAACCCCAGGCAGCGTTTGAGGGCCTTGGGGCAGTGGGGAAGGGGAAGCTCCATGAGGGGGCGCATGCGGTCGGGATCGGGCCCCAGAACTCCGTTCTGGACCACATAGCCGAGTATGGCTAAGCGGGTCGTGCTGAACACGCACTTCTCCTTGTTGTAGGTGAGGTTGAGGAGTGGCCATGTGGAGAAATTTGGCAAGGTTGGCATCGTGGTCATGCTGGCCATGGCCACAGATGGTGACGTTGTCTAGGTACGGGAAGGTGGCCCGCAAACCGTACCGGTCGACAATTCAGTCAATCTCCCTTTGGAAGACCAAGACCCCATTAGTGACGCCGAAGGGAATCCTGACGAAGTGATTGGGACAACCGTCCGCCTCGAAAGCGGTGTATGGACGGTCTGATTACGAATGGGGAGCTGGTGGTCGGCGGATTTGAGGTCTACCATTGAGAAGACCCGGTACTGTGCAATCTGATTGACCATCTCAGATATGCGTGGGAGGGGGTGTGCGTCGAGCTGCGTGTACCGATTGATGGTCTGGCTGTAGTCCACGACCATTCTGTGTTTCTCCCCAGTTTTAACGACTACCACTTGGGCTCTCGGGGTGCTGTTGCTGGCCTCGATAATGCCTTCCCGAAGCAGCCACTGGACCTCGGACCTGATGAAGGTCCTGTCCTGGGTGCTGTACCGTCTGCTCCTAGTGGCGAGGCGTTTGCAATCCGGGGTTAGATTTGCAAAGAGAGAAGGCGGATCGACCTTTAGGGTCACGAGGCCACACACAGTGAGGGGTGGTAGGGACCCGCCGAATTTGAGAGTTAGGCTCTGGAGGTTACACTGGAAGTCCAGGCCTAGTAGTAGGGCAGCGCAGAGGTTAGGGAGGACGTAGAGGCGGAAGCACGCCCTGGACAGTGAGTGTGACCGTACAATACCCCCGGATCACAACTGAATGGGATCTGGAGACCAGGGAGATTCTTTGGTTGGCGGGATGTACCGCGAGGGAGCAGCGCCTTACCGGGTGTATGAAGCTTTCAGTGCTCCCGGAGTCCAGCAGGCCAGAGGTCACATGGCCGTTGATTTTCACGCTGGTCGATGTGGTGGCCAGGTTGTGCGGATGAGACTGGTCGATCGTCACTGAGGCGAGTCGTGGTCGGTCGTCGCTGCCGTCGGATGATGGGGAGCCTGGGAGGCCCATGTCCTGGAATGCTGTCGGTGTCCATGCCCCGTGGGGGAGACAAGATGGCGGCGCCTGAAGATCCTGCGGGAGACAAAATGGCCGCACCCATGGGCCGCACGTTGCGGAGGTTGGACAAGATGGTGGCGCCCACGGGCCGCAGGTGGACTGAGGGAGAGAAGATGGCGGCGCCCACTGGCCACGCGTGGTCCGGGGCGATGAGGATGGCGGCACCCATTGTGTGTAGACTAGGGTGGTGGGGGCGATAGCGGCGACTGCGCAGGCCTGGCAGCATTACCGAGGGTGTTTCTGCTGGCCGCAGAAGTAACATCGGGGACCCCCGGGGTGCGCGGGCTGGCGCGTGGCGCAGGCGTACTGGCTGGGTAAGGCCCCCGCTGGGGCGGCTGTCTGTGGGGTCCACGATGCGTAGGAGGGGTGGTCCGCGCATTTGGGGGGGTAGGCCTGACTGTTGCGCGAGGCGACCGTCATAGAGAGCGCTAGCTTCTTTGTCTCAGCTAGATCGAGCGTGGCCCCTACTAACAGTCGCTGGCGTATGAGGTCCGACCCAATCCCCGTTACGACCGCGCCCCGCATAAGGAGGTTGGAATGTTCAGTGGCCGTAACGGCCTGACAGTCACAGTCCCAGACAAGTGGGATTAGGGCCCGCCAGAAGTCTTCTATGGACTCACGAGGGAGTTGAGAGCGAGTAGCGAGTACGTGCCTGGCGAAGAGCGTGTTCGTTTTCTGTGCGTAGTTTTCTTTGAGAAGCGCTATGGCGTCGGCGTAGTTCGGGGCGTCCTGGATCAGCGGAAACACGTTGGAGCTCAACCTTGAGTACAGGATCTGTATCTTCTGAGCCTCCGGAACAGGGGTGGTCGCTGAGTTGATGTACGCCTCGAAGCAAGCTAGCCAATGATTAAAGTATTTTTTGGCATTGCTTGATTGCAGATCCAGCTGCAGGCGATCTGGTTTGATACGGAGGTCCAGCTTTTAGAAAATCTTAGAGCAATAAATTGATGCACGACCAATTGAACAAAGACTAGAGTTGGATACAACTGAGGCTTTATTGCTCTAGGATGCGTGGCCTCCCACAGCAGCTGGCGAAATGACTGCTGAATGGAGGACACGCATATTTATACTCCACCTACTGGGCGGAGCCAGCAGGCAGCGACTACCGGTGTACAGGTCCTACCTTACATCACTAATAAAGGTGTAACAGTGGTTTACCACACTACTGAACGACACTGCACGTGATGATGGAGGTAGCACCAGCAGAACTGCTGATGGGCCGCAGGAACTGACTTGTTGAGCCTGATTTTCCCAAACCTAGGCAGGAAATACAGAAGAGGTACGATGACTGTCAGAAACCAGGGCGGCTGTTTCAATTGGGGAGACAGTCGATGCCAAAACTTTGGCACTCTGGCTCTTAGGAATCGTGCTCAAGAGAATGGGCCCGGACTCCTATCAAGTTAAAATGCAAGGAAGAGTCCAGCCAGTGAACCACGTCAAGAAGCAGGACCCTGCACTACACGACGCCCAACCAGCGACATCGCTTCCTCCGCTCCAAGAACCACCTCTGAGCCAAAGGACGCAACCAGCTAGGGTCCATTGTCCGGACCAACAGGAAGAAGATGACTCTGGCTCGGATATGGACACAGATGCATCTGTGCAGATGGACAATGTCGTGTCCGGGACCGAGGTTTGGTGACAGCCCTCCAGAGGTCAGCCAGAAAAAGGCGGTTGACGAATCGGAATACATCGCCCGACTCAGAACAAGCCGCAAGCAGAAACGCAGCCTCGGGTAAAGCAGCGCAGAACGCCCCACTGATGGCAGCAGAGGGGAACATTCAGACTTTGGGAGAAGGGGTGTCATAACCCTCATGAGGCCCATTGTCGATCTCCCTGTGCGACTCATTCAGTACCAGCTTCCCAGATAGAGGGCGGAGTCCGCCCAACTAGGGCTCGTTCAATCAGAACATAATAGCTGGCCGATTGTGGCCAGTTACTGCCGTGGGCAGATTGTTGTAAATAGTTAAAATAAATCTTTGTTTCCTTCTTTATATTGTTGCAAAACATCGAATAGTGTTCTATCAAGCAGAAAGTACAAGACTGTGGAAACAAAAGAGATACATTCTTTGACTCACTAGGAACTTTCCCAATAAAAGTGGATAAACCATTCTACTGTATTGCCTCCGAGAAGTTCCCGTGCTAAATGTATTCAATTCAATTCTAGAGAAACATTTAATGATAAATGATTTGAAACAAGTAAACTCTCAGAATCAATACTAACTTTACAAATCTGCTAACATGAAGGAACTTCCCAAGTTGCTTTCTATTTCATATTACTCAACTTGCCTCTCCCTAAGTCAGCAGAAAATCTTTCTGAGTACGAAACGTTGTGTGTATAAATTAACTTGTTTACACATGATTCCAGTGTTAGCCATTTTCTATTATGGTATTGCCTCCCACAATTAGATGCCTACATTACTGAAGGTTTTTTTCAAAATGTATTCTTTCGTGGGATGTGGATATCACATTTGCGAGCATTTGCTGTCAATCCCTAATTGCCCTTGAACTGACATCCAGGCCATTTCAGCGGGAAGTTAAGAGTCAACCACACTGATATGGGTCGGCACGGTGACACACCAGTTAGCACTGCTGCCTCAAAGCGCCAGGAACCCGGGTCTAAATCCAACCTTGCGCGACTGTGTGGAGTTCGCATTTCCTTCTCGTGTCTGCGTGGGTTTCCTCCGGGCGCTCCGGTTTCCTCCCACAGTCCAAAGATGTGCAGGTTAGGTGGATTGGCCATCTACAATTGCCCCTTGGTGTCCAAAGGTTAGGTGGGGTCACGTGAATAGGGTGGGGGATTGGGCCAGTGTAGGGAGCTCTTTCAGAGGGTTGGTGTAGACACGATGGGCTGAATGGCTTCCTTCTGCACTGTAGGGATTCACATGGAGTCACATGTAGCCCAGTGTGGGTAAGGGTGGCAGATTTCCTTCCCTAAAGGTGCATTGCTGAAACAGATGGATTTTTACGACAATTGATGATCAGTTTCATGGGCACCATTCACCAGATTTTATTAATCAACTTCAAATTCCACTATCTGCCGTGGTGGGATTTGAACCCACACCCCCAGAGCATTAGCCTGGGCCTCTGGATTACTAGTCCAGTAACATTACCACTATGCTACCATCTCCTCATATGGGTTTGTGTGGGGGGAAACTCAGATGAGTTGGGCTGGGTGAAGGGCAGTGAGAATTTCCATGGTCTTGTCATGTGAGTGTCCCTTTGCAAAAGGTTTTTGTCTTATCACATGGCTTCAGTGATGTCATTTTGTGGGTGGAGCTGGGCTGTGGCTCTGTGAGCTGTTTTTCATTTCGCCTTCACATTTTGGCTGCTGTGGACTCAGACAGAGAACAGAAGTGTTCAGCCTGTGTCACTATTTTCATTTTAAAGAGTTGTTGCAAGAAAAAAAACATTGATTATAGCTACCTGCTGTTTTGATAACTTAAAAGATATAGTTTGCTTTCCGGAAGGGGGTAAATCTGTGGATGAGACAGGGTCAGAATCTCAGGGAAAGCCAGTCTTATTCAAGTGAGAATGCAGAGTGCTGGGCCACTCCCTTAAAAAGGGGTGTTTGGTTTATGGGATTTTATTTTTGAATTGGAACAGTTAAGGGGAATTAATTAAGGGTTACACATAGGATACTGTAGCTGTGTGCGGTCTTCATGTTTGTAATTGATAAAAATTCTTGCTGTGTGTGTTTATGCAAATGTTGTTTTTGATTAAAGTGCCTAGGGAGACTGTGCTCATCCTAGCCAAATTCAACAAAAGGTTATAGGTCAGGTGAACTCCATAATATCTTTGGAATTTTTAAACCTTGGCCCCTAACAGTCTAGAAAACAAGTTCTATCCCAATATGTGGTCCTGTACCGAGAACGACAGTTACCATTGCACTTCCTGTGGACTACGAAACGGATTGAAATTTGCAGCTATTATCTGTTGAATAATGAAGTGAGTATTGGCGTGCAGCCAATCCTAACTGGTATGAATCATCATAACTCATGGTTTAAACTCAGTCTATTTTAACTCACAGTAAAGGGTGAACATAATTCCCAACTGAGCAATTCAATGTGTTATTTTTGAAGATGTTGTAATTCTATACAACCTTTCACAATCTCAGAACATTGCAAAATGCTTTACTACTAATGGCGTGCTTTTTCAGAGTTTAGCTACTGCCATAATGTAGGAAATATAGCAGCATATTTTATGCTGTGTGCTCCCATAAATAACCATATGATGATGAAATTAATCTAATGATTGGAAAATAAATATTGACCATGCTGCTGTATTCGCTGCTCGCAATGCTGTCTCCTCTACATTGGGGAGACTGGGTGACTGCCCTGCGGGACACCTTCAACAGAGTGCAAACACTGCTCTGACCTCAGAATCTGCAATGATCTCATCGGAATAGGCCCGAGGGGCTGAATGTCCTGCTCCTGCTCCTAAGTGCTACGTTTCTCTGTTGTCAGAGGAGAGTCACTGGCACAAACAAAAATAAAAGAATTGCTCAGCATTGGAATGTGGAGTTCTTAGAAAAAAATGATGGAGAATGATCAAGACTGTGATTTATTGGATAAAACCATACTGCGGATGCTGGAAATCTGAAATAAAACACAAAATGCTGGAAATACTCAGCAGGTCTGGTAGCAACTGGGGAGAGAGAAACAGAATTAATGTTTCGAGTCCGTGTGATTGTAGAAGGGTCAATAGACTAAAACCTTTATTTGTTTCTCTCTCTACAGACCTGTTGAGTGTCATAGAATCGTAGAATTTACAGTGCAGAAGGAGGCCATTTGGCCCATCGAGTCTGCACCGGCTCTTGGAAAGAACACTCCTCCCAAGGTCAACACCTCCACCCTATCCCCATAACCCAGTAACCCCACCCAACACTAAGGGCAATTTTGGACACTAAGGGCAATTTATCATGGCCAACCCACCTAACCTGCACATCTTTGGACTGTGGGAGGAAACCGGAGCACCCGGAGGAAACCCACGCACACACAGGGAGAACGTGCAGACTCCGCACAGACAGTGACCCAGCAGGGAATCGAACCTGGGACCCTGGAGCTGTGAAGCAACTGTGCTAACCAGTGTGTGTCCGGCATTTTCTGGATTTTAAAAAAATACTGTGATTTATTGGATTGTCCGGACGATTAAGGACAGGAAAATTTAGTTTTAACATTCTTTTTTGAGCCCGCATTGTCCTTTTCCCTTCTTGATTCGAGATAGCAGAAAGTGAGTAAAGCTGCTGATGGAATGTGAATGGTTGATTAGAAACTCCAGGCCCAGTGGTCCGAGGTGGAGATACAGAGAGAGCAGGGGTGCGATTCGCTCAGGGTCTGGGACACGGAATCGCCCCAGGTCTGGCTACAGGGCGTGGGTGGGGAGGGGCTGGCAGGGTTCTGGCTGCAGGGATCTACACACTGGTTAGCACTGCTGCCTCACAGCACCAGGGACCCGGGCTCAATTCTGGACTTGGGTAACTGTCCGTGTGGAGTCTGCACATTCCCCCCGTGTCTGCGTGTGTTTCCTCCGGGTGCTCCAGTTTCCTCCCACAGTCCAAAGGTGTGCAGGTTAGATGGATTAGCCATGCTAAACTGCCCTTAATGTCCAAAGATGTGCAGGTTTGATGCTGCTACAGGGATAGGGTGGGAAGAGGAATGAGTGGGCCTAGGTAGAGTGCTCTTTCAGAGGGTCGGTGCAGACTCGATGGGCTGAATGGCCTCCTTTGCAGTGTACAAATTTTATGTTTCTATGGTTACGGAGCAGGGCGGGACTTCTGGCTGTTTGGGATGCGGGATTCTGGCTGGAGAGGGGCGGGATTCTGGCTGTGGGGGGATCGGGATTCTAGCTGTGGGGGGGCGGAATTCTGGCTGTGGGGGGGGGGATTCTGGCTATAGGGGGGGGATTCTGGCTGTAGGGGGGGGGATTCTGGCTGTAGGGCGGGCGGGATTCTGGCTGTAGATGGGGCGGGATACTCGCTGTAGAGGGGGCGGGATTCTGGCTGTAGAGGGGGCGGGATTCTGGCTGTAGAGGGGGTGGGATTCTGGCTGTGGGGGGGGGTGGGATTCTGGCTTTGGGGTGGCGGGATTCTGGCTGTATGGGTGGCGGGATTCTGGCTGTATTGGGCTAGATTCTGACTGTAGAGGGGGCGGGATACTCGCTGTGGAGGGAGCGGGATTTTGGCTGTAGGGGGTGGGGTTCTCGCTGTGGGGGAGGGTATTCTAGCTGTTGGAGGGGGATTCTAGCTGTTGGAGGGGGGATTCTGGCTGTAGGGGGGGGTGGGATTCTAGCTGTGGGGGGGATTCTGGCTGTAGGGGGGGCAGGGTTCTTGCTGTGGGGGGCATTCTGGCTGTAGCTGGGGCGGGTTTCGGACTGTAGGGGGTGGGATTTTGGCTGTAGGGCGGTGTGATTCTGACTGTAGAGGGGGCGGGATTCTGACTGCAGAAGGCAGGATTCTGACTGCAGAGGGCGGGATGCTGGCTGTAGAGGGGCATGATTCTGGCTGTAGAGGGGCGGGATTTTGGCTGTAGAGGGGCGGGATTCTGACTGTAGAGAGGGCAGGACTCTGGCTGTAGAGGGGGCGGGATTCTGGCTGTAGAGGGGGTGGGGTTCTGGTTGTAGAGGGGGTGGGGTTCTGGTTGTAGAGGGGGTGGGACTCTGGCTGTAGAGGGGGCGGGATTCTGGCTGTAGAGGGGCGGGATTCTGGCTGTAGAGGGGCGGGATTCTGGCTGTAGAGGGGACGGGATTCTGGCTGCAGAGGGGCGGGATTTTGGCTGTAGAGGGGCGGGATTCTGGCAGTAGAGGGGCGGGATTCTGGCTGTAGAGGGGGCGCGATTCTGGCTGTAGAGGGGCGGGATTCTGGCTGTAGAGGGGACGGGATTCTGGCTGCAGAGGGGCGGGATTTTGGCTGTAGAGGGGCGGGATTCTGGCAGTAGAGGGGCGGGATTCTGGCTGTAGAGGGGGCGCGATTCTGGCTGTAGAGGGGCGGGATTTTGGCTGTAGAGGGGCGGGATTTTGGCTGTAGAGGGGCGGGATTCTGGCAGTAGAGGGGGCGGGATACTCACTGTAGAGGGGGCGGGTTTCTGGCTGTGGAGGGGGCGGGTTTCTGGCTGTAGAGGGGGCGTGATACTCACTGTAGAGGGGGCGGTATTCTGGCTGTAGAGGGGGCGGGATACTCACTGCAGAGGGGGCAGAGTTCTGGCTGTAGAGGGGGCAGGACTCTGGCAGTAAAGGGGGTGGGACTCTGGCTGTAGAGGGGGCGGCATTCTGGCTGTAGAGGAGTGGGACTCTGGCTGTAGAGGGGGCAATACTCTGGCTGTAGAGGGGGCAGGATTCTGGCTGTAGAAAGGTGGGATTTTGGCTGTAGAGGGGGCGGGATTCTGGCTGTAGAGGGGGTGGGATTCTGGCTGTAGAGGGGGCGGGATTCTGGCTGTAGAGGGGGCGGGATTCTGGCTGTAGAGGGGGTGGGATTCTGGCTGTAGAGGGGGCGGGATTCTGGCTGTAGTGGGGGCGGGGTTCTGGCTGTAGAGGGGCGGGATTCTGGCTGTAGAGGGGGCGGGGTTCTGGCTGTAGAGGGTCGGGATTCTGGCTGTAGAGGGGGTGGGATTCTGGCTGTAGAGGGGCGGGACTTTGGCTGTAGAGGGGGTGGGATACTGGCTGTTGAGGGGGCGGGGTTCTGGCTGTAGAGGGGGCGGGATACTCTCTTTAGAGGTGGTGGGACTCTGACTGTAGAGGGGGCGGGGTTCTGGCTGTAGAGGGGGCGGGATACTCTCTTTAGAGGGGGCGGGATTCTGACTGTAGAGGGGGCGAGATTCCTGATGTCAGGGGCGGGATTCTGGCTGTAGTGGGGGCAGGACTCTGGCTGTAGAGGGGGCGGGATTCTGGCTGTAGAGGGGGTGGGATTCTGGCTGTAGAGGGGGTGGGATTCTGGCTGTAGAGGGGGTGGGATTCTGGCTGTAGAGGGGGCGGGATACTCGCTTTAGAGGAGGTGGGATTCTGACTGTAGAGGGGGCGGGATACTGGCTGTCGGGGGCCGGGATTCTGGCTGTAGAGGGGGCGCGATTCTGGCTGTAGAGGGGCGGGATTTTGGCTGTAGAGGGGTGGGATTTTGGCTGTAGAGGGGCGGGATTCTGGCAGTAGAGGGGGCGGGATACTCACTGTAGAGGGGGCGGGTTTCTGGCTGTGGAGGGGGCGGGTTTCTGGCTGTAGAGGGGGCGTGATACTCACTGTAGAGGGGGCGGTATTCTGGCTGTAGAGGGGGCGGGATACTCACTGCAGAGGGGGCAGGGTTCTGGCTGTAGAGGGGGCAGGACTCTGGCTGTAGAGGGGGTGGGACTCTGGCTGTAGAGGGGGCGGCATTCTGGCTGTAGAGGAGTGGGACTCTGGCTGTAGAGGGGGCAATACTCTGGCTGTAGAGGGGGCAGGATTCTGGCTGTAGAAAGGTGGGATTTTGGCTGTAGAGGGGGCGGGATTCTGGCTGTAGAGGGGGTGGGATTCTGGCTGTAGAGGGGGCGGGATTCTGGCTGTAGAGGGGGTGGGATTCTGGCTGTAGAGGGGGCGGGATTCTGGCTGTAGTGGGGGCGGGGTTCTGGCTGTAGAGGGGCGGGATTCTGGCTGTAGAGGGGGCGGGTTTCTGGCTGTAGAGGGGCGGGATTCTGGCTGTAGAGGGGCGGGACTTTGGCTGTAGAGGGGGTGGGATACTGGCTGTAGAGGGGGCGGGGTTCTGGCTGTAGAGGGGGCGGGATACTCTCTTTAGAGGTGGTGGGACTCTGACTGTAGAGGGGGCGGGGTTCTGGCTGTAGAGGGGGCGGGATACTCTCTTTAGAGGGGGCGGGATTCTGACTGTAGAGGGGGCGGGATTCCTGCTGTCGGGGGCGGGATTCTGGCTGTAGTGGGGGCAGGACTCTGGCTGTAGAGGGGGCGGGATTCTGGCTGTAGAGGGGGTGGGATTCTGGCTGTAGAGGGGGTGGGATTCTGGCTGTAGAGGGGGCGGGATACTCGCTTTAGAGGAGGTGGGATTCTGACTGTAGAGGGGGCGGGATACTGGCTGTCGGGGGCCGGGATTCTGGCTGTTGAGGGCCGTGATTCCGGCTGTAGAGGGGGCGGGATTCTGGCTGTAGAGGGGGCGGAATTCTGGCTGTAGAGGGGGCGGGATTCTGGCTGTAGAGGGGGCGGGATTCTGGCTGTAGAGGGGGCGGGATTCTGGCTGTTGAGGGCCGGGATTCTAGCTGTAGAGGGGCGGGATTCTGGCTGTAGAGGGGGCGGGATTCTGGCTGTTGAGGGCCGGGATTCTAGCTGTAGAGGGGCGGGATTCTGGCTGTAGAGGGGGCGGGATTCTGGCTGTTGAGGGCCGGGATTCTAGCTGTAGAGGGGCGGGATTCTGGCTGTAGAGGGGGCGGGATTCTGGCTGTAGAGGCGGCGGGATTCTGGCTGTAGGGGGGTGGGATGCTGGCTGTAGACGGGGCGGAATTCTGACTGTAGAGGGGGCGGGATTCTGGCTGTAGAGGGTGCGGGATACTCGCTGTAGAGGGGGCGGGATTCTGGCTGTAGAGGGGGCGGGATTCTGGCTTTGGGGGGGTGTGATTCTGTCTTTGGGGGGGCGGGATTCTGGCTGTAGGGGGCACGATTCTCGTATGTAGAGGGGGTGGGCTACTCGCTGTAGAGGGAACGGGATTTTGGCTGTAAGGGGTGGGGTTCTCGCTGTGGGGGAGGGTATTCTAGCTGTTGGAGGGGGATTCTAGCTGTTGAAGGGGGATTCTAGCTGTTGGAGGGGGGGGATTCTGGCTGTAGGGGGGGATTCTAGCTGTTGGAGGGGGGATTCTGGCTGCAGGGGGGGGCAGGATTCTTGCTGTGGGGGGGATTCTGGCTGTAGGGAGGGGGATTCTGGCTGTAGGTGGGGCGAGATTCTGACTGTAGATGGGGCGGGATTCTGACTAGTGGGCGGGAGTCTGACTGTAGAGGGCGGGATTCTGGCTGTAGAGGGGGTGGGACTCTGGCTGTAGAGGGCGGGATTCTGACTGTAGAGGGCGGGATTCTGGCTGTAGAGGGGGTGGGATTCTGACTGTAGAGGGGGCGGGATTCTGACTGTAGAGGGCGGGATTCTGACTGTAGAGGGCGGGATTCTGGCTGTAGAGGGGTTGGGACTCTGGCTGTAGAGGGGGCGGGATTCTGGCTGTAGAGGGGCGGGATTCTGGCTGTAGAGGGGGCGGGATTCTGGCTGTTGAGGGGCGGGATTCTGGCTGTAGAGGGGTCAGGAATTTGGCTGTAGAAGGGGTGGGAATCTGGCTGTAGAGGGGGTGGGATTCTGGCTGTAGAGGGGGCGGGAATCTGGCTGTAGAGGGGTGGGATTCTGGCTGTAGAGGGGGCGGGATTCTGGCTGTAGAGGGGGCGGGGTTCTGGCTGTAGAGGGGTGGGATTCTGGCTGTAGAGGGGCGGGATTTTGACTGTAGAGGGGGCGGGACTCTGGCTGTAGATGGGGCAGGATTCTGGCTGTAGAGGGGGTGGGATTCTGGCTGTAGAGGGGGCGGGATTTTGGCTGTAGAGGGGTGGGATTCTCGCTGTAGAGGGGGCGGGACACTGGCTGTAGATGGGGCAGGATTCTGGCTGTAGAGGGGGTGGGATTCTGGCTGTAGAGGGGGCGGGATTTTGGCTGTAGAGGGGTGGGATTCTCGCTGTAGAGGGGGCGGGATTCTGGCTGTAGATGGGTGGGATTCTGGCTGTAGAGGGGCGACATTCTAGCTGTAGAGGGGCGGGGTACTCTCTTTAGAGGGGGCGGGGTCTGGCTGTAGAGGGGGTGGGATTCTGGCTGTAGAGGGGGCGGGATACTCGCTTTAGAGGAGGTGGGATTCTGACTGTAGAGGGGGCGGGATACTGGCTGTCGGGGGCCGGGATTCTGGCTGTTGAGGGCCGGGATTCCGGCTGTAGAGGGGGCGGGATTCTGGCTGTAGGGGGGGCGGGATTCTGGCTGTAGAGGGGGCGGAATTCTGGCTGTAGAGGGGGCGGGATTCTGGCTGTAGAGGGGGCGGGATTCTGGCTGTAGAGGGGGCGGGATTCTGGCTGTTGAGGGCCGGGATTCTAGCTGTAGAGGGGCGGGATTCTGGCTGTAGAGGGGGCGGGATTCTGGCTGTAGAGGGGGTGGGATTCTGGCTGTAGAGGCGGCGGGATTCTGGCTGTAGGGGGGTGGGATGCTGGCTGTAGACGGGGCGGAATTGTGACTGTAGAGGGGGCGGGATTCTGGCTGTAGACGGTGCGGGATACTCGCTGTAGAGGGGGCGGGATTCTGGCTGTAGAGGGGGCGGGATTCTGGCTTTGGGGGGGTGTGATTCTGTCTTTGGGGGGGCGGGATTCTGGCTGTAGGGGGCACGATTCTCGTATGTAGAGGGGGTGGGGTACTCGCTGTAGAGGGAGCGGGATTTTGGCTGTAAGGGGTGGGGTTCTCGCTGTGGGGGAGGGTATTCTAGCTGTTGGAGGGGGATTCTAGCTGTTGAAGGGGGATTCTAGCTGTTGGAAGGGGGGGGGGATTCTGGCTGTAGGGGGGGATTCTAGCTGTTGGAGGGGGGATTCTGGCTGCAGGGGGGGCAAGATTCTTGCTGTGGGGGGGATTCTGGCTGTAGGGAGGGGGATTCTGACTGTAGGTGGGGCGAGATTCTGACTGTAGATGGGGCGGGATTCTGACTAGTGGGCGGGAGTCTGACTGTAGAGGGCGGGATTCTGGCTGTAGAGGGGGTGGGACTCTGGCTGTAGAGGGCGGGATTCTGACTGTAGAGGGCGGGATTCTGGCTGTAGAGGGGGTGGGATTCTGACTGTAGAGGGGGCGGGATTCTGACTGTAGAGGGCGGGATTCTGACTGTAGAGGGCGGGACTCTGGCTGTAGAGGGGGGTGGGACTCTGGCTGTAGAGGGGGCGGGATTCTGGCTGTAGAGGGGCGGGATTCTGGCTGTAGAGGGGGCGGGATTCTGGCTGTTGAGGGGCGGGATTCTGGCTGTAGAGGGGTCAGGATTTTGGCTGTAGAGGGGGCGGGATTCTGGCTGTAGAGGGGCGGGATACTGGCTGTAGAGGGGGTGGGATTCTGGCTGTAGAAGGGGTGGGAATCTGGCTGTAGAGGGGGTGGGATTCTGGCTGTAGAGGGGGCGGGAATCTGGCTGTAGAGGGGTGGGATTCTGTGCTGTAGAGGGGGCGGGATTCTGGTTGTAGAGGGGGCGGGGTTCTGGCTGTAGAGGGGTGGGATTCTGGCTGTAGAGGGGGCGGGATTTTGACTGTAGAGGGGGCGGGATTCTGGCTGTAGAGGGGGCGGGATTTTGGCTGTAGAGGGGGCGGGATTCTGGCTGTAGAGGGGGCGGGACTCTGGCTGTAGATGGGTCAGGATTTTGGCTGTAGAGGGGGCGGGATTCTGGCTGTAGAGGGGCGGGATACTGGCTGTAGAGGGGGTGGGATTCTGGCTGTAGAAAGGGTGGGAATCTGGCTGTAGAGGGGGTGGGATTCTGGCTGTAGAGGGGGCGGGAATCTGGCTGTAGAGGGGTGGGATTCTGGCTGTAGAGGGGGCGGGATTCTGGCTGTAGAGGGGGCGGGGTTCTGGCTGTAGAGGGGTGGGATTCTGGCTGTAGAGGGGGCGGGATTTTGACTGTAGAGGGGGGCGGGATTCTGGCTGTAGAGGGGGCGGGATTTTGGCTGTAGAGGGGGCGGGATTCTGGCTGTAGAGGGGGCGGGACTCTGGCTGTAGATGGGGCAGGATTCTGGCTGTAGAGGGGGTGGGATTCTGGCTGTAGGGGGGGGTGGGATTTTGGCTGTAGAGGGCTGGGATTCTCGCTGTAGAGGGGGCGGGACACTGGCTGTAGATGGGCAGGATTCTGGCTGTAGAGGGGGTGGGATTCTGGCTGTAGAGGGGGCGGGATTTTGGCTGTAGAGGGGTGGGATTCTCGCTGTAGAGGGGGTGGGATTCTGGCTGTAGATGGGTGGGATTCTGGCTGTAGAGGGGCGACATTCTAGCTGTAGAGGGGCGGGGTACTCTCTTTAGAGGGGGCGGGGTCTGGCTGTAGAGGGGGCGGGATTCTGGCTGTAGAGGGGGCGGGACTCTGGCTGTAGATGGGCAGGATTCTGGCTGTAGAGGGGGCGGGATTTTCGCTGTAGAGGGGGCGGGATTTTGGCTGTAGAGTGGTGGGATTCTCGCTGTAGAGGGGGCGGGACACTGGCTGTAGATGGGGCAGGATTCTGGCTGTAGAGGGGGTGGGATTCTGGCTGTAGAGAGGGCGGGATTTTGGCTGTAGAGGGACGACATTCTGGCTGTAGATGGGGCAGGATTCTGGCTGTAGAGGGGCGGGGTACTCTCTTTTAGAGGGGGCGGGGTCTGGCTGTAGAGGGGGCGTGATTCTGGCTGTAGGGGGCGGCGGGATTCCAGCTTTCGGGGGGCGGGATTCTGGCTGTTGAGGGGGCGGGAAACTCTCTTTCGAGGGGCGGGATTCACGATTCGCTCAGAGTGTTTTCAGTCGGATTGTGAGGGAGAAGCTGCGATTTGAGACCATGGCCATGAAGCTGGGTTACTGGGACATCCGCGGGGTAAGGAGCGGGAGCAGCGGGTCCCGGGGATGGAACTCGCCCGTCGCCGGAGTCCCGGTCGGGAAAGTCCCGCTGCTTTCTGCACAAAGACTCTTCATGTCGGGGCCTTGGTTGAGATTTGGCGGCGGAAGCTGCTTTCCCGCTGGGTCTGGCTTTTATTGTTTGTGGATGTTGTTCCCACTCAATCCCAGTCGGGGAATTGCAGTGGCGGCGGGAATGGGAATCATTCCCAATCCCATCCGGCTCCCGGTTAATCGGGGACGGGTCCTGCGGTGTTGAAGAAGGTTTAGAATTTCTGGGATGCCACCGGGATGTTGGGAAGAGCCCTCGGGAAGGGATGGCGCCAGGTCAGCTGTTTGGGAGCCAGGCAGTAACAGATGAGGAAAGTCAGTTTGGGGCTAAATATCCCCCCCCCCCCCCTTTTACTCGGCACCTTTTCCACACCTCCTGCCACAATCTACTCTTTTTCTAAATAAAATAAATTTAGAGCACCCAATTTTTTTTCTCCCCCAATTAAGGGGCAATTTAGCCTGGCCGATCCGTCTCCCCAGCACATCTTTTTGGGTTGTGGGGGAGGGGCGAGACCCGCGCAGACACGAGGCGAATGTGCAAACTCCACACGGATAATTTTCACTTTTCCATTCGCACTGGATACCGGGAATACTTCCCGCGTCCCCGGTGTTTCTATCTCCTCTGCCGAAGTGATATTTTATCTTCGTCTTTCAAGTGCACCGCAACATCCTTTTGCAGTTTCAATGTTTCCTGTTTAGTCTAAAGTTTTGGAAAGGCTGGTGGCTTATTTTCTTGCAGAACGTGGACTTGGGAGTTTAAAAATCTGGGCGCTCTTATGTTAAACATGTGATTTATTTTTTTTGGATGGAGACGCGATATTGCTGTTACAATATTTCCGCATAAATTGCAACCTAGGTTAATGTTTTGCAAACAATGTAGAAAAGCCTCTGGTAGTGCCAGCAGTGGAGGACTGAAGCAGGATATGAACTTGCAACTTTGATGGTCAAATCATGCCCAAAGTTTTATAACGACCCCTGCATGTGCTTTGTAAATCCGCTTTCTAAAGTAGTGGTTACAAGCCTTGAAATTATGGCTCTCAAATGTTAGAGGGTGGAGTATTGCAGGAATGGTGAAAATATTATAAAAAACATTTGCAGGATTACTGGCATGCCTGGTCCTTCCTAGGACAATTCTTCAGTGACTATTTTTTTTCATATATACTGCCTCATTTCCTGATTCTTATCCTGTAGTCGAACAGTTGAGTCTGCACCCATTGTTTCCATTCATGATTTAAAACTGCGCTAATGCTGGTTCGAGGAATAAAAACACAGGAAGAGCTAGAAATACTGTGCAGGCCAGGCAACATCTGTGGCGAGAGCGAAACAGAATTAGCATTTAGAGTCACAGAATCCTTACCGTGCAGAAGGAGGCCATTCAGCCCATCAGGTTTGCACTGACTCTCCGAAAGAGCACTCTACCTATGTCCATTCTCTGCCCAATCCGTTTCTTATTTTATTCCTGTCACAAGTAGGCTTACGTTAATGCTGCTGTGAAAATCCCCTCGTCGCCACATTCCGGTGCCTGTTCAGGTACACAGAGGGAGAATTCAGAATGGCTAATTCGCTTAACAGCACGTCTTTCAGGACTTGTGGGGGAAACTGAGCACCCGGAGGAAACCCATGCAATTAACCTATCGTGCACGTCACTAGACATTCAAGGGGCAATTTATTTAGCATGGCCAATCCACCTAACCTGCACATGTTTTGACTGGGGGGAAACCGGTGCACCCAGAGGGAACCCACTGGGGTGATTTGCAAAATGCAAACTGGCTAGGCCGGAATTGAACTCTGGTCCCATGAGGCACCAATGTGACTCCCGAAGAAGAGTCGTATTTGACTTCCAAAACATTAACCCTCTCCACAGATGTTGCCAGACCTGCTGAGTATTTCCAGCACTTTGTGCTTTTTTTTTCAACTTTCCTGCATCTGGTGGCTTTTTGTTATGGTTAAGAGGCCAAATGAGCACCCGAGAACTTTAGGTTTTGATTCAGCCATGTTCAATTTTTTATTTTGCCATTTCAAATTGGCTGGCTTTCTTGCAAAATATATCAATTTTTATTTTAAATGTGTAGATCCCTGCACTTTCCCCCCCCACCCCCCCAGTAACATGCACCGAGTGGTCCTCTGTAAATAAATGATTGCTCTCTCAATGGTGCCTTTCTCTGGAACTCGCTTGTCCTGCAGTTCTGCCACGTGTTTCAGAATCTTTTGTAAATTGAGACTCTACCTGCTGTCTGAAAGGGATTTGGTTCTCCCTTCACATAGCACTGCTCCCCCCCCCCCCCCCCCCCCCCCCCTGCCGCGATGGGAGAGTTTTGAAGTGTGTGTGTCTGGTGCTAAAATGGATCTGGAGAAGCTCCAGAAATGCAATAATTTCATTTGAACCACAAATACAGTCTGCTTAAATCATCATCAGTCACGGATACAGGCACAGGAAACCTCTGGATCCAAAACTATCCAGTGCCACAGTAACAATTCTAACCCTCTTCACTTATTTATTTGTGATACACGTGAAGACTAGTTTGTATTTGCTCCAAGCTGTGTGTATAATGTGTCTTGGCACTTTACAAGTAACAGCAATGTCTTTAAGAATGGCAGGGGCAGCACGATGGCGCAGTGGGTTAGCCCTGCTGCCTCACGGCGCCGAGGTCCCAGGCTCGATCCTGGCTCTGGGTCACTGTCCGTGTGGAGTTTGTACATTCTCCCCGTGTTTGTGTGGGTTTCGCCCCCATAACCCAAAAATGTGCCAGCTAGGTGGATTGGCCACGCTAAATTGCCCCTTAATTGGAAAAAATGATTGGGTACTCTAAATTTAAAAAAAAAGAGAAAGTAGCTCTAATGTTTCTCTTGTCGATTTTCTTGAAAATGCTAATTAAATTCAAGTCTTGCACACCATCTGATTTGAGTCTTTGTTGTGTAGTTGGCACAGCCAATCCGCTTGCTTTTGGAATATTGTGGAACAGAATATGAAGAGCAGTTCTATTCATGTGGAGAAGGTAATTGTGTTTCTGTCTGTGAAGTTATGATGTGAAGTTTCACTGAATTAATAAAGTGGGTTGTGATGTGATTTGGGATTGCACCATGCCTCCTCACCTGTCAGTCACTGGCATGTCCCAACACAATCTACTTGAACATTGGCTATCCTTTGTATGATTTGGCAAATGCTAACTGTTCCTGCAGATTTTTGGTTCAATGTAAGAGAGGCCACTGTTGTCCCAGCCCCAAGCTCATTCCGGCTCGGGATGGTAAGTGGCAAGTAACGTGTGCCTTACAAAGAACGTATGGGGCAGGATTCTCTCAGCCTGGAGCCGGGCCGGAGAATACACATGACTGGCGCAAATCGTGCCATGCTGGCACGCAATTCTCCGCAGAGCAGAGAATTGGCGCCGGTGTGCTTGGCGCGGCACCGGTCGGGGGCCACTCTGCACGGCCGGCCCACCGATTCTATGCCCGGGATGGGCCGAGCGGCCGTCGTGAAAAAGATGAGTCTCGCCGGCGCCGTCCACGCCTGCTCTCAGCCGGCAGGAACTCGGTGTGGAAGGGTCGGAGGGGTGGCCTGAGGGGGAGGGAGGTGGGGTCCGACCCCGGTTGGGGTGGGGGGGGGGGGGCCTCCGATGTGGCCTGGCCCACGATCGGGGCCCACCAATCGGCGGGCTGACCTCTCTGGCTGGGAGCCTCGTTTCTTCCGCGCCGCCCCCTGTATTCCTGCGCCATGTTGCGTCGGGGCAGGCGCATTGAAGGAAGGCACTGTGCATGCGCGTGTTGGCGCCGGTGCCACTGCGCACAGTTCACGCCGGTAGTGGCGTGGACCACTCCAGTGCCATGTTGGCCCCTTTTGCGGGCCAGAATTAGTCGTAGGGTCGATGGCGTTTACGATGGCATGGACACTCTGCTGTGGGATTAGCGAATCCCGGCCATGATGTGGCAGCATCTGCCACTCGGGATTGCTCTGCCACTCAATACAATCACAGTCCTTTCAGTGAAGAAATGTCTCCCCATCTCAGTCTTAAATGGTCGGCCTCTTTTCCCCGATATTCTAGATGCCACTCCAGAGCATCAGTGTCGATCTTGTCTCGACCCTTTGGAATTGTGTATCAGTGAGATCGCCCCTTATTATTCTCCACTCGAGAGTATAGATCTAATTCAGTCGGCCTTCCATCATAGACCAACCCACTCATCCAAGAACCAATCTCTAGTGAACGCTCACTGTTCAGCCTCCAGATCCGAATTTTCTTCCTTGTATATTGAGACCAAAACTGACCACGGTGCCCTAGTTGTGGCCCTTGTGAAATTGTTCGTAGTCTTGCCCACAAATCTCCTTGAAATAAAAGTCAACGTGCCATTTGCCTTTCTAATAGGTCAATCTGCACACTGACTTTGTGTTCCATGTGTCACTTAATAGGTCAAGAATGCAGCTCACAATTACCATCTCAACAACAGTTGGGGACTGACGATAAATGCTGGCCTAGCTAGCGACACTCCTAATCCCCGAAACTAATATAAAAAAGGGATTTTTTTTTAGGTTTCAGGGTTCAATTTCTGTCATCAGAAAGCAGAACTAGTTAGTTAACTAACGCATTCAAAAATTATTTTGGGCAGGTTTCCAAACTGCATGTCGCTTTGCAACATTGACACAGAAACTGATTGTCATGACGTTTTAAAATGGCCTTTGATACCATAAAAATGTTAATGTTGCTGTAACAATGTGCAACATGTTGCTCGAATTCAGGCCCAACTTGTCACATTTGAAATACGGGGGGAGGGGAAAGAGGCATTGGAGAATACTTTCAAATACTATTTCTTGCTTTCTGACGCAGTTTAAACACGGGTTACTGGTTTGAGAATTTCATTCTAAACATTTTTCTCTGGGTATTTGATATTGAGCTGATTTATGTAGTAACTTCGACAGTGCAATACATTAACAGAATCCTGACCTTTTCTGAATGTGTTAACCTTTTTCAAGCTCCGAATTACGACAAAAGCTGCTGGTTTGATGTCAAGCCGAAGCTCGGACTGGACTTCCCAAACGTAAGTGTTGACCCAAATCCCGGAATTCAAGGTTTTTGTAAAGAAAATTCTGTGCCTGTTCCAGCTGTTGTGTACTTGGTTTCGACAGAACATCGTTTTGTTTCATTAACTTGTGCATAAATCTTAGAATGAACCCCACTGCTAACGTCATCGTTTTTATGAGAAAGAAAATCACTAATTTTTTTGAAGATGATTGTCCCCCTATCACGTCGTATCTTTCTGGAATGGATGTTACTTAGTTCTCAGGCTCTCTTAATTCCATTAGATTTCGAATTTTTGATTTTTCTACCCTCAGTACCTTGCAAGGAATCATCAGTTACAGATTGCAATTGTGTTTAAAATACGCTGACCCTGTCTCACTTCCCAAAGGACCTGAAATGCCGGTGAATGCTGTACGCATTGGAAATAACGTACCCAGCTGGTTATTAGTATTGGTAATATCTTGCCCACTGACGCCTCAAATAAGTGAGCGGTGGAAGGTGGAGACAAATTTTCAGCATTATGGAATCCCTACAGCGTGGAAGGAGGCCATTCGGCCCATCGAGTCTACACCGACCCTCTGAAAGAGCACCTTACTCAAGCACAGTTCCCCCACCCTATCCCCATAACCTCACCTAAACTTTGGACTGTAGGAGGAAAGCGGAGCCCCCGGAGAAAACCCACACAGGCACTGGGAGAACGTGCAAACTCCATACAGTGACCCAAGGTGGGAATTGAACCCAGGTCCCTGGCGTTGTGAGGCAGCAGTGCTAACCACTGTGCCATCATAACTGGCTCGGTGATGTCTTTGTGAATAATATTTTAATCCACAGCGAGATCTACTGTATAGAACTTGCCAATTTAATGATAAAATTAACTTTTCGAATCCCTACAGTGCAGAAGGAGGCCATTCGGTCCATCAAGTCGACACCGACCCTCTGAAAGGGCTCCCTACCTCGGCCCATTCACCACCCTATCCCACAAACCCTGTAACCCCACCTAACCTTTGGAATTGTGGGAGGAAACTGGAGCACCCGGAGGAAACCCACGCAGACACGGGGAGAAAGTGCAAACTCCACACAGTCACATGAGGCCACATGGGTTTCCTCCGGGTGCTCCGGTTTCCTCCCACAAGTCCCGAAAGATGTGCTTGTTAGGTGAATTGGACATTCTGAATTCTCCCTCTGTGTACCTGACCAGATGCCAGAATGTAGCGCCTCGGGCATTTTCACAGTAACTGTTAATGTAAGCTAATTGTGACATTATTAAAGACTATTAATTGTATTACTATTGAACCCGGGTCCCTCACTCTGTGAGGTAGCAGTGCTAACTACTGTGCCACCGTGCTGTTTTCCAGTGACACCATTCGTGCATCAAAGGGACGGATAAAATAATCAATTGTTGTTTGATACTAATTCAAATTGAATTTTGGAGGCACAATAACACAGATTAGTCTATACATCTTTTTAAACAAACAATTAAAAAAAAAAGATATTTATTAAAGTTTTATACATTAACATTCAACTAAAACATAAGAATGCAAATATTACAAACAAAGAAAAAGTAACTAACCTTAAACACGATACCTAAAACCCCTAACAGCTGACGGTGTCTAGATCTTTGAAAAAGGAGATAAACGGTTGCCATCTCGGGTAGAATCTCTCCACTGAGCCCCTGATGGTGAATTTAATTTTCTCCAAACGCAAGAAGGACATTAAATCCCCCAACCAGCCAGAGGCACTGGGCGGAACGGCAAACCTCCAACCGAACAGTATTCCCCTCCGGGCTATCAGTGAGGCAAAGGTGACAACGTCCGCCTCTACCCCAGAGTGAACTGCCGGTGAATCTAAAAGCCCAAATATGGCTCCCAGCGGACATGGGAGTAATTCAAAACGGAGTATCTCCGACATGGTGCTAAAAAAGGAAGCTCAGGAACTGGCCAGTCTGGGGCTGGAGCAAAACATCCGTGTATGATCAGTGGGGGCAAGCAAACAGCAAGCACATCTGTTCTCAACATTTGGATAAAACCCACGCATCCTCGCCGTGGTCAGCTGCATCCTCTGCAGCACCTTGAACTGAATTAGGCTCAGTCGGGCACATGAGGACATGGAGTTGACCCTGTAAAGGACCTCTCTCTAAGCCTGGTTAGTGAGTATAGGGCCCAGTTCAATAGACAATAGAACATTACAGCGCAGTACAGGCCCTTCAGCCCTCGATGTTGCGCTGACCTGTGAAACCAATCTAAAGCCCATCTACACTATTCCATTATCATCCATATGTTTATCCAATGACCATTTGAATGCCCTTAATGTTGGCGAGTCCACTACTGTTGCAGGCAGGGCATTCCACACCCTTACTACTCTCGGAGTAAAGAACCTACCTCTGACATCTGTCCTATATCTATCTCCCCTCAATTTAAAGCTATGTCCCCTCGTGCTAGCCATCACCATCCGAGGGAAAAGGCTCTCACTGTCCACCCTATCCAAACCTCTGATCACTCCCATTTTGCCCTCGCCCCACTTAAGAGGAGAGGGGAGATAGCCAAATAGGTGTGAGATAAACCTCTTGCCCAGCTGAGCTGAGGAGAGAATCCTCTTCAGCAGGGAGGCCGGAGCCAGAGGAAAGGAAGGGAAAGCCTTCCAGGATAAATCGAGAACCTGAAAGTAATGAAAAAAGACTAGAGCTTAGGTCACTGAAATTTGTCCGCTAACTCTCAGGAACTGGCAAGCCGCTCTCCACGAACAGGTCAAAGCGTGCGATGGGCCCAGTCTAACTCTCGGAGGGGGGGGGGGGGCGGTGAGAGAGAGAGAGAGATCCACAATTGATCTTTCCGACAAGCTTTGTCGGTATTTATCGAGCTTGATCGCCAAAATTCTGGCGAGAGCTTCGGCCGTTAGTGGAGTGGTTGGAGAAGGTGCTGCCTCTGCCATCTTGCCTCTAGTTGATCCCTAAGAGGCCTGAGATTCAGTCGATGGGATTCGGACCAGTTCTTTCTTCGCTTTGCCTCCCTTGGGCCTTGCAGAGATGAGAGACCTCTACACTGCAAAATTTCAGGATTTTCCCGAGAAGGTAAAGGCTCCTGCTGCCGGAAAAAAGGGAACAAAAGTCGGGTTTCCAGGGGGAGTCTTCTCTTCGTGTTGTCTCCTCCCATCGTGCCACCAAACAAACAAAACCTGCTAAATGATCACTGAGTGTTTGACCTAAATAAAATGCTGATTATAATCACATAGACCATCTGTTCTGTGGCTGGTTGAGTGCATCCATGTCCAACATTATGATGATGTGAACACTTTTCTTTTCCAGCTCCCTTATTTGTTTGATGGGGATGTTAAAATTACTCAGAGCAATGCTATAATGCGCTACATTGCGAGGAAACACAAACTTGGTAAGTTTGTTCTACACAACTGTATGTGCCTCTTTCTTTAACGACGTGCCAAAATTCAGCTTACTTTTTGCACCAGTAATCTTGCGGAATGTAGGCATCTGTTCCTCCTTCACAGTGCGGCTTGTACCATTTGTTTCCAATCCATTTGACCAGCTCCGTTCCTTTCATTTTGTCTTTGAAAAATCTCATTCTTATTAATTTGTTAGCTATTAGTACAGGTTGGCTGACCATTAATTAGTTATGCACCAGTTCCTGTGCAGATTATATTGGAATAGTGGTAATGAAAATATAAATGGGAAGAAATTGATTCTGTCAAATTGTGAAATTTCATCGAAAAGCTTCACTTATTTCCTTGCACACGTGCCCGTTAGTGCTGAATCCCCTTTCTAAATTCTTTCTGTTAGTTAATTAAATTGAATAATTTTTAAGACTGCAAGATTTTTGGTGTCTCGGGAACGAGGGACATGGGGGGGGCAGGAGGCAGGAGGAAAGTGGTGTTTTCGGATCGTAGGAACAGGAGCAGGTCATTCAGCCCCTCTACTCTGCTCCACCATTCAATGAGATCATGGCTGATCTGTGGCCTGACTCCATTTACTTCGGTGCATATCCCTTAATATCTTTGCTTAACAAAAAACTATCCATCTCGGTTTTAAAATAACAACTGATCTAGCAACAATTGCTATTTGTGGGAGAGAGTTCCAAACCTCTACCACCCTTCGTGTGTAGAAGAGCTTCCTTACATGTCTCCTGAACGGTCTGATCCTAATTTTTAGACAATGCCCACTTGTTCTAGAATCTCCACCAAGTGGAAACAATTTATCTTTATCAACTTGTCATTCCCTATGAATATCTTGGAGACTTCGATCAGATCGCCCTTAACCTTTTAAATTCGACAGATAAACAGGACTAATTTGTATAATCTCTCCTCAAAGCTTAACCCCTGAAGTCCAGGTATCTTTCTTGTCAACCTACGTTGCACTTCCTCCAAGGCCAATATATCGAAGTGGGATCTAACCAAAGTTTTGTAAAGATGCAGCATAACCTCTATGTCTTTATACTCCAGCATCCCGTTAACCTTCTTGATTACTTTCTGCATTTGTTCATGGCATTTTAAAGATCTATGCAGCAAAACTCCCTGATCTCTTTCGACATCCAATGAATTAGCTACACACCATCTAGAAAATAGCCCGATCTATCCTTTTTTGTTCCAAAGTAGATCACCTCACATTTGCTTATGTTGAAATCCATCTGCCACAGTTTTGCCCATTCACCTAGTGTATCAATATCCCTGTGTAATTTTATGCTGTCATCTACACTGCCTACAGTGCGCCACAATTTTGTGTCATCAGCGAGTTTCGATATATGACTTTCTATGCCATTATCCAAGTCGTTAATGAATAATATGAACAATTGAGACCCTAACACAGATCCCTGTGGTACACCACTAGTCACATCCTGCCAATTTGAATACCTGCCTATTAACCCTACATTCTGGTGCCTGGCATTTAACCAGTTTCCCAGTCATCTCAGTAATTTACCCTCAATTCCGTGGGCTTTTACTTTAGTTAACATTCTCTTATGTGAGACTTTTATCAAATGCCTTCTGGATGTCCATATAAATAACATTCACAGGCATTCCCCTGTCCACTACCTTAGTCACCTCTTCAAATAAATTCACTGAGATTGGGCAGACATGACCTTCCCGTCACCAATCCATGCTGGCTCTCCCTGATCAGCCAAACTTTTCGAGGTGTTCAGTTACCCCATCCCTGATTATAGACTCCAGCAATTTCCCAACCACAGACATTAGGCTAACTGGTCTGTAATTCCCTGGTTTCCCCCTTTCACCCTTCTTAAAAAGTGGAGTGAGATGTGCAATGTTTCAATCCAGCGGGACTCATCCTGAATCTAGGGAACTCTGGAAGATTATAGTTAGGGTATCCACAATGTGCTCCCCCTCTTCCTTTAACACCCCTGGATGGAAACAGTTGGGTCGTGAGAATTTGTCACTCTTCAGTTCCATTGATTTCCTGGTTGCTAATGTGTTAATTGTATTAAGTCTCTTTCCAGTATCGACTATTAATTTATTGGGGACCACCTTTTTAACTGTAAATACTGAAGCAAAGTAATTGTTCAAAGTTTGTGCCATTTCCCCATTATCAATGACAATATCTCCACTTTCAACTTTTAGTGGGCCTACATTGCTCTTCGCTATAACATAATAACTAAAACAGTTCTTCTCATCGATTTGGATGCCCCTTGCAAGTTTCTTTTCATAATCCCTCTTATAAGCTGCTTTGTGACCCTTTGCTGGTCTTTGTATCTGTCCAATTTGTCTGGATCTGTGCTGTGTTTCTCATTTTTTGTAAGCCCATTTAGTTTTATGCTGCCCCTACCCTCTAGTTGTCCATGGTTGTTTTTCTCAGTGGAAAGTGGAGGAGCGGTTTCCTTGGGGGAGGGGGAGGGGTGGGGGGGGGGGGGGTTATATACTCGCTCTGTATCTCATTATAATATCTCTGTATAATATTACATTGAACTCGATCATGTTATGATCACTATTTGCTAAATGTTCATGCACAGTTAGGTTACTAATTAAATCCGGCTCATTATTAAATCTGATATTGTTTGTCCCCCTGTTGGATCCAGGACATACTGATGTAGGAAATTATCCTGACAGGTTCCAGAAATTCGCTACCTTTCTAATGGGTGCTTGACTCCCATTCTATGTTAAAGTGAAAATCCCCCATACTTTGCCTTTGCGACGTGTTTGCCTAATGTCTGCAAATATACAATCTAGCACTTCTGAGCTGCCACTAGGGGATCCATACACAACACCTATTGCAGTTTTAGATCCTTTACTGTTCCTCGGTTCCACCCACAAGGTATCTACTGGATGCTTTCCCTCATTGTATCCTCTCTCACCAGTAAATTGATTCTGTTTCCGACTTGGGTCACTGTCTATGCGGAGTCTGCATGTTCTCCCCTTGTCTGCGTAGGTTTCCTCCAGGTGCTCCGGTTTCCTCCCACAAGTCCTGAAAGACGTGCTTGTTAGGTGAATTGGACATTCTGAATTCTCCCTCTGTGTACCTGAGCAGGCGCCGGAGTTTGGCGACTAGGGGCTTTTCGCAGTAACTTCATTGCGGTGTTAATGTAAGCCTTTGTGACAATAATAAAAGATTAATCAGTAATGTGACTCTCCCACCACCATTTTTTCTATCTGTCCTGTAAGCCTCTTGTATATTTAGTTTCCAGACCTGACTATCCCGCAGTGTTGTCTCCGTAACGGCTACAATCGCAAAACCTCCAATTTGAATTTTGCCTGCAGTTTATTTAATCTATTCCTTACGCTCTGTGTATTTGCATATAGGGCTCCAATGTGGGCCACACCCTCTAAACTTTCCTTCAGCTTTATTCACCCGTTTATTATTTCTCTCTTCTGGTTTAACCAATATATTTGTAGTTTTGCCATTAACCGGCCGTACCTGAACTAGGATTTCTGGCTGTTTCTATACTCTGTCCTGTGAATGTTTTTGAAACTATACCGACCGACCCCCCCCCCTCCCCCAAAACCACCATTTCCTAGTTTAACTCAATGTCAGCCAGGTCGTGTCGAAGAGTGAACCAGACTCGATTGACTGTTTGGTCTTGCGTTCTTAAATAGTTAACTGATAAAGAAAAGGAATCAATGGTTGAATTCCCCCACTATCAGCTACCACTGACTTGAAACTGAACTGGACTGACCAAATGAACACTGAGGCTGCAAAGATCAGGGGCCGGGATTCTCCCCTACCCGGGGGGGGGGTCCCAGCGGGATGGAGTGGCGGGAACCACTCCGGCGTCGGGCCGCCCCAAAGGTGACGATTTCTCCGCAACTTTAGGGGCCAAGCCCTCGCCTTGAGGGGCTAGGCTCGCGGCGGAGTGGTTGGCGCGCTGCCGGCGGGAAAGGCCTTTGGCGCCACGCCAGCCAGGGCCGAAGGGCCTCCGCCGGCCGGCGCAAGTTGGCGCATGCGCGGGAGCGCCAGTGTGTGCTGGCGTCATCCCAGCACATGTGCGGGGGGGATCTTCTCCGCGTCAGCCATCGCGGAGGATCACAGTGGCTGACGCGGAACAATAGAGTGCCCCCATGGCACAGGCCCGCCCGCGGATCGGTGCGCCCCGATTGCGGGCCAGGCCACCGTGGGTGCACCTCCCAGGGCCAGATTTCCCCCACCCCGGAGGCCGCCTGCACCGCCAGGTCCCGCCGGTAAGGACCTACTCTAATTTACGCCGGCAGGACCGGCAACAAGAAACGGGCGGCCACTCGGCCCATCGCGGGCTGGTGAATCGCCGGGGGGGTGCGCTGACAGCGGCCGCCGACGGGCGCGGCGCGATTGCCGCCCCTGCCAAATCCCCAGCGCCGCAGAATTTGGCAGTCGGCAGGGGTGGGATTCACGGCGCCCCCTGGCGATTCTCCGACCCGGCGGGGGGGGGGGGGGGGGTTGGAGAATCCCACCCCAGGTCAGAGATTGGGAATTCTGCAGCGAATAATTTACCTCCTGACTCCCCAAAGCCTGTCCACCATCTACAAAGCTCTAGTCAGGAGTGTGATGGGATACTCTCCACTTGCCTGGATGAGGGCAGCTCCAGCAACACTCGACAGACAACAGGACAAAGCAGCCACACTTGCTTGGTACCCCTTCCACAAAAATCCCCTCCCTCCACCACCGATGCACAGTGGCAGCTGTGTGCACCATCTACAAGATGCAGGGCAGGAACTCACCAAGGCTCCTTGGGAAGCACCTTCCAAACACACAACTGCTACCATTTAGAAAGACAAGGGCAGCAGACACCTGGGAACGCCACCACCATGAAGTTCCCCTCCAAGTCACTCATCACCACCTTTTCAAGGGCAATTAGGGTTGGGCAATAAATTCTGGCCTTGTCAGCAAAGCCCAAATCCCATGAATGAATAATAAAATGCCATTATTTCAATGTTACACAGTGAATCTTTGAAGAATCTAACCCAATTGTATCCAATTCCAACACCGCCCCACTGCAGAAATTAGGCCATAATTCAACTTTCAACAACAGGTTAAGGCAGTGTTTCTCCCTGAAGTTACTGCACATGTCTTCAAACATTTTGCTTTCATGTGCAGCAGCCAGCAGGTTTCAACCTGGTTAGGTCTCTCCTTCTGTTTAGGCCTGCGTGTAAGTGCAATAGCGAATAGTTGCATGTTTGCTTTAAAGAAGAGAAGCTTGTACGGTATTCTGAACAAATGCCACGTAGTCCAGGCTCAAAAAAAATGAATGAATTATTATTTGAATAAGTCTCGCAAAGATTGCAGTAATTCCTCTCGACACCCTAATTGCGTTCTCTGAATTTGCAGCATTAAGTGAATCGCGAGTTGCCACAGAAGAGTGAACCGTAGAATTCCTACACGGCAAGAGAGGCCATTCGGCCCATCGAGTCCACACCAACCCTCTGAAAGAGCACCGTACCTAGGTCCACCCCTCCGCCCTATCCCCGTAACCCCACCTAACCTGCACGTCTTTGGGCTGTGGGAAGAAACTGGAGCACCTGGAGGAAACCCCCACAGACACTTGCGAGAATGTGCAAGCTCCATGCAAATAGTCAACCCGGGTCCCTGGCGCTGTGAGGAAGCAGTACTAACTGCGGTGGCCCCGTTCCATCCAGAGGAATCAACATTCAAGCTGGAACTAGGTTCTTTAAAAAATTTTTGCCCGGGATAAACAATGTACTAAGTATTGTACACTACTGTGCATTCCTAGCAGAAATAACTTTTAAAATACAATAAATTCCTCCGCATAAAAGGCATTTTGCACACATTTTACATTAATGCCAGACGATGTTCCTGCCTTCCCCAGAATAATCTGCAGTGACCTCCACAGAAAAATGTGTTCTTTCTGCCTATTTTTAATTTGTCAAGTGAAGCAATGGTCGAGACCTATAGTAACAGGGATGCAAATGTCTTATCAACACTCCACCCTCTCCAACTGCTACTAGGTGCGATGTATCTCTACTATTGGCTTCAGCATGTTTCAGCAAGAAAATCATACTGTAGTCACCCCAGGCTAAGTGTCTCAGTCTTGCAGTAGAAAACACTACCGCGAAATAAAATGGCATTCTGCCCACATAATCTGCTGCTGCAAGTTTTATCTTTGTTAATGTCCTCTTCACAACTTCAATTTTGCGGAGGATGCTTTCTTCTGTGGAATAGGGAGTGCTTCTTTTTTTCCCCCATTCCGTTCCATGCCCTGACACACACTCTGGAAGTCTGATGATTAACAATGCCCACACCCCGATGACATTATAATGAATGCCTTGAGAGGCTCCCTGTTGCTTTGTGGAGTTGATGTGAATAAAACAACATTGACTGAGTCAACACAGAGTGGGGAACTATTGCGTTCCGGTAAGTACTTGGATCATGCACCGTATGACATGCACTCCCCGTGTTTGCGTGGGTTTTGTCTGGGTGCTCCGATATCCTCCCACAGTCCAAAGACGTTCGGGTTAGGTGGATTGGCCATGATAAATTGCCCTTAGTATCCAAAGAGGTTAAGAGGGGTTATTGGGTTACGGGGATAGGGTGGAAGTGAGGGCTTAAAGTGGGTTGGTGTAAGCTTGATGGGCCGAATGGCCTCCTTCCGCACTGTATGTTCTATGACCTATTGCGGTTCAGTCTATATTCTGTTGTTTTCTGTCTCAACTTGAATAAACCTGTATTTGAATTCACCCCCATAGTGGGCGAGACTGAAGATGAAAAGGTTCGTGTCGATATGTTGGAGAACCAGGCGATGGATTTCCGCATGGGCATCGTCCGGCTGGCCTACAACCCTGACTTTGTGAGTTTTGCAACTGGCTACGCTTGGTCGCTGAATGTTCCTTTTGCTTTTTTGCTCGGGTTACATGGTGGACAAGAAGGGTGGACCGTCCTTTCGAATGCATTTGTTTCAAATCATGCTGTGCTGACCAAGACCTTGATTACAGAGGATTTACATTCGGCCCAATCAGCCCAAGTGTCTCTTTCTGCTCTCTTCTTCCCAAGGTTCTCATCTAAATTAACCAGTCTTTATTGTCACAAGTAGGCTTACATTAACACTGCAATGAAGTTACTGTGAAAAGCCCCCAGTCGCCACATTCCGGCGCCTGTTAGGGTACACGGAGGGAGAATTCAGAACGTCCAATTCACCCAACAGCATGTCTTTCGGGACTTGTGGGAGGAAACCGGAGCCCCCGGAGGAAACCCATGCAGACGCGGGGAGAACGTTCAGACTCCGCACAGACAGTGACCCAAGCCGGGAATCGAACCTGGGACCCTGGTGCTGTGAACTACTGTTCCTACCTCACTCGCGAGCTTCTCCAGCTTCCCCTTTTAATCCATCTATAATATTCACTTAAACCACTCCCTGGTCCCACACACTCACCACTTTGTAGGCAAAGATGTTCCTCCTGAATTTCCTACAGCATCACTTAGTTTACTATCTTATACAAATGGCCTCCTAATAATGTTCTTCTCCAGAAGAGTAAACATTATCCATCTAAATCTTGCATAATTTTTTAAAAAAATGATTCGATCAACCTTAATTTTTCAGCCTCTCCACCCTTTCCTGATGTGAATGTATATGTATTTCTGGTATCCTTGTAAATCTTCTCCGCACCCTCTTCAGAGCCTTTATATCCTTTTGTATAACATGACGACCAGGACTGTGTGGTTTAATCAAGGGTCGGTACAGGTTAAGCATAACTTCCCTGCTTTTCAATTCTATCCCTCTAGATATGTGGCGGAACCTTAATGATCCATGTATCTATACTGCAAGATCCTCTAATACTTCTACCCCAACTAGACCCTCAACTTCGAAGTAATAAGTGACCTCCCTATTCATCCTACCAAAGTGTACTATCTCAACTTAACTGTATCGATCTTCATTCACAAATTATTTTGCCTATTCTGTAATGTCCTCCTATAATTTGTTGTAATCCCCCTCCCACCCCCGGCAATGATTCCGGCTGATGCGACAACGGGGTGAGAAGATCCCTAGATGAAATCCTGGCTCAAACGACCGTAGCTTTTTTCTTATAAAATGTGGAGGAACAGAGTCATGGGACTGCTAATTAGTTTTAACAACAGAAAAAAATTAAATATGAAAAAATTGGATTATGATGCAATATTCCTGTGCTCTTTTCCCTCTTTTTCCACTCCCCCCACATACACCGATGTTAAGATTAACACAGATTACAAAGTACATCTTGAGCTACAGTGGTCTCATGAACACACAAAGTCCCTTTTAAGCGCACAATATGACTGTGGTCAGACACACTGCTCTTTGAACCCAAGTGAATGTCTGGATTTCTCCTCCAAATCCCCCCCAGATGATTCTTATACCGTGAGCCACCTTGTCTCACTGAACTCCGGCTTTCCCATGAGTTATTTCAAATTTTGGTTTCAAAAGTCACACTTTCAGGTCTTCTTTCAAATTAAGCTTTCCCTCCGCTGTTTGCGTCGAGGTTTCACTTTCAGGTTTTACATCTCTCAACCTTCAGGTTCCCTTTGTCTTAAAGGTTTTTACACAAACTCCGAGGTCCAGCCACTGATTTTCACAGTTATTTCAAATAATGTCGCCCAACCTGTTGACACTACTGTGGCCTCACATGATCCAACACCCTTTCAGCTCTCTGTGACTTTACTAAACCGTAATCTGTTCTGGTTCCTAGTGTTCTCTGTTCTGTTAACTCCAGACTTCCTGGATATTTAATTTCTCGAGTTTCCTTAACTAGCTAGACTTTAGGTTTATGGCATCTGTTTTCTTAATTATTACTCCATAGTATCGCTTTTCTTCTAGCAAGGCTGAGAGAGACGTTCCCTTTTTAGCCTTCTAAAACCAACTGCATCGAGCAGAGCTGTGTGAACTGCCTCCTCCCTCACTACCTAACTCCAACTGCAATCAAATTAGCTAAACTAAAACTTAAAAGCTTCTGTACCGGACAAGGCCCTGAGCTTTATTTGAGGTAGGCTATACTAGGGGTATTGTGGTACCTAGGTGGGATGTACCTTATACTGTAGTATGAGTGGTGGAACCTGCCTGCTGGTTCCGCCCAGCAGGTGGAGCATAAGAGTCTGTGTTTCACCCACAGCAGTCATTCTGTACCGGAGCTCCTGGGGTAACTACTTGTTCAATAAAGCCTTCAATTGGACTACAATTCACTTCAGTAGTGATTGATCATGCATCAATCTTCATGCCCAATAAAATCACAGATTGAATTGAAACCAACCCCCACACATACAAATACCCATGTCCAACATGAATCTAACAATAGGTTTTGCCCTTCCAAGCACTGAAACATTAAATTAAACCCACTTAAAACGATCCCTGATTTCTTATGTTTACCAATACAAAAATAAGTCCCTTAAAACTACTTTTGTTTTCCTAGCACTCCGTATTGACTATTCCTCCAATTTGACATAATCAACAAATTTAGAAATTATATTTTTTATTTCAAATCCAACTCTCGAATATAAATTGTGAACAGCAGTGGTTCCAGCACTGATCAATAGAACATCATATCCCACCTTCTGCTGCTCTGAATAACTACCCTTTGCTCTCCCTACTCTCTGCTTAATGCAGCTCACATTCCACTGTACCACATGTCCTCTGACTCCACGTCACCTGACCTTATTTATTAGTCTGTTCTGGGTCACTTTATCAAAGGCCCTTTGAAAATCCAGATAAATTACATCTATCGAATTACCTTTGTCTACTCTCTCTCTTACCATCTTGAGACAAATTCAGTGAGGTTGGTCGAGCAAGATTTCCCCCACCCCACAACCCAAAGATGTGCAGGTTAGGTGGTTTGAACACACTAAATTGCCCCTTAATCGGGCAAAAAAAAAAAAATTGGGTACTCTTTTTAAAAAAAAAAAAAAAAAAAATTGTTTTGATAAAGCAAGATTTTCCCTTTTGAAATCTATGCCTGCCATAATTAGATTTCACATTTCTAGATGGTCTTCCGTATCTCCTTTAGAAAGGATTTCATTATTTTTTCTGCCACTGATTTTGAGCTGAGGGCCTGTAAATTCCCTGGACATGTCCCTTCTTAAATACAGGAATGACATTAGCCGTCCGCGCCCACCACCCCTCTAACACCACAGAATTCACGGATCAGAAATCATTCCAGGCTTTTGCTCTGCCATTTTCTGCCAGCAGACGGCGCTGTGGTCTCCGGCTGTATATTAACTCAAAATCACCTCACTTAACCTTTTTAAAGTCACTTGAAATTGGCAACTGGGAGAGAGAAAAGTTTAATCTTCAGTTTTGCTCCGTCTGGAAATAACACTTTTCAACATTCTCGGGTGGTTCTCCTATTGTAACCAGCCACCAATTTTTTTGCAAGTATTTCTGAGCGGCATATTCAAAAACCGCTCGAGACAGGATTAGTAATAAAGGTAATTTTGGCATATAGTGCCGATTAATTTGCATTTTAAAAATTGCGTGATTTGGGGGGGGGGGGGACGACGACTGTATGTGTTAATGGTGACTATGGGTGATTCCTGATTCCTTTTTGTCATTTCTTTATGTTAACATGCGGGCTGATGTTTGGGGGTTTGGTGGGAGGATGGGATCGTTGTTATTGATATGGGGACTGACATATTTGTTACTGATTATTGTTTATTGTTGGGTGTAAATTTGGGAGAAAATGTGCAAAAAGGAGAATAAAAAATATATTTTTTTAAAAATTACATGATGATTGGGAAAGAGGAAGGGAGTTGGGTTAATTCAGAAGTTCTTTCAAATAAATAGCCAAATGGATGATAATCATACGAAAACCTCGTGGTTTGAATCTTTGAATTCGTATTCCATTTTCAGATGAGAAGCTGGGATTTCTATTGCTGTCAGTATTCACTGCCCCATCTCTTTTATAGATTATTCTGACTTATAGTGATTAACTGTACTGGATGTGGGGGGGGGGGGGGGGGGGGGAAATTAACCTTTAGCTGCGTTTTCTGATAGTTCTGGACCATGCTGGAGTGAGCTCAAGGTGGGGCCCCAGAGCTTGGCGACTCTGTGCGATCTCTGTCCCTCAGATCCTCTTCATACATCTCTTATAATCGTACTAACCTTTTAAAAATGTCTACTGAGTAGTACTACACTATGGGCCGCACGGTAGCATTGTGGTTAGCACAGTTGCTTCACAGCTCCAGGGTCCCAGGTCCGATTCCCGGCTTGGGTCACAGTCTGTGTGGAGTCTGCACATCCTCCCCGTGTGTGCGTGGGTTTCCTCTGGGTGCTCCGGTTTCCTCCCACAGTCCAAAGATGTGCAGGTCAGGTGGATTGGCCACGATAAATTGCCCTTAGTGTCAAAAAGGTTGGTTGGGATTACGAGGAGGGTGGAGGTGTGGGCTTGGGGAGATTGCTCTTTCCAAGGGCCAGTGCAGACTCGATGGGCTGAATGGTCTCCTTCTGCACTGTAAATTCTATGACACACTTCATCTGCTCACCTAATACCCGTGTCTATGTATTTACATTGTGTATTTATGTATGTCCTATGTTTTTTCATGTATGGAACGATCTGCCTGGACTGTTCACAGAACAATACTTTTCACTGTGCCTTGGTACACGTGACAATAAATCAAATCCAAATCCAACTTGGAAATGGCCCCCTGTTCAACAAGACCACCGTGGGATTGCTCAACGTTTGCAGTACCAGTTACGCCTGTAGGAGACGGTGTCGTAGGTCTTTACAGTGTTAAATAACAAAAAGGTTTTTCTGCAGCAGAGCACTTAATGCCGGCTTCTGCGAGTTAGACTTGCAGCTGAACCCTTTCGCTCAAAACACTCAAAGTTGCCAGTCCTGTGAGCTGATAGCTGTCCAGTGAGGGGAAACATGGCACCTGGGATCTGAGTGCACCGAGACACAAACTGTGTATCTTAACCGGTCAGATTGAGGTGTGTGGGGCGGGGGAGGGGCACTGAATATTGAGAAGGAACTGTAAGTTAGAAGGGGGTGAATTCAGTGTCAAATCGGGGTGCAGAAAGTGAGGGAATTGAATGTTGGAATGCGAGAAACCAAGGACAAATTAAAAAAACCAAAAACATTCCATTTAAAAAAAAAAACTCAAACAATTGATACCTGAAGGAAAGAGATTCCAGACTTCAGTGCCAGTTAAATTGACTGGTAGTAATTAACAATTATCTTGTATTAACAGAGTCCTTGCACTTGCAGAATTTGATGTTATGTGTTGCGTTTAGTTTGTTATCTACCCTGCGAGCGTGGAAACGTCAGGATATTCAGTAGCGAGGCAGACGAAGAAAAGCCTTCACGGTGGAGTGGCACAATTCCAGCAGTAACTTTCAGACATTGGCATTTAATCGCACGCCTGCTCCTGACCTGAAGTCGCATCATCGTTTATGCAAGCATAAATAACTAAGTACCTTAACCAAACCATTTTTGCTACAAAATCTGAACCATTTCAGCACAAACTTTAGGTTTCTGAGAGTTGGTGGCGACCATGGATTGTCAGCCTCACTGTTGCTGAGGTGTTCTCTGCACTCTGGGCTTTTCCATGCATCATTTTTTAATCCTGCAGTTCCTTGCACACCAACAACCAGGTTAAAGATCAGGACCAAGTATTTCTGTGTAAAAGATATGGTCAAAGCCCACAAATAAAGGCAGTGTCCGCTGTTTGGCAAGTTTTGTTCCAGATGCAAACAAACAAACAAAAAATCACTGTTCAGAATCATTACTCAAAACTCAGCCCCACATCCGTCAGCACAGTGGAAGACACAGTCTCCAGTGATGAAACATCATTTTGTTTGTTGGATTAATAACTGAGAGGAATAATTTTTTGGAGACATCAAAGACTTCTCCAGTACTTAAAAAATATTGCAAACTGATGCTCCATTTAAAATAAATAACTATATAAATAACTGTTTATGGTTCATCGTAACATTTAAGCAACAATTTAAAAAATAAATTTAGAGTACCCAATTATTTTTTTTTCAAATTAAGGGGCAATTTAGCGTGGCCAATTCACCTACCCTGCACATCTTTGGGTTGAGGGGGTGAAACCCACGCGGACATGGAGATAATGTGCAAACTCCACACCGTCAGTGACCCGGGGCTGGGATTTGAACCCGGGTCCTCAGCACCGCAGTCCCAGTGCTAACCACTGCGCCACATGCCGCCCCTTAAGCAACATTTTTAAGTTCTGGGAAGATTACAGTTTATCTATAGAAAATGGGATGTATGCAACTTAAACATCTCAATGACTATTACACTTACAAAGTTCGAGCCATGTTGACTTAAGGGGTTAACAGCCAGAAAGTTGAGATCATCAAACAATAGGAACACTTACTTAGCTCAAGAATTGGAGACGAGGTGTCTCCACTGCTTGCAAAGAAATTTAGCCCAAAGTTGTTTTGGTTTGGGACTTAAAGCTACAATGAATTTAAAAGCATTGTGAGCCCTGGAAAGCTATATCATCGTGGAGGTGGGTGGAGCTCAACAGTTATGAGGACAAATGGCTGCCACCACTTGGAAGTGAACGGTACAGTGGTCCAATTGAAGTTAGACACTGGTGCCAAAGCCAATTTAATCAGCACGATTAAAAAATGTAAAAATTCAACCGATTAGAAGAAATCACAAAATATCTCTGAGAGATTATAATGGTTCAAGCATTAAATGTTATGGTGCTTGTAATCTGAGTGTGGTCATGAAGAACACCATTTATTTTGTCCATTGTATATTGTATCCGAGGGCTTGGATTCATAATTAGGTCATCAGTCCTGTGAAGCATGAGGTCCAATGATTCTAAGAACACTATCAACAAATTCAGCGATGTGTGCACAGGTTTTAGCACTACTATTCACATACAAGACACAACTCAAAGAGGATGCAAAACCTGTGATACAGGCACCAGGAAGAGAACCTGTACCTCTACGGGGTAGAGGTGATCCATATCTTGCACTATTGAGTTACAGAGCGTCACCGTTGTCAACCTGGTAGGCCGCCAGCAGAGATGTTCATGAATAGAAGGTTGCATGCCACACTTCCATACTTTGCAAAGATGGAGGAGAATTCAGTGGTACTGCAGGAAAGGCAAAAGATTAAAGCAAAACAAAAGCAGTTCTATGATAAGAGTATCCAGAACGTTACCACCTCTGAGCAGATGACACTGTGAAAGTAAAAGATTCAGGCAATTGGTTGAGAAAAGCCATTGTACTTGAAGTAGCACCTCGTTCCTACAATGTACAGACAGAGGAAGGGTTGGTTTTAAGAAGAAATCATTGCGTGCTGTTGAAAACCAGGGAAGACTTTCACAACAATGTGATGGATGATGAATCTACGTCAGAATCAACGGCGGCTGCAGTGTCCAGATAGTTCAGCAGTTCCTGAGCATGAGAATGTCATGGAGAACATTGAATCTACAAGTTCTGAGCAGCAAAGTCAAACTTTGGGAAGATCAACTAGAATCAGAAGAAAACCTGATTGACTCAATTTGTAGATTTGGACTATTTGTACATAATTTGCTTGCTGTTCTTGTGTGTGTTTGTAATACATATATTTGCCAGGGCAGCACGGTGGCGCAGTGCGTTAGCCCTGCTGCCTCATGGCGCTGAGGTCCTAGGTTCGATCCCGGCTCTGGGTCACTGTCCGTGTGGAGTTTGCACATTCTCCCCGTGTCTGCGTGGGTTTCGCCCCCACAACCCAAAAGATGTGCAGAGTAGGTGGATTGGCCAAGCTAAATTGCCCCTTAATTGGAAAAAATTAATTGGGTACTCTAAATTTAAAAAATATATATAGATATTTGCTAAACCATTTTTTAGAAATAAAAAATAATAATACTGTTAGACTCATAGGCTCATATTACATGTAAATATACTGATGTTGTATTAATTTATTCCTTCAAAGGAAAGGGGATATAGTGATATCATGGTTGTATTGTATTTCACCAACTGACCACTAGGAGTCTCACTAGTATATAAGTGAATGTTGGAGTCAGGTGACCCCTCAAACTGGCTGGAGGAAGCAGGAGAGAGATTGCTTGTGCTTGATCTTGCTGTTATATATCTTTTGTTTTGTATTATCCACAGTTAATAAATTGTTTATAGGTTTTCAACCCCGAATCTAACTTGCACCAAACCCCATTATCCTTGTGCTCGTTGCATTTTGTTGGTTCCCAGTTAGACAACTTTTTTTAAAAAAATTGACCTTTTTGAAATCTCTCCTCATCCTTGCCCTTAGTTTGTAAGTTCATAACATATAGGAGCAGAATTAGGCCATTTGGCCCATCGAGTCTAGTCCCCCATTCAGTCTTGACTGATCTCATCCTGGCCTCAACTCCACCATACCGGTTAAAAATTTGTCTTATCTCCTCCTCAAATTTACTCACTGTCCAAGCATCCACTGCACTCTGGGGAGCGAATTCCAGAGTCACAACCCTTTGGGAGAAGTATCTTCTCATCTTCGTTTTAACTTCGCTACGCCTTATCCTGAGACTATGACCTCTCATTCTAGAATGCCCCACAAGAGGAAACATCCGTTCCACATTTACTTTGTCCATACCTTTTATTATCTTGTGCTCCTCAATTTGGTCTCCCCTCATTCTTCTAAACTCTAGAGTATAGTCCTAAACTGGGTTCAATCTCTCCTCATACGACAAACCCCTCATCTCTGGAATCAATCTGGTGAACCTCCTCTGAACTGCCTCCAATGCCACTGCATCTTTGCTCAACTAAGGGGACCAAAACTGTGTGCAATACTCCAGGTGTGGTACTAGACTAGAAGTATTAGACTAGAGGTTCATAAGGAGGAGGTGTTAACAATTCTGGAAAGGGTGAAAATAGATAAGTCCCCTGGGCCGGATGGGATTTATCCTAGGATTCTCTGGGAAGCTAGGGAGGAGATTGCTGAGCCTTTGGCTTTGATCTTTAAGTCATCTTTGTCTACAGGAATAGTGCCAGAAGACTGGAGGATAGCAAATGTTGTCCCCTTGTTCAAGAAGGGGAGTAGAGACAACCCCGGTAACGATAGACCAGTGAGCCTTACTTCTGTTGCGGGCAAAATCTTGGAAAGGTTTATAAGAGATAGGGTGTATAATCATCTGGAAAGGAATAATTTGATTAGACATAGTCAACACTGTTTCGTGAAGGGTAGGTCGTGCCTTTCAAACCTTATTGCGTTCTTTGAGAAGGTGACCAAACAGGTGGATGAGGGTAAAGCAGTTGATGTGGTGTATATGGATTTCAGTAAAGCATTTGATAAGGTTCCCCACGGTAGGCTACTGCAGACAATACGGAAGCATGGGATTCAGGGAGATTTAGCAGTTTGGATCAGAAATTGGCTAGCTGGAAGAAGACAAAGGGTGGTGGTTGATGGGAAGTGTTCAGACTGGAGTCCAGTTACTAGTGGCGTACCACAAGGATCTGTTTTGGGGCCACTGCTGTTTGTCATTTTTATAAATGACCTGGAGGAGGGCGTAGAAGGATGGATGAGTAAATTTGCAGATGACACTGAAGTCGGTGGAGTTGTGGACAGTGCGGAAGGATGTTACAGGTTACAGAGGGACATAGATAAGCTGCAGCGCTGGGCTGAGAGGTGGCAAATGGAGTTTAATGCAGAAAAGTGTGAGGTGATTCATTTTGGAAGGAATAACAGGAAGACAGAGTACTGGGCTAATGGTAAGATTCTTGACTGTGTGGATGAGCAGAGAGATCTCGGTGTCCATGTACATAGATCCCTGAAAGTTGCCGCTCAGGTTGAGAGGGTTGTTAAGAAGGCGTACGGCGTGTTAGCTTTTATTGGGAGAGGGATTGAGTTTCGGAGCCATGAGGTCATGTTGCAGCTATACAAAACTCTGGTGCAGCCGCATTTGGAGTATTGCGTGCAATTTTGGTCGCCGCATTATAGGAAGGATGTGGAAGCATTGGAAAGGGTGCAGAGGAGATTTACCAGAATGTTGCCTGGTATGGAGGGAAGATCTTATGAGGGAAGGCTGAGGGACTTGAGGCTGTTTTCATTAGAGAGAAGAAGGTTAAGAGGTGACTTAATTGAGGCATACAAGATGATCAGAGGATTGGATAGGGTGGACAGTGAGAGCCTTTTTCCTCGGATGGTGATGTCTAGCACGAGGGGACATAGCTTTAAATTGAGGGGAGATAGATATAGGACAGATGTCAGAGGTAGGTTCTTTACTCAGAGTAGTAAGGGCGTGGAATGCCCTGCCTGCAACAGTAGTGGACTCGCCAACACTAAGGGCATTCAAATGGTCATTGGATAGACATATGGACGATAAGGGAATAGTGTAGATGGGCTTTAGAGTGATTTCACAGGTCGGCGCAACATCGAGGGCCGAAGGGCCTGTACTGCGCTGTAATGTTCTATATCAATGCCTTGTATAGTTGCAACACCCCTTATCATTATACTCAATTCCCTTAGCTATAAATTCCATCATTCCATTCGCTTTCTTTATTAGTATTGTTTGCCAAACCCCCTCCAGCCTGCCAACCCTATTGCAATCCCCGCTCTGCTCCAATTCTGGGCTCTTGCACATCAGAAGTT